>NC_057416.1:32725251-33925251 GCF_019320065.1 Cervus canadensis | reverse complement strand
AGGACACAGGCATCAGGAAGACCCCAGTCCTCTCCCCCCATCTCCAGGTCTTGACCTTATTCACATCTGCAGAGACCCTTTATCACATAAGGCAGCACAGTCACAGGTCCTGAGAATGAGGATGGGGACATCTGGGGGCCATGATCCTGTCTCCCACGTTGACCGGGCCCCACCTGAGGATAGTTTTGGGGTTTCTTGGGCATCAACAGGGGGCACGAAATCTTCACTCTATAAAATAAAATGCATTTTGAAGAAAGATCTGATTTTTTAAATCCTTGTGTTTCTTTCACAATGCAGTCGTACCTTCTTCACTCATCCGAACAACAAAAAGTTTTTTAAAAAATGTTATTACCTGTAGAGATGATTTGCATTCACAGTGCATAATGACATCACCCAAGGCAGGCCTCGGTTGAAACTGGCTCCTGCCCGGAACGTTCAGGCCTGCCTTTTGTCAGTGCCAAGGGATGAGCTGGCCCTGAGAGGCTGAGTCAAGGTAATTAATTAATTAGGTAATTAATGAAACTGGACTTCAGATGGAGCACATCTAGTTAATTAAACTCCACAGTTGGTGGCATGCTCCCAGCAGTGGTCCTGTAGGGCTCCTCGCTCACTTTGTTTTATTAATTTTCTCCGCTCGTTTCTCATCCCTATTCCCATCCCCTCTCCCCGTGTGCACCTGATCTGATGTGTTCGATACGCAAGCCTGGATATGCCTGTGTGTGTTCTCAGGGGCACACCCCCAAGGGAGGTCTTTCCTACCTGCCACCATATGCATTTCTGATGTGAGAGACTCACTGCCAGATGGTGTCTCTAGGTGGCTGTCCCAGTTCTCGTGTGCAAGAGCCTTGTCTGACTTCGACTACTCTGAGAAGTGTAAGCTGGTGTCTTCCTTTAATTTGCTTTTTTTTTTTTTTGCTTACTGGGGAAATGGAGCATCTTGCATACTTGTTAGTCAACAGAACTGAAGCCTTAGCAGCTGTCAGGAGTAAATTCAATGCTTACCTGTCTCTTCTTGTATCTGGAGGAAATGCGGCTTCCAGAGACCTTATTTAAAGGTCTCTTGGCTACTGTAGGTGTATCTTCTGAATCACGGTCCTGGTAAGTGTCTCTTCTGCCTTCACAGTCCTCAAGTTCTGGGCGAGTTTTCTTCTTTCACAAATTATCTCCTAGGTTGAGTTTCTTGCAAGATTATGGCTCATGGTAGAGTTTTGTTGGGGGCATTCCATTTGATAGATTTTGTGATGCTGTCTTTTTCTCCCCACCAAGCCCCTCATCCGAGGCACCCAAGCACGTGTAACTTCACACACTGTCCTTTCTGCCCACCTGCCCCAGTCTTAACCACACCGTGTGTCCTTCTGCCTGCTTCCTTGCTGCCTCTCCCATTGGCTTAAAGGATCAAAGCCCTGGATGCATGTTAAAGCTAACTGGAGAGATCATTCAGGCTTCAATTACTCAGCCACTAGCACCAAATACAAGGTCTCAACTGTCTGCAGTGGGGCTGGGCATTAATACTACTTAGATGGGTCGACTACCAAGGAGAAATTGGATCATTACTCACAACAGAGGTGAGGAAGAGTATGTCTAGGAATAGAGGCGATCTGTTAGGGCATCTGTTAGTATTACCATACCCTGAAATTAAGGTTGATGGAAAACTACAGCAACCCCCTCCAGACAGGACTAGTAATGGCCCAGAGTCTTGAGGAATGAAGGTTTGGTTCACTCCACCAAGTTAAGAACCACAACCAGCTGAGGTGCTTGCTGAAGGCAAAAGGAATACAGAATAAACAGTGCAAGAAGGTTGTTATAAATACTAGCTATGGCCACATGACCAGTCACAGGAATGAAGACTCTAATTGTCATGAGTATTTTCTCCTTATTTTGTAATGAATATATTAGTGTGTGCACATGTATGTATACAGATAACTTTATTTTCTTCCTCTTTTAATCTCCTTATTATGTAACATAAGATGTATTGAATTTGTATCATAGTATTTAAGTATTGTTAATTGCACCATCATATTTAAGTTACAGGGTATCAAGAAGTACAACATCACCTTTGCATCCTCTTCTGGGGAGGGGGCTAGCATGCTTTCAGCTGCCTGAAAGATAGTTGTATCATGTTGGGAGGGAGTGGCTGTAACCTTGTTACTGTTGTCATTTGGAGATTAACTATGGTTTAAAGACAAAGTTTGGTGCAAAAGTGACACAGAGCAAACCCTTAGGATTAATTTTATGTATCAACTTAGCTGGGCCATGGCGCCCAGAGGTTTGGTTGACCAGTATTCTGGATGCGTCTGTGAAGGTGTTTTTCGATGAGGTTGATGTTCAGATTGATGGATTTTGAGTAGAGCAGTTTGCCCTCCTTAATGTGGGTGGGCCTCATCCAATCAGCTGAAAGCCTGAAGGGAGCAAGACCGGCCTCCCCGTGCGACAGGGACTATTGGGCTTGAGCTGCAACATGGGCTCTTCTCTGGGTCTCTGGGCATTTGGGGTTGAATTTAGTTATAGATCTAAAGGCAAAGAGGGGTTGGGGGAGGGTCCTGAGGGGAATCAGCAGGGTCCTGTGAGGCACCTGTTTCAGGGGAGACCCTGACTGAGTCCTCAGGTAATTCAGGATTAATCTTCCTAGAACCCCTCATGAGCTAGCTCTTTCCTTTCCTCTCCCACAATCCTTACTGCCAATGGTAGCTACTCAATAGTTGTTGAGTTGATGGAGACTTAAAGAATGAAGTTATGGTAACTAGGGGGGAAGGGCGCGGGGAAGGGATAGTCAGGGAGTTTGGATGGACATGTACACGCTGCTGTGTTTAAAATGGATAACTAACAAGGTCCTTCGTATAGCACATGGAACTCTGCCCAATGTTATGTGGCAGCCAGGAGGGGAGGGACTTTGGGGGAGAATGGATACATGTATTTCTGAGTCCCTTTGCTGTCTTACCTGAAACCATCACAACATTGTAATCTGGTATGAAAGTCAAAGTATTAGTGGCTCAGTCGTGCCTGACTCTTTGCAACCCCACTGCCAGGCTCCTCTGTCCATGGAATTCACCAGGCAAGAATACTGGAATGTGTTGCCATCCCCTTCTCCAGGGGATCTTCCCAACCTGGGTCTCTTGCATTGCAGGGAAATTCTTTACCATCTGAGCAACCAGGGAAGCCCGTAATCTGCCATACTCCAACATAAAATAGAAAGTTTCTAAAAAAGTAATAATTGTTGAGCTGAAGAAAGAGCACAGGAAGAAAAGCAATATTTAAAAATGTGAAATCCTGGAAATTCCCTAACCTTTAGTCCCAGCACAGCCAGTGCCAGAGAGGAGTGACAATCAGCCTTGCTCTTAGAATCCACAGACCATCACCCTCATCGCCACCCCCATCAGCCCCTCTCTCCCCAACCCCCCACCCACCCAGGCTCCTTCCCAGGTAATTGTTACTGCAGAAGGAAGTCAGGCTCCTGTTTGTAATGCCTGCCAACCCCGCCTAGCCTGGCCCCACGAGAGCTGAAGTCCCCAGACTTGTCAGCGACAAAGGCTTTCATTGTTCAGGCCTTGGGATGTTTTCCTTCTTTATCTGGATCCCTGCACAGAAAAAGCCCTGAAGACCACGCTCTCTCCAAGAACTCTGAAAGCCTGAACAACCGCGTCTGTCCCGGGAGAGGAGAGTGAAGAGCCGGAAGTGGGGTGATCAGTCACTGCCTGGCGAGGCTCCAGGGCTGAGAGCAAGGCGGCGCTTTCCCTCCGCCTTTATCTTCCTTGGCTTGCAATCTGGGGCCGCTTGGAAAAGGCCCAGCAGGATGTTAGGGGAGGGGAGGGTGGAGGAGAGGAGCAGGCCTGGAGGACCCTCAGGTTTCTGAAGCTCTTTTAGGGACACAGGCGTCCAGCTTTCTAATACCGTAAATCAGGGTGGGCTGCATCCACTGAGCTCCCCAGCCTCTATGGACGGAGGCCAGTGGGAGGGTTAGAAGCCTCTCTGTTCCTCCCTGATCTTCCCTGATAGCTCAGTTGGTAAAGAATCCGCCTGCAGTGCATGAGACCCTGGTTCGATTCCTGGGTGAAGAAGATGGCTTGGAGAAGGGGTAGGCTACCCACTCCAGTATTCTTGGGCTTCCCTTGTGGCTCAGCTGGCAAAGAATCCGCCTGCAATGCGGGAGACCTGGGTTCGATCGCTGGGTTGGGAAGATTCCCCTGGAGAAGGGAAAGGCTACCCACTCCAGTATTCTGGCCTGGAAAATTCCAAGGACTGTATAGTCCGTGGGGTCGCACACGACTGAGCGACTTTCACTTTCCCTGTTCCTGCGTGACATCCAGGAGGATGGCATGGCAGGGTGACCTGGAGCCGGAAGAGGTCTTAGGACAGCCTGTGGGGTGATGGGCTTCCCGGGTGCCTCAGTGGGTAAAGAATCCACCAGCCAGTGAAGGAGACGCAGGAGAGGTGGGTTCCATCCCTGGGTTGGGTAGATCCCCTAGAGAAGGAAATGGCAACCCATTCCAGTATTCTTGCCTGGGAAATCCCACGGACAGAGGAGCCTGGTGGGCTACAGTTCATGGGGTCGCAAAGAGTCAGACACGACTGAGTGCCTGAGCACACTTGGAATGATGGGGTGACCTTAGGAGGGGACCGTGAGCTGGGGTGATGGTGCGGCACGCTTGTCCTTTGAGAGAGCTCGCAGGACGGAGGAGGTGGGGCGCACAGCCCATTTCTGCCCACTCAGCACAGACACCCTTCTTGCCCATGACTGCTGCAATCTGTGCCCTAAGGGCACCCAGGCGCCCACCCATCCAACCAAGAAGGGACGAAGGGGGTCCTGCCCGTGCCTTCCCCACCCAGCCTCCCGGATGTACGTGGGGGAAGCTCGGTGATCTCGTCTCCTTGGCAGCGTCCCTCTTCACCAGGTGACCCTTTCTGCCCCCAAGTCACCTGTGAGCCCCCCATCATTCCCCCCACCTCCCACCCCACCCCTGGGACTTCAAGAAGGGGCGCCGCCATCCACCAGGAGACCATCTTCCTCTAAACCCCCCATCAGCCAGCCAATGGTTCAGGCGGTTCCCTCCAGCCATCATCCTCCACTCCCACCCCACTCCCGGCCCTTGGGGAATTCTTCCCACCAAGAGCCTCCTTCTCTGTCCTTCCCTGGCAAATTTCAAAAGCATCACCAGTGAAGGGCTGTGGGATGCTGGGGAACAGTTGCCAAAAAATACTGCCTTGAGGTGGTCACTCAGATCCGTCAAGGGCTGGTTAAATTCAAGGGCCCTTGGGCTCTGCTTGATTGGAGGCTGCGTGGGTGGTGAGTGGTTGGTTAATTTCAGTAATACTTAATATCAACAATTTTCACATCTGCGGTTTCAGACACTGGAGCATGACTTTGAAGGTCTGGGAAATCTGTCATTTTGCAGAGACACTGATTGGAATCACCCCTGGGATTTTGGGTGGCGGACACAAGCCTAGATAAATCCATGTCTGGGGTTCTGTCTCCAGAACACCCAGGGAGAGGGGTCGGAGTGTGGCTTGTCAGCTCCAAAGTGGACGATTTTCACTGAACCTCCTCTCTCCGCTGAGCCACCCTGCCTCCTGCACGGCCCACCTGTCCCCACGGAGGGGGCTGGTTGCACTTGATTCCAACTGTTCTTGTGCATGAGACCCTGGAGCAGAGGAGGAGAATGCGAGGTTCATGCTCTGTCTATGGTGAGGGGCAAATCCCCTCCCCTCTCTGAGCCCTCAGCTTCTCGCCTGTGTAATGAGGGGTCAGGGCTGGCTTCGGTCAAAAGACACCCCACATGTCTCAGCGCTGGGACTCGGCTCTAACGCTGTGTGACCGGGGAAGTCTAGTGTCTGCACTCAGCGTCCTCCTGCTGAGAACAGACCTGCAGACTAGGTTTTGCCAGATTAAGTTTGGCTGATGGACCGAGAGAAGAGGCTCACATCCTTCTGTGTTGTCAACAGAGCTTGAAAATATATTCGTTTAACTTATGAATAGACAAAACACTTTTCTATTTGTTGGAGAAAGGAGATTGGAGGGCTGAAAATATCCTGTAGGGATTTGATGTTTAGTGGCCACATCTTACAAAGGATCTGTTATGGTTGAATTGTGTTCTCTTAAACACATGTTGAAAAAAAAGGTGCGATAGGGGTAAAGAACCTGCCTGCCAATGCAGGAGATATAAGAGATGTGGGTTTGATCCCGGTAAGGGAAGATCCCCTGGAGGAGGGCATGGCAACCCACTCTAGTATTCCTGGGCTTCCCTGGTAGCTCAGATGGTAAAGAATCTACCTGCAATGCCAGAGACCTGGGTTCGATCCCTGGGTTGGGAAGATCACCTGGAGGAAGGCATGGCAACCCACTTCAGTATTCTTGGCTGGAGAATCCCCATGGACAGAGGAGCCTGGTGGGCAACGGTCCATAGGGTCACAAAGAGTCTGGCATGGCTGAAGTGACTGAGCACTCAGCATGCACATGAATAAGACCACATTTGGAAGCAGAGTATTTGCAGATGCAGTCAACGGAAGATAATGGGGCCTTTCAGCCAATATGATGGTGTCCTTGTAAGGTGAGGCTGGGAGAGATGCACAGCCAGGGAACATGCCTTGGGAACACAGAAGCAGAGAGTGGCATCCACTCCCAGAGACTCTGGAGAGAACGGGCCCCTGCTGGCATCCTGATTTCAGACTTCAAACCTCCAGAACTAGGAGAATAAACTCTCCGATTGTCAGTCACCCAGTTTGTAGTATTTCCTTACAGCAGTCCTATGAAACAAATGACAGGACCTAATATTATTTTTCATTTCTTTCACATTTTTATTTATTTTATTTTTAGTTGCACTGGCTCTTGGTTGCTGCGTGTGGGCTTTTTTTTTTTGATGCGACAAGTGGGGGGCTACTCTTTGCTGTGGTGCACAGGCTTCTCATTGCAGTGGCTTCTCTTGTTGCAGAGCATGGGTTCCAGGCTGCACGGGCTTCAGGAGTTGTGGCTCATGGGCTTGGTTGCTCTGTGGCATGTGGGATCTTTGTTCCTGGACCAGGGACTGAACCTGTGTCCCCTGTGTTGGCAACTGGTTTCCCAACCAGTGGACCACCAGAGAAGACCTATTTTCATTTCTGTGTCATCACAATCCTAATGGCAATTTTACCTGTCACTCCCGGTGATCCTCCTCTATGTGCTCCAAAGGATGCAAGTGTCATACGTGTCTACGCCATCTTAAACTGGACTGTGTTGGTCATTTAATTTGAAATCTTTGGAGGGAATGCCCTGTGTTCAAATCTGGCTCCATCCTGGCTCGCTGCATGAGTTTACTTGCTGAAAATTTGAAATTGGAAAATAGGAAAGGTGGCATTTGTGGCATACTTCCTATGAGCGGGCTTTACAATGATTTTTTCTAATCTTCACCACTGTCCTGAGAGTTACTTAACATGAACCCAAATGTCAAAGAATCCGGCTAGGAGGAAGAGACTGACCCAGGAGGCAGGCCATGTTCTGACCAGCTCTGCACATTTCAGCAGAGCTTGGGGGACATGGAGGAGGGGGAGCATGGACAGGGCTCAGAGGGGTGAGGGCTTTAGTTCTGCTGCTGTGGGATGCTGGATCCAGCTTGCTCTCAGGGCACCAGATCTGATTGTTAAATTTTCAGTCATTTTCTATCGTGTATATATACACACTACATCTTCTTTATCCATTCGTCTGTTGATGGACACTTAGGTTGCTTCCATGTCTTGGCTGTTATAAAGAGTGCTGCAATGAACGTTGGAGTGCATGCATACTTTTGAACAAAGTTTTTCTCTGGATGTATGTCCAGGAGTGGAATTGCCGGATCATATGGTAACTCTATTTTTAGTTTTTAAAGTAGCATCCATACTGTTTCCCATAATGCCTGCACCAATTTACATTCCCAGCAACGGTGGAGGAGGGTTCCTTTTTCTCCATATCCTCTCCAGCATTTATTATTTGTAGGCTTCTTGATGGTGACCATTCTGAGCTCTGTGAGTTAGCTCACTAGAATTTTGATTTACATGTCTCTAACAATTAATGATGTTGAACATGTTTTCATGTGCCTGTTGGCCATCTGTGTGTCTTTGCTATATATCACTCACATGTGGAATCTGAAAAAAAAAAGATTACAAATGAACTTATTTACAACATAGAAACAGACTCGCAGACTTTGAAAACTAATTTATGGTCACCAAAGTGGAAAGGGAGTGGGGGGAAGGATGAATTAGGAGTCTGGGATGAACATATACATCCTACTATCTATAAAAGAAACAATAAGGATTTACTGTATAGCACAGGGAACTACATCCAACATGTTGCAATAACCTGTAATGGAACAGAATCTGAAAAAGAATATACAGACGTATATATATATAACAGAATCTTTGCTGCATACCTGAAGTTGACATAATTTTCTAAATCAACTATACTTTAGTAAGCGAAAAGGAAAAAAGCATGAAAATTTTCAGGATTTTTGCAGGTAGATTGATGCCATGCTGATAGCTTGAAACTGGTCAGTGGGAGCATTTACACCACCGAAATTGGCAGGTGCTATAAATCAGAGCTCCCTAGAGAGAGAGAAGAGACGCTAAGAGACAATACTCCTGATACTGGCTGAGAAGGGCTGAGGTGGTCTAGGTCTAGGTCTAGGTCCAGGTCTTGTGTCTTCGAGTATCGGAGTTCATAATAAAATCTACCCCATTCTGTGGATTTAGGGAGGGCCAATCCCGCCTTGGGAGGTTGGGAGCACTCACAGAGGACCTTCTCAGTGAGTGGAGAAATAGCTTCATCTAAGCTGCCTGCCTCTCAACTCGAAACCACAGCGGCATGACAGGGACAGAGGCTGATATTCACACTAGTTCCATGGATGCTTTGGGATCAGTTCTTGTCTGCAAAAATAGGGCTAACAGCCAGTGATTCCCAAGTCTCCTCCGTTGTACATTTCCCAGGGGACTTTGAAAACTCTCTGTTACCATTAAAGCTGCTGTGAAAGTGCTGCACTCAATATGTCAGCAAATTTGGGAAACTCAGCAGTGGCCACAGGACTGGAAAAGGTCAGTTTTTATTCCAATCCCAAAGACTGGCAATGCCAAAGAATGTTCAAACTTCCGTACAATTGCACTCATTTCACGTGCTAGCAAGGTGCACGTATGTGTGCTCAGTCATGTCTGACTCGTTGTGACCACATGGACTGTAGTCCACCAGGCCCCCCGTCCATGGAATCTTCTGGACAAGGATACTGGGGTGGGTTGCTATTTCCTTCTCCAAGGGTTCTCGACCCAGTAACTGAACCCATGTCTCTCACTCTCCTGCATTGGCAAGCAGATTCTTTGCCAACTGTGCCACCTGGGAAGGCCTGAAACCCCCCTGTGACCACCCACATCTGTTCTGGCTACCCCTTTCTGAGGCTGCCTGCTCACGGCCCCATCCTCACCCCCACCTTCTCCAAGTCTGGACCCTCAGCCACCATGTCTATGTGCGGTGGTCCTGCCCTGACAGGGCTAATTGATCCAGTGGGCAGCCAGAACACTAAATGCTTATCTTCAGCTCTGTCTCCCAGAAATTTGGAATTTTGAGCTTAGATGCATTGATATCAAGAATTGTTGGTAATAATTTGGACCAATGGCAGCACCCCAGAGATGTATTGCTCAACACATGGAAACTACCAAGGCTACGGAGTGCTTATGCAAATTGAGATGGGCTGTGAGTACAAAGCAGACAGTGGATTTCAAAGACTTGGTGTGAAAAAAAAAAAGAGGATTTAAAATATCTCATTCTTTGAATTATATGTTGAAATGATAATATTTTGGGTCCATGAAGTGAAATCAAATATATTATTGAAATGGATTCCTTCTGTCTCTGTTTGCTTTTTTTTTTTTTTTAGTGTGGCTCCTAGAATACTGGAAATTACATATATGTGGTTGGAATTTTATTTCCTTTGAACAAAACTATTCTAGAGAAAAGTTCCACGAGGCCTTTGGGGCTGAGTGGTAACTAGCCTCGACAGACGTGGGCTGTGATTCAGCTGTCTTTTCCTCCTTGAGTCGATCCAGCTCTCTTTCAGCCTTTTCCCTTTTTGGTTTACCCGAGCCAGAGCACATTGAATTATTCGCAGCCCAAGAGACTGATAAACCAATGGAACCAAATTGTCCCCAGGGTGAATTACAGATGCTTCCATGTCTCTGCCTGAGAACACTTCCAGTGCTCCCAGGGCTTCGTGTTCATGGTCTGAAAGGGTGAGACCCTCTGGCTCCCTCATGCCTGTCCCCAGACCCAGACTCTGCCTCTGGCTTGTGGGAACTTGAGCTCTGGCTACGGGAACTAGATTTGGAGCATAAGATTCTGCTGGTCAAGGGGGACAGCTGGGATCCCAAGGTGTGTGGGTCAGGCTGAGGCTGTACTTAAGAGCTGGATTCTGTTACCAGAGTTTGGTATTTAGAATAATAACAGCTTGGGTCCTCTCTCCCTGAACCTATCAGAAATCAAGGCTTGAAATGAGCCATTTCATGAAGCCAGCAGGATGAGGATGGTCCCTCCTTTTCCCATTTCCCTTCCCCATCTGGAGAGTCAGCCCACCCTGGAGCATGGTGATTTGGGGGGCGTTTTGTGTCTCCCACCCAGCCTGGGACCTCTCTCTTTGGAAGTGTGGTTTTCCTAAGACATTTCAGTTGTTCCAAGGTGTGAGGTGAGACTCCCACAAAAACCTGTCAAGAGCTGGCTTTGGGCTGGAATGCTCAAGGCTAACCCAGGGGGTGAACTAGAATTGTACGCCAGATTCCAAGTAATTATTCCTTGAGGATCTGCCAGTTCCCAACCCTTTAATGAAAAATGATAGGAAGAGTTATTGACCTCTGAGACATTCAGCTCCATCGGGCAGCTGAGCATTTGCGGTGGATTCCAGCCAGGGAAGATTACGTCTGCTCCACCACGGAGACACTGCAACAGTTTATCTTCCAAATAAGCAAAGAAAACGTGTTTAATGAGTCCCCAAAGCATGGTGTGTGCAGATGGGGTTGAAAACCGCCTGTGGCCATTTTTCATCTTCGTTGTAGTGGGAATCCCTTGGAAACAAGTTAGTATGTAAATTTGACTTGTTCCATTTACAACATTCTTGGGAAGACTAAGCATGAGATGATGAATGAAGACCTTGCAAAGTTAATAATTTGAGAGAGAAACCCTTATTAAAATAAAACAAATGAGCTGCACATGCCATATTCATAGGAACTGTACGGTTTAATAGAACGAAATAAGCTTCCAATGTGTTCCATATGGCTCTTCGCTGAGTGGAAGACAAATGTGGGTATGATGTGGCTCGTATACCCTCCAGGAGCTTGGAGCAAGTTGGTTGTTCAGACAAGACTTAGAGAATATGTATCACAGTGCCTGAGCCTTAGCTGGAGAGAAAGAAGCATCTGATTGTTACATCGGAAGAGGAGATGGAGCATGCATGGGGAGCAGAAACCAGGTTCCAGGATGTTTTGGCTGTTGTCAATTTCTCGCAGGAAGTTAGTAGCTAAATCCCCAAACTTTGGGCCCCATCCCACCGCTTCTCCACTTCCTCCCGTCTCAGACATAAGGACCGTACCTCAATTAGAGTCTATCCTTCCAAGCACATCTTTAGGACACAAGTTTGAATGAAGAGCTGAAGCAAACGTGGCAAAATGTGAACTTTTGATAAACCTGGAAAGTGAGTATTTGGTTCTGTTCCATCATTTTCCCTGTACTTCACTGTTGCATTGAAGAGTTTCATAATCTAGAAGACTGTAAATTGATAGTATGTACAATATGTAACTAACAAATGGAGACCCAAGAAAGAAAAGGAAAGAAAGGAAGAAGGAAAGGGACAAGAAAGAGGGGAGGAAGAAAGAGGAAAGGAACAAATAAAAAAAAAAAAAAGAAAGAGGAAGGCGAGAAGGAAGGAAACAGGAAAGAAAGGAAACAGGAAAGAAAGGAAGGGAGGACAGCAGGAAGAAGGAAAGAAACAAAGACAAAGAAACCAAGATTTACGAGACGCTGTGAGGTCACTTTGCGTGGAGTCAGGAAAGAGAGTCAGAAAAGTGTCTTCTTGCCAAGAAGATGGAGTGCGATGGGGCAGCTGTAAAAATGGAGGATGCTCAAAGTGAGCGGAACCCTGCTAAAGAACAAGTCTTGTCTGTAAAATGAGGAGTGAGACTTCAGAAACTCGAAGTTCTCATTCTAATCTGGCTGCTGACACTATGGTCATTGATTTGATCCCCATAATTTGATCCACCGGCCATAACGCTAGACAGCGTGAGGGATTTCCTGGATGGGGCAAGGCAGGATGCCTGCCCTCCCCAAATCACCATTTTCCCCTTCGTCATTCATCATCCTTGAACAGGAAGAAGCTATTGTAACTTTTCCCCTATTGATCTATCTGTCTGTATTAAGTCTTGTCTATCTTATCTATCCTATTCAATTCTAAACTCCTTGAAGATGGAAATGGCTTCTCATCTTTCTCTGTATCCCCCAGAGTGTCAAGATAGGACTATAGAGATAAGTGGATATTCATTAAATACTCATCGAATGCTTAACTTATCCATTTAAATAGTCATCAAGAGGCTATTATGTCCTAAAGCACAAACGAGAATACTCTGGAGGTACAAAGTTAAAATAATCTCTACTTCTAAGAAGTTTTCAGGCTTCCCTGGTGGCTCAGACAGGAAAGAATCCGCCTGCAATGCGGGAGACATGGGTTTGATCCCTTGGTTGGGAAGATCCTCTGGAGAAGGAAATGGCAACCCACTCCAGTATTCTTGCCTGGAGAATCCCATGGATAGAGGAGCCTGGAGGGCTACAGTCCATGGGGTCACAAAGAGTTGGACATGAATAAATCGACTAAGCACAGCAAGCAGTTTTCAGCCTGGTGAGGGAGATAAATTAGGAAACTCAATTTCTGCAAAGGAAGAAGCACTAAGAATCAAAAGAATCAAAGAAAGGCTTGTGGTGTTTTGTTGTTTAGTTGCTCAGTCCTGTCCGACTCTTCGTGACCCCATTGACTGTAGCCCATCAGGTTCCTCTGTCCATGGGATTCTCCGGGCAAGGATACTGGAGTGGGTTGCCATTTCCTTCTCCAGAGGATCTTCCCAACCCAGAGATCAAACCCAAGCCTCTTGCATTGGCAGGCAGATTCTTTACCACTGAGCCACCAGGAAACCCTGGAGAAAGGGTTGCATGGGCTAATTATTGCATCAGATGACACATACACATTCAATCTTCTGGTCTCTGTCAGAGTGTATTCAGTGTTCCAATTTATATAACAGACATGTTACTTTGAGGGAAGGAAAGGCTAAAAACTGCCACTTCTTATTAAATGGTGACGTCTTCCTCACATCCTCCTTATTCTTGTGCTTCCTTCACATATTATTTGAACTTAGTTTTTAACCTCAGAAGAAGCAGAAATAAAAACAGACGTCACCAAGTTAATCTTTTTTTAGGTTACTCTTTCTTGTACATTTTTGGAAATTTACGGTTAGACCAGAACTGATTTTCAAGTTCAACACAGTAGTGACTTACTCTTAACAACCCAAAGGCTGGATTCAGACTCAATACTCAGGCACTTAAGAATGTGTCTCCGACAGTGACAATGGAATTTTGCAAACTGAAGCCAAGTCTGCGGTAAGAGAAGTCTGGCCGGGACAGGCTCCCTTGGTTGGAGTGACAGGCAAAGTGATGCCAAGCTAGGCTCGAGGCCCACGACCTGTCTGTCATCGCTGGCTCTGGCTTTGGAGCCTTGCACCGGATGTCAGTGTAGATCAATGGGTGTCAGAACGATAATAGTGATAATAGCAGTAATAGCAACGTTAATTTGGAGAGATTATGTTATCCAAAGCAAGATCATGTGTCCAACGCACAGTGAGGCCAAACTAACTGAAACGTTGGAGTTTGGGGCAGAGAAAGGTGCATTGCAGGGCCGTGTAAGAAGAATAGGTGAACGGGTGTCAGGAGAAAGAGCTTAGGTTTGGGAGTTCAAGCCTCACGCCCCTCCTTTCCCATGGCACTGTTAGGGGAAGCATGCTGATTGAAACCGCCCACCCCGGCCAGGCACCATAGTAACCATTTGCATGAGTTGTTTTACGACAGGAGATCCTGGTAAGGAATACGGAACTAGTAAGCCGCCTCCAACAGGAAGAGTTCGGGAAAGGTCAAAAGGAGACACCGCGTGTCCGTCCACTTCCCAGAATCCCTCTCGCTAGCATCCATCTTGGCTGAGCGATGCATGTGCCACCAAGAAAGACTCTGAATTAGAATGATTGGCCAAAGACCACCCAGAAACTAATCCCATCACCATAAAACCCGGGACTGCGAACCATGCGGGAGAGCAGTTCTGGGTTCCCTTACCTACTGCTCTCCACCTGGGTGCCCTTTCCCAATAAAAATCTCTTGCTTTGTCAGCACATGTGTCTCCTCGGACAATTTATTTCCGAGTGTTAGACAAGGGCCCAGTTTCGGGCCCTGGAAGGGGTCCCCCTTCCTGCAACAGCACCGTGGCTGGGTTAATAGTTCTTAACCACCCCAGCCTCAGTTCCCGCACCAATAAACAAGTAAAAATGCTCGCTGGGCTGGGGGATGTGAGGAGGAAACAAGCCCAGGCTTGTGCTGCACCCTAGGGATTTAACTTCTGCCCATTTCCTTTGTTTTCCCAAGCTACTCTGTCTGCAGTTCCAGCTTCTGGTGGTTTTTTATCTCCTTAAATTCCATTGCTCTACGTACACGTGAAGCCAAATCAAATAACGACCCTCTCTCTTGACGTCTCCATGATATCACTGCAGTTGCTTTCACCCATTTCTGAAAACAGGAAATAGTGACTGTAAAGTCCCAATTATATTTGTAAGATAAATTTTTTCCCCCACCAGGAAACAGAATTGCCAGCCAACACTCCCTGTACTTCCTGAAATTGAAGCGTATCGTTTTCACCAAATCAGGTTTTGTAAAACCTGCACAATGATTAAGCATGTGTTAGTTTTCTGAGTCTTCTCTAAAAACTAGAATCAGCTCTAGAAACAGCTGAAGGACCTGGCGAAGTGGGGCTTCTGAGCCTCAGTTTCCTCATCTGTGAAATGGGGGAAGTGTCTACCCTGCAAGGTTGTGGAGAGGACTTGTTGAGGTAGAGAGCTTGGCACAATGCTTGAAGCTATTATTATTCTATCTGGATTCTGTGCATGTGTGTGCACGCACACTCAGTTGCTCAGTCATGTCTCTTTGTGACCCCGTGGACTATAATCTGCCAGGTTCCTCTATTTATTAAATTTTCCAGGCAAGAATACTGGAGTGGGTTGCCCTGCCCTCCTCTAGGGGATCTTCCCGACCCAGGGATCGAACCTGCGTCTCCTGCATCTCTTGCTTTGGCAGGCAGGTTCTCTACCACTGCGCCACCTGGGAAGCCCATCTGAAGATTAGTGAACAGTAGTAGTCTTCTGATTTTCTTCTATGATGCCACGTATTATCCTAGAAAATGTATGAGGAAGAAAAACTCACTGAACTGTGGTTTCACCAGAAAACTGGGCTGCCCCACAATCGATAGCAACTTGACCTAGGACCGGATCCTGCCCAGCCTCAGTTTCCCCAGTTGGAATTTGGGTTCAGTATTCGTCCTGCTCACCCTGCAGTTTTATGACTCTTGGAGGAGGTAACTGATTTGAAAGCACGTTGTAAATTGTCAACTACTGAACTCGATCTAGTGAAGAATCTTCTTCAGGTCTCTTTTCCACGCGAGGAAGGGCTTAGACTCTGGGACCAGGTGTTCTGCAGTCTGATGCCAGTTTCTCCACCTGCTGGGCAAATTTCTGGACCTCTGCCTCAGTTTACTCATCTATAAAATGATGATGGTAGTAGGGATTCATGGGATTGTGGTATGGACACCTGAGTTAGTGCAGTAAATCACTTAGAATAGTGACTGATGTATGATATGTAAGAGCTAAATAATGTTAGTTATTAAATTCTCTGCTTAAAGGTGGAGGAAATGGGCTACCTTATCTCCATCATGCCTCCTAGTTTAAGCAATCTTTGAGGTCTTACTTTCTAGAACAAGAAGTATTTTGAATGCTCTGGCAGTTTTTGCAATAATGGTCTTCTGATGGCATTCAAGTTCAGATGTAAAGATTTGGGGGAGATTCCCAATTATTTTGTGTTGCGGTGAAGTCTCCAAATCCCCATCAGCTTCCGCTTAATATTTACCACCTACCTAACTTTTCAGAGGGCTTCCCTCGTGGCTCAGCTGGTAAAGAATCCGCCTGCAATGCGGGAGACCTGGGTTCGATCCCTGGGTTGGGAAGATCCCCTGGAGAAGGGTAAAGCTACCCACTCCAGCATTCTGGCCTGGAGAATTCCATGGACTGTATAATCCACGGGGTCACAAAGGGTTGGACTGAATGACTTTCAGTTTCACTTTTCAGAAGTCTATGTGTGGTCCCAGCTTTGTGTAAGGTGGTTCTGTGACCCACACACTGTGTCCCAAGGCACTGTCAGCTACAGATTGGCACCTGCCATCTACCTCTGCAAGGCTTAACTCATGTGCTGTTGCAGCAGTTAACTCGCGGCAACCCCCTGAAAAGAGCTCAAGGTGACAGCAGGAATGAGGCTCTCTGTGCTCCGGGTAAACTGGCAGAACAGGTCTTCAGAGATGTAATTTCAGGAGCTGATTTTAAGAGCCCTATTCTTGTATCTCCTCATATTTAGAAAAGCAATAAAATCCTTCATGGTGATGACTGTTCCTTGTGACTAACAAAAAGCAAAAAAAAAGATAGCGCTAAGTCGTGTCCGACTCTTGCGACCCCATGGACTGTAACCTGCCAGGCTCCTCTGTCCATAGGATTCTCCAGGCAAGAATACTGTAGTGGGTTGCCATTTCCTTCTCCAGGGGATCTTTTCCAACTCAGGAATTGAACCCAGGTCTCCAGCATTGCAGGCAGATGCTTTACCAAGTGAGCTACTAACAGAAACCTCCTGCAAAAAAAAAAAAAAAACAAAAAAAAAGTGCTTGATGGCATTCACTTCCCCTTCACCAAGATCATGTGTATACTGACCTTCTCCCTATGTCTCTGAAGCAATTTCTCAGAGTTATCTGAAATGCTGTCTCCTGGGCTATAGCCTTCATTTGGCCCCAAATAAAACTTAACTCACAACTCTGCCATTGGGTTTTGTTTTTTTTAAGTCAATGGCACCCAGCAACGAATCCATAGAAGACTGAGGAATACTGTGAAATTTGGGGGAGCTGACATCTGTCAGACACCTCATGATTTACTCACCTTGTGAATCACTAGCTAGAAACAGTTCATGGTTTCAGTGTGATTACACTAATTCCTTTTGGTGATAACATATCTTGTTGAACGTTTTCTTTCCTGAGATTGCCACTAGATGGTAACAGAATGTGTTTCCCCAAAATATAACCATAGAAACTCAGGACACGCTACCCCAAAGTATACCACTTGTGGCATATTGGCTATTTAGCTGCAAGAACTTGAAAAACAGCAAATGCTGGGAGAATTCCCTCACCTGTCTACAGACAGATCCTCCAAAAGGAGCTCAGTTGTCCTAAATTCCTCCTCCTGGGTGTTTTATCCACCTAGGGAAGAGGGACTCTTATCATAGGAGAAAAGACTAGCAAACGACACCGTACCCAAACTTTGTCGCAAAGTATAGTATCTCCTCTCTGTTTTTCCAAGGGCCTGTTCATCTTTCTAAATCGTCTCTTGTACTCCCCTAAGAGGTCTACATCCTGCCTTTTCTCCCCCTATGGAGACAGTATTTCAGCCTGAATTTTAAACCATCTCAGAGTTTCTCATTTTCTCTGGGTATCTCCCATGTATATGTGCTGGTGAATTTAAAGTTCTTGCCTCATCACATGGGAATTCAGGGACGAAGTGGTAGTTAGGAAGTGGATTTATTTAGAGAAACACACTCCCCAGGCAGAGTGTGGGCCATCTAACAAGGAGAGAAAGAGCCTCAAAATATGGTGTGGTTAGGTTTTACGGGCTGGGTAATCTCATGGGCTATTCAGTGGGAGGATTATGCCAATTATTTTGGGGGAAAGAGCAGGGGTTTCCATGCTCACTTTTTGACCTTTTATGGTTGGCCTCAGAACTGTCACAGCAAAATAAAAAAAAAGAACTGTCATGGCGCTGGTGGCTGTATCGTTTAGATGCTAATGTATGACAATGTGTGTGTGTGCGCTAAGTCACCTCAGCCATGTCCGACTCTGCGACCCCATGGACTGCAGCCCGCCAGGCTCCTCTGTCCATGGGATTCTCCAGGCAAGAATACTGGAGTGGGTTGCCATGCCCTTCTTCAGGGCATCTTCCCGACCCAGGGATCGAACCCATGTCTTATATGTCTCCTGCATTGGCAGGCAAGTTCTTTACCACTAGCACCACCTGGGAAGCCCCATATATATATATATAATGTGTAATAATATATATATTCTTTTCCATTCTGGTTTATCATAGGTACTGAACTTAGTTCCCTGCGCTATACAGTGGGACTTTGCTGCTTACCTCTTATATATTTGCTGGTCTGCATCTGCTAATCCAAGCTCCCAATCCTTCCCTCCCTCCCCCCGGCAACCGTAAGTCTGCTCACTTTGTCTGTGAGTCTCTTTCTGTTTCATAGATAGGGTCATTTGTGTCATATTTTAGACTCCACACATAAGTAATATCATATGGCATCTGTCTTGTTTTCTCACATAAGGAAGTGACATTTTTGACTTAAAAAATAACTTAGCTCTTTGAACGATAAGAAAATTTGTTTCTCTTAAAAAATCAAGGACATGAGAATGATAATGTGGGAAATTATTCTTATTAGTCACAGAATCTATTTCCTTGATAGACTACTTAAAAGGTAAATAATAACATCTTTGCGATCTTTCATGAAGAGCAGGCTAATGACCCAAGAAATTTAGTCATTTTAAGAGAGAGAAAACTAGTTTTACATCAGTATACTACTGATACTAAAGCTCATTTTAAAACCTCACAGATAAAATCAGGTGAACTGAGTCAGTTTGGCCACTTTCTTTTTTCCGGCAGACTTTTTATAACTTTCTATAAATGTTCAAGTTTTTGTCCTATTCTTTTGTCCTTTTCATTCGGGAACAACTTTTAACGAATCTCTAAACAATTACTTTAGAATAAAATTACTTTCTTTTTGCCTTAACAAAAATGTATCTTAGGTTCTTGCACTCAAAATTGTTTCCCCTTCATTTCTTGTTTCTAGTAGTTTAATTTCCATATATTAATTATAATTTTTAGCCATGAGTAACCTTTATTATACAGAGAAAACTAGGAAGTAGACCATCGTTAACTGTCTGTCATATATCAGCATATATGGTAATTAGCATATTTTATTGGCATATATATCTCTCTCTCTAACGATTTTTACAGTCATACTTAATGTAGGGAAAGAACTTTCTTATTAACAGATCCAAATACCTCTAGCTTCTTTGCAAAAATAAGAAGTAAAAATATCTAAACTTATATTCATAATAAATGTTTTAGCAATAGCAGATATGATAAAGCATGATTATTTCTCAAGTTTGATGGAATAATGACTCCATTTGATTAAATTCAAATCTATAAATTTTATAATCTTAAACAACTAGCAGATATACTGTTAGCTTATTTGACTAATAAACACAGGTAGAATAAAAATGTATGCTTGGATTATATATAATGCTGGGGATTCTGAAGACATACCTGTTTTTTTATTGAGTCAGTGATATCAGACTAGTCTTATTTGCCCAAATCACATGAACTTAGAAAGCATTTGGACTAATTTCTATATTTCTGAAAATTTTAGAAATATTTTATTTACATAAGTGCTTATTTTTCTCTAAACCAATTAGAACACGGCTCCTTTAAAAGAGTCTATAATAATTTTGCATACCATCTGGAGGTAAGAAAATATCACATATACATAATTACATAAACATACAAACAGATGCAAACAGAAGTCTTTGGCTTTCGTTCTAAAAGTTTACCATGAGTCGGGCATAAACACAGTAACACAAAATGCACTAGTGTGTGTACGAGTTCATTCTCATCTTTGTTCCATTTTATATTTTTATTCAAATTGTGCTTC
Source organism: Cervus canadensis (assembly GCF_019320065.1). Taxonomy (NCBI): domain Eukaryota; kingdom Metazoa; phylum Chordata; class Mammalia; order Artiodactyla; family Cervidae; genus Cervus; species Cervus canadensis. The sequence continues at coordinate 33,905,186 of NC_057416.1, read as the reverse complement.
TGGCAGACGGAAGAAGTTATCTTCCATCTGCTCAATACAAGGGCTAAAGTTTTTTAACCAGTATTTGTAGAGGAGATTTTTAAGATTTTCATTTGCCCTGATAACGTAATCTTATGGAGGCTGTGGACTAAAGTTTGGGCCAGAGGCGGAGGAGGTGTCACACAGCTGTTGAGGTGTCTCCCAGGCTTATCTGAGTGGATGAAATATTCAATTTATTTTCAATTAGCCTCTTTAGCTTGGGGTGGCTGATTTTGGGGGTCCCTGAGTCCCTTGGGGTCTCCCAGGTAGCTCAGCTGGTAAAGAATCTACCAGCAATGCAGGAGACCCTGGTTGGAACTCTGCTTCGGGAAGATCCCCTGCAGGAGGGCATGGCAACCCACTCCAGTATTCTTGGCTGGAGAATCCCATGGACAGTGAGTGGAGCCTGGTGGGCTGCAGTCCATGGGGTCTCGAAGAGTCGGATACAACTGAGCAGCTAAGCATGCAAGCAAAAGTCCCTTGAGGGCTTTTGATGAAGCAGAGAGCCTAAAGCTCAAGTGACTACAGGGATTTTAAGGGCAGAATGGAAAGAGAAAGGGGTTAGGAGGATCCAGTTTGAGGGGTATTGTTTTTTTCAAAGAAGCCCTTGAAGTTCTAAATTATTCTCAATAAGTCAATAAGAAAGGAAACAGACAGCTGATGCTGGAGTGACTGAGCATATAGCTGGCAGTTCGAGAAGGAGGGAGAGTCATAACCTGCACTTCCTCAGAGGCGACCTAGAGAAGATAGTTCTGGGTGGTAGAAGACAGCATCTTGGTAGAGCCAGAGGCGTGCTGGTGCATGCCAAGTCACTTCAGTTGTGTCTGACTCTGTGTGACCCCATGGACTGTAGCTTGCCAGGCTCCTCTGTCCATGGGATTCTCTGGGCAAGAATACTGGAGTGGGTTGCCATGCCCTCCTCCAAGGGGTCTTCCCAACCCAAGGATCAAACCCGCATCTCTTATGTCTCCTGCATTGGCAGGTGGGTTCTTTAACACTAGTGCCACTGGGAAGCACAGGGGAAGAGGAAGGGATTGTAATTGCTAGCTTCTTTTGAGTAGATGGTAGGGAAAGTTACCCCAGTACCAACTGAAAAAAATCTAGTTCCCTGATCCTCTGTATTAACTGTATTGGTAGGTTCTGTGGGTGTGACTAAGAATTGACTGACCCTATCAATCGCCTTCAGTCATGGACCTACCGATCCATGATACCGAATGGACTGCACGGGGTGGCAGTTCTCAGAACCACAAAGGCAATGCGATAGAAGAGAACTGGAATTCAGACAGTCACAGGGCATCTGGGAGAGATAGTAAGAAAGCTCAGGTCCTCGAACGGGCAACGGGTTACCTCCAGACCTAGACTCCAACAATCGGTGTCTCTTGGCCGGGAAAAGTCAGAGAACACGCTGGCTTCCAAAGCCACGCTCAAGGGACACAAAATAAAACACTCTTAGGTGGAACAAGACGAAGTGGTAACCTACACGGCAGAGAGAATGGCCGTTTATCAGAGGGACTGGTCCAAACTTAAGAATCAATGATCCAAAGGACTAGCTCTAATCAAACATGTATACCCATGGCTGATTCATGTCAATGTATGGCAGAAACCACAACACTATTGTAAAGTAACTAGCCTCCAATTAAAATAAATTAATTAATTAAGCAATAAAGTAAAATAAAATTCTGGAAAATCTTAAAAAAAATTTTATTCTGTAAATCTAAATTTAAGAAAATCTCCATTTAAAAATAGAGATGAAAATAGGAACTCTCTGACAGCTGGGGGCAGCATTTCCCTAGTGGTGGCAAGCAGGGGCGCCTCTAGCTGGCATGAGCAGGCTTCTCATGGTGTCGTCTCTTGCTGTGGATTACAGGCTCTAAGGTGTGTGGACTTCCGTAGTTGTGTCTCCCGGGCTTACGGTGCAGGCTCAGTCGTTGTGATGCGTGGGCTTTGCTGCCTGTGGCAGGTGAGGTATTCCCCGATCAGGGACCAAACCCTGTCTCCTGCCTGGCAGGCGGATTCTTTACCACTGAGCCCCAGGGAAGCCCCTCTGGGTAGGATGATTTCAAGGTGCCTTCCTGTTTCCTGAGTTGTATCTGTTTCTTCAGGTTCTTCTTTTTCAATTTTATTCAGAATGAAGATACTTGATTCTCTTCGTAAAGCTGGTGATCTCTAGTTTTTGGTTCATATTTGATGTAAAAGGACTGTGTAGCTGGGGAAGCTTCCTCTGGTGCCATGTAAGGAGCCTGGATTCAGGCGAGGACTCTACATCCCAGAGGGATTCTCTCCAGGCCTGACATGTGGGGCAAAGCTGGACTTGTGAACTGGCAGATGGTAGTCAGTTGAGTGAAAGGGGGCAGCTCACTGAGTCTGGGGCCTCCTCCACCTCCATCCTGAAAAAGGACCTTATTCTGGGTCACCAATATTCCCCCCAAATTCTCTGATTTATTTAGAGAATATTTAGGTAGTGTAGTATTGGAGATGAAGGTAGATTATCAATTCTTTTTTAAAGCCCAACATGTACTAGACAAAAACCAAAACAAAACCAAAAAAGCCCCATTATAGTATAACATAAATCATTATACCTAAATGTGTTATAATTTAACACAGAAATATGAAAAACAGAAGCTTATTTGCAACTAGAGGTTATTCTGTAATATTTACTTTCTATTACCTACATGATGTTACTTAAACAAAATAACGATAGGACTAGTTAACAGTGGCAGGTAACAGTAGGTAACAGTAAAAGAATAAATAATAAATAACCAAAAGTGATACTGATTAAATCAATATTGTGTGAAGAAATATAATTGTTTATATTTTTAAATTTTATTATTGGAGCATTATATAAAGAGCCTCTTGATGAAAGTGAAAGAGGAGAGTGAAAAAGCTGGCTTAAAACTCAACATTCAAAAAACAGATCATGCCATTTGGTTCCATCACTTCATGGCAAATACATGGGGAAACAATGGAAACAGTGAGAGACTTCATTTGCATCTTCAAAATCACTGCAGATGGTGACTGCAGCCATGAAATTAAAAGACACTTGCTCCTTGGAAGAAAAGCTATGACAATAGGCAGCATATTAAAAAGCAGAGACATTACTTTACTGACAAAGGTCCATCTAGTCAAAGCTATGGTTTTTCCAATAGTCATGTGTGGATGTGAGAGTTGGACCATTAAGAAAGCTGAGCGTGGAAGAACTGATGCTTTAGAACTGTAGTGTTGGAGAAGACTCTTAAGAGTCCCTTGAACTTCAAGGAGATCCAACCAGTCCATCCTAAAGGAAATCAGCCCTGAATATTCATGGGAAGGGCTGATGCTGAAGCTGAAGCTCCAATACTTTGGCCACCTGATGTGAAGAACTGACTTATTTGAAAAGACCCTGATGCTGGGAAAGATTGAAGGAAGGAGGAGAAGGAGAGAATAGAGGATGAGATGGCTGGATGGCATCACATGGCTGGTGGACATGAGTTTGAGCAAGCTCCGGGAGTTGGTGATGGACAGGGAGGCCTGGTGTGCTGCGGTCCATGGGGTCGCAAAGAGTCGGACATGACTGAGTGTAATCACTTTACAGTATTGTGTTAGTTTCTACTGTACAGCAAAGTGATAGTATTTTAATATTTTAATTATATTTTTATCTCCTTTAATACAATTTATCTTAATCCTTTTTGGAAACTATTTATTGTGTATCTTCATTTTTTAGCTATATTGTATATTCCAAAGATGCATAAATGTGAAGATTTTAAAAAAAGAAACACATGGAGAAGGAAATGCAACCCACTCCAGTAGTCTTGCCTGGGCAATCTCATGAACAGAGGAGCCTGCTGGTCTACAGTCCATGGGGTCACGAATGAGTCAGACATGACTTAGCAAGCAGCAGGGCATTTTTGAGGGGGGCCAACAGCCCCAGGAAAGTAGAGGCGCTCGCCAAAGGCCCCAGAGCTTTTGACGGCAGAACCAGAACTGTGGCGGAGGACTCCCAGCTCCCAGGCCTCTTGATCCTGGCCTCTTGCCCCAGATATGCACTTGGAGAACTAGAATCTAAAATAGGCCTGAGGGCTTCCCTGGCGGCTCCATGGTAAAGAGCCTGCCTGCCACTGCAGCAGATACAGGAGACTTGGGTTCGATCCCTGAGTTGGGAAGATCACACATACGCCACGAGCAGCTGAGCCCATGAGTCACAGCTACTGAGCCTGCGCTCTGGAGCCCAGGAGCTGTGACTACTGAGCCCGCGCCTGCAACTCCCGAAGCTCGTGTGCTCTAGAGATAAAAGAAACCACCGCGATGAGAAGACCACGTACCACAACTAGAGAGTAGCCCCTGCTTGCTGCAACTAGAGACACGTTCAAGCAGCCACAGAGACCCAGCGCAGCCCCAAATAAAAAAATGACATTACTCTTTTAAAAAGGGAACTACAATAGGAATAATTAAGTGGTTATTACTATATTTAATAAAAAATGACAATGACGTATGCTTTATGTCCCTTGATACAGTTGGATATTTTTACTGTTTTCTTTTCCAGTAATGCTTCTTTGAATTGCATACAGCTTAAAAAAAAAAAAAAAAGACTTCTTTTCTTTTATGTAGCAGTAAAACTGAACACTGTCAAAATTCACTGCCTTGCAGGGCTCTTGTTAAGTCCATGTCCATGTTATACTGATTTGGGGGCCAATGTAATGGCCTCAAGCTAAACACCCCATTAACAAAGGCATTTGGCCATGAGATAGGTAGGATTTTTACTTACTAGCACTAGCAGGCTATAGACTTATAGGACTTGTTCACAGCTCCCCCAAAATGTTCATTCACTTTGTACCTATGGGTTTTCCTGGCACATCACCTCTTTGCTAATCAGGTCCTTTGCATCTATAGTTTCATCATCTAGGCTAGCCATCTGCAAAATGTCCAGCATTTTTAAACACTGCAAAGCATGTTGGATGCCATCACAAATTAAATCTCTCTTTGTGGGGGAAGAGGTTTCAAAAGCACAGAAAGAATTTGAATTTGTGAAATCAAAACTGGATTTCAAATGTTATGATTTACTTAAACAGAGAAACTCCTTTTTAACTTGGCGGCTCATTTCGGGTAACCATTTTTTTGAGTCTTATTTCTTAAAAAAATGAGTCATTTCTTTTTGTTGTGTCTTTCATCGCAACCTACATTTCACATCAGACAACTCTAATGCAGTGAAGGCATCCTTTTCTAGGACACTTGGGGGCTCTTCACAGATCATCAAGCTGTTTGGTAGAAACAGCAAATAAATCTCTGGTAATCCTTTCCTCTATTCTCATCCCCAGTGTGTTTCCAGACATCCTTGTGTTTCCACATTCTTCTCCTCCCACATTTAGAAAACATGATTACATGGAAAGCCAAACTTTTAACTTAATTTCAGTGACTAGTAACAAAAATAGCAGTCTTGTGGGCAAGAAGAGACCTCCTATTGCTACAAAATATCAAAAATCTAAGCCCTTCTGCATGTTTTGAAGAATGTGAAAAGTGATTAAAAAAAAAGCTTCTTAAAAGTCTCAGTATCGCATAGGTAAGAAAATCACATCTTAGAAAAAAACATTCTTATTTATTTACTTGACAGCTCTGGGTCTCAGCTGTGGCCTGCAAAATCTTTGCTGTGGCGTGTGGGATCCAGTACCCTGACCAGGGATCCAACCCAAGTCCCCTGCATTGGGAGTCTTAGCCTCTGAACCAAGAGGGAAGTCCCACACCTCTCTCTTTCTTTAAAGCAATATTCTGTACAAGGTGCAAAGGACACTTGAGATCTTTCATTTTCTTTGGTAAGAACTTAAGAACTTTACACACAGACCACCTGAAATGGGAACGAAATCCAAACAAGAGGGGATATATGTGTACATGTAGCTGATTCGCTTTGCTCTGTGGTGGGAACTAACGCACGTTGTGAAGCAGTTATTTGCCAATAAAAGTTAAATAAGAAATAATGCTTTAAAAAAAGAACTTCACAGACAAAATGGAATTTGCCAGAATTTACATTTGTGTTGTCTGCCAAATACGAGACTAGAGGAGCAGTGTTTTATTTGGACAGGATTGCCGATTAAGATGATCTGAAGTTCCGTTTTTGAAATCAAAGTGCCTGGGAGCTAGGAGGAGAATTTTTTAGTTGCTGCAATTCGATGCTTCATTTGATACACAATAGAGAGCCCTGGTAAGATCTTACAGAATGAGCGGGAGTACTGCAGTATTAGGGGCCAACACAGAATTGATCAAAATGTTCCCTTTTGTTGACCCACAGGTCACTGCAGTTGCATCTTCTTGGTCAGCAAATGTAATTTTACTACTTTACTCAATTTCATAGAGTAGTCCAAAGAGGAATGCAATACTATGAGGAATTTTGCATGGTGCACTCAAGAGTATTCAGCTATTTTTGACTGCACATTTGAGTCTTTGGGGAAACAAAAGGCTCTGGATGGATTTAGAATTACTTGCCTGTCTCATCACAGATATTTGAGGTCCTGGCCCCCTGCAGTGGGAGCACAGAGCAGTCTCCAGGGGAACTTCCGCATCCTCTTCTCTGCCATGACCAAACTTTTTTTTGGCATGTCCCGCAGCATGCTCTGTTTTGGTTACTTATTTCCCGATCCAGTTGTGTGCGTCCTTCTGTCTGTCAGGAAAATAACCCGGCTGTTTAGTCTGGTTCAGCGATGTCTGGGTCACATGGGTGTGAGTCGTTCATTGTTCTCGTGTTGGTGACATGAACTCTTAGGAAATATTCACAGTGTGAAAAGTTAAACAAATACAATCTCAATGCAAAGAACAGACGTTCCTTCATGGCAAAGTTGAAGTTCCACTGCATTTGAATCGCACACTCAAATCACATTGCTTGCGGGGTAGGGGGGGAAACTATGAGGGAACCACCAGTCGTGGTACCAACAGCAGTGGGCAGGAGAGTGAATGCCTGATGATGACAGCCTCTATGAAGGCAAACGATCTCTGCTGTGTCCTCTCGACATCAGAGACAGTGCTACTTTCAGTCTCTGTTTTGGGGGGCACTGCATGGGTTTTATACTTTCTCCCAAATCTCTTGCCCTCAATGGAAAACCAGGACTTTTCCCATCCAGGAGGGACTTCCCAGGTGATAGGACTTTTAGTAAAAAGCCAGAACATCCTGGGAAAAGTGAAGCAGTGGTTACTCTAGAAAGATTTGTCTGTGTTCCATGAGGAAGGAGTAGGTAGGACAGAACTGTCCCCCATATAGACCCATCATTAATTCTCAGCTTTCAGCTTCATTTCTCAGTCTTAACCTTTGAGGTAACTCAGCCCTCAAGGTCTCCAGGTGGACTGATGAACAGACAGAAGAATGATCTAGGCTAGATATTCTCAAATGTGTTGGTCCCTGGAGTCTACATTCTCAAACATTACTGAGGGTGCCAACGAGCTTTTGCTTCTCTGGGTTGTACCTATCAGTGCTTATCGAATCAGAAATTAAAACTGAGACATTTTAAAAATAATTATTTATTCATTTATTTTAAAATACTAGTAATAAATTCATTGTATATTAATAGAAAAAAAGCATTTTTTTTTTCATGAACAATAGCTGCATTTCCCAAATCAAAACAGTTTAGTGAGAACAGTGGTGTTGATTTATATTTCTGCAAATTTCTTTAGTATCTGGGTTAATAAAAGGCATCTGGGTTTTCATATCTACTTCTGCATTCAATCCTGAAGTATTAGAGAAAAGGACACGTTACACAGATGTGTAGCTGGAAAGGGGAGGGGTATTTCGGTAGCCTTTCTAGATAATTCTGTATAGATATTCTATTGTTGTTCAGTTGCTCAGTCACGTCTGACTCTGCCCACTCCATGGCCTGCAGCATGCCAGGCTTCCCTAACCTTCACCATCTCCCAGAGCTTGCTCAAACTCATATCCATCGTGTTGGTGATGCCATCCAACCATCTCATCCTCTTCTCCTCCTGCCCTCAATCTTTCCCAGCATCAGGGTCTTATCCAATGAGTCGACTCTTCACATCAGGTGGCCAAAGTATTGGAGCTTCAGCTTCAGCATCAGTCCTTCCAGTGGATATTCAGGACTGATTTCCTTTAGGATGGACTGGTTTGATCTTGCAGTCCAATGGACTCTTCTATTATAGCAAAACTTAAAGGTAATAATTAATATAATTAGTAATTTTATGGTTTCAACCTGTAACAGTTGAAACATCTCAGGTGAAATTGGCTTTTTTCCTGTGAGTGTGTGAGAGGTTGGGGTGAATAATACAATCACTGTTGGGGCAGTGTGGTTCCTCTGCCTAGATTCATGATGAAGCCTCTGCAGTTTTAACCATCATTGCTCTTTGACCATCAGTGCAAATGTCAGCAAAGTGAAAAAGGCCAATAAGATTTTAATATTATCATGAAAATATAATAATGACATTGTAGACAGCCCTCACTTTGAGAACGTCCCATACAGATTATCTCTTTCTTGGCTACCTTTATTCATCAGCTAACTTCCATCCACTTGCTTTCAAAGATATTTTGAATTCTTTTTTTGGTCTAGGTTATTCCACATTTTGTTTTCAATCCTTATTACAGTGGCATCCTATTGCATTTTGAGAAAGCAAGTATGTTTGGCGTATCAAAACAGAAGCCCTCACATTGCTTTTTTTAATGTCTACCCAAGAGTCATGAAATTCATAGGCAAAAACTTGAAGTTAAGTTTTAACTTAAAGACGTTTTAAGTTTCAACTTAAAGATGAGAGAGAATTTTTTGTTGTTGTTGTTGCAAACATGCTCCTTTCTTAAATATCATCTCTTAAAAAGTCCAGCATTAAGAAGCTATCTGTTCTCATTTAGGTGGGCTCCATCCTCAGGCAGAATTGGTTTTCATCTGTAAATCTAGGTGGACCTGCTTAGAAATCCCATGCAGTTGGTCAGAACATGAACCTGTGGTGATGAGTTTTATCTTCCTTTAATCCTGTATAACAAAAGTTTGACTCAGCAGGTCCAGAGTACCCAAACATTACGCATTATAGAGAAGTTTTGGCCCTTGATGACTGCTGGGAGATAAACTCTAAACCGTTGGAAAATCCTGATCTCAGATACCTGATCTCAGATATCTCTGTTTACCTGGGGTCCCGAGCCACGCTAGATACTTCATCCTAAAAATGTAATTTATGGTGGAGACCTGGGGCCACACCCTATCAGTCTGACCTCTGAAGTGGCTGGAGACTAAGAAGCCAAACTTGACTCTGTGGACACTACATGCCTACGTGACTAACCCCCAGTAAAAGTCCTGAACACTAAGGCTCAGGTGAGCTTGCAGGTTGGCAATGCCCTGGGGTGTTGGCCCATGTTTGCCAGGGGAATTCTAACTGTGTGTGACTCCATGGGGACAAAGTCAATTATAAGGACAACTACAAGGTCACGTGTGGTCTCTCTCTTCTGGGCTCTGCCTTCTCTGCCTTTTACTTTCTGATTGTAACCTGTGCCCTTTTGCTATCATAAGCTGAACTGTGAATGTAATCGATTTTCTGAGTTCTGTGAGTCCTTCTGGAGAATCACTGAACCTGAGGGTCATCTTGGGGTTCCCTATGGACAGATCCCTCCTGCTCACTCTGCTGGGCCCTGAAAGATCTTAGAGAGAACTTAGGCACAGAGCATGCCTGCCTGCAAGGAGTTCGTGATTTACTGAGAGAAGAGGTTACTATGCCCAAAGAAAAGTACAAGGTACACAGTGAGGAACACTGTCAGATAGATCCACAGGGTCATGTGGCTTAGAAAACAGAGGGAATCCATCAAGCTGGGGTACTCTGACACAAAGAGGGAGAGGCTAGAAATATAGGAAAAGTCGAAGAACAAAAACATTCAAATTGCCTTTGGAAATGGAATCAATGTCAGCCAAATGCTGAATCAGAAAATCCAGTGTCTGTAGCTCTTCCTCTCTGACCTTTTCTCCTTCTTTGTTTTGTTCTTCTTGAATTCTTTTCCATCTGGCTGCCTCTGTCCAAACAGAATGATATCGGATCTTTTTCTACACTTTGACAGAAACTCGGTCACACCAGGAAGTTCTGCCTCCCAGGTGTTTGCTCTTCAGAGCCTTTCTGGGTAACTGGGGTCTGGGACTGCTCTGTCTCTGGTTAGAGCAACATCTGGCAACAACAAGATAATATTTTTAGACAGGTGGAGAGATGTCTCCTGCCACTGAACTAGCTGTTGCCAAGGCTGCCTAGGAACATAAATCTGCTTTAGTTTTCTGGGGTCAGAAATGGGTTAGGAGGAACAGTAGAGTATCAAGACATCTCTTTTCTTCTTCCTTTCCCCCACCCCCAGTTCTAACCCATCTCATCTTATTTCTCGAATGCAGGACTCCCACTTCACCTCCAAAGGACTGTCCTTGCACCATCTGCCTTCCCCTTCATTTCCTCTCCCTGTAGGTGAGCATGACCTGGGGACCAGGTACCCATAGCCAGAGACCTGGAGTGTCTGACATCTAGGATTCTCACCATCTCATCTAGGGGAAGTGAGCTGCAGGCAGCTGCTTGAGACTCTGTGTGTGTGTGTGTGTGTGTGTGTGTGTGTGATGGGGGTTTAATTTTCTGTGCTAAGTAGAGGCTCAAGTAGAACACCTCTACTTCTCCAGTTCCACTTCAAAACTCTTGCTGTGTTCTGTCACTCAGCTGTGTTTGACTCTTAGTCTCCTAGTCTCTTCTGAGACTTAGAGACTCTTAGCCTTTTCTGGGACTTCATAGACTGTGGCACACCAGGCTTCCCTGTCCCTCATTACCTCCTGGGGTTTGCTCAAATTCATGTTCATGAGTAGGTGATGCTATCTAACCATCTCATCCTCTGCTTCCCCCTTCTCCTTTTGACTTCAATCTTTCCCAGCATCAAAGTCTTTCCCAATGAGTCTGCTCTTCCCATCAGGTGGCCAAAAAATTAGAGGTTCAGCTTCAGTATCAGTCCTTCCAAGGAACATTCAGGATTGATTTCCTTTAAGATCGACTGGTTTAATCTCCTTGCAGTCCAAGGGACTCTCAAGAGTCTTCTCTAGCACCACAGTTCTTAAGCATCAATTCTTCAGCACCCAGCCTTCTTTATGGTCCAACGTCCACATCCATACATGACTCCTGGCAAAACCATACCTTTGAGTCCACATACCTTTGTCAGCAAAGCAATATCTCTGCTTTTTAATACACTGTCCAGGTTTGTCATAGCTGTCCTTCCAAGGAATAAACGTCTTTTAATTTCGTGGCTGATGTCACCATCTTCTGATTTTGGAGCCCAAGAAAATAAAATCTATCACTGCTTCCACTTTCCCCCTTCTATTTGCCATGAAGAGATGGGACAGGAGGCCATGATCTTAGTTTTACTTCATCAATAAACTCTGCACAATACTCACTCTTATTCATTTTCCCTTTGGATACAGCGGTTGTCCACTCACAGCTTTGAGTGAAAAGGAACATAGCCTGGGAAGACTCCACAGATGGCCTTGCCAGTTTGGTGCTTTTGTGGTTTTCACATTCTAGGCAGTTTGCACGTTGCACACCGTCATTCATTCAGTGAGTGCCTGCCGCCTGCCTGCCGATGTTGTGCTCTTCCCCTTGCAGTGAAGTCAGGGCCCCTGAGGACCGTGGGGAGGAGGGATTGATAGCTCTTGTCAGAAAGAAGTTCTCTCCGATGGTGAAGAAGTGGCTGCTTGATCACCCCCAGGGCATTTACCCAGCACAGGCATGGCTGTTAAAGTTGGTACAGAATTCCCACCAGCTGGGCAGGGACACCTGAGGGCCCTCTTGCCCTAGCCCTTTGGGGAACCCGTCCCAGTCCAGCACCCATCCCCCGGCTCTATCCCCATTTCACCCTACTTTTTGTTTCTGCATTTTCTGTGAGCTCATTCTTTAGATGTGCCCCTTTCTCATCACTTCAGGGGAGCTCCTGGACACAGTCCTATCTTTTTTTTTAAAGAGAGTATTTTGTTTTATATTTATTTATTTATTTGACTCTGCCAGGTCTTAGTAGTGGGCATAAAAACGCCTAGTTGTGCTCATGGGATCTGGTTCCCTGACCAGGGATCAAACTCGGGCCCTCTGCATTGGAAGTGCAGAATCTTAGCCACTGAGCCACCAGGAAAGTCCCAAGAGCATGTGATTATTTATTTGTTTTATTAAAAATTTTTTTTCTGGAATATAGCTGACTTTCAAAGTAGTATTACTTTCTGCTGCTGCTGCTGCTGCTGCTAAGTCGCTTCAGTCGTGTCCAACTCTGTGTGATCCCATAGACGGCAGCCCACCAGGCTCATCTGTCCCTGGGATTCTCCAGGCAGGAACACTGGAGTGGGTTGCCATTGCTTTCTCCTGTGTTACTTTCTGCTGGACATCCAAGTGACTCAGTTATACACATACACATGTCCATTATTTTTAAGATTTTTTTTCCATATGGATCATCACAAGGTACTGAGGAGAGGTCCTTGTGCTGTATAGTAGGTTCTTATTGCGTGTGTGCTAAGTCAATTCAGTCATATCTGACTCTGTGTGACCCTATGGACTGTATGTGGCCTGCCAGGCTCCTCTGTCCATGGGATTCTCCAGGCGAGAATACTGGAGTGGGTTGCCACGCCCTCCTCCAGGGGATCTTCCCAACCCAGGGATCAACCTGAGTCTCTTAAGTCTCCGGCACTTGCGGGCGGGTTATTTACCACTAGTGCCACCTGGGAAGCCAGGCTCTTATTAGTTATGTGTTTTATACACAGTAATGTGTATATATCAATTCCTTCTTTAGGACCAAACTCTGTGCTGGTCCCCCTCGGGGGTGGTCCTGGAGGCTCGTGATTGGGAGCGAGCATTGTTGACTTGATTTTGAAGTTCTAAGTTTAACCCTATTTTAACCTTGTCTTTAAGAGAATATTCCGTGGGAATGAGTGTCCCAGTAAATGCCCTGATTCTGTACTTCCTTCCCAAATGAAATGGGGTCAAGTGTCCTCTGGAAAAATCTCCTTATATAGGAGCAGGAAGCAATGGCTTATCAGCTGGAAATAAACTTTGTGCAGGCCCCAGCCTCTGAGGAAGATCTCTTTATGCGGGGCTGCAGAATCAAGACTGAAATGATGAGGTGTGTCTTCCTGGGCCTGATTAAACATGACTAGGAAACATCTTCTTGAGATTCACAGCATAGTTGCACAGCAGAGTGGAAGACAGATTTGGAGAAATAAGACTGGAGTCCAAATAGCAAGAATGCCCCTTCCTGCCTGGGTGAACCTGGGCAGACCATCACTCTGCCTCAGTTTTTGTTTTTTTTTCCACTTTAACATGGTGTATTAGTTTCTGCGGGCTGCTATAACAAAGAACCTAAAACTAGGTGTTTTCAGACAACAGGAATTTATTCTCTCACAGCTTCGGAGCCCAGGAGTCTGAAATCAGAAAGTTCTCTCTTTTTGAAGGAACACGAGTCAATGCACGGTATGTGGGAATAATATTTACCCTCTAGGCCGCCATCTAGCCCAGTTGTGAACCCAATGAAGGAAAGATATCATATGATGGTGATCACAAGAGGTGATTTAGAGTGATTACATCTGCAAAGTCATTCACTTAGTCTTCATTATTTCCGCAGACCCTTACTGAACGCTGTCTGTGCGCCCGGCTCCAGGGACCAACCTTGCTCATCGGCTCCCACCCGGCTCCTGCCTTGGTCTGGGATCCCTCCAGTTCCTGGATGTAGCTTCCTGTCCCCTGTGTCCTCTCGTTCCTGTCTGGGGGGCCCAGAGCCTGGACCAGGCTGCAGCGACTGATCCGCACGCTGCCGCCAGGACGGAGGCTGCCTGGCTTCCCCAGCCCTGTTCTTCCTGCTGTTTCCCTGACCCCCCAGGATGGAAGCCCTGCCTTCATCCTCCCCTGGGGTCTTACTTCCTGCATGCTGTTCCTACCAAGGGGGTGATTTGACAGAAACCCATGAATCCTTTAAGGGCTTCCCAGGTGGCATTAGGGGAAAGAATCTGCTTGCAATGTGAGAGATGTGGGTTCCATCCCTGGGTTGGGAAGATGCCCTGGAGAAGGAGATGGCAACCCACTCCAGTATTCTTGCCTGGAGAATCCTATGGACAGAGGAGCCTCTTAACTGGAAAAAACCCTGGGGTCTTAATCTAATCTGAGAGCGTTTAAATCCTCTCCCTTCCCATGCTCATTTTGGCCTCCTCTGCTGGTCTTCTGGTTCCCAGTCTAAGCTTCCCACATGCCCTGCAGAGCACCTGGCCATACTCAACCCCTGAGCAGTATCTCAGGTGTTTAAGGACTTCAGGGAGGAGGCTGCATGTGTGTGCGCGCGCACACACACACACACATGTGCACACACACACGCACATGCACACACACACGTGCACACACACATATGCAGTATAAGTTCTCAACTTATTTAATTAGGAATCTTCCTCTTAAAGCAAGTTTATGTAGAAGCAGAGGTAACACATCTTGGGGTGGCTTTTCCTTGGAGCTGGGGTTTTAACAGGATGTGCAGCTGCTAGTGACATGTTCCCCTCCAGAATTAAGAAAGCAGGTAGGTTCTTGTTAAACTGCTGCCCCTTTACATGCAAGGCTTATGTTACTTTCCCAAAGGAATTTATATTAACAATCCACATGCTGGCTGCATATTAGAATCACCTGGACGTGAGATGTAACACCCCACCGCCCCGCATACCTAGATTTCTGGGTATATAGAGTAAACAGATATTTGACAAAAGGACAAATGTAACTCAACTGAGGAAGAATAGTCATTTCGATAAATGGTTCTGGGACACCTGGATATACACATGCAAAACCAAAAAGCAATGAATCTAGACACAGACCTTACACCCTTTACAAAAGTTAATGCAAAATGGATCGTAATCTCAAATGGAACATGCAACACTATAAAAGTCCTAGAAGGTAATACAGGAGAAAATCTACGTGACCTTAGGTTCAGTGATAGTTTTTAGATATAATGTCAACAGCCTCATCCATGAAAGGAAAACAATGATAAGTTGGACTTCATTAAAATGAAAAGCTTCAGTTCTGCAAAAGACATTGTTTGGAAAATGAAACAGCAAGCCACAGATTGGGAGAAAATATTTGTAAAACACATATCTGATAACAGGCTAGTGCCCAGAATATACAAAGAATGTTAAAACCTCAACATTAAGAAAGAAGCAACCCAATTAAAAAATAGGCAAAAGACCTAAGTACATACCACACCAATGAAGATTTATGTGCTTACAGAAAAGAAGAACATGGAAAGACTCTCAACACCTTCCATCATTAGGAAGCTGCAAATGCAAACAACAATGAGAGGCATTATATGCCTATTGGAATGGCCAAAATCCAAAACACTGACAACATCCAATGCTGGCAAGGATGTGGAGCAAAAAGAATTCCTGTTCACTGCTGGTGGGAATGCAAAATGGTGCGGTCACTTTGGAAAACAGTTTAAGGGTTTCTTATGTAGTGACACACGGTCTTACCACATGATCCAGGAATCATACTCCTTGGTACTCGCCCAGATGCACTGAAAAATTGTGTTCACGTGAAAATCTGTACACAGATTTTTAAAGCCTTTTTATTTTATATTATATCGTAGCCAGTTAACAATGTTGTGATAGTTTCAGGTGAGCAGCAGAGTGACTCAGCTATACATAAACGTGTCTCCTTTTTCCCCTAAACTCCCCTCTCATCCCGGAAGCCACATAACGCCGAGCAGAGTACCCTGTGCTAAACAATAGGTCCTTGATGGTTATCTGTCTTAAATATAGCAGTGTGTACACAGACGTTTATAGCAGTTTCCTTCAGAGCTGCCAAACCTAGGAAGCAACAAAGATCCATTCAATAGGTGAATGGATAAGCAAATTGCTGTTTACATCCATGAAATGGGATTTTATTCAACTAGACAAAGAAATGAGCTATCAAGCCATGAAAAGATGTGGAAGAATCTTATGTGTATGTTGCTAAGTGTAAGAAGACAATCTGAAAAGGCAATAGACTATGATTCCAAATATATGACTTTCTGGAAGGGCAATATGAAGATAACAAAAAGATCTTTTTTTTTTTTTTGCCAGGATTTGGGGGCAGAGAGGGATGAATAAGTGAAGCACAGAAAATATTTAGGACAGTGAAACTATTCTGTGTGATTGGAGTGGTGGACGCATGTCATTAACAAACTTGTTAAAAAACCATGAAACATATAACACCAAGACTGAACCTTAATATAAACTATGGACTTTTAATATAAACTATTAACTTTTAAGTTAATAGTCACATGTCAATATTGGCATATCATTGCAACACATGTACCACACTAGTGCAAGATGTTATCAATATAGGAAAATTTTGAAAAAGCAGAGAAGGTCAAGGCATACAGAAACAGCAAAGTAAAATGGGGAACAGTTATGCTACACTTTCATTTTAGTATGAATATAGATGATTTCTTGTCTGCTTTAAAATGCTCTCTGGAGGTTGCCTTTGAGAGAAGTGATGGCTGTAGAAAGAGTTTGGATGGAGACTATTGTCCTTGTGTGCATTTTAAAATCTATGCCTTGCACATGTAATATCTTTTAAAAATGAAAAAGATTCAAAGAAGATGAAAACAAGAAAAAGAAAACAACCTGGATATCCAGATGGTACCCCAGATTAGTGAAACTGGTATCTCTGAGAGTGAAGTCTGGGCATGAATAATTTCTAAAGCCTCTCCCGGTACTCAGGAGAGAACCACGGCTTTAGAGGAACATTTGCAAACATGGGACTACCCCTGGTTCTTCACCAGACTCCTCAGCAGCACCAAACTCTCATGGGTGTGGACTGATAAAGTAGGGTCTCTGTCCAGGTGTCTCTGAACCTCAGCTCACCCCCAGTTTCTACCAGTCTGGAAACCCACTTCCCCAGGGATACCAATCTGAGCCTTCCCCCTCATTTAATTGTTTACCAGAAGAGTTTCAAAAGCAACGCACATCCCTTTCCTTGCCATGAACTATGTGACTTACAGAGAATTCTGAGTCTCTCCTGCTGCAATGGCTCAGCGTTCAGTTCCCGAGTCTGTCACTTGGATCTCTCATTTCAGCTTTGCTCTCCCCCAAGGGGCTGGGGGCTGGGATCTGGAGGTGTTGGCCAAGCAACCAGCATAGTATGGCTGGAAGAGCATCATCCAGATGGCCTCAGGTTTGCATCCCAGCGGCTGCTCACCAGCTTGTCTCTAAGGAACTCTGTTCTTACTGGAGTTAAGTAGGCAGCACCACAATGCTAATTTCACCAAGAGTTCTCGAACAGTGTGGGCAACAATTGCATTTATCATAATCTGAGATAATGCATGTGAAAGCTCACTGACAATTGTGCTTTTTAATAAAAAAAAAAAAAGAAAAAGTAAACTCTAGCCTGGTACTGAGTTTACAAGGACAAGAAAAGCTCCATTCCTTCCCATCCCATCCCCACCCCTCCTTCCTCCTCCTTTCAGTCTTCCCACATGAAAAGGCAACAGGGAGCTGAAGTTAATCCTTGGAAGGGATGAGGAACTAATTAGGCGGGTTTCAAAGAAAAATTGGGGGAATTATGAAAAAAGAGGCCTTTTCTGTTCCCACCCTCTGCTTGTTTACCTTCGGCCGGCCCCTCCCTCTCTTCCTTCCTCCCGCTGTTTACACAAGTGCTTCCTTATCAGTCTGTCATTCCCCCGTCTCGAAGGTGATGAGAGGAATCGGTTGGGAAATCTGTTCTGCATTTTGTGTGCATCCTGTCCAAACTATTGTGTTGGAAAGCGCTTGAGCTGTTTCATCTAATTTGCCATTCTTAGGAGTGGGGAGGTGTACTGAAGTCAGGAGGCAAAAGCCGATGCAGATCTATTCGGATGGTGTACAGTCAGTGCTGTGAGCTCAGCCCTTTGGAAAGTAGCTCAGAACACAGCTGAAGACATGCTTGCTGGGTCTCCGTGTGTGTCGGGCTCTGATCATGCTGGATAACGTGGTGAGCATGGGGGTGAGGCCGCTGGTCGCTGCCTTCAAGAAACTGACCATCTAGCAGAGGTTGCTGGCTGCAATAACCCTAATACTGTCTTACCAGCATCCTGACCTCTACCGACGTGAAATCGCAGCCCTTCAGACCCAGGAGCCCTGCCTCCTCTTGGGGGAAATGCAGGCTCAGAGGCAGCTCTGCTGTCCAGGGTCACTCAGCACATCAACGGATCACTGGTAGTAGGTTTCAGGGGTGACAGTATTGCTCCTGTTGGATAATGAAAGATCAATTGACATGTCCATCCCAAATCACATGTACGTACACGTTCTTACGCTATGTTTAAAATGGACAACCAACAAGGACCTACTGTACAGTACAGGGAACTCTGCTCAGAGTTACGTGGCAGCCTGGATGGGAGGGGAGTTTGGGGGAAAATGGATACATGTATATGTATGGCTGAGCCCTTTTGCTGTCCCTCTGAAGCTATCACAATACTCAGTTCAGTTCAGTCGCTCAGTTGGGTCCAACTCTGTGACCCCATGGGCTGCAGCACACCAGGCTTCCCTGTCCATCACCAACTCTTGGAGTTTACTCAAACTCATGTCCATTGAGTCGGTGATGCCATCCAACCATCTCATCCTCTGTCGGGCCCTTCTCCTCCTGCCTTCAATCTTTCCCAGCATCAGGGTCTTTGCCAATGAGTCAGTTCTTCGCATCAGGTGGCCAAAGTATCGGAGTTTCAGCTCCAGCATCAGGGTCTTTGCCAATGAGTCAGTTCTTCGCATCAGGTGGCCAAAGTATCGGAGTTTCAGCTCCAGCATCAGTCCTTCCAATGAATATTCAGGACTGATTTCCTTTAGGATGGACTGGTTGGATCTCCTTGAAGTCCAAGGGACTCTCAAGATTCTTCTCCAACACCACAGTTCAAAAGCATCAATTCTTTGGCGCTCAGCTTTCTTTGCTAAGTAGTTATACTCCAATATAAAATAATAATAATTATTTTTTGTTTAGAAAAGGAAAGATCAGTTGAGAAAGTCGTCACACTCTGTAATAGGAAACTTTCGAGGTTGAATTCCTTGTTTTGATTTTCATATACCCTTGTGTTGAATGCAGTTGTCAGAGAAGAGGGTGGAAAGGAGGAGACTGCCCTGCTTGCATGCGTGCGTGCTTAGTCGTGTCCGACTCTTTGTGACCCTGTGGACCTTAGCCCCCCAGGTTCCTCCGTCCTTGAGGATTCTAAAGGCAGCAACACTGGAGTGGATTGCCATGCCCTCCTCCAGGGGATCTTCCCAACCCAGGGATCAGACCCGTGCCTCCCGCGTCTCCTGTATTGCAGAAGGGTTCTTTAGTCCCTGGAGTCCCTGGAGAAGCCACCCTGCCTGAGAGAACCTTAAAAAAGGCTTTAATGACCAGAAAACAATCACAGCCATTGTTCAGCAACTCAACATTCTTCTCTCTTTGTTCTCTGTTTAGTAACAACAGCCAAAGTTAACATCATGGAGGATGAAGGACTTATGGTGGGTTTGGGGTCAAACAAGTTTGCACTGATGACTTTCGACTCTAGGTGGTTGGAAACTCAGGCTCATCCTGCTAACAGCGTCTCAGTTCTGGGTTTGAACTGAAGCGTCTCACTTTGAGGGGAGAAAAGGCGTTGGCACTTTCTGCCGAGACAGCTGGCTCACCTTGAGAATGCTCCAGGCACTGGGCGTAGATTTTAGAACATGTATCATTTTTGTGTTAAGACTCTACTAAAGCATTGTTTCAGGGGAAATGCTAGGGGGAAGAAGATGTTTGTGCAGGTTTGGAGACAGTGATGCTTTTCTACAATTTCAGAAGCCCCAAATCACTTCAGATCACCCCCAAGGCCAGGGTTATTTCTCACCCTCTCTCCTCGCCCCTGAGTCCAGCTCTAAACCTCCGGCCTTTCTGTTGGAAGCTTGAAAGTTGGAGCAAAGATTTCTGGGGTCTTAGTCTCTGTTCTGCAGCTTGCCAAGCTCCAAGCATCAAGCTGATGGAAAGTTTAACATTTGGAAAGTTTTTCTTTTTTTAATGTTTTATGGTAGGACTGGAAAACATCAGTTATTTTGAAGGAACATCATAGATTTTTAGGGGATGACAAATTCCTATATTAACACTACCCCCCTCCTGCCCCAAAGCACACAGACCAACCCCCACCCCCCTTTCTGGTCTCCTGCTTTCTCCTCTCTCACTGATGTCTCCAGCCAGATGGGAAGGACAGACCCCCAGAAAGACAGTTTTCAACAGTGCCTGGGAGATTGGCTTCTCTTCACTTTTGTTCTTGTTCTAATGGCCCATAGAATGCTGAAAAGTTCTAAACATGCTTCCATTGTTTGGATGATGATGGCTTCTCTATTTCCTGGCTTTCATTCACCATCTCCTCCTCTTACAGCAGAATTAAGTCTCCAAAATGGAAAATATTGGAGCTGTTGATGGAGAATAAATGCTGACTGTTACAGACACCTTACATTTTTTTTTTTTGCATCATATTTGACTCATATTCAATAATAGGAAATGAATAAGTCTGGTGTCAGGGAAGAATAAAGAGGCACACAGGTCTTAGTTTGCCCAGGGCTGAGGGAGTTTGTTCCTACTGGCCTAGTACCCAGTTTGGCTGAGCATTTGTTCAATTCTTCATTTTTATTTTTCATTTGTTTTTCTGGCCGCACCATGTAGTATGTGGGATATTAGTTCCCTAACCAGGAGTTGTAACCACGTCCCATGCATTGGAAGCAAGGAGTCTCAACCCCTGGACAGCCAGAGAAGACCCAGATTCTTTTAAAATGAAATATTATTATCCGTAGTTCCATTGAAGTAAGCCTGGGCGGCTTTGGTAGACCTCCTCTTGGTGGTTCCTGCTCTGCTATGACCTCATTGGGCAGGTTATGAGATGCGTGTGCAGTGGTTTTATCTGGAAGATGACCAGAGCATCCACTCAGCTCTCTTTGGTGGCTTAGATGGTAAAGATTCTATCTGCACTTCACGAGACTCAGGTTCCATCTCTTTGTTGGGAAGATTTCCCTGGAGAAGGAAATGGCAACCCACTCCAGTATTCTTGCCTGGAGAATCCCATGGACAGAGGAGCCTGGCGGGCTACAGTCCATGGGGTCTCGAAGAGTTGGACACACCTGAGTGACTAACACTTTCACTTTTTCCAGTCAAAAGACACCAACACCTTCCTGGGAGACTCTGGTAGACAGAGCCATCTCAGACAGGAGCTGCTCAGGAGAGTAAATCTTCCAATCTCAAGTGATGCTGAGAGATGGGTTTGTCACTCCTGTACCCATTGGGCCTGTCAACGCATTGGCCACTTCCATCACACTTGTGCCCTAGCCCAGATGCAGGAAGCCTCCAGGCTGCCATCCAGTTGAAAACACCAGAAATTATGGGCTGGGCGTAGGTAAAATATGTGTGAGAAATAAAGGCTGGACATGTCAGCATGGGGAGCGAATTGTCTACATTCTAGCTACAGTGATTTTTGTCACTGATTTAATCTTAAGGAGTCATGTTTTGCATGGGTTTGCCATTTACAAAAATGAGCTGAAAAATTAAGTAGGGGTCACCAACACCAATTCTGTTCTACCCTGTACTGGAGCTACTAGCCAGTAGGATAAAAAAGAAAAATGAAAAAAAAGTAAAGTAAAATGTATAAGAACTGGAAATAAGGAAGAAGAAATTGTTCCTAGATGATGTTTATGAAATAGAAAATTCAGGATCAAAATCTTTACAGAAAATAAAGATAAATATGTTTATCAAGGTCAGCAAATACAAAGTCAATGTAGGAAATTAATTTCACTTCTATATCCTAGTAACAGGTAGAAAATTAAATATGAAAAAAAATACCATTTAAAGTAGCATGAAACAAGTCCAATGCTTAGGACTTTATCTCGCAAAAATGTGTCAAATTTCTGCACATCAAAGTCTAAAGTAGTAGTGAGATAAATCAAAGGCAACCTAAATAGATGAAGGAATATATTAATTCCCATATTAGAAAACTTAAGTTTTAATGAGATAGCAGTTCTTTCCCAATTAATACAACCCTTATAAAGCTCTCAATGATAGTTAAAAAAAAAAAATGAGTATTTAATAGAAAATAAAGCATTTACTAAATTTATGTTTCTAAGAAAGTTGATCACTATCAACTTTAACAACATGTAATGTGCACAAAATGTTTGCTGGTCTCTGCTGTCCACCCTCAGCTGGTAAAAAAGTCAATACCTACTTCAGAAGTTACTCCAAGAGTTATTTGAAGAAGACTATATGCAGCTTTCAAAAGCATGTTTTAAAATTACCCTGAAGGGTATTACTTTTCATTTATATCAATGTATTTATTTACATCATTTTATCTTCTAATTCCACTCATTAAAGTTAAAAAAAATTAAACAATTTTATTGAGGTATAATTGATACACATTAAACTGCACACATTTAATATATAAAATTTGATGAGTTTGGACTCATGCATACACCTGTGACATCATCTCCACAGTAAAGATAAAAGACATGTATTATTACTTCCAAGTTTCCTTATGTTCTTTTTTTGTGTGTGTGGTAAGAACACTTAACTTGAGATCAACCCTCTTGACAAATGCTGGAGTATGTGATGCAGTATTGCTGACTCCAGAGTTTTAGCACCACTCATCCGGAACCCCAAGTTCTCCTGGCACGTATGAAAAATGAAGTCATAGCTGTTGGTGTGTGGGTTCCATTAGAAGAACTCCTCACGCAGCTAAGTGATGACAGTTTTCTAAAATGTCATCAGATACTCTAAGTAGGAAGATCAACGAACCCCATTAATTGATTCTTTATCCAGTTCATGACATCAGAGTATAAGCTTTTGGCAGTTTATTTTCTCAAAGGCAGAATCTTGATTGTTGTGAAGGTTATTGTAAACGTTGTTATAAAGTTCAATATTAAAGATAAAATTATCGCTTTTACAGGGATGATATAAACAAGGTCCAGGAGAACATGGTTTTGTGGTGAAACTAGTGATCTTAATTGAGAAAATCATGGAGCGGAAATGTACTTAGAATTGGTTGTGATTCACTAAAAATGGGCTTCCCTGGTGGCTCAGATGGTAAAACGTCTGCCTACAGTGCGGGAGACCCGGGTTCAATTCCTGGGTCAGGAAGGTCTCCTGGAGAAGGGAATGGCAACCCACATTCATAATAGTATCCAAAAAGCCCTTGATATTCTACCAAAGTTGAGGTCAGAGGTGTCATTATTTATGACTATTTTCAGATATACACTGAATGACTGAAGTTCAAAATTGTTTTGATGAAGCTGATGTTGAATTCCTTCCAAAACAGTTTGACATTGGCAGTTCTGTGTTCTTTCTTTTCACTTACCACCAATTGGACTTTAGAAACATCTGGGCCTTGGTGAATTAAGCTTCATGACAATCCGGACATTACTGGAAATGAGTCCTTTAAATTATAGTTACATTTTGTTCAAAAGGTGTTTAAAACCTTCAAGTAAAATATTCAATAAAGTGGAACACTGGAAACTTTTAAACTTTGAAACTTTTAGCAAATTGTTAGGTTGCAATTTTGAAGACAAAGTTTGCAAACAGAAAACCATTGAAATTTATCCCTACAAAAGCAAGGAAAAGTGGACAAATCAATATGAATGAGAAAGATGAATAAGGCTTCATGCTAATATTCTATGATTTCACTTTGAAATGGCTCAACTTGTAGAGTTTCTGTTTCCAATTGTAAAGTTTGGATTCATTACCAGAGCAAAACAAAATAGACAAGACAAACAATTTTGTGGCATCTAAATACAGTCAAATGTTCAATAGGATCAAGGAATTTATTTGATGTTTTGTCTTACTGAAGTATTTGTCAAAGAAAGTTGCTCTGAATGGAGGCATAAAAAAATGTGAAAATATTTAGGTTGAAATATTTACACATTTCAGTGTGAGAAAAATTGGAATTGGGACTACCCTTCATTTAGTACAATTTGTTGTTAGAGATTTTTTTCTTAAATAAAAATATTGTGGTTTACAGCAAAGAGCCAATAGAATGTATCAACATTTTCATACTATTAATCATAAATTGCAACTTTGAAGATGACTATAAGTGTTTTAGAAAAGAATTAAAAATAAGATCATTTTGGAAAAAAAGGTCAGAAATATACAATGATGCATAATTTGATGCAAATGCATTTTACCAACTAACATAAGTACATGAAAAACTACTAAAGACAGTTATTCTGTTTATGTTATTTTTCAGTGTTCAGATAATCATTGTAAATAAGTTTTGTTGTCTTAACTTATGGATTTCCATTTTTAAAGTATTTCTAGTTTTGAAATTTTTAAATTTTGAAATGGAAGTGTTTTATTTTTGAAATTACTTTTATAAATAATTTTATCCTCAAATAGAAATATTTTATAGGTCCACCAATAAAATCAGTATGCTGCTCAATAAATGCATATTCAAAAACATATAATTTTAATTAGCACTCCCCAAAATGTCTTAGTTTGAATGATAAGCAGCCATACTAACTGTGAAATCTTAACAGGCCAGACCAATCAGGGCAAACTGGGCTTAATAAATGCGGTTCTCTTTGGAAACCAAAATTCATTGGTAACAGCAACGATTCTGTTAAGGCGGGGCTTCCTTCATTCAGACATTCAATTCAGTACATGTTTATTGCCTGCTTGCCATAGTTTGAGATGCTAGAGACAGAGGAAAATATAGGACTTGATTATAAAATGACACATAGGCAAAGTTTCTCTATGGAACGAAGTTTAAGATGAACATCGAGAAATTGAAAGAAAGGTAGAATTTTTAGAGCAGAGAATAAGGGCAAGAGAGGTTGGGGGGATGGTATGCAGGAGGTGCCTACTGAATGCCTCTAGGTCAGGTGAAAGATTTAGACTCAGTCCCATGGCCAATCAAGCTGTTCTAGGGTTTTAAACAGACAAATGACTACATAAGAGTTTTTAAAAATTTTTATTTGGCTGGGCTGGGTCTCCGTTGCAGCATGCAGGATCTAGTTCCCTGACCAGGGATTGAACGCGGGCCCCCTTGCCTTGGGAGCGTGGAGTCTTAGTCACTGGGCCACCAGGTGAACCCCAAGAGTAGTATTTTAAGATCACTTGTCAAGATGGAGAACCCACCATAGGAGGCAAGAGTTGAACACAGGGAAAGTAACTGGGAGGCTTTTAGGAGTCCAGGGAAAATAGATGGTCCATCTAGGTATGTCAGCAACGCAGGTGGAGAGAAGTGAGTGAATTTGTGGGATCTAGAAGGTAGGAGAGAGATCAGGGTGTGGATGGGGTTGAGTGACTGGGGCTAGAGAACTGATAGTCCCCACTGGTGTTAGAATTTGCGTCCTCAGAGAATTCAGTTGTTTCTGTAAGGCAGGCAGCTCTGGTGTGAGGAGGGTCTCTGCCTGGCCCCCTTCCCAGCCCCAGAGCCATGCAGCGGTCTGTGGGCAGCGTGAGTGGGTACAGGCTTGCGGTTAGGAGAGCTGGTGCTGGTGATGGGGGTGGGCGGTGGGAGGGCGGTGGCGATGGGGACAGAACAGCTGGCTAACCTCAGCGCGCAGTGTCTTCCACCTGGTCCCTCTCTGCTATTTGCCATGATTTGTCTCTTCCTGCCATCAGGCTGGACTCAAAGACATGGATGTTTTTCAGATGGAAAGAGATGGAAGCCTCAGAAATACTCAGAAATAGAGGTGGTGATAACACCCTATCAAGACAGACGGAGGGGCCGGGACAATGAGTCCTGCTGTCAAAAGCTTCTTAGGCTACAAATGATTCTTTACTCAGCTCTAATCCATCTTATCCTGCCCGTCAACAGAATGAGTAATGGACCCAGTTCAGTGTTCAGTGCTTGTAGCCTTGTGTGCTAAAGCCTCCAAGGTCAATATTTGAAAACAGGTCCTGCCGTCCTCTGGGGACTGGAATACGTGAGGAAAGGATGGGAGAAAAATCCCAGCCTTGTCACTTTCCAGTGATCTTTGCTCTTTACAACTATGCAGAAAGAGCTTTGTTACTTGAGCAAGTGGTCAGGGTTTTTTCTTTTTTTTTTTTTAAGCAAAGATCATCTTTATCTGTAGTGAAGTCGTTCCCCTCCCCCCGCAAAAGCTATTTTTTTTTTTTTCCTTTTCTTCGGTCAGCAGCATCTCAAAACATAGGGGAGGTTTGCACAGAAGTAACTGGAGAGGATGCGTCAGGGCCTCTGGGTTGGACTATCTCGAGATGTGGGGTGGGGGCTTTTACATAGGGGTTTCTCATGCAAAGGGATATCTTGGTACAGCAGAGCTGACCCTCCTGGCAGAGAAAAAACAAATGCACCCCATCCTGTCCCCTGGGACGTCAGCAAGTCTCCGTGTTTCTGATACCATGTAAAGGGCTCCCCAGATGCTCTAAGTTACTGCATTTCCCCAAAGCAAGCATGGAGATGCTCTCATGACTCATTTAAGACTTTTAAGAAACATTCTAAGCTGACCTTTGGGGCTTCCCAGGTGGCTCAGTGGTCAAGAATCTGTATGCCAACACAGAAGATGCCAAAGATGTCCAGGGTTTGATCCCTGGGTCGGGAAGACCCCCTGGAGAAGGGAATGACAACCCACTCCAGAATTCTTGCCTGGAGAATCCCATGGACAGAGGAGTCTGGTGGGCTACAGTGCATGAGGTCGCAAAGAGTCGGACACAACTGAGCATGCAAGCATGCATGAAGCTGACCTTCAGAGGAGTCCCAGAGAAGAGTTCCTGCTATTGACCAGGAGAAAAAGAACATTCTTATTGTACCGCTGGGAGCCAGGTGTGGCGTGGGGCCTGCGCATCATGGCAGGTTGGAGGTAGAGAAGGAGATGCTCTGTGCTGGACATAGCTGGTCACCCTCATTCAGTTTCCATATTTCTGGTAGCTGGAGAGGATGGTGACTGGTCCAGGCGGGCTGGGGAGATGACTGGCAGCTTCATGTCCTGTTTGAGTGGAGGGCAGGTCAGTCGACCCCTTGACTTTCCAGTTGAGAACATGGAGCCCAAGAGTGACTTTTGGAAGGTCCCACGGTCGGGGTCAGGTCACACTCGACATTCTGGCCCTGATGGTCCTCTTGACCATCTGAGCCTCCTCATCACTGCTGTCCTCTTTAATATTTATGAAAAATGAAATCAGCATCCCCAAAGCAGTCACCCTGGATTTCGGTTCGCTGGATCCCTGCACCCTCCCACCTCGGTCCCCAAAGAGGAACTAGTGCTTGGCTGGGTCCCCCTGCTCTCTTCTCTTCCCAAGTTGCTCTTCTGCTGTCTGGTTCTTGCTTTCTTACCTCATCCACCGGTTCCTAACTTTCTCTGCACCCCTCCTGTATTCTATTTCCTTGGGTAGTCTCAGGCCTCCTAGGTCCTTATCAGCCACTTATACCCTGATGGTACCACAATGACTATTTCCAGTCAAAGCTTCTTCCTTTGATTTTTGAAGCCTGTGAGGCATCCATGCACATGGCCCCAGGAGGTAGCTGACAGTGATATCCATCACTCCACATCACGCCCCTTCTCAGAACCTTATCGGCTCTATAACCTGCAGGAGACTCTCACCAGGCACACAAGACCCTCCATGATCAGGCATCAGCCTCATTTTCCAGCATCATTTCTTTTATTTTTTTATAAATTATTTTTTATTTATTTAATGAATTTACTTGGTTGTACCAGGTCTTAGTGGTGGCATACGGGATCTTAGTTCCCTGATCAGGGATCGAACCCAGACACCCTGATTGAAAGCATGGAGTCTTAGCCACTGGGCCACCAGGGAAGTCCCCAAACATCATTTCATTACAGTCCCTGCCTTTCACTGCCTATCACAAGATAACCAAATACGCATCAGCCCCTCCAGTCCCTGGGGGAACACACGCTTGTCCCAGCTTGCCGTTCTCCACTCTCTGCACCAGCGTGTTGGGGTCTCGAAGGCGCTGCTGCCAGTAACATTTCTGTATAGAGTCTCACGGGAGAAGGGGTATGTGCGTTCAGAGTAGGACATGCCAGAATCTTGGTGGGGAAGGACATGGAGTTTACAAAAGCCCCCGGGGGTCTCTTGTTCCTTACTTCTTCCTTCACAAGGAAGGAAGTTAATTTCTCTCTCACTGAAAATCGCTATTGAAGGCAGATAAGGACCCTCACCCTTTCCCCATGTGAAACAGAGCTTCCATTGTCTCCAGTGGATTTCTGCTCTCTTAGACGAAACCATCTCTCCCCGTCGCCCCCCGAGACAGAGTTCCTCTTGGAGCTTGAATGTTTCCCTGTTTAATTGACGAGGCACTAATAAAGCCTGCCCTGTTCCTTGGACTACAGCCCTCTTGATGGGCACGATCCTCATATCACTTTTACACACATATTAAATTGCAGCTCAGAAGCCAAATCTTCTACTGTTTATGAACTTAGCGGATAGCTAGGGGGGCAGGCTGCAGAAGCAGGTGAATGACGAACAAGAGGTATTGTGTGCCCGGGGTTATTAGATTTTCTTTGGGATCGCCTCAGAAAAATGTTCCTGGGCTTTATCTTAGAACAATAGATTTTGAATCAGAACGGTCCTCTGAGGTTATCAGCATCTCTTGCCCAGAGTGGATATTCTATCCGCGGAGACCCTGATTAATGGTTGCATCCAGCTTTTTGATGCACAGAGAGCTTGCTGTGTCTTGAGGCTGAAAACATTACTAGAAAACAGAGAGCTGATGTTAGCCAGTGCCCTCTTCTCAGCTGGCGAAAAAATATAATCTCTTTCTAGAAGAAGCCTCTGGATGGGACTCAAAATAAATTTCGTACATGTTCATTTCCCGTGGATATACACAGACAGAACTAGGTAATTCGATTGGAAAGACTCATGGAAATGAAAGAGCTCTGAATTCAGTGCCCATACATCCGAGTTTGCTTGTAAAGCATCAACTGTAAACATTTGGTTCTGTTGTCAGGCTACACGTTGCAGTCAGAGCCCCCAGTCATTTTTCGGGGTGAGGATATCAGGGTGGTAGTTTTCCCAATTTAGTAACTATTGATGGGGAAAGAAAGGCAAGTGACAAAAAGATAAGGCAAACTCAATAATCCATTTAAATCAATTTCTTTTCTAAACCACAACATTTAATCCATTTAAAGATTCACTGATATATATAGAATGCTATTCATTTCTCTAAAGTTAAGCCATGATGCATAGATGGATTCTTTGGTCTCTCGTGAGGATTCTGAGATCTGCCCGGGGATCTGGGTTCCACAGGTGGGGAGTTTATTACTGTTTGATTTGGGGTTTGGAAATTGGGTCACTCTGGGAATACTTTCTATGGATGACATATTTTCTGTAACATTTTCTTCTTCTTCTTTTTTTTTTTTTTTAAACTTTAATGGTGTTTCTGAGAATCACATTTCTTCGCTGTGGACCTCCCCTGATATGAGTAAGCAGTTGGGTTGAACAAAATCAGTCATGATTGCAACAAAGAATCTTAGGGTTTTCTGAAACTCTGAAGGTACTGGGGGTGGCCTTCTGACAGAGCAGTAAAATCCAGGCGCAGGAACTGGAACACTGAGTGATAACTGAGCCACCATCCTTTATGCATCCTTGTGCAGCTGACTACATGTCCCGCTCCAGCCTTGGTTTTTCTCATCTGTGAAATGGGGCCAATAATAGTGTCTCTCTCATAGGAGTGGTGTGGGATGGACTGGGTTGATGACTAGACCAAGCCATGTCCATGAATCCTTTGTGGTATCTTGATGTTATTCTTTCCCATTTCCTCCTTCTTCCCCTTCATCATCGCCACCATCACCACCACCATCATCGTCATCCACACCCGAGGTATGACACGGGGATCCTCTCCATGGCTGTCCCCTGGCATGGGATGAATCGGGACAACCGGACCTTGGATGTTCAACCCAAGGGGTCCCTTGAAGTGACAGTGACTGGTTTGGATAGCAGCTAGGAAAGGAGCCCTGCAGCTCAGAAGACAACAGACTGGACTCACTTGTAAAGCACTGCCGGCCAGCCCTGGGCCCAGAGGTCAGCAGATCGCCTGCAAGATGGGCGGAAACTAGTTTCTGTCTTGCAGGTTGGGTGGTGTGTGTGTAGCAGCCAGAGAGGGAGAACAACTGTGGACAGTGTGTGAGTGGATGGGCGTGGCTGTATCCTTTATTTATGGACATGGACATGGACATGTGAATTTCTTTTAATTTTCACTTGTTATAAAATACTTCTTTTTTGGGAAGCATTTGCAGTTTTTAAATCACGAAAGCTGGAAAACTCATTCTTAGCTTGTAGCATACATGAAAACAGGCAGTTGACCACAGCAGGTCCACATGACCAGGGAGGTCATTTTTCCCCAGCCACACTCTTCCACCCAAACCTGTGCTGACGTTCTTTCCTTATCTAGTTATTTATGGTGTTCTCCTGGGGTGACCCATGGGGAGGGCGGGACACTGATTTTCACTATTTTTAACTTCAGGCTTCTCTTCAACTCATGATCACTGATCCATACATGGTTTTTCTTTTATTGAAGAAAGATGATGTGTCTTAAGTAGAATGTATTTGCATATATTCAGTGTAAACACAATTGAACACATAAATATAGAATGTGTTTGAGTTTAAAAAGAAAGAGACAGAGACCTAGAGAATGGACTTATGGATACAGTGGGTGGGGGGAGGGAACGGCAGGATGAACTGGGAGAGGGGCTTTGACCTATGTACACCACCACGTGTGGAACAGACAGCTGGACGGAAGCTGCTGACCTGCACGGGGAGCCCAGCTCCATGCTCTGCGATGACCTAGAGGGCTGGGATGAGGGCTGGGCAGGAGGTCCAGGAGAGAGGGGGTGAATGTGTATATACAGCTGATTCACGTCTTTGTACAGCAGAAACTAACAGAACATTGTAAAGCAACTTATAGTCCAATTATTTTTAAAAAGGGATCCGCTTGAAGAAAAATATCCAGCCAGCTATAGCACACGAGGACACGTATATGGTGAGACCAGGGAAGCGGTGCTCAAATCACCAAAGTCTGAGAAGGAAGGTGTGGGAGAAAATACAATGATGTGAATTATTTGGTGGCTCAGAGGGTAAAGCGTCTGCCTGCAATGTGGGAGACCTGGGTTCGATTCCTGCATCGGGAAGATCCCCTGGAGAAGGGAATGGCAACCCACTCCAGTACTTTTGCCTGGAAAATTCCATGGACAGAGGAGCCTGGCAGGCTACAGTCCATGGGCTTGCAAAGAGTCAGACACGACTGAGTGACTTCACTCACTCACTCAACATGCTTTGTAACTGGGTGACCTTAGGCAAGTGACTCCATGGACTCTTCCAATAAGGCTAGTAATATGTATCCTTCTGAGTAATTCTGAAGTGTAACTGGAAGGTTCCAGGGACAGCACCCAGCATCCTCCAATTCTACCACGTGTCCCACTTTCTTCTCTACCAGTGGGGAGCTTTAGTCTCTGCTCCCCCTGCACCCTCCTTCCCAGGAGAGTTATCTGAAAAAGGCTGATCTCTACTCACTGTTGAGTTAGCAGATGTCTCTGCAAAGTTAAGCAAGAAGGCCCCTGAACTGAACTGAGTCAGAGGCCAAGAGCTGGACCATCATGTCTGGTGGGTCTGGGTCTCCCTGGTTGCTTGCTGGCCTCTTCCCTCCAGTCCAGTTTATAACTACGAGGAAGTAGTTACAGATGCCTATAAACAGGCATCTCCAATGCCTGTTTCTCCCAGAGTTTTAGACTTAGGTGGGCTCTGTGCTGGCCAAGATGTCAGAGTGGCTCTGACAGAGCCGCAGGTTGAGATGTTATTTCACTCAGGCCTGTAGGAATGCTCATGATCAGGAGCCCAGACTCACAACAGTTTAGGAGTTTTATTTGAAGTGTAGCTTATCTACAATATTGTGTTAGTTTCGGGAGTACACAGCAAAGTGATTCAGTTATACACACACATATAAACATATACATTCTTTTTCAGTTTCTTTTCCATTATAGGTTACTATAAGATATTGAATATAGTTCCCTGGGCTATTCAGTAGGTGCTTGTTTATTTTATATGCAGTGGTGTGTATCTGTTAATCTGAAACTCCTAATCCCTTTCACTTTGGTAATCATAAATTTGTTTTCTTTGTGAGTCTGTTTCTGTTTTGCGAATAAATTCACTTGCATCCATTTTTTAGATTTCACATATAAGCGATATTATGTGATATTTGCCTATGATTTCGCTTAGTATGCTCCAGGTCCATCTGTGTTGCCTAAAGGGGCAAAAGTTTGTTCTTTTCCATGACTGAGTGGTATTCCCTTGTATGTGTGTAGCACATCTTCTGGTCCATTCATCTGTTGATGGCCATGTAGGTTGCTTCCATGTCTTGGCTATTGTAAATGATGCTGCTATGAAGATTGGGGTGCATGGGTCCCTTTGAATTAGAGTTTTAGTCTATGGAGTTTTATAAGGAGGAGTCCTTACAGTCAAAGGGGGGTAAAGGGCAAGTGGAACCACTGTGCCTCCCAGGGCAGAGAGCCAGTGACCTCTTTGTTTCCTGGTGCAGGTATACCGAGTGGTGTCCTCAGGCGGGGGATGGACCTTCGGGAGGAGACAGGTCTGAGGCTGCAAAACTCGGGCTGTGGGTCTCAGGCCCCTCGTTCTGCCTCCCTCCTTTAGCTGAAGGCTTCCAGCTGCCTGAAAGCATCTTTGGTTTGGGGGAATTAAAGTGACCAGTTTAGGAGACAAAAGGTGGAGGATAGCTGCCAGGCACCTTCTCTGGGTTCAGTGGCTTCAAAAGGAACAGGCGAAGGGCATCTTTGTGAGTCTCTGTTTACGCAAGTAGTTCTTCAAGCACTGAGGTCAAGGATAGAGTCCTCTCTCCGAGGACCCAGGATGGAGCTTGTGTTGAGGGGTAAAGAGGTACTTATCCAGGAACTTATGATATTCTCCTGGGGAGACCCGTGGGGAGGGCAGAGCACTTAGTTTCATTATTTTCATCTTCAAAGTTATCTTTTATTTATGATCATTGATCCATAAATGGTCCTCCATTTATTGCAGAAAGATGATGTCTCTTAAATTCAATGTATTTGCATACATTCAATGTAAACATCTTACTACAATTTACAATGTAGACACCTTACTTTCCCAGCCATCTGCTTACAGCTGAATTATCCCAGTGTCTCAGGGCATGTGAGATGCAGAAGTCTGAGTTACAGCGAACCCCTGAGGGGAAAGAGAGTACAGTAAGACCCCTACATATGAACCTTCAAGTTGGGAACTTTCCAAGAGGCAAGCGTGCATTCACGTGTTCAATCACAAGTTTGTTCACGCATCTGGCATGCACTGACACGTGTGTGCGTCCTCTACAGTGGTTGTGATTTTGTGTAATTTACTGTGTAGAGTACAGTAGACAGAATCCTTATTTCAAGCCCAGGATGTCTGGAGGCAAGCCTAAAACCAGAGGTATATAGCTGATTGTGTTTGTCGGGTACCTAGGCTATCTTTGTTGGACTTACAGACAGATTGGACTCTGCACGGAACTCTTGTCTGTAGGGGACTTACTGTCGGGGACTTACTGTATTCCACAATCACATACCGGTAGTCACTGCAACTCCGGAGTCCTGGGACTGACGCAAATGCCATGTAGGACTCTTCCCGGTAGGAATCAGAGAAACACCAAGAAGTCTCAAGCCTGGCGTGGACCCCCTTCCTCTCCGTGGAGCCTGTCCTAATGCACCCCACACCCGCACACCCACACACCCCAGCCTCCAACGCTGGTTGTCTCCAGCACTTATTTGGCCCAGTAGGCATTTGCTGTCTTGTGCAGTCTGACGCTTTGCTATTCACCTGTCACCTAGGTTATCCTTGCTCCTCTAAAATTTTTATATGTTCCTTGAAGAAAGACAAAGGAAACTAATACACATATTGAACAATTCCGGGCACCATGCTAAGTTCATTTTGCATTTGTCAGGTGGTTTAATCCACATACCAACCCTGGAAGGTATTATTGATTTTTTTTTCTAGTTTTGGAAATGAAGGCTCAGAGAATGTGTGACTTGCCTGAGGTCACATAGCCCATGAACACATGCATATTGTTAGAGCTGGTTCAGAAGTCTCTGTCCGTAAAAACCAAACAAAACCAGGCCCCTTCTCAGACAGGAGGTAGTGGAGAAGCCTGGGCCACGTGCCTTTTCTCTGTTTGCCTCTGAATTCACATCTTTCCCTCTTACCGCCTGAGACGCACGCTCTTTCGTGACAACACTGACACCCGCCGTGTCAACAGGACTGAGTTTTTTTTTTTGCCGTGTCTGTGCTGATCTTCGTTGCTGTGTGCGGGCTTCCTCTCTAGCTGCAGAGAGTGGGGCTCTTTTGCTGCCACGCACGGCCTTCTCCCCGCAGCGGCTTCTCTTGTTGCTGAGCGCAGGCTCCAGGCTCACGGCCTCAGGAGTTGCAGCACGCGGGCTCAGGAGCTGTGCTTCTCAGGCTCCGGAGCTCAGGCTCAGAAGTTGTTGCGCCCCGGCTTGGTTGCCTGGGACTTATGGGATCTTCCCAGACCAGGGATCGAACTGGTGCCCCCTGTATCACAAGCTGGATTTTAACCACTGGATCACCAGAAAAGCCTGACTAAGTTGTTTGTGACCAGAAAACTTTGCTGGGAAATATAACACTATGAACCTATAAACAACTCCCCTTCTCTCTTTTGGAGACAACTGCCTGCTCTCAGCTGAGCAGACTGCCCACCTTTCAGGTAAGAGTGTAGATGTGAAGACTGCCTTCAGGATTCTTGCTCTGGCACGTCCATCTCCCCATAAAGTATTTTATCACAAAATCTCCCCCATCAGTTCTCTGACTTGAAAGATTCAACCCAAGTGATGTCACTTGAGCTGAGATGCCAAAGTCCTAGATACAACCCACTTCTCACTCCCCACTTCCAAGACATGGCTAAGACTCACCAAGATTCTTTTTCTTTTTTTGGAAGGGGTAATTTTATTTTATTTTATTTTAAATTAATTTATTTATTTTAATTGGAGGCTAATCACTACAATATTGTAGTGGTTTTTGCCAAACGTAGACATGAGTCAGCCACGGGGGGTTCTGGATGGGGAACACATGCCCATGGCTGATTCACTAAGGTACTTAATGTTCTTCCTTACGGCAGTGAATCAAACTAGTTTTACTTTTCTTTAAAAACGAGGCTTTCTGGTGATATTTGGGGGTGTTAAACCCTCAAGTTTTAGGTTCTCTTTTCATCTTCAATGATAACAACCTTGGGGTGGCTGATTAAATAATTGACCCTGGAGGCACACCAAAGTAGCTAGTTTTTTTAATTTTTATTTGTCTGTGCCTTGTCTTAGTTGCGACACACAGGGTCTTTGATCTTCGTTGCAGCTTGCAGGATCTTAGTTTCCCAACCAGGGATCGAACCCGTTTCCTCTGCAATGGAAGCATGGAGTCTTAACCACGGGACTGCTAGGGAAGTCCCACACCAAAGTAACTATTTGAGGAGAGACACATAAGATGGACAGTGATGAAGACTCCATCTGCTTTCTCCTTCACAAGCAGGTAAGGGTTGTTCACTCCTGTTAGCACTGGACTTTGTTAAGACGCCAGGGTACAGATAAGTTAAAGGCATAGCTTCTACTTTCTCAGAATTGAAATACAATTCACCAAAAGTGTGTGCTAAGTTGCTTCAATCATATTCAACTCTTTGTGATCCTATGGACTGTAGCTCACCAGGCTCCTCTGTCCATGGGTTTCTTCGGGTAAGAATACTGGAATTGGTTGCCATGCCCTCCTCCAGGGGATCTTCCCGACCCAGGTATCGAACCCAGGTCTCCTGCATTGCAGGTATATTCTTAACCAGCTGAGCCACAAGGGATGCCCAAGAATACTGGAGTGGGCAGCCTATCCCTTTTCCAGCTGATCTTCCCGACCTAGGAATCGAACCAGGGTCTCCTGCATTGCGGGCGCATTCTTTACCAGCTGAGCTATCAGGGAAGCCCATACACCAGAAGTACACCCTTTTAAAACAAGGTTTCTCTTGGAAAATTCCTAAGTGTGTAACACAGGTACTTTTTAAAACTTTTTATCTTTTATTGGGGTGTAGCTGATTAACAAGACTGTGATAGTCGCAGGGGAACAATGAAGGATTCAGCCATACATATCCAGGTATCCATTCTCCCCCCAAACCCCCTCCCATTCAGGCTGTTATATAATATTGAGCGGAATTCCCTGCACTATATAGTGGGTCCTTGTTGGTTATCCATTTTAAACAAAGCAGTAACATGGGTATTTCTGTGGAAAATTTGTACACCTTGTGGCATAAAGGAATTGTGGGGGAAATCTTCGTATATAAAAATCACTCCCTTCTACCACAAAAACATTTTCTCCATCAAGGTTTTAAAACGAGGTGGAAATATACTTCTTGGGGACGCGTGATTGTGGGTGGAAATTTTCAAATAGAAGCTCTTTATGTTACTCTCATTATTGGAGTAGATGTTTTTAGTTGCTGGAACAGAAAACCCTGACACAACCAGCTTAGACAAAAGACAATTCATTATTCCGCATAACAAGAGGTCTGGCTCCACCCTCAGACTGCAGCACGGTGGCTGGGGCTGTTCCAGGCCTTGTATCCAGACCTGACTAGAGGGAGGCATCTTCCTTTGTCTCATTCTTGGGAGTGAGAACTCCCTTCTCAGAAGCGCCCTGGTATAGGTCCCACCCTATATCACGGGCTGAGATTGTGTCTTATTATTAAGCCAACCACTGGCGGGGGGATGGAATTACCAGATGTGGTTAGATGATGTGGAATCTACCCCCAGGAACTGGATCTCTTCCCCTTGGAAGACACAGGGTACATACTTAGACAAAATAGGATCTATTAGCAAGGAAGGAGAAGCAGATACTGGTTGGATAACGAACTGTGTCTGCAAAATGTGTGTATTTACTATAGAAAACTTTATTTATACCAAGCCTTCTTATATACAGGGGCTTCCCAGGTGGCTCGTAGTAAAGAATATGCCCTCAATGCAGGAGACCCGGGTTCAATCTTCCCTGGGTTGGGAAGATCCCGTGGAGGAGCGCATGGCAACCCACTCCAGTATTCTTGCCTGGAGAATCCCATGGACAGAGGAGACTGGCGGGCTACAGTCCATAGGGTCTCAGAGTTGGACACAACTGAAGCGACTTAGCATGCATGCATGCTTATATATATAATACGTATGTATAATATATGATACATATAGTGTAACTTCTCATTTGTCAGCTTCCTAAGATGATGGTTGAGAGGAGGATCAGTTAAAACTATGAAACATAAATCAGGTGCTGAGATGTTGTCCAGAGGAAAGGCATCAAAGACACTCAATAATAACTATCTACAAATCAGGGAATCCAGAGGACAGAGCAGATGGGGTCTTCCCCAGAGGCCCCCAAAGACCTCGAGGAAGGTCAGAGCTGGAGGCAGATCAGACTATAACCAACGAAGTGGATATAATAGTCACGCAGCCGCCCTGAGACTGAGCCTTCCAGAGCTGCTCCTTTCTCAGAATTCTATAAAAAGCCATTCTCACTCTTCACTTGTTTAAGACTCAGAAAAGGATTAGCAAGCCAAGAACCAGAGAAGAGGCTGTCGGTTCCTTCAGTTTCTGTTTTCTGTCCCTAGAGTAAATAAAGATGGGAAAAAGAAGAAACAGTAAAACATCTTTGTCAAGATCCCAAGGAGGACTTTCCTGGCAGTCTAATGGTTATAGACGTCACCTTCCAAGTTGAAAAAAATGATGTGGTACAGTTATACAATGGAATATTACTCAGCCATTAAAAGAATGAAACAATGCCATTTGCAGGAAAATGGATGAACCTAGAGATTGACATGCTGAATGAAGTAAGTCTGTCTGACAGAGAAGGAGAAATAGTGTATGACATCCCTTATACATGGAATTGAAAAAGAAATGATACAAATGTGTATAAAACAGAAAGAGACTCACAGACTTAGAGAATGAATTTATGGTTGCCAGGGGGAAGGATAAGGGGAAGGGATAGTTAGGGAGTTTGGGATGGATGTGTACACACTTTTACATTTAAAATGGATAACCAACAAGGACCTACTGTCTAGCACGGGAACTCTGCTCAATGTTATGTGGCAGCTTGGATGGGAGGGGAGGCTGGGGGAGAATGGATACATGTATATGTAGGGCTGAGTCCCTTCCTTGTTCACCTGAAACTATCACAACATTGCTTGTTAACAGGCTATACCCAAATACAAAATAAAAAGTGTCTTTTTTTTTTTAATACAAAAGACTGCACACTCCAGTACAGTTTTGATCCCTCCTCAGGGAGCTCAGATTCCACATGCTTTGTGGCCAAAAAACCGAAACATAAAACAGAAACACTATTGTAACATTTAATGAAGACTTTAAAATGGTCCATATTAAAAGGAATCTTGAAAAAAAGATGCCAAGGGAAGCTGCCTTTGTTCTTAGTTTGGTCCTCAGATGGCCTGGTACAAAACTGCCTGTTGCCAGAGGAAACTATTACGAAGCTAGCTTAGGTTTTACAATTCACCACGTGCACCTCTATCTGCGTGGTACTTAGGGAGCATCCCCAGCAGACGTTCAACATCCATGGTGAAGGTGATGACTTCTTCATTCCATTGACCCTTCTGTCCCATTGCTGATGCCTAGAATGACTCTCCATCCAGGCTGGTCACCAGTCTTACTGAAATACGTGATGTGGCATCTATAGTTTGTCTTGGCTTGCATCAACATGATTCACATTGTATGGCGCTTTCTCCTTTTTAAAGCATCTTCATGTTTCATCAGTCCCCTGGGGTGAGATAGCTCTTGAGCTTTATGGATGTGGATGCTGAGCTCAGAAAGACACAGGACTATCCTCCAGACTTGGACCTAGGAGGAGGAGGGGGTGGTTCTGACCTCAGTCTTGGGGCTGAGGGTAGAGTGTATGTGGGCCATCTGCTTATTTGACTTCCTCTGTGAGTAGAATATGTGCTCCTGCTTATCAGATGGGATAAAGGTCAGTAGGCTGGGAGGACCAGGAGAAAGGAGGAAGCAGAAAACAAAAGGATGTGATGACATAGGATCCTTTTAGGGTCTTTAGACCCTCCAAATGTTGTGGACATAGAACTGTCTCACCTCTGTTCCAGGCTAGGGAACGGCTGAGTCTGATCACTTTTGTAGCTTCCTTGTTTACTACTCCACGCTTTTTATGTTTTTTAAAGACTTAGGTTTTTTTTTTTTTTTTCTAAATACTTAATCATATTTATTTGGTTGTGCCTGGTATGCGTTGTGGACACGGTATCTATGATCTTTGTTGCAGAATGCAGGATCTAGTTCCCTGACCAGGGGTGGAACCTGGACCTCTGGTTCTGAGAGCATGGAGTCCTAGCCACTGGGCCACCAGGGAAGTCCCAACACGTTTAAACACTTTTTAAACTAGTGAAGCCAAGTTAATGAATTTCAGAAAAAGTTTTGAAGGGCAAAGGAGTCTTTGAAAGTCAGAAGGAGGAGCTACCAAGAGCTCTTAGGATAGTGGTGTCTCCAAAGTTGGAATCTCTCCACGGGCTTGGCAAAAACTACACAGAGCAAGAAGCAGGGGCCATGACGGCACCTGTAAGCCGTGTCTGCAACACCCCTGAAAGACAGGGGAGACGGCAACCCTCAGTAAGTAAGGAACAGACTCCTGAAACCGGGAGGGGAGACCTCGCCACGGTGGGAGGGATGGAGACTGTACTGAACAGCAAGGCCGCTGGGTCCCAGGGGAGAGAGGACTCAGATAAAATCACGCTTAGGAGGTGAGGGGCCCACTCGGATGGGGAAATGTGGAAACAGGTCTGAGACCGGGAGTTGAACACCTAGCTCCTTGGGAAATCAAAGGAGCGCCAAATCAGACAGGTGACTTAGAAGAGGTGGGTGTTCCTTGAAGGTCTGATGGGAAAAGGAAAAAAGGAAGAAAGAGGTAAAGATTAAGGCTTCTTTAGAAACAAAAGATCACCAGGGAATTTAAGGACACAAGGAACCCTTCCCCACAGAAAGAAGTTTCTCATTAATTAAAAACAAACAAACCTGCTACTTACCTTGGTGAGGGAAAAGTGAAATCTTGAATTAAGAAACCCAGAGGGTGAGTCACCTAGGTCCTTCACCCCTGCCCACCTACACTTGCTCACCCAGGAAAATATAAGGCATTTTTGAAAAACATAAAACAAAAGAAAGCTTCAAAGAGATGAAAATGAAAAATGATAGTAAATATTGACTTCTTTCCCAACAAAACCAATCAGAAACCAGAGGAAGAGCATAACTCAGTATTCAGTCAGTCCAGTTCAGTCGCTCAGTCGTGTCCGACTCTTTGTGACCCCGTGGACTGCAGCACGCCAGGCCTCCCTGTCCATCACCAACTCCCGGAGTTTATTCAAACTCATGTCCATTGAGTCGGTGATGCCTTCCAACCATCTCATCCTCTGTCATCCCCTTCTTTACTCGCCTTCAATCTTTCCCAGCATCAGGGTCTGTTCCAATGAGTCAGTTCTTCGCATGAGGTGGCCAAAGTATTGGAGTTTCAACTTCACCATCAATCTTTCCAGTGAATATTTAGGACTGATTTCCTTTAGAATGGACTAGTTGGATCTCCCTGCAGTTCTAGGGACTCTCAAGAGTCTTCTCCAGCACCACAGTCAAAGCATCAGTTCTTCTGTGCTCAACTTTCTTTATGGTCCAACTCTCACATCCATACATGACTACTGGAAAAACCATAGCCTTGACTAGATGGACCTTTGTTGGCAAAGTAATGTCTCTGCTTTTTAATATGCTGTCTAGGTTGATCATAACTTTTCTTTCAAGGAGCAAGCATCTTTTAATTTCATGGCTGCAGTCACCATCTGCAGTGATTTTGGAACCAAAAAAAATAAAGTCTGTCACTGTTTTCACTGTTTCCCCATAACTCAATATTACTTGACAATAAAAAAGAAGGACGCGCTGACATATGCTACAACATGGGCAAATATTTAAAAATTTATTCTGCATGAGAGAAAGACATAAAAGGCCATCTAAATGATCTAATTTTATTTCTATGAAATGTCCAGAATGGGCAGATCCATATGTTCTGGAATTGGATAGTAATGATGATTGTACAACTTTGTGAATATGCTAAAACTCACTAGATTCTACATTTCAATGTGTGAATTTTATGGCATGTGAATTATATCTCAGTAAGTGTGAAAGTCGCTCAGTCGTGTCCGTCTCTTTACAACTCCATGAACTATACAGTCCATGGAATTCTCCAGGCCAGAATACTGGAGTGGGTAACGTTTCCCTTCTCCAGGGGATCTTCCCAACCCAGGGACTGAACCCAGGTCTCCTGCATTACAGGCAGATTCTTTACCAGCTGAACCACCAGGGAAGCCCTATGTCTCAGTAAAGCTGCTATTTAAAAAGTTGTCATATACAGGCAGGGAGCTCAAATCTGGTGCTCTATGAGAACCTAGAGAGGTGGGATGGGGTGGGAGGTGGGAGGGAAGTTCAAGAGAGAGTGGACATATGTACACCTGTGGCAGAATTGCTTCCCATCCTTCAGGAGTTGTCTGGCATCTTAGTAGCTTTTGGACCAGGAACTGGGGACGAAGAGAAAATATAACCAAAGATGCTTCTACTACCCCTGTCACTCAGGCAACTGCAAGGGTTTAAGGGGCTCTGGGCCAGGAATGTGAGGTGGGGATGAGAATAGCCACCCAGGAGAATAGCCCACCCTGAAATATGCCACGTTGGCAAGTGAGTTGTTTTGAGCTGAAGGCAATCCAGACCCAGCTGACTCAAGGAGAACTGGGACTTCTTCCTGAACTGACTCAAATAATAGGACCTGGCCCAGAAAGAGAGCTGTTATCAGAGATGATTTAAAAGATATATATATATATATACTTATTTATTTGGCTTCAACAGGTCTCAGTTGCCACTTGCACAATCTTTAGTTGCAGCATGCGGGATCTAGTTCCCCGACCAGGGTTGGAACCTGGGCCGCCTAAATTGGGAGCCTGGAGTCTTAGTCACCGGCCCATGAGCGAAGTTCCCCAGAAATGATTTTTTTTTTAATCTCATAAACTTACCTGTATGGCAGAGCAAACATTTAATTCCCACATCCCTGCTCTTATCTTCCTGTGATTCACCGTCCTGCCCGCTGAGGTCCCTGCCCCTATTCCATTCCTTTTTGACATATAAGCCTCAACTGCCTTTTGGTATTGTATTTTTAATGAGACTCCTGTGTAGACAAAATTAAAATGGTTTTTCTCCTGTTAATCTGACCTCTGTCAATGATTATTATATTAACCAAACAACCTAGAAAAGGAAAAAAAGAATTTCCACCCCTGCAAAGACCAAATGTATATTTCTTTTATTAAAGTATC
Source organism: Cervus canadensis (assembly GCF_019320065.1). Classification (NCBI taxonomy): domain Eukaryota; kingdom Metazoa; phylum Chordata; class Mammalia; order Artiodactyla; family Cervidae; genus Cervus; species Cervus canadensis. The sequence goes on along the minus strand of NC_057416.1, from coordinate 33,862,903 downwards.
ACAAAGGCACCATGCAAATAAACTTTAAAACCTAGATGAAGTGGATAATTTCTTGGGAAAATGCAATTTACCAAAATTGATTTCAATAGAGAAGCTATTAAACAGACTAATTTCCATGAAAGGAATACAGGAGGTCATCAAAGAACTGCACCATTAAGAAAAACTCACCAAGCCCAGATGGTTTCAAAGATGCTTTCTATCGAAACTTGAAAAACCAATATCAAACCAATTTTTTTCAGGACTTAAAAACAATGACTTTCAAATTATTTTTATGAAGCAACATAATATTAATACTAAATGTGCTAAAGAGATCATTAAAAAGAGGAAACTGCAGACTATTCTCACAAACATCTAGGCAAAATCCTAAATGGTAGCAGAGACAATTTAATACAGTAAGTCCCGTATATAAGAACCTTCACGTTGCAAACTTTCAAAGACACGAACGTGTCTGTGTATGTCAGCTGTTGTTCTGTACTACTGTACTTTTCAAGGTACTGTCCTGTAAGATTAAAAATGTTTTCTTCATTTTTTTGTGTTTGTTTTTTATGTATTACTTGTGTGAAAAGTGTTATTAACCTCTTATAGCACAGTCCTATATCACCAATTGTGTTAGCTGGATACCTAAGCTAACTTTGTTGGACTTAGGAAGAAATCGAACTTACAGATGAGTGCTCAAAAGGGAACTCGTTCTTATGCAGAGGACTTACTGTACCGTGTTAAGAAAATAACACATTATGACCAAGTGAGATTTACTTTAAAAATACATGTGAAGTGAAAGTCGCTCAGTTGTCTCCGACTCTTTGTGACCCCATTGACTATACAGTCCGTGGAATTCTCCAGGCCAGAATATGGGAGTGGGTAGCCTTTCCCTTCTCCAGGGATCTTCCCAACCCAGGGTTCGTACCCAGGTCTCATGCATGGAATACATATATATTCAATATGCTAAGAATACATACATGGTTTAATATTAGCACATTGAGTAATATAACTCACCATATTAATTCATATAGGAAAATGTTGTTTGTATCTGTGGATGAATACAGATCTTCAACATAATCCAACAGCCATTCCTTATACAAACACACAATAAAACAATAATGGATAGACACTTCTTCAACATGATGTGTGTGTGAGTGTTTATGCCATTACTTTACCAGGTGTATCATTACACATTGGTCCTAAAGCCCCATGCTATTTTGGTCAAACAATAGAGGCTTTTCCATCATGGCAGGATGTCCTACATCTCTCTGACATGTCCTACATCTCTCTGACATGTCCTACCGCTGTGATATGACTCTGTATTGAAAGGATTATCCAATTCAAATGGGATTAAAAAAGAATTCCTGACAAGTTGAACCATGTGAAATTAAAAAAAAAAATAATGTAAAAAAAAGCCACAAGTGATAAATTATGAGAAAACATTTACAGTATATTTCATAGACACTGAACTAATCACTCTAAGAATTCTTAGAAATTGAGGAGAATAAAAGATCAGCAAATTGATAGAAAAAATGAGCAAGTAATGAACAGGCAATTCATTGAAAAATAGATAAAAGTGACTGAGTCTTGCAGAGATGTTCAGCTTTACTGTAAAAAGAAGAATGCAAATTAAACCCACAATGAGATATCATTTCTCACCTATCGATGTGGCAAAAATTCGAAGACTTAACAGCAGGCTGCTGGCACAGCTCTGGAGGACGGGCACTCCCACATGACGTTTGCAGGTGTGTAAAATGGGATGATACGGTTCCCATGGATGGGAAATAGCAAGCAAACCATCAGGTCCATGTAACCTTTGACCAGCATCCCATTCCTAGAAATTTCCCCTGAAAACATATCCTTGCAAGTATAAAACAATATAGGCAGAAAATTATTTATATTTATTTTAAACTTTTTATTGGAGTATAGTTGATTTATAATGTTGTGTTAGTTCCGGGTACACATTAAAGTGAATCAGTTACACGTACACATATATCCATTCTTTTTTTTTTTTTTTAGATTCTTTTCCCATATAGGCCATTGAGAGTATTGAGGAGAGTTCCTTATTAGTTATCTATTTTACATCCAGTAGTGTCTATACGTCAGTCCCAGGATCCCAATTTATCCCTTCCCCGCGTATCTGCTGGTAACCATGTCTGTTTTCTGCATCTGGGACTCCTGCTTTGTAACTAAGCTCATTTGCACCCGATTATAGATTACGCACCTAAGCAATTCCGTATGACACCTGTCTTTCTGCATCTCATTTTCCTCCCTTGCTGTGACAGTGTCTAGGTCCACCTCTAGGGCTGTGGGAGGTGCTCTGAGAGACCAGGGCAGGTTCCGGGCTCCCTTCACCACCTGCCCCACCCCTGAGTCTTTGGAACCAGCCCTCCCCCTTTCCCTCGTACTTTAGAGAAAGTGTCATCTACCCCAGACATGGGCGACCCAACTGGGTAGGAAGAGAGGGATGGGCAGGGGGCCTGGCTCTGACCTTGCTGGGCCTGCCCAAATCTCCCCACTTCCCTCCATCCCAACTGCCCTGCCGCCATCCCCCGGAGGTCACGGATTTATGGACCAGACCTCACCTGGACTCAGGGGTCGCAGTCCCCCACGACCACCATGCTGGCCCCTCAGCTCAGACAGGCTCAACAAGGTGCCTCCCCTGGCTGACCTGAGAGAGGGTTCCCATCCAAGTGCACCTCCCTCCACACTCTGCAAACCCGAGTGTCCCCGACAGGGGTCTCCTGGGGACCTCCTGTGTCTATCAACCATGGAGAGAAAGGACAGCGCCACAGACATCTCAGTCATCCTCATCCTCCCCTTTGAAAGAATGAACCAGGTGAGCAGCAGGTTTCTATCCCTGATGGTCTGTGGCTCTTTTTTTGGGGGGAGGATGAGGTGGAAGTGTGAGTGGGCAGGAATGGAGGGGTCAGGGGTGGCGATGGGGGTGCCCTGTCTCTTGTTCTGAGAATCGGAGCCAGAGTCTTGCTTTCTAAGCCCAAAGCACCCGTTATCCTCGCGTCCCCTTGGTGGCCTAAGCTGATTGAAGTTGGCATGGCGGCGTTGGCTTCTTCTCGATCTCCGTTTGCAGGGGCTCTTGACTACATTTTGCCCTCTGCCCTTTGCTCACAACAGCCATTGCCGGCGGTGCCAGGGAAGCGGTCCCAGGTGCCTTTGGACAGGCGGCTGCAGAGCTGACGAACGCCACACGGTGGCAGGTTCTGCCTGGAAAAGGCGCCCTTGACTGGCCGTCACCCGCCTCCCCAGCTCAGAGCCGTGGCTGCACGGGAATTTGCTCCCGGACAAACCTAACTTGTATAAATTGCTTCTGTTAATAGATCAGAGAGAATGAATGCTCGGGATACATTCTTGGTGATGTTTATGGCCTTTTTCTACTTAGGAAAAGCAACTAAAGCAAATAAGTTTTTAGCCCTTTCAATGGATCTTTATTATAACAGATGAGGCAAAAATAAAGTTAGCATTCTGGGGCGTAGGGGAAAGGGAGGGATGAAGGAAATTGGATATGTACGGATGCAGAAGAGAGAGCATTCCGTGCAATTCCTTCTTTCACTATGGCATAGTGAACACCTCAATATTGCCTTGTTTGGCATCATGCAGAAACTTGGTAATGGCTTTTCTGCCCTTCCTTTGTGCTGGTAAAATAATGCCCAGTTTGGGAATCTGCATGGATTCGCTGTCAGTATGGCCCTCCCAGACTCACCATCACAAGCTCACTCCAAATCCTGACACTGCTGCCTTCTTACTAACTGAATGAATGCTCTTAGAAATGACTTCCCAACAAAAATGCAGAGGTCTCATACCTGGAAAGAAATAAAAAACTAAAAAGATTCTGGAATCCCTCCTTCTGAATCTTTACGTAAAGCCTAAAGGATAACAGAACATGTAAAAAAAAAATCAAGAAACAAATCAGAAAACACAATATGATGATCGTTGAAGCAATGGTTTGCTGGGCACACCCTCTATGCCAGGCACTTTACTTAAACCACATTTTATTTTTTTGAGGTCTAAGGGGATGTACTTTATTTTTCATGGTAATGACTTGAAATTTCATGCAACAGTGATGAGTGTTCATGTAACAAGCAGCTAAGTAACTTGAAAGTAACAGGTGAGCTAGAACTGGACATAGAACTGGGCAGTTAGAATTGGACATGGAACAACAGACTGGTTCCAAATCAGGAAAGGAGTATGTCAAAGCTGTGTATTGCTTATTTAACTTATATGCAGAGTACATCATGTGAAATGCTGGGCTAGATGAAGCACAAGCTGGAATCAAGATTGCCAGGAGAAATATCAATAACCTCAGATACACAGATGACACCACCCTTATGGCACAAAGCGAAGAACTAGAGCCTCTTGATGCAAGTGAGAAAGGAGAGTGAAAAAGGTGGCTTAAAACTCAACATTCAGAAAATGAAGATCATGGCATCTGGTCCCATCACGTCATGGCAAATAGATGGGGAAACAATGGAAACAGTGACAGAGTTTATTTTGGGGGTCTCCAAAATCACTGCAGATAGTGACTGCAGCCATGAAATTAAGAGACACTTGCTCCTTGGAACAAAAGTTATGACCAACCTAGACAGCATACTAAAAAGCAGAGACATTACTCTGCCAACAAAAGTCTTTCTAGTTAAGCTACGATTTTTCAGTAGTCATGTATGGATGTGAGAGTTGGACTATAAAGAAAGCTGAGTGCGGAAGAATTGATGCTTTTGAACTGTGGTGCTGGAGAAGACTCTTGAGAGTCCCTTGGACTGCAAGGAGATCCAACCAGTCCATCCTGAAGGAAATCAGTCCTGAATATTCATTGGAAGGACTGATGCTGAAGCTGAAACTCCAATACTTTGGCCACCTGATGAGAAGAACTGACTCATTGGCAAAGACCCTGATTCTGGGAAAGATTGAAGGCAGGAGGAGAAGGGGACGACAGAGGATGAGATGGTTGGAAGACATCACTGACTCGATGGACATGAGTTTGAGCAAGCTCCAAGAGTCGGTGATGGACAGGGAGGCCTGGTGTGCTGCAGTCCATGGGGTTGCAAAGAGTTGGACCCGACTGAGCGACTGAACTGAACTGAACTGAGCAAGTGAGTGGTAACTGTGGGCGGCTTGCTCTTAGCAACAAGTGTGGAGGCAGTGGCAGGAGTCTTTGGAAGATGCTTCTATTTTATCAGTGAAACAGGATGGGAGGGAAGTGTCTTCTCTGATTGGTCCCCAGCATATGATCACCTGATCACAGCTCTGTTCACTGGCCAGACAGGAGTGGTTGTGCTCCTGGGGCTCTGAGCTGCATGACTCAGAAGTTCACAGAGAACCTCTCCCACCAGAGGCAGATACGCCCTAAATCAGAAGTCCCCAGTTTCTCGGACACAGCCCCGTGCCTCATTTCAGATCAGTGGCAGCATTAGATTAGAAATAAGATGCACAATAAATGCAGTGAGCTTAAATCATCCTGAAACCATCCCTCCCACTCCACTGAAAAATTGTCTTCCGTGAAGTTGGTCTGTGGTACCAAAAAGTTCGGTGACCACAGTCCTAAGTGACACAGGGTCCATCACCCAAAAAGGGAGGGAAAACTTGCCTGGAAGCCCATGTCTGGGGCAGGAAGACCAGGGGCTCTGCAGGCATGACAGCCACACTGGGACTGGGCTGGACAGGGGCTGGCTGCCCATTTATTTGAGTCTGGCCAAATATCACTTCTCATAGACTTGCCCTAGCAGCAATTTCTACAGAGTAATACTATCTGGATGCCTCCTTCTCAAGATTTTCTGCCCAAAGACTCAAAGACTTCCTTGGATTTCAGATCTGTTACTTTTAAAGCTCAACCTAGAAGGAGTGCTGGGGTTTTTAGGGCAGAGGCAGGTGTGAGGTTTCAGTCCCCATCTTGTTTGGCCTCTGAAACTCCTGGCATGAGGGAATGAAAGTTTGTCCTCTGCAGGTCCAGAGGGTCCAGGGGAATTGGCCTGAGCTTGCCCGCATCCAGGTAGCCAAATGTGGCTGGAGAAAAGCAGACTCCACAAAGACTGTCCATCTGACATTCACAACCCCCGGCTCTCAATGGGCCTCCAGACATTCACGTTCTGTTTGCCCAATGGAGGAGTCATTTTCCCACTCTCTTACATGTCTAAGAGACTTCTCCCTCTCTCCACAAATCTTCAGGCTTCTCTCCTGTCCTGTTACACTGATAAAATGGAAGCAGCTTCAAAGGACTCCCACCACTACATCCACGCTTGTTGCCATGAGCCAGCCGCCCACAGTCCTTTGCTCACTTATCTCCATGGCCCATTCATTCTCAGCATCCAGGCTCACAACTTCAACACTTCCCTCCCTCTCTCCCTCATTGATTACTCATGCTCTACTCTTCTGGATTATTCCAATTGGCATCTGAGCATGCTCTTGTTTCTCTCATTAAAAACAAAAAAAAGTGTCACTAAAACAATATTTCTCTTGGCCCCACTTCTTCCACCAGCTTTATCTTCAAATTCTTGCTTCCCTTTGAAGCAAAGCTCCTTGCCTCCCGTTTCCTTGACCCCTGTTCGGTCAGGTTGCGTTGCCTCCCCAGCTCTGCTAAAGCTGCTCTTCTGAAGCCCCATGACCTCCTGGTTGTTACATCCAGTCCTCGCGCCCCATTTGTGAGACGTCAGCCCTTCACTCCCCGCTCCTGGCTGCATGTTTTCCTTCGGGTTGGCTTTCAACAGCACATTCTTTTCTCACTCTTCCCTCTTTTCCGCCTCCTTGGCTGGTTTCTCCCTGGGTGTAGTGTGTGTGTGTGTGGGGGGGGGTAGTTTGTAGACCTCTTTTCTTCTCCAACACGCTCACTCCCACATCAATCTCAGGAGTATGGTGGCTTTAATCACCATATGTATGTGATGACCCCCAGCCAGAGCCAATGGCCCCGACAAACGCCAACCCATACATCCAACTCCCTTCCCGACATGTCCATCTGGCAGCCAGTAGGCACCACACACCCTCCATGTAAACGCTGAACTACTGGCTTCTGCTTCAGACTTGTTTCACCAGGAGTCTCTCCTGTCTCCTTATGGCAGCTCAACCCTTACAGTCGCTCAGGACCAAAACCTCAGTGTCATTGCCAACTCTTCTTTAATTTCTTTAATCCATCCCATCTATGAGGGGCCCAACTGACTCGACCTTCAAAAAGCATCTAGAACTTACCAATTTCTCAGTGTCTTCATTGCCACCAGCCTGGCCCAGGCCACGTCATTATCCATCCTTGCTCCTATAGGGCAATGCTTTTTAAAAATCATTGCTTAATTAATTTGGTTGCATCAGGCCTTGGCTTGAAGCAGATCTCCGTTGCGTCTTGTGGAATCTTCACTGCGGCATGCTGACTCCCTCGTTGTGGCACACGGGATCATCAGATGCGGCATATAGGTTTAGTGACTCTGCAGCATGTGGGATCTTAGGTCCCCCACCAGGGATTAAACATGTGTCCCTTGCATTGGAAGGTGATTCTTAACCACCTGATCACCAGGGAAGTCAAAGGGCAATGCCTTTTATGTCCCGTCACTTCACAGATCAAAGCCTCTCGAGGGCTCTCCTTGCCCTAGGGTCAACTTCAGACCGTAGTTTCCAAGGCCTGAGCCAGGCCCACTCTCCAGCCCTTTTCGAGAAGGGGCCAGTGTCCAGGAAGTGGAGCAGAGTGAGCTCCTGGAGGTTGTAAAGATCCGAGGGGTAAAAAAGAGGCTGGCAGGAAGGTCACAACCAGCAACACTGAGATGCAGTCTGAGACCCAGAATCAAGTAGGCCCCCACGGTATCGTGACTTCACAGAAATCACGTAGAGGATGCAGGACCCGCCAATGACTCGTAACATAGTGAGCGGGGTTCCGGACCATCTCCAGGAATAATAAATACTGTGAGTATATGAACCAGGCCCGACAACACTATGATGTGAGCAGTACTATCACCCCACTGTATGGATGAAGACATGGAGCCCTAAAGATCGATGAAGCTCTGTGTGCTGGCCACACACGCTCAAACCCTGGCCGTTTGCCTCTGGAGCCCAGAGAACAGCCGCGGTACAAGCATCCCTTGCACAAAGGGGTCTTTCTGGTGACAGGTGTGGAAGGCCGGTGGCAGGCTGCCGGATCAGAGTGCAGATCCAGGATCTGCAATGAGTACCAGGCGAAGGACTGTCTCATCCTACAGAACCCCTTTCAACAAACCTCCAATCATCCCATAAATGATTATTTACCTTCCACCCTCTAGTGCCAGGCACCCTTCTAGAAACTGCCCACCAGGGTCTCTGCGTTCACAGAGAAAAGTCTGAAAACCTGTCCTGTGTGGACGCCAGCAACGCCCTCACAGAACAGACCCTGGCTGTGACCCATGTCATCACAGACTCCATCCCCAACACCATGGCCTCATTTTCTCCCTACACGCAGGTCTCCCTGAATCCTCCTGCACTCTGGACCATCTTCTGGACTCAGTTTCCTGTTTACAGGCTCCTGCCGCCCACCAGACATGCGGCCCTGTACTGACTCCCTGACCTGCCCAGTGGCTGAGGGCACACAGTAGCCTAAACCACCCAGCTTGGACTCTTACCTGGTGAGGGGTGCTGCATGTAAGACAATGTCACACACTAGGGAGGCTGTGGAAGAAAGGCTTTGGGCCAGCCCCCCCGCCCCAGTAGCCAGGAGACAGTGTGTGACTGCCTACCTCCTGGTGCAGACAGAGGTTTAATACAGAGACCAGCCTGTGTTCATCCATCCATCCCCGCATCCATCCAGCGATGCATCCATCCATCGATCCCTCATTCATTCAACAGCAAATATTTGTGGGGCGTCTACTATGAGTCTGGCACTGTTCGAAGCGCTTGAAATACATCACTGAATAAAACAGATGCATAACTGAGTCACTTTGATGTACAGTAGAAATTAGCACAGCATTATACATCAACTATCCTTCCCTAAAAAGTAACTTTCTAAAAAAGCAAAAGGGTGAGCTTAGGCCAGAGCCCTGAAGGGTAGATAGGTTTGGAACTGGCTCATTATTTTAAAATTCTAGACGCCTTTTGAAGGTCAAGTAAGTTGGACCCCTCATAGATGGGATGGATTAAAAGAAATTAAAGAGGAGTCAGTGATGGGGAGGGGAGGATGGGCAGGGAGTGGAAAAGCTCAGTTTCGGATTGTGGTCTGTCCCTTCCTCATCTTGTGACCTTGGACACAGGAACCTTCCTCTCTTCCAGTCTTCAGGGCTTTCAATCTTGCTTTACCAGCAGAGTCATTATTTTGAAAAGACATTTCTGGTGGAAGCCAAACTTATAGTGATTAATACGGGTCCACTCAGAAGTAAGTATGCTCTGATTGAGAGGGGTGGCCTGAGTCCTACCAAGCAGGATGGACCCCCAAACTGTGCGGGGGTGGGGTTGGCTCTTAGGGGGTCTCCACCCCATGCCTGGGGCTCTGTGGGACACACAGAGGCCCTAGCCGGGGAATCCTAAAGGCTCTCTGGCTTTGACAGGTGGTGATTTTGTGACTTGGAAGTGCTGTTGGAATTCTGGGTGTAGTAGCTGGGGATGAGAGAGCCAGCAGCAGGGGTGGAGAAGGCTAAGGGGGCAGAGGTCTGGAGTGGCAGGAGGGGACGGGGGGCAGGCCACTCGTCCCCAGGGAAGGGCATTTCCCAGGACAGCAGCCTGCTTGGGGATGGAGCACCCGCCTGGGACGCCCACCTCTGGGGGTCTCTCAGTCATCCTGCTCTTCAGGAGGTCGCTGTCAGGACCCCCTGCCAGATGCACCAGGCGTTTGCCAGCTGGCTTCTAAATCTTTTATCTCTTATTGTGTAATATCCCCTTTGGAGATGTGGAGATGGATAGGACACAGCCTGGTCCTGGAGGCACACACAGTCTGGTGGGAGGATGCCAGATGGGAGGGAGACTTTTGCAAGTGGGATGGAGACTTGGGCGGAGGCAACTGCAGGCCAGAGTGGGCATCCCTGCCTGTGTCTGCAGGAAGCTTGGAAAATGCTCTCAGAGCTGGGACTGAAGAGCCAGTGAGCTGAGCGGGGGAGCTGGGCAGGCAGTGGTGGGGGCACGGGGAAGGACCCTGGGCGTAAGGACCAGTGATGTGTGCCGAGGTGCAGGGCTGATGGAGGGCGACCTGGGGACCGAGTCTGTCTGCGCACAGAAGCTCGTGCATGGAAATCCGGGCTCACACATCCCTCCTGGGAAGCCCACGCCCCACAAGAAAAGGTGTGTCAGCCATGGATGTGACTCTGGTGACCGATGGGACAAGCTCTGTTTACTGAGCAGTGACATCAACCCACTGTTACAAGGATGGGGATTCGCCCACAATGATCTGTTCCTGGAGTAAAAAGCCACATCAGCCCTGATATTGGAATCTCGTTTCACTTTCTAATGACGCACCGGTTGACTTCTCATCCAAGCGGAACTTCTCAGAGACTCCCCTAGGGAACACTCTGTCCAGGCTCCCCGGGGGCAAGGGAACGGAAAGGGTCTTGAAGGAGCCTCGCCTACATGTGAGAGTGATAGCAGCTACTTCAGGGGAATGACTTCTCTCTCTTTATCAGATAAATCCCGGAGGAATCGCTCAGGGGGCTGGTTTGAAGGGAGAGGTCCCCAGGAGGGAGACCTTCCCCCACATCACCTCTTGGGAGACTCTCTGGAGTCCAGAGACCCCTCACCTCTCACACCTTCCCAGGAGCATCGGGAGTTGTCATTCGGTTCTCACTTCTGCTGAAAAAACCTGATCAACACACCTGGTTCCAACACGACAACCATCACCCCATCCTGACTTCATTCTTCCCACCTAACAAATAGCACATCTCTCCCTGACCCCCTCCCCTGCTCCATTCCTGCCTGTATGTGCATGCTAAGTCACTTAAGTCCTCTCTGACTCTGTGTGACCCCATGGACTGTAGCCCTCCAGGCTCTTCCATCCATAGGATTCTCCAGGCAAGAACACTGGAGTGGGTTGCCATCCCCTCCTCCTGCAGATCTTCCTAACCCAGGGATCGCACCCTCATCTTCTGTAGCTCCTGCCTCGTAGGCAGATTCTTTACTGCTGAGCCACCGGGGAAGCCCTGTTCCTACCCACACGGCGGTTTATTCCAGCTGGTGCTTATACCTCATCCTTCTGCCCCATTGAGGAGCCTGCTGGGGGAGCTGATGGCCTCTTCCATTCATAGAAATAGTTATGTCCATGGATGTGCACCTCATCAGGGTCCTGCCCACAAATCCCTTCTGAGGATGCACCCCTCACTCACATGTGACACAATTTGTCCCTGAACATCATCTTTGCAGCTGACTTTATATCTATCTATAGAAATATGTATGATGATATATATGATGAAAGTGAAAGAGGAGAGTGAACAAGTTGGCTTAAAACTCAACATTCAGAAAACTAAGATCATGGCAGCTGGTCCCATCACTTCATAGAAAGTAGATGGGGAAACAACAGAAACAGTGATAGACTTTATTTTTCTGGGCTCCAAAATCACTGCAGATGGTGACTACAACCATGAAATGAAAAGACACTTGCTCCTTGGAAGAAAAGCTATGACCAAGCCAGACAGCATATTAAAAAGCAGAAACATTACTCTGCCAACAAAGGTCTGTCTAGTCAAAGCTATGGTTTTTCCATTAGTCATGTATGGATGTGAGAGTTGGACTATAAAGAAAGCTGAGTGCTGAAGAATTGATTCTTTTGAACTGTGGTATTGGAGAAGACTCTTGAGAGTCCCTTGGACTGCAAGGAGACCCAACCAGTCCATCCTAAAGGAAATCAGTACTGAATATTCATTGGAAGGACTGATGCTGAAGCTGAAACTCTAATACTTTGGCCACCTGATGTGAAGAACTGACTCACTGGAACAGACCCTGATGCTGGGAAAGATTGAAGGTGGGAGGAGAAGGGGAAGACAGAGGATGAGATGGTTGGATGGCATCATCGACTTGGTGGACATGAGTTTGAGTAAGCTCCGGGAGTTGGTGATGGACAGGGAGGCCTGGTGTGCTGCAGTCCATGGGGTCGCAAAGAGTCGGACATGACAGAGTGACTGAACTGAACTGATAGAAATATATATGAAAATATTAAGTATATATATGTTTAATTTCTTTCTTCACAGTTCTACTCTTTCTCCACTTCTATGTCTTTTGGAAATTACCTTGTCATTATTTATGAATCTTCCCAGGTGGTGCCAGTGTTAAAGAACCCGCCTGCCAATGCAGGAGACATAAGAGACACAGGTTCGATCCCTGGGTTGGGAAGATCCCCTGGAGGAAGCCGTGGCAACCCAGTCCAGTATTCTTTCCTGGAGAATCCCCATGGACAGAGGAGCCTGGCAGGCTATGATTCATAGGGTTCCACAGAATCAGACATGACTGAAGCAATTTGGCACTCACCCATTTATGAACCATATGTAATTGGGAGCAGGGATTTCTGCGGCCCCAGTGCTGAGGGCTGCGGACAGCGGGCTGCGGGCAGCAGGCTCCCTCGCAGGGACTGAGTGGGCACTCTCTATCGACTTGGCTAGTGTGCCGATCAGAGTGGCCTCCTGGACAATTAGGTTCCTGTGTTGATCGGACACGCCGAGGGGCTGACCTGTCCTGCTGGGGATGTGGTGGGCACTCAGGATCAGGGCTGAGCGTGTGGGTGAAGCTGGGAGAGAGCAGAGCCATCCTCTCCCTCCTGAGCTGGGAGGAGACCAACCAGGGCTGCGGCTTCCGTGGGCCTTCCTGAGCAGCCTTGCACCCGAAGGAGGCTCTGCTTGGAGGTCCAGTGGGGAGACCTGGAGGGTCAACTCGTCGTGCACAAATAGGCGAGCCATGCAATGCAGGAGATTCTGGTTCGATTCCTGGTTGGGAATATCCGCTAGAAAAGGGATAGGCTACCCACTCCAGTATTCTTGGGCTTCCCTGGTGGCTCAGCAGGTAAAGAATCTGCCTGCAATGTGGGAGACCTGGGTTCGATCTCTGGGTTGGGAAGATCCTCATGGAGAAGGGAAAGGCTACCAACTCCAAGATTCTGGCCTGGAGAATTCCATGGACTGTATAGTCCATGGGGTCGCAAAGAGTCAGACATGACTGAGCGACTTTCACGTTCACTTTTTTTTCAACCAGAATCCACACTGACAGCCAGGCACGGTGCAGCCTTTCCTGTAAAGTCCCACATAGTGAGCAGGTTCGACTCTGTGGGCCGTGGTCCCTGTTGCAAACACTCAGCTCTGCTGTCTCAATACAAAAATGGCCCAGGACCAGACCTAAGTCCCTGGAGGCAGTTGCGCTCCTATGAAACGTCGCTTACACAGCAGCAACGGATTGGATTTGGCCCGAGTGCTGCAGTTTGCTATCCCTTCTCTGAGCTCGTGACTCTGACTTGAGGCCTGGATTTTGGTCCCTGGGTTCCTGACTTTCTTTTCCACGTGCGGCGTCTATTTGCGAAGTATGTCTTCTGTGTTTCCGACCCGAGCCTGGCCCCCCAGTCCCACCCGCAGGCCACGTCCTCTGCCTCGGCTGGACCCCAGTTCTGACTGACCTGCTGCAATGACACGCGGAGATGGAGAAGTCAGAGGACAGAGCGAAACTGCTCAAGGGGGGCGTGTGTGAGTGTCTGTCTCCTCGGTGGATGGGGAGGAAGAGAATCCAGCCAGGCTGGTCCTCTCAGCTGAGACTCCAGTTGACAGTCTCTCTGGCCCAAAACACCCTCAGGGAATTGGTGGGGGGCATTGGGGGAGCGCTGGTCCAGACTGCCATATATATATCTTTGAGAGTCTGGACTGAAATATCTTTCAGCTTTTCCGCATATCACCTGAAGCCGGTGGAGGGCCTCAGAGGACAAGCATGTCCTTCTGTCCTGCTGGGGTCAGGCCTCTCCCCACCTCAAATGCAACCTCAGGGATGTCACCCTTTCTTCCTGGGCTTGAAGCCTATCGGAAACGGATGGGGCCAAGGCAAGGTCAGCGGATCTTACTGTGTTTTACTGAGAAGTCAGCCCAAACTCGGAGAGATAAAGGCCTCATCAGCATCACATGGTGGTGAACCCAGGTCTCCGAGCTCAGGCACCTCTCCTGGCCTTGCACCCTCCTCCCCGCTGTGCTCCCTTCTTGACGCCTTTCTCCTGAGTTTCCTGTGTTGTCACATTTTCATCCCAAGAAGAAAACACCAAGGAAGGGTCTTCACCCCCACAGCTGAGGGTGGTCCCAACTTCCTCCAGCTCTAACCCATCCCCGCCCCACCCAGGAAGCCGCCTGGGTTCAGATGGGTGAGGCAGGGGAAGCATCCTTTGCAGGTAGCTCGTGGTGCTCCTCGAGCGAGGGTTCATCAGGACAAGGAATGATTCACCCGCCTCAGGCAGAATGAAGCCCCTTCCTCTGGCTCCTCAGCCCTGCAGGTGGTCGGGAAGCAGACCCCCACCATCTGTATTCTCGCCATAAAATGTGCACTCTGGTAGCGTGAGATACTGGGGATTCTTCCTGTATTTTTTTTTTTAAAGGCTAACACGAAATAATAACAAGAGGACCGAGGAGCTCTAATTAAGACTCCATCAAGTCAGGGCTGGTGTCTCCGCGATCTGGCTGGAGCGAGATTCCGCCTCTCCTTGCACTCTGTCACGGATGTAAACGAGTTCTCAGCTCCTCCTGTGCGCGGAGCAAGCTCTCGCGCTCCTCTTCACTAAGGGGCCTGCGGCAGAGCTTAATGGGAGCTGAAATTGGCAGCCTCTGGCTTTGGCACGGAGCTTGGACCAGGGAGTCCTAGGAAGAGGAATCCATTTCCCTGGATTTGGAGGCTGAGGGCACTCAACCTCAGGCATCTGAGTGACCTTGGAAGTATTTGAAGGGCAGTCAGTTGAGTCCCCTGGTGGTTCAGATGGTAAGGAATCTGCCTGCAATGAGGGAGATCTGGGTTCCATCCCTGGGTCAGGAAGAGCCCCTGGAGAAGAGAACGGCAACCTCTACTCCAGCATTCTTGCCTGGAGAATTTCATGGACAGAGGAGCCTGGTGGGCTACAGTCCACGGGGTCGCAAAGAGTTGGACACGACTGAGCAATGACGCTTTCTTTCCCTTTCCTGAGAGTCGCTGCTTACTGCGCACAGGATGAAGTTCAAGACCCTCGCTGTGGATGGAAGAGGCTTCGGCTGGTCCCTCTGCATCCCCTCCCTCCCAGTGCGCTGGTCTCTTCTCCCGCCCCGTCTCCCCGACCACACACACTGTGGTCTCAGGGCGTCACTCTCTGGGCAGCCCCTGCGCAGTTTCTAGAATGCCGTTCTTTCTCCTCCCTGCAGCCACTGTTCAAGGCTCACCTCCAGATCATCTCTCCAGGTGGACATTTCCAACCCCTAGACACAACCCCCAGACTCCCTCCCTTCTGTCAGACCCTCCAAAACACCCCGACCACGACCCTCACTACACATCCTTCTGGTCCTGCCTGGACCACAGATCCTGTGATGGGAGGGGTTCTTCAGAATCACAGGGCTTCCCTGCGAGTGTGACCCATGGCAGTCCGGGGAGGAAGGAAGGAGCTAGGATGAGGGGAAGGTGGAGAAGGGCAAGGCGGCCACAGAGGAAGAAAAGGCCATTTGATCGTCAACCCCCCTCTGGATTTGGGCATTTGGAGGAGAAGCGAAGGGATGCTCTGCTTCCTGGCTCCATTCTGGTTCACTCACTGCCCTGAACAGGCTCTTAGGTAACTTCCTCTGCATTTCTGTCTTCCATCCACCGCTAGGCTTCATCACCACCCCTGCTGGTTGCACTCGCACACTCAGGGCATATGGGTGCTTCTCCAGGACAACTTGGAGGTGTAAGAGTTTTAAACCAGATGTAATCCCTCACTGAGACCATCTCCTCAGCCTCTGGTCCCATTACGTGCTCCCCTTCTACCTGCCCATTTCTTTCAGGAGCGAACCTCTTTAATTATCTGTAAGGTTGCACCGCAGATACAGACAGCCCTTCTGCGATGACTATGAATTTCGCTGTGTCTATTACATGTCAATTTTAAGTCAGTTTCTGCAGAAGCAGACCAGGGAACCCCTCCTAGGAGGAAGTGGGGAGGGCTTGGGCTAGCAGACAGGGGAGGGGAGAGGCCAAGGAGAGGCAGTCACTCAGCCACTCCTCTGCTTCTCTGCTTCGCCCTCATTGCTGGGTTTTCACACCCAAATGAACCATTATCTAAGGGGGCAGGAGATGTAAACCCCCAGGGCCCTTAGTTCTCTGGGCCCTGCTGACTCGGGGAGGCCAGGGCAGACCTGGGAAGCAGTCCAGGTGCTGGCCCTTAGACATGAAGCTTGCAGAGGCGGGGAGATGGGTGGACACACAGAAGTGGGTACAGTGGGTCTGAGTGGACCACCAGCCACATCTATTGCAGTGTGCACCCTGAACCTAACATCATGAAAAACCACAGACCTTATACACTGCAGCCTCACCTTGCTGTCTTTTGCAGGGAAAACGCTGTCAAGAGGAGGACGGGTTGCAGAGATCGTCAAGGGCGGAGCTGGGACTTAAAAGCAGAACTTCTGACCTACGCCTCTAGACTGCTGTCCCCTAGGCACACTCATATCAACATATGTGCAAGCTTAGTCGCTTCAGTTATATCCGACTCTTTGCGACCCCACGGACTGTAGCCCAGCAGGCTCCTCTGTCCATAGGATTTTCTAGGCAAGACTACTGGAGCGGGTTGCCATGCCCTTCTCCAGAGGATCTTGCCGACCCAGGGATCGAACTTGTATCTCTCATGTCTCCTGCATCGGCAGGCGGGTTCTTTACCACTAGAGCCACATAAGCAAAAGATGTCCACTGGTAACCCAATTGGATAAAACTCAGTTTATTTGTTCTTAACTATTTTCAAAGTGATTAATAATAATGCAAAGAGACTTCTTCTCTTTAAAAACATTTGCAGATTTCTATTAAACTGCGAGGACCCCGGTGTCTGTGAGTCAGCTATTTCACAAGAACCTGAATACATGCTGTATTTCCAATTTCTTGCCCTTCTGCTCCGCCATCCTTTTCTGTGCCTTGTCCCACAGATCCCTGAAACATGGACAAGCAACTTGGCTGGTTTCCCATAGGTGATGAGCAGATGAAATGGGAAGAAAACCCAGATCCCATATTAAATCAAGTTGAAGGTCAACCCTATCTCTAAGACTAAGTCTTTTATTTTTTCACTGAAGGTTCTAAGAGAAACAAAGAAATCATAAATGCAGCCTGTGTGTTTGTTATCATCAAAATCAGATTAGTCAGATGATTGTCAAGAATTGATCAAGAAATGGTCATGCTTGCAAGCTTATCTTATGTGGCATCCACATAAATGCTAAGCTCCAGCCTGTGCCATGCACCCTGGCAACCCCCAGACAAGCGCCCCCGCCCCCCATCTCCCCACAGCACTGAACTCTTCAGCAAAGTTTCTCAAGCAAATTACCCAGCTGTTGCCATCATTCCCACGTGACACATTTGCTGTCCTCACCCGTGGCTGTTTAGGGACCGGGGAATGAGTTTGACACAACTGGCTGTCCTGGGCTCCCCACGCAAATGGCATCTTTTCTGCACCCAAATTGGAGAAACAGAATGTGGCTGGAGCATCATTACCAGCAAGACTTGATAGTGTCATGTGTCTGCTAGTAGCATTTTAAAAATTAGGGGTTTTTTTGCCATCACAATTCTCTGAGCACTATTAATAAGTCATATGGAAAAGCAATACAGACATCTGACAAAGAGCAGTTAAGGTTTCCAGTGCATTTGGGCGAGGATCCCAGCAGGCTGACAGAAGCAAGAAAAGGCAGATCCAATCCTGGATTCTTGTCGTTGACGTAAAACAAACCCAGGTTGTCTGGGGTGGGGGGCAGCGTGGAGGGGAGTGAGCGGGACAGAGTCTAATGGAAAACTGACACACGAAACCAGCAACCGTCAGAACCCAATGAACACACAGCATCCTAGGTAGGTCCGGCCATCCTTGGGAGAATTCTCATTTCCTATCTAAGACCAGACGTGTAACCGAGCAGGACCCTATGGCAGGTGGGGGCTGCCTGCTTCTTGTTCGTAGAAAAACTTTAGCCTTCTAGGCTTTCTCTGAGTTCCGAAGAATAAATTTAATCAGAGAAGCGAGAAAATGAGACAACAAAGGAAAATCGTCAAGCAAGACAAATGAATAACAGTTTCACCATTAAACAAAGTCAGAGACACTTGGCTCCTCCTCGAGGGCTGTAGATAATATTCTGAGCCATGTTCTTAGAGCTGTTTTGTAGATACTGAAACCCTCACCAGGTGGGAGAAGTTAACTGCATGCTGCCCACAGCACGTAGACCCCATACAGGTTGGAACGTGAAAGTTGTTGATACTGACTCCCAATTACCTCACCACCGACCCATCAGAAGCTTGTCCACAAGCTGGTCACATACCCTGCAATCCTCGCCCTTGTCTTGTCTTTAAAAATCTTTCCCTGAAAGCCACCGAGGAGCTTGAGCCTTTTAAGCACTAGCTCCTGGAGCCCTCGCTGGGTGCCCTGCAGTAAACACTGCACTTCGCTTCACCACCACGTGGTGTCAGTAAACTGGCTTTCCCGCATGGTGGGGGGCAAGCAGACCCAAGTGTGGTTCAGTAACAAAAGTGCTGTCCTGGTTTTGGTGTTTGACGATGACCCCACTTCGGATAATGTCCCATTGAGACTGGATATTTCTTTCAAAGAGATGCTCCTAAGGGACTGTCTGCTTTTGAGGCTTGGATTTCTTTTAAGTGAAAGTGAATGTGTGGTACAGTCATGTTTGTTTGCATTCACCCACAGCTTTGAGAGGCCTGGACACTCAGCCTGAAACCTTGCAAATTCAGCTGGAATTGGGCAGTCATACCACAGCTGAGGAACAAGCAGGGCCCCCTAGCAGGATCCCTGATACCAGGAGACAGCCTCCCACAAGGAAAACTATTACTCCCTGCTTCCTCTTACTTTAAATTTGAGTTACGTTGGAGCTGTGGAAGTCTTAGCAATGCAAAATGTGCACCATGCCTCTCAGCTGCAGAGTATAAAATGGGGAGAACCCTGCTCAGGGCCAATCCGGAGTCTCTTGTTATAGGCTAATTTGGAGGGGGGAGGTATTTTCCATGCTTTAATGGTGATGTCTGCTATTGGTGGGAATGTAGTCGCTATGGAGAACAGCATGGAGGTTCCTTAAAAAACTAAAAATGGAGCTGCCATATGATCCAGCAATCCCACTCCTGGGTATATATCCAGAGGAAACCATAATTTGAAAAAAAACTCGTGCACCCCGATGTTAATTTCAGCACTATTGCCAATAGCCAAGACATGAAAGCAACCCAAGTGTTCAGTGATGGAAGAGTGGATAAAGATGTCTTTTATATATATGTATATATATATAAAACGCACAGTGGAATATTACTCAGCCATAACAAAGAATGAAATAATTCCATTTTCAGCAACATGGATCGACCTAGAGGTCATTATACTAAGTGAAGGAAATCAAACAGAGAAAGACAACTACCATACAATATCACTGATAAGAGGAATCTAAAGAAATGATACAAATGAACTTGGCTACAAAAGAGAAACAAACTCACAAACATAGAAAACGAAGTTGTGGTTGACAAAGGGGGGTGGTGGAGTGGGAGGGCTACATTAGGAGGTTAGGGTTAACATTCACACAAGTATAAATAGAAAATCAACAAGGACCTCCTGTGTAGCACAGTGAACTCTACTCCATGCTCTGTAATGCCTATATGGGAAAAGAATCAGAAAAAAATAGATATATATAGATGTATAACTGGGCTTCCCAGGGGGCTCCAGTGATACAGAACCTGCCTGCCAATGCAGGAGATGCAAGAGACGTGGGTTTGGTCCCTGGGTTGGGAAGATCCTCTGGAGGAAGGCATGGCAACCCACTTCACTATTCTTGCCTGGAAAAATCCCGTGGACAGAGGAGCCTGGTGGGCTACAGTCCATAGGGTTGCAAAGAGTCAGACACAACTGAAGTGACTTAGCATGCACGCATATGTATAACTAAATCATTTTGCTATACACCCGAAACTAACACAACATTTTAAATCAGACATACTCCAATTAAAAAATAGTTATGTCTGCATCAAAAAGAGAAGTTCCTGTAATTAAGATTAAGAAGCTACACAGGGCCTTGTGGGAGTAGCCAGAGGAGGTGGTGAAGTTGTCTCCTTGAAACTCTGCAACTGTTTAGTTTCTGGCTCAAGAAGGCGAAAGAATTAGGTTAGCTCTAGAAACCACCAAGCCGTAAGATATTGTGATGCTGTGAAGTTTAGATTTTATATCACAAGTTTTGAGCCTATTTTATCCTACATCAGATGAAAATAATACAAGTGCCTCTGTCGGATTGTTTACATGCCCTGGGACTTATGTGTTAATAAGACGGTGAACATGATGGCGGAAGGCCTGGTATGTACAAAGCGCTCACAGATGCTAAGTGTGATTATTCTTATTTCTAAAGATGAGGTCACCAGATTTAGAAGTAAGAAACCAACATAAGAAATGTAAGAAAATAATATATGAAGTCTTTGATTTTCTTACTCAGACAACAGGTTGCTTTGAGACTCAAATGAGATCATGTATATAAAAGCATGGCTTCCCTGGTGGCTCAGTCGGCAAAGAATCCGCCTGCAATGCGGGAGGCTTGGGTTCCATCCCTGGGTCAGGAAGATCCCCTGGAGAAGGAAATAGCAACCCACTCCAGTATTCTTGCCTGGGAAATCCCATGGACAGAGGAGCCTGGTGGGCTACAGTCCAGGGTTGCACGACTGAGTGACTGAACCATAATCATAGCCATGGAAAAGCACAGATGAACGAGTGAAATACACGCCTATAATATTTCTATAAACAGCTTGCAGCGTTCTCTCACCTATGCACAGGGTCACACCCTTCAGATCTTTTCCTTCTCATTTTCTTGTGTGTGATTTAAGGAAAATCCCCTGCCCATAATATGTGAATGATGCGTATTCCCATTGATTATATTCAGGAGTCAACTCCCAAGTGCTTCTCCAACGAGGGGGGCTCCCAAGGGACGTTGTGGCAGCAGCCCATGGGGGGCGTGTGGTTTTGGCCTTGAATCTGATCCATCCAGTTCCGGGTCCTTCTGTAACTGGGAGGGCTCAGTTGTATTTGGAAAATCAAACAGCCTAACAGTTCATCCAATGACCATGAAGGCCTTTACTTAAAAAAAAAATTATTTATTTTTTCCCCCTTTGAAAATTACATTTACTTTGACTTATTTATTTGACTGGGCTGGGTCTTAGTTGTGGCCTGTGGGATCTAGTTCCCCTACCAGGGATCAAACCTGGATCCCCTGAATTGGGAGCACTGGGTTTTAGCCACTAGGCCACCAGGGAAGTCCCAAGGCCTTTACTTTGAACGCCTCTGGGGCACTCTGTTTTTGTAGAATTTGGGGCTGGCCTGGAGGAAAGACATGATCATGGTTTCTTGGGGACTGGGCCATGCTCTAGAACCCTCCTGGACTCTTCAGAGGCGATGAGTTGGAAACCAAGACCTGAGCTCCCCCGGTCCCTTCTGTGGGGTCCGTGTGTGAGCAAGGGGTCTTCTGCAGGGGCTCCTGGTCCCTGACTCTGCCCACCTTTCACACAGGGCGGGGCTGGTCTGGTAAAGCCCCATCCTCATCCAAGTCACTGCCTTCCCAAGAGAAGTCTCTCCTTATAGTTTAGACTCTCCTAAGTCAGGAGGACCAAGCCTTGATCAGATGAGACCTCGGACCTCTGTCCTCTGACCCTAGATGCAATAGGTGTAGTCTCTGCTCATCAACCACAGGACTCAGCCCCGGGGGGATGTTCTCAAGGACGTATCAATGAACTCTTCACCCACCAGGTCACCAAGTTTCCCCTGATTGGGAGCAGCAGAAAGAGACGCTGACTCGTCTAGGGGCGGGAGGGCATAGTCATCAGAGACTAACAGCGGGGGACTGTTGGTGTCCAGCAAGGCTGTTCTTTCCTCCTCCGTCGTAAGCAGCTGGCGACATCGAAGCAGGAGGTGGCCGTCCAGCGGGGGACCAACATCCCCGGCCCCAGGCTTCCTGCAGGTGCGACCCGTGAGTGTGAGCGGCAGTTCCACCTACCACCGCTGGGCTGCGCTGCAGGACCTCGCAGCTCGTCCTTCCCTCGCTCCCTCCGCCCCAGGCTCGAGCAGCTTTGTTGCAAGTGGCTTTGGGACACGCGTGGAGCTGAGCGTGGCCTGGCGGCCGGCAGCGAGCCCGACTGTCCCTTTGCAAGGAATGGATTTGTGCTTGGCTTGAGCCCTTGGTTCTGTGTTTTAGCTGTTTCACGTTGAAAAGTGAAAAGTGAAAGTGCAAGTAGCTCAGTCGTGTCCAACTCTTTGCGACCCCCTGGACTATACAGTCTATGGAATTCTCTAGACCTTAACCCTCATCGGAGAAGGCAATGGCACCCCACTCCAGTACTCTTGCCTGGAAAATCCCATGAATGGAGGAACCTGGTGGGCTGCAGTCCATGGGGTCGCACAGAGTCGGACATGACTGAAGTGACTTCGCAGCAACCCTCATCAGTTCAAGGATGGTGATTCAAGAGAAAGGAAAGTGAAAGTGAAATCGCTCAGTCGTGTCCGACTCTTTGCCATCCCATGGACTGTAACCTATGAGGTTCCTCCATCCATGGAATTTTCCAGGCAAGAGTACTGGAGTGGGTTGCCATTAACAGCTAAAGACTGGAGGAGGCGGAGATAGCTTTGGAAGCCTCCAGCAGTAGGATCTGTAGGGTCGGTCTCGGCTCAGATCCCTTCCTGAACACTGCCGAGCCCCTTACTGGTTCCAGTTTCAGAGTCCTGTGAGATGATGTAACTTGCCCAGTTTGGGTCTGGGGAACTCCCTGGCCAGGGAGGAAGGGTCATCACAGAAGTGTGAGCGCTGAGGTGCCCCACATCTCTGTACGTCCGTTTCCTCTGGAAGAGAGGACCACTGGGCACTTGTTTCTTATACCAAGTATGTGCCGGAATCAGACGAGGCCAGGAATGCAGGGAGGGCCAGGAATCTGGATTTTGGGGAAGAAGACCGGCGATTGAATAGACACAGTTTGAAGAGGCGAGAGCCATACCCGAGGTTGTCATGGGCTATTCTCAGAGCTGATGGCACCAGAGGAAGACGCTTAGGGAGCTGCGCGGTGTCAAATGCAGGTTTCTGTTGTGGAAGGCATCCGCCTGACTCGAGAGGATACAGCAGCTCTAGCTGGTGGCCTAGAGCAAGTCAGGTCAATTACCCCTCTGAGCATGCTTCCTCATTTGTAAGTGAAGATGATACACAGCCTGCTTGCTAGGGCAGAGGTCTGCTCTGCTGGCCTGAGGAGCGGAGAGGGCAGGAAGGAAAGGAGATTGTTCTGCCTCGATTGTAAGCAGCTCCTTTCCCCCTTTCCTGCTTGTCTATTTCTGTTCCCCTTAAACCTCCACCATATAAATGAGATTGCTAGTTAACATTTTAGGAGACCCGGGTTTCATCCCTGGGTCAAGAAGATGCTCTGGAGAAGGGAAAAGCAGCTCACTCCAGCATCCTTGCCTGGAGAATTCCGTGGACAGAGGAGCCTGATGGGCTATAGTCCATGGGGTCATAAAGTGTCGGATAGGACTGAATGACTGACACATTCACTTTCTTTCCGGTAGCATTTAACCGAACTCCTGATTTTTGCTTTACTGCATTTATGCCTCAGCTAACCTGTTGATTCCTTTTCTGGATTAAAAAGAGTAAGAATGAAGAATTAAGAAAATAAAGAATGGGGACTTCCCCGGTGATCCAGTGGAAGACTTGGTCTTCCACTGCAGGAGGTACAGGTTCAATCCCTGATTGGGGAGCTAAGATCTCACATGCTTCGTGGCCAAAAAAACCAAAACATAAAACAGAAGCATATTGCAAAAGATTCAATAAAGACTTTAAAAATGGTCCACATTAAAAAAAATTTTTTTTAAATGTTAGAGAATGACTGACTTTCTATCCCCACTTTCCCCTTAGCAAATCTGCAGGAGGACCACATGGGCCAGAGAAATCCAAACGAGAACAAGAGAAGCCGGCAGTCTGCACATGATGGAAAAATGACGAAGAGTCTGACGTCGTGCCTTAACGATGAACTGAAATTGTTTTCCCCCTTTCCCTTAAAGAATTGTCAGGGTTGAGCAGAATCTCTGGAGTTGGCCTCTGTACAGGAGTCCACCTTCCCCCCAGATGGACTTTTCTAAATGAAGCATCTTTCCTTTCTACTGACACGTAGCCTTGCTCATTGGCTTTTGAGCAGTGAGCAGTCAAACCTGAGTTTCACGTGTCGATTTGACTGGTCTACAGTGCCTGGTTATTCACCCCAACAGGATGGTTATTTGTGAGTTGATATTCCTCAACGCCCAATTGTCTATAATGAATCTGTTGTCAAAGGCTATTCTTATGTGATCTGGACGCCATCTGTGATAGTTCCATGTGTCAACTCAGCTGGTCTACATTGCCTGGTTATTCAGCCCCACGGTAACCCAGGTGTTGTTGTAAAGGGATTTCGTAGATGTAGTTCACATCTACAGTCACTTGACTTTAAGTAAAAGAGATCATGCGATTATTCTTGTTAATCTAGGTGGGCCTCATGCAATCAGTTGGAATGTCTTCGAGGCAAAACCAAGGTTTCCCCGAGAAAGAAGAAATTCTGCCTCTAGCCTGCAGCCTTGACTCCTGATCGAGCGTTTGTAGCCTGCTGGCCAGCCGTACGGATCTCAGACTTGCCAGCCCCAACAGTATGAGCCAATTCCTGGACTGCATCTCCTTTTTCCTCTGCATAGAGATGAAATACCTCTCTACAATGCCCCCTTGTCTGTACCTACCTAGCCATCCATCTGACTATATCTGTATCTATCTATTTATCCATCTACTAGAAAAAGACACACAGGCGCGCGTGCACACACACACACACACACACACACACACATCCCCTGCTGGTTCTGCTTCTCTGGGGAACGCTGACCAATATTCCATATCTTTGTGTCTTGTCCTATTCAAATGCACACTGGCCGGGGAAAGTTTAAGCAGCTCTTCATCAGAAGGTGGGACCGAGGTGTTGGCCCTGGAGGAGCCGTCTGCCTTCTCAACACCCAGCAGTGGGTGGTCGGGCAGCCAGGGAGAGTTCCACGCAGTGACTGCTTGATTTCCAAACTCTCCTCATTTCTGGGCAAATGATCCTTTATTCCCACATGGTTCCTCTTGCTGCTGCTTCCTATTATTTATTCCTTTTTATTTGACCCTTCTCCTTCTCCCTCTGAGGACTTGTTTCTGATGTACTGCTTGTATATTCTTTCATTTTGGTTTGTGCTGTTGTAGATTATATAGCAGATAGCATGAAGCGCTTCAATGTACATCAACGGAATGGAGTTGTTTCCTTCTTTTTTTTTTTTTTCCAAACGCAGCACTGTGTTTGCACCATCTCTTCCTGTTGGTCTGCATACTTCTGGCCTGTTGATTCTAACTGCCAGAGTGTTCCATCGTGGGTGTCTGCCACATTTTTTCTATCTCTCCCCCTCCCAAATGGACACAGCCACTACCCAAGACAGCCGCTTCAGGCACTTTGAGAGCGTCTCTGTGATCTATACCCAGGAACAGACTTGCTGGGCCGCAGAGTATTTGAGTGTTAAGCCTAAGCCCTCCGAGAACGGTCCCCAGGAGGACTGCACCCTCTACACGCTCACGAACACCGCCGAGGGTCTCCACATCCCCACACCCTCGAAACCCACCGGCTTTATCCAGCTTTCTAATTTTTGCTAAGCTGATAGATGTTAAGTGATGGAGCCTTGTTGTTTAATCTGCATTTCTCTAGTTACGAGCGTCTCTCGTGTGTCTCCAGGATTTCCTGAGTGTGAGCTGACTGTGGCTATTGATCACTTTCTTCCGGGGGCTCCTGACTTTTTCTGGTAGATTTTTTTATTTGTGGGAGTTCTTTGAAAGATTTTCAGTGTTAATCCCTTGTTAGTTTTAAATGTTATAAATACCTCTTCTTGTTTGGTTAACTTGTTAACTTTCATTGCACAAAAATCCTTAATTTTGAGGTTTTCAAATCCATTAATTTTTTTTTTTTACCTTATGCTTTTTAGATTTTGTTTAAGAAGTCCCTTTCTAGCCCTGGGTCATATACCTATTGGCTTCTGTTATTGTCTCTTTATATTATCATTTTATCTTTCACATAGACTCCGGGTGGTATTTAGTTCATCTGGAGTCTATCTTGAAATGTTGGTTTAGGTAAAGATCCAGTTCTGTTTTTCTTAATCCGGTGAGCCAACTTTCTCAACACTGTATATACTAGGAGTGTGTTCCTGTTTTCTTTTTAATTTCTGTTTATTTATTTTTGGCTGTGTTAGATCTTTGCTGCTTTTTGAGGGCTTTTTCTGGTTGCCGGGAGCTGCGGCTTCTCTTGTTGCAGAGCAGAGTCTCAGTAGCTGTGGTACAAGGGCTTAGTTGCTCCGTGGCAAGTGGAATCTTCCCAGACCAGGGATCAAACCTGTGTCCCCTGCATTGGTAGGCAGATTCCTATCCACTGTACCGCCAGGGAAGTCCCCTGATCCAGCGTAATTGGTGGGGCTGTAAAATCCCTGATTAGCCACAGGACTCTCTCTCAGCCCTTTTTCCCTTCCTGTGGCCTGCTTGTTCTCTCGTGTGCTGCCCTGATTGCGTTACTGTAGATTAGCAGTGTATTTGGTGGGCAGGTCTTTCCGCTTTATTCTTCATTTCCAAAGCTGATTTAATTGTCATGAGTTGTTGTTGTTGTTTTTTTTTTTTTTTTTGGTCTAGATTGCTTTGATAAAAACTGGATAGATTCAGAGTCTTATAAAGTGTGTGCAGTATGAAGAATAAAAAAAAATAGAACACGCAGCAAGGTACTTACTCCTAGTTGATAAAATGAAACATTATCTTTGAGGCTTCCAGTGCACTGTTCCACAATCCATTCTTGCAGCCCTACTGTCTGCCAGGAGCTTTCTCTGGAACGCTGTGTGTATCATTCCATTGCTTGTCTTGGGAGTTTGTGTAAGGACTAGGGTTTGTTTCCATTTGAATCCTGTGTTTTTAGCTTGGAATTTTCTTTGATTATATGTCAATGGAATTATACCACCCGTATTCTCCATTCACTTCCTTTCGGCCCTCAACATTACATTAACTGAAATTAATCTCTGTTGTTATAGATCATTAATGTTCATGAATGTGAAACTGTCTGTAATACTCACTCCTGTTGCACTGTATGAACACACTCTATTTATTTAGCATTCATTCTCATGTTGAGTGCGTTGACTCCAGTGTTTGGGTAACACCGGCAGTGCTGCCGTAAACGTCCTGTTCACGAGTGAGTTTTTCTCTGCAATAGAACTTTTTAAACCGCTTGCCTTCAGGAGCTTTTCCACTTCTAAAATTTTTGGAGGCCTTTAAAGAGCTATTACTGCTTCAGGAATTAAAATCAAGACAACTTAAAGATATTTATGAATTCATTTAGAATAACAGTGATATTAGGATGGTGAAGACACTCTGTGTGACACCATAATGGTAGATGCATATCATTATATGTTTGTCCAAACCCACAGAGTGAACAACACCAAGAGTGAACCTTACTGCAAACTATGGACTTCAGGTGTTTTTGATGTATCAGTGTGGGTTCATTAATTGTAAGAGGTGTACCATCTGCTGGGGGCTGTTGATAACCGGGGAGGCTGTGCATCTGTGGGAGCAAGGCTCATCTGGGAAAGATCTCCGAACCTTTCTCTCAGTTTTGCTGTCAACTAAAAACTGCTCTAAAAGTAAAGTCTTACTGAAAGACACTAGGTACTGATATAAGTAACTTATCTTTATGAAAAAGGACTCTATTTTCTGAAAAAATTAATGAAGAGGGGCATTGCTCTACATTAAGAGAAACCGCTTTAATGGCTGGACCTTCATGTCTGTTCCTACAAACTATCATCTTTTTTATTTTAAAAAGTACTTGTTTATTTATTTTTGGCTGCGTTGGGTCTTGATTGTGGTGTGTGGGATCTTTCCTTGGTGTGGATCTTTCCAAGCAATCTAAGAATTTCTGTTGCAGAGAAGTACTCACTGGTGAACAGAGGAGAAATGTACAAGGATGTTTATGGCCTCACTGGTGGTGTAATCAAACACTCATCTTCTCTCTAGTTGTGGCTTGCAGGCTCAGCTGCCATGCAGTATGTGGGATCTTAGTTCCCTGACCAGGGATGGAACCCATGTCTCCTGCATTGGCAGGCAGATTCCCAACCACTGGACCACCGGAGGGGTTCTTGCAACCTATTTTTACTTCTTGTTTTGGTTGAAATATGTAGAGAAAATCTGGCCTTGCTCAGATATGGAGTTGAAAATGATGGTAATATTTTAATAGCCTTTTCAAGTAATTGTGGGTATTCTTCTCTAATTTTATACCAAAATTTGACAAGCAGGAATTTCTTAAGTGTCAGTTGCAATGTGAAATCTGAAAGGTGGAATCTCACCACTGGCAACAAAGACTATTAATTTCCTCCGAGATTGAAAGATTCACTTCATTCATTTTTGTGAAAATATCTTTCCAGTGTTCAAGACTGAGCAACTGGGTTTGTCTGTCAGTATTTGTTTCAAATAAAAATGGTGTTCCACAGAATACATGGTCAGTTCAGCTCACAATTCAAGTGATCTCACTTTTGTTCAATATCAACCTCACACTTCAATATGCAGCTGAAATGTTTCAAGTGTATTTCTCATTTCATCACATAAAATATTAAAAAGATGTTTGTCAAGAGTTGAGATTTAATAAAGCTAATGCCTTTCTCTGCTTTAAGGACATGCTTAAGGAATAACAGCAATTTTTTTTTTTAAATTATAAGTACATGAAAATGAAACACACAATGAAAAAATCCAATCACTTCTAAGTACTAGAATGATATTCTTTTCTTTGACCTTGCAGGACCCATGTAAGAGTCTTGAGGGCCCTCAGGAGTTTGGGGACTATACGTTGAGTACTTGGTAGTGAAATTGCTCGGTTAAACGGGTGCTCCCAGCTTCATATTTCCTAAACAATGTCAATTTGTTTTCCAAAGTGGATGTAACAATTTCTACTCCTACCAAGGATTCTCATTTCTCCCTGTTTTCACCGTTTGTTATGATCACATTTTAACATTTTGGCCAATATGGTGGACATGCAGCAGACCTCACCGTGGTTTTAATTTGAGATGCCCTGTCCAGCATCTTTGCTTATCTTCATCAGCTATTTGTGTTTCTTCTTCCATCAAGCATGTGTGTTCAGTTTTTTTATTTCCTATTTGTTCTTGCTCCCTCTCTTACTTTGGTCTGTATGCATTCCTTGTATAATGTATATTCCTCCATCTTTTTCTCTTTCCAGAAACATTTTTCTTCCATTTTCTCCCCCTCTTCCTTTATCCTGGGATCTGTCACACTTCTCAATAGAAACTCTACATTTTTAGGAGGTTATTTTTTTTCAGTCCCTTCTTAGGTCTGCTGGTATTGTAGGCGGTCCACACTGTCCCTCTCTGCCCATCAGCTGCTACCCATCACAGCGGTCTCTGCTTTCAGGGACTGACACGTCCCCAGAGGAGGAGGGCAGGGTGAAGACTGCATCTGATAGGCAGGAAGTTAGCTAAGAATAAGGAGAGGCGACACCTTTAGCTAACTGTTCGATAGCTGCCTAATCCCACCGAGCAGTTTACACACACACCTCACACTATCCTGTACAAACCTTTGGTGGCCATTAGACTCATTAACTGCTCATAAATATTCCATGAACACATACATCTAATTATAACAGATTGAATTATGGGAAGGACATGTGCAGTAGAGCATCTTATTATATAGCCTGCAGCTGTCAATCAGGGCTGTCAATCAACGACCCCCCTGGATTATGTAAATGATCCTGACTTGAAAACTGGATCCCAGCCCTCCAGGGCATTTACCTCCCTTGGCATGGCCCACCTCTCTCTTACAGAGTTCTCTCTATTCTTTCTTTGTGTGTGTTCAGTTGCGACCAACTCTTTGCAGCCTGTTCTTTCTTTCCTTATTATTAATAAACTTTCTTGCAATAGGCAAGACCTTAGATTCTTCTTAGCATCCATACCAAGAACTGAGGCCCACAGGAGGGAGGGTCTCCAGACTCTCCTCCCGCTAACGCATCCAGCACCCTGCTCACGTGACTTTTCTTCCAGGTTTTTTGTTTTCTCCAAGGCTGGAGATCACTGCAGAGAGTTTATTAGTTGTCATAGATGGGAGACCTGGAGGGAGAAGGGAGAGCTTTTGATGGAGGGGAAAGAGGAGGAAGAGATTTCCAGGGGCTTGGGATGAGCAGATGGGCCCTGGACCTGGCAAGCAGTGGGAAGCCACCACCCCCAACTGCGGCAGCTCCCTGGAGAGGGGATGCCATCTCAGATGACTGGGTGACTTTGAGGCCTCAGCAAAGATTCCCATGCCCCAAAGAGAGTGTGCAAGAGGCAAATCTCTGATCTCCGAGAGCCCACTGCAGCTGTGGATGCTGTAAACGCCAGCGTTGACCGTGGCTAGGTGAGAACTGGTGGCCTTGCACTGTTTCCCGACATCCCAGGAAGCTGAGTTCCGGGAAGTGAGCTGGGGATGGGGTCAGGGATGAAAGAGGGAGGTTCTTTCTTACCATCTTGGAAGGATAAGAATTTAAAATTAGATTTAAAAGAATAAAGAAATGGGTATTTCTTACATACAATTTAGGGACTGATATTTATGATTGCTACAATAGCAGCTCTGATTTTGTTTTTTCTGAGTGAGTATTGCTGGCTTTATCATGCAGAGATCCCTCACTTCCCTCCTGGGCCTGAGTTAAATTTCCTAACTTCCTGTTAGGAACAGGCAATAGCAAGCCGATGCCCAAATCGGTCAGTGATTTCCTAGATGTGTGTGGGATCCAGGAATCTATATTTCAATGAGTCCTCAAGTGATGTGTTTTATTTGGTAGGTGTTTCCTGAGTGGTTGGTGAGGCATACAGTTTCACTGGGCCCCGCCTCAGTAACTGACCTGCAAGGTCTTTGCCAGCATTAATAGTACCATCTGCAGAACGTCCAGCACGAGGGGCAGTGAGTGATGGGTTCTGGGGAAGGTGAAGCTTGCATTTAGCTGAAAGGTTGAGTAGAAGCTGACCAAAGAATGGTGAGGAAAAAAAAAAGTCAGCACACTCTCCAGACAGCATGACACCTGGTGGGCAGGTCACCCCATGTGGCTGAATTAAAGGGTCAGAGTGTGTCCACGGGGAGGCTGCTGGAGGCTTGTGAGGCTCAGGTCTCGGCATGCCAAGGGGCGTAAGTGGGAAACGGCATATTTGGCAAATGGACTGGAAGGGCGAGGGGAAGGAGCGCCTCTCACTGATGGGCTGTCCCAGCAGTCCAGCCTCCCCTGCCTGGCCATGCAGGGCTGCCTGAGACAGCCTCACGCCCTCTCAGATCTGGATCCACGCTTCAATCGTCACTGCCTTTAAGACAGAGCCATCTTTGTAATCACAGTCATCCGTTATGATCGCAGTGACAGGATCCGGTGAGAAACAGTGCTGCCAGACATTCAAATCAAAACCAGGGTCAGGGGTCGTCCCTGGTGGTCCAGTGGGTAAGACTCTGAGCTCCCAGTGCAGGGGACCGGGGTTCTACCCCTGGTCAGGGAGCTAGATCCCGCACGCTACAACTAAGACCCTGTGCAGCCAAATAAACAAATATAAATCAAATTTTTTTTTTTTTTTAAAGAATTCATGGTTAGAAATAAAAGAGTGGTCAGAAGCATTTCCGGGGGCTGTGCAGTCTGAGGTTGTATCAAGAAGATGAGGAGCAAGTTACACGCTGAGCCCCTCTTTGTAAAGCAGGGGACCCCAGGGTGAGCTCAGCATCTTTACTTGGGGTGCAGCCATCAGTCGCAAGGAAGGGTTGGTCTCCCCACCTCACTCAAACAATAACGGGTCAGTGACTTTAGGGAAAAGCAGAGCAGTAGTTGGCTTTCTAAACCTGCTACCTCGAGACTTCCCTGGTGGTCTGGTGGTTAAGACTCAGCATTTCCACTGCAGGTTGCATGAGTTTGATCCCTGCTCGGGGAACTAAGATCCCACAAGACGCTCGACCAGATAGATAAAAAAAATAATCAATCAATAAACCTGCTGCCTCTTCCAGAGACCCTGGAAGGGTTTGCTTTTTAGACTTCACGCTCTGAAGCTGTTTTAGCCACCTGCTTCCAGCCACTGATTTTTTTTTTTTTTGCTGTGCTGGTTATTTGTTGCTGTGTGGGCTGTTTCTCTAGCTGCGGCAAGCGGGGGCTACTCTCTGCTTAGGGTGCCAGGCTTCTCATTGCAGTGGCTTCTCTTGTTGCGGAGCACGGGCTCTAGGGTGTGGGGGCTTCAGTAGTTGCAGCTCCTGGGCTTCAGAGCACAGGTTCAGTAGTTGTGGTGCTCGGGCTTAGCTGCTCCATGGCCCATGGGATCTTCCCAGACCAGGGATGGAGCCCATGTCTCCTGCATTGGCAGGCGATTCTTTACCACTTTGTCACCTGGGAAGCCCTACATTTTGACTTTGATCTCTTCTATTCCCTGCCACCCCCAGCGTCTAGAACAGTGCCTGACCCACCTTAGACTTGGAAGACTTTGCTGGTGGACGCATGGCCTTAGAGGAAGTGACACCGTGGCTGCTGCAGGCTCGTCTCCCAGCTCACCGCCTCCTTCTCCATCTCCCTTGCCTCCTCTCTGGTGGTGCCTTCCCAGGTCTTCTAAAGAAGCTCAGGTCCCCCTCAGGTAGAACTAGAACCACTGTCCTCTGGCTCTGTACCTAACATCCATCTGCCTGGTCTCATTTTCCATCAGCTCCTCAGGCTTCGCCCATCACCCTCTGTGCCCCATTCACTCCACCGGGAGGACCCTCCACAAGGTCACGAGAAGCTGCTCCCATCTGGGAGGTCCAGGACACGCAGAGAGAGCTCACCTGTCTGGGCTGAAACCTCAGGAGCATGGAGCAGAAACCACGGAGCCGAGACCCCGGGCTCAGGATGGATGCTGACGGGCTGGTGCTGGGGTTTCTGAAAGGGTACATCAGGCTGGTTCTGGATGTGGAACAGCATCCCGAATGGCCAGTTTGCTGGGAAGCTAGTCAATCCCTCTCCCCCTCACCCCTCCTCTCCCTGCCCCTCTGGCGACTTTGTAGCTCTAGACATGGAGCGATGTGGATTCAGAAGGAAGATCCGGAGCCCAGAGGATCGTTAATATTCCATCATCCGCCTCCATACCTGCCCCTCCCTCTGAGCTTCCTGGTCCCAGATGAAACTCTACCTGTTCATGCCCCGGACCAGTCAAGCAGGTTCATATCCCCACAGCCAATCACTTCAGCCTCCTTAATTGTATGTGAAGTTGCCCCTTCCTTTTGGTCCCCAGTGTGTCTATGCTCATGTTGAGCCTTGTCATCATCAAACCCAGCAGTCCCTGCAAGGACCTTTGATCTGGTCTGACTCCCTCCTTGTCCCCTCCTGGTCACCCACCCACACTCTAGGCAAGTGGTCTTTCTACCAGGTTAACTTGATCACACTGATCCACCGTTCCACCTTGGCAGCTGGCTCTTCTTTGTGACGAACGCCAGGAATGGCACTCTCGGGGGCTCACCACCTTGCCTCTGTGCTCCCTGCAGTCCTGTCCCCGCCCCGCCCTGTCCCCTGTGCAGAGCTACAGGTGCATCCACAGAACTGTTCTTTCCCTCCACCGTGGATTTCTGTCTGAAAATCCCACCCACCACCCCACATCCTGACTGCCGGGCAGACTCCGTCATGTGTTCTTGACTTCGATGGCCGTGGCTTTTTTCGAGGTGATTTCCCTCATCTCCCTAGGGTGGTTAATCACTCATTCCTCTGTGCGCCTCCTGTGACTTGTCTCTTTCATATTATTTACCATGCTGAATTGCATCTTTTCATTTGCAAAGCTGTCTCCCAGGATGAGTTAGGATTCGGTGGAGCAGCAAGTAACAGGAAACCCCAAATGGCAGTGGCATAAACAGCGTAGGTGCGCATTTCCAAGTCACGTGTGATTTGGCAGTCCCAGGCCAGCGTGGCTGCTGGGGGGTTTCTCCCAGGCTGACCCCCTCCCTTCATGTGGATGGCTTCCGTTCATCATCCCAGGTGGCTCTTGCAGCTCAGTCCATCTGGCTCACCTTCCAACCACGGAGAGGAGGAACAGGAGGGGTGAAGGATACACC
Source organism: Cervus canadensis (assembly GCF_019320065.1). Taxonomy (NCBI): domain Eukaryota; kingdom Metazoa; phylum Chordata; class Mammalia; order Artiodactyla; family Cervidae; genus Cervus; species Cervus canadensis. Next base: position 33,828,719 of record NC_057416.1, on the reverse strand, counting down.
TTCTCAGGCAGAGGTCACCTCCCCAAACCACAGACTTCTGGGAACAGGCTGGTCTTAGCTTCCAGGGGCTGCTGTAACACGTGGCCACAAACTTCAAGCACAAGTGTATCCTCTTGTAGTTCTGGAGGCGGGAAGTCTGAAATCAAGGTGTGGGCAGGGCCACGCTCTCTCTAAGGCTGCAAGGAGGGCCGTGGTCCATGGTCCTCTCCCGGCTCCTTGGTGTCCTGTCTTGTAGATCACCCTTCCACACTCTGCCCCAATCTTCACGGCTCCTCCTCTCCATGTCTGCGTCTTCACACCTTTTCTTATACGAACACCATTCACTGGGTTCAGGATCCACTCTGATCTGGTGTGACCTCCTCTCAACTAAGTGTATATTTACAAAAAAAACTTAAATTCACATCAGAATATATTTTGAGGTTCTGGGTGGACATGTATTTTTCAGGGAGATTTTTCACCCTGGGACCAGGGTCTCACCTCCTTCTCTTGCTAACATGAGGCACAGATTCCAGCACCTAATAGGAGCTTAACAAAAAGTGTTCAGAATTGCCTACAAACCGGTTTCCAATGTGTTTGGCTTGCCTGGGAAAATCCCATGGACAGAGGAGCCTGATGAGCTGCAGTCCATGGGGTTACAAAGAGTGGGACACGACAGAGTGACTGAGCAGGAGCAGAAACGTGTTTGGCTACAGTTCTCTTCAATTAACATTCACGGAGTTCTTTTTCCAGGGGGTTGGTTAATCATTTTTGTGACATTTTCTCATGAAAAATTAGAACCAAATCAGTGTGGGATGACTTCCTGGTGATATTCATACTCATTTAAAATTCATCTCTTTTTTTTCCCTTTTCAAAATAATACATGGACATAGTTTAGAAGTGAAATAATACTTTAAAATCAGAAGAATTTATGACAAAATAAAACAATCTCCTTCCCATTTCTCAGTCCTGCTCCCCATATCTGACTATGGCTTGGGGTATTTATTTCCACATTGCCAAGCACTCTGGGTGTTTATCAATTTTAGGCTGTCTCAGACCCATCAGTTTCTCACCTGTGTTCCTTGGGTCCTAGTCCTTCAGGGCAGCTTCTGTGTCCAGGTGCTAATGTGTCACTGCCTGGGGACTTGCTTCAAAGACCACTCTTCCTATGCACAGGGCAGGCCGGAGGTACAGAGGAATCCTCCAGAAGCAGCCCCCCAAGCTATGGGACTTGGTGTATAAACGCCCTCACTCCCTAGCTGCCGGTGCACTGACTCTGGGGCAGGCAGTAACCACCCTAGGGTTTCTCTGCAGGATGAAATTGCCCTGGCAAACCCTGATTGATTGCACATCGATTTTCTGGCTGCACCACGAGACATGTGGAACTTCCCTGGCCAAGGATCGAACCCATGCCCCCTGCAGTGGAAGCTCGGAATCTTAACCACTGGAGCAGCAGAGGGGTCCTGACCACACACCTTTATTGGTGGCCCCATCGTTCTACTTACTCCTCTGTGGTGTGTTCTGTTTCTCCTGAGTAAGCTTTTTTTTTTCTTTAAAGAATAGATATATCATTTTGGGGCTTCCCGAGTGGCTCAGCGGTAAAGAATCTGCCTGCAATGCAGGAGCCAGAGGAGGTTCAGGTTGGACCCCTGGGTCAGGAAGATGCCCTGGAGAAGGGAATGGCAGCCCACTCCAGTATTCTTGCCTGGAGAATCCCAGGGACAAAGGAGCCTGGTGGGCTACAGTCCACGGGGTTGCAAAGAGTCAGACATGACTGACGTGACCTGGCATGCAGCATACATACCATTTTTATCATGATGAAATAAACATACTATAAAATTTATCACTTTAATCAATTTGGTGACGGACAGGGAAGCCTGGCGTGTTGCAGTCCATGGGGTCACAAAGAGTCGGACACGACTGAGCAACTGAACTGAACTGAATGACATTCGGGTCTCCAGTTCACCACATACGGCCTTCCTTTCTCCCTTCCTCTCTCTCCTCCTCCGCTTCATCCCTCTTCTTTTCCTCTTTCCATCTCTCTTTCTTTCCCTTTCTTTCCACCATCATTTTTATTCTAATTATGAAACTTCGTGATTAGGTTTTCCTGCTCTGGGCCTTTTTCCATTCATTGCATTGGTATTTAAGTGGGCCCTGTTAATCTGTCCAGGCTGAAATTTTCCTATATTATGTCCTTTATGTCTTTGTTACTATCTTCCCATCCAAGTTTGCCCTGTCTTTTTTTCACAGAATTCCTTCTACTAGCTAAATATTAGACTCCCTGAACTGCTCACTGGAGTCTCCTATCAGCTTGTCCAAAGCTCATTTGTTTGTTTCTTCTCTTTCTCTTTAAATGTACTTTCTGGGATATTTTGTTGTTGTTATTTATTTGCTAAGTTGTGTCTGACTCTTTTGCGACCCTATGAACTGTAGCCCACCAGGCTCCTCTGTCCATGGGATTTCCCAGGCAAGAATACTGGAGTGGGTTGCCTTTTCCTTTTCCAGGGGATCTCCCCAGCCCAGGGATTGAACCCATGTTTCTGGTACTGAGATAAATTCTTTACCATGGAGTCACCAAGAGAGCCCTCTGGGATATTTACTTAATTTAACTGAACCTCCTACTAATTTTTAAAAATTTTAACATTGAGAATTTTAACTTCATTTGTTAAAGAGCTTCCTTATTCTCTAATTGCTCCATTTGGGGTTAGAGCATTCTGTTCTTATTTCATGAGTGTAGTATCTTTGTATGTCTGTAACGATATTGATGACTTTTGGAACTTTTCTTCTGTTCTCCCTATTGTCTCTATTCCCTGATTTTTTTAAAAAAAATTTTAAATTTTGATCTTCATATTGAATGCTTTTTTTTAAATCTCCTGTTATGTTGCTGCCTGTCCATATTTCAGAATAGACAGTTGAAGCTGATGTAAAGCTCCCTGCTTGGTGGGAAGCTGCCTCCCAGGCTGTGTTATTGGAGGGTGGAGGTGCTGGCGGGGTTTCTCATGGGGGAATCTCTCAAATGTACCAGCCCATTTACTCTGAGCTGTCTGCTTGTTAATAGAGAATTCTTTTTCTTGAGAGAGTACTGTTTGACCTCCTGCCTTGGGATATATATCTGGCTGCTAGCATTTGAAGTCTGAGACTGGAAGTGGGTAGTTGGGAGTAGGGAAGGGTGAAGGCATGTTTGCTCTGTAGACACACATCATTCATTCCCTTTCCTCAGCCTCGTAGCTCAGCCACACCCGCCAGAGAGCCTCAAGTGCCTTTTCCTATGGGGGGTAGGAGGGTGGGGGGCGGTGCTATGGCCTGAACGTTTGTGTCCCCACCAGACTCACGGGCTGAAGCCTGGTTCCCAAGATGATGGTATTTGGAGGTGGAGGCCTTTGGGAGGTGATTAGTGTTGTATGAGGTCATGTGGGTGGACCCCTATTATGGGATTAGCGCCCTTATGAGAAGAAAACGGAGAGCCTCCCTCCCTCCTGGTGCGTGAGGACAGAGCAAGAAGGCAGACATCTGCAGCAGGGCCAGGAGCCGGCTACACCTTGAACTTGGGCTTCCCAGCCTGCAGAACTGAGAGATAAATGTTTGCGCTGAAGTCACGCTGTCTGTGGTATTTTGTGCTAGCCGCCTGAGCTAGCTAAGAAAAGGAGCCATGCTCTGCCTGTGCAGGGTATGAAGAGGGGTCTCGGAGGCCTGATTATTCTTTAGAAAGCTTCTGGGCTGTTCTATTTTTAGTCTCTGCTCTTGCCTGCCTTCTCCAAACTCAACGCCTCCACTCTGGGACTGCAGGTCCTTTGTCTGTCCTGCGGTGGTGGTCCCCCCCTTCCCCCACCCTCTGACCTCCAGAATTGTGGCTTCTCTGCCTCTCACCGTCTTTGGGGATTGACCGTTTTGTTATTCCTTTACCAAAAAATTTCGAGTGGGGGCAGATGTAAGTGCTTATGCTCATTCCCCGTATTTGCCTGAAGATTCCCCTCTTTTGCTGGGCTCATTGCACCAGCCCTTGGTGGCGACGGGCTTGTCCACACCTCAGGCTGCCGTCCTGGGGTCAGCGTGCAGAGATGCAGGAACGTCGGCGGTGGCAGGACCAAGGCGATGTGTCAGCGTGAATCCTGGCCTGGGCTTCGGCAGGTGAGAGTTTGCTCCACTTCATATTAGCTGAGTGTCTCTGGACAAGTCACATCCTCTCTATGGCTCAGATTCCTCACCTGTGAAATGGGGGCTAAAGCAACATTTACTCTTGCCTGGAGAATTCCATGGACAGAGGAGCCTGGCATGCTAGGCCATGGGGTCTCAAAGAGTTGGACACGACTGAGCAACTAACACACACACACACACACACACATACACATGAGAGGTGGGCAAGATAGTGCCTGTAAAACACTTTGTTGCTCTGAGCACAGAGTAAGTGCTCAATAAATTGGAGCAATAGTTATTATTATTAATGCAATCAACATACTACCTTATTTCTCAGAGATAGGAGCATCTCTGTGAGGACGAGGGTCATCACATCTGAGATTAGACCAGATAAGAACAAGACCCTATTATTAGAGAAGTCCTAATCATTTCCACCAAGTTACATATTGAATTGTTCATTTATAATCATTATGTTATCATTTCAGTATATTATTTTTTGTTATTTATTTATGTGCCTAGTTATTTACGAAGCACCTACTATGTGGCTCTTGCTACATATGTAAGCCCTTTGGGGACCAGATCACAGAAATATGAGAGTGCAGACTCTGTCTTTAGGGAGCTCATAGTTCAGCCTGAGAGAACAGTTGAAGAACAGCTAAATACTGGGTCATTAGTTCTGGGCTGAAGTGAAAGGGATGAGCAAGGAGATGGTGTGGGGTTAGATGAAGGGAAACATGGCTTCATAGAGGATGTGGAGTCAGTCTGGGCTTGGAGGAGGAGACAAGGCCAGATGCACCGAAGCAAGACAAGGTCAGGAGCAGGAGGGCCCCCTCCCCGACCCAGGCAGGAAGCGGAAGCTTTGTTTGCAGATTTTGGCAAGAAGAGGCAGGTGGGAACAGAGGCTGGGGTAAGATTGGATGCTTGAAGCATAATCAGGTTGTGACTGGCTGAGAAAGAGGGGCGGACGAGCTGGCAGTTGAGCTGGCAGTTAACCTTGCAGATGCTGGATTCCCGGGCAGGAGGGCAGTGGGGCGGATGGGGCCGTGGGTCCCTGCAGCTCTACTGTCTCACCCTCAGGAGATGGAGAACCCAGAGGGGAAGCTTCCAAATGCGCCCGAGAAGCTGAGCGAAGGGATGGATGAAAAATTGATGTGGGTCATAAATATTGCAAGAGAGGATGCACCAGACACAATTAAGTTCAGGGAGAAACCTGCTGCTGTGGAGGGGGAGGTTCTGTGGAGAGGAAGGGGTGGGGAGAGGGGAGGTCCCCATCGGGGCTCCGCAGTATCCCTCCCAGGATCTGGGACTCCCAGGTCCTCAGAGATGCTGCTGCTGCTCAGCGACACTCCCGATGGGACAGAACTGCAAGTGTCCACGTGGTGGAGGTCACGGGGACAGAGATGCTCCATCTGCCTCAGCCTCAGAGCTCCCTCTCTGGGTTCCTTTCGACTCCCACAAGCGGAGAGGCAGGTGAGCCCCAGAAAAGCTGAGGTCTCTGCTGGGCCCCCTGATCCTGGCTGACACTGGATAGTCTTCCTTTTCCACGAGTCCCCCAGGCTGTTGCTCATGAGTCCTGTCCACGAGGACGGGGTGGTTCCACAAGTTTCTGTGGCCCTAAGTGTTTCCCTAGAGGTCAAGGTTCTGGGCTCCGAGTCATCATCGTTCTGTCTTCCTCTTTGGTCCACGGTGCCTGGCGGAGTTGGTGCAGAGATTTAGGTGATGCATCTTTGTATCCCGATATCTGCTGGAGAACTTTCTTTGAAGAAGATGCACAGCCCGCAAAGGGAGGAGCCGGAGTCTTCATTGCTCACGGGCACACCCTGTCCACATCACAGATAGCTTCTCATCGCCTGTCTCTGGCAGTTTATTTCAGGAGCACTTGAGATGGGTGTGCAGTGTGAGGGGAATAGTTAAAAACAATTGAAGGAGGGATGAAAGTGAAGTGAAAGTGAAAGTCACTCAGTTGTGTCCCACTCTTTGTGACCTCATGGACTACACTATTCATGGAATTCTCCAGGCCAGAATACTGGAGTGGGTAGCCTCTTCCTTCTCCAGGGCAGAACCCAGGGATCGAACCCAGGTCTCCCACATTGCAGGGAGATTCTTTAACAGTGAGTCACCAAGATAGCCCGAGAATACTAGAGTGGGTAGCCTATCCCTTCTCCAGCAGATGTTCCCGACCCAGGAATTGAACGGGGGTCTCCTGCATTGCAGGCGCGTTCTTTACCCACTGAACTACCAGGGAAGCTGGAGGTAGGGGTAGGGAGTGAGAAAGGTCGTGCTAGGGGATGTGCTCACAAATGTTTAACAACCAGCGCTAGGGGATGGGGGTGGGGGAGGGGAACCACCTTGACAGGTAATGTCTACTGACGTCTGTGTGTCAGCAGTAGGTACCGTTGACCTGCTCACGGTGACCCATGTCATGCTGCCAACAGGATGCCTGGCAGCTAAGGCAGTTCCCCAAGATGTAGCAATAGACTTACCCAAACTGGCAGGCACATGGTGGGTGCCACTGTCTCTGGAAGCTTAGAAACTCGAATTACCATCATGCCCTGTACCATCAGACATAGGGAGGCTGGGCATCCTGTTCCTGCCCCTCAGGCGGTCAAAGGGTTGCCTTTCTCTGGCCCCACGGTAGGTCACCAAGGTATATACTAGACACTGGAAAATTAGGGGAGCTTCGGAGAGTTCCTCTGGGCTCACCAACTGTTGGTGGCCCCAGAGTCAGATGTAGGAAGGAAGGAGGGGCAGGTGGGAACTCCTGTGATCATCTCAGAGACAGAGGGGTGGGCCCTCTGGCAACTGGTCCAGCTCTCCCTGCCTACCAAGGGTGTTGACGGCAGCACCTCTCACTGGCAGGAAGGTTTCTGACAGCCCTGCCAGCTCTCTTAAGTCTGTGGTGATGACAGCTACCGTCTACCCAGCTCAGGTACTGTGCTGGCTGGGCTTCCCAGGTGGTACTAGTGGTAAAGAGCCCACCTGCCAATGCAAGAGATGTAAGAGACTGGGGTTTGATCCCTGGTTCTGAAAGATCACCTGGAGGAAGGCATGGCAACCCACTCCAGTATTCTTGCCTAGAGAATCCCATGGACAGAGGAGCCTGGTGGGCTACAATCCATGGGGTCGCAGAGGGGTGACTGAAGCAACCTAACATGCATGCGTGTACTGTGCTGGCGTCTGTGTAGACCTCATCTCAGTCAGTCTCCAATCCACCCCAGGAGGAAAGTGGGATCTTCATCCCCACTTTACACACAGAAACCAACCTTGGATTAAATAAGGTGCCCAAGGTTATAAACCTGCTAAGTAGCAGAGCTGGTTCTGTTCCTCTGGAACCCGCCTTCCCAGCCCAACACGTATCATTAAGTACAAGATCCTTTATGGAGCTCTAGACACATCCTCTGCCAATTCTTAGGTTTTGTTCTCTGCAGCAGAAACTTACAGATCTCAACAAACTGGCCCCTGAGGCCAGTTTGCCATGTTCAACCTGCCCAAGGTCACCAGGCTCCTCTGTCCATGGGATTCTTCAGTCAAGAATACTGGAGTGGGTTGCCATGCCCTCCTCCAGGGGATCTTCCCCACCCAGGATCCATCTCCAGCCCCGCCATAGTCAGCAAGAAGTGTAGACCCCAAGGATGGGAACAGTGTCACGTAATGTCACCCCTTGATGTGGGAACAATTCTTTTGTTCAGTTGCTCAGTCATGTTGGACTCTTTGTGACCCCATGGACTGCAGCATGCCAGCCTTCCCTGTCTTCTGCTATCTCCCAGAGTTTGCTCAAACTCATGTCTATTGAGTTGATGAATTCTGCCAAAGACAGAGGAGTTCTGCCTCTGGGAAAGGAAGCCGCTCTCAGGAGCAGCTGGCTTCAGCATGGCTGGTGAAAACAGAGGCTTGTGGTTCGAGACGCCTTCTAGAAGGCTGCTGGGAAGACACGGATGCACAGGGTAACTGATGCACAATAAGCCGCAGTCTCCTGAGCTGTAAGACGTGTCACAATGGCAGAAGACATTAACAACTGAGGAAGAAATAGTTGGCTGTAAGCAGAGCCCACTGAAGCATGTCAGGGTGTCCCCACTAACTGGTGGAAAACACAATTTCAAGTAGCCAATACTGATTGTGTAAACAGAAGTCTCTATATCCTGGAGAAGGCAACTTCATCGAGCTCTCCTTGCTTGATGGACACATCCCATGAGTTCCGAGGTAGTGAGGCATAATCTGGTACCCTCTCATCTTTCTAGCATCCTCCCCTCCACCACATCTGCCAGAGTACTCATTTCCCATCCTCCGTTCCCATCCTCTTTGCTCCCTCACTGTTCTCCTTGGAATGACCATCCTCACCCCCTTGGGTACAAACTACCTTTCCTGCAAGAGGAAGCTGTAAGCCCGAACAAGCTGGCTCCCTCCCTGGGTTCAGATTCCCTCTCCACTGGCTTCACCCCCTACTGGAAAGATCTCTCCCTCCCCTGTATTTCCCTAACAGGTTTTCTGTATCTTTTTAAATAGTATCACCTTCTCATCAGTATCACATTTATATGTAAGGAAGCTTCTTGCGGGCACAACCCACATAGTTTATGACTGCACCCACCATGTGTCTGGCTTGGTGCCTGGCATGTAAGAAGGACTCAGAAGAAGTGTACTGGGTAAGATTTTAAGTTTTATTTTGGGGGTGAGCCTTCCCACCCAAATTTAAACCCGGGTCATGGCCTGAACTGATGATTCTTCTGGACTTGCCTCTCCCACAATGAGGGTTACCTGTCAGCCCTTTGTGAATTCAATGATTACACATTCATTCCCAAGTATATGCTCATCCTTAGATGAGCCAATAAAATCTAATTTATTAATCTGTAAAACTGAGACCCAGACAGACCATGACCCTTGGTGACCCTACCACATAAAAACACACAGCAAGCACAGCCCAAAACAGAATCATGTTCCTGGCTAACCTTCCAAGCATCTATCTTCCATAAAACTTCTGCATTAGATGCAAGAACCTCAAGTAGACGAGGAAAGTCCACGGTAATGCATTCAGTGCCACATTTCAATTGATTAAGCGCAGAGTCTAGCCATGTAGGGGATCCCAAACATTTAAATGCGGAGTTGCTTTGAATTTCAAGTACCTTTCCCTGGTCTGCCTGATAAAAATTGTCTCTGTTGGCTTTAATTTCCAGTCCGATGAGTAGCAGGGAAAGAGAAGGCTGAGTTACAAAGCAGAATCAGAGTACCTGCCATTTAACAGAGGGAAACGCATCGTGTCCAGTGCAGAGAGGAAAAGGAACCCTGGGCTTCTCATTAAGGTGCCTGAGGATTGAAGGGTGATGGGAAAACTTCAGGATGGAGGGAGGGAAGCGAATCGCCTGCCTGTGCCCAGCAAGCACCGTAGCCCTAGAGCACCTCCATCAGAGAGCCTAGCGGGACCACCAGCTCTGAGTCTGTGCCTTCCCCAACCTCCAGAACACACAGCCCTGGAGTCCAGCACCCCCGAGATCGTATTTACCTGCAGATCAGCTGATCACTGCAGTGCCTGGAGTGGAGAGACTCACCCCACCTCTTCCTGGGCTTGACATTGAATTTGAGTCTCAGGATGAGGAAGCAGGCTGCAGATTCTTGGTCCCTCTCTCCTCATCTCACCCTGCAGGTCACTTGCAGCTTGGTGGACGTGGCTCACACAAGCTGATGGCTTCGGCATCAGTCCTCCTCCGAGGCCCAGCAAACCATCACAGATGTAGCTGCTCGAGGCAACACACATCTCTTATCTCATGGTCCCCATGGGTCCTCAACCCAGCATCTCCCAGGCTGCGGTCAAGGTGTCAGCTAGGTTTGTGAATCCATAGATAGAGAAGCAGGGCGTCCAAGCAAACATGCTGCCAACGAGCTCTGACGTCTTCCCTAGTTTTGAGGAGACCCCACTTGGTGTGACCAGCTCCCCACCCTGCCCCTCCAAGACCAGAGACAGCAACAAGAGCTGCCATCACCGACTGGACCAGCCGGGCTAGGCTGGGAGGGCTTCTGTGTTACTTTATTTGGTTTCTTTCATTTTAAAAATGGTCACGTGAGGTCAGAACTCTTTTTCTCCACCTTTATCAGATGAGTAAACAGGCCTAGAAGGCTTAAGCGTTTGGCCTAGGTGGGCCCCCAGCCCCTACCGCCTTCTCATTTCGCCATCCACCCTGCCCTCCACACCTCCTCCACCCCATCTGCAGTCCTCTCCCAAGCTTTACATTCACATGATCGCTGCCTGATGAATGCCAGTACCACAGTCTCCCCGAGGGCCCAACGGCAGACTTCTAATCTGCTCACTCCAACGGGTCTTCTCCAGACTCAGTACCCTCTATGGCTCTTCACTACTCAGTGACAAAGGCCGGCTTCCTTCTCAGGGAGCCTTGGACTGACTACAATCCCCATCAGACTTCGCAGCCTCTACTTAACAGATAAATGGGCTCCAGGTTAGACATTTACAACTGGCCTCCCGCTTACATCTCATGGGGCTCCAAGAAGCAGGCTTCATGCTGCATACTTATAACCGTCAGCGTTTCCTGAGGCCAGAGACAGATGGGATCCAGTTAAGACATTTACAGTCGGTCTCCTATTTGCCCTCCCAAATGGAAGCAACAACAGCAACAGGGTAAATAGCCAGCGTTTCTCTCTTGTAAACGCTTAAGGTAATAGTCGTGGCAGTAGTCAAGGTAATAGTCACCGCAAGGACAGAGATAGGCAAAACCTTGTTTCACTAAAGGATTAAGGGATCTCTGCTCCCACCTCTTTTGGGACAAGGGAGAGATGGCACATACTTGGAAATGCTCCTTGTGGGGCAGAAGTCAAGAAATAATACCAGGTCATGATGAGTCTTGCTCCTCCCAGAAGCCTTCAGTTCGAGACCCATCTTGGACGAGGAGTGTGGGTGCATCCAGGGGAGGGTCCCAGGGTAGATCAGGTGTGGAAAAAGAAACCAGATAACTGGCCTGAAGGAAGACAAAGACCGGGAAAAACTGATCTATACAAACGACTGAATCACCTCTTTACTGCACTCCTCCTTACTAGGCAGGACACCCACACCCTTTATCTCCTTGTTTCTGTCTTAACTAAACAAACCATTTTTCTGTGGGCTTTCCCACTTCTTGTTATGCTATGCCTCTGACAATAAACTTTGTGCCTGCATTTACAGTTTTCTGCCTCTGTGATAAATGCATTTTTTTTTTCCCACTGGGGACAAAGATCCAGGGAAAAATAGCTTCTAGCCTCTGGCCCTGGCTGGTCTGGTGGCTGGGATTTCTGGTTCTCATGCAGGCTATTCAGGTTCAGTTCCCGGGCAGGGAATTAAGATCTCACTTCACGCCACCGATCTCTGCTGCCTTGCCGAGGTCATTCTCACCTCTCCCCACGTGGTCCCTGCAGACACCCTGACTCTTCACTGTTCCATGAATGCATCATGAATTTCATGCCTGTTGTGTTTTGCACATGCTCCTTGTCTGTTAAGAATACTCTGCACTCTCTCCCAGGTAGGTTCCTATTCAACCGTCAAAGCCCAGCTCAAATGCCCCCTTCTTTGGACAGCCTTCCCTAGTGATCCTCTAGTTCACTCTGTTCCCACCTGTTTAGTAGCCCCCGACACTCACAAGTGTGTAACTGCCATCCACTCTCCATTGGGGGAGCTCCTGGAGGGTGGGGTCACTGCACTGCGCATCCTTGAATCTCCACTGCCCAGCCCTGGGCCTCATTATTGCTAACAGATATTTATAGGAAGTCCATTCAGAGTTTGTTCTGATACAGCATTATATGTGATCATGATGACAAGACTGGAGGAGAAGGGAAAATAAGTGCTGGAAGAAATGGGAAGATCGCCTCTCTTCTATTAGGGAACACCAGAAAAGATGGCGTGAGTACATCTATGAGTTTGCTGGGGCACTGTAGCAAAGTACCCAAGACTGAGGGTCTTCACAGCAGAGGTCTATTTGTTCCCAGTTCTGGGGGTGGAATGTTGACAGGGCTGATTTCTGAAGCCTCTCTCCTTGGCTTCAGGACAGCCGTCTTCTCCCTGTAAACACCAGGCTGATTGGATCAGGCACCCCCTAACCTGCCCCCCGGCTCCTGACCTTAGTTTAACTTATTAAAAATCACTTCTTTAAAGGACCTATCTCTACGTATAGTCACTTTCTGAGGTTCTAGGGGTTAGAGCTTCAACACATGAATTTGGGGGCAGGGACACAGTTCAGCTCATCATGACCCTGCCTGGCAGGGGGGAAGGTGATGACGGTCACCTGGGTGGCCTTCAGACCACTCCAGTATGCCACCTGTAGCCCTCACTGTCCCCACCCCGCAGCCCTTGTATAATGCCTAAGGGTGCCCAGTGTGGGATGTGGCCTTAGCCATCAGCCTCCCACCAGCATCCTCAGGAGGTCCATGTCTACCCAGTAGGTCTACAGGTATCTCAAGATCTCGCCATCTCGCTTTGGATGCAGGGGGCTGCCAAGGGTGCCTCCCTGACTGTCCTCTCACGGGAGTGCCCTCCCCTTGCCCATGACTTACAGATGGAAACCACCCCCCAGGCTCCCCGCCTCCTGTCTCCTCAAGCGCAGTCCTGCAGGTCATGCTGGCCCTTCTCTCTTCATTCTTCATTAAGTCTCCTCTTGTTCCCTAGACCCCCGGTGTGGTCTTATCAATCTGGTAAAGCTGTCAACTCTTTGAAAGCCACATCTGGGTTTCACACGGTCATTCCTCATGGCCCCTGAGGACCGACCCCCATCAGTTGTGTCTGACTCTTTGTGACCCCATGGACAGTAGCTGCCAAGTTCCTCTGTCCATGGGGATTCCCCACGGGCAAGAATACTGGAGTGGGTGGCCATGCTCTCCTCCAGGGGATCTTCCCGACCCAGGGATCGCACCTGTATATCTAGTGTCTCCTGCATTGGCAGGAGGATTCTTTACCTGGGAAGCCCAACCCCCATCCTAGGTGCTTAATAAATACCAACTAAAATGAACTGAGAGGCATGGAAAGGCTTCAGCTCCACTGACTCACTTTCTGGAATTAAAATCGAAACCGAAACTTTGGGAACAAAGGGTCAGCCAGCTTCAGATGTCCCCCTCCCCTCTCCTTGACAGGCTGAGACGGGGAGCCAGAGTAGAGGGTCTCAGGCATGTCTTATCAGGCAGCTGACCCTCTCCTCCAGGGCTCCAGACCTGCTTCTCTTGTCCTTCCGCCCTGTCCTCTCTGGTGCCCATCTTATACACACTGCCCTGTGCTTCTGCTCCAGACACGGCTCCCCTACAGCTGAGCAGTGGTGACAGGGGCGTCTCGCTTCTCTGCAAGGGGGGGCTCCCTGTCCCGTCTCATCGTCTGCTCTTCCCCATTCTTCCCTGCGTCTCAGGCCATGCTTCACGCAAACAGTGACATTTCACAAAATAGGTTTCTGAAGCCCTTGTCAGAAGCCGAGTCCCTTGAAAAATGCGATCTCTTACAAAAACAGTGAGAGAGCACTGCTCCTTGATTTTCCTCTTGGGGACTTCCCATCTAGACACACAGATTACAGGCTCTGAGAAGTCCTGCAAGAAAGACATCCATTTATCTTTCCTGAACTTGGCTTTCCCTAACTTTGTGATTACCCTCCACACAGACCCTTCATCGCTCCCCTTCACCACCACACACAAGATGACTTCTAATAGCCCAGGGACTCTTGTGGGACTCATGGGCTCATGATTAGGGCAACAAGTGGAAAGCGGCTGATTGAGGAAAGAGGAGGGACCAGGAGAGAAGCTGCGACAGCATTAGCTTCACTACCACCACCACCATCAATAGCAACAGCACTGATAGCAGTATCCCAGCATCAGCCTCATCCCAATATTAGCATCATCCCAACATCAGCATCATCCCAGCATCGGCATCATCCCAGCATCGGCATCATCCCAGCCATCACTATCATCAACAGCAGCAGCATCCTAACCATCACCACCACCACCAGCAGAAGCCGCAGTGGTGTGCCAGGACCCAGCCCGTCGACCTGTCCTGGGGCTCCCAGGTCACTCTCTGAAATGGAAAGAGGCGAGACTCCCAGGTCACATGTCCCTGGGATGCGGCACGGTCACAGGCAGGAGGAGAAGTGAGGTTTCTAAAGCAGCAACAAGAGCAGGGCTGTCGGATTCGCCTCTGCCTCCCTCCAGTCCTCTGTCTTCATGTCTGCCTGTCTTCCGCCCTCCCCACGGCACACCCGGGGGCCGTACCTCTCCGCTTGGGGCTGAGTCAAGACCCTGAAGCCTCAGAGCTCTGCCCAGGGTCCACAGAACTGGAAAGGGAGCCCCGAGGCTGCAGTTAGGGTGCGCAGGGGCGGAGACAGAGCGCAGGCTGGAGGCTTTGGTATTCTGCTCAGAGAGGCTGTCGGGCCCCATATCAATAGATTGATATTCTTCTGATGAGATTTCTCCCCGAGGCCTCGGGGAAGAGTCTGAGAGGCAGAGAACAAGGGGAACCGCTTGAGCTTCAGATGCTGCTGAGACCTGCTGCCTAGACCTGCTCCCGAACCGGCAGAGCTTGTGGGCTGTGGCTCCCTGTGGGGGGAGATGGGGGGAGTTGGCCCTTCGGGGTGGGGAGCCACCTGAGACCTGCTGCCCTGTCCCCCACCCCCTACCCTGCCCCATCCTTTGGGCAGCCAGGCAGGCAGGGACATCCGCTCTGGCAGCTCTGGGTCACCAGAGTCCAGTGGCTCCCCGGGCTGTCTTGGTCAGGGAGCAAGTCAGGCACTCCACTCCCAGGAAGGGGTGGGGGACCTTGGGCTTAACGATGGGCTGCAGTCCTGGCAAAGCAAGGCTCACTGGGCCTGCTGGGAAATGTCCTGCGGAACCCAGCTGAGTTGCAATTACAGAGATAGATTTCCTGCTCTTTTCCACGTCTCGTGATTAGTCCAGAAGCCTGAGCAGTGTGTGTGGTGAGCAGGCCCAAAGAAGCCTCGGTAAACTGACTGTGGGCCCCTCCAGTTTCCTTTGGGAGCCGGCTTTTCCTCTGGGGCAGGTGCCCTGGAATCCAGGCCTCAGCAACTCAATTACAGGAGACAGAGGGGCTGGTTGTGTGGCACCAGTGAAGCCTCACACGCCCCATACTTCTCTCTGCTTGTCTTCCCTGCTGGTTTGTGCATGGGCCCATCCTGGCCCCCGAGAGGGGTGTGCTTCCCAGAGTCAGGAAAGGAAAGGCTGGGAGAAGAACACTCTTTATTGTCGTGAACGTGATGGACGTGGTGGCCCCAAGGGGGACTGGACACCAAGGAAAGACTCTAGTGTCTGCTGAACTTACTGGTAGAATTTATCACCTACTTGTCTTTGGCAGGTTATCAGCTTCTAAGAGTCTCAGTTTCTTCAACTGGATCCTGATACGTACACTCACTGATTTGACAAATAATATCAACATAGAGGCGCGCTGAGAGTCTGGGGCCACAGGATAGGCTGGGGTTGGGACTCGAGGCTGGTGTCACCCACGTTTAGGCAGGGTTAAAAATCTTGGAACTGGGGACTTCCCTGATGGTCCAGGAGCTAAGACTCCACCCTTCCAATGAAGACCCAGGGTCGATCCCTAGTCAGGGAACTAGGTCCCATGGATTGCAACTAAGGGTTCACACGCTACAGCTCAAGATCCTGCTTGTGCAGTGATGATCCCGCAAGCAGCAACTAAGATCTGATGCAGCCAAACAAAGATTTAAAAAAGAAAAAATCTTGGGACTGCATGAGATCATCACGGGAGTGAGTAAGGACAGAGGAAGGGAGCGGGCGGGACATTGCAAGGTCTCAAAGTCAGGAAAATGAGAGGGAACTAACAAGAGAGTCAAAATGGCACGCTGAGGATGAGACAGAGCACAGAGCCGGTGCTCAGTTGCTCACAGCCTTCATCAAAACCATCGCTATTCTTAGGGTCAGAGGACTGGAAAGATGAAGCTTTAAAACAAAATGACAAGAGTTCAGGAGGATTTGCTTCCCCTACTTTTTCTTCTTTTCCTTCGCTTTCCCTTCTAGCTCCCATCACCCTAAGTCTCAGGCTTCCAGCTACTTAATAAAAATAAAACAAAACTATAGAAGCTTTTGGTTGCATTAAAATGACAAGCTCTGAAGCTCAGCTCAAGAACAGCTGAGGTCTTTAGGTAGTTGGCTGGGTGAGTAACCACTGAACAGAGTCATCGTGGGGAGAGTCAGGGAATCGGGCGTGACTTTGTCCTCTTAGCAACTCACCGTGTGACCTTGGGCAAGCCTGTCCCCGCCCCAGTCCTTGAGGAAGATGGAGACTTCCATTCAGGTGACGATACTGATGAGCTCATCAATTTCCCTACTCAGATGGCATCTTTGCCATTTGCTTTTCTTGTCTCCAAAGCATATGGATCCTATTCTCAATTATTAAAGCGAGATAATGGTGCTTCTGCTTTCCCCCTGAGAGTCTAACCTCGAATTATTGGCTGTTCAGTACTAACAAAGTCTGGGAGGGAAGCGCTATTTAGGGGTGACTGTCCAAGATCCCCCACCCCATCCACCCCTGTAGGCACGCAGAGACCCCATGCATCTCTCTGGACTACCGGAAGGCCAATTACTCGAACCATATTAGTTTATTTCTTTGCGTAATTATCTTCATTGAACTGCATTTTAGGAATCATGCCCTTGGCTTTAATTAAACATCCTTGAAACAGTCATGCAAAGTTCACTGCTGCATTTGCAAAAGAACTACGGTTGTAGGCACCCTCCATGTGATTCTGGAAAAGCCTTCCTGCTTTTTGTTAAGCACAAGTCTGCAGGATATTAATAAAAATTTCATCATGGGAAAAGGTTAGTGAGTTTGGGAGAAAAAAGCCAGGTGTCTTTCTCAAAGGTTATCTTAGAGGCTTTACTAACAAAAAAAATACAGTGGCTCCTCAGAAAGAGGACCAACTCTGCAAGACTTCCTATTTCCTTGGCCACGGGATCCTGTTCTGCTGATGCAGTTTTGGGGATCAGAGTTCTGTGCGCCCAGCAGGAGAGGCTCTGAGCGCCTCAGGCCCAGTTAGCCGAGCACCACAAGCCATCGCTTGGGAAGATACAAAGTGGAAGCTACATAAGCAATTGAGTCTGCCGGTGGATGACCAGCGAATGGGCAGCTGGGTCGTCTGTGCAGACTGATCTTGGGTGCCTGGGGTCACCAGGGGCTTTGCAGCTTCCTGGCTGCATCAGATACTAGCTTTGCTCTTCATGAAGTCGGGGCTCCCAGTCTCGAAGAGACCACCCAGTGACCCTCCTGGACAACACCACGCAAAGTTAAAATATTTAAAAGATCATCTGATGTTAGAAGAGGACACAGAGACGTGTGCTGTGTTGCTGTTTCATGGGTGTGATGGAGAAGAACGCCAGTGGCTCCAGGAGCTGGAGAGCTAGCAACTGCCCTGTCTGTCTCCCTCCTCTCTTGCAGTTGGAGCCTCTCTCTTTCACTTCCAAACGTGCACACCCCATCAATCCTCAAATTTCAGCCTCGGAAGCTGCGAGCAAGCCCCTTGGGGAACACTCTGCTCCTCCCCTTCACTGGGCAGGCCGGCCAGCACAGGTGTGTGTACAGATTGCATGCCCTCCTATCGATGCAAGGTTAATTATTTAGAGGCTAATGATTTCTTTTTAAAGTGGGAATTGAAATATGTTTTGCTAAAGCTTCCAAAGTGAAGGAGGGAGAAGGGAGGAAGAGGGTAGATCAATGGGTAAATATGATTGCCTGATGGTCTGGGTCCAGCCTCCTTCCTAAGGCTGCATCTCTACCTGGAAGGTACAAGATGATCAATATCACAAGCATCCTTAAGAGAACCACTCTGGCCAGCCTGGGTCAGCAGAGTCTGTTTGGTGGGATTTAAGCGAGTGATTAGTTAGTCCTCCAGCCTGAAGTGTTTGCAGAGCTACTTGTAACCTTGCCACAGAAAAATTCCTTGATCTTGGAGTTCTTTCTGCATTTAAGAGCCCTTGGAGGTGAGAAATCCCTGGAACATGTTGCCGTCCCTGGCTGTTGGCTAACCCTGGCGCTCAGGAGTCCAGCTGAGGGTGATGGAATGCCAGTATACCCCAGGTCCCTGAGGCTAAGACAGTGAGGCTGGCAGATTAGGGAAAACCTAATTACTAATTACTCCGCCTGGCAGGCGGAGTAAGGGCCCTGCATGTGGGCAGACATACCTCCTTTCTCATTTGTGGCTTCGAGAGGGGAGGCGCCAGGAGTTTAGACTGAGCCCCACCTGCAAGTCTAAAGGTGGGAAGGGGGAGAGGGATGTACTTTGACCCTGGGTGGCTGCCCCCCTCCAGGCCACGCCCCTGGGGAGTTTAGTTTGCATCTTCAGAGGGGATGGGGTGCCCAGGCAAGAGTCTGAAGACAGATGAGAGGGGGAGACTGCAGTTCTCTCGGTGGGCCCAGCATTAGTAAGCTTAACAATTGCTTCTCCCCTGCCCACTCCTGCAGGCTGGGAGAGCTTCTGCGCGGCCTTCGGTGGGGGTCCCATGCCCTCCCTGAGTGGAGGCAGACTGGATTGCCAGGATCCTGCAGTGATGCCAACCAGGGAGCCACCTCCTCCAGCCTCTCAAGCGCAGAGGTCTGCAGCGAGGCTCAGACTGGGCAGTCCTGCTCTTTGCACAGAGTCCACACGCAGGGGACACATGCAGGGGATGGGGCAAACCCACAGGACGAAAGCCCAGAGCGGATGCAAGGATGGGGGTGACGAAGGGGCTGCGGGTGTGGACGATGGTTCCGTGGAAGACACCACCTCTTGGTGGGTTTTCACTGGACCCCAGAGAGGACAGTCCACTTGGAGGCGGCAACGACTCAGGACTGCCCTGCCAGGGCAGGCTGTTGGGAGGGGCTGCCTTTAGGCTGGCACCGTGGCAGAGCAGTAGGGCCACCCCCCTTCCTTGGAAGCTTTAAGAGTGTGTAAGTGGAGGGGGATGTGGATGGAGTCAAGAAAAGGTGAAGCGTTCCAGCTTGGTGAAGCTGGGGGTTTGCAGGGCTGGCATTGTCTTCATCTGAGCATCCCCAGGAAGGCCCAAGAGATTGCCAGCTGGATCCCAAGTGGTCCTGCGGGTGGCTGTGCTGTGCCAAAGCCCTTATCAAGGCCCCCCGGGATGGCAGCAAAGGTGGGCATGGTTGAGGGCCCCCAATATGCACCTCATCTTTGCAGGGGCCACAGAAGCACGTGCAGAGCAGGTACCTTTTCCTGCTCACAAGAGAGCTGGGTCAACGCAGGCCAAAGGAAAGGCTTGAATGGGGGTGGAGGGAGGAAGGTTAGGAGCAGAGACTTCCCTTCTCGACGGCTTTTTCAAGGCCATCCCAGAAGCCGCTGGCATTGGCTTCATTTATTCAAAGGGCTGGGCAAATGACCCTCTACAACCCAGGGATCTTGAAATATTTAGAAGCTCTAATGTTCACGGAAGAAGAGAACAGAACCTCTTCTCGATGGAAAACTCAATTATTTAGCAAGTGAGAGTTCCTGGTGTCTGGGGTTGGGGGGCACCTCCCACCATGCTGATGGGGTGCCAGATGCCCTGCCTGGGACTCTGTGGGAAAAGCCTCTTCCATACTGTTGCCCTCTGAGGGAGTTTTCTCATGAGGAAACTCTTCATTAACATGCTGCCCATGCTTGCCAAGTCGCTTCAGTTGTGTCTGACTCTGTGAGACCCTATGGACTGTAGCCCGCCAGGCTCCTCTGTCCAAGGGATTCTCCAGGCAAGAAGACTGGAGTGAGTTGCCATGCCCTCCTCCAGGGCATCTTCCTGACCCTGGGATCGAACCTGCGTCCCTTCTATCTCCTCATTTGCAGGCGGGTTCTTTACCACTAGCGCCACCTGGGAAGCCCTAATTAACCTGCTACCACAGCCTATTTCTTCCGACAGCATCTCAGTCTGAGGCAGCTTAGAAGTGCGTGATTCCAGGCAGAGCCAGTTGCAACTCCCCAGTCAACTGCCGTCAGGGGCTGGCGCCCAAGTTCTATGAATTTCAGCTGATCTGGGTCCTGCTAGAGCTGGCCGCCACCCACACCCATCCACAAACGTGCACTCAAGTGTGGACTGGCCCATCTGTCTCCTCTGGGAAGCGTGGTTTTCAGCAGCGTCAGGCTGGGAAGACAGAGTTTTCATTATCCCCAAAGTCCTGTGGGGGCAGTTGTCACAAGCATTCTTCCGGCAGCCCACGGCCCGCACAGAACAATGCAAAGCCTCAGCTAGCGTGAGCAACTGTGGGGGACAGGTTGAGAATCCTGCTGCATTTTACACATCTCCTAAGGGAAGAGCTTCAAAAGAGATGAGCTCACGTGGGCGTTATTGTGGTTCGGAGAGGATCTGGCTCATTCATTCCTTAGATAAGCATGTATCCTACTATGTGCCAGGCAGATGCCAAGAGAGAGATGTCTTCAAAGAGTCTGCTGTTGTCTGGGGGAGGCAGCTGTGGAAATCTGTCACTTAGAGACAGCATGAAAGTACTAGGGGAAAAAAATTGTTTTGTTCATTTATCACTCAATCATCCATTCACCCGTAGCAACTACAAAGGGTTTCACTCCTAGGAACTGGATGCCCCGAACTTGACATTCTAACGGGGGGAAACCAGGCTGGAAACCACCAGTGGTAGCGATTTAAGTCAGAGCGAACTGCTTAGCGATGGAGAGAGGATCCTGCAAGCAGGGACTTGCAGAGAGGTGGGGTTATTCATTCCATCCGCTGAGGTCACATTCATCTGGGTTGTGTGCTTTACGTCTCCTGCATCTATTTTGGGGAGCGTGGCTGCTTCGCTAGAAGTGTGAAGACGGTCACTGTTCTTCCTTCCTGCTGTGCCCCAGGGTCACCCAGCGGGTGTCCCCGCCATCTGCAGGGACGATCTGCTCCGGACTGGCCTTGCAGCCCCACTCCCGGGAGGAGGGAGCCGCAGCTGTGTCTCCACGGCCTCTTGGCCTGATTCCGTCACCCAGTGAAGGCAGGAGGAAGGTCAAGTTCATGAGAAATGATCCACTGCTGAGTCGTTCAGTCCTGGAGTCCCAGTCCTGGCTGCTGGTGAGTTTTTAAATCTAGGGATGCGAATCCAACTCCTCCAGAGCCATTGTGGTTGGACCAAGGAGACCTTCCTTCCAGCCCCACGGCCAGGCTGTAGGGGTGATGACATTTCTCAGTACGGTGAGTCCCTACCTATGAATGAGTTCCATTCCAGGAGCACATTCATAAGTCCAGTTTGTTCATGAGTCCAACAAAATTCTGCTCGGTACCCAACTAACACGACCGGCTACAAAGCACCGCACTGTAATAGGTTTATAATACTTCCTCACACAAATTATACATAAGAAACAAACCTAAAATAAACACTTTGAGCTTTATGGTACAGGGCCTTGAAAAGTGCAGTAGTGCAGACGGCCGCTGGCATCCAGGGGCTGGCATCGAGTGATCAAGCAAGAAGAATTACTAACTGGAAGAAGGAGAGGTGAAGGGTCAGCAGCAATAGGAGATGGGGAGCAAGCTACAACGTCACTCACGCCTGACGATGCTGGAACTCGGGTTTGCATCTTCGAAAGTTTTTGACTCGAAGGTTCACTTGTAGGGGACTCACTGTATCAAGGAGCAACGGTCCTTCTCCAGAAGAGGACTCTGACTCAGCAGGAACAGATCCACACCAAGCTCTGAGAAAGGTTCTGCAGCCCAGCATCTTCCAACACAATGATAGACAAACGGGTCGAAGATGTGATGGGATATTCACGATAAAGCAGAGGCTTATGCCCAATAGACACAGAAGGAGGTTCAGCTTCACTATCCACCAAAGAAATGCGAGTTGTAAATCTATTTTTTTCTCCCTCTCATCTAGTGGGTTGTTGTTGTTTGTTCAGTCTCTCAGTTATGTCTGACTCTTGGCCACTGCATGGACTGCAGCACGCCAGGCTTCCCAGTCCCCCACTATCTCCCGGAGTTTGCTCAGACTTATGTCCATCGAGTCGATGGTGCCAACCAACCATCTTCTCCTTTGTTCCCCCCAAGGCACAGAATTTGCTGCTGAGTATGTAAGGAAAAGGCAGTTTTCATCTCTTGCTGCTGATGGGGATGGAAATTGGTGCAAACCTTCTGGAGGGTAATTTGGCAATTTGTGCATCAACAGCCATAAAATGTTCATACAGTTTGAGCCGGCAATTTTGCTTTTAGGATTTTATCCTAAGGCAAAAATCAAATTTATGTACAAGATTTATGGCCAAGAATATTCATCTGTCATTAGCGTAATAGAAAAAAATATTAGAAACTACCTAAAAATCCCGAATAGGGGATTGGTTAAATAATTGATGGCCCAACTTAAGAATGGAAAACAGTTCATTCATTAAAAATGATATTCTCAAAGAATATTTAATGATGGGAAGAAGTAGTGTAAAAGCAGGGCACAGAATACTAGATGGAGTATTTAAAGTTTGTTAAAATTTTAATAATAAAGTACAGGAAAAAGGATGAAAACAACAGTGTGGATTTGATGACAGGGGCATCTTTTCTTTACATTTTTCTGTATTTGGTGTTATAAGGTATCATATATCCCAGACTCTGAGCTTCAGTTTACTGTTCTGGGGTATGCCACTCATCACTTCCACAGTGCTGTGGTCTTGGCACCATATTTGAAAGTGCCCTTGACAATGATCAATTCTTTGTAATACTCCATGAATGGTGATAATATCATTGCCAGTGACACACTCATAGTCCAGACAGGATCCTTGATAATCACTAAGGCTGTTTATCTCTCTGCATGTTTTACAAGACAGCAAAAGGATTCTTTAAGTCATTTTTACCAAGGTTCCTAATATTCACCTTCCTCCCAAGGGTGGACAAACTCCCAGCTTTGTTGTGTTGAGTATGATCATCTCAGTTCTTGCCTGTTTCAGAGTCCTCCTCTCTCAAAATATAGGTCCTGTTAATCTTTAGTGCCTTGTCTCTTATCTTATCTCAGATGATTGATTCTGTGTTGAGATGGTACAAACTATATATTTACTAATTGGAGAGGATTTGAGTTCCCGGAGCTGTTATAGCTCAAAATTCTGTTTTAAGTAAAGTCATCTCTGTTAATGCTTTCCTTTAATGCTGTCTGCAAAATGCCTGTTTCTGTCCTCTGGGAGATCCAGGCTTTATAGGGCTCTCCTTTTTTCATTCCGAGGTCTCTCTGCGGCATCTCTGGGGCCCATGTTCTGTTGAGGCTAAAATTGATACATGTGGGAGAAAAAAGAACTTTCAGATGGGTCAGTGTAGCAAAGGGTCCCCTACTGTGCAGAAGTTTAAAAATGGGCAAAATACTTGTTCTTTCAGACACTATGACTCACCCCCTTGGTCTGACACGGCCTGGAGGTTTGTCATGTAATTCACACCTATCTTCTGTGAACATCCAGCAGACAGACCATTCCAGAGCCCTGAGTGGGTGTCCAGAACAGACAGGAAGGCTGCAGAACTCTGCCTTTTTTTATTGGACAAAGTTTAGGGCATCTTCTTTTCAAAGTGAAGCATCCTCAAGCCACCTGACTCACGGAGAGGAAAGAAACCACTGTCTCCAGCTGAAGTGGTTAGAATAACTTGGGGGCTGCAGCTGATGAGGGATCTTGTGGGGATGTCTTATTCATCCATGTGTGAGTGACATTCTGATTTGAGAAGGCATGCAGTCTGATCAAAAGTCACATAATTAATGATTTTTTGATAAAAAGAACTCTTTGATTCTTCATTTTAATGTAACTTTGACCTCTTTTCTTTCTATGTCACGAAAGAGGCCTTGACTAGGCTAAACATGCTCTCTCCCCCAGCCTGCAGTTCATCACGAAGCATCCTCACTTACTTTTCCTGGCAGTGGAGAGGGCTTTAATTTTTCTATGATGACAAGAATTGCCTTTGACCCTGGGGCAGAGGTGAGCAAGATTCTTTTTTTTTTTAAGTTAATTCATTTATTTTAATTGGAGGATAATTATTTTACAATACTGTGATCATTTTTGCCCTAGATCAACCTGAACTGGCCACAGGTATACATGGGTCCCCCCCATCCTGAACTCCCCTTCCACTTCCCTCCGCACCCCATCCCACTGGGTTGTCCCAGAGCACCGGCTTTGGGTGCCCCGCTTCATGCTTCGAATTGGGCAAGATTCTGATCCTGGAAACGTAGGGAAATGAAGTTCTTCCTGCCACAGATGTCGGATTGACCTGTTGACGCGTGACTGCTAGCCGTCTTTCCCTTTTCCCTCCCATCCTTCCTTTTCTGCCAAGTAGACTATTCTTTAGTTTTGCAGTACTATGGTACAGTATTGGGGGACAGAAGGAAAAAAGGCTACAGCTGAGCTGGCTGAGGGAGGGGAGTTTGTGCAAGAATATTTGAAGAAGAAAATGGGAGCGACTATTCTTAAGAAGAGAGGACAGAGGGAAGGGGGGAATTAAAGAAATAATTCTGTGATCTGTAAATCCCCTTCAGAGACTCTAAGCAAAGTACTTACACTATGATTATTTTTTGACTACTAGACTCTGCAGTAAAAAAATAAGTTCACTTTGTATCATATCACCACATCATTAGCATCATTTTAAAGACATGTGTCTTAATGGCTGCATCATGTACCATACTTTATTTAATCAGTTCCATATTTTTGGACAGTTAGTTCAGTTATTTTGCCATTTATAAATAAATCTGTGAGCCATACTTTTGTCTGTGATTCTGTCATTTTGTTCACTTAGGGTAATCGATGGTAGCTGTCCTAACAAACAAACTGAAGTCTCAGTGGCTTAGCAGATGTCGACCAAGAAAAAAATGCACAACTAAACGTTGAGAATTATGTTTCATTCAGCAGACTTACTGAGGACTTAAGGCAGGGAGGCAGGCTCAGAGAACTCTGAGGGATTGCTCTAAAGACTTAAGAGAGGAGCCCGGACATATGGGATTTTTGCAAACAAAGAAAAACCCCAAACAACCAGGTAGTTGGAACATCAAAAGTTGACTATTAATTACAGAAAATACAGATATCTCAAGTAATGAATTTAGTGCCTTTCTGCGTAAGAGAAGATGCGAGAGTCTGGGCCCACTGAAATCGTTCCTTTGGCGTGCATCGTAACAACCTAGAGTTAGCATCCAGCTCTTGTTCATCCTGAATCCCCTCCAGGTGCACCGTTGGAGGTGGCTGCAGTGACTGATGATTTGATGGCTGCAACATCCTTTGTTGACTGGTAGGGAAGGGACATTCTTCAATCACACAAGTTGAAGATTGATGTTTTGGTCCATTTACAGCCTAGGGTTGGAGTGGGGGATTCAGTTTTTGCAGAGGTGAGGGACTCAGGGTCCCTTTCATTTCGTGGCATCTCCTACCTTAGGTCCTCAGAGCCCTATGCTGGGAGGACAGAAAGAAGGGAGCTTGGAGAAGGCATGCATGCTCTTGACATCCTCTGCCTAGGGAGGACACAACCACCTCTGTGCATGGTCCACCTGAGGGCTCATCACATGTCCTCACCTCGCAAGAAAGGGGGCTACAGAAGAGCATCTGGATGCAGCAAAGAGGAAGGGCCAATGGATGCTGGTTAATAACTAGCCAAGGGGCTACCTACCTCCTAACTCACTGTCAGATCTCTAGGATACAACGGGTTACATTCTTGCAGCAATCCTCATCTAACACTAGACAATTTTCCATTTGTATTGTCTTTTTGCTAATAGCAAACTTCAACTGGCTCCTCTTTCTACCCCTACAGCCCATGGTTCCCTAGGAAGGTTTGGTGGGATGCAGGCACCATCTGGGGGAAGGAGCCTCAAAATTCACATGCCCATGTTGCCCGGGACCCCAATTCCTCCCACATCTCTGATGCTGCTTTATTTTCCCAGGGACAGAGTCAAGCCATAATTGACTCCTTTGGATGTTTCAAAGTCCCTGATTCCAAGACTGAAGGATGAGTCCCTGCCATTGCGAAAGGTTACCAAATTATCAGGATCTCTGATTGGGAGGGACAGTGGGATTGGGGGAGGTGATGTCAGTGGAAACGCACTGACATTTCAAACGTGACTGGCGACTCTAGCCCCTCGTAACTGCTTTAGTAACTTCGCAGCTGATCCCTGTGATTGAGCATCAGGATCATTAAATACTAATTGGGTTGAAAATCTTCTGCCTCACGCGCTAAAACTCTCAGGCAGTAAAGGGCTCCTGGTCTGAAGCTGTGCGCTGGGGACACGGTGGCAGGCTGCCTCTGTCTACCATCACTACTTTTCATCTTCCTGTCTTGCTACACACAGACTGTAAAATTTTTTAAAATTATTTTTTATTAAAAAAAATTTACATTGAAGTATAGGTGATTTACAGTGTTGTTCGTTTCAGGTGTACAACAAAGTGATTCAGTTATATGTACACATTATATGTGTATATTGTATATAATATATGTGCTGTGAGATGTGTGCTTAGCATGCAGTCATTCTGACTCTTTGCAACCTCATAGACTATATAGCCCACCAGGCTCCTCTGTCCATGGGGATTCTCCAGGCAAGAATACTGGAGTGGGTTGCCATGTCCTCCTCCAGGGGATCTTCCCAACCCAAGAATTGAACCAGGGTCTCCTGCATTGCAGGCGCCTTCTTTACCAGCTGAGTATCAGGGAAGCCCAAATTTTTTGGCTGAGCCATGTGACATAGTAGGATTATTAGTTCTCTGACCAGGGATCAAACCTGTGCCGCTGCAGTGGAAGCATGGAGTCTTAACTACTGGACTGCCAGGGGAGTCCTGTATAATTTAAACACACGCACACACACACCCATATATGTATACATACACACATTCTTTTGGGCTTTCCTGGTGGCTCAGTGGTAAAGAATCCCCTTGCCAATGCAGGAGACACAAGAGATGTGGTTTCAAGCCCTGGGTTGGGAGGCTCTCCCGGAGAAGGAAATGGCAACCCACTCCAGCGTTCTTGCCTGGAGAATCCCATGGATAGAGGAGCCTGGTGGGCTACAGTCCATGGGGTGGCAAAGAGTCGGACACGATTTAGCAACTTAACAGCAACTTACACTCTCTTCCAGATTCTTCTCCTGCATATATGATTGCAAGTTGGTGAACACAGTTCCCTGTGCTATCCCGTAGGTCCCTGCGGTTGTCTATTTCATACACGGTAGGGTGTATTTGTTCATCCTAAACTCCTGATTCATCCCTCCCCCCACCCTTCCCCCTTCGGTAGCCACAAGACGGTTTTCTGTGTCTGTGGATCTATTTCTCCAACAGAACTGTTTTATAAAGCAGATTGCACCCTGCTGTGGCTGGATCAATACTCTGGAGTGTGCAGTTTGCCCTCAAAACTGCTGGCATCGCAGCCATGGAGCGGCAGGACCCCAGGGCGCCCTGACATCCATCTCCTTTGTTTATTTGCAGATACGCCGAACAGACAGTCCTGAGGTTTGACGTTTCCCTCCAAACCTCTTCCTCTGGGCTTCCAGATGACCCTGGAAAGAAATGGATGATAAGCATAATACCCACCGCGGTAGTGACTCCAGGGGTCTCAACTACTGCTGCGGTGATGTTGGACAACGTTTGTCGAGCTCCTGCTGTTTGCCAGACAGTGTACACAAGCTTTATATGTGTTTGGCCCTTCTGACAGCACTGCAACTTAGGATCTATTAATATATCTATTTTTCTGCAATGGAAACCGAAGTTTGGAATAGTTAAATAACAAGGAAAGCCCATGTTTTTACCCCCTACACTAAGATATATACATATATATTTAACATATATATCATATCAACTGAAAGAAATGCACAACTTAAAAGTTGAGAATTATGTTTTCTTTGGAGGACAAAACTAAGGACTTAAGTCCTGGGCACAGCCTTTCAGATAGCTCTGAGGAACTGCTTAGGAGGTAAGGGAGGAGGCTGGATACATAGGACTCTTTCCAACAAAGACCAGGTAGTGGGAACATCAAAAGACTACTGTTAATTAAAGAAAACCAGACATCTCAAGTTAATGAATTTAGCACTTTTCTATGTATATGCATGCTAAGTCTCTTCAGTTCAGTTCATTCGCTCATCATGTCCGACTCTCTGTGACCCCATGAATCGCAGCACGCCAGGCCTCCCTTTCCATCACCAATGCCCAGAGTTTACTCAAACTCATGTCCATTGAGTCGGTGATGCCATCTAACCATCTCATCCTCTGCCATCCTCTTCTCCTCCTGCCCCCAATCCCTCCCAGCATCAGGGTCTTTTCCAATGAGTCAACTCTTCGCATTAGGTGGCCAAAGTATTGGAGTTTCAGCTTCAGCATCAGTCCTTCCAATGTACACCCAGGACTGATCTCCTTTAGGATGGACTGGTTGGATCTCCTTGCAGTCCAGGGGACTCTCAAGAGTCTTGTTAGTGTCTGATTCTTTGTGACTCCACAGACTGTAGCCCTCCAGGCTCCTCTGTCCATGGGATTTCCCAGGCAAGAATACTGGAGTGGGTTGCCATTTCCTCCTCCAGGGGGTCTTCCGGACCCAGGGATCGAACCCACGTCTCTTATGTCTCTTACAGTGGCAGGTGGGATTTTTACTACCAGCGTCACGTGGGAAGCCCCCTTTCTATGAAAGGGAAAGGCAAGATCATGGGTTCATTGAAATCACTCCTTTGATATGCACCTCAGCTCTCTGGGGCCAGTATCCTATTCTTTACCGGCCTGAGTTGCCCTCGGGTTATCCTGTCGGGGATGGCTGGAGCAGGGGACTGCTAGACAGGGGAGGTGGGGGGCATCCTGTTTATAGTCTGAGTTCTCTCAGGGCTCACCATCAGGGCGGCTGTAACATGATGGCTTGATGGCTATAACATTCTTTGTTTACTGATATGGCAGGTAACATTTTTTCATTGACAGTTATATGTGTGTGTGTGTATATATATATATACACACATACAGTATATACTATGCTACACGTGTTGTCTATTTTATGTATTATGCATTTTTAATAATCTTTGCAAAAACATGCTATTATTTTCATTTTGTGAAAAGGAAAGTAGAGATCCTAACAGCCTGAGAAATTTATGTCATGTCACCATGTTGCAACTAACAAGTCTGCGAACAAGATTTAGAATCCAAGTAACTGGTGCAAAAACAAAAATACCTGTGTTCTTTGGATGCTCAAAATATATTTTGGTCAAGTGACTTAAGTAACTCTCCCTCAATCTTGTTACTAAAGCAGAGAATAAGATACGAGGGTGTTACCAGAAATGATCAAAAGGCAAGCAGGAATAATGAAAGAGAGCCCAAGGCATTGGGAGATGAACCCACTGGCTAAATAAGCCCCTGGAAACAGACTCCCCTTTCAGAAACCCCTCTGGTCCAGCAAATCCTGTGCCCCCAGTGCCTTTCAGAAAAGAGAATAGAGGATGCTTTTGCAAATTGATTGTAACTGAAAGTGGAAAATTCTTTTCTGAGTATTGCATGTGTGCATACTTAGTTGTGTTTGACTCTTTGCAACCCCAGAGACTGTAGCCCGCCAGGCTCCGGTGTCCTTGGGGTTTTCCAGGCAAGAATACTGGAGTGGGTTGCCATTTCCTCCTCCAGGGAATCTTCCCGACCCAAGGAGTGAACCTGTGTCTCCTATATCTTCTGCTCTGGCAGGCAGATTCATTACCACTGAGCCACCTGGGAAGCCATTCCTGAGCATTGCCTTGCCTCAAAAACAAAAAACAAAAAACAAAACCTATGAGGGGAAACTGCTTCCTTCCTCCCTTTTGGATGTAAAGTTTGCCATTTTAAAAATTTTGGTTAGACACCCTTTGAGCCAGAAAGAAGACTGGTTTTTAGAAAACAGACAATGGTATAAATTGGGATGTATATGAAAATGAGCTTTGTTAGTAAACAGAGATAAACAGAGCCTGTTCCTATAAGCTTGGTTTTAAGGGAAAGGTTGATAAGGGAACCATTTCATTTAAATGAAGAGGAAGTTTCAAGCAATAGTTAGCAGCTGGTAATCCCTACTTTGTGGGCTAATGCTGAAGCAAGTTAATAAAATGACCTGAGGGAAAGATCAGGGTAACATTTTATAGAATTCCAGAGCTGGAGGGATCTTGGAGAGCATCCAGTCCAATGATTTTGTTATAAAAAAGCAGGAACTGAGGTTGGGAGAGGAGAGGCAATCCCCCTAGGGTCACAAGGATATGGGTGTTATGCAGAAAACTCATTTAAATATTATTTTTTGAGTATATAGTTGTATGGATGAGAAGCACAACAGGTAAAGAATGTTAGCTCTTCTGGTCTCTGTTCATATCTCACTAAATACTATTTGCCTTTTAAATTTGGTTTTCTCCCTTTTTGAACATTTATTTGTTGATTAGTTGTAAATAGCAAGGTCTCATTAAAGAAAAGAACAAAGTAGAGGGCTTTAAACCTTATTTATTTTTTAAAACAGTATCTGCATACGATACAAAATTCAAAAGCTATAGGCTCAGAAAGCAGTCTCCCTCTCATTCCTGGCTGAAGCATCTCCTCTCCCTCGGGCTTATTGCTCCCAGGTCCCCATATGCCGCTCAGAGCATCCCAGACCACACGTGGACAAGCCCACAGGTAAATACACACTTCTCTGTCTCTTTTCTTATACAAACATCAGTGCACTATTCATGGTGTCCTTCATCTCACTTTTATTATTTTACAGCATCCCAAGGGGGCTGCTAACACATCGGGTCCCATCCAGTCGCCTCTTTCTTTTTAAATGGCTGCCTCATCTTTTATTGTCTGGAGGTCCTAGAATTTCCTTAGCATATTTAGGTCACGTTGTCTCTTTGGCTAGTTCAAACAATGCTGTGATAAGGAGCTTTGTACATATGTCATTTCACACATGTGGGGATCTATCTGGGATACAAATCCCTAGAAGTGAAACTAGGACAAAGGGAACATGTCTTACATTTTGTTGATGTTGCCAACTTTCTGTAGCACTACAAAGATTGGGGTGCCTGTTTCCCAACCAGAGCCAACACATAGCCCTATCAACCATTTCCCATTTTTAGGCTAGGTGAGATTATGACAGGTGAAAAGTCTCTGGTTGCATCTTTCATTTGTATTCAGACTCTGTTGTATTGAACATCCTTATGTTTACGAAGCCTTGCAGAAATAAATATTCTGTTGTTTCTTTTGCTTGTTTTCCTACTGGTTGATGGCTTTCTATTGATTTACAAGAGATCTTTATATATTAAGGAGATTCATTGTTTCTCTGTACTGCTATTTACAAATTTTATTTCAATTTGTTACTTGCCTTCTGATCTGGTTTATCTATCGTGTGCCTCCCACTTCTCTGTACCCCTACTCCCGCTGGCATTTAAGAAGCTTTTTTATTGTTGTGAACAAATGCATGAATCTTTCTCGATATTTGTATTTAGATTTTGTTACCATACTTAGTAAGATTTTCCCCATTAAAATTTCTCATGCAAAATCTCAGTGTACTTCAACTACTTTTAGCATTTCCATTATTGTATTTAAATTTTTTTTTGTATTTAAATTTTTGATTCATCTGAAGTTTCTTTTATGACAGATTTGCACCAAAGATTATGCTTTATTATTTTTCAGATGGTAGTTGAGATATCCCAAAACCATTTATAAAATAAGCCATGCTTGCTACATTGATTTGAAATGCTACATTTATTACTTAAATCCGAATCTACTTTGGGACTTCTATTTAGAACCATTAATTAGTCTGTACAGTCAAGAAACAGAATAACATTCTCTTAATTCTTATAGCTTACTACATATTTTAGTAGTAGTTTTTCTTATTTCCTGAGGTAGGATTGTATGGTCAGAAACTTCCTTCTTAGCACTGCTTTTGTTGTGTCCTATATATTTTGGATCACTGTGTTTTTGCTTTTTTTATTAGTCTCTGGGTATTTTTTGATTTCCACTTTTATTTTGTTAGTGATCTACTGAAGGGGCTCTACTTTTAAAAAACATTCCTTACTCTTCCTTCTTGTTGATTTTTAAATTATATTTTATTATTTGCTTGCCCCCTCCTTCCAAAAGTCCTGTGGGTTTTATGTGCATTGTTTTATAGATATTTAAGGATAATTGAAATCTTTATATTACATATTTCTGCTCAAGAACATGGCATGCCTTTTGTTCATTAAATGGTTCATATCTATCTCTCAATGCATTGAAAAATTTAAATCACACAAAAGTTACACATTTTGTATGCATTGGGTTGGCCAAAAAGTTCGTTCAGGTTTTTCTGTAAGATGTTACCAAAACACTCAAACAGATCTTTTGGCACATCCAGTAACTTCCTGAGGATTTTAACTTTACACTTACTATACTTTCATAGGAAGAGTAAGGTCTTCCAACTGATTTTTAATTATACAAAATCTATTTAGCTTGGTATATTAATTATAAACCCAGACATCTTTATCCATATTAAAATTTGTGTTATTTGAAACTTCTCTTACATTTTTAAGAATACAATTATATATCACAACATAATAATAGCAGTACTTCCTTTTCCTCAAAATACATACTTGTTTCTTTCATGTGGTTGTATAAGCTAGTGTCTGCAGAATGATGCTAAATAAAAATGGTTACAATAGATATACTTATTTAATTTTTCACTTTAATGGGAATTCTTGTTATTCTTTGTTAAATCCTCACACTAGTCTTTGCGCTGATGTCTATATATGGATACACACAAGTATATACATAGAGTTTCATATTTGGAAGAATAAAACCAGGTCAGATTAAAATAAGTTTGATCAGTGGTTAAAGTGCCAAGCATATCTGTTTTTATTTTTTTTAATACATTGGTCCTAAATAGTGTCATTTGAATTGTTCACATTTTAAAAGATTGCCATTTGTTTTTACTACGTTGTTCTTAAGAAAAGGAAAACTACTATTATCTTTGGTCTGCAAAAGTCCTTTCGAGTGACCATTTTAAGAGGAGCTGACTATTTCATAATTCACAGGGAAGAAACCGTAGCTTCCTTTGTAGCAGTGTGCTTCCATCAAGGAGAATTTACTCAAAAGGTAGTAAAGTGTCCAGTGAACTTCTGTAAATACACGACCAGGAAGTCATGCATTGTTCTCCCGTGACACTGTTCAGGCTGGACGCACATGTGCTGAGAACCGCTCTGTACCCAGCACTCTGCTGAGGAATTCAGATACATTGGCTCACGCAATAATTCTCCTAACGTTGTTTTAAGATTGGCATCAATATACCTGTTCAAGTTATGGGGACTAAACCTCAGACAGGGTTGTTTGTTCTGAAAGAGAAGCACATGCCTGAGAATGGACTCCAGGTCCTCTGATGCCTAGTCCAGCTCCTGCTGGATTAAAGATACTGGTCACCTAGTTACGTCTTCTTTTCAACCTGCTCTGAAAATGGCAATTATGTCAGACCAAATGTGCCACTCCTTCTATAAGCATTGACTGAACACCTGCTTTCTTGCACAGAGATTTGGTGGACGAGGCGCTCTGCCATCCTGGTGGTCTGCTCATGTGGCAGAGGGGCAGGATGTAGAGCTTGGGAGCACTGATCATACCAGTCACCAGAGGAGGAGGTCACTCAGGGGACCTGGGATTCTGCAGGACGCTTAGAACGCAGTTGGGGGCCATGAAGAGGAAGGCTGTAGCGGATTGCAAAAAATGATGCAGGACATCATGTATCATAAAGTACAAACAGTGGGGGGTTTGTCTTATTACGTTTTTGAAAATGCTCTAGTATTAAAAATTAGTGAATTCAATGGTGATGATGGCAAGGGAAAAACAGGAGAGGAAAAATAAAAGAAAAGGAAGATAATTTCCAGAAGCCATGCACAAATACAATTGGGGAGGTATAAAATATTGGGATGTCACACATTCCACTTCTTCCTCTTTAGGAAAAATTATACCCAAGCTATTCCAATTAGATAAAAGATCATGGCTATAGACTGAGGTGTGTCTCCCTAAAATTTGTATGTTGAAATCCCAATTTCCAATATGACTTTAGACAATAGGGTCTCTCTGGAAGCAATGATCGTGAAATGAGTTCACAGGGGTGAGGCCCTGATCCGACTGGAGTCGTGGCCTTATGAGAAGAGACACCAGAGCTCTATCTCTTTGTCATATGAGGATACAGTGAGTAGATGACCATCTGCAA
Source organism: Cervus canadensis (assembly GCF_019320065.1). Taxonomy (NCBI): domain Eukaryota; kingdom Metazoa; phylum Chordata; class Mammalia; order Artiodactyla; family Cervidae; genus Cervus; species Cervus canadensis. The sequence goes on along the minus strand of NC_057416.1, from coordinate 33,794,579 downwards.
GTCAGGAAGAGAATCCATCCCAGACCTTGGTCCTTCCAGAAACTGATCTAGGACTTCTAGCCTCCAGAACTGTGACATAATAAATTGCTGTTTTTAAGCCACCCAGTCTATGACATTTTTTTTTGGCAGCCCAAGCTGACTAATACAAGCACATTCTTTGGCAGTGATCAGCTGAAAATAAAGTAAAAGGTGAGTAGCAAGGCGAGAGGGCCCTTTTAGGATGACCCAAGGAAGTTTTTGACTCATTACATGTACCCTACTACCCGGAGGAGATTGTAGGCAGTGTGAGGGACACTTCCAAACCTGGTGAGGATGTTTGAGGAGATAAATTGGAAAAGTTGAAGGTAGCTTTGTGTGGCGTTGCTTTTGTGCATAGGACCTGAAAAAGATATGATTTTTAGGAGGTGTTCCTAATCTTTGCATGTAACATTGAGAAAGGAGATAATTTCTCCTTATAAACATATAATGTATTACTCCCGGAAAGGAGAGGTCATGTTAAATGAACCAAAGATTTGAGCCAATGATGCAATTCATTCATCCGCTCATTCTTCAACCCATATTCGTGGAGTCCTAGGAGGGTACCAGGTCTTGCGCTCTTAGGGTCCCTATTGCCCATCATCACTACTCATTGAACAACAAACATTCTTTTTGTTGATCTTGTTTTTTAGAATGTTCTGTTGTTCAGGGATCTTTGATAAACTTCTGTTTGTGATCATGCCCACCCCCTTGCCCCCAACCAAAGACCTCCAGTATCAGGGTGAGGAGTCCAGTAGAATTTTCCCCATTTTAGAGAAGTTCTACATGCTACTTTAAAACCTTAGGAAATAATTTCCTAGTTAGTCAAGATGGAGAATCCTAGCTGGGTCTTTCTGTGCAACCGATTATTAGTTTTATTAAAATGTCTGCATACGTACCTGTTACATGTGTCCTCTTATCCCCACAGAGCAGGTCATTGCACTCTGCCCATTATAAGGGCAGAAGGACCATATGTCCTTAGATGAGTCTACCCTCAATGGAGCCAAGAGGGAATGACCCAGAAAAGAACATCAGTTCACAGAAGCTGTACATCACAGAAGCCCGACAGTCCCTTAAAAGTTGGGGGGAAAAAAGGATTAAAAGACCACTTCTAATCATGGAAGTGATATTGCTGCAAATACATTGGCGTATTTATCCTCTTCCAGCCCCTCAATGTCCTGGGCTGTGGAGACTGTCTCAAGGAGCTTGCGTCGATTTCAGAGCTTTCCTCTGGAAGCTTAACCCTTCTTAACTGTTCTTTAATAGCTAAAAAGAGAGCTGGATTCTGAAACTCCATCACTCAGACATTTTGTGAAACTGATGTTAAGAAGATTTAACCTGAAATGTTAGCTCCATCGCTCTTTACTCATCTGTCACCCTGCTTGATCCTCCAATCCCTCAGATATTTACGCTGCAGGTTTGGAAAGGGGACTGGCTGATAAGGAGTTTCAGCACCCAAGAGTCATTTGCTGAGGTTACAGGAGAATAACCCCCAACCCAAATCCTGAGAAAAATCACCACCACGCTCCATGGACCCACTTTTACGTCACTCTGCCTTCACAAACAACTTGCAGCGTGAACGGTGTAAAAAACTGGACGTCTGCCCTTCTTTTTTTCTCTAGACCATCTAGGCTAAGAGGTGGGGCTTTATGAATTTTGATTTCATTTGTTTAGGTTTTCATGTCTTCTTTGCTCGAAATGGCTTAATGGTCAGGACCGTTTGTCCTACAAGAGGAAGAAGATATCTTTAGGAGTATTTATCAAGTAGGTCTAATGCTGAAAATTGAAAATGAAAGCAGGAGTCATAAGAAAAGGAAAGAGAAAGAGGAATGAGGGGAAAGGAGGAAAGGGTCAGAAGAGAGAAACCACTGGAATTTAGAGATCAGAGGACGCTCGGAGGGAACACGGCTGTCGAACGTTCAGGGAGGCATTCATTTAAACCATTCCAGTGAAAGGAGAATGTCTCCCTGTCTTCTGAGGTTCCTGGAAGAGCTGTTCTCCAGTCCAGATCTGGAGGTGACTCTTCATCTGTCCTATGCCTTTGGTCCTGGTCTCTGTAGGAAAGGACAGTAACTGCTCATGCCCCACTCTTCACATATATAGGGGGACTTTGCTTAAAACAGATTTGATGGTCTCATAATCATGAAATGAAGTTACAAAAAAGTATATGGTTCCATTAATAAACCAGTTATAAAACAGAACCATCTCTTGTTGAGGAGGAAGGAGATATTCTTGGTGGGGGCTATCGCCTAGCGGGACCCTGAGGGCTATCGCCTAGCGGGACCCTGAGGGCATCTCATTGACTCTCCTTTGGGAAGGTCGGTCCAGAGCCCTTGAGAAGGCAGAGGATAAAAGGCTTGGAGCTCTACCAGCAAACCAGTGGGAGTCTTGGTGGGGAGAGGCCAAGGGAAGCTGGTATTCTGGGAATTCTTACAACAAAGGAGAGGAACACCTGTCTTCTGGGGTGCAGCTTGGAGTAGATGTCCAGGTGATGAGGAAAAAACATCCATGAGTTCTGAACATGGAGTCAAGAGTCTTTATTTCAGTCTAAAGCACACCAGACACTTAGCTAACCAAAGCCTGTGATTATTGTGCGTAATTAATTTCTACCTAACACATTTTTTATCTCAAACTTTGAAATAAATGGCTTATGCAGGTGACTTCTAAGACAAAAGGGGAAGATGACTAGTATACAGTAACCCTCGGAGAGTAAATTTTCCTTGGGAGCTGTCTTTTCTGGATACTTGATGCTGCCCTAGGAGAGTATAACTGAACATAATTCCCTAACTGTTTGGGGGGAATGTTATACTAGCTCTGCACCTCCATTGCATCATCATGGAAACCACTGGTTATGCCACAGGGACTGGAAAGATGTGCAGCCCAAGTCCATCCTCATGATATTCTTGGTACCAGCCAATCTTAAACATAGAATGCAGAGGATCATGCAAAAACACGAATTTGCTTTTTCCATCAATCACCTTTCAGTCCTAACAGTAACCACATCGGATGAGGGTCCAGGAGTCCCCTCCCTATCTTCCTCTTCAATTCCAACTCTCTTCAGTTTTTCTACCCCTGCCATCTTCCCCAGGATCTTCTGTTCATTTCAAAGGAGGCAAATATACTTGATAGAAAGTACTCCCTTTAAATACATCTTCACGGCAGACCAGGGTTTCCTTGCTAATGTTTATCACTTTTCCTCAGTAAGGTAAATGCTTTTTTATACTAAAAGGAAGGTTGCTGGCCTTACCAAGGCTCCTCTGTTGCTGAAGGAAGAAGCAAGTTCAGTTCAGTTCAGTTGCTCAATCGTGTCCGACTCTGCGACCCTGTGGACCGCAGCACGCCAGGCTTGCCTGTCCATCCCCAACTCCCGGAGCTTACTCAAACTTATGTCCATCGAGTTGTTGACACCATCCAACCAATCTCATCCTCTGTCGTCCCCTTCTCCTCCCATCTTCAATCTTTCCCAGCATCAGGGTCTTTTCCAATGAGTCAGTTCTTCGCATCAGGTAGCCAAAGTATTGGAATTTGAACTTCAGCATCAGTCCTTCCAATTGAATAGTCAGGACTGATTTCCTTTAGGATTGGCTAAAGAAGTAAGCAGACAGAGGAAAATCAGGCCCTGCCTCATTGAGATGCTTTCAGCTCTTTGCTTCCCAAAGATGAGATGCTAAGAGCTAAAACTAATGTAAGATGTTAAGTGTGATATGTGTGTGAATGGCCAAGAGGCTGAGACGGGATGCTTCACTCTCCCCTGAACATTTTGAACCGGTCAGGATGACCCCTGGGCTAAACGTTTGGGCGTGTGTGCTCAGTGGCTAAGTTGTATCTGACTCTTTGCGACCCCATGGACTGTAGCCCACCAGGTTCTTCTCTCCATGAGATTTCCCAGGCAAGAATACTGGAGTGGGTTGCCATTTCCTCCTCCAGGGGATCTTCCCAACCAGGGATCGGACTCATGTATTGATTATGAGTATTGATTATGTATTGATTATGAGTATTAACTCCTGAGTATTGATTACAATACTCATGTATTATGAATACTCATGTATTCATGTATTGAACTCATGTATTGCCAATATCCAGTGTATTGGCAGGCAGATTCTTTACTACTTACCGGAAATGTATTTTCTCCAGCTGTGAATGAAGCTGATCTGTCCACTTCTTCATCCGCTGTTCCTTGTTGGGATTTCTAGGTGTTTGTCCAGCACTGTCCTAATAACTGCAGTATCACTGCGGATTTGGGGGTGATGTGGCATTAAGGCTGCCAAACAGCATGGCATGTGAAAATGCCCATGTGGAAGCAATCATGAAAATACAAACAAGAATGTAACTAATTTAAACTTGTGTGGTGCAAGGTCCAATGCAAGCATCCTAGCAGACAGAAGTGATGGATGGAGAGATGTGGCTGGGTGTAGGAAGGTGGCTGTGACCTTCTTGGAGAAGGCAGGATGTGAGGGAGACGCTGGGGCAGCCGAGGGGAGGCCAGGAGCCTGGAGTGAGCTTGCTCAGCGAGGCTGTGGTCCATGTGGGTGAGGGTGGAGGACGCTACACAGGTGTGATGGGGCCAGCTTTCATCTGACTCTGGAAGCCAGGGCAGACCAGAAACTTGAAGGCTGCTCATGCATATGTAGCATCTTCCTGGAAACCCAGTGTTATACAAATATTTGGGGGCAAATCGTTCTGTAACTAGAGTACTAAAACAAACATGGACATGTTTTGGAGTAGAATATAAAATTGGCACAACTTTCAAAATAAAATATGCATATTTGAAGACATCTTGGCTTGTGGCAGATCCCTTGCATGACAGTGTCACACCCCCAGGTACTTTCTTCCATATGGCATGCATCATGGGCTGGTTTGAGAGTTTCCTTAGGCAGTAGGAAATGAAATCTCACTGCCTGAGGCTTTGCTCTGTGCTTGGAGCATCTTTCCTGCCCCTCTGAGTATCTTCTGGTCCCACAGCAAGAGCTGATCTGACAGCTGGACTACTAGAGCAGAGTGACTATTGGCCGATGCCTTAATGTGGTCCCTTCATATCGAGTGGTAGGGCATCTGTATGGTCCTGTCGACTGATTTGCCACCATTCTCTCCGTGGCCCTAGAAATAATACTAATGTAAGGGAATGATGTGTGCCAGGTTTTGTAAACAAGTTGGGTGCGTCCTTTCGAGAAGTCTCTATGTCAGGATGGGTCCTGGCAGGCAGTGGGTCCCACAGTCACACTGCAGACCTTTGATCTGGAAAGTGCCTCCTGCCACTCTCATCTCTCTGCCAGCCTCACGGAAGGCACGCTGCCTTTCCTCTGTTGACTGGCATATTGCTGGACAATATTTAATGGCAGTTTGCAGCTTCATACTTCTTGTGAAGAAATTAGCTGAAGCAAAACAGAATTCAGGTGGGCAATTCAGTCTTGCGGATCACTGTCTGCCTGTCTGTCCATTTCTGTCTTTCTCTGTCTTTCAGTTTATTGACAACATCATCATGATTTGAAATCCACCCCCCCCCCATCACTTGTTTTTATTTAGCAGGGTATTTTAAATAATAAAATACTGTCTTCAAAGCGCAGGAAGCGCTGTCTATTTCAATACCAACTTTCTGAAGATTCATTAGTAATTAATGAAATCATTAAGAATGGTTCACAGTGACTGACACCTTCCTGGCAACCACAGTCCTCTCCTGTACTTAGTGGAAATGTCATTGGCTCCACAGGTTTGATCTGGGGGGTGGAGTGGTGGGTGGAGGGGGCGGGAATCCGATTACATAAAGTTTCACAACAGCCATCAGCCAGAGCGGAAAGCTGTGAGTCTGTTCCTCCAAGTTTCTCTACTCCGGAAGCTGCGCCTTCATCCACCCAATGCTGGTTTTCAGAAATCTTGCTAATATCGTGTGTCCCAAGACGGTATCGTGTGGCTCGACTCAATTAGCAAACACATAGGGTTGAAAGTCACCCTTTCTTTTCTTGTCGTTCCTTTTCTCCCGCTTTCACACATCTCCTTTTTTTCTTGGCATTGCCTAGATTTATTCTCCTCTTCTCCCTCTTAGGAACAGAATTTGGCATAAATAAATGATAACTGAGAAAATGGTATAAGCAGGAGTGTAAACACAGGGTTCCTCCAACCTCCTACCGCAGGTCAGGGCGATTTGTCACAGAGAGTGGTTACCCACAAGAAGGACGGGAGCAACAACAGCTGCTGTTTAATTTGTGTTTTAATAAAGCAACCCACGGTCTTCCTTTTAATTGCTGAAAATGAATCGTGAACCCCCTCCAAAGCCTTTCAGGCCACTAATGCACTGAAATTGTTAAATCGAAATGGACTCCTTCTGCCAGGGCACTGCCCGCAGAATGGAGTGTAGTACATTTCATACCCCGATGCCTTTAAATGGCATGAAGCTGATATTTAATACAAATGCAAGCACCAGGGGAATCTGCATACTTAATCTGTGTTCTCCAACTCTCAGAATTAAGCAGTTGATCTAGGGGACACAAACGGATCATCCTTCTCTCAAAGAGAATATTTTATGACCAGGCAGTTTTAAAGGCACTGACATAAACAACATAAACAGCTTTCTCTCTCTCCCCCTCTCATCTTCAAAAGGCAAAAAGTACATGTAAGGACTTGCTGTTTTAGACAAAGCATTTTAGAAAATCACTTGAAATGCTTTATTTTCCTTTGAGGATGACTGAACCTTTGATAGGTGCTCGAGAGAGTTCTTATAACTTATTTTATTTCTCTTATTTTTTAAAGGAGGGAAAGGGAGATAATGTGAAGGCACAGAGCTGAAGCCTGCTTTCTCTGGGAAGTGAAAACCTTACGGCTTAAATCATAAAAGTATTATTTATGGTTTTCCCTCCATGACAGAACATGCCAGATTTTCTGGGACAGGGTCAATTTCAAATGAACAGCTAAGTTTAATTTCATCCTCCTGCTTTGTGAGAATTTCATCCAGACAAAGGAAGGAAATAGACAACAGATACTTTGCTACACTCCTTGCCCTAGTTTTTGATTCATAGTAGACGGTCACTCCCCTCTTAGGCATGCGGATATTTGGAAAGCCATTATGGAAATGACTTAATTTTTTGAGGTATGTGCCTCCCAAATAAAATGTGCATCCCTCATCTTCTCATTTCCTTCCAGTGCTCGAGGGAGAAAGAAGACATGGAGTGAAGAGCTGCTTCATTTTCCAGAGAGAACAGGGGCACCTAGAGCTTGGAGGGATGGCTGTAGCTGTCAGTGGATTTAGTCCTGAATTTTTACCTCCTGGAATCCAGAGTCCCTCCCTTACCCCACCAGCTGGATGAGTGATCACAGCAAAATAAAGATTCCAGGAGGCTCAGAGGCACACTCAATGTTTTGAGCTGAGTTTTATTAGTCAGCTCACTTACTCAATGCTGGGTGCTGTCGGTGGAATTATAAAGATATGCATGATTCTGGCTCTGCCCCTACAAAGCCTCTGATGGGCATAGTCCCCTGGAGCAGAAGCTCACTGAAGGAGGCAAAGAGGAACAATCTATTTGCCTCCAAGGATGCAGATGGTGATAACAATTGCAGTTGATCGAGGCCACGGGGGATGAACTGGAACCACAGCCTGGGCTCAAAGATGGGTGGATTCCAACAGGAGGAGGGGGAAAGATTAATTCTAACTGATCTGAAATTGGACATCCCAAGAGCTTCCTTTATTTTTTTTTTTCATTTATTTTTATTAGTTGGAGGCTAACTACTTTACAATATTGTAGTGGTTTTTGCCATACACTGACATGAATCAGCCATGGATTTACATGTGTCCTCAAGAGCTTCCTTTAAAAGACCCTTTTCAAATTCTTTTTCTTCCTCTTAAAAAATTCAGCTATCAAATGATGTCCGCTATCCAAAGATGTCCTCTCCAGATAGTGAGAAATAAAGGGAAAATTAAGGAAAAATAAAAGGGCAAGACTCATGCTTCATAATTCTTTGTTGAGCAAGGGAAAGCATTTAGGCTTTTCTCACCCTTGGATGAGCTGATGATGTGAGTCTAAGCAATTCACTGAAGCTGTTGGGAACAAGCAAAAGCTAGGGTCCGAGCAGAACTACTAGCTCGACAAATGCCTGTCTCTCTGGACCTCCCCGCGAGGCTAGTGAGGAATTCCAGACTTTGACTGACTTTAAAATCCGCTCTCCTGAGACTGAAGAAGGTGTAAAGAGAAGCTTTCTTCTCAGTTTGGGGGCTGAGGTGGACCACTTGGGAAAGAATGGATGGATGATCCACTGAAGGTGCACAATCTGTCCCTCTAAATAATTTAAAACGACCTTCACATGCCCTCCAGAGTGGCCCCGCGAAATACATCACTAGATTCCTTCAGTCTTTTACCTAGCTCTGCTTCCCAGAGCCTGTGTTACACAGGCAGAAACCCCACCGTCATGTTTCTCTCTGTCCTCAGGAACATTCACCAGTTGAGGGGGTGGGGGGAATAAGGCCAGAAGATTGTTGCTATGGGCTCTGTGTTGTGGAAGTTAAAATGCGGGTGCAAGAATCTGATTGCTTGATAGCTGCCCCCCCCCCCCCCGCCCCCCCATCTCTCTCCATCTCTCTCTCTCACCCCCACCCCTTCTTGGCTCTCCCCGAACCCCCACTTTTTCTACTCTCCCTTCCTCCCTCCCCCAGACTCTCAGGGTTGCACACCAGCACCCCCTGCCCCCTCCAAACACACCGGGCCGGAGGAGAGAGCCTTACAGGTTGTCAATGAAACCTGGAATTATTTCCTTTGATGGCTTAGATAATAGTAGGAGCCAGAGCAATGAGTGAGGTCGTCTGAAACCAATGCAGTCCTGCCCGGGCCCCGGGAGCCAATCGCAGGAGCAGAGGGCGGGGCGTCGGCGCCCGCAGATAATTGCTAAGTGCCTCGCTAGCACAGTTGGTCCGCGCTGCCGAAAGGTCTGGTCGCCCAGGCAGGAACGCGCAATCCTCAGCGTGCACCATCCCCGTAGCATCCCTCCAGGCTCCGCAGGCAGCGAGCCTCTGGGCACCGGGCCCCCTCTGCTCCGCGGAAAAGGTACTCCCGCTGCGTCTCCCGGGGTGTGTATGTGTGTGTGTGTGTGTGTGTGTCGGGGAGGGGGTTGCTGCGCCTGGTCCCCGGTCCTCAGTGGCTGGCAACTGAGCCTCTGTAGAGGGGGCGCAGGAAGAAAAGTTTAGGGGGAGGAAACGTGACCGAGGAGGGAAATCCCCGTCTTCTGTTGGGAGGAAAACAAGCTGATGATTTGGGAAACTTCTGCGCTGTCTACAACTGGGCTTGTTTACTACTTTTTCAATCACTGGCGCTCAGGTCTGTGGAAATAGGTCTGGTCCAGGACTGGGGTGCTGTGCCTGGGGTCGGGGTGTAGATTCGGGTGTGCTGGGTGAAGGAGGTTGGACCCTGGATGTGTTGATTTCCCCCCACGCTGACCCGGCTGCTGCGAGGCCGGTTCTGGGACTGGCGATGGGGTGGCTATGTTTTCCATCATAGGGTCTGCCCCCTTGACATTACGTGGACCTGCTGTGCCCCAACTCTCCTGACCTTCGACTTGAGTCCTTCCTCAAACTTCTGTCTCCTTCCTTCCCTGCCCCCTCCCTTGCCCACTCTGTCTCAGCTCACTTAATCTGCTAATGGGAGATGTGTGGCATCCTGGGGTGTGGGCGACTGTCCTGTGTGACCTGATGGGCATCTGTCTGCAACACACAACTTGGGGAGAAATCAACAAAGCAGTTCTCCGGGGGGCTGTGGGGTGGGGGAGGGGGGAAGACATCACTAAATTGATTAGCTCCCGAAAACTCTGGAAGACTGTCCAGGTTTGGTGTCTACGGAAATAAAGGGGCTGGAAGGAAATCGAGTCCCTTGTGAAGGTTACACCTCACCAGGGATGGGCTGTCCACTGAGCAAGCCGGGGGCTCCAGGTGTGGAGGGGGGTGGGGGGCTGTTGGGAGGAGCTGGCTCTGGTTGGGTACGCAGGTGCTGCTGTGATTGAGGGGTGACTGGAGCCGTCATCCCTGCTGTCTGTGATGACTGCTCTTCAAGGGAAAGGCTGGTCACCGCCGGAGGGCGGTCCAGCCTCGTGGCATCCTTGTTCGCTTGTGAACAGTGGGACCACAAGGGTGCGGCTAGATCTGAGTCCCACTCATGGTCCCGGGGAGAAACCCTACTCCCCAGGTTCTGCTCACCAGGAGGTGTTAGGTCCGGGGGCCTGCTAGGAAGCTGCGTCCCCGTGGGAGAAGGTGATGTGCTTGATCACAAACTTCCTTCCTGCTTTGGTGCAGGCAGCTCCTATTTGAATGTTCCATAACATTGGCCAGGTGTGTCCTCCGACCTGCCGGGTCCTCAGAAGCTGCCGGCTCGAGACTGATCTTCCACCTCCCTGAGTCTTTCTGACTTCCAGCCTAGACCCCCAAGTTGGGAGGTTCGATTCCCGGTCCTGGCCGCATGGGGACGTGAAGGCAAGGCTCCTCCAGGACACCCCGTCCCCAGATCAGCCTTCCCGCCGAGATGTGGATGTGTCCATTCTCCGGCTCCACGAATCACATTCACTCTGTAATTCTTGTTTCCTTTAACCTCTGCAAGGGCTTCTCCCCCACCTTCTTTCCACAGCTATTTCAGGTGGGAGATGTTATTGCTGAAGCTTTACTCACAACCTTTAAGAAAAAAAAAAAGAGCTGCCTGACTTTTTTTTTTTTCTTGGTCAGGATACAGTCAGCCTTCTCCTCTGCACATGTTGCCTGGCAGTAAACAAAACAAGCTTGCAACCCCGCAAAGGAGAACGCCTTTGTGTTTGGGAGCCTGGAGAGGAGGCTGAACTTTTATTGGCTGTTGAGGCATCCTTGGCCCGAGACCTTCTCCTCCGTGGTCTGTCTGGGGCAGAGAGAGCCCACAGAGGTGACATCTAGCAGGTGGGGGATTTTGAAAGAGGAGGGGGTGGCTTCAGTTTTCAGGAAGGCAGTCGTAACAGGGGAACATGGCCTTGGAGTCGCAGGGGTGTCTAGAACCGGGGACAGGGAGAGAGATTGCAGGTCCCCTCCGCCGATGCCGATCTGCTAGATCTCTGTCGTGATAGAGGACATTCAAAGTAAGGCTTTGAAACCGGGCTGGTGACTCATGCGGAGCTAGAAGGCAGGATGGGGGAGGGAGCACGGTGAGCTGCAGCTCACGAGTGGGACACACTGGGAACACTTGCCTTCCCTCTCCCCCTCCCTCTCCTCCTCCTTCGTCTTTCTTGTAGTTCCCTATTTGGAACAAAGATCATTAAAATAACAACTTAAGGCTAAAAAAGGCTTAATGGAGCTGAAGAATAATTGACGGCACGCAAAATACCGCCACCGCAACTTCACCTGGGATGGTGCCTCGGGAAACCCAGGATCCAGCCCCTTCGCCATACCATGCCATCCAGGTTGGAGAATTTCATCGCCGGCCACTGTTGGGCTGATTGGTTCCTTGTGAAGCCAGGCGCCTGCCTGTGTCTGAAGGGACTGATTAGCGTGCAGGAAATTAAATTTGTCACTTGTCATTTCATCAGATGTGGTAGCTTGGTCCTGGACCCCAGAGAAGCACCATCCGCAGGGCCCTGCCCAGCTGGCCAGCCAGGATGACGCCCCCTTTAAACCACTGTGCCATGAAAGGGTCGCCTCTGTCTGCTTTCACAAGCCAGACAAAGTCCCTTCCTTACTTTTCTGGTCCTTTTTCCTGCTCTCCATTTCATCATCAACACATCAGTAAATAATCTCTTTGCCAACCTGCTTTGATCTTGTCATTTTGTGCCAATCATGCTCTTAAAGAAAACTGCCCCCTGAAATAGGATAGAAAACATATGAAAATTTTAATCAGAGACGAACCTTCGAGTTTTCTCTCTTAAAATTTAATATTGCGATGTGGGGGGGAGTTTACTGTGTTAGGTGTTTTAGTAAACACAGTGGAAATGTCTTCTTTTCTTCCTCCAGTAGATACAACTCCCAGTAATCCTGGGGGGCGTGGGGGTGTGATTCTGGAGGTGGGAAAGTCTGGAGCAGCCTCTGAGGGCGGAGAGGCTGGAGTCTGATGCTTCTGCTTATTTAAGATACGGTGAAGGCTGTTTTGAAATCTAGGCTCTGAGTTGCGTTTACTCCACTCTGTGCTTTTCCCTCCTCATTCTCCACTTGGAAACATTTCACAGCCCAGATTATTAGTGAATGGTTCAGCTGCCTCCCCTCTCTGTAGACTGATGTGGCCCCCACCCCCACCCCCCTTGGGAGGGATTTCACAGGGCAGCAAGTGGATACCTGAATCATCTTACTTCATCCGATGTGTCTCTGTCTTTTCTTCCTTCCCTCCTGGTTCTCCCTTGCTGTCACTTAAGGGCACCTTCGAGATTGAGATTTAATATTAGACACCATCCTCATCTCACGTCTGAGACCTGAGACCGTGAACCGGAGGGAGTCAGGAATTCTAGAATGCACCTGGGATTTGGCCCCAGGGGGAGCTCTGTGTTCAGTTCTGGACCTCACCCAGACACCTAGGGTGGTGCAGAAGCCCTGCGTGAGGGCAGGGGCACAGACCTTCTGGATGCACACTGATGCCCGCTGGATGCAGCCACCACCCTTTGCAACACTGAGTCCCAACCCCCCGCCCTTAGCCTTGTACTTGCGGAGCAAGTCTGACCTTGGAAGATCTGCCTGCGGTGGAGATTAACAAACAAACGCCATTCTTTGTTTTTTGTTCTCTTCTCTCCCCTAAATGTCTCTATCAAGAGCTTGGATGGAATTGACTTATTCCTACTAAAGTGTGAACCGTTAACAGTGTCGCCACTTTCAGAGGTGTTTGAGTTCTCAATGGGATTCAAAGTGGAGTTTCTTTGTTTGTTAAGGGAGATGAGTTTGGATCGGGAATGTCTGCGTAATTGTGGCACTTTGCTTCCCTGTTAAGGCTCTGTTCTGCTCTTAGCCACGTTGAGGGCACGCTGTGGTCCCCTAGAGCATTGTGCCGGCAGGATTTGGGGTCTAGCAGCTGAGGCTTGATCCCTCAGACCTGACCTTGGGCACTGCGTCTATTTGCCTTTTCTGACCTTCACATAAAGCCCGGGACTTGGGCTGTGTTCTCAGCCACCCTTTTTCGGCTCCGACCTTCTCAGGGTTTTGCCGCCTGCGTCTGACGTCCGTCCAGGGATGCAACGGTTCTCGGAGGACTTGGGTTTACTGCGCTGCTCCACCGTGCTCAGCAATGCCTCCCTAGCTGGAGTCCCGCCGTGAAGGAAGGTCGGAACAGTGGATGTTGTACCAGAAGGAAAACAGGCTGAGGGGTGATGTAATAACCGAGTTGGGTTTAGGAGGGGATGTTATATGGAGGATGGCGACCAGCTGTTCTCCATCTCCAGTAAGGACTGAACGAGAGAAAATAGACAGAAATTGCAGCAGATGGACTTAGATTAGGTATGAGAAGAATTTTCCATCAGCCAGAGTTGTTAAAAAGGGAAGGTTTGGAGCCTCTGTGATGATCTTTAGGAAATGGATGAGCAGGGAGTTCAGCTGGGGGAGCAGGCAGGGGTCTGTGAGGGCGTGGGGACAGGCTGGGGCTGTCTAGTGTAGAGGTCCTGGCCCATTCCTGTTGAGGGTCCTGTTTTGTTTTTTTTTTAATTTCTCTGAGACCTTACCTGTGCTCTGGGGCATCAAAGAGATGGAGAATCAGAGTCCCAGGAATGGAGGCAGGCCACCCCGCTGCTGTCCTGTTGCTGCAAGGGGAACAGACTTGATAGGCTTGAGGACCTCATCTCAAGTCCAGCCTTTCGTTTCTAGACGTGGTGCCTGAGGCCCAGAGAGGTGACCCGTGGGAGACCTGGGGCCAGAATCAAGGTCCTCCACCCCAAGTCTGTAGCTCAGTTTTTTTTTCTTGCTTCCCAGTTGAAGGGGCTGCTTCCTTTTCCTGGGCTGTTGTCTCTCTCTCTCTATCCAAATGGCAAAGACAGGGAGCCCTGCAGTTAGCATTGGTCATGGAATGCCCATCACGGACGTCTTGGAACCGACTCTAGCTTCCTGTTTCACACGACTGATGCTGTGGTCTCCATCATTGGAAGAGAAGGGCTGTTTGCGAGGCCAGGGTTGGCGGGATGTGAGCCAGACCCGGGGGATGAAAAGGGGGATGGGGTAGAGCTGTGGAGACCAGGAAGAGAGAAAGGGATGAAAACAAAGGATGATTTAGTCTGCTGGTTACCAAGGCAAGCATCTGTAGATGTCTAGTTCTAACTCCTCATCGGATAGACGAGATAAAACAGGTCCATGGCACACATGGGTTTTGGACAACGCATCACCAGTTACCTTCACCCGGCAAAACAGAATTTTGCATTTCATGTGTCTCCTTTCTAAGAGAAGCTTCTACAACAAGGGGCTGAAATTCTACCTTCCTTCTGGCCAGATCTGATTCCTATCTGGGCAGATGTACCTCCTGAGTGCTTGGAGGCCCAGGGCAGTTGTGCACTTGGGCAGAGGGTGCTGTCTCAGGGTCCAGAAGCTGGCACCCCGGGGGCCCGGGAATGCAAGTGGATGTGGAGGGATGCTCTCACAGCATGGGGGACCAACACAGAGGCTGGCCCTCTGGAGAGACAGGCAGAGACCAGGGACAGCTTTGCTCTGTGGTGCTTTGAGCCACGTAGGCAGTAAGATAAATTGGCGAAATGAACATCACAAAATAAATAATATAATTAGGGAAAAACTGGGAAAAAGGGAGAAAACACAGAGGCTGGTGCTGGGCTTGCTAGGGGTGAGTGCCTGGCAGGGAAGGTGGACAGCCATAGGTCAAGACCCAGAAGCAGAAAGTAATGAGGCACTAGCGCCCCGGGGGTCACACTGGGTGTGACTCCGTCTGAGCACACAGAGATGCTTTGGGGGTGTTGGAGGAGGGGATGGGGTGCTCCCAGGTAGGGAGGGGCCAGCGGGCCACCCTCAGGTGGGAAAGGGTTTTAGGCAGGACAAGGCAATCACAACTGCATTTAGGGAAAGTGAGATGGGAGTGGAGAGTGGAGGGAGGTGAGGTTGGGGAGGGGTGAGCATGGGATGCAGAAGCCAGTTCCGAAGCCATTTGCTGCTGTCCAGTGGAGAAAGGACGACGGTCTGGGGGAGGAAGTCTAAGAAGACAAGGGATGGCCTCACAGGGTGACTTTCTGGCTTCGTGAGTTCCACGAGGTCAGGCATAAGTGAAGAGGAGTTATTCATCCCCCGAGAAGAGGCTGACAGGTGAGAGCAAAGGTAGCACTCTTAGATGAAAGAGGCAGGCGCCCCTCCCTGAAGGCAGGATGAGAGCAAATGGGCTTAAACGACAGGGAAAGAATGTAAGCTAGACATTAGCATTAATGCCTTAATGGAGGGGATTGCTCAACACGGGGGCAGAGTCATCAAAGGAGGCTGTGGACTAATTCCGTGCTTTGTATTGTATTAGCAAACCAGCCTGTCCTCTGTTGCAAAAGTGGGCAGAGGATGTGAAGAAATCACTCAGACACAAAGAAGCAGAAATGTCCAGAAAATGATGCAAAAGCGTCCGACCTCACTCATCATTAAAATATGAAATTAAAAACAAGATATGATTACCCAACTAGCAGATGAGCAAAAATGAAAACGGATATCAGTGCCATTAAGAGTGTTGGCAAATGGACCTTTTCAGACGTAGCTGGTGGGAAGATAATTTGCAAACACTAGAGACATGTCTGAAAAATATGCCCTTTGAACCAGTTAGCAATTCCTCTTCCGGAATTTCTCCTAAGAAAATCACCAGAGCTATGCAGAATAGATCTAATCAAGGAGATTCCTTTCAGCATTATTCATTACAACAAAACATTGTAGGGGGGTGGGGATTAGTTAAACCTAATACGGTGCATCCATCGAGGAAGCTATTAAAAGGACATTGAATGATATACAAGGATGTGGGAAAATGCTAACCATATACATTAAGTAAATAAAGGTTTAAAATCAAACAGAGTATAAATGCAATTTGGTGAAAGAAAAAAAGTGTACAGTCATGAAAAAATAGAATAGATACAAATATATGGAGGTGTTCAAAGTGGTTCTCTTTGAGTTTTAGGAAACACCTGATTTTTAAACTTTGTTCAACTTGTCTTTATTTCCCAAATTTCCTACAGGAAATGTGCTATTTTACAAATAAGAAAAGCTCGCCGTCAGTTCCTCAAACCATGAAGCTTCAAGCAGTGACCGTACATGTAGCAGTGGATCAGCTCCCATGTTCTCACTGAAAAGCATCTCACGAGTGGGAATAGTGAGGTCAGATCCGTGTGCCCAGACCAAGCAGCGTGTGGTCCTGCACCCCCGTCAGGGCTGAGCATCAAGGGAGCAGGGTCTCCGGGCAGGGCGCAGGGACCCAGGGCTCTGGCGTCTTGCTCCTTCCTCCCTGCCTCACCCCCAGCTCCCGTCTGCAGGGGTCAGACCCGTCCTAGCCTTTCAGGCGGCCTGGTGACAGGCATCACGTACCTCTGCGGATGTCGCAGGTCGAGATGCTGAGGCTCAGAGAGAGCGAGATTTGCCAGAGTCACCAAGCCAGAGCGTGGCAGAGCCGGGTCATGGGGAACGCGGATGTCAGAGCCCGTCCAGCGGGGCTGTCGAGCGGGGCTCCGGGTGCCCTGGAGTCAGCTGGCACCTCTCCACCGGGAAGGGCAGAGCCGTCCTTCCCTCCTTCCGGGAAGCCGCGCCTTTTGCCCGATTCCCTTATTGATTAAGACCGAGTGCACGCCCTGGCAGCTCTCACCCTCAGTGCAGGGACTCTGGGTGCCCAGGGCTCTCCAGAGGCCACCTCCGGCTCTGCCTCCCGGGGTCCCGTTTGTCGCTGCTTTTCTGAGATGTCTTTGCCTACTGCTGTGCTTTCCTTTGTTGCCTCCCCTCCGGGCAGGCTGGGGGCCCGGCTCCCGGTGCAGCTCACAGCTGGACGGCTGTGTGACGTGTGCCCGGCCACGTGGGGGGCTCTGGGGTGTCTTGGCTCAGTGGGGTGCCAGCTGTGATGCTCACCTCCTTGGGGCTTTCTTGGGCTTAATTGGAAAAGTGGCTAGGCTGCCGGAGAGTCGGCAGGGTGAGGAGGGGTGTGGGCCTGCAGCTGATTTGCCGCTCTATTTATTTTAATAGTAACGTGCGTGCGTGTGTGTGTGTGTGTGTGTGTGTGTGTGTGTGTGTTTGTGTGGTGTTCTGTGTTCACAAGCCTTGGAGGTGGATGGGGAAGCAATTGATACCTGGAGAGTCAAAGCCACTCTCCCCAGTTTGTATGGCAGGGCCAGGCGGAAGGGCCAGCGTGGAAAGAGCCTGCAAATATATATACCACCTTGACCTGGAAGCCAGCAGGGCTTCTTGCTGGCCTGAGTGTCCTGGGCCACAGAGGGGTGGGCAGAGCACCCTGTGTCCTGGAGGACCCTGGAGGGGTTCACAGCGGCACAGGTGGGATGACTTCTGGTCCACGGTGGGTTCACCTGAGACCTCACTCGAGGCCGAGGTGTAGGTTCTGAGAAAGTGGGTGTCAGTGGGGGTGTGAGGGGTCACAGGGGGCTCGGGAGGCGGAGCCCTGGGTCCTGAGCACGGAACTGTGAGGACGACTTGGACCGAAGGAGGGACGTCCTCACGTGAGCGGTGGTCTCGAGCCCAGAGCCAACGTGGGTGTCGAGGCTGCTGAGAAACCCGGGGTTCCAGGCTGCGCTGGGTTCTCAGAAAGCCCTTCTGTTTAATCAGCTGGGGCCACGGAGCTGTTCCTGGAGGGTGGGGAGGCAAGGGAGGAGGGAGGGGGAATGGGTTAGAGGTTCTCACGCGGATTTACTATGTTGCGTCTCCTGCTTTTGTTTCTGTTGATGTGAAACTGCCCTAAGGGGTTTCTGGGAGGAGAGGGGAGAGGGTTAAGATGGTCCCATCCTGCCCACCCTCCCCACCTGCCTGGACCTCAGGGTTTTCAGAATATGTGAAGAGGAGGGAAAGGTTATGAGACAAAAAGGCAAAGGGGGGAAAACATGGGAGCAGATGGGGGAATAGGTGGGAACTCTAGAAGGATGCTTGGAAATGAGGGAGTGACTTTCAGCTCACCCCAAACCTTAAGCATGACCTCTTTTTACAGAGTGGACCTTTAAATGTGATGTGATGAAGATAAGAAAATTCAAGGAGTCTGAGACTACACTTTACAGTTGTCCCTCAGTATCCACGGGAGTTGGGTTCCAGGACTCCCGGGATACCAAACTTCATGGACACCCCAAGTCCCTTACAATCTTCCCTTCCCGGCCTCCGTATCCAGGGATGAACCTGTGGGTATAGAAGGCTGACTGTATTTTCAGTTGTTAAAGCATTTACTCATCACCCTCCTTTGGCAGAGAGGACCCTGAGACCTGGTCTGGTTAAGGCTCACGAGGTAACGTGGCTGGATTCCAAGCCTGGTGCGTTGTCTGCCGTGACTCCATCCGGCTCACCCCTCCTGGGTCCGGGAGACCTGGGTGCCTGCAGGGCAGAGCAAGGAGGTCCTGTTGGGATCTGGCATCATCTGCCTCCAGAGCAGCCTCCTGGCTTCCAGGGGAGCTCTTCAGAGGGATTTGGGGAGCAGCTGGCGGGCAGTCGCCTTGTCCTCGGGGACTGGCTTGCTTCAGAATGTCCCCTGGGACAGGTCAGTGAGGGATGCCGCCGGCTCGCGCTCAGAAATCTCAGTGCTGTGGTCCTTTCTGATTTCTCCTCGACAGAAGCCACGTGCTCCTCTTCCCCAACCTTCTGCTTCCTCCCAAGGAGACAGGAGCATCTGAAATGTTATGTCTACTTGTTCATTGCCCCAAATATTGAGAATTGACAAGCACAGGTCTCTGAGTTGAGAATACCGAGTGGACAAAACTGGCCAAGTCCTTGTTCTCTCGAAGCTTCTATCTGGTGGGGGGAACAGATGGTAAACAAGGGGGTGAATATGTAGGAAGGTGAGTCAGTGCAATGGAAAAAGGAAGCAGAACCGGGGGCATGGGGGTGGGGGAGGGCAGGCCCAGGGGTGTCTTTGTAATTAAGCCACACTGAAGCAGAGACCCAGCGCAGAGGAGAGGGTCCATGCAGAGGCTTGGGAGGAACTGTCCACCCAGCAGGGTCCTGAAGCTGGAGACTCGAGGTGTCAGGGGTAGCACTGGGACCAGGGTGCTGGTCCTCCAACCCCTGGGAAGTTTTGAGCGGAGGCCTGACATGGTCTAGATGGAAACGGATCACTCTGGGCACCTTGTGTGAGGCAACATGTTGAAAGGACCTCCAGGAGGGCTGCGTGGAGGCAGTGATCCTGGCAAGGGTGGGGGTGCCTTGGATTTGGGTGGGAACAATGGAGGGGTTACTGGGCCCATTCTGCATGCATTTTGAAAGTGTGGAACCAACAAGACTTGCTGATGTGTTGAACGTGGGGTTTGAGAGAAAAGAGAGGTGGTAGAATGACTTCCCAGATTTTTGGGGTGAGGTGGAAAGGCTTACGGGAGGAGCAAACTGAGGTGAGAAATAAGAAGTAAGAACTTTGTTTGGGAAGGATGCCGGGCCATCCAAATGAAAAGTCCACCAGTCAGCAGGGTGATGGGTCTGGAGTTCAGAGAAGAGTTTTCTACGCTGGAGAAAAATCTTGGGAGTTGTCAGTGTCTTGATAAAATTGAAAGTGTGGGACCAAATGGGATCACCTGGAGAGTGAGTGTGGATAGAGAAGCTCTAAAATCTGAGTCTGGAACTCCATGGTATTTAGGGGTCTGGGGTAGGAATTGGTCAACTTTTTCTTAAAGGGCTACATAGTAAATACTTCAGACTTTCCTGCAACGGCTCAACTCTGCCTTTGTAGCACAGAAGCAGCCACAGACGATGCACGAATGTGTGTGTGTTCAGTAAAACTTTATTTACAACAGCAAGCAGCGGCCCGAGAGCCACGTTTGCTGCCTCTGAATCTCAGCTGTGAAGATGAACCCAGCCTAGGAGACTGAGAGGGAGCAGCCCCTGGCGGGGAGAGGAGGGGGACCCCGGAAGGAATGTGTCCTCGGAGACGAAGGGGAGTGTTTTCTCAGGGAGGGAGTGAAAGTGCTGATGTCAGAGGAGGGTGGAGAACCGAAACTGGCCCCTGGGATGCTGTGGGAGGTGGTCACGGTGGATGGAGGAGTTGGAGGAGAGGTGCTGGGTGGGTTGGGGGTTTCTCACTTGCTTGGGTAGACAACTTCGTGGAGGAGTGTGGTGTGAAGGGTGCAGAGAAGTGAATGGTCAAGTGTAGGGCTGTTTGGTCAAAGGAAGTATTTTTCCTCTAAAGTGGGAAAGACACACAGGATGTCCGTGCTCATGGAGATGGTCCAGTGGGGAGAGCACAGAGGTGATACAGGAGAGGAGGCATTGCTGGGCGATGGCCTGGGGGAGGAGTCGGGATGCAGAGCACAGGGCCAGGCATGGCCTTCGCTGGAGGCCAAGAGAGGACAGGCAGTCGTCCATCCTCAGAGGCACTGGGTGGCGGTTTGGGGGAGCTGGGGGGCGGCAGGGACCTGGGGGATCGTCCAGGGAACTCGCTCCTGTAGCTTCATTTTCTCTGTGGCTTGGATTAGGAGCTGTGGCAGAGGAGGGGAGAGACCTTGGCCTGAGGTCTATGGAGAAAGACGCCCCCCATGCCCAGAGGGAGCGGGCAGGAGACAGTGAAGGAGAGAGGTTGAGTCTCTAAATCAAAACAAGAAGGTTTCTGCCGACGCTCCCACCATAAGAGGGGTCAGCTGCATCCTCAAGAGTTATGGACTGAATGGATGAGGCCAAGACGAGGGTGTGGATTGAGAGGCCTCAAAACCTAGTCTCAGGTGCCTCCAGGCCTGGAGCTGTCTACCTAGGTGTCTCTTGTATGACTATCTTCTTCAAAAATTGAGATATAATTGATGTATGAAATTATATGTTTCAGGCGTAAAGCGTAATAATTTAGTATTTCTAGGTGTTGTGAAGTGACCATCACAGTAAGTGTAGATAACATCCATCACCACTCATAGCTAACCTTTATGGGGGGTACAATTGCATTTTGAAGAAATGGAATGACTTGCCTGGAGTTGTGACAGTCCTCAAAATCAGACAGTTGCGGGAGGCGCCAAGAGCCCCTTGGCCAGAGATGAGGGAGAGTTGAAAGGTCCTTTCTGCACATTTTCCCCTCTCCTCCTAAAGTTCTTATTTTTGTTTTTTGAGAGTTCTTACTTTTTTTCCCCCTGTCTTCCTGTAAGGCAGGAGGGAGATGGGAATGAGCAGAAGAAGATTCCTCTCTCTAGTTTTTACTTTAAGATGCATTGTTCTGGGGGAGAGAGGGAACCAACCCAGGTCACTGATCTGGACATGGTATGGGCTCAGGGTAGGCTGAGTTCTGGGTGTTTCCTGTTGTGTGTGTGTGACTCTATCAGTCAGGTCCTGCTCTTTGCAGACCCCATGGACTATAGCCTTCCAGGCTCCCCGTCCATGGAATTCTTCAGGCAAAAATACTGGAGTGGGTGGCCATTTCCTTCTCCAGGCGATCTTCCTGACTCAGGGATCAAACCTGGGTCTCCTGCATTGCAAGCAGATTCTTTATTGTCTGAGCCACCAGGAAAGCCTGTTAGGAGAGGAATTCCAGCCTTTCCCGCAGTTTGGTAAGTGGAAGATGCTGATATAACTGTGAAGACATAGAGCATCATCTTCGTTCTCCTTAGGTGTCAGTCGGAAGAGGGACAGGCAAGCAGCCCAGGCAAGAGGTGGGATTACAGGATGACCTGGGGCTTTGGCAAAGCAAACAGTCTGGGTTCACAAACCAACAGGAGAGCAGGGTGGAGGACTTGACCCAGACGGTGCTGTGGGGCTGAGGAGGGTCACAGCAGTGGGAGGAGGCGGGTTTGCTCTGGGAGCTTCAGGAAGGGGACGTCCTGCATTGTCAACATGCCGGGAAAGGGGGTGGCCTCCAGCAAAACCGAGGGCAGACAGGATGTGTGACTGGCCCTGAGCCTCGATCTCGTCTGTTTCCCTGACGGGGGCCTCTTCTTGGGTGGCAAAGGGTCCAAGATGTTGTGCTCACCTAGGGGACGCAGTCCTTTGTCGGGGTGATAAAGGCAGGAAGGAGTGTATGGTTCAGGGCTAATCTAGGAAGAAAGAGCTCCTGTCTTTTCTCCGGATCTTATTCCTGGAGGTCTGTTTGAGATGAAGTAGAGGAGCTGGAAACACGGAGGCGTAGGGACCCCAAGGCGTCTCTGCAGACCCAGCTCCCACCGTCCCTGTGGCTGTTCCACACTTCAGTTTCTCCTGGCACCTGTGTGACCTCCTGGTACCCACGTTGGAGCTTTGTTGTAGGGATTAAGTGGACTGTGAGCTGTAGGACGTCGAACACAGTGCTGCGATGCATTGAGGGCTCCAGGATGCCTGGGGGGTTATACAGAGTGATGATGCTCGTGGGAGTAGGTCTGTCTCTAAGCAGGAGCCAGGGGGGCCAGGGTAATGGACTGTGTTCAGGAGACACCAGGCAATGGATTCCAGGTGATTCCGCTGCCGAGATCCTACAGTGTTAGCAGAAAGGTCGGAATACCTGTTTGGGGATTTCAAAGCTCAAGCTCTTTCTCCCAGATACTGCTGGACAGGGTACCAGAGAAGAACAATGTAGCGTTGCAAATTGTGCAGTGCCTTGGGAAAATAACCCTGGGCAGGAAACTCTGAAAAGCTGCAAGAACCGTAATATTGAGAGAGATTTGAAGGAAGCAAAAACCCCTGCAATGCTTAGACCAGCAGGAGCATGGATTTCTCATCCTAATCAAGTGATTGGTGGGAAAATCCTATCCATCTCCCTAACCTGAGCTGAATCAAGCAAACGATCGCTCTGAGTTGTAGAGTGAGCTCTGAGGCGGATGTGAGGCTGGTTTATGATCCTGCAGAACTTTTCTGCGGCATGAATTCCTGGGCGAGCAGGTGACTTCAAAGGAGAAAAGCTCCCCCATCCTGCTGGCTTCCCTTCCAGCTACCAGAGCAGGCTCCTCGGGGGGTGGAAGGGTGTCCCCTGCCTGCCCAGGGCAGAGCCTCCTGGCTCTTTGGGGCTATTCTGCCTGTGGAGGGAGGCTGGCACCCATTTCCTTGGGCCTCTGAGGAGTGGCCCTGGTGGGCAGGTGCTGTCTTGGCTGTGAACTTGAACCCTATGGAGGAGCTATCTGGTCAAGAGATACTCCTATCCCTGTGAGGAGAGATCTGCCTCCCGCAAAGAAGGGAACAAATGGTCCAGGAGAATCGGCCCTTGTGGAAGAGCTGTGCTTTCAGGCTGGGCTAGGTTTTGGGTGCTACAGAGTTGACCCTTCTTTGACTGTGAAAGGATATTTCTCACTCGAGGTTAAGTTCAATTCCAGGGCATTCTGACTGACCGCATAAGGGCTCAGGTGAAGTCAGTTTACAGTCTTGTCAATGTAGAGAGGAGACCCTGTGTCATCCTTGAGTTGGGGGGGAGACTAGTGGCTGGGTTGGGCTGAGGCTCCAAAAGCTGAGGGTGTGAATCTTTGCACAAAAGTGGAGTGTCAAAACACCTGAAATGCTGAGAGCTGTTTTTCTATATACACACACACACAGAATAAATTTACTCCAGTTCTGAGAAAAAGAAATACAGGGACTGCAAACACATGAAAAAAGTTTGACTCTGTGAATACAGCATGGTAGAATCATCAGATGGGTGGGCTTTGGGCTTTGACCCTGGCTCTGAAGAAGGCTGTCTTTGTGTGGAAGTCACTTAATTGGGCCTCAGTGTCCCCTCTCTGTAGAGTGAGGTTGAGGGAGTCTGTCTTCCACGGATGCCGTGTGAGGGTAAGGGGAGGCATTCAAGTCAAGCCCTGACTGCCAATAACAATCCCAGCACAGTAAGTCCCCTACACACGAACCTCTAAGTTACAAGCTCTCAAAGAAGCGAATGTGTGTTTGCACGTCCGATCCTGTAAGTTAGTTCACGCATCTGGTGTACCTTGTCATGTGCGTGCGTTTTCTAAGAGTGGTTGTGCCTCTGTGTACCTTGCTGTGTAGAGTACAGTGGTGTGGTATCTTTATTTCAAGTCCAGGATTTCTGGAAGCAAGTGTAAAGGCAGCAGTATGTAGCCGGTTCTGTTAGTTGGGTACTTTGTGGACTTATGAACAAATTGGACTTACGAACTGGCTTTTGGAACAGACCTCATTCATACGTAGGGGACTTACTATAATAACAACAATAAAAATGCTAATTAAAATGGCAATGAGATGCGCTTTTTTTTCAGCTTTAAAATTACTAAAGGTTAAATATGACATTGCTCAGTGTCACGAAAGTATGGTAGATTGCTCTAAGTCCTGCTGATAGAACTATAATTGGCACAATCTTTCTGGAAAGCATGATTTTGGGGGAGGGTAGTTTCATACTTTTGATTTACATCTAGGATTCTATACAAAGGAAATAATCAGAAATGTGGGGAGATAGGTGTGCACAAAATTGTTCAGTGCAATGCAATTTATCTTTCTGAAAACACTGGACTCAACTTCTCCTACTAGCAGGGAGCTAGGTAAGTGAATAAAGATACATCCACACAATGCAGTCGTAGGCAGTCACATAAAAATATTTGAAGAATGAAAATGACAGGAGACAATGCTGATGAAGCTGTATGTTAAATATCTTCCAAACTGGCTAATGAAATGTGTGTGTATGTGTATATATATAAAGACATGAATAAAATATACCAAAATGCTGAGACATTCTTTCTGCATGGTGAGATTATGGATGATATTTGTTTTCCTCCTAATGTTTTTTTCCTACAGTTTCCAAATGTCTTACAGTGAGCCTTTATTAATTTTTATCATAGAAATAATAAAAGTTACAGTAAGAACACAAGCTCCAGTAACCTGAGGGGACCAGGTTCTAGCCCTGTTTCAGAAGTATTTCCTTGTGGCCCAGATCTGATGTGGTTTCTCTGGAAGCCTGTAGATGTCCCTGCATGGATCCTCTGCTAACCGCCCGCCCCCCCCCCCAACATGGACAAAACAAGTGTTTTGGGGACAGAAAGAAACATTTTGGAACAAAGAGGCAGGGGTGGTATGTGATAAAGACAGTGCGAGGCACAGTGGGGCGCCCGCCTGGGTTTGCTCTGCCCTGAAACCCAACAGCTTCTGGGAAGCCACAGACACGGTGACAGCCAGCATCTTTAGTCACTGCCAAAAAGCCACGACCGGCCTGGGACAGGCTGCCCTCTTGCCTGGCCATTGCCACCAGGAAGCTAGGAAGAGATGTCTGAAACGACGCAGAGCTGCCTCTTTATCGGTGATGGGACAGGGGGTGGTGGGAACTGAGACCCCAGGAGTGATGCAGGCAAACACGTGCCGCGTCAGTGAGTCCGGGGCGCCGGCGGCTCCCAGGACACAGCTGTCCTCAAGCTGGGTCACGTTACAGGGTCTCACCTGCCGCTCTGTGCTTGCTGGGGAATGGGCCGCATGAACGGAATAGTTGCAGATTTTGTAACTCATGAAATATACCAATGGAGCTGGCTGTTTAACAGAAGCGATGCTTTTATTCAACAAATGCCTTTTGAATGTAACCTGCCTGGTCTCAGGCTAGGTGCTGGGTGTTCCCTGGTGAATAAAGCTTTTGAGGAGCTTTCTCTTTTTCTACACATTGGACAACCAACTTAGTTCTGGTTTATATTTTTAAAATCTGGATTTTTTTTTTTAATATTGGTTTTGGTTAAAGTAGGACATTGTTGCTTTTGGTCTGTGAAATATTGTAGAAATAGTGATTTTTTCCCCCTTTTTGTACAGATGTCCCAAGTGTTACATAAGTTTAAATATTTTTCTTTGATTCATCCTTAAGACAGCTCTGGGAGATGGGAGCAGGGAGGCAGTGCTGCCTGCCTGTAAGTGTGGAGCGGAGGATGGTTTGGACTTGAACTGTGGCCGCACTGAGAACCTTCCAGAATAGCTCTGGACTCAGTTCAGGGGTGCTGCCTCTCATGATTGACAGTCGATGGCCACTGGCCACTTGGAGGGCCTTCACTGAGGAGGCGCTGGGTTTTCAGCCTTTGGGAAACCATTCATTCATTCCCTTCAGAACTCCTTGAAATGTGAAAAACACAATGGCTATTGTGTTATCCTTTCATTACACTGGGTGCCAGAATCTGGTTCCTTGAGATCCTCAGAGGCACAGATGATGCTTAGCAAATGTAAATTGCATCTTTTGTAAAGATGCAGCCTTCCACTGTGTAATATGTTGTGACTTAGGTTCTTCCTCTCCGCTTTGGAATGAGCCCAGATGTTTTGCTTCTTTTAAAGATCTGACATGACCATGGCCGGCTCTATAAATAGTACCAAACATCAGCTATAATGCTGGTGTGAGGCTGATTTTTTTTTTCCTGCCACCCACTGAAAGTCTTGAGAGAAAATTTTTTCTCCACACAACACACACACACATTTGAAGTTATATTTAGACAGAAGTAGAAAGCTTAAATGTGTTCAAACACGTATGGGTTTTTGCTTCTTTTGTTTTTTTAGGGATTAGGTGACACGGAGTTAAAGACCTTTCAACAATAACAGAAAACAAAAGGACTTCCCAAACATCTACTCCATACAAGCACAGTATTAAATTAAATCAGTTCCTGGCATCAGAACGCACAGTCCAGCAAGAGGGCAGCTTTATGAGAAACTAATTGTACTAGGCTCCCTGGGCAAAAAATGTGAAGAGATACCTTTTATAAACTCCTGGGGACTTCTCTCAGCTGCAGAGAGACTTTCTCGCAGTTGTATTAGTTTGCCAGCACGGTGATAACAGAGGGTCACAGACTGAGTGACTTGAACCACAGACATTCACTGTTTCCAAGCTCTGTGGGCCGGAAGTCCAAGCTCAAGTTCAAGTTCAAGGTGGTGGCAAGGTCGCTTCCTCTGGTGGCTGTGAGGGATGGATCTGTTAGGACCTCTCTCCTTGGCTTGTAGAGGCCATCATCCTCTCTGGGGCTCTTCACACTGTCTGTGTGTCTGTCACTGCATCTACATGTCCCCTTTCATAAGGACACAAGTCTTCTTAGATTAGAAACCACCTCATGGCCTCCTTTTAATGTGATTGCCTCCGTTAATGCCCTTCTTTCCAAGCAAGGTCATGTTTTGAGGGCCTGGAGGTTAGGATCTTATTTAAATTTGTTACAGGGGTGGGTTTAGCACCCTTGTATCCTGACAGCAGTCTTTCTACCTTGGGCAATAACTTGCCTTAAGCCATCCCAGAAAACCAGATTGAGAATATGTCTCCTCACTAAAGAGTGAATTTCCACAATTCACATTATTTTCTTTTTTTTTTTAATGTTTATTTTTATTTATTTGGCTGCACCAGATCCTAGTTGTGGCATGTGGAATCTAGTTCCCTGACCAGGGATTGAATCTTGGCCCCCTTCATTGGGAGCTTGGACTCTTAGACCCTGGAGCACCAGGGAAGTCCAAAACATTACTTTCGAATTTGATCCCATGAACCACATCCTGTTTCTTGGAGCTAAACCCAGTTCCTCTTCTATGAAACCAGTGGAGAATGCTCAGGGCGCCCCCTGCCCCCTGCCGCCCCGGGTCTAGGGGCTTAGAAGCTGTCTTCACGGACAAGACACATCCCTCTTCTCTGTCCCACGGATGTTTTGGCCTCTTCATGGTGCAGAACTCTCCCATTGCAGCCTCACCTTTAACTCCTATGGGGGAAGCCTTGGCAGGTGGGCGGGGGCAGGGGGGCGCGGTCCTGGTCCAGGTGGGGGCACAGGAGGCCAGTCAACACCTCCTGCATCCTCCCTTCTCCACCGTGGCCTGATCAGCCCCAGGTCCTGTGGGCAGAATTCATGCAGTCCGGGGAGCAGGTGGAGTGGAGGGCCGGCATTCAGCCCCTGCCTGGCTGCGTCCGTGGCCGAAGCCTTGACTTCGCCACTTCTCAGCTGCTCCTCCCGGCCCAGGGAAGACACCGCACACCGCTCACATCAGCCTCTTCTCCCACTCTTCTTCAGAACTTGGAAATCCCGTAGGTAACAATGGGTATTTTCACTGCCCATGGGAGACTGCAAGCACCGATAAGCTGACCTCCAACTCTTTTCAGACATGCGCTTATTCATTTCTTTCTAGCCAGTGGGCTGCCAGCCCCAAGAGGATAGGCTCTGTTAAATACTTTGCAGACATAAGCTCCTCAACTGCCTTTCTTCACCATCTGCCCTTGTCCCAGACACGTCCAGGGTGATCTTTGGTCCCGCCCCTCCGAGCACCCTGCAACTTACATCCACAGCCATCACGGGAGGGGATGGTGCTGGGCTGGAAAAAGACCAGTGCTGGGAGTGTATACACGTCTGGACAAGAGGTTTCATGTGGGCTCTGGGCAAGCGGGAGCCAGGGGTCCATTAACATTTGTCCAGTAGGAGACTGGGCTTCCTCTGGGGAAGGTTAAGAATCTGAAGCCCTAAAACAGAGCCTGGTTTGACACAGAAATAAGACTTTAGCTTCTCTCCCAGCCATCCTAGTCCCTGCCTTAGATGCTGGGAAGTTGTACTGACCAATTCTAACCTGGCACCGGTACATTCAATGCTTGGAGGGCAAGTGGGTCTGAGGTCTTTATCTTGGTGCTTCCGTCTGCTCTGCTCTTGACATGCTGAGCAGCGCAGATGGAAAATCCCGGGGTAAAATGGCTAGAGAGGAAGCAGTTCTCTCCTCCTGAGTTATGAATAGAGACCCTACCCGCTTCTCCAGTCTTGCTGTCTGAGATAAGCCTGGTCTGAAGCCACATCTGCTGCAGCCCCGGCCATTCAGGCTGTGACTTAAGGAAAGGCCGTGGGCCACTGATCACACAAAAGTGCCCACAGAAAAGTTTCCAGAGCCAAGAACCATTCATGTGCAAAAGTGGAACCTTCTGCAAATTGTATGTAAATTAGGTAGGCTTAGCTGGCTTGGAAAGGGCAACAAATGACACATGTAAAGAGGACTTAACGTAGTTTTTCATCTGGGCCAAGGGTGAAGGCAAAGCATAGGAAAGATATGCTTGTTAGCTTGGGGGGAGTTCTCTGGGGGTCAACCAGGGTACTGGCCCCCAGTTGTAAGATTGGAGCAGGTGTATCATTCCATCTTGTTTGTTGTTGTTTAGTCACTAAGTCGTGTCTGACTCTTGCAACCCCACGGACTGTAGCCCACCAGGTTCCTCTGTCCAGGGGATTCCCAGGCAAGAATATTGGAGTGGGTTGCCATTTCCTTCTCCAGGGGATCTTCCCGACTCAGGGGTTGAACCCAAGTCTCCTGAGTGGGCAGGCAGATTCTTTACCATTGGGCCACCTGGGAAGCCCAGGTATCATCCCAGATATGAAGCAGAAAACTTTAAGGAAGATGCTGAGGTTCACTCCCACCCTGAGGTCTTCTCTGTATACCTTGTACTCATTCCTTCAAAAACAAACCAGTGATAAGCCTGTACCATTCACTCTCCTTATCTTCAGGTGGGCCCAGAATGTAGCTCTCAGTCCCTCAGAGGTTCTTTTCTTCCATAGAGTGCTGAGAGATGATCTTAGCTGGGGACATGTCGGGCACACTCATACGGGTCCTGCACCAGGTCAGGCTGCTTCTTGGTCCAGAAGAACAGCCAGAGAGGCGGTGTGCATACCTCCTACTTATTCAAAGGAGTGCCGATGCCACAGAAGAGGCCTGAGCATCCCCTGTGATGTAGACTTGGAGACAACACATGTCAGATGACCAGAGGATGGGGAAGGTACAGGAGGGTGCCGTGAACATGCAGAGGAGGGGATGATCATTGGTGGAGGTCAGAGCAGGCGGCCAGTGCAAGGGCAAGGAAGGTGGAACCAGGGCCACTTAGTCTAGGAGGTTAGAGAGGGGGAAGGATCAGATTGCTGGCCACCAGTTTGTGAAGGTAGGTTATGCATGGCAGATAGTCTCAGTTTGTGTTTCTATAAAACAGAAGTGGCTGAAGGGAAGCCATCCCTCTAGCTCTTCACAGAATCCTTAGCAACTCTCATCATCAGAGCCCTCTCCCTGGACCTCGCAGCTGTGGCTTTGTTACAGAGCAGAGTCAATTATGACTCCATGTTGGATCTATTTTGTTTAACCTTGCTTCCCATTGCTTTGGTTCACGAAAAGAATACTGTCCATACATAATGGCCCGCCTCAGGGAACCCTACTCCTCTGCCTGAATATTAAATGAAAGTGCCTTTGTTCAGGACCCTGCCCACCTGTGGTAGAAATTGACACATCCCTTTCCTGAGGCCGGCCATTCTAGGAGATATTTGCCAGATTGACGGCCTTTTTACTTTACTTCCTCACCCCTGTCTCTGATCTATAGAAGAACCTGGCGTCCAGACCCTGATAAGATGGTTATGTTGAGACATTAGTCTGCCATCTTCTTGGTCAGCCTGCCTTCCTCTCTTGGATTATTAGTCTGCTGTGCCACAAGCAGAGTAAGTTTGGACTTGGTAACAGCTCTGGTGCACCCAAGTCAAGTGTTCCCTGCCCACTGCTTGCCTTGTACCTGATAGAACCACCTCTCATCTCAGTAGGCCCTCCACTGGCCTAAGACATACCATTCTCCTGCACTTAAGGCCTTCCCAGAGCTCTGCAGGTTCAAATCCTTCCCAGCCTTCAGTGAGATGTCACGTCCTCTGTGGAACTTGTCCTGGTCTTCTCCTGTTCCTGGCTCTAATAAGGGATGCTTAGAATCACTTATATGTACTTTCCTTAATTGTCCCCTACAACTTAGTAGTAAAATATTGATTGAAGAGTTGCTATGTGCTAAGCAGTACTTTCTGCACCTTAGATAAGTCAATGAATAAATCAAAGACTTCTGCTATTATTGCGTTAGTGTTCTAGTTAGGGAAAGCAGATACTGAATAGAAATGTTAATACATAGGTAAATCATATAAAGTATTACAAGATGTTAATGGTTATGGGAAAAAGGAAAAAGAGAGTGGGAGAAGGGGAGTTGGGGAGGCTGATGTGAGGGGAGAGTATTGGGTTGTAATTTTTAAGAAGGTGGTCTTTAGATAAGGCCTCCTGTGGAGAGTGATGTCTGCGTGGAAGGTTACATCTGTGCAAAAGCTTGTGCAAAGGCTCTGAGGTGATAGTGCAATCCAGGAACAAGGAGGCCAGTGTGGCTGAAATAGAGTGAGAAGTGGAGAGAACAGGAAATAAAATCAGAGAAATGATGGTCGGGGAGGCGGCTTTGTAGGTCATCTTAAGGACCAAGGCAGACAAGGAGGATTTTGAGCCACAGAGTGATCTGATAAGATTTATTTTCTCAAAGAATCAAGCTGGAAGCTGTGTTGAGAACAGAGGGAAGAAGGTGGACACAGAAGACCAAACCCGGAGGTTCCTGGCTGGCCCAGGTGGCCTGGGCTGGCATGGAACTGATGAGAAGTGGTCAGACTCTGAATGTGTTTTGAATTTTATTATCAGTGAAAAGGTTGTGATGAGAGAGCAAGGAATGAAGGATGAGTGTGAAGATTTTGGCCTGAACAATTGCAAGGCCACAGTGTCCAACACCAGGAATGAGAAAGGCTGTGGCCGGGGCCGGGGGAGGGCCTCGGGCAACTGAGGGGCTTTGAGTTGGTCCTCGCTGGACTGGAAACTACTTGGAAGGAGGTGTGCCTCGGTGTCGTCCGTCTTGGCTGTCTCCTGTGGGACTCAGGAGTTATCGATCACTGATAGATGGACTCTATTTCAGAAACTGTTCTGGTCGTAAAGAATTCCTGTGTTAGGAAGATACCAGTTGACTTCCAGTGACTGTTCAAGTCAAATCTATCCATCTGCTGCCGGTCCAGCTGGGCATTTTGCTTCTTCATCATCACCCAAAGTTTCAGTGACGGGTCTCCTGTCGAGTGGGGTTGTTTGCTGAGGGTTTGATTTTGGGTGGGTTAATCTCATGAGCCACCAGGACATTTGACAGAAGCATAGAACCTTTTATTGGAGCTAATCTTTTCTCTCTTAGTCATTATCACACCTAATGAAGATGATTAATTGGTGTTAATTGGCATGCAGATGGAGTGAGTTCTACTAAACATTAAATGTTCTTTTGGATTCTGGAAGCTAGAGTGGGAGATAGGGAGGCAGGAAGGGCTTTCTCTGTGACCCCAGGCTTCAGAGATTTCTGGTTATGTTAGAATTCCCACTTGGTTGGCAGAGAGATCTGGCTGAAAGTTTACTCACGGGGGCTGCTTAGTTAAAATAGTCCCAGTGGGTTGTCTCAGTGATGGGAATGGGTTGATGTTGAATCTGATTGTGTCTGTGTCATCGCAAGAGGGAACTCTTCATGCCATAGGTGCTTAAGGAGCATCTACTCAGTACCAGCCACCAGGCCAGGAGAAAGGATGCCTGATACACAGTGCCTGTTGTTAACACCCCATCAACTAGAAGAGACAGACGTGAAAGGAACCAGAGGTCGAGTTGGGGCTTGGAAGGGAGGTTCATTGCCCAGCTGGACCTGGAGGGGTGTTCTAGAGATAACGGTGTTGAGTTGTATGGGTAAGGATGTGAGTTGTATGGGTAAGGATGTGCTGTACTTCTTCTCCCAGATAAAGCAGGAAGGCCGTTCCAGGCAGTAGGACTAGCATGATATGGGAGGTGACCCTGAAGAGACATGGATCAGCCATGAAGACCTTACAAGGAATCAAGTTTATGCCATAAAGAACAGTTAGATATTAAAGATTTTTAAGTAGAAGAAGGATATAAGTTAATGACCAGGTCCTGGACTCTAGAGTGGCATGAAAGATTGGAAAGATGGGATTGTGGAATCAGAGAGACAAAAAACACTTTCACAACAGTCCTGGTAGGAAGTAGTGGTGGCCAGAATTAGGACCATAGTGATGGAAACTGATGGAGAGGAATCTGTACCTTTCTGCACCCAGATTACTGATGACTTTAAAAACTGCTGCATAGCGATGATGAAGGGCTTTCCTGGTGGCTGAGCAGTGAAGAATCCACCTGCAATGCAGGAGCTGTAGGAGACGTGGGTGGGATCCGTGGGTTGAGAAGATCCCCTGGAGGAGGGTATGGCAAGCCACTCTGGTATTCTTGCCTGGAGAATCCCCCCTCTTGCCTGGAGGGCTATAGTCCACAGGGTTGCAAAGAGTCAGACAGGGCTGAAGTGACTTAGCATGCCCTCATGCATAATGATGATGGCTTTTATAAGACACTTTCCTCCCTTAATCCTTCCTTCCGCTCTGTGCAAGGTGGGCATTGTTAGGAGCTCATCCTGTAAGTGAGAGAAACCGAGGCCAGGATTTGAATAAGCTGCCCAGCCTCTCACACAGCCAGGGGTCCAGCTGCCCTTCACCACGCGCGGTGACTGCCTCTGGGGTCCGGAGAGCATCTCATCTCACGGATGAAGAGACTGAGG
The DNA here is from genome assembly GCF_019320065.1 of Cervus canadensis. Classification (NCBI taxonomy): domain Eukaryota; kingdom Metazoa; phylum Chordata; class Mammalia; order Artiodactyla; family Cervidae; genus Cervus; species Cervus canadensis. The sequence goes on along the minus strand of NC_057416.1, from coordinate 33,761,283 downwards.
AAGAGGCAGCTCTTTGGGCTACTGAGGGGAGGGAAGAGGCCAGCCTGGTTTTGGGGACCCTCAGATCTAGGGGGCTCTGGAAACACTGCCTGTGGGTCCATGTGTAGTGTCTGGAGTAGAAGCTGGTGAAGAGAGGCGTGTGGGTGTGGGGCGTCTGTGGAAAAGGACCTTCTGTGTGAGAAAGTTCAGTTCAGCTCCCAGCCATGTCACCTTTGCTGAGTCTGCGGTGGGAGCCGAGGTTGGTGGTGAGAATACAGTGTCCCCACGCGCCCCACGCCCCCCACCCCGCCCCGTGTGCCTGGCTTCCCCAGTTCACACCGACCACCACCATCCCCCCGCTCACAGCCCCGGGGTGAAATCTCAGGTGGTCTAGTGGAACTGAGATTGTCAAAAACAGCTAAAATGGGAGAGAGAGTGGGGAGGACGCTTGGCCTCTTAAAGGTCCTGCTTTCCTGACCCCAGTGAAGGTGAACTGTTGGAAGGCTTCTGGGGCTCCTTTGCAGGTGGTGGTGGGGTCTTTATTTGATCGAATTCTGTGTGTTGGCATCTTCCAGAGGCAGAGGGCTGTCCCCTCGCTGTGTCCCTGGACGGCCCGGCTTTCTCCTCACAGGTCAGGCAGCTAAAGAAACAACCTCTTGGGGAGCAAGCTTTCTGTCCAGAGCGGGCCCCTGGGGCTTCTCTGTAAAATGGACTTGACTCTTCAAGGACAGGTGAACATTTGGGGGTCTTCGCCTCCCCACTCCCCCACAGCTAAGGTCCACGTTCCTTGACTCTGTTCAGGACCCCACCCTGCCTCAGGCCATCCGGGAGCTACTGTGGAGCTGGGAACATCCCCCGGTCACCAGGAAAGGTCATAGCAACAGCTTCCGGTGACTTATTTTCATCTTGGATGATGTTCTAAAATAGCTTTATTTCTGAGAGCCATTAAACACTGATAAGTGGGCGTTTGGGTCGACAGAAGACAAATAAGGAGCAACATTAACATTATCTTTTCCGTGCACATGTGCCGGTGCGTCCAGGGAGGGCTGGCCGGGGCCTGGCTGGCCCATCAGCTGACTCTGGGCGGTTTCTCTGGTGGGCCAGTGGCAGTTCGTCCCTGCACACTGCGGCTGCCCGCTTTGTCATCCCGAAGGCTTCTTCATGTAAATCTCTTTGTCACCTTGCGTGGAGGTTGTTGTTTTTTTTGTTTAACCTCTCAGTGCTTCAGAGACTGAGGCTTATTGGTACTGACGGCCCCTGACTATGTAAAATCCTGGAGGCCACCGTTTCTGCGCTGCTGGTCCGTGGAGAGTTCAGCTGGCTGGCCCCTGCCGATGGCTCCGGTGGCTTGGGCTCTGAGGGCCGCATGAAATGGCAAATTCCTTCCCCCCCCCCAATTGAAAACAGTCCACAGAAACTCAAGACAGGCTAAATCCCCTTCGCTCCTCTTCCCATGTCCCCAACCTAGCAGTGGCCCCTGTCCTCAAATGCAAGGCCAGATCTCTGACCGTAGTCTTCTCATTTTTAAGCACAGAGGTGTTGCCCTATGAAATGGGGCCAGGGTCTGCCTTCCCAGGAGGGGGGCTTTGAGGACACTCCCGGAGGACTTAGCAGGTTGTGCAGGGGCCTCCTTGTCCAGGGCGGGAGGGCTTGGCAGTGGGTAGACTGGAGGGGATCACTGTTACCTAGCAACAGTCACATCCTGCCACAGGTCTGCGGCTGGAGGAAAGATGTCTCCACGGGCACGTGGAGGGAACTCCCTGACACTCTCCCTGACCTGGGGGGCTTGGCTTTCAGGGTGATCTGGGGCCCGCCTGCAGAGTCCCTCACTGTGGGATGTCTTTCTTGCTCCTGCACACGGTGTGTGCCCGCGTGTGTGTGTTTCTGTGTGATCACATGCATGGTCCACGCATGAGGAGGGTGGTGGTGATGGGAGTGCAGAGGCCGGGGAAGCAGCAGCTCAGTTCCTGGGGTTCCAGAGGGTTCCAGACGTCCCGGAAGTTGCCCGCCACTTTCAGGGGTACACCTTCCTCTTGGACTGACTGCTACAATGATTAGATTTGCCAAAATTGGTCCAGGCTGGCCCTGGTTTCAAACATTCGGTTTTGCATTCCATCACATAGCATGCTTTTTTTCCCCCTGAAAGCCCAACATTAAGATGGATGTCTTTCACTTTAGGTTTTTCTTTTTTTAAAGAAATCTTGCTCTTTCATTAATATATAGCCAAATAGATACAAAACATTGTATACATTTCTTAAAAAAGATAAACAGTAAAAAAAAAAAAAAAAAAGATAAACAGTGTCTAGTCCTCAGAGGACTTGATTGCATTATTTGTCACACATTAGTTACACATATTACCTGGTAATATGTTTGCTAATTGTCCTTAGCATTCGGGTTTAATCCGAGCTGAAAATATGTATATTTAGGAGTCTAACCCATGAGTCTTTCTATCAGTCTAGACACATCAGGGGGGCAGTTTATCACATCCTTTTCTGAGAGCACTTCCTGGATGGAGGCAGAAAGAGCATGAGGGAGCTGGGCCCCTAGGGGAAGGGCAGGTTTCTGAGGCAGAGGCCGAGAAGTGCCATAGGAGAGGGGTCGTCCACACTCAGCCTTGTTCCCGGCTGGATGGTGAGCCTCATTTACCCTGCAAGACTGAGCACACCCTTGGTGATGTTTATTGCTCCGAATCTTGGTCTGGAATCTCTTTATCTCTCTGTTTACTTATTTATTGAGTTATAGTTGATGTATAGTATTATACAAGATACAGGTGTACAATATTCTGATTCACAATTTGAAAGGTCATATTCCACTACAGTTATTATAAAATATTGGCTATATTCCCAACATTGCACAAAAATATATCCTTGTTGCTTATTTTATCTTTTCAATTTTATTGAAGTACAGTTGATTTACAATGTTGTGTTAATTTCTTCTGTACTAAAAAGTGATGTGTGTGTGTGTTGTGTGAATTGTTTGTCATGAAATGTTGAATATAATTCCCTGTGCTATATAGTATGAACTTGTCTTTTGTAGCTCGGTAGTAGTGGTGGTTTAGTTGCTAAGTCACGTCTGCCTCTTGTGACCCCACGGACTGTAGCCCTCCAGGCTCCTCTGCCCATGGGGTTTTCCAGGCAAAAATACTGGAGTGGGTTGCCATTTCCTTCGCCAGGGCATCTTCCTGACCCAGAGATTGAACCTACATCTCCAGCATTGCAGGCGGAGTCTTTACTGAGCGAGCCGCCAGGGAAGCCCCTCTTGTTATTTTATCCATAATGCTTTATACCTCTTTGTCCCTTACCTGTACCTTGCCCCTCCCCTTCCCTCTCCCACTGATAACCACCACTTTGTTCTCCAGATCTGTGAGTCTGCTGCCTTTGTGTTCAGGCACCTCTTTTTTCATGTCATTTGTCTACCAACCCTTGCTTCCTCCCCTCCCCAACCTCTGCAGCTCGGTGGAGGTTCTGAGAATTCCCCATCCCTTGCAGCATAACGCTTTTGCTATTTCTGCATACAAAGGTGGAGAAATACAGTGATTTTTCTCCGCTGTTCCTGGTTACCTCTAATTCCGTTTGTACTCCCTTAGGAGAGGGTGGAGCAGATGTCTTGAGACATCCCTTCTCTTTATCAACCTGTTTACCCGACCTAAGACATCCTTCAGCAAATGGTGCAGCTACTTCTGTGACAAAGCAATTCTTGCCACGTGTCTCTGTGGGGCAGTCAGACGCGAGCTCGGTCTTCGCCTGACAGTGGGGTAGTAACGCCCTTCCTTTGAAGCATTCGTGTTCCCGAGGAGTATGGAAGTTTCAAGATGAGCCACCTCAGGCCTCCACCAGCAGCCTTGGAAGGTCATGGGCTTGCTTTACAAACAGGGGAGCTGGTAAGGGAGGAAAAGGGGAGGTGGTCCAGCACACAGGAGCCCCTCCTTGGAGAGAGTGTCTCTTAAGCCTGGTTTGCTCCAGAATCCTCTTCCTTAGCCTGGAAAGAAATCTCCACTTGGTTTGCAAGACCACAGTCTAGACCCACTTCTGCTGTTGCTTTCTGAGATGTGCGGTAATAAAATTGGCTTTATTGAGTCCATAGGTGCATTCATTCAGTTACTCAGCATTTATGTTTTGCAGCCATCTATTATGTGCTTGATGTTGGAGGGATAAACACATGTCGCAAACATTCTGTAAGTCTAAGAATCCATCCTCCGTCTGGGAGGGGGACGACTGACATATCCTGATGAATTCAGAGGCATTTAGTAGCACAAGACATGGATGAAATTAAGCAATTAACTTCTAGGGAAAGATAATCTTCCCTTCCACAATTAACCAGCCTTCTTCATATTTTACCTTGTGGGAAGATTGGAAAGATCCTCAAGGAAGGAGATGGAAAGATTAGGGAAAGAGATCTGGTGAGAAAGAGCCGAGGGTCTGAGCTGTCCCCCCCCCCCCCACCCCAGGAGAGGAAGTGGGGAGGACTCCTGTTGATGTCTGTTGGGGTGTGGAGTTGCTCAGTGAGTGCTCCTGCATTGTTCTCCAGTCTGCTTAAGAATAAGGCTGTAACAATACTCTGTGCTGTTTTATTTTTTTATTGTCTACCTCACACTGGATTATATGAGGAACTGTATGCACGTTATTCACTCACACTTTTTATTACTGAGAACAGTGTGACCGTTACAGTTCTGGGCACCGAGGTGAATAACACCAAGTTCCTGCTCCATTGGAGTTTGGGGATCATCTCATATTGTCCTTTTAATAACCATGGCGGGGGGTGGTCAAAATTTCTGGTCTTTTATAGAGAATGAAGCTGACACTAAAAGAAGTTAAGTAGTTTCGCCAAAGTCAAGCTGCAGGCTTAAGTCCAAGCCCCATATTACACTGCTTCCCCACGGGCAAAAAAGAATCCCCTGGGTACCAGTACCAAGACAAGAGACATCAGCCTACCAGTGAATTTTTACTGGGAGGCTTGTCCATGTTCAGTAACGTTATTATGCAAGACATTCACATTATGCAGGTGGACGGTGTTTCATAACAGGAGCAGACTTTCTTGGTGAAGGTGAGGCTTGAGCCAGACCTTCTAGAAGCTTCAGTGGTTCTTGTGGGGCTAAAGGGAGGGCCTTCCAGGGAAAAGGAATGATGCAAACATATTAGAACAGACGTGGGACATGCATGAGCCTGGTAAGAGTGAAGAAGGAATCCATCTAGAGGGTTGGATGGGTGGAGCAAAGCCATCTGGCAGGGCTATGAGGGTGGGAGGGTGTAATAGGTAAAATTTGATTTGGGGTAATAGATAAAATAGGAAAAGGAGTACGTCAAGGCTGTATATTGTCACCCTGCTTATTTAACTTATATGCAGAGTACATCATGAGAAACGCTGGGCTGGAAGAAGCACAAGATGGAATCAAGATTGCCGGGAGAAATATCAATAACCTCAGATATGCAGATGACACCACCCTTATGGCAGAAAGTGAAGAACTAAAAAGCCTCTTGATGAAAGTGAAAGAGGAGAGTGAAAAAGTTGGCTTAAAACTCAGCATTCAGAAAACTAAGATCATGGCATCTGGTCCCATCACTTCATGGGAAATAGATGGGAGACAGTGGAAACAGTGTCAGACTTTATTTTTTGGGGCTCCAAAATCACTGCAGATGGTGATTGCAGCCATGAAATTAAAAGACACTTACTCCTTGGAAGGAAAGTTATGACCAACCTAGACAGCATATTAAAAAACAGAGATATTACTTTGCCAACAAAGGTCCATCTGGTCAAGGCTATGGTTTTTCCAGTGGTCATGTACGGATGTGAGAGTTGGACTGTGAGGAAAGCTGAGTGCTGAAAAATTGATGCTTTTGAACTATGGTGTTGGAGAAGACTCTTGAGAGTCCCTTGGACTGCAAGGAGATCCAGCCAGTCCATCCTAAAGGAGATCAGTCCTGGGTGTTCATTGGAAGGACTGATGCTGAAGTTGAAACTCCAGTATTTTGGCCACCTGATGCGAAGAGTTGACTCATTGGAAAAGACCCTGATGCTGGGAGGGATCGGGGGCAGGAGGAGAAGGGGATGACAGAGGATGAGATGGCTGGATGGCATCACCAACTCGATGGGCATGAGTTTGAGTAAACTCCGGGAGTTTGTGATGGACAGGGAGGCCTGGCCTGCTGTGATTCATGGGGTCGCAAAGAGTCGGACACGACTAAGCGACTGAACTGAACTGAACTATTTAGATAAAAGGGTAGACTTTTAAATAGGCAGCTGCTTATGAGCAATGGCATTTGGTCATTCATCTGGGTGAGCAGAATAGTCAGCCTGGAGCCGGGCAGGTTGACTTGTGTGCCTACTTTTGGTGGCCGTGGACAAGGATGGACACACCTTCCACCTATTCTCCTTCTCAAGGTCGGTGTGAAGCCTTAGAGCTCATCAGTTGCTTAGGGGCAGGGGTTCTTAGTGATCACTGCTTGAAGCTGGGGAGAAGGACAGGTCCGATCAGATGCCCTTGGACTGTGTTCTGTTGACGATCTAACCCAAGCCCTTTTCCTGCTTCTTGTCCTGGCCCACACTGAGCACTCCTGTTACAGGCACATTCTGTGATTAGAGGGCTGAAAGGTGTGGTGTCCTGAGATAACTACGGGGTCACCCTTAAGCAGTGTGGGCAGGAAATGAGCTGTTTTCCCCCCTTCCCTGTGGTTTTGGGGCAGAGCTGAACTGCCCCTGCGGGCAAGAGTCCCAGAGCTACCAGAAGCTGCAGATGGAGACCCGAAGTGGCCACCTCTTGTTACAGACATTGCTAAGCCGCTGTGGCCTCCAGCCTTTCAGCCTTTGGCCCCCTAATAGCCCATGCATGGCCCTCCCTACATTGTCTGATTTTATTATTTTGAATACAGGAGATTTATAAAAGCCAACATAATGGGATTACATTTTTGTATCTGAATATACTTGCAAATCAGAACAAATTATGTGTTCATTCTTCATTCCACACATATATTAAAATAATTGCTATATATACTATGCAAATATATTAATAATTTATTTGTGCCAGACATAGTGCTTGCCTCTGGGGTACAGCTGAGGACAGCAATCCCTTTTCTCCTGGAAATGACAGTCTGCTACGTTGGGGCAAACAAGACAAACAAACAGGCAAATTCCATAATATTTTATAAGATGCTAAGTGCGGGGTGGAAAAATAAGAACCACCTGTAAGATGGACTGGGGATGCTGGGAGGCAGGGTTGGAATTCTATGCCTGATGGTTGGGTGACATTTGAACAGAGACCCAAAGGAAGCGAAGAAGGAGCTGTGGGGCGGTATCTGAGGAAGAAACTTGCAGGTAGAGGAAACGGCGAGTGCAAAGGCCCTGGGGTCAGCGTGCCTGGCGTGTTTGAGCCTAGTAAGAAGGCCATGCGACTGGAACTGTGGAGTGAGGCCCGAGCAGTTGGTGGTTCAGACAGAGGCGAAGAGGAAGGAGGCTGGGATCGTCCAGGTCACACAGGGAGGCCTGAGCAAACGCATCCTCGGATCTGACTTCCGTTTGCCAGGATCACTCTGGTTGCTCCTTTGAGAATAAAACAGGGGACAGAAGAGGGCGCAGAGGGACCCGACAGGGAGCCCAGGGTAATAATGCAGGTGAAGGGGGAGGATGCCTTCTGACAGCAGAGCTGTGGCGATGGCGGAGGGCTGGATGTATTTTGCCGTTTGAGTTGGAAAAAGAAGCAAGTGCTCAGGCTGCCTTTGTTAGAACATCTGGTCCAATCTCCTGCCTGTAAACCGGAGTCGCTCTGTAGGGAGCCATTGGGCTTGCTGTGCCTAAATGCAGACTGGGTGGGTGCGCGGGGCGGGGGGGGGGGGGACTGCTTCTTCATTAGTGTGCCCCGTGTGTGTATACCTGTATAAATGTGTACCTGTGTACAGGAGAGGGTGTGCGCATGCGTGTGGTGCCTTTTCTTTTTGGCCGCGGTCAGCCACAGCCCTGAATCCATCCGCTGAGGCCAGTGTCTCTGGCTCCCTCTGCTCTCGCCAGCCGTCCCCCCCATCATCCCCACCCCCAAGGCATTTTGCTGGTATATTTTGCAGGTGCTGCCCTCCCCTTAATCATCCACCACTTCCTTTCCCAACCCCCTTCTTTTTGGAAGTTGTAAAAAAATTAAAAAAAAAAAAAGATGAAACAGCCAGATGTGAGCCTGGTCTCATCAGTAATCCATAAAAAAAAAACCCAAGCATCCCCCGCTCATCACTCATGCTTTATGAAAAGTTAAAATTAAATCAGGGCAGCGTTATTAAGCTAAGTGATTTTTGCTGGATTCGGATGAATTCCTGTGTGTGCCACATCGTTTGTTGGAAATGCGCCTGGGGTGCCCATGGGCTCTGAATGCACATCCACCAGCTATTAGTGGAAATGGATCTGCTTACAATGGGGCACTTGAGGTTTTCCAGCCCCGGGACACCAGCGTTGTAGGCAGAACCCTGCTACCCCCGGGGCTCTGGGTCCTCTGGTCCCCACCACTGTTAACAACAGGCGACAGAATCAGGAAAAGGGAAGAGAAGTGAAGTCGCAGATGGCATGGCCCTGCAGTGATGGATACGAATTCCAGAAGGATAACCGCAGGGGAATCTCTTCTTTCTGGGGCCTCAGAAAGGTCAGGGATGGAGGCACTGAGAATGCTGAGGTCTGGAGCTGCTGTGAACATCTGACACTGGGAAACACCAGGCTAGCTCTGGGAGTGACTGTCCCGAGGCTGTCCCGAGGAGGCCCCTGGAGCTGAGGCTTATCTATGGTCATTCACCTGCTTCCTGACTTTCTTTCCTTTTGAGAAGCTGGTGGGTTAGTTGGTCCGGCATTCTAAAACCCAAACATTTGTTGAGAAAGTCAGACTGATGATCAGCCAGTGGGTTGGAGAAGGGAGGTTAGCTTCTTTTAGGGCTCAGACTACAGAAGTGTGGGACTGAATCTCCACTTTATATGTGCAGGCTGTGTGGCTTTAGGTGACTTACTTTGTAACTTCCAGTTTCTGTCTGAATCTTAGTACAATAAGGACAATCTCATTCCTCTTAGGTAGGTCTGTTGCTTGGGAGAGATGAGCCATGTATTTAAGTCACCCAAGTGGGGTTCAACCTGGAAATGATGTTGGGTCAGTGGTCATTATGCATCCTCTGTGGAGTCTTAAGGAGAGAGGCCTGGGGTCCCTGGCAGGGTTGCCCTGGGGGCCAAGTTCCTGTCCTGGCTGGACTGCCCCTCTGCGCTAGGTCCCATCCTCTGCACTAGGCCCCCTTCCTCTACCCCAGACCCACCTGGCTCTCCTCTCTACAGCAGGGCGGGTAGAATCATGGGGGAGATTTATTTGAAGGACACGTTTTCGGAGGGATGTCAGTCTTCGTGTGTGTATTGGCACAATTGACTCTGCATTCACAAGTCCCTTTTCATCTTGGACTTTCTTGTGTGAAACACTGCTGAAGCTCAGAAATGGGAGAAAGTGGCCTTTGTCACTCTTGCTACGAGGCACGGTGAACTTGAGAATTCAAAAAAGCTTGATTCTCTGAGCCTTTCCTTTTGCCAAGAGATATCCACACACAAACCTGACATTTTTTAGGGGAATCTTGCATCAAAATTTGCCCAATATGATTTAATTTCACATTTTTTTTTTTTTTTTGCCTGACCCTGTTCAGAATCCATTTAGTAAAATTCTGTGCTGTGTGAATGTCACTCTTATTTAAAGAGCTGACGTACTAAATAGAGGAAGAATTTCAGTAAGTGTTTCAGTGAAAGTGCTTGGGATTTTATATTTTTAGGAAGTCAGTTCGTCATATATAAATATTGGAATATCATATCATCCAAATCAGGTTCAGTGCATTTTCAATTTCTGATATGTTGTGACATATAGTTCAGTTTTTGAGAAATGCAATTTGGTAGACTTTTCACAGCTACCTCCTAACATACTGGGGGCTGTCTCTATATTTGCTCGAATCCAACTTATACCATCACAGTGTGTAAGAATACCAGTCACTTGGGCAAGTCACAAAACCCACTGCAGTCATAGAGACGAAAAATTTAGAACTGAGACGCTGCACCCTCATGTCACCTGTGTGACCTGGGGTCGTGACGTCATCCCCAACCCAGTGTCGCCAGGAACTGTGACAAGTGCTATGCAGGGAAAAGCCAGTTCTGACTCTGTGTTGGAATTGCTTCTTTCACTTGCTTTTCGTGGCTTCTGTGACTATAATCAGAATGAATGGCCTGGCTCAGAGAACCCTGTCCCCCTGCCTGACTGTTAAAGTGCCTTTGTTCAGGACCCTGTCCACCTGGAGATGGCTGCAGGAAGGAAGAAATTAAGGCGTCCCCTGCCTGAGACTTGCCATTCTGGGAGATCTTTACAAGACTCACGGCCTTTTCACTGTGTTCCCTACCTCCCCCCACCCCCATCTCTCTTCTGCCAAAGGGCCTGGCACCATACGATGGTTATTTTGAGATGCTAGTCTGCCATCTTCTCGATCTGTATTCTTTGCCTCAACACCTCCTCTCGCGGGTTCATTGACCTGGATTCATTGGCCTGTCAAGTGGCCGAGCAGAGTGAGCTTGGACTCCGTCACAGTAACTGGTCCCACGGAGTAAGTATGAACTTGACCTCCTCTGCCCTTGCTGTTAAGATGTTCAGCCATCATCTCCATCACTAGAGTTGGCCTTTCTCAGCTAACGGGTAACAACTTGGAGGTGTTTCCAGCATGGCACATCTGAGGGCCGCCCTACCTGACCTCCTACCCCCCAACCCCGACAATTACAGATTTATTTTTCTCAAGTGTTCCCCAGGTCCTTCTGAAATGCAAACACTTTCAGGTCTGTAAGATTTTAGTGCTGTGTTTTATCTGTGGGCCTAGAGCCAGTGTAGAAGTGGGAGAAGGGGAAACTTTTAAAGGGGAAATCAGTCTCAACAGAGGTCATTTTCTGCTGATTTTCTAGACACTAGCAGTTAAGACAAATGCTTTTCCATCCAGGGTGAAGTGGGCCAGACTTCTTGAGCCTGGGACAACACAACTCAGGTTTATTCCATCCAAGCAAAAGTCAGATGCATTCATTTGCTGGCAAACTCAGAAGGTCATAAACAAGGCATGCAACCCTAAGCCATGCACAGACCTTCTGTATGCTGGAATTGTGCCAGTCACGAGAGATACAAATAAAATATGAGTAAAAATGTATCCCCATTTTCTAGGACTTTATTATCTAATTGTGGAACAAGTAATGATGTGTGCTAATTACTTTATATAGGTAAATGCTGTCATAAAAGGAAAAGTGTGTGTGTGTGTAATCTTTACATGGATACTAGATCATGGGTATTGATGGTAGAAAGCTTTACTTTGATTTCTGACATAATGAATGATTTTCACAAGGTTTTCCATCACTGGTATCTCAAAATTATGTTATTCTGATGAATTTCGGGGTTTCCTATGTTCTCTTGCTCCAGTGACGGTCGTTAGATGGATTTGTCTCAGGGCTTTAGCTCAAGTCTAGTGCTTGGTCTGAGACACTCTACTCTGGTGCCTTTGGTTACCTTCTGGGCATTTCTTCTTAGAAACTGTGTAGGATGTTTTTGTTGTTGTGCTGGGTGTTCATTGCTGAGCACGGGATTCCTCTAACTGGTGAGTGGAGACTACTCTTTGCTGTGGTGCACGGGCCTCTCATTGTGGTGGCTTCTCTTGTTGCAGAGCACAGGCTCAAGGTGCGTGGGCTTCAGTAGTTGCAGCAAATGGGCTCACTCAGCAGTGGTAGCTCACAGGCTCTAGAGTGTCAGCTCAGTAGTTGCAGTGCATGTGGAATCTTCCTGGACCAGGGATCGAGCCAATGTCCCCTGCCTCTGTAGGTGGATTCTTATCCACTCTACCACCGGGGAAGTACTCCATAGGAATTTAAAAAATGTACTTATTTAGTTGGGGCACACAAGTTCTTTTGTTGCAACATGTGGGATCTAGTTCCCTGACCAGGGATCGAACCTGGGCCCCCTGGATTGGGAGCGTGGAGTCTTAGCCACTGGACCACCAGGGGAGCCCCTCCATATGAACTTAAACTCGCCCAGTTGTACGTAACTGTTACCTCCATCTGCTCCCAGCCTCACCTCCCACCTCCTCTGGGGTTGCTCAGGCCACAGTGAATGGCACCCCATCTGAGCCAATGCCAGGGCTAGTTCTTGACTCATTCCTTTTCTTTGACCACTTCTTTCAAAGACCTTCAACAGATTCTATTTCCTACTGATTCTTTTGTACCTTCATTTCCTCCAAATTTTCTCCCCCTGCTGGCGTGGCCACCCCCCCACCGCCCCAACCTTCCACGTGGTTTTATACACTCAGTCCTAACCCGTTTCCCATTTGCTGGCTTGGTCCTTCCTATGCGTGGTGAGAGTAACACAGGTCTGATCACCTGCTTGCCCTACTTCAGCTCTTCCGAAGTCCATGTTGTCCTTGTGAAGGAATCTAAACTGTCCCATCACTGTCTGCTGTCTTCACTGCTTCCTTTTCAAGGTTCATCTCTTGCTCGTGTTCTGGACCCCAGATGATCTCTGGGTCACCTGAATGGTCTCCTGTTCCTCAAATGCAGCCTCTGTTTCCAACACTCAGCCCTTTGCATGGCCTGGTCTTCTCGTCCGGGATGGTCCTCTCTGCGCTGATTCACCCACGTGTACATACAGAGCGTGTGACCTTGTGCTCGGTCTTGGCCTGAGGACTGGGGGCATGAGAGAGACTTGGTTCTTTTCCCTGTAGGGTCTGGAACTAGTTCAGGAGGCCAATGAGAACGTGAATATGTAAATGGCAATGGTGATAGGTAAGGAAAGAGGGAGGACAAGAGTGTGAGAAGGGCCTGATTTAGATCAAGGTGGTAGTCAGGGCTTCCTGGAAGGCAGTGAGGAGGCCAAGACTTGTTCTTCAGGGTCTTTCTCCCACCACTTTCTCTAGGAAGCTTCTCCTGGCTTCCTAGCTGTGGGTTGCATGATTTCCTAGGGCTCATGTAGCACCACCCACTTCCCTCTCAGATTTTTGGTTATTATATTGGGAAATCAGCCCTCCATCTCTAGATTGTCAGCTTCATGAGGGAGGGGTCAGAGCCTGGTTTCTGCATCCCTATTTAGAGGCACAGTAGTTGCTCATGAATATCTCTTGATGGTTTGGGGGGAAGTTGGAAGCTCTTAGCAGTCACAGGAGGGAAACAGTAGCCTGCGTTTTCTGCCAAAATTCTCCATAGGCTGAAACAATTCAGGAGCTATTATCCTAATGTCCGAGCTGGCCAATCCACATCTCTAGGGCCCTGTGCCACTGGACCATGGCTCTTCATAGAGCTTCCTGGGTGGTCCTGGGAGCAAGCAGAGGGAGATACTGCCCACGGTGGTAATGTCACTATGCAAAGGGTTGTCATTTCCCTTTGAAAAGACCTAAGATGATACTGGATATTGTTATAAAGTGGAAATATGTGTATTCTAATCAATACATTTATTATGCCTGTAAATTCTGCAGTGGGGGGTGGAGGGGCAGTGTGTCACAGAGACTCTTGTGACTGCTGGCTGACATCTGGGTTCTGTTTGGCTCCACCTTCCGTGATGGATCCCCCAACCTCATCTTGAGCTGGTACTCAACTCATGCCAGTGATCCATTTTTTTTCGGGTTGGAAGATCTCCAGGCAAAAGGCTTTGTCTCTTAACTTTTTATTTTATCCTGGAATAGAGTTGATTAACAATATTGTGTTAGTTTCAGCTCAGTTCAGTTCAGTTCAGTCGCTCAGTCATGTCCAACTCTTTGCTACCCCGTGGGCTGCAGCATGCCAGGCTTCCCTGTCCATCATCAACTCCTGGAGCTTACTCAAACTCATGTCCATTGAGTCGGTGATGCTATCCAACCATCTCATCCTCTGTCATCCCCTTCTCCTCCCACCTTCAATCTTGCCCAACATCAGGGTCTTTTCAAATCAGTCAGTTCTTTGCCTCAGGGGCCAAAGTATTGGAGTTTCAGCTTCAGCATCAGTCCTTCTAATGAATATTCAGGACTAATGTCCTTTATGATGGACTGGTTTGATCTCCTTGCAGTACAAGGGACTCTCAAGAGTCTTCTCCAACACCACAGTTCAAAAGCATCAATTCTTCGGTGCTTAGCTTTCTTTATATAGTCCAAATCTCACATCCATACATGACCACTGGAAAAACCATAGCCTTGACTAGACGGACCTTTGTTGGCAAAGTAATATCTCTGCTTTTTAATATTCTTTCTAGGTTGGTCATGACTTTTCTTCCAAGGAGCAACCATCTTTCAGGTTCATGGCTGCAGTCACCATATGCAATGATTTTGGAGCCCCCAGAAATAAAGTCTGACACTGTTTCCACTGTTTCCCCATCTATTTGCCATGAAGTGATGGGACCAGATGCCATGATCTCAGTTTTCTGAATGTTGAGTTTTAAGCCAACTTTTTCACCCTCCTCTTTCACTTTCATCAAGAGGCTCTTTAGTTCTTCTTCACTTTCTACCATAAGGGTGGTGTCATCCGCGTATCTGAGGTTATTGATATTGCTCCCGGCAATCTTGATTCCAGCTTGTGCTTCATCCAGTCCAGCATTTCTCATGAGGTACTCTGCATGCAAGTTAAATAAGCAGGATGACATATAATATATAGCCTTGATGCACTCCTTTCCAGATTTGAAACCAGTCTGTTGTTCCTTGTGTTAGTTTCAGGTGTGAGCAAAGTGATTCAGTTAAATGTATGCAGGTATCCTTTTTCAAATGATTTTCCCATTTCAGTTGCTGTATAACATTGAGCAGAGTTCCCTGTGCTATAGAGTAGGCCCTTGTTGGTTCTCCATTTTAAATACAGCAGTGTGTACATGCCCATCCCAAACTCCCTAACTATCCCTTCCTCCCTGGTAACCATAAGTTTGTTCTCTGTCTCTGAGTCTGTTTTGTAAATAATCAGTTCATTTGTATCACTTCTTTTGCAGTAACATGGATGGATCTAGAGATTATCATACTGAGTGAAGTCAGTCAGAGAGGGAAAGAAGCATCAAATGACATCGTTTCTAGGCGAGAGGCTTTTTGTGGCAGGGGTCATTACCAAACATCGCTTGTGTATAAGCAGGTATTATTATCCCTGTATTCAGATGTGCACACTGAGGCTGAAACAGTCTGTGACTTGCTGCAGGCACCAATTCCAGAGCTAGGATTAGTCCTCGATTTATCTGACCCCCAATTCTACGCTTTTTACTTTACCGCATACCACTGTGTTACTTCTCAGTAGGCAGAATTAACAACCTCTCCCTTCAGACTTCAGACATCTTTTTCAGTATTATCAAGTCATTTGCATGGTGAGGCTGAAAAGTAGAGCTGGGAGGTGTTGAAGGAAGAGCTTGTGTGACATCACTCTGCTGCAGTCTGAGATGCTTGGGTCCTGGCTTTACCCTCTTTGTCCACTTCACCCTTGTGACTTAACGTAACTTAACTTGCTGTGCGCAGGTATATATAGAAGCTTGGTTGCACCACAGGGTAATTTATATTCCCGACCACCGAGATTGTAATTGAAGCATCTCTTGTGAACACACAGCATTTGCTTTGTTATCTGGTAGCTGTGTCACTGCCTTTTACCTTGAGCTTTACATTAAAAAAAAAAATTTTTTTTGGGCCACACCGCACAGCATGTGGGATCTTAGTTCCTCAACCAGGGATTGCACCCACACCCCCTGTATTGAAAGCATGGAGTCTTAACCATTGAACCACCAGGGAAGTCCCTTGGGCTCTGCTCTTAATCAGAGTTGTTTTGCTTGTGTTCAAAACTCACTGAAGATGAGAGCTGGACTTATCATCATCTTTGTCTGACACTTAGCTCAGAATCCTTCAGGTGTGTGTCCCTAGACCCTCCACTTGCCACTGCAGGGAGTTTAGGAGGGTGGCCATCTGGGTTTCCACGCACGTGCTGCTTGTGTGGAGGGGGCAAGGCTGGGCTGTCACTTTCCTCTCTGTGGGTTTGTGTCTCTGGCTAAGCCTTCTCACCGTCTGATGAGGATGGGGAGAGCGGCCTGGGGCAGCTCCTCTGTGGCTACTGAAGCAGGAGGAGATCAGGAAAGCCTGGAAGGTCGACATGTGACTTTCCTGGGTGTTTTGCTGAAATCTAACTTCATCCTCTTAACACAGTACTTCTCAAGTTTCTAAGCTCAGGAGTGGCCAGGCAGGCATCGGCAGCCTGGCCCTGCTGGGAGGAAGCAGCGTGTATGAGGTGTTGATGGTCAAGGGCAATTACAGAGGCTTCCTCTGGACCTCAGGGGTCGTCCCCTCTGCCTCCCAGTTTAATTAAGTGCCAACAAAATGCACCTTGATGATGGGAGGATGCCGGGACATGACACGCCGCGCGGTCAGCATCAACACGGCTGTCCTGCCTCGCAGGGCCGCCTTTAGCTGCACGGGGCAGGGGACGGGCTGGGACCTTGTACGGGGAGTGTGGGCTGATTCCACGTGTTTGACGAGGTTGACAAAGAGGACGAGGTCGGCGGATGAAAGTGATGGGTGAGAATAGAGGAGCCCAGAGAAGGGATTTCTGAGGAGTTTGTTTTTTTAAACTTTTAGTTTTGTTTTGGGGGTATAGCTGAATAACAATGTTGTGGTAGTTTGGGGTGGACAGCAAAGGGACTCAGTCATGCATATACATGCATCCATTCTCCCCCAAAGAGCATTTACTGGTACCTTGAAAATAGACCTGAACTCTTCATGGGGGATGCAGATAATGTGAGTTGAGGCTGGGGGAAACCCTGTTATAGAACTCTGCAGCCTGCCCCTCGTGGAGCCCAAGTCTTCTAATTAGCCTTTCCTTGGGTGAAGGCCTTGAACTTCTCTTAGACCCACAGAAATGAAGCCCTCTTCTCCGGCACAGGTAACACTTTGACCTGGCATCATTCATTCGGTAGGGCTTCCCTATACTCGCTAATTAAGCCGGTTGCCTCGGGATCCAGAGGGAGGAGAAGAGAAGTCACCCCCTGATCTCAAGGCCGAGGCAGCATGGTGACCGAGGGGCTGATCTGCCCCAGATCTCGCACTAAGGAGACTTCAGGCAGCTGATGATCTAAGAGGAGGCAGAAGACAAACCCCAAATATTTCAAAGTATAAACAGGAAGCTTTAGGGGAGGTGGAACAGAGTACCATCTCACCCCTGATCGAGTCCCTGTTCCCTTCGTGGAAAGCTTCTCCTTTCTGTCTGTCTAGGTGAACTCAAGTCACCTTTGACTTTCCTGTTTTCCAGTTTCCTTAGGTGAAAAAAGTCACTGAAGTATATTTCAAAGCACACAGTGAAATACCTAGATTTTAAGTGTAGAGTTCAGTGAGTATTGATAAATGTTTACATTGCATAACTTTCACCCAAATAAAAATACAACCCATCATCCCTGAGGGTTTGCTCCTGCCCTTTTCACGGACTCCCCATTGTTTCGATTTCCCTCATACAGAAGAGTCTTGCCTATTCTTGAGCTTAATTTAAATGGAATCATGCATTGAGTCCTTTTATGTCTAACATTTTGCTTCACATCCTAATTTTTGAGATTGTTCCTTATGGATAGTACATTCCTTTTTATCGTTGAGTTGTGTTCAGTGGCATGGAGATACTAAAATTGGGTTGTCCGTTTTCCAGTTCATGGGCATATGGGAAAATTCAAGTTTTTTCCTTTTATGAGCAAAGTTATTATGTATATTCTTATATGGGTCTGTTTGGGACTTTATGTTTTAATTTCTCTTGGGTAAATATCTAGGAGTGAAATAGTTGATCATAGAGTAGATGTGTATTTCACATTAACAATAATTGCTACACAGTTTTCCAAAGTGGGCACCCCTTTCCCACACCCCTGCCATCAATGCATTAGAATTCGAAAGGCTGTCCCCTCCTAACATTAGTTATTGTCAGCCTTTTACTTGCAATCATTTCAGTGGATGTGTAGTGAAGTCTCACTGTGGTTCCTCATGTGAAATTAACCATCAAGTCCCAGTGAATCCTTTCTTGAAGGATGCTCTTGATGCTGTCAGATACATCTTACAAACTTTTTTCTTTCTTTAGTGCTCATAGCCCAGTCTTGATCACCTCTCAGCTGAACTAAGCAGTCGTCTCTTCACTTGCCCTCCTCCCTCCAGGCTCCCAGGTTGTCGGGCTGCTTTGCTGGCTTCCTGACCACTTCAGTCCTTTGCGCCTGCATGCCTTGAATGACTAACACCAATATCGGAAGTTTTCAAACTTAATTATGATCATAGAGGAGAACTCTTTCTTCAGAGCAGAGATTGCCTTTTGAATGGAGATGGGAACGTGCTTGTACATACTTCCCAAATCTGTCCTTGTAGATAGAGTTGCAGCCCCTGAGGTTCCTTCATGAGCTCCTGATGCTTTTTGGAGTGTAAGTTGGAAACCACCAACTGCTCCCGCCCAGTCAGGACGTGGCCCCTGTCCACATCGACTCCTCCAGCCCCACGGCTCTTTTACATCCTCTTCCAGCCGTATCCTTGTGCCTGTAGCCTTTTGGATGCAAAATACTGTTCCAAGCCTCAACACCTCTGCCCGTTCTGTTTCCTGTCCTTGTAAAGTGCTTCTTGCCCATGCCCCAATGCCTGCCTGGGGACCGGGACATCCTTTGAGCCAAGATACTCCAGCATGCATCCTTCCTGACATCTTCGCGGTTGCTGCCTCCTGTTGTGTGTAGCACCTTCCCCTTCACACACCCTGCTGGGCTACAGGCATCTTAATTGCCCTTGTATCCCACAGTCTGAGGTTCAGTTTCCTTTACATGATGGGCTCAGCCTACTTTTCTTACATCATCTTCACTAATTTCCATGCCTTAACCTTGCACTCCTGCCAGAGTGGTACACGTTCCCTACTGTACAAGCATCTCTCTCTGAGCCTTTGCCCACAATGTCCTCCCGCACCTGGAAAGCCCTCTTCACTTTGTCTGCCTTTTCCCATCCTTCCTGCCTTGTATTGGCGCCTTAATTCTGCTGCCTCCATCTGGCATCCCAGGACACCTAGGGGAAAGTTGTCCAGGAAGAATTATTTCTCCTCCGAGTAACCCTCCATATTTCTAAATTCCTTTGTCACTCATCATAGCCTTCCTAAAGGCTCACTGTCTATTTAGAGAGCTGAGACAAATACAGGGGAAGAGATAGGAACGCCATGGTATAGAATTCATTGTGTCCCTTCCCTAGCTCACAGCCTATGGGGACTAAGACTTGCTGCAGCTCATTACTTATTCAGAGCCTCGGGGTCTCAGGGGAGGAATAACTAGGTCAAATGGCTCCTTAAAGAGGCATGCTCTTTAGGGACTTCCCTGGTGGTGGGTAGGCCAGTGGCTAGGAATCTGCACTTCCGCTGCAAAGGGCGTGAGTTCAGTTCCTGGTTGGGGAACTAAGATCCCACAAGCTGAGTGATGCAGCCAAAAAAATAGGTAAATAAATAGAATAAAAATAAAATGGAGAATTAGCAACATCCTAAAAACATTTTTTAAAAAGTAATGCTTGGAATCATGATAGCACCAAATGATGGAAGGATAGACCCTGTAAGTGGTGGGTGGACCTGAAAGACACGGGTCAATTCTGTTGGGGAAAAATGCCCCACCTCCTTGAGAACTGGTTCTGATTCCGTTACATTGACTGTGTGATGCAGGGCTGTAGTACCCAAGCCTGTGGATTTGCTGGGACCGAAACAGATTTCATCTCCCCTGAACATGTCTCTGGCCCTTGGCTTTGCATCATCCAGAGCCTAGCAACAGAGAGCCTGAGGGGTTTTGAGTCATTTGGCACCAGGGCCATCAGAGCAGCCAGCAGAAAAGCCATCACCACCTCTGATGGGCTCTCGTGGGGTCCACTGGGCTTCAGGACATCCTGGCTCTGCAGGGTAACATACCACCGCTTCTCAGAAAAATAGTGCAGGCGCCAATGGCTTTGGTGTGGACCAACCATTTATGAAGAGCCTGAGATAAGTGGGCAGGTGGCCAATTTCTGAAGTCTAGTGTCATTTGAAATGAACACAAACAGCGGGGGATGGAGGAAAAGCGTGAATGCCACTGTGTTCAATTTAGCTGTGGGTGTTTCGGATGCTACTGATGTAGAGTCTTCCTCTGGCATAAACTTCAGCTCAAAACTGCCCTGCCTGTCCTTGGAAGGTGACCTTCCATTAAACCGGCTTTATTTTTTATTTTTTTTCTAATAATCAGCCCCTTTGGAGCATCCCATTGTCTTCCTGTCTCTCTGTCCCTCGCCCAAGTGTAGACCTTGGCCCCCACTGGTATCTGGCCCAGGTCTTTTGTCTTCCTCTCCTGCGCTGTTTAACTTACAGAAACCATCTCACCACCCCGCTGCCGTTTTTCCTCCCTACCTGGGACGGTTCTCACGCTACCTTTGGGTTGAGGCCATGATTCTCAGAATCCTCCAGAGCTGGATTGCTGGGGATGAGGGAAGAAATCCAGAATTCGGAACCAACTCTGCCAAAGGAGTGACCTGGAATCTCCCCCTCCCTAATCCTATTGACCCCTGAAGGTCCACAGTCAGCATTGCCTTAGCACTTTGAATTCTCACTTGCATCTCTGTCTTGCTATCACTGTCATTCCTTAAATTATTTGGGGTTCTTTTATGAATCCATCGTGTATATAACCATGTTTTGCAGTCCTAGGGAAGGGACTTTATCTTTCTCCGTTTGTGCTGTCCTAGCCTCACTCTCCACAGGAATTTAGAGCTCAGTCAACCTGCGGTGGGTGCTCTCGGAATGTTTTCATTTAGGGGGATCTTCGTGGTAGACCATTTAGAACGGTGGATCACAAAATGTGGTCCAAAGGCTGTTGGGGATTCCTAAGATGCTTGCAGGATGTCTGCAAGGTTGATATTATTTTTATCATTTTCTCGAGGTGTTCTTTGCCTTTTCCACTTGTTGAAGTTTGTGGAAACACGTGTGGAAAGTGTTGAAACTTCGACCAGTAAAAGAGAAGTGGTAATACTGCAGGTGACTCAGTCCAAATCACCGTGCTAGAAGTCAAGTAAGCTGGAAGTCAGTGTAGCAGCCACACGTTTGTGGCAGGAAGCCAAAATCCCATACTGTCAGTTGTACTTAAGAATGTCCTAGCTGGAGTTTTAGAAATGAATAATTGTGTTAGTTATCAGCCTTTGAGTACACATCTTTTTAACGTCCCATGTGATGAAGTGGGAATGATACACAAAGGATTTCCTTTCTACACCATGGTACAACAGTTGTCTTGAGGAAAAGTACATGGCCAACTGTTTGTGCTTTTTACATGGAATACTATTTTTGCTTGAAAAAAGGACTGAAAAAAGATAAACTACTCTTTGAAAATGTGGTTATTCAGATTTGAATATTTGGGAGACATTTTCTTAAAATTGAGTGAAATAAGCTTGCCATTTTAGAAAATACAACTGACTGTATTTTTTCACCAGTGATAGAATTTAAGCACTCAAGTGAAAATTAAAATTTTGGGAAATCTGTATCTATCATGATGAGGTTGACAGCTTCCCAAACCTTAAAGACTTTCTGATGAGGTGGTTGATATTAATGAATGTTCTTTATTTTTGATACTGTGCAATCAAATTTGTCATAATTTGAGAGATCTGCATAACTCAGTGAACTGTTTTCCACATGATCAATGCATGTTGTTATGAAATCATTGATGGGTAGAAGATATATTGAAAATGTAAGACAGACTAGCAGAGTCTATCATAACAAAGTACAAAAAAGTTCACTTGATAAGGGTTCATATTTTATAATGCATCTAACCTTTTAAGAAGCTACCCCTTGTCAAATTTTGATGTAGTATCACAGAAAAAATATCCATAATTCTATGCTAAGGGTACTATATCCTCCCTTTTCCAATGACATATGTATGTGAACTGGAGTTTCTTCATGTATTTCAACTAAAACAGCACATCACAACAAATTGAATGCAGATACAGATAAAAGAAACCAGATTTCTTCTACTGAGCTATAAGAGATCCTACATAAAAGAGATTTGCAGAAAAGCAAAACAATGCCACTCTTCACACTAATTCAGTAATTTATTTTAAACACCGCTTTTAAAAAACAAATCTTTATTTTAAATTAATTTTATGTTTACAGAGAAGTTCAAGTATAGTACAAAAATTTCTGTATTCCCTTCATTCAGTTTCCTCCAATGTTGGAGTCTTGTATTTCCATGGTATGTTTATCAAAACTAAGTGTTTAACACTTAGAAATGATTAATATTAATATAGTTATTAATGTGGGTACACCACTATTAACTAACCTCGTGTTGATTAACTTCATGTGGATTTCATATTAACTTCATGTGGATTTTACCGGGTTTTCCTTGAACGTTCTTCTTCTGTTCCAGGATTAACCTAGGATATCATGAGACATTTAGACTATAGATAGTGTTATATAAATATTAAATGCATGTGAAAATGTAATGATTTAGTATTGCTATTTTTTTTATAGCAAACCCTTTTTATATTTTTCTACTTTTTGGCATTGCATTGCCGCACAGTATGTGGGATCTTAGTTCCCACAACCAGGGATTGAACCTTTGCCCCCTTCAGTGGAAGTCTTAACCACTGAACCACCAGGGGAATCCCTATTATTGTTATTTTAAAATAAGTCAATAAATTTTTTTTAAAGTCTCAGTTTTCTGTCAAGCATCAACATGAATCAGCCATAGGTGTACATATGTCCCCTCCCTCTTAAACCCTGCAGAAAACAACAGAATTCTGCAAAGCAATTGTCCTTCAATTAAAAAATAAATGCATTTAAAAAAAAAGTAAAAAAAAAGTCTCAGGTTAAATTTCTATCACATTCATCCCTGAGAGATATGACCCACGTAAACAAAAGCCCTTGAATTCTCAACTGTTTTTAACTGTGGAAAGGGGATCTGAGAACAAAAAGTCTGAGAACTGCTGACCTCATGCATTCTGTGAGAGAAGAATGTTCGTTTTTGCAAATCACTCACCTTTGATGAGAGATACAAGGTTGAGAGTTTACATAATGTCTCTGGAGGGCTTATTCCCTCCCCGTGTGATCTATAAATACACATGTGTGTGCAAAACTAAATTCAGTGAGAAAGAACTTGGGTTGTGGAGACAGCGCTAGTTCACGCCGTTTAATTTAGTCAGCCCACAAATGTTTGTGGAGGACCTACCATGCGCCCTGTGGCATTCTGGGCTCCGGGGATCTAGCCATCCACCAGGCAGAGGAAGTCTCTCTCTAGAGAGCTTAAATTCTTCTGGGGGAAGTTAGACCGTAAACACACAACAGATTACATCACTTTATGTACTGGTTCGAGTTCTCATGCAGGGAAAGCATGCTGACCGGGTAGAGAATCATGTCAGCAGGAGAGGGGTGGGTACCTGCACATGTGGGGCTTGGTCAGACTTGCAAGAAGGCAGCAGACGGAGATCTGGTTGATGAACCTCCCAGGGATGAGCTTGGTGACTTCAAGAGGATGGAGGGAAGGCCAGTGGGGCTGGAGGGTGTGTGTGAGGAGTGTGGATGGAGGTGTGGCTGGGGAGGGAGGCAGGGTCCAGATCAGGTATGGCTCCTGGGCTGGGCAGCATGTTTGGGTCTTATTGCCTGGGAAGCTTCACTAGCCTTTCAGCAGGAAAGCGGTGGTGTCTGATTGATGCATGAAATCACCCTAGTCCCTCAAAGGATGGACGATCAGACGACAGGATGGAGACTGGAGAGCAGGGCGGTGCTTCATGGGACCCCAGGAGAGAGATGATGCTGGCTTAGGCTCCAGGGGTCCTGCCTGTAAGCGTTGTTGGATTCGGGATCTGTTTTTGAGTTGGAAGCAACGTGTCTTGCTTGCAGATTGGATGTGGGTGCAATTGAAGAGCAGTCAAGGAGGAGTCTTGGGCTTTTCTTCTGAGTAGCTGGGTGACTGCTTTGTACCATTCACAGGGCGGAGAAAGCCTTGGGGGCTGTGAGCTCACAGATGGTGCTCAGTAGTTCTCTCTGGATTCCAGTTAAATTAGAGCCCTGTTGGATAGACAGGCTAGCGTATGAACTACAGTGTCATTGAGCAGACACTGAGCAGTACCTATGTTGGGTGGAACACTGATCTAGGCATTCAAAGGTTTCCTCATGAATGAGACACACACGATCACGTGTGACCGTCTTTATTGTCCAGTGGTTTGGAAACAGGAAAGAGGGTCACTGTAACCCTATCTAGGTAACTTATCATCTCGGGACCCCATTCTCGGGGAATATGTTGAGGATGACCAAGGTATAGGCAAATACAGGAGTCAGAGATGTGTGCTCTTCAGGAGACAGGTGACATGGCTGGGGAGCATTTTGCAACTTGGGGGGCCCCCAAGAGATATATTGTCTTGTATTTCTTTCTCCTGGGAAGCTTAGAGCATTTTATTTTACTCCTCTTTCCTGTAACTGGGAGAGAGGTAGGCAGAGGAATGTCATTATTGGAAATATGTTATGAACCAATGAAAGCCAAAAAGGAAACGGTTCCTGGCGGTGTGTGTTTGTTTGGGTTAAAGGTGATGAAGACAGGGCAGTTGTGTATTGAGAGTGGCCCATGGTCAGCTAATGCTGGTGCAGGTCCCAAGGAGAGGTTCCTCCCTGCCTCATCTCTAGAGCCTCAGGTTGGGTTCTCTGGTTCTCTGTAGGCAGCTGTGCCACCTGACCTGATGACTTGGGATGCCAGCATGGAGTGGTACCCACCAGCCCTTTAGCAGCAGGTCCCCTGCAGGACTCACCATCTGCCAGGAGCAGAGAGTGGTGACCTGCAGGGGACCCCTCCGCTCTCCTTGGTGCTGAATCTGGAGTCCTTTCCAAAACATTCTTTGGGGCTGGCTGGAATGATGCAGGCGCTGTTTTTATGATGTTTTAGGTTTTTATGATGCTTCGTTTTTATGATCAGGAATTAATCAGAGTGAAGGAACTTTTGAATTGAGGAAGGAAGTGGATGAAGGGTTATACAATCCTTCTCAAAGCTGTAACCTTCTTAAAATTTTTAATTTATTTTCAGATAGTTTTTTGTTTTTAAGTATAATTGATTTATACTGTTGTGTTGCTTTCAAGGTGGACAGCAAAGTGATTCATTTACATATATATATTTATTTATTCTGTTATATGTACATATATGTACGTGAATGCTAAATTGCTTTAGTCATGTCAGACTCTTTGCGACCCTATGGACCCACTAGGTTCCTCTTGATTCTCCAAGCAACAATGCTGGAATGGGTTGCTATGCCCTCCTCCAGGGCATCTTCCCAACCCAGGGATCAAACTTACATCTCCTGAGGCTCCTGCATTGCAGGTGGATTCTTTACTGCAAGGCCACCGGGGAAACCCTATACATATATATGTACATGTGTATATTCTTGGTCAGATTGTTTTTCATTATAGATTATTCCAAGATATTGAATATAGTCCCCTGTGTTATACAGCAAAGTAGGTCCTTGTTTCATATGTAGTCGTGTGTATATGTTAATCCCAAACTCCAAATTTATCCCTTCCCCCTTCCCCCTCA
This sequence comes from Cervus canadensis, assembly GCF_019320065.1. Taxonomy (NCBI): domain Eukaryota; kingdom Metazoa; phylum Chordata; class Mammalia; order Artiodactyla; family Cervidae; genus Cervus; species Cervus canadensis. The sequence goes on along the minus strand of NC_057416.1, from coordinate 33,735,827 downwards.
CCAAAGCTGTAATCTTTAGTAGTAAAGATGAGTAGCTACTATTTACTTAATATCTTTTATGCATCAAGATTTTAGGTACTTTATGTTCTTTTTTCTCCTCACAGCAGTAATATGATTATTATCCCTGTATTATTGATGAGTAAGCTGAGGCTCAGTAATGATTAAAGTTCCCCAAAATGCTATTTAGCCATTGCATTTTTAAAAAAAATTCTTAAAATTTTTATAATATTGTAATTGAAACATGGTTGACGTACAATATCATGTTTCAGGTGTACAATGTTGTGACTCACAATTTTAAAAGATTATACTCCATTTATAAAATACTGAGGAAGGAATTCCTCAGTATTCCCTCTGCTGTACAATATATGCCTGTAGCTTATTTATTTTATACATTGCACGTTGTATCTCTTAATCCCTGACCTTTATTTTGTCCCCCCTTCCCTCTCCCGCCTGGTGACCAAAGTTTGTGCTCTGTATTTGTGAGTCTGTTTCTGTTTTATTTTTCTGCTGTGTTTTTTAGATGCCACTTACATGTGATATCAGACAGTATTTGTTGACTTATGCCATTAGAGATAACACCCTCCAAGTTGATCCGTGTTGATGCAAATGGCAGAATTGCACTCTTTCTATGACTGAGTACTATTCCATTGGATACGCGTACCACGTCGTCTTTCTCCATTCCTCTGCTGATGCGGTCCTAGTGGCTTCCGTGTCTTGGCTGATGTACATAGTGCTGCTAGAATCATCGGGGTGGACTGGACTTGACCTCAGCAGGTCCAGCCTGCATCTGAGGGGTGGCCTTAAGCTGTCACAGGAGAAATGGCTTGAGGGGTAACTCCCAGGACAGACATCATCTCTGCAGGGGCCTTTATTTGCCTCAAAGCCCAGGTACACAGACATGAATGTCGTTAGGGGAAGGACATTTTTCTTGCAGTTGCCAGAGCTATGGAGCAACTTGGGAAAACAAGTCGTGACAGCTGAGGCCAGAGGCCTCCAGCACCTTCTAGAGGTTTGTAAGAGGACCAGGCGAGCTCTTCTTACAGAGCGGATGGTGCGGACATTTCCTCGGCACGCCCTTGTCTTCCCATCTCTTCCCCTTCCCTGTCCTTCTTCAGCAGCCTCTGCTTTAGCCAGAGACACTAAATTGCTTTGGGAACCAGCCAGGCTGTCCCTTTCCGCCCTAGGGAGGCGGGGATGATGCCAGAAGCTCGCTGACAAGTTTGCTGCCTTAGAGCCTCCTGACCTGTGTGCTATTGCCTTGTGGAACCTGCTGTTGAACTGCTGTGGCATCTTAGTGCGACAAGCAGGGTAGATACAACTGTACCCATTTCCTGGATGGAGAGACTGAGAGTTAGAAAGGCATTTTCTCCTTGATGGGATCGTCCCATTTCTTTTTCATACCAGCTTGGGGAAAGGGGATGCCTTTGCAAGCCAAACAGAATAGTCTTAACAAAGACTTGCTCTGATCATGTCTCCCCTCTAAAGGTTAAAAAAGGACAGGGCCAGTCCTCCCTGAGAGGTCATCCTTGAACTCCTTCCCTGCAGCTGTGTGGCTCCATCCTGCCTGGGCTCTTGGCCCTCGAGGGACCCTGCTCCTGCACCTCCTGCTGTGTGGTCCCCACTCGGAGGAAAGCGGGATGTTCCTGGAAACAGGGAGCCAGCCGAGGGTGAATGACGGGAAACACTGCTGCCCTTGCTTGTTAGCAGTTTGCACCATTTATCAAAGAAATGAAAAACAAACAGTGCAGGATTTTAATTACTCTGCATCGGGGAGGCGATCAAACACCCAGAGACTCTAATGACAGAATCCAGAGGCAGACAGCTTTGAGGCAGCTGCAGCCCTGCCCTGGGAACCTTCTCCCTCTGTGGACCCGCCTGCTTGGCCCCGAGACCTGAGCTGCGGGGTGCCGATTCTCTCTTTGTGTCCCGAAGCACATCGACAAAGAGGGAGAGCTGGTCTTGTTTGGAAGATTGGAGATCGGGATGAGTGGGATGGCGGGGCCATGGCGGGATGGATTAAGGAGAGAAATACGTAAAAGGCTGTAAGGAAAAAGAAAGTGACACATGTGAGTGGGGTGCCCTTTTGGAAGAAGCTCACAGAGTAGTGACACTCGGGCTCAGCTAGAATCGGCTGATGGGCAGACTGTTCGATGCCCTTCTGGCAGATGGGCCTGCTCTCTGATCCCTCGAGAAGGCTATTGCTGAGCAGGTCTTGGGCTCTGAAAGAGGCTGAAGTCCAAACGTTGGAATTCCAGGATCCACAGGCGAGGAGAGGTCTGCATGTTCCCTGCGTAGAACCCATATGTCAGTTGGCTGGTCCCTCCTTTTGACATCTTGCCTCCTTTGGGGGTTGGTCCTGATTGATGCTGGGCTCTGCCCTCATTCAGCATATCTTCACCCTCCCTGGCCCCCTCCGACCTTGCTTTTCTGAAAAAAAAAAAAAAAAAAAAATCTATCAAGTGCATTTAGCCTGGGAGGTTGAATCATGCCCTAACAGGTTTTTCGAGATTCCTCGGATGGTGAACACGGCTTTTCACCATGTTCTCCTGGCGGTCTCTTGGGGTTCTCGCCGTGTCAGGCCTCTCTTGCCCGAACATGAGCAACTGTCTTGCCTGCAGTCAAATTATAGGACGCGACTTTGCTTGCAGAAGCTGCCACAACCCGCAGGTCTTGATCGAGCATCTCGCCGACTTTTAGCAGAGGCTGTGTTATCTTCCAGAAGCAGCAGAGTGGCCAACTGGCACTCGGGAGAAGCCAAAAACCCCAGGGCAGGGTGTCTGTAATTGCCTGGAGATACCCATTAATAACTTTCAACTTTCTGTCCTCTTTGGAAGGCGATCCACAGACTGGTGGCTCTGGAAACAAGACTATTTTCTCTGGAGAAGCCAAGCTTTTGAAAGTAATAATGAAGATGCTGAAAACGTTCTCTTTGATGCTGCTTGGCTGTATTGATCTGGGAATGGGTCCAGGGTGTCCCCACACTTCTCTCAGGAGGTGATCCAAGTCCCAGGGAAGTGGGGGATAATCGAAAGGTGAGGCTGTGAAGGGCTGGGGGTGTGATATTTATTATCGGTGATTGATATTCAGCTCAGAGCCTCACTCAGCCCCTGCGGCCACGCTATCCGGGACTGAATTGAAAACAACCCCTTGCTGGCTGCATGGAGCATTCACTGTCTTTGCTTTTGTCTCACTGATGTGCTGAGCTGGCCCTGTGGACCCTCCCCTGGGAGAACCCCATTATTTCTGCTCACAGCAATGCCACAGGTGCCTTGCTTCTGACCCTGACCCTGCCACAGACGATGTGACCCGAGGCAAGTCCCTTCATTCCACTGGTCCTCACCTTCTGCTCTGTCGGGCGAGAGATAAAGACATTCTAACTTACCCCAAGTGAGCTGAAAATGTGACGCTGCTCTGTGGGACCACTTTGGCAAGTTAGAAAGTTTTGTTGCTAATGCCAGGTCAGCCGATATTTCATTTAACTCTGATGTTTCCTTTCCCAGTTTCCCCATCTTCAACCCTTTTCTCTTGTCAGATCTACTGGTTGTATCCTTGGGCATTTTTCAGAGGCCCCCGGGCTGGGCTGAAGAAGATATCTGGTGTCATTGGCTGGACTTTTGTTGAACTGCGTCAGCACTGGTTGTGTTGAGTCCTGGTTTTCTGGATGCCGTGTCTACACAGCCCATAAACCCGGGGAAAGAAGGAGGGACAGAGTCTGAAAATTAATGCAAGGTCCCACTGGGTTTATTTTCCAGTCATGCCCCTGGTTGCCCCACCATGATGATTCGAGTGGCTCAGTCATGTCAGACTCTGTGACTTCATGAACTGTAGCTCATCAGGCTCCTTTGTCCATGGGATTCTCCAGGCAAGAATACTGGAGTGGGTTGCCATTCCCTTCTCCAGGGGATCTTCCCAGCCCAGGGATCGAACTCGGGTTTCCTCCATTGCAGGTGGATTCTTTACCTTCTGAGCCACCAGGGAAGTCCCACCAACCCAAAATCAACATTGGCAACAAATCCAGTCAGTTGACTTTTACTTCATTGGTTGTTCTTGGGGTGACCAAGATCCTCTTCTATCACCAAGATATGGTGGAGACATGCTTATAGGCACAAATTCCCTAGAAAGAAGACAGAAAAACAGGTTTGGGGGGTGACCCTTGGGTCTGTGGACCTGGAAGCTGGTGAATAAATGATGCGCTTCTGAGGACTAGATACTGAGGGTGTTGAAGGCTGGCGGAGTGCTGAGGACCTGGAGATACAAGCTGAAATATTTAGAGCTTGCTGCTGTTGCTTTGGAAAGATCAGAGGAGAGGTTTTCTCCCAATAGGTGGAGGGGTGTCCATGCCGTGGGCAAGCTTTCTGTTCTCTGCGAAGATGGGAATTGCATTGGTCTGTCCCTCAGCCACACGCCACCCCTCCCCCCCAGTTCTATTCTCTTTTCCAGCTCACAAATGCCACCTGGCTGGACACAGGAGCCCATGACATCACACTGGGTCTCTGCCCCAGCAGCACCTGGTATATTCTACTTTCAGGCCTTTGTTGGGGTCTGTGGAGGTCAGCAGTGGCTGGAAAGGTGGCCCAAGCCAATGTGATGGAATGAGGGGTCGATTCCAGTTGGCAACCCTGACATCCCAGCTGTGGAGGGCTTTCAGACAACTTGGCTCCCAATTTGGGAAGGTTCATAAGGAAACCCAAATTGTTTCCTGGCCTCTACACAAAGCTCCCATTTCAGGGCTGCAGCTGTTTTGGAAGAGTCTTTAAAAATGTGTTTTTTTTTTTTTTTAATATTCTGCAGGACTCGGGGTACCTAAAGACCAGCCAAAGACCAGCCAGATTGGAGCTCCATAATGATTACCTTTCTCTTGCAGAGATTTACAGTGGATTAAGTGATTATAATTGCCTAATTGCTATGGACTCCCTTTAGGACACTGGCAGGTGAAGACAGCTGGTAAATTACTGCTTTCTCCTGACCCTCAAATCAAGTGCATCAGCCCTATGACAAAACCAGGCAGACGGCAGCTGCAACTAGCCCGGCCTTTCCTGACTGTGAGGTTTGGAATTCCATCAGAGCCTCAAGGTCTCTCTCCTTCTGGCATGGGCCAAACTATTTTTTTTAATTTAATTTAATTTTTTTTACTTCTGTTTTTAAAAAATCTTTTATTGGAGTGTAGTTGCTTTACATTGTTGTTATTTTCTGCTGTACAGTAAAGTGAACCAGCCATACATATCCATAGATCCGCTCCTTTTTGGATTTCCTTCCTGTTCAGGTCACCACAGTTTTGAGAAGAGTTCCCTGTGCTATACAGTAGGTTCTGATTAGTTACCTATTCTATACATAGTAGTGTTTATATATCAATCCCAGTCTCCCAGTTCATCCCACCCTTTCTCCCCCTTTGGTATCCATACATTTGTTCTCTGTATCTGTGTCTCTGTTTCTGCTTTGCAAATGAGGTCATGTATACCATTTTTCTAGACTCCACATATAAGGGATATGATGTTTATTTTTCTCTTTCTGGACTTAATTCACTCTGTGACAGTCTCTAGGTCCATCCATGTTTCTACAAATGACCCAATTTTGTTCCTTTTTATGGCTGAATAATATTCCATTACACGTACCACATCTTCTCTACCCATTCCTCTGTTGATGAATAATTAGGCTGCTTCCATGTCTCGGCTGTTGTAAATAGTGCTGCAGTGGACACTGGGGTGCATGTGTCTTTTTGAATTATGGTTTTCTCTGGGAAGGAAAGTTCTAACAAAGTTCAGAGGACCCTTGAAGGAAATGCTGAAACAACAGTTGACTTAAATGCTCTGGAAAGATGGCTGCACTTGGAGGCAAGGAGACAAGGATTTGAGTCCCTGGGACATGAATTTGAGTTTCTGCTTTGTTTCTGTTAGTTTTGGGGAACCTTATGCTGACCGTGCCTTGGGCCTGTCATGTGGGCTTTCTGGGACTCAATAAGCACCTCCTGGGCTGTTACAGGTGAGGGCTGTACAGCATCATTAGACAGGTGGCATAAAATGCTTGCTCACCACGTTAGTTTCCGAGAGATGAAGGTGTGGGTGAGGCTCTCTCTGGAGGCTCTCGGGAGGAGGCACCCTGATTTCTTCCAGCTCTGGTGGTCTCTGGCATCCTTGACTTGTTGATGCTTCACTCCCAGCTCTGCCTCTGTTTTCGGGTGGCCGCCCATCTCCCCATTTGTATAACTTCCTTCTTCTTATAAGGACACTAGTTACTGAATGAGGACCTGCCCCCATCCAGTAGGACCTCATCTTAACTTCCTTATGTCTGCAAAGACCCTGTTTCTAAATAACAGCACATTCCAAGTCCTGGGAGTTAGGACTTACATGTACCTTTTTTTTTTAGGGGTCAGAACTCAATCCATAGCAGTCAGTCTTGACCCTGACGATGAGCACCCAGTAGCATGTTCCCAAATGTCCCCCGAATGCGGTCTGAACGGTGGATGAGGGGAAATCCAGGCCCTGGGAGGGGTGCCTGAGAACAGGGCCGCCCTGTGTGTGGGCAGAGGCAGAGTTGGTGAACTCTCTTGGGCTTCCCTGATAGCTCAGTTGGTAAAGAATCCGCCTGTAATGCAGGAGACCCCAGTTCAATTCCTGGCTCGGGAAGATCACTGGAGAAGGGATCGGCAACCCACTCCAGTATTCTTAGGCTTCCCTTGTGGCTCAACTGGTAAAGAATCCACAATGCGGGAGACCTAGATGCGATCCCTGAGTTGGGAAGGTCCCCTGGAGAAGGGAAAAGCTACCCACTCAAGTAGTCTGGCCTAAAGAATTCCATGGACTGTATAGTCCATCGGGTCGCAAAGAATCGGACACGATTGAGCGACTTTCACTTTCTCTTTCACTTAGTCCTCCTGGGATCCTACAAAGGCACATTCTTTCTCTTTAGTGCCTCCTCCTGTTACCGCTGTGGCCCAGCGTGAAGGGGGCAGGGTCTCAGGGTGGGGGAAGGGAGACTCTCCTGACCTTCCCGAGACCGCTTCCGGATCACAGAGGCCTCTTCCGGGTCACAAATCTCACCTCTTCCGGTGAGAGGGTGGAGCCGCTTCCCCGGCTGCACCGGGGAGGTGCTGGGGCATGCTGCCCGTCTTTTCCTAGAGAAGGCCTGCCCAGGGCAGCTCATGGATGCTGCTGGAGTTGTTTTCTTTGGGAGCATCCTCTGGGGTCTGCTTAGTCATTTTCAGATGAAGTCGCAGCAGGAACGGCACGTTCTTTTTAGACCCGGATGACCACGCCGGTGCATTTTAGTTTTGTTCTTGCCACACTAGCTGACGTGCCTAGAACAGCCCTCGGTCCGTGGGGTGCACAGCCTACCAGGGGTGCAGAATATATTCTATCTGTTGTTTAGGTGTTCGCAGAGTCCCAGGAGGACCTAGAAAAGGGTCCTTTCCTCACCTTGGGTGAGGAGAAGAGGGACCACGCCCAGGGAGGCAGCCCCTACCCACTGGGTCCGCAGGGTGATGAAGAGGAGAGAACACAGCATTGGACAGGATGGGAGGATGAGCGTGGGGGGTATTCCATCTGTGATGCCCCGCGGCAAGCCTTTGGGATGGCTGGGGTTTATCAGCTAGTGCAGCAGCAGGCAAGGGGCTTCCCAGGGGGCGCCAGTGGTCGAGAACCCACTTGGTAATGCAGGAGGCTTAAGAGACGCAGGTTCGATCCCTGGGTGGGGAAGGTCCCCTGGAGGAGGACATGGAAACCCACTCCAGTATTCTTGCCTGGAGAATCCCATGGACAGAGGAGCCTGGCGGGCTACAGTCCATAGGGTTGCACAAAGTTGGACACTACTGAAGCGACTTAGCATGCACGTTAAATCAGCAGGTAGGAACCTTGTTTGCTCCTCGGATGCAGTCACGTTTCAGTGGGAGTTAACACTTCTTCAGGCTTCAAACTGGTTCTCATCAGAAGCTGTAAGAGCAGCTAAGGTCCTGGAGGAGAGCCCATCGGTAACAAGCTCCAGTGCCTCTTCTGGTGTGTTGTAATGTCCTACGTTTTCCCTGAGGGTCACTCAGACTGTGGGTCTAATGCCATCTCCAGGGGGCATCTCTTACTGTAGGGAAAAGGAACCCGTGAGGTCTCTTCCTGCCCCTGACACCAGCATCAACTGGGTTCTATTGTAGATGGTTCCATTTCACGGCATGCCTTCGAAGAAGAGTCAGGGATCTTCCCCGAGTGCCAGGTGGCTTGAAATAGCTCATTAGAAATAGCTGTGTGGGAAGGAGCAATATTTTTAGCAGTGGGTGGGAAGTGTTACTGAAATATGACTTATTTGACATTATAGAACTTAGAAGCATCAGTTCTAGTCAGATGGTGTGAGAGTAACTATAACCCCCTTGGAGACCGCAGATCAAAGGGCTGAAAAATGGGATTCGGCACTAGCAGCTTTCTCCTTTTTTGCATGTTAGTAAGACGTACTGAGCCTATCTTGGGATTCAGCGTTACTAGAGACAATGCTTGGCTTCAAGTTGCACGAATATTACTCTAGGGATGACTCGATGGGCTCCTGAAAGAGTTCCGGGGCTTGGGGAATTGATCAGGTCTCTGGGTGGCTCAGATGGTGAAGTGTCTGCCTGCAGTTTGAGACACCCGGGTTCATTCCCTGGGTTGGGAAGATCCCTTGGAGAAGGAAATGGCTATCCACTCCAGTGTTCTTGCCTAGAGAATCCCATGGACAGAGGAGCCTGGTGGACTACAGTCCATGGGATTGCAAAGAGTTGGATGTGAATGAGCAACCTAATAACAACACACTGCATTTCTGATGAGGTTGTTTCCGAAAGAGTATGTGGTGAGTCCAGCTGCTCGCTGCTCAAAAGCCAATGAACAGGCCAGGTTGGTGGAGGGGAAAGTTTGCTCTTGTTCAGATGCTGGCAACTGGGGGCAGGGAGGGTCCAGTGTGGTCATTATGTAGTTAACTTCTTCCATCTGGTGGGGTTTCAGTATCTATAAGACAGCTCCCAGGATATGGCTCAGAATATTATCTACAGCCCCTGAGAAGGAACTAAAGGTCCTTCACGATGCTCAATGACTACGTTATTATTATTTGATCTTTGACTGTTTTCCTCTGTTTTTGTGTGTTCTCATTTCTCTGATTAATCTTATTTGACTAAAGTTTTCCACAGGTGAAAGGCAGGCAGAGGACATGGACCCTAGGGTCCTAGTCTGTTTCAAGGTGGGATCCACAGTGAGGCTACAGTGTGAGGTTTGCTTCCCGGGAGGCAAAAGAGAAGCAGTTCGCCAGGAGGTGGACTCTGCAGGGTTTAGCGCTCCGGGTGTTTAGCAGGAGAGGCACCCGGGATGGACCTGGTGGAAGGAGGGGCCAGAAGCAGGAAGCTGGTGCTGTAACCCCACCGGCCCTGAGGGGGTCTGGTTGACACCGAGAGTGTGAGTTGTTCCATCCTAAGCCCCAGTTCTCTTCATCTTTGCATCTGTTGGCCCCTAGGCATGGGCCACCCTGGCTAGGAGGGTGACCTTGGGCCGGTGACTCTGCAGCTGAAGCTGTTCCCGAAGGGCAGACAGCTGATCCCAAACGCCAACCCCAGTCGCAGCAAGGGGGGCGGGTGGGTGGGAAAGTCTTCACTGAAAGGGTGTCCAGACCTGGCGTTTCCCTATCCAGCCCAGGAAGATCCAAGCACGCATTTCAGTGAGTGTCCCAACTGCTCGATCAGTAAGCAGGTCACAGCCCATTGACTTGGGAGGATGGCCTGTTACTCTTGCTGTGAGGACTCAGAATTGCTGTTTGAGATGGGGATGCGTGGCTAGTGTAGGTGGATTTGGTTCTTAAACCTCCTTAGTGCTCTAACCTGACACTGGCAAGGCTCACAGGTCCCAGACACAGCGCTTTCAGTTTTGACAGAACGCTCACCTGGGCAATCTGAGAGCCTGGCGGGGGGTGGGGGGGTTGGGGGGTGGGGTGGGGTGAGGGCCTCCTCCCCCAGTGTCCCTCCTCCTCTTTGCAGCTCCTCTCATTTGCCTCCCAGGGACCAGCTTGGAAGGTGGTCTCTGTTGGGCGTCTCTGTATTGCAGGTTCCCACAAGAGTTTGATTTCCCCCCCCTAATTTAAAAGAGTGGCTTTGGTTCCTCCCTGCTCAGAATGATTCCTAAAAGGAAGATAGTGAACATTCTGGGTGGAGAGGGGGTGTGTAGGGAAAGGATGCTACCGTAGGAGTTGGGGATCCCTAGTTTGCCTTTACTCATGGGAGGTGGGTAGGGGTCAGTCCCATTATTTTCCTGGGTGTCTCCTCCTCTCTGTGAATGTGGAGGATGGGGCAGGTGGTCCTTCAGATTCTTTCTAGGGTTGTGATTTCTTTCTTCCTGTCTCCACTGCCGGATGTGGTCTTTTTTTTTTTTTTTCGGATGTGGTCTTACACTGTCTCCAGTCCACTCAGTTCTGGGTAGCTGGGTCCCATCCCTCTTGGTGTCTGCCCTTCCTCACCTTGCAGCCAGCCCTCTTCTGCTGCCTGCCCAGTGTTCACATTTCCTTGTCTCCTTGCCAGCACATCCAGATACTGACCTGCTCTTCCACTAAGTAGCCCCACCTCTCTTCTAGCAGGTGGGGAAGGCAGGTAGGAGGGAGGCTGGATGGGGCACTGATTTAAGGTCAGTCTGGTGTGCGTGGACAAGTGGGGTGGAGGGGCTGACAGTTCACTGCCAGGCTTGGGGCAGGGGTATGACAAAAGCAGACTAGATGGGGAGGGGGCATGGCTTTAGGAGAGTGTCACTCAGCCCAGGATCTTGTCCCCAAAGCCACAGACTCGTCAGCCAAGTGATGGATCTATGTTAATATGGTTTCATTTCCTGGAAACTGCCTATGCCCTGCTCAACTCAGCTGAAAAGGCAAGAAGAATTGATTCGGGGCAAGAATCTGAAAGTGTCACTACATTAGGAACTGGAGTGGTGAGCTGGGAGCTTCTCCCCAACATCAGGGCTGATGCCAGACGGCCAAGCTGTCATTTCTGGCGTGGTGACAAGGCCCTGATCCTCTGATGTGAGGCACTTGCTCATTACCTGGCATCCCAGTGGTCATGACCATCTGCTCGGTGCCCTACCCCCCAACAAGATGGCAGAGCAGATTGCACAAGACAGCAGCTCCGGCGTGCCAGGCATGAGGAGGGTGAATGTGCTCCACGCTGGATGGAGACAGGAGTGGCCTTCCTAGCACTGCTGCTATTTGAAAGGAGCTCCTAGTGAAAATACAGGAAAAGGCACTCTGGCCAATGAACCAGGACATAGACCTTGTCCTCAAATGATGCTCTACTTCTCTGTAAATTGCTTGATTCCAGACACCATAAAAGCACCACATCTGTTCAAATGAGGAAGCGATTGGTACCGGCCTGAGGAAGCATACTCCAGAGGTCTGGGCTGTCTAATGCCAGCACGTAAGAGGTTTAACTGATAAAAAGCATGCTTCTGGGTAACTGTTTTCCAGCCGTGCCTGTGGTACCTGTGTTTGAGTTGAATTAGTTTGGGTTGTACTAGGTAAACCCTAGGATCATAGTGCCTCAGTGCATCAGAAGTTTATTTCTCCATCGTGGAACATCCAGTGGGTGCCTGGGGTTGGGGACGTGGGGCTCCAGTCCATGCGGTCACTCAGAAACTCAGGCTTTCAGAGGTTTCACTTCTTTAATGTGAGGCAGGGGGACCAGGGCAGGGGTACCCAACCCTCAGGTGGAAGAGCAGGTTCAAGACCACGTGCAGGGTTTCCCGAGCCAGCCTCCAAGGGTGTACACAGCTTTTGTCCCAGATTGCATTGGCCAGAACTAGTACTAAGGAACACTAACTGCCAGAGAGGATGCCAAATTCAGTTGTTTTTCGTGGTTGGGGAGAAAGAAAGAGTACAACTATGTCTATGTTACAGAGAGTGTGAAGGATTGTTTCCAGAACATTCTCTCTCATCATTGGTGCATAGATGCTATCTATTTGACATCGTCATCTGTCTATCCATCCCTCTGTCTGTTATCTATCTGTCTGTCTAACCATCCATCCATTTATTATCTTTTTATTTAGCATCACCATCTATCTGTCTATATCTACCATCATCATCACTATCATTTGCTATCTTTAGTAACGGAGTGAGCCCCCACCCCCTACAACACTGTCCACAGAAAAGTGAAGATCTCCCAACAACTTGCATCCAGTCACATGACTCCCTCCTCCTACCCTTCTATGCTAATCACCATCCTGAATCTGATCCTCACGTTTTGCCAGACATTTTCAGAGTTGTGTTTTCTCTACATGGATCCTAAAGGGGTATCTACTTTTAGTTTAGCATTTGATTTTGTAGACAGGATCTCAGGTAGGTGCTTTTTGACCCACTTTTTTGTGTAAACATTCAATTGCCATGGTTTGTCCATATTCTGGGGTGTTGTGGGCCCTCATTCACGTTGCAATTCTGCCTCACTTTCTTCCCCTCTGGCAGATGCATGCCAGAGTGATTGCAGGTTTGGTATTTGAACAATGCTACCATCATCGGCCTTTATACGCCTCGTGTCCTCATTGAGTGAGAACAGTTCTATCGTGTCGACTAGGAGTGCAGTTGCTAGAGTGCCTAGCTTGATGAGATGATGCTAAACTGTTCCTCTTATCAAAAATGGGTGAAAGACTCCATGTGTCCTTACCTTCACCAGCACATGATAGAGATATTTTCATTTTTACCAGTCCCTTTATCATTTATTCAGGAGCATTGCGCACATACCTTTTTACACTTATCTTCCCCTGGTAGATGAATTCCCTAAGCTGTCATCATTTTTGCTACTTCTCACTGCATCCCAAGGCAAGAAACGGCACAAGATCTGAAACCAACTCTCAGATGGGAAGAGACGTTCTGATCGAAGAACCACAAATCGAGTAGACCCACAGGCAGGCTTTTGTCAGTTTGTGGATGGGCAGCCCCTACCTCCGTGACATTTTAATTCCTGTGTCTTTCCATCTCGGCCACTCCAGACACTATTACACGGGCTCTACCGTTCTGCTGATTTTAGGAAAAGCAGCACAGAAATCAAGACCAAAGAGCAATCCCCTGAGAAGCCAACACAAGTTAAGCAGGCTGGGGGAGCAGGGAAACAGGGCGGAGACTGCCTGCTGGCTGGCTGACGGGCAGCCACGCTGCATTGTCAGAGCCCAGATTAGGATAAGAGTGATTGTTTCCCTTGCAGCAGCTCAGCTCAGCCTGGCTCTGTCCTCCTCTGCAGTAGGTTACAGGTGCAGCGGTGTGCCTCCAAGCCCTGGCTGTGATGGTTGCTTTCAGATCTGCCCTCAATCTGTCTGGTTCAGTAGGAGCAGAACAGTGATGATCTTGTGACGATAAATCACATAAACAAGTTACAGTAATGGAATACTTATTTATGAACTGTATTTGTGAAGGCTTGTATCGACTGTGCCAAAGACAGCTCATGTTGGTCTTGCAGCTTGTTAAGAAAATCCACCTGTTTTAAGGGTGCGCCTGCCCCACCCTGGCAGCTGGCACCCCAGGAAATGAAGGAGCCACGTTGCTTTTCTTCTTTCAAGTAAAGGGTAGGGGCAGGGCGGGAGCCTGGGCTTCAAGACGTGAGTGGCTTTCCACCTGGCCCGCGTTCCATCAAACGGGCGGCTGAAAACATAAAGGGCGTGTTCTTCTCCCCTGTACTTTCTCCTCTGCTCTCCTGCTCTTTGGGGCTTTCGTGATTTATTTTTTTCTGTTTGTCTTTGGTTTTCCTCCCGAGATGGGGGCTCTGTGTTTGCTCTGATTTGAAGGGATGAACCAAGGGAAAAACCCAAGTTTTCCACCCACCACCCACATCTCCCCTCTGAGGGGGCAGAAAGAGAAAGAAAATGCCCCGGCCCATTGTGACTGGCAGGTACACTGGAGTTTACCCATTCGTACTCTATGAAAGCAAGCGGCTTTTCTTTGTTTTTTAAAAATTTTATATTGGAGCATAACTGATTAACAGTGTTGTGATAGTTTCAGGCACACAGCGGAGCAACCCAGCCACACACATACATGCCTCCATTCTCCCCCAAACTCCCTTCCTATCCAGCCTGCCACATAACATTGAGCAGAGTTCCTTGTGCCATACAGTAGGCCCTTGTGGCTTATCCATTTCCAATATTTTGTTTATTTTTGACTTCACTGGGTCTACCTTGCTATGTGCGGGCTTTCTCTAGATGCGGCGAGCAAGGACGGCTTTCTGGTTGCGAAGTGCGGGCTTCTCCTTGCGGTGGCCTCTCCTGTTGCAGAGCACAGTCTCTAGTGCATGCGGCTTTTAGTAGTTGTGGCTCTCCGGCTCTAGAGCACAAGCGTATGGGCTTAGCTACAACCTTCCCGGACAGGGGATCAAACCCTCGTCCCCTGCATTGCAAGGCAGATTCTTAACCACTGAGATGCCCGGGAAGCCCTGGTTATCCATTTTTTTCCCATTTATTTTTATTAGTTGGAGGCTAATTACTTTACAATATTGTAGTGGTTTTTGCCATACATTGACATGATCGGCCATGGATTTACACATATTCCCCATCCCGATCCCCCCTCCCACCTCCCTCTCCACCCGATCAGCATTGAAACATGTGTATTATCAAGGGTGAAACAGATCACCAGCCCAGGTTGGATGCATGAGACAAGTGCTAGGGGCTGGTGCACTGGGAAGACCCAGAGGGATCGGGTGGTTATCCATTTTAAATACAGCAGTGTGTACATGTCAGTCCCCAGCTCTCTAACTATCCCTCCCCCCATCCTTCCCCCACCTCCCTGAAACTAAAAGTTCTTTCTCTAAGTCTGTGAGTCTCTGTTCAGTTCAGTTCAGTCGTTCAGTCGTGTCTGACTCTTTGCGACCCCACAGACTGCAGCATGCTAAGCCTCCCTGTTCATCACCAACTCCCAGAGCTTACTCAAACTCATGTCCTTTGAGTCAGTGATGCCATCCAACCATCTCATCCTCTGTTGTCCCCTTCTTCCACCTTCAGTATTTCCCAGCATCAGGGTCTTTTCCAGTGAGTCACTTCTTCACATCAGGTGGCCAAAGTATTGTAGCTTCAGCTTCAGCATCAGTCCTTCCAATGAACACCCAGGACTGATCTCCTTTCGGATGGACAGGTTGGATCTCCTTGCAGTCCAAGGGACTCTCAAGAGTCTTCTCCAGCAGCACAGTTCAAAAGCATCAATTCTTTGGCGCTCAGCTTTCTTTATAGTCCAACTCTCACATCCATACATGAGTATTGAAAAAAACCAAAGCTTTGACTAGACGGACCTTTGTTAGCAATATGGTAAATAAGTTCGTTTGCTTTGTAAATAAGTTCATTTGTATCAGCAAATGGTATTTCTTCTGACAAAAGTGCCCTGCGAGGCCCCTCAGACCCATCAGCTGGGCGCAGTTGGGCTCTCTGTCTGGTCCTGCCGGACTCCTCAGGCTGTCCCCGCAGTGGCCTCGCAGAGGGCCCCTGGGAAACCCAGACAGAAGGGCTCCCACCTTCTGGATCACCTGTCAGCCCCACCTTTGCCCACATCCCCTGTCTCTACTGTTCGCTGGAAATGAAGGTCCAACATAGAAACGTCAGCAGGAAGGTTAAGCCTCTCAAATGCTAGCTGGTGTGGATATCTTATTCATGTGCAAGGAGATAGGGGTTCTGGGTGTGTTTCTGCAGAATGGCGTGCCCCGAGTCCAGTGTGCGGACCTTCTTGAGAGGTCAGAGTCTTGGAGGAGCTGTTCTCTGTGGCACTGCCCATGCCTAGGGCGACCCCAGCACATAGTAAATGCTCAGCAAAACCCAGGTAGTGATGCAGGGGGATCTGAGCGAGGCTGTAGGAGATGCTGGTCTCGGGCAGAGGCTGTCCAGTAAATGCCATGGCAAGTCTGAGAGGCCTGAGTCCTTGGGAGCCCTGGGCTCCGCTGAGCCTGCTGGAGTCTACAGTCCAAACCCACACATCCCGACAGGGCTCACGGGGTCGGAGAGGGACAAGTGGCCGGGGAGCAGGTGCACGTGTGTGCATCCTCAGAGGCTGGCGCAGGCTGGGGGCTTGTTTGCTACTCTCCGCTCTGGGTGTCCTCGGCCAGCAGCGGGCCCGTACGTGAACAAGACTGACAGATTCCATGGCCTGGGGCCTGGGCTAAGGCGTGTGGGCCCAGCAGAGGCAGATGCCTCTGAGTCAGGATCACGGAGGCCAATTTTACAAGTGTAGGAAATGGTGCTATCAAAAGGCAATTATTCAAGGGGTGTGAGTCAGCCTTGCAGCTCCTGGCAGTGCCAAGCAGAAGACGGTGGTGTGAGGGGTTCCTCCCACCCCCCCACCCCATCCCTCCCCAACAGAGAAGAAGAGTTGTATCTTCTCTGCGTGGATCCTAAAGGGGTATCTATTCTTAGTTTAGTTTCTGACTTCGTAGAGTGGATCTCAGGTAGGTGCTCTTTGACCCGCCTTTTCGTGTAAACTTTCGATTGCCGCGGCTCATCCGCCCTCTGGGGTGTTGTGGGCCCTCATTCCCGTGGCGATTCTGCCTCAGTTTATTCCTCCCCCTCTGGCAGGTGCAGATGCAAACCCAGGCTGGAAACCAGAGCTTTCACCTGCCTGTGGGCGGTTAATGGGAAGGGACCTGGACCGCCACACTCCTGCCTCTGAGCATCACCAGGCAGGCGAGGGGGGCAGCAGCCAATCAGCAGAGAGGGCTTCATCCCAAGAAACAGGGAACCCAAAGGTTCTTCAGGCTGGCTGTATCTGACGTTTGTCCTGATCTCAGCCACTTCACAGAGGTCCCAGGCCCACAGCCCCGCCTCCTGGGGGTGTGTGGTGAATGGAAGGGGAGCGTGCAGGCACCGCAGACTCTGTGAGCTGGTCCCGGGCGGTGGCTTCAGTTGTCTGCCCTCTGCCCCATCTCTCCCTTGGGCACTGTTTCATGGAAGTCCAGTATGCTTCTGGTTCTGGAGCACTTCCCATGTTTTTTTATTTTTTTAATTTTTCTTCTTCTAAGGCTGCTTGGTCTGCTGTCATGGCAACCAGTCTTGCATCCCCCAACTCATGCAGAGGGAGGTGTGAAGGGACGAGACAGACCCGGCCCGTCCGTAAGGGTTCTTGGTCCCTAGAGGCGGTGGAGGGAGGTGGGGAGTCACTGTGCTGTGTTTGTCTCCAAATCTTTGTTTTCTGAGGGCCAGGAAGGCCACTGGGGAAGGTGTTTTCTGTGCCCTGGAAGGACAGTGGCAGGGCCTGAAGGGGGGGCGGAGCAAAGACCAGAACACAGCTACGAGAACATTGAGGTGGGCTCCAATTTGGGCCCTTTTTCAAGTGGGATAAAAACTCTGAGGATCACAGAGAAGGCGGCCAAGGCTTATTTGTTTTGTGCTGAGAATGGCCCAGCCCCAATCCTTCTACCTTTCCTCCTCTGAGCAGAGTTTGATTCCTTCCAGTTTTGGCGACATAAAACAGGAAGCATTTCAGTAGCATTTTCAATATTAATAATTTTAATTTTAAAATGTGTATGATTTGGGGGACTTCCCTGGCGGTTAAGACTTCGTCTTCTGATGCAGGAGGTGTGGGTTCGATCTCTGGTCGGGGAGCTGAGATTCCACACACCTTGCCACCAGAGTCAAAACAAACAGCCGAAGCAATATTGTAACACATTCAATAAGACTTTAAAAATGACCCACATAAAAAATCTTTTTTTAAAAAAAGTGGCTGATTTTAAATGGCAGTGGCATGCCTCCTGGCCGTTTCACATTCACAACCAGAGGAAGTTTCATTTTAATTGGTGGCATTTTCAGTCAACCATTCAGCTTGTCAAAGTTGAAGGAGACAGGAGGAATCCAGTCTTCCCGCACTGAGGGCAGAGCCGTCCAGAGTGGTGGCCGCGGGAGTGCAGTGCTTTGCCAGGGGCAGGCACGTGGCATGGAGGGTCTTGGCTGGATTAAGAAGAGCCAGTGGACTGGATGGAGGGGTGGGGTTTTGCAGGCTGTCAGGCCGAGCGGGGGGAGCAGGAGTAGGTACCAAATTTGAGGGTGAGTCAGACTACAGATGGGTGGGCAGAACAAATGGGAAGAAGGCCCTGCCTCCCAGTTTGATTCTGATAAACACAGAGAAGAGCGTCTGGGCCCTGAGGTCACATCCAGCTTCCCAGATTTTACCTGGATAGTCGAGGCTCCCTCGAATCTGCCGACATGAATTCCGGGCAGGGTGTCTGCCTTTCATTTTCATATTTTTGTTAATGGTGGCTTCTTAGACGGGCAGTAGGGCAACAGACTGAAGGGCTCACTGTGCTGAATTCTGCCACGGGGAGGCAGTCAGGATGGGGCTGAGCCGGTGGACACAGAGTCAGCCAGGCCTTGGTACCTGACTGCCCCTTACAGGCTTGTTTACTCCATCCTACACCTTAGGTTCTCAACTGGTCAATGAGAAGGATGATTCTACCTGCCTCTTGGAAGAATGAAGTCAGGTGGGAAGGCCCTTAGCACTAAGCCCAACTCAGGAGCCCCCCCTCCCCCAATATGCTTATCATAGTAAAAATCTTTATTCCTTCTGGGTCTAGAGCTTTCACAAGGGTCCAACACTGTGAGGAGTCATTTTAGATGCAACCCCTGATACTGATGGCTTAAAGCTCAACATTGAGAAAACTAAGATCATGGCATCTGGTCCCATCACTTCATGGCAAATAGATGGGAGACAGTGGAAACAGTGGCTGATTTTATTTTTTCTGGGCTCCAAAATCACTGCAGATGGTGATTGCAGCCATGACATTAAAAGACACTTACTCCTTGGAAGGAAAGTGATGACCAACCTGGACAGCATATTAAAAAGCAGAGACATTACTTTGCCAACAAAGGTCTGTCTAGTCAAGGTTATGGTTTTTCCAGTAGTCATGTATGGATGCGAAAGTTGGACTATAAAGAAAGCTGAGCGCCGAAGAATTGATGCTTTTGAACTGTGCTGCTGGAGAAGACTCTTGAGAGTCCCTTGGACTGCAAGGAGATCCAACCAGTCCGTCCTAAAGGAGATAAGTCCTGGGTGTTCGTTGGAAGGACTGACGTTGAAGCTGAAACTACAACACTTTGGCCAGCTGATGCGAAGAGCTGACTCATTTGAAAAGACCCTGATTCTGAGAAAGATTGAGGCCAGGAGGAGCAGGGGATGACAGAGGATGAGATGGTTGGACGGCATCACCGACTCAATGGGCATGGGTTTGGGTGGACTCTGGGAGTTGGTGATGGACAAGGAGGCCTGGTGTGCTGCGGTTCATGGGGTCGCAAAGAGTCGGACATGACTGAACAATTGAATTGAACTGAACTGATACTGATGAGTTCACAAAGTCATGTGGATTGGCAGTCTGGGAAATGCAGAAATCTGCCCCTAAGGGCGAGAGTGATTCTTTGGTTGAAATTGCCATAAGTCTTAAATCCTATTTTTTTTAAATATTAACTTATTTGGCTGTTCTGAGTCTTAATTGTGACATCTTCATCTTTAGTTGAGGCATGTGGGATCTAGCTCCCTGACCAGGGTTTATAACTGGGCCCCCTGCATTGGGAGAGTGAAGTCTTAGCCCCTGGACTACTATGGAAGTCTGTTAAATCCTATTTTTTTAAAGGACTAGTGAGGGAGGAGAGTATGTAAAGGAGTAGATTAGGTTGTTAGACCTTACAGGTGAGTTTTGGACTGAAAATGCCCAAATCTGTGATGAGATACCTGAAGGTGGGGATCACTGAGCTGAAGGCGTCTCTCTCCAAGGGCCAGGGGCACAGAGGTTTCGCCCAGGGGATCATAATGGCTGTTGGCTATCACAGAGCCACCCCAGTGAGTGGCTGTGTGTGCAGAAAGTTGGTCATGTCCAGTCTTTGGGTGGTGTGTTCTTCCTTTATGTCTCCCCGGGAGCAGGTCACAGCAGGAAGTGCAAATGGGCAATGGAGAGGGTGGGAGAGGGTGGGACGCACTTCTTATCAAAATGCTCCATCTGTCACTGCCAGCGCCTACTGACAGCAAGAGGAGATTGGAAACATTCATGAAGTGTGGGGTCTTCACAGGCATCCAGCCCCAGTATCAGCTGCTGGTGGAATTCAGTGAAAACAAGACATTTTGGTGGATGATATTAATACACAACAGAAATCCTGTGATGGCAATAAAGGCTATGATTTTAGCACACCAACGGTGTTATCTTCCCCCTTACTCTTGAAGGTGGTTCTATTTATTTCTCTGCTTCAATATTTACAGCCTCTTTCCTGAAAATAAGAATAACGATAATACAAAAATAATAACATTTGTAACAGTGGTGGTAATATCTGTTTTTGAGTGTCTGCCATATGTCACAGTCTTTGTTAGATGTTTTCCATCTACATCCTCTCCAGTCATCACAATAACCCTGGGAGAATGTTTACCCCATTTCACAAATGAGGAAAACAGAGCTCAAGGAGGATATGTAACTTGCTCACAGACCTAGTTGGTGAGGGACCAAACCTGGGTCTGAACTAATGTCTTGTTTTCCTCTAAAGAGCCCTGCGTGGGTTTGGGGATTTTTGAGACAGAAGCTATTTTAGCATTATTAGAAATGGAACGGAATGAAGAATATCAGTCTTGGCTACCAAGCCTCAGGTTTCTTTGGGTTTTCAGCCTGTGTTCCTCAAATCTGCTCTTGAGGAGCAGGAAGAGGCAGAAAGGGAGGTTTCATTATCTGCCTTTGATTGCTGCTGCTGCTGCTAAGTCGCTTTAGTCGTGTCTGAAGCTGTGCGATCCCATAGACGGCAGCCCACCAGGCTCCTCCGTCCCTGGGATTCTCCAGGCAAAAACACTGGAGTGGGTTGCCATTTCCTTCTCCAATGCATGCAGGCATGCTAAGTCACTTAAGTCAAGTCCGACTCTATGCGACCCTATGGACAGCAGCCCACCAGGCTCCTCTGTCCATAGGATTCTCTAGGCAAGAGTACTGGAGTGGGTTGCCATTTCCTTCTCCTTTGATTGAAGATCCTGAAAAAGGCCATTCCTGGCACCATGAGCAATGTGTTGGGACCTGCCTCTCCTTCCATCTGGACCTTCAGCTTGGTGTCCCCGTCTCTTCTCTCATTGTACTGCCTCCTCCCCTTATGGTGCATAATCCTGAATTAGCCCCGCCAGTGCCCTTTGTATGTGTCTTCTTATGCCAACCAATAGCAAGATTTTTTTTTCCCCCTGGAATTAGCTTGAGTTGGAACCCATTTCTCTTCACTCTAATCCTATCCATTCTCAAATGTTCAACTCTAATAGAACTGGAAGAGTTCTTTAAGATTCTTCTCATCTCTTTAAATCCTGTCGCTTTTTTTTTTAACCAGCCCATTATACTTGCTGCCTGTGTCTTAGGTATTTTGTGGGTATCTGTCTTCTCATTAAATAGCTCAGAAAGATTTGGAAGACAGGAAATGTGCCTTGTTTTATCCTGATGTCATCCTGATGCACGGTAGATGCTCAGTAACCATTATTTGGTTACTTTTAAATTTGGGCTGCGCTGTGTCTTTGCTGCAGTGTGTGGGCTTTCTCTAGTTGTGTGTGTGGGTTCTGGGCTTCCCTTGTTGTGGCCCGTGGGCTCGAGAGCTTGTGTGATCACTAGTTGCAGCATGTGGCCTCTCTAGTTGCAGTGCACAGGCTTCATTACCCCAAGCATGTGAGACCTTTTAATTCCCCAACCAGGGATTAAATCTGAGTCTCCTGTGTTGGAAGGGGGATTCTTAACCACTGGGCCACCAGGGAAGTCCCCCAAAACCATTATTGAATAAACAGAACCTCCCCCTCTGTATTTTCTTTTATATTATTATTATTATTCTGAGCTATACCTCTGTGCCTTCCACTGTCACTGCTACACATTTAAATAGCCCAGACCTGGGCTAGCACAGAAGAATCTGACCACATTCCTGTTCTAATACTGCCTCTTAATTCTACTCTGGGCCTTGATTTTCCTAACATACAGGTAGCACTTTCCTCTGTGAGTGCTAAAGAGTTGAAGTTCTTCAAACCTTTAATGTTTGCTTTGAAATGTGCCAGGATGGGGAATACTGAGAAAGCTTTTCGTTCAGGTCAGTTTCAAGTCTCGGAAATCAAACTGCTTCTCTCCTTCCTTTCCTTCCTTTTTTCTCCTCCATCACAATGTCCCAGTGCCTCAGAGTTTAGTGCAGTCAGCATGTTCTTAGAGTCAGGGATCGCCACGTGTTGGCTCTGGGCGGTAGGACTGGTCAGTAAGTGATCAATGGTCCAGCTCTGTTGCAGCCCTATCAGATGATTCAGCACCATGGACAAGGCTAAGGAAAGCGTCAAGTCTTCCTGCCTTTTCTTCCCAGCTCTCCTATACTTCTGAAGGCCAGGGAAGCTAAGATCCTCTTCTAAACAAGCTGGAGAAGGGGAGCAAGTGGCAGCCTTCCGCTTTGGGAATTCCACTTTTTGAATCATAAATCAGACCTTCTGTTTATCTAAAGTAACCAACACACAGAGAGTTCTCTTGTCTTGGAGAAAAGGCCTCCTGCACAGACTAGACTGACCCTTGTTCCCTGATGGTCTCCTGCTCTAAATTAACTTATTCCAAGCCTTGTCAATTTCGGGGGGGTGGTGTCTTTATGGTCCTTTTCCTGCATGTGAATTAATTCAAGTCAATATTCTTATATAAACCAGTGGAAAAAGCCAGGATATTCTCTTCTTCCTTTGAATTTTTTTTTTTTTTTTTAGTATACACACTTTATATTCTGCCTTTAAAGCTATTTCTGCTCCACAGCTGCTTTACCGAGACTCAGACTCCTACGGGCCCCACTTGGTCCGCCATGTACCTTGAATACCCTTTCACTCTGTTTGATTTCTGCAGTCGGTTGTATAATGAGGAGGGAGTATGCAGTGAGTCTGGAGATTCCTATTAACCAGGTCACCCATGAATCTATTTTTGTGCTCTTCTTTATTAGAAATAGCAGTGAACACGATAATATTTAAACACAACTGCTTAGAGGAGCTTGGCTTCAAAATACACCTTCCCAAGTTTTCTTTTCCCATTTGACATTTCAAAATGTTGTACTACATTTTTCACATCATCAAAGTGCCTCCTCTCCATTTGCATTCCAGGCTGTGAATACAGACCATTGCAAATGACAGTAGATATTTTGGAGGGTCATTTGGATTCGTGATCCTCTGCCCACATATCGGGAGTGTTTCATTCTGTTCTTGGCACTGCCATTGAAGATGGTCCATAAAAAGATACAGACCAAGATGATAAAGGAGGACAGGGGTTGGGAATAGATAGAATAGAGTTATCTCCAATGCTTGAAGGAGGGGACCTCATGAGAAAGGGGAGTAAAACTATTCTGTATTGTTCCCAAGGACAGAATCAATGAATGGAATGTACAAGGGGACAGATTTTGATTCAACCTAAAGAGTGCCTGAAGACTAATGCTGCCAGACTCTAGGGCAGGTTGTCATGTGAGGTAGAGAGCCTCCAGGCACTATAGGTGCTGAACTCCAGGTTGACCGGGCTGTCTGCCCGGAATGATCCTTCCAGAAATAACAGGTCCATTTCAGGTGCAAGAATCACCTGTCCTTACTCCTTGGCATTACTGTCGGAACTCGGGGCATTGGAAACCACAGGTGCTCTTGTCTCTTGGCAGCAGAAACTCTGAGTCCTTTTGAATTGCTTAATACAAATGTCCTCATGGGCCATGACAGCCAAAGTCAAAGTAGAAAGGGCTTTTGCAGTTGTTGAGGCAGGCAGTCTTTTGTTTCAGGCAGATATTTTATTATTGAGACACAGCTGTTTATTTATTTGTTTAAAATGTATTTATTTATAACATTTTGTTTATGTATGTATTTATTTCTGGCTGTGCGGGGTCTTTGTGGCTGCACATGGGCTTTCTCTAGTTGTGGCGATGGGCGGCGTCTCTTGTTGCAGAGCATGGGCTCATGGCTCACGGCCTTAGTTGCCCTGAGGCACGTGAAATCTTCCTGGATCGGGGTCGAATCTGTGTTCCCTGCACTGGCAGGTGGATTTTTAACCAGTGGACCACCAGAGAAGCTCAGCGACCCAATTATTTAGGTGCTTTGTAAAAACGTCTTCAATTGGACGGCAATCTTCCATTTGTTGCATTAATCAAGACTTGCCCAATATCTTACCAACATTGGTATGCCACTAAAAATAGGATAGTGATCCCTTTCAAACAAAGGGACTTCTGCAGTTTATATTACCTTCTCCTCTTTTGATATTCTCTGCAATTCTCCAAGGAGGCATGGAAAGTAGTATTTTCTCAATTTTTATAGGAAGAAAACTGAGACCTGCAGGGCTTAGTGACTCATCTGCATGACGCAGCTGGCAAGCTGTGCTCCACCTGGGATGGAGCTGGAAAGTGGGAATTGGAACCATGGCAGCCGGGCGGTGTCTGTGGCCGTGCCAAGCACCAGCGATGTGGCTTTGGACAGTTTCACATGTACAGTGAGGGTGTTGGTGTAGGCTGAGTTCCAGGGGCCCACCCCACCCTGCCATCTGGGCTTTTCTGGCCTTGGCACCTGGCACAGTCCTTACTCTTTGCCTGGCAGGTAGGAGGTAAGATGAAGTGAAATTTTGGGTTGGAGAAAAGCATCATGATGCGCAGGTGTGTATTTCCAGGGTGGTGACATGACATGTCATACACTTCTGTCTCAGATCACCTTCACAAACTTGAGAACCTTGGCTGCACTGTATTTGGCATGCTGTGCAGTATGTGGGATCTTAGTTCCCTAACCAGGGATCGAACCTGTGTGCCCTGAATTGGAAGCTCAGAGCCTTAACCACTGGACCTCCAGGGAAGTCCCTGACTGCATTTTAATTCAGAGTTTGGAATTTGAGGATGTTTGTTTACCTTTGCAGGTTCAATTGTGGTGGGGAGGGGTAGAAATAATCTTTATGAATTTCCTCTGCCTTACATATAGAAGACTCAGTAGGAATCATGAGGGCTCCTCACTTTACAAGATATAGGCTTGCAAAAAAAGGCAATAGTTTAGTCTGATTTTTTTAAAATTGTCTAAGTATAGCTGTGCATGCATGCATCCTAAGTCGCTCAGTCATGTCTGACTCTGTGACCCCAGGACTGAAGCTTGCCAGGCTACTTGTCTACGGGATTCTTCAGGCAAGAATACAGGAGTGGGTTGCTGTGTCCTCCTCCAGGGGATCTTCCTGACTGACCCAGGGGTCGAATCCATGTCTTTTACTTCTAACCTGCATTGGCAGGCAGGTTTTTTTTTTACCACTAGCGCCACCTGGGAAGCCCCCAAGCATAGTTTTGAACTCAAAACTCTTTGATTTTGCTTGGAAGCCCCTTGGGGCTTCCCTGGTGGCTCAGATGGTAAAGAATCTGCCCACAATGCGAGAGACCTGGGTTCGACCCCTGGGTTGGGAAGATCCCTTAAAGGAGGACATGGCAACCCACTCCAGCATTCTTGCCTGGAGAATCCCCATGGACAGAGAAGCCTGACTGGCTACAGTCCATGGGGTCACAAACAGTCAGACATGACTGAGTGACTAAGTTTGTACAAGGCTCTTGACAAAGCTAACCTGTTTCTTTGTACTACAAAAGTAATTCATATTCATTGCAGAAAATTTAAGAAGAAAGAAAATCATGTCATTATCTATAATCTCCCAAAGACAGCTGCTGCTAACATTCTGTTAAAACTTCCTGGAATGTTTTTCTGCACACCTCTACATGTTTTAAAAGAAATTAGTATAATACTGTACATACTGATTTATAAACCTTTTGCTGTTAATGGTAAACGTTTTCCTACTTTACTAAATACTCTATGAAAATATTTGATCTGAGTGTGGATTTGGGAGGTATATAGCATTCTAGCATGCCGATGTATCAAAATTCATTTAACCTACTTCCTACTCTTGGCTATATTGGGCGCTTACAGTATTTTGGTAATATAAA
Source organism: Cervus canadensis (assembly GCF_019320065.1). Lineage (NCBI taxonomy): Eukaryota > Metazoa > Chordata > Mammalia > Artiodactyla > Cervidae > Cervus > Cervus canadensis. The sequence goes on along the minus strand of NC_057416.1, from coordinate 33,709,974 downwards.
TTATTTTTGAAGATGTCTTCTCACATAAATTCTTAGCAATACAGTAGACGCAAGTCTGATTTGTCATACATAGAAAACTAAAGTTGGATTTCAGGTTTTTAGATATCAGCCAAGCTGTTGAACATTTATGAGAAAATGGTCTGCTACACACTTTCTAAAGGTGACTGACATGGTCACCCCAAAGGTTTGGGGAGATCTCCCCCACTGTCACCGTTGTTGGATCTGGTAGCAGGCTCCTGGCTCCTTCGCACCCTTAATGTCCTTACCTAAGCACCATGGCAGTGGATTCACGCCTCTCTTCTGTTGGTTTTCTTCTAGCCTGATGAAGTCCTCCGACATCGACCAGGACCTGTTCACAGACAGCTACTGCAAAGTGTGCAGCGCGCAGCTGATCTCGGAGTCTCAGCGCGTGGCCCACTACGAGGTAAGAACAGCTTCTCCCACCCGGGGTGTTCAGACGGGGGAAAGAGCAGCCTCAGTCAAGGTCGTGGGGCCTGAGGGTTCTGCCTCCGGACTTGGGGCGGATCTGAAGAACCACGGGGCTTGAGCACACAGTCTGAGATCAGGTCAGGACAGAGGTGCACGCGTGGGGTTGCAGAGAGGGCTAAGGACGGCGTTTTCAAGCCTCTGGCGGTTTCCCAGGTTCTGCTTTTCCCTTTGGACCTCGGCACCCCCGGGAACCCAGTGGGCTTCCTCTGCTTGTTGAATCCGTCACTGCTCATCTCGAGTTCCTTCCAGGGATGCATTAGTGCCAGCTTCTCTATCCTTCGCTGATGCTTGAAGGAAAGCCCAAAGGCCCTTTCTCCATCACTGGAGGGAAAATGGCAGCAGGAGTGGTCCAGCACCGGATTCCTTCCGCCTTCTGGCTGCTGCTCCCAAAGCGTTTATCAACAGAAAGACTTCCCTCGCGGGGTGATAACCAAGTTTTAAAGTCCAAACATTCTTGAAGGACATAACTCAGTGGCTTTGACTTTTTAGGGTGGGAGCTCAAAAGGCTGCTTCTTGATCCTTTATTGGGAAGAGAGGATGAGAGGAGAGAGGTCGACCCGTTTCTGAGGAGGGAATGGGGGGCACACGTGGAGAAAAGGGGCCCCTGGCCCCCCAGATGCTGCCCAGGGCCTGTAGCTTTGCAAGAGAACACACACCAGTGAGAACACGAGTTTTCAAGGGCGATAATTTGTAAGTAATTTTAGATGGAGGGCTTAGCCAGCAGTTTTCTTTTTGTCTGTCTCATCTGACAAATGCCAGTTGTCACTGTCACTCACCACATTCCTCTGAGTCTCAGATTCCTCCGAGCACAGGGAAAACAATAATAATCGCACACACACGCGCACACCCCGGGACCCGTTCCTTGGCCCCTGTGTGCTCCTTGGGGTTTTGTGGTGACCAGATGAGAGCCCTTGAAATGGTTATTTGCGCAAATGTTCTTTGGCAGCTATAACGTGTGCCCAACATGCAAAATTACATTGTTTCTCATTATCTACTCTGTGGCAGCAATGTTTGGACGATGGCAAAGAAAACTTGCTCTTCAGAGAAAACTTTAAAAAATCAGCCTCTGCAAAAAAAAAAAAAAAAAAAAGTCAGCATATTCAGTAGGCAATCAAGTGGAAGAAGAAGAAAATGTGAACCACAGAAGGGTGATCTAAAGTGGAAGGTAGCCATCTTTTGAAATGAAGAATTTCTAAATTTGGTAGATATTGCTCTGCAAACACATATGGTTTTTTATTAATTCCATTTCCCCACTGAAGGAAACAGGGTATTCGTCCCTGCTCTGAAATTCCATAGCCCATTATGTTCTCTCTTTATTAGACCTTTTGGGTTCCCTTTTTAATCATCTTACTAGATTCTAATAAGGAGCTTCTTGGTAGCTCAGTTGGTAAAGAATCCGCCGGCAATGCAGGAGACCCCGGTTCGATTCCTGGGTTGGGAAGATCCGATGGAGAAGGGATAGGCTACCCACTCCAATATTCTTGGGCTTCCCTTGTGGCTCAGCTGGTAAAGAATCTGCCTGCAATGTGGGAGACCTGGGTTTGATCCCCGGGTTCAGAAGATCTCCTGGAGAAGGGAAAGGCTACCCACTCCAATATTCTGGCCTGGAGTATTCCACGGACTGTATATAGTCTGTGGGGTCGGAAAGAGTCGGACATGACTGAGCGACTTTCACTACTAGATTCTTATGACCAGAAACAGAGTTTATTCATCTGCTCTTCCATAATTCCTGGAACAGTGTCTGCCCATCAGAGCCATTCACTGAGCTTTTGTTTACAAAAATAATCTGGTGACCCTGTCCAGGCACTCCTTCCTTATTAACTGAGCTAGAAAGGTAATGTCAGAAAATCAAAAACATCACTTCTTTTTAAAGGAAAAAAAAACTTAGCTGCTCAGTTACAGACTTAGTTATTTGAACTCCGCTTTTCCTCTCACCACACTGTACTGTCTATGGCCCAATCCAATGGTTCAGAAGATGTGTTAGGATTTGTTGCAAGTAGTACAGGTGAGCTTCCCTGGTGGCTTAGCCGGTAAAGTTGTCTGCTCGAAATGCTGGAGACCTGGGTTCCATCCCTGGGTCGTGAAGATCCCCTGGAGAAGGAAATGGCAGTCCGCTCCAGTACTCTTGCCTGGAGAATTCCATGGATGGAGGAACCTCATAGGCTACAGTCCATGGGGTTGCAAAGAGTTGGACATGACTAAGCGACTTCACTTCATTTTAGCACAGGTGGGAGGAAGAAGTGAAAACAATTACAATAGACGTTCAGTTAGCAGAGTCACACATCTTCAGAACAATGCATCCCAGACAACCAGGAATGGGACCTCTGATCGACGGTTCATGCCCTGCCTCCAGGCAGACATGGACCCTTCCTTCAGGGGAAACAGCAGCTGCAAAGCTGCAGGGGCCGCAGAGAAGGCTGAGTTAGGACCCAGCGCACCTTGCGGCTCTGGTTAGGAGATGTCCTTTGTTCTTCATCTCCAGGAGGATGACCTCTATCACATGATCCCCAAGGCTGTCTGAGAACAGATTTGCTGATTTCTTTCATCCCCCGCCCTCCTCCACACACTCCCTCTGCTGGAACTGCGTCTAGAGTGGGTCTCTGTGAGTCTTGTGGCCAGAATTTGGCCTGTATATACACAGTGCTGGATTAAACCTCAGAGATGGAGTTTGGGATGAAGCAGAAAGAAATAGCTTGATTGCTTTGCCAGGCAGAGGGGGCCACAGTGGGCTAATGCCCTCAAGATGATATGTCTGCCCTAGAGCAGGTAGTGAGGAGTCTTGCAGTGTTCAAGATGTAGGGCATGGTCAGCTTGTGAACACTCTTCTGATTGGTCGGTGATGAAGTAATGGCAAGTCAGCATCATCAACCTTCTGCTTCCAGTTGGTCTGGGATCTGCTTCTGTGTGGGCAGCAGAGAGTTACCTTCTTCCACCTGCTGCGGGTTTCAATGTCTGCAAAACAGCTCAAAGGACATGACTGAGAACGTATATATACCCTTGAGGAAGAACTAAGGTCCTTGCCTTTGTTTAATGGCTAACATATTATTTTGTCTTGCTTGACTGTTTTCCTCTCTGCATTTTCTCACTTCTCTGATTAAATTTATTCTTTGACTAAAATTTTTCTACAGACAAAAGGCAGGCAGAGGACCTGGACGGGGTCTGTTCCGGGAAGGCCCCGTAGGGTCATGTTTGTTACAGTCCCCAAACTCACATTGGCCACATGGTCACATTTACTGTCAGTACTCTATCACTGATTTTCTGCTTGAGTTTGATTTTACTCTCAGTTTGACCAGATCATATTCCCAGCCCTCTATGGGGCAAATCAGTGACAGTCTACTGTGTTATTTTCTGCATGCCCAGCATTGTTAGTGTTTGCTCTCACAGGGGTTCTGGGTTACATCAGGAGTAGTCTCTGCCCCTAAGAAGCTCATAAACTCCATTGGAAGGAAAAGCCATGAATACTTTGGTGTGGTACCTGTATGTGTGATACCAAGAACAGAACCTGTAGATTCTGCTCCTAAGGAAAGGCTGATCTAATTTAATATAAACGAAGTGTCCGTTCTTCTGTCCATTTGGCTTTGTGATACATATGCTATGTGGTGCTGTGAAATTTTTGGATCTTCGCAAATTCCAAATTCAAAAGGGTGAGTCATCACCAAGATCTATTATGGTCAAGAGAGATTTGTGGGGGATGACACGAATTACCAAGGCTTCAATGGATTGGAGTAGGAAATAGCAACCCACTCCAGTATTCTTGCCTGGAAAATTGTATGAACAGAGGAGCCTGGTGGGTCACAGTCCGTGGAATTGCAAGGAGTAGGACACGGCTGAGCATGCATGCACGATGGATGGTTTAAATTTAGTGATTACTGGAATAAGGGGCCTTGGAATCTCCAAGGAGCACTAAGGAGACCAGCCTGACTGGACCAAAAGATTTTTGCTAGGGAGGCTGGCAGCACCTTCAGGTAGGGTAGGATCAAGAGGTAAGGAAAGGGGAACCTGGACTCTTCTGAGGCTCTCAAGTTTTTGAGAGCATAAAAAATAACTGAGCCTTTCTGAATGATAGCTTGTTTATGGTGGTCAAGATGTATTGATGGGAAAAGAACAGTTCTTGATGTAAGTTTTGCCAAGAGCCTAGCGTGCCAGTCCACTGAAGTTGGAGAGAAAAACACAGCAGACGTGTAATTGCTAATAGCTTCATGCCCCATTTAAAAGCCTGAACCTTTGTATAAGAGGACAGAACAACCTAATATATGTCTAATGGACCAAGCATTTCCATGCTATACTTTTAAGATCTCTTTTCGCATGTGGACTCTGGGAGTGAAAAAAGAAGAAACAATAAAGACATTATTGCTTTTCTTATTTGCTAAGCATTAATAACATGTTAATGTTTCGGTAGAAAATATAATTAGATGCTGTCTCTTCTCACTGGTTGAATAGTTGGAATCAGTAGAACAAGTAGATGCAGACAGAGAGGGGAACTAGAAAGCTTTCAGATGAACATACCTGAATGTTACAGAAGTTAAAAACTATTTCCTATTGGGGCCACAAGAGAAGGCATGGTTTTCTAGGTACAGGAAGAAGAGGATCCCAACCCTATGAGAATTGAAGCCAAAAGGGCAGAAAGATTATTTCTTGGAGTAAAACTAAAGGAAGAAGATGTATGATCGGATCTAGAAGGAAAGAGAAAACTCTTGTTAGGCAGACCCAAGGAAGTCAGTCATCACAGTGCCAGCCCGGAGTGCGTGTCTGTTCTGTGAACCCTAATACCCCTTGTGTTGTTTTCCTAGCTGTGTAATTAATCATTCTTTGTGAAATCTGTGTCTCAGAGGCACCTCCAAACAAGACGGTGAGCCTCCTGAGGACGCACTGCAGTCATGCCTTGTGTTTCTGATTTATTAATATTTCCACACTTGGCCGATGGTTGTTGCTCACTGGCGCTTAGAGGTTGATGAAGAGGCTGGGCTGGGACTGGTGGAGGAAGGTGGGGCAGGTTTCACAGAAGCCTTGACGGCTACACCAGAAGAGGCGACGCTATAGACTGGTAGTCACTCCGTACTCGGAGCAACCTTCAAGGTAGAGGTGACAGTTCCATAGTTACAGGAAAGACGATTCTCCAAACTGATGGGTAAGTCTTCAAGCATCTCTGAATCTCATAGTAATGTGGGTTCTGGCAAGGGCACCCCATTAGCTCACCCAGGAAAGTCAGAATCTGGTATTTCTCTGGTCCGTAGCAGCAGGTGCTGGGGCATACTGACAAGATTGCTGGGTTTCACTTGTTTTGATGGCCTTCCAACACAGCTCTGGCCTTCCCTAGCTTCTGTCTAAAGTGGGGAATAGCCAAAGGGCACTCTCCTTGTCTCTCTGGGTCAGACAGGAGATGGGGCATAAGTGTTTTGTGGGTAGAGCCAAGAGGGTACGCAGGAGGTCCCTGATAAGTGCTGACCCATGTCTTTAGCTCTTGGTGCTACCAGTGCCTCTGTTCGGGGCCTCCCCGGTGGATCAGTGGTAAAGAACCCACCTGCCAATGCAGGAGGCATGAGAGACGTGGGTTTGGTCCCTGGATCAGGAGGCTACCCTAGAGGAGGGCATGGCAGCCCACTCCAGTATTCTCGCCTGGACAATCACATGGACAGAGGAGGCTGGCGGGCTACAGCCCGTGGGGTCACAAAGAGTCGGACACCACTGAAGTGACTTATCACAGCACAGCGTCTCTATTACTTCCTCACTCTTTGTCCCTCACCCCTTCATCTCCACTTTGCTTCTTCTTTGGGCTAATTGCCTGAGTGAGCGTGCAGACTGGAGAACTCCTGACCCATGTGTGAGATTTGTGGAGCAATAGTGTATTGTGTTTCTGCATCCCATTGGACCTGCCAGGTACCAGGCTACCTTGAATATCAGCAGGGCTCCCTGTACCCTCACACCACTCACACCTCTCCTGGTGATGCCGGTGGTGTGCTCTGGGAGATGTGAGGACCAACGCGGGGAGGATAACAAGAGATCCTTCTCTCTTGTTTCTGTGGAGCTGCCTCCTGTGTTACTGTGCGTTGAGAACCTCTGTTTTCTCTTCAGGTCTCTTGGAGTCATGACATGCTTAATTTATCCCAGATGCTTTTACTATTAATAATACAATTATCGGTGCATCTGCTGGGGCTAAAGCAGCTCTTAACTACCTTTCATCATGTCCTTGGTTGCCTGATACTCTCCAAAGTTGGTTTCTTGATCATTTCAGGGAACTCTCTTGAGCTTTTGTGAAATTTGTAACCGTTCTTAGGTTTTTCTATTGTCTTTTCCAGCAGGCCTGGTCATTCTACCTGGTTATTATTGGCCAAAACGGTTCATGGGCACATAAAATGAATGCTTAATAGAGAAGCTACAGTGAAATAAACAATACAAGGCAAAGGAACACACTCGAGTCCAGAAGACAGACACAGACACTGACCAAGAGCAGTTATCAGATGCTGTGCTTAATGCTCATTGGTTTAGAGTGGGTGGTTGATGAGTTTTCACTTGCTGAGAGCATATGACATCGCTCAATGGACTTTAGAAGCCAGGCCACACTCCACTGGCTAGAACTCAGTTACATGATCCCATTTAACCTCTGAGGAAGTTGGGAAGTGCTCTTTAAACATGCAAGGAAGTAAAATGGGTGCAGCAAATACCTAGGGTCATCTTTGCCATGTCAACCCCTCTGGTCACCATCACATTCTTCCCGTGGCAGGTGGAGAACATGCATCTCCTCTCCATGGCAACAAGCCCCAGCTGCTACCCAGTCACTGCTGACAGCTCAGGTTTCAGGATCTCCAGGAACGGGTTGGGTCTCCCTATCAGCTGTGATGTGAATCCTGTTGGTTCGACAACCTATGGCCAGAAGAGAAACTTCACCTCTTCTCCTCTTGGGAGTGGTGAAGGCAGCAGAACATTTTCCATCAGAAAAAGGAAGAAAAGAAGGCAAAGAGTAACCACTAGTTCACAGCAGAGTTGGCGTCCTGCAGTGCAGACATTGGGAAGTTTCTCTTTTCAGGGAGTGGGGAAAGTTGCCCAAATAGACTCCGATATTCCCCTCTGGGAGGGAGTTTCTTGCTCATTTTCCCCAGTGACCCCTGGCTCTGCCCCTAGAGCACTTCCCTGTCCATCCACTGTCCTCCTTGTTACACATGAGATGAATCCTGGATCCTACATCCTCCTTGGGGACCGCCAGCATTCACAGCCCACTTCCTGCCTGAGATTGATTTAAGGCCTGGAGATCATTCAAAGCTTTTCTAATTCAAGATCATAATGGCTTTGGTAATACAATTCTCTCAGTGATACAGAAGGCTTCTGATTTGTTTCCTTTCAGAAAGCTCTGCATGCCATAACCATACGATGTTTCCTAGACGAAATTTCAAGGCTGCTTATTTTATTGCTTCCTCACCTCTGTGCCTCTATTTTTCAGTTTAATGGTGGCTACCCTGAGGTTATCTGAAAGTGGGTGGAAAGACTACATCCTTAATCTGATTTTTGCCACAGGCCTGAGTCACCACGTGTAGCTGAGAAATCTCACAGAGTCTCCCAACACACACTGTCTTTTAAAATGACAGAGAGGGAAGAGGGAAGGGCATGATAGGGGTAGGAGATTAAGATGTACTAACTACTCTGTATAAAATAAATAAGTGGACTTCCCTGGTGCTCTAGTGGTTAAGAATCTGCCAGGGGACACAGGTTTGATTGCAGGTCCGGGAAGATTCTGCCTGCCGCAGGGCAACCAAGCTCCTGTGGCACAGCTCCTGAGCCTGGGTGCCCTATAGCCTGTGCTCCACGACAGAAGCAGTCCCTGCAGTCAGGAACCTGTGCGCCACAACTAGAGAGGAGCCCCCATTCACTGCAACTAGAGAAGCCCCATGCATAGCGGTGAGGTCTCAGCACAGCCAAAATAAATACATAAATAAAAAAAATAAGCTGCACGTAAAAAGAAGAGAGTAAGCTATGAGGACATATTATTCAGCACAGGGAACATAGCCTATGTTTTGTAATAGCTATAAATAGAGTATGATCTATAAAAATTTGAGATCATTGTGTTGCACACCTGAAATTAATAAAATGTTGTAAAGCAACTATGCTTCAATTTTTAAAAAAAGTAGAAAAAAATGACATTTCTCACTTTGAAGTGACTAGAAGCAATTAACAAATGACTTTTCCAACTCTCTAGGTCTCAAATTTCTGGAATAGCTATATTTAGTTGATTTCTATTTGCTAGTGTATCAGTGACACATCATATTAATAGTTCTTGTAGTTGATTCTTTTATTAAAAAAAAAAAATGCCCAAACATCAATAACAGACAAGTAGACATTACCTGTTCATCTGACAAGGTAACATCTAACCAGGCAATCTCTTTTTTGCTTCCTCTTCTAGTTCTTTTAGAATCTTAACCACCTCTGAGTGCAGAACCATCCAGTTCTTGTATCATAAGCTCCAAAGGCAGGTCTGTGCTCCAGGGTGTTGTAGGCAGTAACTTTGCCAATGTTTTGTCATGAATGACCTGGATCTGCTCTATCTGTCCCCTCTCCACCTGCTAAGCCAGTGCCAAATATTTTTTTTTGTAAGGGCTAACCACCCCCCCCAAAATAAGGGTGAACCCCCATTTCTATCTTAGGCAAGGTAGGCTAAAATGCAGTCACAAAAATCTCAGCATCTTAGAAATAAATGTTATTGTTGCCCATATTGTGGCCCATTGTGGGTTAGAAGAGGGCGTTCTGTACCATGCAATTATTTAGGACTAAGGTTGACTGAAGTTCCACCATCTTGGCTCCTGACAAAGAAGACAGATAGTTGCTCGGAGTATCCAAGTCCAGCTGGCATCTGGGGAAACAATAGACAATGTGGGTGACTCTACAGGACATTTTAGGGGCCAGGCCTGCAGGTGACAATGCCATTCCCACTCATCTTCTACTGACCAGAGTTCAGTCTTGTCTTTTCTTCTGTCTGCATGTGAGGCTGGGCAAGGTGGTTTAGCTGGGTACCCAGGAGGAAAGTGAAGCCTGTCTGGTGAACATACAGCATCGCTTCTGTGCACGACGTGAGTGTGATGCTGGAGAGGACGTGGTGGTTAGAGCCTGCTGTGGGTTTGTTGGGGGTGGAGGTGGGAGGGAGAAGAGGAAGAGAAGAAAGGCTACATCCCCCAGGGAGTGCTTTGGGCGAATAGACGAATAAGGGACCACTCCGGAAGTCAAGTGCCCGGGGGCCACTGTGAACTGGATGCCTCCTTCATTTCCGGGCAGCATGGAAAACTGAAGCCACCGTGTGTTGTCTAAGAGACAAAGCAATAAAATGCTATTAACCGAGAATGTTTTCTCCAACTCCTCTGACTTAATTGGTCAAGCCCAGAGACGGTCTAGTTGGAGTTTGGTACCCCTGTCTGTCCTCAGCTGGTGTCCTGCATGCCGTTCTGTGTCTGAAGGTGTGTATTCCTGATGTATTCGTGGAGAGAGATGTACTCCACGTCCACCTACTCCTCCATCATCTTGTTCTTAGTTGGAGTTTGGAGCCTGTGTTCTGAGTGGTGTAGGGTGCCCCCTCCCCGGCTCTGCCTTTTCAGCCCCCCATTATGTCTCCCAGGCTCTGAGCTCTGGGCCCCCTGGGTGGTGAGCAGCCCACCCACTCCACACTCAGGGGTCTGGGAGCTGTCCCAGAGGGGCGGCTCTCTGTCTGCAGGCAGATGTTAGGGATCTGCCCTGGGTTCAGCATCTTCTTTTTTTTCAGCATCTTCTAAAGATGGATGTTTGAGAGACATTTCTCTTTGCTCTCCCTTGTTCTTCTGCTTGAGAGGCTGCTTCGTCACCTGCCCCCTGACTCTGATCTTGTTTCATGGTTTGCTTTATCCACCAAATTCAAGACCATGTCCAGCAACAGGATTCTGTGAGAGCCTTTCTTGCACTCACTTTACCCCGTGTGCTATTCTGCTCTTTTCCCTGTTTTATTTTAAATCTGTACCTCTCAATTATTTGTTTCATCCTTTTGCATTAGAGGTGGATGTTGTTTTGATATGACTTCTTAAAGTCTTTGAGGAAAATAGCGGGGGATAAACGTATTAATATTTAATCTTTATTTTTAACATGCTATTCATTTTTTTGGAAGAAAGGGACACATTTATAGGGCTCAAATTTTTCAAAATGTGGAAGGGGTATATAATATGAAGATTCTTACACTTATTCCCATCTCTCAACTCCCCAACTCTCCATCTCAGAAGAATCAGAGGTGACTGATTTTCTTTGACGTGATCTATGCATATCAAAGCAACTTAATTAAAAATGTTTTTTATTGGAGTATAGTTGATTTATAGAGTTGTATTCGTTTCGGGCATACAGCAGAGTTTATCAGTTATATTGACACAGGTACATATGTGCTTTGTAGTGCGTAGTCGCTTAGTCGTATCCGACTCTGACACCCCGTGGACTGCAGTCCACCAGGCTCCTCTGTGCATGAAGTGGGCTGCCATGCGCTCCTTCAGGGGATCTTCCTGACCAAAGGGATTGAATCCAGGTCTCCTGCATTGTAGGTGGATTCTTTACCATCTGAGTCACCAGGGAAGCCCGCATATACATGTATTCACTCTTTTTATGATTCTCTTCCCCGATAGGCCACTGCAGAGTATTGAGTAGAGTTCCCTGTGCTGAATAGTCGGTCCTTATTATCTACTTTATACATAGCAGTGTACATGTGTCAAGCCCAAACTCCTCATTTCTCCCCACTCCCCACTTCCCCCTCCTGCACTGCCCCTCCGTGACCATAAGTTTGTGGTCTACATCTGTGACTCTATTTCCGTTTTGTAAATAAGTTCATTGGTACCACCTTTTTAAGATTCCCACATGTAAACAGTTTCATCTGATACTTGTCTTTGGCCCATTTCTCTCAGTCTGACAATCTCTAGGTACACCCATGTTGCTGCAATTTAATTTTTTCTCTTATTTACTTTCCACAAATGCATGCTAAGAGCCGACATGTGTCGTCTGTTTTAGTTGTGGCTTAGAGTCTCATGGTATGATATCACCACTTGTAAAGAAAACACCTGACTGAATTGACTGATGACTCCTTGGCAGCCGTGATAAAACTCTGGTAGCTGCAGGAAGATGTTCTCCCTGTACCCTCGGTGCGTGAAGCGAATGTCAGTTACTTTTCGGATCCTGGCTCCTCCTGACTGGCTGTTGACAGTGACACGTTTTCTTTCAGTTTTCCCATTCTCGGCATTTTCTTGAAAGCATCTGAATCTCTGACTTCCAAGTCACTGAACCATCCGGGCTTGTGGATTTTTAGAAATATTTATTTACTTAACATATTATTAATTTGACTGCATTGGGTCTTAGTTATGTCTTTCAGGGTCTTTTGTTTGGGCTCACAGACTGTCTTTCTAGTTGCATTTCGTGGGCTCAGCTGCTCTGCAGCCTGTGAGGTCTTAGTTCCCCAGCCAAGGATCAAACCCATGTCCCCTGCATTGCAAGGCAGATTCTTAACCACTGGACCACCAGGAAAGTTCCTGGACTTGCCAGTTTTTAAAGAAGATATTATTAGCAGACAGGGGATTCTTAAAGGTTGATGATCTGAGGGAGTGGATTGGAGCCTTGCTCTAAGGCATGCGTTTTGCCCACGTTTCTTCTGATGCTTGGAGAAGGTGCTGAGGGCATCACCCATGACTTGAGTCTTTGTTACTTTATTTAGGCTTTTACTAAGATGCTTTAATTTTGAGTGGCATTTTTGTAACTTTGAATTCCATCTAACTTTGTGGGAGGGAATTATCCATCCCCAAATATCCCCCCCCCCGCCCGAGGATCGCTGTTACAAAGTCATAACTCCACCAACTCAGACAGGACCCCTGCCGCCTTCAAACTGCCCCCTCCTGTCTGCAGCTCCTTGCTTGCCGCCCCATCCTTCAGGGTCCCTGGCCTCTGGGGAGGTCTGTGCCTCCACGATGCCAGCTGCTGGGAAACCTCTCCTGTCCACACACTCCACTGATGCAGATATAGAAACAGCCCTGCCCTCACTTTGAAAAACCTACAGGCAGCTGCCAAGTGGTAGATTTCACTGAGAAAATAGGAAAAATAGAGCAGGACTCCTTTCTGTCTCTGCTGCAAACCCTCCTCATCCTGTGCTGGCCTTGCAGTCTCAAACCTCGACCTTCCCTAGATGTGTTTCCCCATCTTCCAGTTCCAGAAATCTGACTTGACCCCTGTCTTCATGAATTCCTTGTAGCTACCGACTTACCGGTAGTACGTGTCCCTTCTGGAAACGAAACCCCTCCAGGTTTGGCCTTCGATGATATCTCTCATCTTCCTCCCCAGTCTCCCTGGGCCCTAAAGCAGCCCCCGAGTTTAACCTGGGGGATTCTGTGGGATTCTGTCCCTTGCTTTAAAGCAGCAGCTTCTTCTTCCACTTCGTGGAAACTTTCATGCTCCCGTGTGGCCCACCTGCTAAATCCCCCATTTCATACTGGTGGAGTGAGTTCACGTGGCTCATCTTCAGAGCAGACAGATCTGCCCCGAGGTAGAAAGACAGCTTCTGGTGTTCTCAGGGTCAGAAGCTGCCTTGTAGGGATAATCTTAGCTACATCGCTTTACCCAGGCGCTCGTCCAGAGTCCAGAATTTAGTTCCCCCTCTTACTCTGAGAAGGCTAGGCGTCCTCTTTCCTTTTACCCACACTTCTTATGCCCACTTGCCCTGCATCCACACTGGAAACTGTTTTATTAGGGTTGACTTTTTTTTCATTTGTATATGTTCTTTGACGTGTATATTGCCTTGTGGGTGTGTATATTTTATTTGCTTGTTTATTTTTTAAATTAATTATTACTGGAGTAGCTGCTTTCCGGTGTTGTGTTAGTTTATTCTGTCCGAGAGTGAGTCAGCTATACGTGAACATATATCTCCTCTTTTTTGGATTTCCTCCCGTTTAGGTCACCGCAGAGCCCCGGGTGGAGTCCCCTGCTCTGTACCGTAGGTCCTCATTAGTTATCTGTTTTATAGACCGTATCAACGGTGTGTCGATGTCAATCCCAATCTCCCAACTCATCCCACCCCCTTCCCCTCCTTGGTGTCCGTGTGTTTGTTCTCTACGCCTGTGTCTCTGCTTCTGCTTTGTCAATAAGTTCATCGGTACCAGCTTTCTAGATCCCACATTTAAGTGATATTCCATGGTATTTGTGTCTCTCTTTCTGACTTACCTCACTCTCTATGACAGGTTCTAGGTCGATGCATGTCTCTGCAGAGGGCACTATTTCTTTCCTTTTATGGCTGAGTGATACTCCATTGTATGGTCTTCCCAGGTGGCCCAGTGGAAAAGAGCCCACCTCCCAACACAGGAGATGCGAGAGATGTGGGTTCAGTCCCTGGTTCAGGAAGATCCCCTGGAGTAGGAAAACCCACTCCAGTACTCTTGCCTGGAAAATCCCATGGACAGAGGAGTCTGGTGGGCAACAGTCTATGGGGCCTCAAAGAGTCGGACACGACTGAATGACTGACCTCAGCACACACAATGTTCCATTGTGTATATGTACCACGTCTTCTTGATCCCTTCCTCCATTGGTAGACATTTAGCTTGCTTCCTTGTCTTGGCTACTGTAAATAGTGCTGCCGTGTGTAGTTTAACATAATTTTTATTCTAACATGGTTTTAGATTTACAGGAAAGTGGCAAATGGAGTATGCAATGTTGTTGTGTACCGTGACCCCACCTCCCCTGCTATTAACGTCTTGAGTTACTATGATACCTTTGCAGCAGCTAAGACTGATGCATTATCATTATTTTATGCTGTGCATTATAAAGTATGAAGTCCATTCTTTTTTTCAGATTTCCTTAGTTTTTAACCTCATGTGCTGTTCCAGCTCTAGGATCCTTTCCAGGATTCCACGTTACACCTAGTCATGCAGTGTCCTTCGGCTCTTGTAGATGTGATAGTGTCTCTGGCTTTTTTTTTTTTTTTAATTATGTGTTTGTTTGGCTGTGCTGGGTCTTAGTTGTGACGTGTGGGATCCGGTTCACTGACCAGGAATGGAACCTGGGCCCCTTGCATTGGGAGCAAGGAATCTTAGCCACTGGACCACCAGGGAAGTCCCTGACTTTCATTGTTTTTGATGACCTTGATAATTTTTAGGGTTCCTGTCCAGACGTTTAGTAGAAGGACCACCAGTGGATGTTTGTTTGCTGAGCTTCTCATGATGAGAGTGGTCAATGGGTTCTTGGTGGGGAGGATCCCAGCAGTGAAGTGCTGTTCTCATCACACCATTTCCAGTGTCTGGTTATCAAGCAGCTGCATCCCTGGTGATGGTGACCTTGAGCTCCTGGCTCTGGATACAGTTCGTATATTTCTCCACTGCAAATTTACTCTTTCCTCCTCTTCTGTACTGAGATCTTTGGAAGGAAGACTTTATGCACAGTGCAGGCATATATTTTTAATGGCATTATGATGTGAGCTTGATTCTTCTCTTGCCGTTACATTCAGCAGGATGGTTTTAAGTAGCATCTGTGTTGCTACATGTATGTCTCATCTCTTCCCTCTCCCCGATCGACACTCTTTAGTGAGTACCTCTCATATTTTGACTTTCCCGTTCCTTCAGGGATGGATACTTAGATTGCTTCCAGTCCCCCATGCATACAAGTGATGGTGGACAAACATTCTGAACCATGCTTCCTAAAGGACCTGTGTGGGCATTTTTCGGAGCTGGACATGCAGGCCTAAAGACTCCTTGTGCCTCAGAAGCCCTGTTATCACTCACTTGGACTGAGCCTCACTCAGGGAAGGGTTGGCATGCTGTGGTTCCCATAGCCACATTTCTGACGGTAACTGGCTTTGTCTGGCTTTCTCATTTTGTTCTAACCTAGTTGCTATGTGATATCTTGTCATATGAAATTGCATTTCTCTAATTATTATAAAGCTTGGACAACTGCTTGTATACATTCTAGCCCTTTTTAAAAATACAAAAAATATTAGATTTTTTTAATTAAATGCTATAAATCAAATCAATAGGCTCTGAGAAAAATAAAATTAATGGATAGTGAAAAATGCACTCAGTACAATTCAGCATCAGTTTCATGTTTGGCTATGTTTACTAGTTTTCTGTGCACAAAAGACATAATTCCTTGATAGTTTGGAAGAACTAATAGAAAAAATTCATTCTGAAGGTTTTTTTTTTTTTTTTTTTAAATAATGATTTGGTAACCTTCCATTTCTTGGCTGTGAATGATTATTGCTCTATTCAGATTTTGCTGATTTTCTTAAGTCATTTTATTAAATTAATTTTTCCTAGAAGATTCTCTGTTGTTTAAGACTCATTTTTGTAGATGGAATTAAATAGATCTCTACCATAATTAATTATTCTTTTTTCTAGCTATTATAATAGCTTTATAAAAAAAGCTTTTTATTTTATATTGGAGTGTAGCAGATCAACAATATTGCCATAGTTTCAAGTGAACAGCAAAGGGACTCAGCCATACATACACGTGTGTCCATTCTCCCCCAGACTCCCCTCCCATTCAGCTTACCGCAGAACGTTGAGCAGAGTTCCTGTGTGCTGTAGGGCCTTGTTGGTTATCCATTTAAAATGTAGCAGTGTGTACATGCCCATCCCAAGCTTCCTACCTATTCCTACCTCCAATCTCCTTCCCCCTGCCCCCAAGTTTGTTCTCTAGGTCTGTGAGAAACTGTCCTACTGAAGTCAGGCAGAGAAAGAGAAATAGTGTATGACATCCCTTATATGCAGAATCTAAAAACATGTTTAGACATTTTTTTGATAGAAGTGAACTTAAAAAAAAAGAAACAGACTCACAAACTTTCTATTTAGCCCCTTTGCTTTCCTTTTCTTGTTGCTGATTGCTTTTCTTATTGTCAATTTTTTTCTATTCTTGTATTTTTCTTTTTGATTTTCTCATATATTACTTCTTGGGTTTGGACATTGGAAATACCTCATCCCATTCAGTCATCCGTCTGCCAATGCAGGAGACACTGGAGACACAGATTCTATTCTTGGATCGGGAATATCCCCTGGAGAAGGAAATGGCAACCCACTCCAGTATTCTTGCCTGAAGAGTCCCTTGGACACAGGAGTCTGGCAGGCTACAGTCCCTGGGGTTGCAAAGAGTTGGGCATAACTTAGCACTCATGCTCATAACATATATCCAGTCATCTTCTTATTATGTCTGCTCTTAATGTCCTTTGTTAATTTTATTTGTTGAACTTGTTAATTTTTATGTGATGCATTTAATAAACTTTTTCCTGTGTGTTTTCTTTAAGAAATTCTTTCATTGATTGGTCACAAAAGCATTAAGTATCCCAGCTCCGATTAATCTGACACTTCTGTTTTCACATGCATGCCTTTAACTCTATTTGGAGCCTACCTTTGTGTAGTGTACAAGGTCCGAATCAACTTTGGTTTTCCTCCATACAGTGACCCACTCTTCCTACCGCCATCAACAGTCCATTCATTCCCCATGATGTGGTTCAGTTCAGTTCAGTTGCTCATTTGTGTCCACTCTTTGCAACACCATGGGCTGCAGCATGCCAGGCTTCCCTGTCCATCATCAGCTCCCAGAGCTGATGTCCATTGAATCGGTGATGCCATGCAACCATCTCATCTTCTGTCGTCCCCTTCCCTTCCTGCCTTCAATCTTTCCCGGCACCAGGGTCTTTTCCAACGAGTCAGTTCTTCACATCAGGTGGCCAAAGTATTGGAGTTTCAGCTTCAGCATCCATCCTTCCAATGAATATTCAGGACTGATTTCCTTTAGCATGGACTGGTTGAATCTCCTTGCAGTCCAAGGGGCTTTCAAGAGTCTTGTCCAACACTGCAGTCCAAAAACATCAATTCTTTGGTGCTCAGCTTTCTTTATAGTCTTTATGATGTGGTTGGTGTCACCTTTATCATCTGTTCATTTTCCACACGTGCTTGTCTGCAAACCAGACCTTTCTATTCTGCCCCATCGTTCTGTCTATCCGGGCCAGTCAGTACAGTATTTAGTTACTGTGACTTGGTGTCATGTCTTAATATCTGGGAGAGACCAGCCACGCCTCCTTCCTGTCTCACTGCAGAGCTGTCTTGGCTGGTTGCGCAGCGTCCTGTTGTGCTGTCCATGTTCATGCTTGACTAAGTGGACAACCTCAGTTGAAATTTGGACTGGAATTCCATCACATTGAAGAGTGAATTTCAACAGAATGGGTACCTTTACAGTATCAAGTCATGTTAAAGCAGGGGTATCTATCCATTTATTCAATTTACATTACATTTTCAGAGAAATGTAACTCAACACATTATTGACCAGGGGATTTTTTTGCAGAAATGAATACCTGTGGCATTAATATGTCTCTGGTTGGTAGTGGGTTAATAAACACATAACCTTTGAGCCCATATGCAACTGCTGGGTAATTTCCTTCTTGATGATTATTTATTCTCTTCTATTCTTCTGTCAAGTATTAATCACTCTTCTCCAACTAAATTGGAATTGTGATGAGGACCAAGGGCTATGCTTTTAATTTCTTCTCCCCCCTCACTGTATTTGAACCTAGAGGGTCATAATGAATGCCAGGTATTATTTTTTTAAATTAACTGATATGCAGGATAAATACCCTAGAGAAGGTAATTTTTTTCTGGCCTCCTCGTTTACAATTTTGGTCTTTGATTTTCCCTCTTTACTGATTTTCTTGCCTATTCCATGCTTTCCTCTTGTTTGCTCCCCTGGGTGAACATGTCTAATATGGCTTTGTAACTGTAGCTCAAACCTCTCCCGTTTATCGAGTCAGGCTGAGCACTTTTTTTTTTTTTTTTGCAGAGTGGTGCATTCCCTCTTGGGTTGAGCGGTGTCATTTAAAACTCAGCTGTGTCAATAAGTCAGGGTGAGTCTTCGGCTTTATACAACTGCCTTGCCAACCATTAGAAAGGTGTTAACGTTTATTGCCAAGCTGTCTCTTAAATATCCTGTAATAAAAAGCCAATGTATGCAGTCTTTTTTTTTCTTCCCTTTAATTTCATCCTTAAGCTGCATTTTCATTACCACATCTTCTTTTCAAAGTGCTGTAACATTTGTTATGGAAACCTTTATTGTTTTAGGTGCTCCCGTGGTAGTCTTCTTTGATCAAGAGAACAAAAAAGTTTTAGTAAAAGAAAGTCATAGTAGATGCTCCTTTCTTTGGCTCATGGCATGTTGGACCCTGGCCGTATTAGCTGTTTAGCTCTGTCTGCTCTTTAATCTTCATGATGATCCAGAAACGTGGTTGGACCTGCACCTCATCTGCTGCTGCTACTGCTGTCAAATTGCTTCAGTCATGTCCAACTCTGTGTGACCCCATAGACTGCAGCCCACCAGGCTCCTCCGTCCCTGGGATTCTCCAGGCAAGAACACTGAAAGTGAAGTCGCTCAGTGGTGTCTGACTCTTAGCGACCCCATGGTCTGCAGCCTACCAGACGCCTACGGAGGCGTCCATAGCATTCGCCAGGCAAGAGCACTGGAGTGGGTTGCCATTGCCTTCTCTGCACCTCATCTAAACCCGTATAATAAAGATATATGATAATGAGGTTGTCCAAGTTGAAAAGCTGTTTGAACCTATGTCACCGTGCAAAGAATTCATCATGTTATTTGGTTTAGGGACTGCTTGTAATGCGAGGGTAAGACCCTGTTTGGAAGAAATGATTCAAAGCTGGATCAGCTGAGGGTACTGAAAAGCGTGGTAGTCCTTGGCACTGGGAGTTTGAGAACCCGGATGTCTTTGGAATGGGGTGGCGTGTCTGAAATGGCACACGGGGGCGTGGTGTTTGTGGACTGATCAAACTGCTGATTCTGTTGAGGTGGAAACAGAAGTTAATCTGCTGTTACTGAGCTTCTGTGACATTTAGAATTTTCCTTGAAATGTTTTCTGAGTGAAGGAATACGAAGTGTATGTTTACTACATTAGCACCTTAGAAACCAAAATGTGTTTGCTCAGGAAAGCAGTCTTGCAGCTGAAATATTAATGTGGCAGAGATAACACATTCTCTGTTTAATAAAAATGCAGCTTCACGCTGAGTGGTGAAGACCAGGGCTATCCCTTCAGTCTTAGGAAGATGTGAAACTCCAAGTGCATAAATGGCTTCATCCCCACTCAGCATGCCCAGACTTTCGGGGGTTGTCTCCAGAATTCGAGAGGTCTTATTGTGCCCTCTGGAAATGTTCATCTGGGAAACTGCAAACCTCTTTAGCCTGCTTTTAATGCTGTTTAAGACACACTGGTCCATGCTCTTATATTTGGATCAGCCAAGTTGTATAGGATTCTAAGAGGTGGTTGACTCACTGCAATTTCTGAACATCTTCCTTTAAGTCAGGAGCCTGGTGATGAACACCTCTGATGTTTGCCTGCATTTATTCTCCCAACATATTTTTTGAACATCTCTGCTGTGTAAATGCAGCATAATCGTTTCCATTTTCCTCCTCTACGGGGAACCCTAGATGAAAAAGACAAAGCTCTGACACTCATTTGGATAAAGTAGAAATGACAGCCATACAAATGAGAAGGTGAGGGAGTGTTAGGCAAGCGTAGGTCTGTGTTATTCATCAGAGATTTAGGGTGACTTGGTTAGAAAGAAAATTCAGTTGGACTTCTTATTCTCTAATGAAATGTGGAAATTAAACTACCTGTGTCTTTTCTCTGGACTAGATTTGTGCATATTATATATTTAAAAATTAAAAGGGAGAAATACAGTTGTTTAATAGAACAAAGACCTGAGTATAGCAGCATGTTTCTGAAAATTAAGGTCACTCAAGGTCACACTTCAAGAAGCCTTGCTTTTCTGACCTTGGACACTTGGCCTGTGTATGACTATATGGAAGTGTTTATTCCTGTCTTTAGGAAAGAAAGTCGATTCAAATGCCCTGACTTTAAAAAAGAAAACAACAGAAAAAACAAACGAAAAAAACCAGAAATGAGGCCTCGTGATGCCCTGTCTGCTTCTGTGGAGGTGGAGGTTGGCGGCTCCGAGGTTCCAGGGAGCGCTGACACTGTTGACTGAACTGTCTGGATGCGAGACATTTTGGGATTCTCACACGTGGTACGATGATGTAATCTTGTGATTCTGCCAACACTTTTACTCTTCAGTATTTTTAATAATCATTTTAATGCATGTGTTTTGCCAGGTCTAAAGAGGAACCATGTTCCTTTTCTGTGATTCCACAAGATATTTTTTATGGATTAAGATGTTAGGTTATTAAATTACTGTTTCTCAGACAGGAATCATCAGATCCTTAAGAATACCATTCTTGTGGACACTTGAGAATTTCTTCTTTTACTTTGATTTGAGACACTTTGCATCTTACAGCCCAGAATTCAATTACTCCTTTGGGGGTTTAATACTTTTAAATTACTTTTTTGTCAGCGGTCTCCAGATTTGGTGAACTGATGATTTAGATGATTGGATGATCATTAGACTGATGGATCTAGCCATTGATTTTATCTGTTTTCCAAGTAGGTTGGTGCTGTTTTAAAATTTTTCTTTTATACTTTTATGTTTTTGACTAGCTGACTTTCTTTTATATGTTGAAATTGAAAACCACGTAAGAGAGCCTTCAGAGATCTCAAGAGAAAGCTCCAATGGTGAAAGGAGTAGATCTATGAATTTGGAACAAAGTTAAAAAAAAAAAAAAGTTTGCTTCCATTCTTGTCTGACTCTGTTCCTCTTTTTCCATTAGATATCAGAGATATAATATCTGTCTCTGTTGTATGAGAGAGACAGAGAGAGAAACAGAGTTTTTGATGATCTGTTTTCTTTCTATCTATCAATATCTATCTATCTATCAACAGAAACGGTCAAAGAAAGGGATGTGCGTGTGTTCAGTCATGTCCGACTTCTTTGTGACTCCATGAACTGCAACCCACCAGGCTCCTCTGTCCGTGGGATTTCCCAGGCAAGAATACTGGAGTGGATGGTCATTTTCTTCTCCAGGGAATCTTCCTGACCCAGGGATCAAACCTACGTCTCAGATGTCTCCTGCATTGGCGGGTAGATTCTTTACCACTGACCTACCAGGGAAGCCACAGGAAGGGATAAGCTAGACAAGATGCTAATAAAGGCAATTGACCCAATTGAGGAGAATTTGGTCTGGAAAAAAAAAAATCCCTTGAAATGGTAGAAAGAGTTTAGAAATCCGGAGTGTAGAAGGAGGTGGGGATGGAGGTGGTCTGTGCACCAAAGTGCCTCTAATTTTAGCTGCTGTTTTATTCACTGATAAAACACTGTGCTGGCCCAGAATCAAATCCTAGGAAGCAGAGTTGAGAAGCAGCAAGGCAGTAAAGAGAAGGGGAAATACATCTCAGCCAAGTGCTGCTTTGGGAAAGTAAGTACGAATTAGCTACTTTGTCAGCAAAGTTTTCTCATCGGAGCCAACAGAAGTTGGGAGGGATCCGAACCGTGAGGAACATCGGTGGAGACCTCGTGTCTCTAAGATGTTTGTGCCATGTATGGAAACTCCAGGCAGCTCTTCCAGGTGGAATCAGTCAGGGAGTAGAGACGCTGATCGGTTTCTAAGGATTCTCTTCTGCTTCTCAGCAGCATCTTTCTTTTCATATAGTTTGCCACAGGGTTTGAGAAATAAGATGCCCTGCCCTCTGTGGGTTCTCGTGCATTAACAGCTGGCAACCAGGACTTTGGCCCCGGGCCCTGGAGGTTGGCACGACCACATCCCGCTGTGGGGCTGGGTGAATAGTTGCCAGTGGAGGAGGAGGAGAATCAAGAAGAAAATTCTCCCTGAGAGGCGTGTGGGACATGGGGCTGCTTATCGGGTCTCTGAGCAGAGATGCTGTGATGCATGCTCGGATTTAAAGTTTTCTGAAGCGCTTCCCTGGTGGCTCAGCTGGTAAAGAATCCCCCTGCAGTGCAGGAGACCTGGGTTTGATCCCTGGGTTGGGAAGATACCCTGGAGAAGGGGAAGGCTACCCACTCCAGTATTCTGGCCTGGAAAACTCCATGGACTGTATAATACAGTCCATTGGGGTTGCAAAGAGTTGGACATGACTGAGCGACTTAAAAAAAAAAAAAGTTTTCTGAAGGTTCAGAGGAGGTGAGGAGACGAGCCAGGATCATACCTCCTGTAGATGCCCCCTCTCCAGGTGCTAGCTGAGCCTTCTGTCTCCCTGCTCTGAAGCTGAGGGTGACAGTCAAGACCCCGGGGAGGGAGAGAGCCCAGGACCCCTGACACCCTCCCCTAGGAGCTCACCCAAGGGACCTGCCGATCCCCAGCACTCCCGCGCCTGTTTCCCACCTGGCTCACCCCTTGGAGGGCTTTGACCTGGAGTCACCGCACACCCATCCTACCGTGAAGATGCTGCAGTTGAAGAGTGTGGGCTGGCCGACCACTCCCTGCCTGACGTGCCCCCCTCCCCAAACTCCTCTTGATGGCAGCGCTTCCATTCACCGAGGACCTGGCACTGTGCCAGCCTCCTCGTGCGTCATCTCCTGTTGCTCCTTGAAGGACTCTCAAGTGGCAGATGTCACGATTTTAGTCCTGTCCTCTGAGGAGAGTCCTCTTGGGCTTCGCTGGTGACTCAGATGGTAAAGCGTCTGCCTGCAATGCGGGAGACCTGGGTTCGATCCCTGGGCCGGGAAGATCCCCTGGAGAAGGAAATGGCAACCCACCCCAGTATTCTTGCCTGGAAAATTCCACGGGTGGAGGAGCCTAGTAGGCTATATAGTCCATGGGGTCGCAAAGAGTCAAACTTGACTGAGCAACTTCACTTTCTTCTGAGGACACTGTTGTTCAGAATAAGTTACGTAACTTGCCCAGGCGCAGGACCCGGAATCTGTTATGTGGGGAATTCCCCAGATGCCACTTTCCTTGATCCCAGCACACTCCCTCCTTCCTCTGAGGAAGGACAGGTGACAGTGTGTTGAGTTCAGCTGTTTTCTTCAATTTAGCAAGCATGGTGCTGCGCTTTCAAAACGTGCCAGGCACTGAGCCTTAGAATGTATGCGCTCGGTTGTGTCTCTTCGTGACCCCATGGACCGCAGCCCACCGGGCTCCTCTCTCCTGGAATTTTCCAGGCAAGAATACTGGGGTGGGTTGCCATTTCCGTCTCCAGGGGATCTTCCTGACTCAGGGATCGACCCCACGTTTCTTGTGTCTTCTCTGTTGCAGGCGGATTCTTTACCACTAGTGCCACCTGGGAAGCCCTGGGGCCCAAGGTCATTGGGTGAATGGTGACTTCTGGGGCTCCTAGAGCGCAGGGCTGGCGGCATGAGTGGTTGCTCCACACGTCACGGGGTTAGGTCAGACCCACCCTGAGCCCTGGACAGGGGCTGGGCTGTGTGGTGGTGGGTGCATGTGTGTAGGGCATGGTGGATCACTGGGTGGGACTCGCCGAGGGGAGGTGACAGGGCTCTCAAGTTTTCAGCAGTTAGACTTCAGGAAAAGGCAGCTCCAGGCTGAGGGCACAAAGCTCCAAAGTCAGAGTAAAGATGAAAAGTGTGCAGCCTGGCTTTGCTGGAGCGCAGAGCATGTGCAGTGAGCCCCAAAGTGGAGATCAGGGGATCGGCCGACCCCCGAGGTGAGGGGACCCTGTGGGGCTGGAAGACTTGGGGCTGGTGTGACTCCTGGCTGGGGTTGGTCTGTTTTTCAAGCAAAGTGGGTTGGTCTTTGGCCTAGAACTTTGTGCAGCTTTGCTGTTATGTTACTGTTCAGTCAATCAGTCATGTCCAACTCTTTGCAACCCCATGGACTGCAGCATGCCAGGCTTCCCTGTCCTTCACTGTCTCCCTGAGTTTGCTCAAACTCATGTCCATTGAGTCGATGGTGCCATCTAACCATCTCATCCTCTATTGTCCCCTTCTCTTCCTGCCATGTGTCTTTCCCAGCATCACAGTCTTTTCCAATGAGTGGGCTCTTCACATCAAGTGGCCAAAGTATTGGAGCTTCAGCTTCAGCATCAGTCCTTCTAATGAATATTCAGGACTGATTTCCTTTAGGATGGATTGGTTGGATCTCCTTGCAGTCCAAGGAACTCTCAAGAGTCTTCTCTAACACCACAGTTCAAAAGCATCAATTCTTCTGTGCTCAGCCTTCTTTATGGTCCAACTCTCACATCCATACATGACTACTAGAAAAACCATAGCTTTGACTAGCAGACCTTTGTCGGCAAAGTGATGTCTCAGCTTTTTAATATGCTGTCTAGATTGGTCATAGCTTTTCTTCCAAGGAGCAAACATCTTTTAATTTCACGGCTGCAGTCCCTGTCTTCAGTGATTTTGGAGTCCAAGAAAATAAAGTCTGTCACTGTTTCCATTTTTTCCCCATCTATTTGCCATGAAATGATGGGATTGGATCCCATGACCTTAGTTTTCTGAATGTTGAATTTTAAGCCAGCTTTTTCACCCTCCTCTTTCACCCTCATCAAGAGGCTCTTTAGTTCCTCTTCACTTTCTGCCATTAGGGTGATGTCATCTGCATATCTAAGGTTAGCTTTCTGACACCCAAAAGGAAGAGAAGAAACCAAGATGACCTTTGACTGAAATGGGAAAGAACTCCAGACTGGATTCAACGAAGAAGCAGAAGGCAATAATGTGAAAGCTGCTTCAGGCGTCCACATCCAGGCACCTTCACCTCCCATCTGGGCAGCAACTGTGTGGGGAGGGAAGGAGACGCTATTCTCATTGGTGCCATGGAGGCAGAAGTGTAGGTCTGCAGTTTTCAAAGTTTTCTTTGTCTTCTTTTTTCTTTTTCTAAATACCACCTAGACAGTGATAAAGGGCCAGGTGAAATTCCAGGGTGGTGGTGAGCAGGCAGCGTTGTGAATTGCTCTGCGAATTGCTGATTTAAGCACTTGCTCTTTACCTTCTCCTGAGCTAAACGGCAGGCAGAGATGCATCCTGAGATGGAATATCAGTGTTCTCCTTCTCGTTTCAGCAGTGATCTGAGTAAATCATGTATGGACCACGCGCCTAAAGGGAAAGGGGGGCGGGGAGGCTGGGGGCTGCCGTAACGTTGGGCGGAACAGAGCGGTGTGGATGTCTCCTTTCCCTTTTGGAGCGTCAGCAGGTGCACGCTCCACGGCAGGTGCGCTCTGGCTGCCTCGACCTTCCTTTCGAGGGAGGTCACATACCGTGTGCAAACTTCCCCTTTCTTTACAGACTCACCCATCTCTGCCAGGCGGAGTGAGGTTGTTCTGGGGAGAGAGATTGCAGCATAAACCTCTCCATGGCCTCACATTGGAGTGGCTATTTGAGACTCCAAGTGAGAAGAACGTGTGGGACTTTCCTGTTGGTCCAGTGACTAGGACTCCGTGCTCCCAAGGAAGGGGGCCCAGGTTCGATCCCCGGTCAAGGAACCAGATCTCACATGCCACACCTAAGACCCGGGGCAGCCAAACAGATAATAGGTATTAAAAAAGAAAAAGAAAATGTAGAAAACTCAAAAGTCATAGCCACATTTTAAAGTACTTCTTTTGCCTATCAAATCCATTTTGTAATAAGGAGGATTATTAGGATAAGAGCTTGTGTAAGCAGCATCTTTTATCAACACTAAGATACTAAGATACTAGTGATGGTGGTTTGGCAGACAAGCATCACTCTGGGTGCTCAGGAATGCCATCAGTTTGTGATATGCAGAACAGAGACTGTTCATTATGAAGTATGGGACAATTCTTATATGCAACATTAATGCAATGGATTGTATCCAATAAATCTGGGGAGAAAGTTTGTATCCTGAGCCGAAGAGCCTCTGTCCTTTAAATCAATACTGCTCTCCACTGCTGATTTTCCCAGTTGATGGGACAGCTTCCCAGTGGATGTATCGGTGCAGCCAGTGAAAGTAAAAAAAGGAGCCCCCCAGGGAGGAAGCAGGTGTGACCCTAAATTCTCCCCTCAGCTTAGGGACAGCCGAGCTGTGTGGTGCGTCTCTGCAATTGTTAATTCTAAAGTTAGCGAAGTTGGCAAGAAATTACACTGAAGAGCAGTCTGGCAGTCTGCTGATCGTGGTGTCAGAAGGGGACCTCGCGCCTTTTGAAGGCCTGATGGGTTGATGCAGTGGGCTTTCTGTCTGCATTTTTAGGATTCTTGTGCAGAAGTGCCTCTTGGCATGAGGGCTGTGCAGGGACAGTCACACCATTGGTGGTGGCTGCCCAAGAGGTCTGTCCCCAGGGCAGGTGCTGTGATGGGAACACCTCCATAAATGTGGCCCAGGTTGGGGCTTGCAAGGCAAAGGGTGGGTCCAGAGTAGAAGATATACGATTGGGGGGGTCTGAGGGTGACCGCTATGGCAGGCCCGTGATTACTCAGGAGTCCTTAATGAGCGGATCCAGAAAAAGGACTCCTGGGGGCTCTGTCTGGTTTCTAAGCCAACACCAAGTGCTTCTGCATCAGGAGCTTTCCCTCTTTGGATCTCCCAGCGACCCGGCTCCTCGTCTGCTGTGAGGTTGATGAGGGTCCATCAGCTGCTGTCACCCAGCCTCCCTCCTGTCCCATCGACATGTTCTTGTTTTCCCTTTAACATAACCATTGTCAGGCTATCGCCCGACAGGTCTGTGATGACAGCTGTCCGTCTGGGAACTTGGCTGAGACAGACCCCCCAGAAGAGAGAGAACGGGGGATGTGAGCACAGTACCAGGATGAGGACACCCGTGTCCTTAGGAGAGGGAGGGTCAGAAGGACCTGGGGATGGGGAGTTTCTGTTTGAGCCACCGTTTGGCATCCTGACCCAAACAGCCCACACTCAACACGTGCGTGGTCAGTCCCCCAGTTGTGTCAGACTCTTTGCAACCCCGCGGACTATAGCCTGCCTGGCTCCTCTGTCCATGGAATTTTCCAGATGAGAATACTGGAGTAGGTTGCCATTTCTTCCTCCAGGGGATCTTCCCGACCCAGGGATCTCCTGCAGTGGCAGGTGAATTCTTCACCACTGAGCCACCCGGGAAGCCTTCACGCTCAGCAACGAGGCAATGGAAGCCCAAGCAAAGTCCTTAAGAAGAAGCCTGGTGTAGAAGCCGGACTGACGAGCCCTACCTAGCGGGCTGGGCCTGGGCTGGTGAAATGCCGCACACTGTATATTTCCACTCTTGCTGCCCCAGGTTTGAGTAAATACCCACACTGCAGATAGGTCGTCCTGTCTAGCGTGTTGAGCGAAAACATTCCTACATCCTGAGTGTGGGCAGATCCCGATGGCTCTCTTTGGCTCCTGGTATAGAAAAGCTATTTCCCATCCAGGCTCCTGAGGGCAGTTTCTTCCTTAATGTATCCTGACCTCCGGATCAAGCTGCCGAGTTTCATTAGCTGAGTACTGTCATGTTACAGACGTCCATGAAGGGATCACTGGGTTTTATTTAATGATATTTATGTTTCAGTTCAAAAAATGCTGTTAAAGGTAAAATAAAAATAGCCCTTTGACCTCTCCTGGACCAGCCCACAGATAACTAATTCCAAGGGATTTCTTTTCGGTGAAATGGGCCATTCAGTTCAACCGAATGAAAATACGGGAGAATGGGGAGAAATAAACATGCTTTGTTTTCCGTGGATGGAAGGCCTTCAGGAATGTACAGATCTGGGTAGAAAATACACAAGTGTGTACTTCTATCAAGATCACAAAAGGAGGGACCAGTCTGTCACATTTTCCGTAAAGGGGGTGACAAGAGGCATCCAGATGGATTGTAATGACAGGTTTCACATCTCAGGGGACCCCTCAACCTTGAGAAGTCTCAGGGTGAAAAAAAGTGACCCAGATAAAATAGAGTGGTCCCTGTCCTCCCGGACCTGCTGGTTTGAAAACACTGGGGACACTGCTTGTCACTAGCTATACATTTTACTTGGAAATGTTTGCAAGTGTTGGACTTCTTGGCATGACTTGGAGATGAGATTAAACATCACCAGAGCTTCAGAAACACCCCCAAATGGGAAATTTGTGATGCTTGAGGGGAAGCAGCAAATTTCGCAAAAGGATTTCCAGGCTGCTGTAAAGTCATGCTATTAGGAAAGGAAGGTCAGCCTTAGGCAGATTGGAAAGTCGATGGAGCATGTCTTTGGGACTTGCCTGAGCTCCTTCAGGGCCCCTTCTGCAGACACGAAGGCTGCCTTTCACCCCAGGTACACACAGCCTGTGCAGGCTTTTTCTCCTTGAGCTCACCTGTCCTTCAGTCTCTGTATTTGACCATGAAAGTCAAGGTGCATTTTTTTTTCTTTTAAAATTAATTGACTCATTTTTTCAGAGAAGTTTTAGATTATCAAAAAAATTGAGCAGAAAGAACAGAGTTGCTGTATACTCCCCTCTGTCTCTCGTACCCTTCACATCCTGCACTGGTGTGGTGCGTTTGTTATAGTCCATTAGCCTATCAGTTCAGTTCAGTCACTCAATCCTGTCCAACTCTTGGTGACCCCATGGACTGCAGCATGCCAGGCCTCCCTGTCCATCACCAACTCCTAGAGCTTGCTCAAACTCATGTCCATCGAGTCGGTGATGCCATCCAACCATCTCATCTTCTGTCATCCCCTTCTCCAGCCTTCAATCTTTCCCAGCATCAGGGTCTTTTCCAATGAGTCAGTTCTTCGCATCAAGTGACCAAGGTATTGGAGTTTCAACTTCAGCATCAGTCCTTCCAATGAACACCCAGGACTGATCTCCTTTAGGATGGACTGGTTGGATCTCCTTGCAGTCCAAGGGACTCTCAAGAGTCTTCTCCAACACCACAGTTCAAACGCATCAATTCTTTGGCGCTCAGCTTTCTTCACAGTCCAACTCTCACATCCATACATGACCACTGGAAAATTCATAGCTTTGACTAGATGGACCTTTGTCAGCAAAGTTATGTCTCTGCTTTTTAATATGCTGTCTAGGTTGGTCATGGCTTTTCTTCCAAGGAGTAAGCGTCTTTTAACTTCATGACTGCAGCCACCATCTGCAGTGATTTTGGGGCCTGAGAAAATAAAGCCTGTTACTGTTTCCATTGTTTCCCCATCTATTTGCCATGAACTGATGGGACCGGATGACATGATCTTCGTTTTTTGAATGTTGAGTTTTAAGCTAGCTTTTTCACTCTTATCTCACCTTCATCAAGAGGCTCTTTAGTTCCTCTTGGCTTTCTGCTCTAAAGGTGGTGTCATCCGCATATCTGAGTTATTTGATATTTCTTCTAGCAATCTTGATTCCAGCTTGTGCTTCATCCAGCCCGACATTTTGCATGATGCACTCTGCATAGAAGTTTAATAAGCACGGTGACAATATACAGCCTTGACATTCTCCTTTCCCAATTTGGAACCAGTCCATTGTTCATGTTATGCCTCAGGGGTCCATCTAAACTTGTTCTGCCCCTGAACCTAGTCATAGCTGGAACCTTCTCCACAATTTCAGAGGATGTGAACTCACTGCTTTTCTTGGCTAGGCAGCAAAGCAATGCCCCTCGCCTTGGAGACACTGTTACCCAGCCTTGCAGTGACCCTCTTAGCTAGGCCAACAATGCTCACAAACTTCAGTCTCCAGAACTGTGAGAAAATACATTGATATTGTGTAAGCCTCCCCATCTGTGACACTGATTATGGCATCCCTATCAAGCTGATCCAGTAAGTGCATATTTGACTTTTTAAGAAACTCCCAAACTATTTTCCGAAGTCGCTGCAGCGTCTGGCATTCCCTCCAGCAGTGTACAGAAGCTCTGGTTGCTCCAAAGCCCTGGCAACACTTGCTGTGCCCAGCCGTCGTTTTAGCATTCCAGTAGGTACGCAGTGGTATCTCATGGTGGTCTTCACTGGACTTTCCCTAATGGCAAATCATGCCGAGGCATCTTTTCATGTGCTTGTTTGACACTGGGAGAAATGTCAGTTCATATCCTTTTTTTTTTTTATCTTGTAATTGCATTGAATCTACAAATAAGCTGTAGGAGAAATAGACACCTTCACAGTGTCTGGTCTTATCATCCATGAATGCAGTGCAGCTTTTCATGTACTTTATTTTTCTTTAGTTTCTCTCAACAGTGTATAGGTTTTAGTGTATAGGTCTTGCACGTAATTTGTCATATTTATCTTTAAGCATTTCTATTTTGGGCTTCCATGGTGGCTGAGTTGGTAAAGAATCAGCCTGCAGGGCAAGACACGAGGGTTTGATGCCTGGGTTGGGAAGATTCCCTGGAGAAGAAAATGGCAACCCACCCATGCCTGGAAAGTTCCATGGACAGAGGAGTCTGGCAGGCTACAGTCCACAGGGTCACAAGAGTTGGACATGACTTATTGACTAAATCACCACCACCACCATTTCCATTTTTATCTGTTATAACTAGTGAGTTAAAACATCAGTTTCTGATATTTTGTTGCTAGTATATATGCCATTGATTTTTGAATATCAGTCTTGTATCCTGAAACACTACTAATTTGGTGCTTAGTTTTAAGAACTTTTAAGAAAGATTCTATAGTCTTTTTGACACATAAATCTTGTTTTTTTGTGAATAAAATCAGGTTTATTTCTTTGTTTTATAGGTATAAATGAAGACTACTCAAATGAGAACAAGCGAAGGCTATTTATTCAGAAATTGCTGTAGTAAGGGAGTCAGTCACCATCACTTGTGTTTGGCAGAAACTCAAAAGACAGGCAGAGGAGTGAGAAAACTTTAAAGTTGGAAAAAGGGATTCAGACATGTCCTGGTTGGAAGCTTTTAGCAATGGGGAATCTATAGATGGGTTAACTATGTGATTGGCTTGGGATGTGTATTTGACTATCTCCAGTTGATCTCAGGTTGGAAATAGGGGGAAAATTATGAAGCTTCAGTTAGTAATTATATTCTGACAGTTGGGTGCTATTTCTACAGGTATTACTGTTTGGCTCCTTGGACTGGTTGCTACAAATAGTAGCTTGATTTTCTGGACTGAGTAGTCCAGATAGTGTCTGCAGATAGTAGGTTGACGTCCAGGGCTGGTTGCTACAGCTGTGGGTCAGAGTTCTATGTTTATATGGTTAGACTGTTGTCCGTTGGTATATTTAGCCTTTCACTGTATCATCTGGAAATATTTCCTTTTTCATGCTATATTGCACTGGCTAGAAATCTCTAGTACAGTATTGCATAGAAGCAGTGAGATTGGACATCATTGCCTGATTCATCCTGGGGAAAGCACTGATGCGTTTACTCTTTAGCATCATGGCAGCTGTAGGTTTTTGTGGATGTATTTGATCAATGTGAGGAAATTTCCTTCTATTTGTAGTGTGTTTTCAGTTTTTATCAGGAATTGATGTTGGATTTTCTAACATGCATTTTCTTCATCTATTGTGATGTTCACATGAATTTTCTCTCCCCCCCCCCTATTTATTACTTTTTGGTGGCAGGTGTAGTGAATTCTATTGACTGACTGATATTCAAATATTAAACCTACCTTATATTACTTGGGTAAATCCCACTTGATCATGAAGTATTATCTTTTTTGTACATTATTGGATTTCCCTTGCTGAAAATTTGTTAGGATTCTTACATCTATGTTCATGAGAAATACCAAACTGTAGTTTTCTTTCTTTGTAATATCTTTGTTTTTGGTGTCAGAATAATGCTAGTCTCATAGAATGAGTTGGGAAACATTCCTTCCTCTTCCATCTCTGGAAGCATTTGTGTACAGCTGGTATTATTTCCTCTTTAAATGTTTGGTAGGCTTTCCCAGTGAAATCGTTTGAGTATATTGTTTCCTTTGTGGAAGGTTTTATTAATAAACTGCAAATCTAGTTTCTTTCATAGATATGCTATTTTAGTTACCTTGAGTGAGCTTCAGTAGCTCATATTTTTCAAGGACTTTTTTCCCCCTTTCATTTGAAGTTGAAGAATTAATTGGTCTAAAGTTGTTCATTGATCTAAAGGAAATCAGTCCTGAATATTCATTGGAAGGACTGATGCTGAAGCTGAAACTCCAATACTTTGGCCACCTGATGTGAAGAACTGATTCATTGGAAAAGACCCTGATGCTGGAAAAGATTGAAGGCAGGAGAAGAAGGGGACAACAGAGGATGAGATGGTTGGATGTTATCACCAACTCAATGGACATGAGTTTGAGTAAACTTTGGGAGTTGGTGATGGACAGGGAAGCCTGGCCTGCTGCAGTCCATGAGGTCGCAAAGAGTCGGACACGACTGAGTGACTGAACTGAACTGAACAGAAAGTTGTTCATAATATTCTCATTAATACTTCAATGTCTGTACTATCTGTACTGATGTTAGTACTCTCATCTCATTGGTGATTTGTGTCCTTTATGTTTTTCTTTTCTTTTGCTTATCAGTGTGATTAGAGGCTTATCAGTTTTACTGATTTCATAGAACCAGCTCCTGATTTCACTGGTTTTTCTCCATTTTTTTCTGTTTCTTTTCTTGATTTTCACTTTAATATTTATTTTTTTCCTGTTTTTGATTCATTAGGATTAATTTTCTGTTTTTTTTTTAAAGTTTTTTTTAAGGTAGAAGCTGAAGTCATTGTTTTGAGACCTTCCTTCTCTACTTACATAAACATTTAGTGCTCTAAATTTGCCATGGCATTTTCAACATGTGTGCATCATGAATCATGATGTTACCATTGATTGGGACATTAAAAATGATCATGTTCTACCCTTACATTTTATTGTTCAGGGATTATAAATTAGCCCACATCTCAATAGTTAATGTATTTTCCTTCACTGGCCTTTAAAAAACTTCTCTCGTGAACCCAATTTTGGAAAGTTAATCCATCTTTATACTCAGAATCTAGCTTTCTGTTCTGTTTTAATCTTTGTAACAGATTTCAAAATTACATTCTACCTACTCATCCTTTTTGGACCCAGAATAGGCTTTGGTTTCACCAACTCCATTTTCATGCAACTCCAGTTTTCTTCTGTTAGCACAACCTGTGTATGTGTACGTTTATTCTAGGGCCCAGACTCTTGAGGAAGGGGAGTGCTCTTAGACACACCAAGTCAAGAGAAGATCAAGACGTGTCAGGCTGAAGGAGGGTAGCTGAGTGAATTCTGGCCAATAAACTGGGAAGCACAGTGACTCAACAGACGTTCGTGGAAGGTGATATTGAGTCTTCACAAGAAGATAACTAGAAAGTGTGTGTTAGATCATCTTCCTTTTGGTAGCATCTCTTTTTTGTAGCAATAGCTCAACCAAAATAACCCACATGACTTGCGGAGGTTAATTTCTGACCCCTGTGCATACATATTACACATCCAGGGTTTGGACGATAAATGAGTGAATGGACGATGTTGTGTAATTGTCCACACTGTTCAGCTGCCACAGTCCTTATAACTCTTCTCGTAGCTGAACATATCACAGGAATTTTTTTGTACAGTTGGTTTAGTCTAGTAAAAGGAAGCTAGAAAATTAGTGGGGCACAAACATCAGTTAATTTCCTCCCTCGTCTTGGCCCATTTTCATAACTTCACTCTCAGCTGAGACGAATGAGATCTGAAACACCAGGAATTGGATTTAAATGCGTCTTAGCATCAACATATCACCCCTTGTTGAAGTTCAGAAGAAAGAAATGCGTGTAGAGAACAGATGGTTGTGTTGAAGGCACTAATTTCTGCTGGATTCCTAATTCAGCAGAGAAGAAAAGAACGGGCAGCCGCAGCCCCCCACCCTATTGGCTGCCGTGGTTTGTCATGTAAGCCAGAAACCACTGCAGTGGGTGTCGGGGAGCTGAAGACAGCCAAACTCTGTCTCCTTTTGAAAAATAATAGTCATAATTTTCCCACCCCTATTCATCAGTTTTCAAAATTTCAGTCCATTTGTATGAAATAGCCAGTCACTCAGCAGGTGAAAAGAAGTGGGGTAGGCTTCCTTGAAATTTAGTTAAGAGCAGGTGGTGGAGGGCAGGGGCTGTGTCTGGCACTGCATAACTGTGGTGTGATAATGTTAGGACGGAGATGTCATTATTTTCCTTGGATGAGAAAGTGTCTAGTCTGAATGCGTGATGACACTGGTTAAACACTCCTCAGTAGTCTTGGGCTAACTTTATATGTGCCTATTTATCTGTGGGCCGACTTTCAGGAAGAGATTCTGAATCAAAATTAGATTGTCAAGAATGATGAGGGTGAGGAAGAAATTATAGAATACTGACCATGTGTTTGAGAATGACAGGCTGAACTGAATTTGACAGTCAGTTCTGTTCGCTTTAACTTCAGTCTTGAGACAGCACGACTAATTGATAAATTACCTGTAATCGAGTTAAGTCAAGAGGTGTTTTTTGGACACCTACTGTACTATTCTTATAAGAATATAAGAGATTCATACATTGTTTTTCAGTTGCTAAGTCATGTCCGACTCTTTGTGACCCCGTGGACTGCAGCATGCCTGGCTTCCCTGTCCTTCACTTTCTCCTGGAGTTTGCTCAAACTCATATCCATTGAGTCAGTGATGCCATCCAACAATCTCATCCTCTGTCGTCCCCTTCTCCTCCTGCCCTCAGTCTTTCCCAGCATCAGGGTCTTTTCCAGTGAGTCGGCTCTTTGCATCAGGTGGACAAAGGATTGGAGCTCCAGCATTGTCTTTTGCATAATGGTTGTGGTTTGGGGCTACACGAGTTTTGCTGGGGAGGTTACTAGATATGCATTTGATATACTGGGGAGTATTTTGTGAAATGCTTAAATGAAAATAATAAAGAGGCCAAACTATATTGTAAAGACAATGAGAGCTGTGAGATGCTCAAGCAGGATGAAGTTAGTGTCTGGAGCAGCTGGAGAAGAGTCCATAGAAGTGTCAGTCTTGAAATAGACATAGAAGGGTTATTGTTCATATATTCAAGTCTATGATGGGAGGCATCTGTGTATCCCAGGAATTGGGAAAACAGTCAACAAATGTAGAGATGCAAGGATATGCATTTTGGGATCATAGGAGGGTAAGAGAAAATTACCGTGTGACACGACCTTGTAGTTAGGACTTCAGTCCCTGGAATGAGAAAACCAGAATTCAAATACTGGCTGTATACAACCTACTGTTGTCTAACCTTGTACACAACCTACTAAATGTGTAACCTGGATAAGTTAATCATGTTCCAAGTTCATAAATCTTCTTAATATTGGGCTATGCAAGGTCTGTCTCCTGGTATTTACTTATGCTCTTTTCTCCCGATACTCTGGGGAGGACTTGAAATCTTGGGGGGGATCCCTGAAAGGCCTTGGGGATACCTGAAAGAGTTGGTAGCTGAAGGCTGGTTGCTGAAAGTACCCCCAGAAGCAGAGGCCACACGTGCTCCATGGAAGAGGATCTGGGCAGTGCATTTCCATGTCCATCAAGCTGACGACTCTCTCTTCGGCGTTCTCATGATACGTCATAGACTCTGTCAAATTTTTTCCAGATACGCTTTTTATTTTTGCAAACAGTGAGTTTTAGTTCTTCCCTTCCTTTGCTCAGATCTTTTTTTTTTTTTTTTGTTATCCTTGTAAATTTATTGCCTCTTAAATAATTTCAATTAGTGTATTTAACCTTCTGAGTATTTTTTAAATTCTAGGCTTAAATTTAGAATGTTTTAACTATTTTTTTTTCTTTTTTTATTTTTTTAATTTATTTTTTTGGTCATACATTGATATGAATCAGCCATAGATTTACACGTATTCCCCATCCCGATCCCCCCTCCCACCTCCCTCTCCACCCGATTCCTCTGGGTCTTCCCAGTGCACCAGGCCCGAGCACTTGTCTCATGCATCCCACCTGGGCTGGTGATCTGTTTCACCATAAATAGTATACATGCTGTTCTTTTGAAATATCCCACCCTCACATTCTCCCACAGAGTTCAAAAGTCTGTTCTGTATTTCTGTGTCTCTTTTTCCATTTTGCATATAGGGTTATCGTTACCATCTTTCTAAATTCCATATATATGTGTTAGTATGCTGTAATGTTCTTTATCTTTCTGGCTTACTTCACTCTGTATAAGGGGTTCCAGTTTCATCCATCTCATTAGGACTGATTCAAATGAATTCTTTTTAACGGCTGAGTAATATTCCATGGTATATATGTACCACAGCTTCCTTATCCATTCATCTGCTGATGGGCATCTAGGTTGCTTCCATGTCCTGGCTATTAGAACACTTTCTAACACCATACACAAAAATAAACTCAAAATGGATTAAAGATCTAAATGTAAGACCAGAAACTATAAAACTCCTAGAGGAGAACATAGGCAAAACACTCTCCGACATAAATCACAGCAAGATCCTCTATGACCCACCTCCCAGAATATTGGAAATAAAAGCAAAACTAAACAAATGGGACCTAATGAAACTTAAAAGCTTTTGCACTACAAAGGAAACTATAAGTAAGGTGAAAAGACAGCCCTCAGATTGGGAGAAAATAATAGCAAATGAAGAAACAGACAAAGGATTAATCTCAAAAATATACAAGCAACTCCTGCAGCTCAATTCCAGAAAAATAAATGACCCAATCAAAACATGGGCCAAAGAACTAAACAGACATTTCTCCAAAGAAGACATACAGATGGCTAACAAACACATGAAAAGATGCTCAACATCACTCATTATTAGAGAAATGCAAATCAAAACCACAATGAGGTACCATTACACGCCAGTCAGGATGGCTGCTATCCAAAAGTCTACAAGCAATAAATGCTGGAGAGGGTGTGGAGAAAAGGGAACCCTCTTACACTGTTGGTGGGAATGCAAACTAGTACAGCCGCTATGGAAAACAGTGTGGAGATTTCTTAAAAAACTGGAAATAGACCTGCCATATGACCCAGCAATCCCACTTCTGGGCATACACACTGAGGAAACCAGATCTGAAAGAGACACGTGCACCCCGATGTTCATCGCAGCACTGTTTATAATTGCTCAGATCTCTTTTTCTGTCTTTCTGGAACTGGTGAGGAACTCCAGGGCAGTGTTCAACAGTAAGAGTGACAGTGGTCAAATTTTTCTTGGAATCCGTCTTTAAAAATATATAAATCAAAATTTCTCCATTAAGTGTAATGGTTGCTGCAGATTCTTCATATAACCTCCATGGAAATAAGAATATTCTTATCATTCCCTACTTTATGAAAGTCTTTAAAAAAGTATAAATGGGTGCTGGATTTTATCATCTGACTTTTTTGTTGTTGGTCGAGATAATGATTTTCTCTTCTTTTAGTCTATTAATGCGGTAAATAACATTGATCCTTCTGATGCTCTGCCATGCTTGCATTTCTTAAATAATCCATTATTGATCATGATACATCGCTTTAAAAAACAACGTTAAAGCAAAATTGTGACCATATGTGTATAATTAAAATAATTTTTAATCCTTTGCCTGTGAAACTATTTTGGAAAAAAACTTGCTTTGTATATTCAGTTTCTGAAAGATAGAGAAAGTGCTTTGTTAAAAAAAAATGTTGTATTAAGTTTGTCAATTTTACTTAGGGGTTTTGGAATCTACATTAATATTTTAATTTAATAGACAGTTTTTAGAGTAGTTTTCAGGTTCATAGCAAAATTGAGAAGGAGGTTCAGAGATTTCACAGATACACTCTGCCCCCACCCCACCCACAGCTTCCCTCATTTTAACACCTCTCACCAGATGGTACTTTTGTTACTATTGATGGACTAATAAGGACACAACATCATCACCAAAGTCCATAGTTTACCTTAGGGTTCACTCACTCTTGGTGTTGTGCATTCGATGAGGACAAATGCATGGTGGCATCCATCCATCATCATAATAATATCGTATCGAGTAGTTTCACTGTCCTAAAAATCCTGTGTGCTCTGCCTGTTCACCCTTTCCCCTCTGTAGCCCCTGGCGACCGCTGATCTGTCTTCTGCCTCCGTGAGTGTGTGTGTGTGTGTGTGTGGTGTGTGTGTGAGTGTGCACGTGCTCAGTTGCACCGTCATGTCTGACACTTTGAGACCCCATGGACTATAGCCTGCCAAGTTCATCTTTCCATGGAATTTTCCAGGCAAGAATAGTGGAGCGGGTTGCCATTTCCTACGCTAGGGGATCTTCCAACCCAGGGAGCGAACCCATGCCTTTTGTGTCTCCTGCATTGGCTGTTGGAATTCTTTCCCACTGGGCCACCTGAGAAGCCCATACTGTCTTTATTTTTTCTGAAATCTCATGTGCTTTGAATCATATGATATGTCACCTTTTCACATTTAAGTTTCCTCTATATTTTTCATGGCTTGATAGCTCATTTATTTTTTAGTGCTGAATAATATTTCATTGTCTATATGTACTAGTGTTTGTTTATCCATCCACCTACTGAATGAAATCTTGATTGCTTCCAAATTTTGAAAATTATGAACAAGTCTTCTTTAAATATCTGTGTGCAGGTTTTTGTGTGAATATACATTTTCATTAAAAAAATAAGATGTATTTTTTGTCTGATTATCAAAGTAAACTAAAGTTAAAACATGAAATTTCCAGTATTTGGTTGTTTTTCACTCAAGAGAAATGGCAGATTCACATTCATGAATGTGCTATATTACACTGGTGGGTTTTTGTCCAATGATAAACCTCATACAGTCATGCTGTGTAATAAGTATTTTTGCTTCTTTATTTTTTATGATTTCATGTTTTGCTTCATATTGGTAATGTCTTCTCAACTCCTTAAATATATTTATCATCCCTATTTAAAAATTTTGGTTGGTATTTCCCAATATTTTTGCTTCACTTGGTTTTGTGCCTGGTTGCCTGCAAAGACACTGGTATCCCAGACAAAATTAGAGATGTTGAAAAGGGGATTAGACAAGGAAGAAAGGTAACGACTTCTCCTTGGAAGTACTGGGTTTGAACAGGACAGTGGTAGGACCTAAGGGCGGTGTTCTGAAGACCCTTAGGAAGAGGAGAGTGGAAGCTGTGAGGAGAAGCTGAGAAGATGGTTAGAAGGAGAAAGTGGAGTCCCGGATTTGAGATCTGGGCTTGTCAAAGCAGCATCTCTGAACCGTGTAGCCTCTTTCAAGCACTGTGCTTCTCAAGCTGCTCTTTGCAGGTCCTGGGAGGCTGGCTGAGACCAGCTCTCCAGATTTTGCTTCACACTGAGATGCAATCCAGCTGAAGCTGGAGATAGCTCTCCCGATCTGTTTTCTTTTTCTTTCAATCTGGGCTTGGCAGCCACAGAAGGGAAGAGGAGACTAGCTGATTAGAAAGAAGGGAAAATAAAGCTGGGTTTTCAGAGTGGATCTTTGCCTTCTGAGCCCTTGCGTGCATGTGTGCTAAGTCACTTCGGTCGTGTCCAGCTCCTTGTGACCCGCTGAACTTAGCCTTCCAGGCTCCTCTGTCCATGGGGTTCTCCAGGCAAGAATACTGGAGTGAGTTGCCATGCCCTCCTCCAGGGGATCTTCCCTATCCAGGGATCGAACTCTTGTCCCTTACATCTGCATTGGCTGGCGAGTTCTTTACCACTAGTGCCACCTGGTAAGCCCCTAAGCCCTTGGGGAGCTGCTAAAAACCCAATTCCTGGTCCTCCACCCTCTAGCAATTCTTACAACGAGGTCTGAAACCTTCCTTTAAGAAAACACCCTATGATTCTGAAACCGGTGGTCCAGAGACCAAACTTTGGAAAAGACTGGAACGAAAAGAGTTATTCCAGGTCTGATCTGTAGGCAGAGGGGTTGGAGATGAGCTAGGACCTGGAGATTCCTGCATCCATCCCCAGTGTCCCTGAGAGGAGGTGCTCTGCACCCCGTGGCAGATGGACGTGCAAACCTCTGGCCCCTGTAGGATGTGTTTCTCTCTGATCCCTGCAAAGGCGGGAAAGGAGTGACAGGGGCTCCGGGGGCATCTGAGGGAGTATTTATTGAATAAATGCAACGATCTTCCTCGGAACAAGCCTATCTCTCTGAACCGCCTGTCTAGAGAGGATGGATTATTTCAGAATTCCCTGTTTTGCTTTAATCAAGCTATCAGTTGAAAACAACCTGCAAGCAGATTGAAATCTGGGACTTTGAATAGGCAAGTAGATAAATGGAAATGCAGGTGGTGGTGAGCTGGAAGTGACAGCAGAATTGCAGCTGGCGGCCCTGTGCATGTGTGCCCTGCAGGCCTGGGGAGCGTGCTGTGCAAGGCAGGTGTCTCTGGGAAAATAAAATATGCTTCGGGACACTTGACTCTAGGGATTCAAGTGAAAAAAAAATGCTGTTTCCCATTGCTAAGTGAAACAGGCATAAACCCAGATTTCCTCTAGTTGGGGGGGGGGGGCGGTGCTGAACCCTCTCAATTTCAAGCAGTTGAGAGGCTTCCTACCTATCCCCAAGGCAGCCAGCTAATTTCTTGTGCAAAAGTACTAGCTAGACATGGTGGGGAGGATACTCGGATAGGAAGACATTCCATTCTTTGCACATTGCTTTATACTAGAAATGTTCCTAATAAATTTGCTGATTACTTTTCTCAGATTATAAAAGTTATATGTACCTGAAGTTTTCTTGAAAATAGGAAAATAAAGTCACATTTCAAGTGTACCAGAGGAAACTGATTTTAAAAATTAAATATTTTTTTGTCAGTGAAAGAATCTCTTTGTTAGGCAGATAGTCTGTTAGTCCAATTAAAATGTATTATTTTTATTTACTATTGTTTGCATTCAAAGTGAGATATATTTGAGTTATGTTCTATAGTATAAGTCATCTGACCATTTATTTATTTACTTCAGTTTCATTAAGGTATAATTGGCATATTTAAAGTGGACACATGGTGATTTGACATATGTATAGATTGTGGAAGGAGTCTCTCCATATAATTAATGAACACATTCATCACCTTACATATTTATCATATTTATTTATTTTTTGTGAAATCAATTAAATTTACTCTCCTCGCAGTTTTCAATTATGCAATACAGCGTGATCAACTATAGTCACCATCTTCTATATTAAGTCCTCTGGTCTTTTTCATTTTATAGTTGGAGGCTTGCACTCTTTTACCAAGCTCTCCATATTTTCCTACCTTGTAGCCCCTGGAAGCCACTTTTTACTGTTTCTATGGGTTCAGCTTTGTATTGATTGATTGATCCCACATATAAGTGATTTCACGCAGTATCTCCCTTTGTCTGGTTCATCTCACTTAGCATGATGCTCTCAAAGGCCATCATTGTGTCTCAGATGGGAGGATATCCTTCATTTCAGGACAGAATAATATTTCTTTGTATGTCAGTGCCACATCTTCTTTTCATTCATAAATGGACACTTAGTTTGCTCCATATCTTGTGATATAAGAATATTATGAATAACTGTGAATAAGACTATAAGGAACATGGGAATACAAATACCTTTTGGATATCCTGTTTTGATATCCTTGGAATAAACACCCAGAAGTGAAATTGCTGGATCATATGGTAGCCCTAGCTTTAATTCTTTTTTTTTTAGCTTTAATTCTTTTGAGGAATTTCCATTCTGCTTTCCCAGTGGCTGTACCAGCTTACCTTCCTACCAACAGTGCACAAGGGTTCCTTTTTCCCCACATATTTGCCAGTACTTGTTGTTTCTTGTCCTTTTGGTGATGGCCAATCTGATTGGTGTGAAACGATGTCTCAGTGTGGTTTTCACTTACATTTTCCTGATAATCAGTGATGTTGAGCACCTTTTCATGTGCCCATTGACCACTTGTATATCTCCCCTAGAAAAATGTCTATGTGATTCCTCTTCCCATTTTCAATCAAATTGTTCTTTTTGATTAAAAAAAGAGTTATGGGGGTTCTTCACGGGTTTTGGCTCTTAAGCTTCTGCTTGCAGTGTGATTTGCGAATGTTTCCTCCCGCTCCATAAGTTGACTTTCTGTTTTGTTGAAGATTTTGTTTTGTTTAACCTGTGCAGCCACTTTTAGTAAAAGGAAAGAAATCTCAAAGATCAGAGTGAAAATAAAAGAAATAGAGACTAAAAAGATGATTTACCAAGAAAAAAAAAAGAAAGAGGACTCAAAACCAAAATTTTAAATGAGAGAGAAGACGTTACAACTGATACATACAAAGAATTATTGAGACTACTACAAGCATATAGATATCAACAAATTGGACAGCCTAAAGGAAATGGATAAATTCCTAAAAAGTGCAACCTATAAAGACTGAACCATGAAGAAAAAAGAAAATCTGAACCGGCTACAGAGATTGAGTCAGTAATCACAAACCTCTCAACATAGAAAGTCCAGGACTAGATGGCTTCACTGGTGAATTCCACCAAGTATTTAAAGAATTAATACCAATCCTTCACAACCTTGCAAAAATTAGAAGAGGGGGAAACACTTCTAAACTTGCTCTATGAGACCATCATTATGCT
Source organism: Cervus canadensis (assembly GCF_019320065.1). Lineage (NCBI taxonomy): Eukaryota > Metazoa > Chordata > Mammalia > Artiodactyla > Cervidae > Cervus > Cervus canadensis. The sequence goes on along the minus strand of NC_057416.1, from coordinate 33,667,345 downwards.
AATACCAAAACCAGACAAGGATACTAGAAATACAAAGAAATTTACAGCCTCATAATCCTCATGAACATAGATGAAAAGTCCTCACCAAAATATTAGTAAACCAAATTCAATAATACAGTAAGGGGAGTGTATACTGTGACCAAATGTGATTTATTCAAGGAATGTAAGGATGGTTGAACAAATCAATCAGTGTGATATAGCACATTAACAAAATTAATGTTAAACTCATTTGATCATCTCAATAGATGTGGAAAAAGCATTTGACAAAATTAAAGATCCATTTAGTAAAGGCCTAGTGGCTCAGATGGTAAAGCATCTGCCTACAGTGCGGAATACCTGGGTTCGATCCCTGAGTAGGGAAGATCCCCAGGAGAAGGAAATGGCAACCCACTCCAGTACACTTGCTTGGAAAATCCCATGGACGGAGGAGCCTGGTGGGCTACAGTCCACAGGGCAGCAAAGAGTTGGACATGACTGAGCGACTTCACTTCAAACATCCATTTACTGATAAAACTTTCAGCCAAATGGTTGTAGAAGGAATATACCTCAGTATGTAAAGACCATACATGATAAGCCCACATCCCAACATTATACTTTCAATGGCGAGACACTGAAAGCTTTTTCTGTGACATCAGGGGTAAGATAAAGATTCCCACTGCCATCACTTTTATTCAGCGTAGCATATATAGGAAGTTCTAGCCAGAGCCAGGCAAAACGAAGAAATAAAAGGTATCAGATCAGAGAAGAAGTAACACTGTCCCAATCTGGAAATGATGTAATATCATATGTAGAGAACTCTGAAAACTGTGCCAAAATTACTGTTAGAACTAATATGCAAAGTCATTAAAGAGAACTAACATGAACGTCATTAAAGTTGAAGGATACAAATCAATGTGCAAAACCCAGCTGGTTTCTACATACTGACAATGAATTATCAGAAATAGAAATTAAGAAAGCAGTCCCATTTACCACTGCATCTAAGAGAGTAAAATACCTAGGAATAAATTTAACCACAGAGATGACAGATCTGTAACTGAAAGTGAAAAAAGAAAATTGAAGAAGACACATAAAACTGGAAAGATAGTAGAAGCTTATGCATTGAGAGAAGTAATATTGTTAAAACATCCAGGCAACCAAAGCATTCTCCTGGTTCAATACAATCATTGTTACAATTACTATGCATTTTTTCACTTAGAACAAACTACCTCAAAATTTGTATGGAGGCACAAAACCATTAGGTAACTCAAGCAATTTTGAGTTACTCAACTCAGAGTCAACTCAACTCTTTTGAGAAAGAGAAGTAAAGATAGAGGCATCACTTCTGGATTTCAAGCCATGTTTCGATGCTTTGGTAATCAAAACAGGATGATATAGCCATAAACACAGACATACAGATCAACAGAACACTTAGATCAGAAATGAACCCATGCGTATATGATCAATTAATTTATGAAAAAGGAGCCAAGAATTTACAGTGGGGAAAGGGACAGCATCTTCAATAAATGGGGTTTGGAAAACTGGACAGTCACATGCAAAGGAATGCAACTGGACCACTATCTTACACCATATGCAAAAATTAACTCAAGATGGATTAAAGGATCGATTTAAACATAAAATTTGAAACCATAAAATTCCCAGAAGAAAGCATAGGCAGTAAACCACTCTTGACAGTGGTCTTGACAATTATTACTTTTTTTGGTTGTTGTTTAGTCACTCAATTGTGTACGACTCTTTGTGACCCCATGGACTGTAGCCCACCAGGCTCCTCTGTCAGTGGAATTTTCCAGGCAAGACCACTGGAGTGGGTTGCCGTTTTCTTCTCCAGGGGACTCACAACCGATCAAATTACTTTTTGATTTGACACCAGGAGCAAAGGCAACCTAAGTAAAAATAAACAAGTGAGACTATAATGTAAAAACAGATGACAAATCAAAAAAGCTTCTTCTCACCTGACTGTTTACGTCATTAGCATACTTTTATAGAGGAACCACTCTGTGCAGAAGTTTTAAAGGTACACGGTGGGATGGATCAAGACTATAAAAATAACAAAAACTGAGGATTCAATTCTAAGAACAGAGTTCAGTTTGAGAATAATTATAGGATGCATACCAAGGAGTATGAAGTAATAGGGCAAAAAGAGAATCGAATGTAAAAATGTTACACTCGAGTAATGAGGCCACATGTGAACTGTGCTCCCACTGCCTTGGGTTGTCTGAGTGACCAACATCTATTTCACAAGACCATGGACTTGGATTCATCTCGATTTCTCCACCACCTAAACCTCACTCCATACAAATAGATGGAGATGAGCATTTGCCCTTGGCAGTGGTGGGGGTTAATCTTGGGAGACCTCACTCACAATCGTGCTTTTACAAAGTGCTAACATTTTTCTTATTCCTGGTATAAATTTTCTAAGAGAAGCCAAGAGACCTTGGGAAATGGTAGCACAGAGTTGACTTGTGTTGTTAAAACTTTCACGTTGCAGAAGGATTTGGTATCTTTGTTGCTTCAAATTACCCCATCTTCTCTGACTTTAATCACTGATCTCACTGGCTTTATTTTTTCCCTCATCTCTATCTTTAACTTCTAATGGGAACTTCCAGAGATGGGGGAAATTGTCTTATTTTCCCAAACAGCAGAAGAGCGGCCTAGATGAGGTATGTTGCATTATTTATCCTCTGGTATTCTCTTCTTTCTCCTGTGATTCTACTAAAAATGTGCAGACTTCATGTAGACACATTTAGCTCTGCCCTCACACGACAGAAAGATGGCTCCTCTGTACTTTGGTGGTAATGTAATTCTTTGAGTTGCAAGACTTTGATTTAAAATTGTAATGCGCCCATGTAGGCACTCGTGTAGGCAGACGGAAGTACAGATTTAGTGCAAACATGTTTACACACTCGTGAAGGCTGCCCAGCCCACCCTAGACGGTTTTCTCCAACAAAAACCCATTTTTCCCAAAACTTGTTTAAGATAAGCACTTCTCATTTTAAATGCTCTTTTAAAAATCTTTCAGAAAAACATAAAAAATGACCTAATTCTAGAAACGTGAAGGCTATCCTCTTTGCTTTTGAAAAATGGACCGATTCCTGGTAGGAGAAGAAAGAGCGCCTGGTGTGGATGACGGCATGTGGCTTAGTCAGCCCAGGCTGCCAAGACAAAATAGAATCGAGTGGGGGCTTACACAACAGACATTTACTTTTCTCCCGGCTCTGGAGCTCGAAGGCTGAGATCAAGGTGCTGGCGTGGTTACTGGTGCAGCCTCTCCTCCTGCCTTGCAGAACTTCCGCCTCCTTGCTGTTTCCTCATGTGGCCTTTCCTCTGTGCACGCGGAAAGAGGAAGCATCCCCTGTCCTTGTCCCAGAAGGACACCAGTTCTGTTGGGTTAGGGCCCCGCTCTTCTGACCCCATTCAACCTTGATTTGTTGCTTAGTTGCTAAGTCATATCTGATGTCTTGCAATCCCGTGAACTGCAGCACACCAGGCTCCTTCTGTCCTTGGAGTTTGTTCAAATTCATGTCCGTTGAGTCAGTGATGCTATCTAACCAACTCATCCTCTGTCACCCCCTTCTCCAACTGCTTTCCATCTTTCCCAGAATCAGCGTCTTTTCCAATGAATCGGCTCTTCGCATCAAGTGGCCAAGGCATTGGAGCTTCAGCTTCAGCGTCAGTCCTTCCAGTGAATATTCAGGGTTGATTTCCCTTAGGATTGACTGGTTTGATTATCTCAAAGAACAGTAATGCCAGGAGGGGAGGGGGGGTTAGGGCTTCCACACATGAATTTGCGGGGGCATACAATTGAGTCCACGGTGCAACAGATGCCTGGGATCCTATAATTACAAACGGAGTGATGTATCACCTGAGGTCACCGGTTAAATGAGATTTACCAAGTGGCATCTGGTGAATTGGGACTCTTGAAAACAGTGGATGAGTTGGCTCTGCTGGTTCCAAACCTTCTCTTGCTTAACCAGCTGACTTGCACGCGCCATGGTGGCTGTGACGAGAGGCATCACTCTGGATTGGACTTTTGTGCCAGATGCAGTGGGGCTTCCCTGGTGGCGCAGATGGTATAGAATCCACCTGCCAGTGCAGGAGACCCTGGTTCGATCCCTGGATCAGGAAGATCCCCTGGAGAAGGGAATGGCAACCCACTCCAGTATTCCTGCCTGGAGAATTCCATGGACAGAGGAGCCTGGCAGGCTACAGTCCATGGGGTCACAAAGAGTCAGACACGACTGAGGGACTAACACACACACACACACATACTCACTCACTCACTCACACACACACACACACCAGCTGCAGCAGTTCCTAGGTTTCCTCGGAGTTTGTGTTCAAGCTCAGCTTTTGTCAGGTCCCCTGCTGAGAGATTTTCCTCCAGTGTGCTCACCCTGCAGAATGCCCGCAGGAGCTGTCGCCAGAACTCCCTCTGGTCTGTGGGCTCCCTCCTCCTCTTGGACCTACACTGCTGGCCAGGTAGAGAGATGGGAGGAGACGGGAGATGGGTTTGATTTCACTTTCAGAATGGAAGAGAGTCTATAGAAATTATGTACACACACTTTCACATGATCGTTTTAATTAATCAGGGGTCTTGGGCTCTTGTTCTGGGATCACCTCTTTCTTTCATTCATGTGTTCAGTCCCTTAATTGACAGTTATTGAGCACCGACTGTGTGTCAGGCATGGTGATAGATGATGGGGACAAAAATGAACAGAAAAGGTATAATCCATGTCCTCTGAGAATTTAGAAGTTATGAGATCTCGAGCAACTCTCTTAGTCTTCCTGAGGCTCATTTTCCTCATCTTAAGTGATTAGAATGGGAAATCATCAAAACTGGAATGAACCTATAAAAGTGTGATTTTTCTCTCCGTTTACTGGAATCATTAGATCCCTTGAGGAATCTGGAAAATTCAAAAATAGCCTACATTAAAGTCACCTGTGATCCATGATAAAGAATATCAATCTTTTGGTGTGTTTCTTCCTAGAGTTTTGCCATGTCTATACAGACAACCATGTGTATAGGACAGAAACATATATGTATATCTAAAAATATTTATTTATTTTATTTATTTGGTTGCAACGGATCTTAGCTGTGGCACAGTGATCTCTGTGGCAGCATGTGTGATCGAGTTCCCTGACCAGGGATCAAACCCAGGCCTCTGCACTGGGATGTCTTAGCCACTGGACCACCAGGGAAGTCCTCACACATAAAGCTTTTGTTTAAGAAGTTTGGCATCATTTATTTTTTGGTTTGAAGCAGATTTTCTTTCTTAGTATTATTGCATAGGTATTCTTCATGTCATTGAATGTTACTAATATGCTTGTTAATGGCAGTTTGGCAATCTGTCATATATATATGTATCATAATATTTATCCCTCTCATTTAGGGCATTTAAATTATTTTCTCATTTTCATTGTTATAAATAAGGGGTAATACATGTCTCTGATTGCATCCTTTAAATGAACTCGTAGAAGTAGAATTTTGGTTTGAATGAGTTTTTGCCTTTTGAATATATATTGAAAAGTTTCCATCCAGGAAGATAATATCAATTCACATGCCTGTTAGCTATATACAAGAGTCTTAGTTTCCTTGTATCTTCACTGATATGGATATGTGTACTTTGTAAATTTTTGCTAATTTCACAGGTGACAATACATATATTTTTAAAGTAAAAAATATAAGGTAGAATTTGGATGAGCTTCTCTTTATGTATCTTTTAACTATTTGCATTTTAAAAATCCCTATTTCTATCTTTTGCTTATTTAATATTATTGTTTTTCTAAATTTGTAAGAACACTCTTAAAGCTATCAGACCACTTTCGCATATGGCAGATATTTTCCTGCTTTGTGGTTTGCCTCTTGTGTATATATGTGTGCGCTCCGTCATCTCTGACTCTTGCGACCACGTGGACTGTAGCCCTCCAGGCTCCTATATCCACAGGATTTTTGAGGCAAGAATACTGGAATGGGTTACCATGCCTTCCTCTAAGGGATCTTCTTGACCAAGGGATTGAACCCATGTCTCCTGCATTGGCAGGCAGATTTTAACCACTGAGGCAACTGGGATGTCTGGTTTTCTTCTTACATATATGTATTTAAGATAACAAGCATATATATGTATATATTCAGTTCAGTTGCTCAGTCATGTCCAATTCTTTGTGACCCCATGGACTGCAACACGCCAGGCCTCCTTGTCCATCAGCAACTCAGGGAGTTGACTCAAACTCATGTCCATTGAGTCGGTGATGCCATCCAACCATCTCATCCTCTGTCATCCCCTTCTCCCACCTTTAATCTTTCCCAGCATCAGGGTCTTTTCAAACGAGTCAGTTCTGTGCATCAGGTGGCCAAAGGACTGAAGTTTCAGCTTCAGCATCAGTCCTTCCAATGAATGTTCAGGACTGATTTCCTTTAGGATGGACTGGGTGGATCTCCTTGCAGTCCAAGGGACTCTCAAGAGTCTTCTCCAACACCTCAGTTCAAAAGCATCAATTCTTTAGCACTCAGCTTTCTTTATGGTCCAACTCTAACATCCATACATGACTACTGGAAAAACAATAGCTTTGACTAGATAGACCTTTGTTGGCAAAGTATTGTCTCTGCTTTTTAATAAGCTTTCTAAGTCAGTCATAACTTTTCTTCCAAGGAGCAAGAGTCTTTTAATTTCATGGCTGCAGTCACCATCTGATTTTGGATCCCCCCAAAATAAAGTCTGTCACTGTTTTCACTATTTCCCCATCTATTTGCCATGAAGTGATGGGACCAGATGCCATAATCTTGGTTTTCTGAATGTTGAGTTTTAAGCCAACTTTTTCACTCTCCTCTTTCACTTTCATCAAGAGGCTCTTTAGTTCTTCCTTGCTTTCTGCCATAAGGGTGGTGTCATTTGCATATCTGAGGTTATTGGTATTTCTCCATACAATCTTGATTCCAGCTTGTGCTCCATCCAGTCCAGCATTTCTCATGATGTACTCTGCATATAAGTTAAATAAGCAGGGTGACAATATACAGCCTTGATGTACTCCTTTTCCCATTTGGAACTAGTCTGTTTTTCCTTGTCCAGTTCTAACTTGCTTCTTGACCTGCATACAGGTTTCTCAAGAGGCAGGTCAGGTGGTCTGGTATTCCCATCTCTTGAAGAATTTTCCACAGTTTATTGTGATCCCCACATTCAAAGGCTTTGGCATAGTCAATAAAGCAGAGGTAGATGTTTTTCTGGAACTCTCTTGCTTTTTCAATGATCCAACAGATGTTGGTTATTTGATCTCTGGTTCCTCTGCCTTTTCTAAATTCAACTTGAAATCTGGAAGTACATGGTTCACGTAGTGTTGAAGCCTGGCTTGGAGAATTTTGAACATTACTTTGCTAGTATGTGAGATGAGTGCAATTATGTGGTAGTTTGAGCATTCTTTGGTATTGCCTTTCTTTGGGATTGGAATGAAAACAGACCTTTTCCAGTCCTGTGGCCACTGCTGAGTTTTCCACATTTTCTGGCATCTTGAGTGCAGCACTTTCACAGCATCATCTTTTAGGATTTGAAATAGCTCAACTGGATTTCCATCACTTCCGCTAGCTTTGTTTGTAGTGATGCTTCCTAAGGCCCACTTGACTTCACATTCCAAGATGTCTGGCTCTACGTGACTGATCACACCATCGTGATTATCTGGGTCATGAAGATCTTTTTTGTACTGTTCTTCTGTGTATTTTTGCCACCTCTTCTTAATATCTTCTGCTTCTGTTAAGTCCATACCATTTCTGTCCTATCTATCTATCTAACCATTTTTATCAGTACTGCTTCTTTTGCATTGCTGTTTAGAAAATTTTCCAATCATAAAGTTAGATGTATTTTAGGTATTTTCGTAGCTTTCTTTTTGGTCTCAAACTATGGGGTGTATTATGGGAATTTGTAATCTATAATATTCCATTTGTTTGTTTGTTTTTTCTACTGTTAAAGCCACACTGTATTTGTCCTGGTCTTTCGTATGTCAGATCTCCAGAACCACTTTTCCCCACTTCTTCATCTTATCCTCTACGTTCCAGGAAGTGACTCTGTCCTAACTTCACACTGCGCTGCTGTGCTGATTGTGCTCTTGCCCTGCTGACAAGGACCTTCCAATTAAGCGGTGATTTTGTTTTTTTTCTTTTTAAAAAATATTTATTTATTTATTTGGCTGATCTGGGTCTTAGTTTTGACATGCTGGCTCTTACCTGTGGCACGTGGGATATAGTTCTCTGACCAGAGATCGAACCTGGGTCCCCTGCATTGGGAGCACAGAGTCCTAGCCATTGGCCCACCAGCAAAGTCCCAAGCTGTGATATTTTTTAACGTCCTTACTTCATTGCTTATCTCATCTTTGAGTTTTAATCCTCAGTCCCTATTTTCTTAAATTAAATGACTCTAAACACTTGCCACTTAGAACGTCTACTTATTGTGGTAAATCTTTTGCAAAGAAAAAATTTCTTGATGTTTCTTCCTTGAGAGATTTATTAATGTCTTCTTCTGTGTCACATAATTTTTTCCTATGTGCCACTCATCAGAACAGAAGGTTAAGGCCTGCCTCATGTCCCCAGTGTGTGTGCGTCAGCCTTGCATCCTTTCATAGTCCACATGAACCCTGTGAGGATCTTCTGAGCCAGTTTCAGCTCTAGGACTGGATGATGACAGGCCATTTCAGGAGCCCAGCAGCCTGGGTAGGAGACTTGGGTGGAGGAGTTTTATTTCTTCCTTCTCTGTGCTGTGAAAGGCCTTCTCTAGAGAGCCAGTCTTCTCTTCCTAGATTTCCAGTTGGTCCATCTTCTACTCTAGGTTTCTGTATCCAACCAATCAAGATGCACCGATCCAGGAAAGAGCCCCATTCATCAGAGAGAACCTCTGACACTTGGTGTTTCCTCTTGGTTCATCTGCATTTAACCTTGACTTCCTACTGAAGTTGCCTCCAATGTTTGTGGGGCTCAGCCCTGAGCCCTTAACCTAAGAGTGTTAAGGGGGAATCTGCCTGGGCAGCCTTTCCTCCTTCACGAGAGACGGAACCTCCATCCCACGTCAGCTAGACAGACATTCTCGGGCAACCAGGAAGTGACACCTTTGCTGTTTTGTTTCTGCCCTAATCGGCCCCTCTTCATGCTAGAATGAGTAGAAATAAGTTGGTGGTTTGCGAGAAGCACTCTTCTATAATGATCAATCTGTTCCAGGTTTTCGTTTTTTCTTATAGTCCTTGGCTTATGTTAGCTGGTTTCTGGAAGAGGTATAATTAGATATCTATGATGAAATAAGATGGTGAAGATTTAACTGGGAAATCAGCAATGGATCTTAAAGCTTATTTGAAACAACATGTCTCCTGCCAGCCTCACAACTGTGATCAGAGGATAAAATGAGAGGATAAATGTGAAAGGACTTTGAAGGCTGTTGGGAACATTATGCAAATACCAAGTTGCTTTGTTACCGCCACATATTATGAGAGCAGAAATCAGTAGCCTTGTTGGAAGAAAATGTGAGCTGAGAATTTTTTAAGGAATGTGTGTGATTGTGGAAGATGGCAATTTAGGTGAAGCACATAGCCGTTCTGTTTCTATGTTTCACTCTCTCCTTTCACAGCGATACATCTGAAATAGAGGTTGGTCTTGCTCTTCATCCCTGCAAAGAGAAGGCTGGCCTGAATTTCCACTTTAGGCTGTTTCTTAGCATGCCAAGAGATTGTTTCAGCCAAAGAAACTAATCTGCAGATAGGTCTGCCCCCACACAGTGCCCAGCAACGGGGGCAAAGGCTTTAATTAAAATGAAAGGTTTGGTCATTTCTGGCCTATCTGGGAAGCTTAAAGTTGATGTGGTTTGAATGAAAATAATGACTTTTACTTAAAATGCAAATATTAATGCAAGAAAGAACCTGGGATTGACTCTCAGTGCAATTGAAAGATAGTATAATTTCTTTTTTGTTGTTTTTTTCCCCCTGAAATTAATGTTCCTTTTCCCTCCTGAAACTCTGTAATATATACATTTAATATGTTAGTAAGGTATATTTTTTCTCTTTTAAGTTCCTTTCAGCTGGCAGTTGGGCTTTAGGTATTAATGGATCTTTGAAAAAGTCATAAGGACTTGCTACTGTTTGTGTTTATTTGGATGACATAAGGCAGTTTGAGGGGTAGTTTTTTTCCAAGCCTTCTTGGTTTGATTGTCTGGACAGCATTTACCATCCCATAATCTCCATTCATACACAGAAAGCTAAAATGACCACATGGTGAAAAGTAGACATATTTACCAAAGAATTTGTATGGACCAAAATCAAGTTTTCAATTTTGAAGTAGCACGTACTGCTCTTCGGTTAAGTATGCTCATCTAATTACCAAGAATTACAGTGAAAACAGCGTGCATTTGAATGTTGATAAGGGTAAATGGAAATGTGGTCAATTATATCAGTATATGTTAAATGCATTCCAGATCAGTGATGCTTTTTACTAATTATAATTAGTATAAAGTAGACTTAATGAGGAATTACAAAGGCTTGAACATTGTGAAGTTATTATTATTTTTTTGTTAAAGATGAATTTGTTATAAAAATTAAAAAGAAAACATCCAGACTCTCACCCTAATAAAGTATATTTTCCTCTCCTCATCTCTTCTTGCTATACTTACGAATTTTTATTTAATTGTCATCATCATATATGAGCAATTTTGAGCTTTGCATTTTCCATCCAATATTCATTATGGAGAAAGCATTTTTTTTTCCATTTGCAACTGAACATAAGGGCATTCAAGCAGACAGGCTGCTTGAACCCATCTCCTATTGTCAAAAGTGTAGCTGTCTCCCGATTTATTTTTTTGTTCCTATTTCGATAATGCTGCGATGAACATCTTTGCTCAAATGCAGTTTTAAGTTTCTGTAGGTAGGTTTTGTTTTTGGAATAAATGGAATGGGGTGAGATTTCTGTGCCAAATTTGATGCAGTGTCAGAGAGTTAAGGGAAGTCGAGAGTAGGGTAGTTAAGAGAAGTCACTTGGAGGATGATGCAGTAGGTGACTCCGTGTCCTGTCTGGGTGAAGAGGTGAACGTGCCAGGAAGAAAGAGAGGAGCTGCTGGCAGAGCTCCAGGGTAGAGGCAGGAACGTTCGACTGGGAGCCTCCTTCCCTCTGTCGACCAGCATCATTTGTGGCTTTGGGGCTGGATCAGACCGGCTGGGAGGGCGGTCCGTGCTCCTCTCACTGTGGACTGGACTGTCTTTGGGGTTTTGACTTTCCACCTGAAGTCAGTGTGGGGAGGCGTTGGCTCCAGCCCAGGCGGCCTGGGAAAAGCAACAGGAGGAAAAGAGAGGACCAGGCAAAAGGGATGCAGCTGAGTGATGAGCCAGATCCTAGATCCTATCGGCTGTCAATCCAGGCTCAGGTGGCGTTTGCCAAGGCCCTGTTTCAAGGCGGTCCTTCCAGCCAGCCTGGAGGCTGGGAAGCCAAAGGAGAAAAACAAGCCTTCAGTGGACAAAATCAGGAAGAAGGTTCAGACCGAACATCGCTCATCACTAATCACAGCAGAGCTACTCTTTTTTTTCCTTTTTTTTTCAGCTAATGGGTTTTTTTTTTTTTTTTACTTGTTTTGTCAAACTGCAAGTAAATAACCCGGTGAACTCTGTCTTTGCTGGAAATAGTCTTTTTGAAAGAAATGTTATATTTTAGGAAAGAATAAAAAAACCCTACCACAAAACAAGCTGCTTTATGAGATTTCCAATTTTGCCATGATTTTGTTCCCTCGGTAGACTGATGCTGCAGGGACTGTGATAAGAAGTTCTTCTGTGGTAACAAAAGCAAAATTGAAAACCTACTTCAGCCCCATTTGAGCTCACACTGTTATCACTTTGTCTTTTCACCAATTACCTGCCTGTGTGTGCTTTAGAGCAGCCCAGATTCTGTGGCCGCATTCAATGTCCTGGAGATTTTGACACCTTCTTTTATTGTTTTTTTTTGAATTGTGGCAGTATTCCTAATATTTCCACTACCCCTTACCTCCAAAACCCCCACAACCCTGTAGAATAGCTGTACACATTTCAGACATCAACATATTTATCTGCAAAATGAAACGTGCTTGTTTGCACAGCAACATTCTCAAGAACACATAGAAGCTAAGCAATGATGTTGAAATCATCTGACACATATTTATATGGGGTTCCATTTCTCTGTCCTACCAGTCTTCCAAGCAAACAAGACTCCAGATAACCTTTGATTAAAACTTAAAATTCAACCTAGAAAGAGCTTCAGATATATTTCAAAAATCACACTTTAGTACTTTTTAAAATGTCTCTGATATTTTTCATATTCCCAATCAGTTCAGTTCAGTTGCTCAGTCGTGTCCGACTCTTTGCGACCCCATGAACCATAGCACACCAGGCCTCCCTGTCCATCACCAACTGCCAGAGTCTACCCAAACCCATGTCCACTGAGTCAGTGATGCCATCCAACCATCTCATCCTCTGTCATCCCCTTCTCCTCCTGCCCTCAATTTTTCCCAGCATCAGGGTCTTTTCACATGAGTCAGCTCTTCACATCAGGTGGCCAAAGTATTGGAGTTTCAGCTTCAACATCAGTCCTTCCAATGAACATCCAGGACTGATCTGCTTTAGGATGGACTGGTTAGCAGTTTTAAATCCATTTAAAGACCTTAGAAGTGTCCAGCAGGTGTTTGGAGGTGCAGTCTTCTTGCTTGAGGCACAGTGAAGGAATGAAAGAAGTGATAAATGAGGCAAACCAGATAGGAAGGAGTCACACGATGTCCTGTGAACAAGATGCAACTTGCTATGTATTCTCTGAAATCACTTCCCCTTTGTGGCTAATCCAGGAAGGCAACCCATCAATCAGGAGATCGGCTAGAACCCAATTGTAATGACACGTGGAACCAAGTCATTGGAAAAGAAGGAAATAATTTCTGAGTAAAGAAGGGGTTGGGGGACTTGGAATCAGGCAGCAATGGATTCAAAGAGAATTCACCTTATAGAGACCACATAGAGCACAGTGAGAAACAGACTCTCCTATATAATGTTTCATTTGATTCTCCTGGAAACCCTAATAAATATCATTGCGCTCATTTTGTACAAGGAGAATGTGAGAGTTGTTTGGGTGGTTTAGTCACCAAGTCGTGATTGACTCTTTTGTGACCTGGCAGGCTTCTCTGTCTGTGGGATTTCCCAGGAAAGAATGCTGGACTGGGTGCCACTCCCTCCTCCAGGGGATCTTTGCTGATCCAGGGATCAAACCTGTGTCTCCTGCATTGGCAGGTGGTTCTTCACTGCTGAGCCCCCAGGGAAGCTTGAGACTAGCTTTGACTATAATCAAATTAGAGTAAACGACTCATTGCATGTCATGACTTGTGCAATATCACACAGGGAGAAAGTAGTTGAACTGGAACTGGGATTCTGAATTTCTGACTCTTTTATGGGTGTTTTTCAGCCCACCATCCTGCCTCAGGTAGCAGCTTGAAAGTTAGAAGTTCAGTGTTCTTTAGAGGTGAAGGGAGTTTGGATGGGCTCTCAGTTCAGCAAAGGAAGAGAGGAAAGATGGAAGGAACAAGAAATCAGTTTCTCCATGCTAGGCACGGGGCGGTCCGGACAGATAGAAGTTCAGAGTCCTGCTGATCTGCAGGTGGTGGGGCTTGACTGGTTCAGTTGCATTTGGCTCCATGCATGTAGCTCGGCTCTAATCAGGCTTCTGTTAGAGATGCCATGTGCACGCCCAGCTCCCAGGGCGGTGTTGTCCCCAGCTACTTAGGGCAGGACTTAGGGTGGGGGACTGGGCTCTTCTTCCCAGCTGATCCTTGTATCATTCCCTCTGCTGACTTATTCTTACCTTTGAAGACAACTGAACAGGATTCACTCCAGGCTAAAAGATCCCAGTGGTTGCACCTTTCTTCCCTAACTCTGCTTTTTAATCCTGAAATTATATTGTCTTGATGACATTGGGCAAGTCACTTAACCTATCTGACACATCATCCAAGGGGACCCATATGAACGTGGTCAAGTATTTTCTGTCGTGGCAGTCCAAACATGGGTTGAAAAAGAATTTCCAGGCACAGAGAATTTCAGAAGGGAGTAATTATTAAGAGTAGGAAGCTGATAATGAAGGCGCTTCGAGCATAGAGGGCTGACCTCCTGACAGACTAGGGAGAGTCGACACTTTGCATGAATCAGTAGCCAATTTTTATAGCCTCAAGACAAAGAAAATTCCTGTTGAAGGGTGGCATTAGGTGATGGGTGAGAGCATTATAGGGTGAGTATCAGGGTGGGCATATTTGCCTAATTAAGGGTCAGGGAACTGACCTAGATAAGGATCAGGGGGGTTTTGGCAACAGTTAAATGGACTTCCCTGATGGCTCAAATGGTAAATAATCTGCCTGCAATGCAGGAGACCAAGTCCGGTCCCTGGGTTGGGAAGATCCCCTGGAGTAGGAGAGAAAGAGTTGGACATGACTGAGCAACAAACACTTTCACAACGGGGCTCAGTCAGTTTCAGAGATGACCTTGGTTCTGGCCTCTACATCCGGGGCTTGGTGCAAGGCCTTGCCCTGTGACCTTGGTATAACCTTCACGTTTTCTGAAGAAATTCCTTCTGGGCATTGGCAGTCACTGCCGATGTGTCCAGGGATTCTCAGTGCCTTCTCTTTCACAGTCTCTGCTTCTGCTTTTCCTTCCCAGAGTCGAAAACATGCCAGCAAAGTCCGACTGTATTACATGCTTCACCCCAGGGATGGTGGGTGTCCAGCCAAGAGGCTCCGATCAGAAAACGTGAGTATCTGACACCACGCAATATCCTTGGACAATTTGTTCTGTCAGCGAGAACCTTTGCCGGTCTGGGAATTCCAGTTATGTCCAGCCTAGTGGGAAAGCTAAGTGAGTCGAAATCGTTCTCATTAACCATGACAGAAAATATGACATGTAAGCAAGTCTTTTCCTTTTTTTTTTTTCCTGCCAGATCTTGCAGGATGCAGGGTTGGGAGACTTTTTGATGGTTTTGTGCTGGTACCTTGCGGAGAAATAACAGACGGAGGGGCTGAGACCGTCAGAGGCTGGGTGAGGGGAGGCGGGCACCTGGAGAAGACATGACCTAAGGGCAAACCTGTCAGAAATATCGGAGGCCCTGCTTTCTACATAATGTAGGTTTTCTTTGGTGTGTAAAACAGAGCACCAGTTTGTTCACTTATAATGAAAACTGTGCACATATCTTGCAAATAAAAATGTTCAGAGTTTTGATCAGTGTTACCTTTCCCTGAGGGAATGTTTACTTAGGGAAGACAAATAACAATTAGGCAGTCGCTTTGAGGGTTTAAAGTTAGAGCAGAGGGTTTCCCTTAGCCAGGCCGAGGCCAAGACTGTCTTGAGGAGCACCCCGTCCTCCCTGCGGGGGCCCCCCTTTTCCTGCCGAGTAGACTCTTCTTACCCATCCATGGCAGAGGTCCTCCATGATACCGACTGCAGATTAAACGCAGAAACGCCTCACCCTCTGAGGGCCGAGAAGCTGCGGGTGAAGAATTCACACCCCACCCTCTCACTGTGCTTGTGATCCTGCTTTTTTTTCTTTTTCTCCTGCTGCCATATCGATGCCAGTCTTCTTTTCTTATTAAAAATTAATACATAATCATTGAAGAGACTGGGCAAAACCTGCACTCGTTTGTTCTTCACAGGAGAGACGCAGAGAGAGAGAGAGAGGACGGTGAGAGAGAGAGAGAAAGGTGTGGGTTTCATGGGGTGACTGGTTAGAGCCCTACAGAGTGAGGCCCGGGGTGGATAGTTTTGCCTAATTAGGGGTCAGGAAGCTGACCGGTAAGGATCATGGGGGCTTTTGGCTGTGGTTACAATGGGGCTCGTACCTTCCATGTGACTGAAGGTAGAGAATGTCAGGGCTGGCTGGGTCCAGGGGTTTCAAGCCACGTCTCAGCATCCCCAAATGAGCTAACACGTGCAGACTCACCTGGATTCTGTGGATTTTTCTTCACTGCCCACTGAGCAGACCATAGACACACAAGCCACAGACCTGCCTTAAAGAGGCTTAAATATAGCGTGAGAGGTAAACATTGCATAAAAAAGCTCTGATGCTACAGTGTAGGCGTTTGTTAACTTTTGTACACAGCGCCTCATGGAGACAAAGGGTGGATGAGTCACGCCTGGGCCATGCGACCAGGGAAGGTGTCACTGCAGAGGTGGCGTGCGAGCTGGGGTCTTTGGGATTGGATGGGTGTACCAGATGGAAGCGGTGGGAGTGAGGAGGGTGGACGGGTGTTTTCTTGGGTGCATCCATAGCAAAACAACCTATTAAGCCACAGGAGAGTCGGCTTAAGCCAGCTTTTATGCAGTCTCAGAATCCTGTAGCCATGCTGGAGTCATACTCTCCGTCAGGTAGCTATTAAGTGAGAGAACAGAATTCGGTCGTTTCCCCTTGGAATTGTTCAACGATGTAGCCCTTCATTCAGTGGCCAATTAGCATCTAATCCTGAGAGTCAAAAACAATAGGGATTCATGGACACTTAACAAGGAGTTCTTAGAGCACAGATTATTATTGTCTGCCCACTCAAGTTCTAATCATGAGTGGTGCATGCAAAGCTGAGCTCCTAAGGAGTGATCCTTAGGAAAAAAATCTTTCCTTTGCAGGTTCCTTGGCTGGCCTAATAATTAAACTGACTTAAGACAGATGAACAGAGGAAACACAAATTGAATTCCATACGTGTGGGAGCCCCAAAGAGAAGAGACTCAATGAAGTGACCAAAGAAGGCAGCTTTTATGTTCTTAGTGAAGTGATAAATTTATAAGGAATTGAAAGGGCAAAGAAAGGCTTCTGGGCTTGGGGTAGCAAATTAGTGAAGAAGTACTGAGGTTTGTCTATAGAGGCTTCTTGGCCCTGGATTCTGTATCCCTGGTGATAAGGCTGGCCCTCTACCTCCTGGTCCAGGGAGGGTGGCTTTCACGTGGGAGATTTATCTCCTGCTTTCAGGGGGACAGGAGATGGTCAGAGTGTGCTTCCTGCACCTGCTGTTTCTTAAGTCACTGTACTAAAAAAATCAATATGTCAAAGTGGTGTGTTATAGGGTGGGGTGTGCTGTTCCCCTTCATAGGCAAAGAGGAAGGGACACTGGGACTCCTGCTGGTGGCCTTGAAGACACAGTCTTTGCTGCTCTGGTCAGACCCATGCTGTACCCCACTCAGGCTCGGGTTCTGCCAGACACCCTGGGGTCAGTTCCTAGCAGGAATGAAGGTCGGATTTTACAGCAAGAAGTATTTACAAGAGTTCTTTCCTGAAGGCCCCTTTGAGAACTCTTTCCTGGGTTTTGAAAACTTGGCTCTATCATTGGATTTGCTGATTCAGTCATTTCCTCTGACTCGTTAATCTTTGTCTATGAGCAAATCGGTAAATAGGAAAAGCAACCTGAAGATCTTACTCTTTGGAAGAGATGGTTGATGCTTTAACAGGCTGTATGGACATCTCACAGTGAAAACTGTCGTTTCCATTAGGCATCCTGATGTATTGGCTGCAGTGTGGAAGGTTCCCCCAGCCCCTCTTCAGGGCCTTGAGAGTTGATGTTATAACTATTTGAACCAACTTTATTTGATACAGATTCACATCTAAGGACTGAGACCCTGAATATACAAATCAACAATGGCTAGACCATACATAGGACTTCCCTGGTGGCTCAGATGGTAAGGAATCTGCCTGCAATGTGGGAGACTCGGGTTCTACCCCTGGGTTGGGAAGATCCCCTGGAGAAGGAAATGGCACCTCATTCCAGTATTCTTGCCTGGAGAATCCCATGGACAGAGGAGCCTGGCAGGCACAGTCCATCGGGTTGCAGAGTTGAACTCGTCTGAGCAACAAGACACAGACCATATATAAAGCTATGACTTTGACCCACAACCTGCAGCCAGTACAGAAGACCAACCTAGTGATATATAGTAACCAGCCCAGAAGCCTGCCTGCTGTAAGTCAGATTACAGGACGTCAGACCACTGTCTATAGTAACAATCCAGGAAGTAAAAAACAGCCTTGTGACAATAGGTCCCGAGTGGCAGGACTTGATGAGTGGCTGACATCATCGCGAATTTCTGTCTCCATTTCCAACTCAGGACCAACTAGAAAAAGCCAAATATGCACCCCTGACCCATCACATTGGCTTCTTCCCATTTTAGGTGACCTGTCTGCCTTTCCCCACATCGGCAGCCTCAAGTCAGGGCACAGGTGAGACCTACCCTTTTTCCATTATGAAGTTTCCCCACGTCTCTGCTTGCCTTTGCATCTCCTCCAGATGCAGATGACGGCTGGCTGGCTGGCTCCCCGGCTGCAGCAAGCTCTACATCAACAGCCTTTCTTGTTCTCCTTTGGTTGGCGTTTCTTTCCATGGGGTGGTAAGACAGGGAGCGTGATAATAATCTATAATGTACAGGGTCATCAGAAGATCCAGCTGAGCAAACTCATTCATTGAGCACTTTGTTTTCAAAGTGCCTTCTGCAGGCATTGTTATTGCTGATCCTCTGCCCGCCAGCACCTGTGATCTCGGAAGGATGTCCTGCCTCGCTCCACTTGCCCCTCTCATCTTGCGCATCCTTCCACCTGCCCTGCTCCCGGGGGGGCTGAGGTTTGCATCCTGGTGTCACCTGATTGAGAACAATATCCAACAAAATGAGTGCTTCTGAAAATAGAAAACTTGTTGCTGGTTTTCCAAACCCTGACCACACACGAACCTTGGGCCACATTTGATTCCTAAAATTGATAGGTGATGGCAGCCATCCCTTTCCTGGGAATACTTGGTAACTGTATTTACGTACAGAGAAACAGAAGTGACTGTTATTATCCCCAGGGCCGTTGTCATTTCTGTTCCAGGTCGTTTGACCTTTTTTGTTGTTTGTTGTTTAAAAACTTAAGTTCATTTCTGCCTTTTGTTCTGGTCTTTCCAGCTTTTAAAAATTCCCTGCTCTGCTCTTTAGAATCCTCATTTGGATCCTCTGTGGTTTTTTGTTTTTCCTTGAAATTTTAGAGCAGGACATATTCCTCATGAGGCCACAGAGTAAAATTAAAGGCAAAATAAATTGCTATAGTTGATTGCCTTGGAGAAATTTTCAGTAATCCCGCGAGCATTCGAGCCAGAAAGGACTTAAAGATTATCTAGTCCACTGAGAGCCTTGGTTTTCCATCAATGGGCCCTTTTATTATCTTCTCACTCATGGATCGCATGCTTGAAAAAAAATTGTCTGCTTGGGAAACAGCACTTTGAAGTTGAAAGGTGATTTAATTTGCTTTTATTTTTATTCTGTAAAGATAAGTTAACTGCAAATTCAAATTGCCTGTCAGTATTAAGTAAACTGTTTTTACTTGGAGTTCATGTAATTCCTTCTGAGTGGGGAGACTTGACATTTGGTTAGTGCGATTGGACTTACCCACTCCTAAATATTTATACGGTTTTCCTTATGTCTGAAATATTTGGCATAGCTTGAGAACCTTCACTGTTGCATTCACAGGTTCCTAAATATTCTGAATTTCGTGTTGGGAGGATTCACTGTAATCCCCTTCCAACCCTGTAATTACAAAGGTGAAAATAAGGCTCAAAGAAGTACTGTGTCTTGTCCAAATTTGTAAAAAAAAGACCCTGTCTGCTACCCTAAATTCTATTTCTGGACTTCTTCTACATGTCTTGAAATTGTACCTTCTTTGGGGGCCTGGAAGCCATTGCTGGGTCCAGAGTCAGAAAGCATTGCTTCCCCGGGGGAGAGTATTAATAGTAACTGGCACTTCTCAGATGCTTCCCACCTAAATGCTTATACATTAACACATTTCATCCTCACAAGTCCTGTGTAAGGTAGGAGCTAGCGTTACTCCCCACAGAGGAGAAAACTGAAATTAAGTCATTTGATTCTGGTCAAACAGCCGGTAAGTAGCAGAGACAAGGCTGGGGAAATATAAAACACAACAAAATAGAATTCCCTCTGGCCCCTGCAAAGTGGCTCACCATGCCATCCCTGGAGACAAGGGGTGCATGTCTTCTAAGTGCTGGGGCATAAAGATGGAAGCACATGGAACTTTCCTTAACAGGAGTCAGGATGTAGTGGGGGGGTTCCAATATGTGTAAATCATGTCTTTTCACACAGTGTAGCAGATGCTGCCCTAGACATGTGGCTAGATGACTGTCAGTGAAAATAATCAGTAAGCAATCTATAATAGGAAGAGAAAGGAGTTTTATTTGAACGAAACTGAGGACTATAGCCCGGGTGACAGCCCCTCAGACGACTCTGAGGCACTGCTCCGGGAGCAGTGTGGTTCTCGGCACACTTCTCTGCCTTGTCAGAAATGAGAACATTAAAGTCAGGGATGCGTTCCTTCAGGTTTTCAAAAGGAAAACTGGTCCAGGACACGCACAGTGAGTCGGCGAGGCCTTGGTACCTAGGAAGGGGCTCTTACATAGAAGGAGGACGAGTGCTGGCTGACTAGGAAGGAAGGCAGTTCATCTTTCTCTTTTGACGTGGGCATTCTTCACTTCTGGTCACTGTGCCCTTTTCTTTAATAATTAAAGCAGATGTACAATGTAGATTTGATCATCACAAGCAGGCCATTCTGGTTAGCATAAAATTCCAGTTAACTCATGTATAAGCCAGCATGACATCCCCAGACCTCAATGTGAATATGCGTTTTATCACTAGCATCTGGGCACAAGGGAGGGGACCCTGATCTCCCTTGGCAGGACGGGGGCAGGACAGTGTTTCCTAGAGAAAGTGACACTGAGCTGATTCTTTAAAAAAAAAAATTATTTGGCTGCGCTGGGTCTTGGTTGTGGCATGTGGGATCTAGTTTCCTGACGAGGCATCGAACCCAGGCCCCCTGCATTGGGAGCACAGAGTCTTAGCCACTGGACCACTAGGGAAGTCCCCAAGCTGATTCTAGAGGGTGGATGTGAGTGATCAAATGAAGAAGGCCGGGAAAGGCCTCTTCTGAGTATAGACTCGACATGAGTCGTGTCTTCAGAGAAATAAAATTCCAAGGTATCTTGAGATGCAAAGTGCTAATGGGTGGCTGTGTTTGTTTCCTCAGGCTCCTGTAACAAATGACCACTAACCGGTTAGCTTCCAACAACAGAAATTTATGCGCTCACAGTTCTTGCAGCTACAAATCTAGAATCAAGGTGTAGGCAGGACCTCCCTCTGGAGGCCCTGATGGGAAGTTAGGTCCGTGTGTCTATCCTGGCAAGGTAGCTGGCCACCCTTGGCGATCCTTGGTTTGCAACTGTGTCACACCAGTCTGCTTTCATCCCTGCGTGTGTCTCTGTCTTCTCATAAAGATGCTAGCCTTTGGATCTAGGCCCACTATCATCCAGTGTGCGGGCATGCTCGGTTGCTGTCTGACTCTTTATGAGCCCATGGACTGTAACCCACTAGGCTTCTCTGTCCATGGGATTTCCCAGGCAAGGATACTGGAGTGGGTTGCCATTTCTTTCTCCAGGGGATCTTCCTGACCCAGGGATCGAACCCTGGTCTCCTGCATTGCAGGCAGATTTCTTTACTGTCTGAGACACCAGGGAAGCCCGATCATCTGGTGTGAAGGCATCATAATCAATTACATCGGAAAAGATGCTATTTCCAAATAAGTTCACATGTCTGAGGTGGATATAACTGGGGAGACGGAATTCAACCAGTACAGCAGTGGAGACACAAATGGAGATTGGACGGTGGACAGGGGTACAAACTCATACTGTGCATAGTATTGACATTTGCTTGGTCAGCCTTTTCCATTGTCTCCAGTGGTCTGCTGCTGAATTCATGGGGATTTCTGAGTGAGGGATGTGTCTACCAACGATGTTGTGTCTCGGCTGCCAGCTACACATTTAGAGCTAACCGTGGGGACGCCGTCCCTGGCTGAGCTACAGATTAATTTTACAGCTTTGCTTTGGACTTTCTAAATTGTAATTGCCATAGATTTATAATCAAGGGTTACAGTCACTGCACTGCACTGCCTCTCTGCCCCTTTTTCAGAGGGCTTCAGATAAAAGCTTCCTGTTTGAGAAGCTGGATGACAAGCTGTAAAGTGTGTGTAAACTGTTCTTTCATGGAATTTTAGAAATTACCTTGTCTGTGAGTTCCAATCTTTGGTCACTGCTGTGCAGTACACGACTTCCATCGTCCAGTTAGGGACAGGCCCGCTGTCTACATCTGGGAGACTCGAAGAGCAATTAGGAAATCCGTGGGTGCAAGTGAAGTATTTATTTATGTGTCTCATCTTAAGCCAGGAGTCAGATTATAGCCACCGGCCAGATGCAGCCGCTGCTTGTTTTGTATGGTCTGCAAGCAAAGAATGGGTTTTACATTTTTAAATGTTGGGGAAAAAAATTAAAAGAAGATTAGTACATCATAACATGAAAAATGACATGGAATTCAAATACTGATGCTTAAAAGTAAAGTCTTATTGGAACCCAGCCATTCTCAGTCCTCTCCAAACTGTCTAGAGCTCTCTTCACATCCCGCAGAGGAGCTGAGCAGTGGTGATGGGGCACTCTGTCCCACAAAACCTACAGTGCCCACCCTCTGGCCCTTCCCAGGAGGTGTTTGCTAACCCCTGGGTGAAGTGGATGCTTTTGGCAAAGGAAGAGTTGGGTTGTCACCTCTCTGGATGTGGATGTAGTCTCCCTACTCACAGGAGTGATCCCTTTGGAACATTCCAGACTCTAAAGCTGCCTTGTCTTCCTTTTTTTGTTGGTGTATAATTCCCAGCTGGCTCAGTGGTAAAGAATCTCTCTGCCAATGCAGGGGACTCAGGTTCAATCCCTGGGTCGGGAAGATTCCCAGGCCAAGGAAATAGCAACCCACTCCAGTATTCCTGCCTGGAACATACCGTGGATGGAGGAGCCTGGTGGACCACAGTACATGGGCTTGCAAAAGAGTTTGGACACAACTGCGTGACTAAGCAACAGCAAACATCATTGCTTGATGCTGGTGTGCCAGTTTCTGCTATACAGTGAAGTGAATCAGCTGCATGTATGCATATATGCCCTCCTTCCTGGACCTCTTACACACCTGCTCCCTCTCCCCTCATCCCATCCCTCTAGGTCATCACAGAGCCCTGAGCTGAGCTCCCCGTGGCTTCTATTTATTTCAGGAGTTTCATTTTTTTAGTGCCCAGCAGGTAGAAGGTCGCACAGAATAGAAAACACCATTCCCACCACTGAGCGGGAACTCCGTTGCTATTTTGCTTTGTTTCTTTCAGTACCGATAGACTGGAATATATGAACAGGTTATGTTGCAGGAATCTGTGTGAAGCCTGCCTGCAACACTGTAGAAACCATGAGAATGGTTTCTTTCTTCTGCCATCTATCCACCAAAACTCAATTTACGGTAAGCAGAACTCCTGAGTTTTCTGAGACAGCCCTGATTTAGAATATTTTTTCTTGTCACCACAAATCAACGAGATGTCCTGAAAAGACTAATATTTTCTCAGGAAACTGTACCCAAAAGTGGAGTAAAAACTTTTATTATACAAACACACAAATGATAATTTAAATGAAAAAAACAGATGTGAATGTGAAGTATGACAGGTGAGCTGTATACAACTTCTTAGGCCTGAGATTAGATCTATAGCTTGGGACTCTGGTTCTGAAACTCATTTATACTAAAATATGTATCATAGCCATGACTTCTGTCTAGAATCTGATCCAGAGGAGAGGAAAGAATTCCCCAAAATGACAACTATGGACTAATTTTTTAAAAGATGGATGCAGCGTCACGGATGTTTGATTACTACAAGCTTCGTGGCCCTCCCGCCGTACTCTAATTTTGTTATTGTTATCATTGGATAAATTCTCTCCTTAGCCAGCAAGTTACGATGCCCTTTTTTATGTGTCAGGCTTTTTACTAATAAATACATGGTAGATATTTCATTTGAACTTTACAAGTGCAAGTAGGAATCTTCATTGCCTCCATTTTAAAAGAATGTGAAGGCTGAAGCTTAGGTCAAGTATTTTATCCAAAATTGTACACCGTGTAAGTAATGCGAAATACTGTACAGATTGAATCTCAGATCTGAGCCCTGAATTACTATGTATTCTTCACTTATTCATCCATGTATGTACGGATTTGAGAGTCGGACATAAAGAAGGCTGAGCACCGAAGAATTGATGCTTTTGAACTGTGATGTTGGAGAAGACCCTTGAAAGTCCCTTGGACTGCAAAGAGATCAAACCAGTCAATCCTAAAGGAAATCAATCCTGAATATCCATTGGAATGACTAATGCAAAAGTTGAAGCTCCAATACTTTGGCCACCTGATGCGAAGAACTGACTCATTAGAAAAGACCCTGATGCTGGGAAGGATTGAAGGCGGGAGGAGAAGGGGACGACAGAGGACAAGATGGTTGGATGGCATCACTGACTCAATGGACATGGGTTTGAGCAAGCTCAGAGAGATGGTGAAGGATAGGGAAGCCTGGCATGCTGCAGTCCACGGGGCTGCAAAGATTAGGACACTACTGAGCGACTGAACAACAACTTCATTTATTTAATCTTTCCTATTGATTGGCTGTCTACCAAGAGTCAGGGGCTGGCTTAATTGTGGATAACTTAATAGTGAATGAAACATATAGTCTCTGTTTGCAGTGTTTACAGGATAGTGTGGGGAATGGACAAATAGATAAATGAAGGAACATAGTGGAAAAATTTAGAACTTGGGAAATCATACGGTCTTTGGAATCAGGGAAGTCTTCCGAACAAATGAGGCTTGAGCTGTGTCTGAAAGATGAGTAAGTGTCAGTCAGAGAATTCTAGGTAGACGGAACAGCATATGTAAAGCATCTACACTCAGAAAAATCACAGCAATTTAAGGAAAAAGGAATAACAAGAAAGTCAGCCTGGCTGGTGCTCAGAGGTAGAAGCTGTGTGGTGAGATGGAGAGAATGGATTTGGGGAAAGAAGGGCCTCCTCTTCTTTGAACTGTCATCTATCAAGCTTTCAGTTGTCTCTTGTGTCAGTGAAAATCATCAATAAGCAATCTAAAATAGGAATGCATGCATGCTAAGTCACTTCACTTGTGTCCAATGCCTTGCGACCCTATGGACCATATCCACCAGCTCCTCTCTCCAAGGGAATTCTCCTGGCAAGAACACTGGAGTGGGTTGCTGTGCCTTCCTCCAGGGAATCTTCCCGACCCAGGGATCGAACCCACATCTCTTATATCTCCTGCACTGGGCGGCGGGTACTTTACCACTAACACCACTTGGGGAACCCCACAATAGGAATAGCACGTTTTATATTTGAGCCAAATTGAGGACTATAGCCCAGAAGATGGCTTCTCAGATGATTCTGAGAAATAGCCCTGGAGATACATGGTTTTCAGCACAGCTTTATGTCTTGTCAGAACAAAGAACATAAAGCAAGTTGGGAATACATTCCTTTAGGTTTTCAAAATTCCAAATTGGCATATACACAGAGTATGGCCTTGGTGCCTGGGAAAGGGGGTCTTCTCAAGGAAGGAAGAGCAGCATTGGCGTCTCAGGAAGGGAGATGTTTCATCTTTCTTTTTAATGTGGACATTCTTTACTTCTGGTCACTGCACCCTTTTCTTCAATAATTAAAGCAGACGTACACTGTAGGTTTGATCGCCACAGACAGGCAGTTTTGGTTATCCCACAATTCAAGTTAACTCATGTCAAGTCAGAATAACTTCCCAAAACTTCGATACATGAGCATTTCTTTTATCGACTGAAAGAGGGTGGCATTGGATGAGGGTAACAGCAGGGGAGAAAAATGAGAAATGCATAGATCTGAGGAACAATTAAGTAGGTAAAAAAAAAAAGGATGAAGTGGATAATGGTTGTGAGAGGTAAGATCGTTTTTGAATAGCTTCCATCTTTAGATCTTACACAACTGGACGGTTACTGCCCCCCTGCCCAAGTTGCCTAGAGGTGAATTCTCCCCCTGCCAAGGGGTAGGGGCAGCAAGAGAGAGGGTCTGGGGGACTTTGTCCTCAGCGCTTCTTTTCCGTCAAGCCTTTCTGTCTCTCTGATGGTTAGGGTGAGGCAACTCAGGAATGAGCCCGGGGTGGGGGTACCCACAGAGTCACAGCTAGAGGTGCCCTCCTGGTGCACTGATACACAAAACCAGAAAAGCCTGTGGCGCGAGTTCAAGGCAGGCACCAAGTGAGGGGCTGGGGAGAGCCAAGTGTCAGAGCCCTGGTGCCTTGAATGAAGGATACCACCAGGAGGTTATTGGAGGGCTTCCAGAGGGGATGGAGAAGTTGGCAGTGGTTAGACAATGTGCTTCCAGCTGGAGGACAGAGGTTATTCGGAAGGCGGGAACAGCTCAAATGTGGTCTTGGGACCCAGGTCCAGTGATTCCCAGGGTGTCCATCCTGTTCTTTCTTCATTTAAAATGCAGAGATGGGGGACTTCTTTGGTGGTACCAAGGTTAAGACTCCATGCTTCCAACGCAGGGGCTGTGGGTTTGATCCCTGGTTGGGGAACGAAGAGCCTTCGTGTTGTGTGGTGTGGCCAAAAAAATAAAATAAGTAAAATAAAATGCAGAGATGTTTTTAACCTACCCAGAAAGCACAGTTTTAGGTTTCTCAAATGCACAGTCTTTACTTATTCACCTTAGCACCTCACACAGAGGAAGGTCCATAAATGATTGCTCATTATCTTCATAATAAGCTATCGTCCCATTGCTGTTTTCTTTAAAACAATTATGAGTTTAAAAATAGCTTTAACAAAAGTTGTCATTTGTATAGAAAGTCTTCTAGGATATTTCCTTGAAATCATCCTTTGGTTATATACCTGTCAAAGTGGCCTTATTAAGGAATATTTTGTGCAGTTGGCTGTGTTAAAGAAAATCTTAGGGCTGTGGGCAGTTTCCACAAGAATCTTGACCAGTTTCTCGGACCCACAGGGGTCGTGTTCAAATAGGAAAAACCCAAAGAAGAGGAGAGGCAGGTCCTTGGAGGGCGTGCTCTCATAGCACGGGGCGGTCCCTTGAGCAATTGCTTCTGATCATGGCCAAACATCCTGACTCTGTTGTCTCCCGACAAGCCCTGCCGCCCTCTTGTTGGCCGCCACTGCTGCTGGGCATTGCTTGCCTTCTCCTGTCTGCTTTAGAGACTTGATCTTTTTTTTTTTTTTTTTACCAGAAATCAAGGCTGTGTGAGCAGGAGTCGGTGTGCAGCTAACAGAGGCAGATGGCCTTCCCGAGAGGCCAACCTTCTCTCATCCTTAAGAGTAAAAGGACGTGAGAGTCGAGATGTCCTCAGGAGGACAGTCTGGCATTGACTCTCGAGTAAAGAGGTTGTCCATGCCTGCTGGGTGATCTTGAGACGTGGACGAGGATGGGTCTAATTCCTGTGTGTGTCTCTTGGGTCCTTGAAAATGAATCAAAAGATAGTTTTGTGTAGGGTAGTTTGACTCAAAGAATCCTGGTGACCACAGGTTGCCAACGAGCTGTTGGATCTGTGATAATTGCTCTCCTGCTGACCTCGGCTCTGAAATACGAGTTGCTGTGTTGACTTTTTCAGCAGGGGTTCCCAGGAGCCTGCCTGCATGGTGGTGACTTGCTGGCACGTGACAGCTGGGGGTCTCTGGGGTCTACATCTCTCTCCACCCTCTCTGCTGTGTCTCCTCCAGTCAGGTGTCTGCATCTCCAGCATATCTTCCCCATCTGCATTTTTATCCCCCCCTGATAGATTTCCTTGGTTGACATGCTAGAATCGTGCAAACTGTTAGTTTATTTTTCTCTTAAATCCCAATTCAATCCTGAAAATTTTATCACTCATGTTTAATCAGGTTTCCTTCCTTCGGTGTCAGAATCCATCCATCTTCATCTCTTCCTCAGTTTCAGGGATCAGAGTGAGGGCGTCTTGCCTCCCTTCCCTGCTTTGTCCCACGTGGCTTCATGAGTCTGGACCCTCATTGCAGCCCTGCCATAAATCACACCTGCTATCACCCCATTATGTGACCCGGTGTGTCCCCATTCTGGTTCTCCTTTGTCACCTCTGGGCAATCCTCATGCTCCAAATATTATTCTTGCAGAACAAAGAAATCTGTTTCCTTCACTACCTTCTGGCTCACGGCCATTTGGGCTGTGTTTCGGTTGATGTGTTCTTTTAGAAATAAATGTAAATTTTTCTTCTTGCCTCAGAATCGGACAAGGGGTCGTGACATTGGAATACAAAATACATTTATAACTTCACGTGACCTAGATCTGGTGCGGGTAATGCTGAGACAATGATGAATGTCTCCCGATAAACACCAGCAAGCCTTGCAAAAATACATTCTGAGAGTAGAGGTGATGCACTGAGTCTGACTAATTCGCAGTAAAATGGCCTTTTAGACTTGGATCCATTTGACCCCTCCCGTGCACCTGCTCTGTATCACAGACAGCCCCGGGAGCTCGGCTTGCGCGAGCTGTTGTCATTCTTAGAACCTTTTCTCATGTGAGCAGATACTGTTCCCATTTTACAAATGAGATGAAGAAGGTTCAGGGGCAGGTCATCTAATTCTAGAGACTTTCTCATCCTCCCACCTCCCTGTGGCGACCTTTGATGCATCAGATTTCTTTGTTTTTAAGCACACATTTTTACTCCTGGCTCAGCCATTTCATAACATTGATGACATCAGTAGTGTTCGTTTCCTGTGGAACATTCCGTACGGGAGTGACTCAAAGAAATCTTCCCCTCAGAGCCTGCTGTGGGCTGGGGCCATGTTTGCTGGGTCATCCCGGTCACATTGTTGGTTTTTTCCCCCCAGGTCCCTACCAAGGGTTGATGGCCTTACAGACTTGTAGGAAGTCTGAGGTGCCACCAGGTTTGGTGTCGTGTGAATGGAAAGTCATAGACCTTGGGAATGTCTCTGGCATTGAATATGGCCTCCAATTCCTGCTAGTTGGGTGACCATGGTCAAGTGTCTTAATTTTTCTGAGACTTAGTTTCCTCATCTTGTTGCCAAAATCTTGGCTCCCTGTCCACCAGTGCCGAATAGAAATACAGAGACAGAGTTTGGAGGAAATAGGAAGAGTGGCTTTATTCCTTTTGTGGGGGAAGGGGCAGAACACCACAGGCTAGCACCTCAAAAACTGCATCCTCTTCTCTGGGGAACTGGGAGAGGTTTTATATCCCAATGGAAGTCTTCCATTTTATTTTTCTTTTACAAAATTTCAAACCAGCCCCAGCTGGCATCAGGCAACTCAGCAACTGGGTCTGGTGTCCCTGAAGATATTGGTCTGTGACCTTCCTTCTGAAATGCAGAAGCCTATAAGAGAGTGTTAGGTCAGAAGAATGCCAGATGCAGAGTGCAATTCATATGTGGTCTGAGAGTTATTAGCTTTGTGAAGGACACATCCAGCTTATAAGGCTTGTAAGTCTTTGTTAGTAGCAACAGCTAAAGAATAAGCAAGGTCTCATTTCTGTTTTTGCTGCAACAATCTGAAAAATGGTGGCAACAACCCTTATGTTCCAGGACCACTGAGACGAATGTACTTGATGTTTATATAAAGTAGGGAGCCCAGCGTCTGGTGGGAGAGAGATGCTCCGTACCTGTTATCTTTTTCTCCTTTCTAACAGCCCTAATAATGGTGAGTGTCTTTCCAATGCTGATAGAGGGAGAAGCGCACACCGGACTGGTTAGAATGAGCCAGTGGCTAAATTCAATGGTCTGTATCCAGAAAACCAAAGGATGCTGAGACATACATTTTCTGTAGAAGCCCTACGTGATGGCCAAGGAGCTAGACAGGCTGAGGGGCAATATTACAGTGTTCAATAACATTCTTGTTCTAAGGAACCTAAACTAATACAAAGAGTGAAAAAGATGGTGTTGGTATTTGCACATCGGAGCTTTGCTTGGAGGAACACGTTCGTCTTGTCATGACTTGGGCTGCTCCCCAGCCCCAGTCGTTGAGTCTAAGCAGGAGAGACTTAGATGTTTGGAACAGCTGGGGTGGCAGCATGCACGCCCCTTGGCCACGTGCATGGTGGGGTTGGTCGTACTGTATTCCTCCTTTCCGCTCACGGGTGGCATTATTCAGTCATGGCACAGCGACTTTAATAGATATTAAAAATGCGGCTGTTTAACCATGTCATTCTTCCAGCTCCATCAAAACTCTCTCTGGAGCTTATGTGAGTGAATGGTGCAGGGCCATTGCCTACTTGCAGTGGGGACCGTTTCTCTTGATCTGTGACACTGTATAGCCAAATAGTCCTGTAATCATGTGTAATTTGTCTATTAGCTTTGTCCCTTTGCCAAGAAGAGTTAAAAGGAAAATTGTGTAGAAAAGGAGATTATTTTTATTGTGAATTCCTGATGGAAAAAGGCATTTTTCTTCAAAGTTATTAACTGGGTTGTATAGCTGACCTTTCAAGGAATGTCTATAGCCTCAGATACTCAGCAAATATTATCCTCTGTATAATTTAAAGTCATTAGAATTTGGGCTATATGCACTGAATAAGTATTGTAAGATACTTGCTTATTATAATAACCAAGACAATGTTGATTTTTAAAATTGTTGGTATTTTATTGTAAAAGAAAAAAAAAAGTATTGTTTCCTTGCTGTACTGAATGATGGTTGACCTTTGCTTATTAAATTTCCTCATCACATTTCAGCTGTACATAATCCCAGAAGGTCACTGGTTGGCATTAACAACCCCAGAAATGAATGGTCATGATGTCACATCCCAGAATTGACAAATTAGTTTGTTTGATCTCTCGTTACCCATTATTTTCATTGCTGTAATGGAGAATGGAAAAATTCAAGATGGGATTAAGGCTTGAAATTTCCTCAACACTAAGAAATAAGGTTAGTGAGTGTGTCTTTCCTGTCCTTCCTTCTCTCCATATAGTCTTGGCATTTTTAGGCTTTTTGTGTGCATGTGCGTTGTGACATACTCTTGGGCAGTAGTTCTTGGCTTTAGTAGCTAATGATGCAAAAAGGATAAAGAAAAGGGAGAGAAAGAGAAAAAAAACAGAACACTATCAAGACAAAAATAAAGTTAAATCAAGATCAGCTAGTATCTGAGTTTGGAAGAGATCTCAAGGCTTCTTCATGAAAGTCTTGTCACTTAGAAATAAAAGCAAAAACCTGTAGTCCTGTCTGCATTTCACTTGGACTTCAAGAAAGGTTGAGAGATCTTGAATGAATCACTAAACATTGTTGGTATGTTTCCTTATCTGGATTAAATGATCATGTGTTGCTTTCTGATCTTCATCAAATTAATTGATTTAAATATACTCTGAAAGTGAAAGTTGCTCAGTCATGTCTGACTCTTTGCCACCCCATGACTATGCAGTCCATAGAATTCCTCAGGCCAGAATACTGAAGTGGGCAGCCTTTCCCTTCTCCAGGGGATCTTCCCAACCCAGGGATCAAATCCAGGTCTCCTACATTGCAGGCGGATTCTTTACCAGCAGAGACAGCATCTTCTGGGGACCAATATTATATTTCATAAATAAACTGGATGGTGAATTGTTTATCACTACAAATATTTCTTTCATTTTCTAATGCAATAATTATTCATCTGCATAATCCATTATTAAGTTCCAGTTCCAGATATAGAGTCAATGGTGAGGAAAGTCAGACCCATACAAGGTCCCCCTGCCCTCAGCTGAAAATGGCAACCCTGATAAGTGCTGTGGTGAGTGGGCATGGTTCCTGGAAAGCTCCTTAGGGGACCTGTCTGGGAGCTGAAAGAAGGTGTCTCTGAGCAGTGATTCCTAAGTGACATCTGAAGGGTGCATAGGTATTCACTGGGTAAGGTGGTAAAGGAAGATCATTCCAGGAGCAGGAATCACGATTATGAAAGTTTGGGAGGACTGAAGAGAAGGTGAGCATGGCCAGGGCAGAACATCGCAGGGTGCGGAGCTGGAAGAGGCTAGAAGAGTCACTAAGTAGGAGCCAGACCCCTGAGGCTTTTAGGGGAAGTCTAACAATGTCATTGACCATCCCAACCCATCCCAACTGGGACACGTGTGCAAGTGAAAGCGCGCTGTTAATAACGAAACTGGAAAAAGGTGTAACCAGCTATGTTTGATGAAGCTTGTGTATTTCATTTCTTTGCGTGTTTCCATCAAATATCAGGGACACCCTGTTTGGTCAGTGTACCAAATAAGGTTAAAGAAATGTGAAAAGAGGAATCCAGTGTCCCCCACCCCCCACCTCCATTTCTGGGGAAGTAGTTGTTGTTCCTAGCCAGTACATTTTGGTTTGGTTTGTTACAAAGCAGTAGATGCAGAAAGGCTTCTCAGGTGGCACTGGTGATAAAGAACCTGTCTTGCAAAGCAGGACACAAGAGACACAGGTTCGATCCCTGGTTTGGGAAGATCCCCTTGGAGGTGGGCACGGCAGCCCACTCCAATATTCCTGCCTGGAGAATCCCATGGACAGAGGAGCCCGGCGGGCTACTGTCCATGGGGTCACAAAGAGTTGCACACGGCCGAAGCGACTTAGCACAGTGCAGACGCAGAAATTGTTACTGAGAGAAAGCTCTAGGAGACTGGGTTTGGATAAATCTGTGTGGACGTGGTGATTTTGAGGAGCGATGGAGACATTCAGGAGGTGAATCAACCAGGACTCGGGATCTGTGTCTGGAGCTCAGAGGGGAGATCTGAGTGGAGACATAGGTGTGAGTGTGTGTGGCCTGTGGGGTAGACACGCTCCAGGGAGAGAGTGTGGAGAGAAGAGAGGGGAGGAGGAGGCTGGGGCAGGCGCCTGGAAACCTCCTGCGAGGATTGCAGCAGAGCCTCCGAGGACCTGTGGAGGAGGCAGGCAGGGCAGAGGGAAGATCGGAGCGTGCTGTGTCAGGCTGCCCTCGCTGGTTACTGTCAAAGTCATGGTAGAGGGTAAAATCAGCTATAGCACTTTTTCTTTCTTTCTTTCCTTTTTTTTTTTTTTTGCATTTTACTACTTCAGTATTCCATAAAAACAAATGGTCCATTTGTGTTTCCTCAAGGGGGCCGGTTGAATGAGAGGCACTACTTGATACCAAATGGCCCTGTCCTTCTTGCCTTTTGGTACCCGGGCTGGAGGAACAGGGCTTTTAATGGTCTATGAGTGCAGGACAAACCCATTCTCTGGCTCAAAAGGCAGGAGGAGATGCATGGCAGCTCTAGCTCTGGGCCCTGTGTTTAGCACGGGCCACACTGCCTGTAATCCTCTTCTTTTTTAAAAATAATTAATTAATTAATTTTAATTGGAGACTGATTACTTTACACTATTGTAGTGGTTTTTGCTGTACACTGACATGAATCAGCCATGGGTGTACATGTGTCCCCCCATCCTGTAACCGCCCCCCCCCCCCATCCCATCCCTCAGGGTCATCCCAATGCACCGGCCCTGAGTGCCCTGTCTCATGCATCAAATCCTCTTCTTGCACTTCTGTTCCTTCTTGAGGCCACAGTACATGACTCTCAGATACTCTCCTTCAAGCCTTATAAGCTCTTTTATACTAAGGTGCAAATGACTGATAAGCTAAAGTCTTTTGTTTTGCTCAGAACACTAAATTTTAGACATGAAGAAATATCTCTCTACTCTGGGAAATGTGGTTATGTGAGTGCGGGGGAAAATGCTTTCATATGCTACTTGCTATCATTACTGCCCTGCAGTTTGCATTTATATATTGAAAACAGAGCCCCTTGGTATCAGGTTGTGGACTTTGGGGTGTTTTCAGTCTAGAATAAGCACACCTCCCGGATATATCTTTTCTCCCCACAGAAACCTGCTTCCCCTCCTATTTGTCCTTTTGTGATTTAATGATACCAAACGTCTTCCATTTGCTCAGGCTGCAAACTGTTGAAATAATTCATCCACGCTCCGATCCTGTGATTCTGCCCTGTCTGACCTGCTTACCCCTTCTCGGTTCCTTCCTGCCATTTCAGAAAGACGTCAAGCCGTCATCAACTCCCACTCGGCCCATTGCCTCTGCCTCCTCACCCTTGTTCTACATCTTTCTTCACTTTCCTCCAGCCTAGAAATAGTGTCACAAGAATTGCCTTTCTTGTGTCTAGGTCTGATCTTGTCCCATCTTCTTTATCCACCTTTGATGCATTTTCTTGTAGGATAAAACCTAAATTTTCTTGACAGAGCTCCCGCAGCCCCTCCTGAAAGCTGTCTAACTAGGGCTTGCCTTACTCCTTACTTTTTGTTTAAAGTTAGGAAAGGATTTACCAGATACCAAGGGCAGGTCCGGCCAAAGGATTTCACTCACCCTTCATTCCCGGTTCCCAGTTCCCCTTCATGAAGATGCAATTCTTTTTTTTAAAAAGAAATGAATTACTGTTATTTTATTTTTGAGTCTTTGTTGCTACGCGTGGACTTTCGCTAGTTGCGCGCGTGGGGCTGACCCTCCAGTTGTGGTGCGTGGGCTTCCTGATGTGATGGCTTCTCTTCTTGTGGAGCACGGGTTCCAGGGTATGGGAGCATCACTACTTGTGGGGCCTGGCCTAACAGCTGTGGAGCTCGGGCTCAGTCGTCCTACGGCACGTGGGATCTTCCCAAACCAGGGATCGAACCTGTGTCCTCTGCACTGGCAGGCGGATTCTTAAGCACTGGACCACCACGGAAGTCCAAGAGGCCATTCTTGAACTGGGCCAGAGGTCCCCTATCCTGAGTTAATGTACCCAGTGACTCACGTCGAGAGGACACTTATTATGATTAGAGCCGAGCAGAGCTGGGTCACTGTGTTAAGGAGAGGCGCTTGAGGTGCCAGGTCCAGGGTCTGACCCCACCTATGTTTTTTCAGTTACAGGAGAAACGGGGGCGGGGGATCCACCGGATCCGTATTTTCACGTTTCTTTCACCTCATTTGGGACACTGATGTGCCGGGCGTGCCTCACGTTTTATGGACACATAAAAGGAATGAAAGCCCTATGACTCAAACAGTGGGGGGTCTGCAGGGGGTCCCGCCCCTTGGACTCACCTCACCCTCACGCCCCCTCCCAGCTCTGGGTCTCTGGCAGGCTTGCCTTCTCTCTCCCACTGGCTGTGGACCCAGAGTCCTTGGCATGTTTGAATAAGCTGTGCACCAACCCCTCCTGCTTCCTGAGAGAAACATCCAATCATGCAGCGCCAGGATGCCAGGGAGCTGGATCCCATGTAGGGGACTGACTCCAAGGGGTCCCTTAACAAGCCCTCATTGTCCCATCCCTTCAGCCTTCTGGACTCAGCTCCTGGCATTGACCCGGGGGAACCCTAAGATCATTTGAGGTCAGATTCTCCCCATGCCTGGAAGCGGTCACCACACATCTTTTTTCAGAGCTGGTCGCCCTCCTGAAAATGAGTGCCTGCTCTCTCCTTCTTTGCCTGGACAACCCCATTTCTCACTCATGGTCCAGCTTGGACAGCACCTGCCCCTCAGAGACTACTGTCACCTGGGGCCCTCTGAATTCTGTTTCGTGGAATATATATATTAACTACATGTATATATATGTATGTACATGTGTATATATGTGTGTGTATGTATATATGTATGTATATGCATACGCCAACATTTGGTGCTAGTGGTAAAGAACTTGCCTGCTAGTGCAGGAGACATAAGAGACACAGGTTCGATCCTTGAGTCAGGAAGATCCTGACCCAATCCAAGAACCCAAACCAATATTCTTGTCTGGAGAATCCCATGGACAGGGAAGCCTGGTGGGCTACGGTCTATAGGGTCACAAAGAGTCGGACATGACTGAGGCAACTTAGCACAATATATATACAAACGTACATGCATACATATATACATATATATTATATAGACACACACATAGTGTGTGTGTGTGTTTGTGTGTGTGTGCATTTCCTATATACTAAGGGTTTCCTTCTCCATGATAAGGTCCAGAAGGGGAGAGAATATGTTACTTCTTTATGTCTTAGGCACTTAGCACATGGGTGGTGAGAGAATAAATGAACAAGAAGATAACACTTGGGCTTGAGCCAGACCTCTGTCAATGCAAAACATTGTTACTTTTCAGGTGGATTACTTGGCCCTTAGGAAATGCTCAGTGGGACCTTCAACCAGGGCAATCTGGGATCAGCTGTCCAGGCTGACATCCTGGGGACATTAGGAAGTACTTAGGAAGGAAGCTTCCCGTTCAACTGTCATCACAAGTTACTGCTTTCAGGTGTTAACTGAAATGACCCAATTAAGCAAGTGTTTCAAAGCCCGGAATTCTTGTTGAGTAGAGAAAAAGCTCAATTATTTAAAGGTTCCTTTCTAAAGACAGCGGCCTTTGGTGAACACAGAAACCAGGTTATACTTTGTCAAACAGGAATAGCTGTGCTGCTGCTTTTTCTGATTATAAAATCAGATACAGTGATTCTTGTTGTCTACATTGTAAATACCCTGATGCTGGGAAAGACGGAAGGCAGGGAGAGAAGGGGACGACAGACAACGAGATGGTTGGGTGGCACCACCGACTCAATGGACATGAGTCTGAGCAAGCTCCAGGAGATGGGGAAGGACAGGGAAGCCCAGCGTGCTGCAGTCCACGGGGTCGCAAACAGTCGGACAGGAGTGAGCAGCTGAACAACAACATTGTTTATTTACCTATTTTAGGTGAAAACTAAAATCTCACCCTGAGAAATGTCATAGGTAACTGTATGACCCAGCTCTTTTCCGCTTTCTTTACTTTGATGTATCTGGAGATACGTGTATATAGAGGCGATATTTTGATAATTGCATTTCTATATACATTTATGTGCTGTGTGTTTAGTCACCCGGTTGTTTCCTACTCTCTGTGACCCCATGGACTGCAGCCCGCCAGGATCCTCTGTCCATGGGGATTCTCCAGGCAAGAAGACTGGAGTGGGTTGCCATGCCCTCCTGCAAGGGGATCTTCCCAACCCAGGGATCAAACCCAGTTCTCCCATATTGCAGGCAGATTCTTTACCAACTGAGCCACCCGGGAAGCCCAAGAATACTGGAGTGTTCATAATTTCACAAATATTGTGTATGTGTATATATATATATTTATACATCTGTGTATATACATACATAATATTTGTATGTAAGCTGTCTATAATTTTACATATCCCCTTTATGTGTAACCTATGTACACGTGTATATGTATGGGCTTCCCTGGTGGCTCATAGGTAAAGAATCTGCCCACAATGCAGGAGAATCTGGAGACATGGGTTTGATCCCTGGGTTGGGAAGATCCCCTGGAGGAGGGCATGGCAACCCACTCCAGTATTTATGTCTGGGAAATCCCACGAACTGAAGAGTGTGGCAGGCTACAGTCCATGGGATTGCGAAGAGTGGGACCCAGTTTAGTGACTGAGCATGCACACACACACATTCTATCCCCAGTACCCATTTGTGAATTGGGTATTATCTTCTATTTTGAAGCCAGTAGTATTCATATAAGATTTTGCTAAAGCAGATAAAACCCCAGACCAACTGAAATAGATTTTGCCTGAATGTATGTAGTTTAGAAAGAGGAAATGAAAATTTGGGGGAGCACCTTTGAATTTGAGGTCCCTGTAAGTCAGCCGGCAATTTCTGCCCCTGCTTCTCACTCCTTTAAATTTTCTCCCTTCTGTTCATTTCATCTGCACAGAAGTTACAGCATGATATTTTTTAAACCAGGGATCCATGAACTTTCAAGGGAATATGTGGGTAGAATTCTAGAGATTTGTGAACTTAGATGGGAAAGAAAATTACATCTTTATGTGCACTGACATCTTGAAATTTGATATGTCTTTCAATTATAAATGTGAGTAACCATAGTAATAGTAGTGATTCTTGACACCCATAAAAACCACCAATATTTTGAAATCATGTCACTGCTGTTGCAGATACCCTGCAGTATCAAGGACACTCATCACTACTCTGAAACAAAACTAGCCTTGCCATTTTATAAAAATGCATAGATGTTACTCTGTCTTTTTATTATAAAAACGTGACATTATTTGTTGGCTGTGTCTTTCACTGCAGCTGGGTTCTTCTGTAATCCTGTGCATTTTGCTCCGTGCCCTTAAGATTATTTTGAGAGGAAGCCTGTAGGCATCAAGACACACATAGGTTAAGAATCCCTGAACTAGAGAGAGTGTCAAGGTTACTAGAAGATTCTTACTTGCTCCTGGTGAGAGGTTAGGGTTCTTCTTTTGCCCTGACCTCTCCTTTCCCTGCATCCTTCTTCATTCTGGGATCCCTGACCTTTGGCCCCTGGAAACTTTGCAAGTGTTACATCAAATATATTATCATCTACTCATATTCCCATTAAATATATTTTATAAAAAAATTGAAAGAATTATACCAATTGTATTTTTAAAATCTCTTGGTTATGAGAAAGCAACTTCATTTACAACTAACTGTGAGTTCTTGACAACAATTGTGCTTACTCAGAGGTTCTTGGGAAGTGGCCAGATCTTAAC
Source organism: Cervus canadensis (assembly GCF_019320065.1). Classification (NCBI taxonomy): domain Eukaryota; kingdom Metazoa; phylum Chordata; class Mammalia; order Artiodactyla; family Cervidae; genus Cervus; species Cervus canadensis. The sequence goes on along the minus strand of NC_057416.1, from coordinate 33,629,027 downwards.
ATACAAATTGTTTTCTAAATGTGATGAAATTTTTATGAGCACTAAATTTAACCGTTAATGAAGTTGACATAATGATGAGTTTTGTGTACGTTTAATTAAACTTTTAGCATTAGCAGTTTTGCTGTTTGCTTTCCATATTTTAGAGCCAAATTTTTAAAGTCTGTTTTGTAAGTTCTGGAAAGCCCCTGGGCCCTGAGGCTGGTTGCTAGTACTGTCTGGTGGGATATGGTACCACCTGGGGGCAGACCAACAGTTCTACAGCAGTCTCCTCTTCAGACCACGTCTCCCACCTCCCCACGTGGTGGGCATTTCCCTGCCACCATCTACTTCCAGCCTCATTCCGTCCATACACATCACCCTCCAGCTCTCCTTTAGCTGAGGCCTGTGGTCTGGTCTGTGTGGTCTTGGATTGCTGGGTCTACCATCCAGGCATTGCTGGGAACAATTCTCACATCCTCGGAGACAAGCCATCCTTCATCCTGACCTCCTCACTTTGCAGTCAGGTTTCAAGTTTGATTCAACGTATGTCTCCAGCTCCCCAAACAACGTTTCTCAAGAAGTGTTTGTTTCATGGGAACATATGATCTTTGTCTTCTTCATTGCCTTAGTCATATTCCTTTGTTATTACCCAGCACTTAACCTTTTTTTGAAGTATTAAAATGCAATGTAGAAACTTCTAATCATGACTTCTTGTTCCTCTTACTCTCCAAGTTGTAAATTTAGTAATGCCTTGTCCATACTCATCCATGTCTCTAACTCTGTAACTCTTCCTTTTCAACCCATCCAATGCACACCTCTTTCTTTTGCTTTTCTCAGTACATCCTGGTGGCTCAGATGGTAAAGAATCTCCCTGCAATGCGGGAGACCCAGGTTTGATCCCTAGGTCGAGGAAGATCCCCTGGAGGAGGGCACGGCAACCCACTCCAGTATTCTTGCCTGGAGAATTCCATGGACAGAGGAGCCTGGCGGGCTACAGTCCATGGGGTCGCAAAAGAGTTGGACACGACTTAGCGACTAACACTTTTCACATTCATGACTTTTCCTTCTTCTCCTATTTCTCTGAAAAGAAACTCATTCATGAAAATAATTTCATTCACTTTTAATGGCTTGCTTCCATTAAATTCTCACGTGCTTCGAGGTCCCATCCATGGCTGCTCACTTCTCTCTTTAAACATTCTCTCTGCGTTCTTCCGTCCGCTGCCGTGGCTCCCATCACCACCCTGTCTCCACACCATTTCCTCCCACGTCTAGACCTGTATCTAAGTGCTTTACAGGTCTCTCTCTCTGTACGTCTACTGGTGCTTTGTCCCGTCAGAACTAAACGCATTCCTGATCTTTCCGGTGTTGGCAAATAAGACCCCAAGCCAGACACCTTGGGGTCTTTCTTGTTTTCATCTCCCACTTCCCATCCATAAGGAAGTCCAGCCAAGGCTTCTCTGACCTCCGTTTCTCCCCTCGCTGTCTCTCTGGTTTCCACATCCCATTTGCTTCAATCAACCTCTGTGTCTCAGAGGCAGGAGGATCCTTCTAGACTGCCGAACCCAGTCCTTCGTCACCTTTCCCTTGTTGATGCTGCGACCTCAGGCCTCACCTGTTCTCCTCCTTGGAGGTCACATCTTCTTACTCCTCTAAACAGATTACGCGCTTGTGAAATCCTCCCAGCCATGTTGGAGACTTTTGGTGTTTCCTGTTTTCCTGGACCTGGACTGGGGGTTCGCAGGCGTCAGACCACTTTATCCTGTGCCCCCAGAGCTTGTGCCGAAGTCGTCTCACAGTTGGCGCTCAGGAAGAATGTACTGAATGAAGGGGAATCACAGAATCCTGCTCTGAAGATTGCCAGATAAAATTTACTGCTGAAAGATGTGAAATAGCAGCAGTGCCAGCAAAGCAGAGGCTTCTGGGTAATATCCGGATTTGAAGGGAAGTGCCCCCCATTTCTTGCCTGCAGTTGCTTTGCAGATAGATGGTCACCTGGGTTCCTCGCTCCACATCCTATGTGTTTTCAGGATGGATTTTCTGCTGCGGCCTGCAAAGGCTTTCCTTTTTCCTTCCCTGTGTTCCTGAGGACCTCGTGGGAAGGCAGAGGTTTTATAGTGTTTCTGATGCTTCAACCGTTGCCTCTGATGTTTTTCTCCTTGGACTGCAAGGAGAGCAAACCAGTCCATCCTAAAGGAAATCAACCCTGAAGATTCACTGGAAGGACGGATGCTGAAGCTCCAATACTTTGGCCACCTGATGCGAAGAGCCAACTCATTGGAAAAGACCCTAATGCTTTGAAAGACTGAAGGCAGGAGGAGAAGGGGATGACAGAGGATGAGATGGTTGGGTGGCATCACTGACTCAATGGACATGAGTTTGAGCCAGCTCTGGGAAACAGTGAAGGACAGGGAAACCTGGCGTGCTGCAGTTCATGGGGTCACAAAGAATCAGACATGACTGAGTGACTGAACCACACCAACATAATTCATCCAGGATTCTTAGCTTTGAGGAAGACCTGGCTCCCAGTATCATCTCAGTTACTGAAGTGCTCTGTGACCCAGGACAAGTTGCTCAGACTCTGTGCCTGCTTTTCTCTCTGTAAAAGGAAGACGCTTTCCCAGCTGCCTTCCAGACACACTGTTTTGGGACAGTGTGAATATTGTGGTGGTGCCTGTAGTTACACGTCCATATGCCTTTGTCTGCAGAGAGAGACACGTTGCAACTAGAGAGGAGATGAACTCTCTGCTTTAGGAGGACGGTCACACACACTGGGCGCTAAGCTTTGCCCCTTCCGATGGGTGGCTGTGTGGAGGCCTGCTCTCTGTGAGCAGAGTTAGAAAGTGGCTGCAGGACAAAAAGTGTATCGTCAAGCTTTGCAGTGGGTTAAATTCTTAAAACCAGCTCTCAAACATTTTAGTCAAGTTTCCAACTCATATTCTGTATTTTAGCGATGCTTTCTAAAAATACCTGACACTTTCTGCTAACGGACCATTCTCAATGAGTATCTTTTTCAGAGAATTGGCTATTACTTTGTGAGCCCTGAAAATGAGTATTTAACTATTTTGATGAAAAGCCTCATAAAATGTATAGACCATTATCTTGTCCTATATAAACAGAAGATAACGGAATAAAATTTAAATTTCCTGGATGGCTAAGGTCATCTCTTTTATTCCTTTATTCAACTGATATTTATGAAACTCCAAATATGCATGAAGCATGGTGCTGGATGTTGGGTGTTTAGCATCTTCATTGGCAGATTTATCACCATCAAGGATTCCTTACGATGGTTCCACTTATATTACTTGACTGTTGTGCTGTTATAGGGAAAACCCAGAGTTCTGAGCATTGATAAGAGAGGGTTTCTGCCCAGAACATCAGATTTGGTAAGCAATTTAGATGGTCACACATTCAGTCAGTTGAAAGCTGAGTCAGCTTTGCCTCAGATGGGCCTTTTTTGTCATCTAGCAATGGGCATCCTCCCAAGAAAGAGTTGAAAATAGTTTATGTTCCTCAAAAATCAAACTCAACAAGCTCTGTAATTTTTTGGTGGTGATGGATACTGATGTTACTGTATTATTTGCAATAAAAAATGACATAGAGCCCTACGAAATGTTTAGGGTACTCAAAAAAAATCCCTGCACATTTCTCTAATTACAACACTTCCCTGGTGGCTCAGATGGTAAAAAGAGTCTGCCTGCAGTGCATGAGACCAGGGTTCTATCACTGGGTCGGGAAGATCCTCTGGAGAAGGAAATGGCAACGCACTCCAGTATTCTTGCCTGGAAAATCCCATGGACGGAGGAGCCTGGCAGGCTATAGTCTATGGGGTTGCAAAGAGTCGGACACAACTGAGCAGCTTCACATACATTTGTTGCAACATTCAAATAAGAGAGCATTATTAAAAAAAAAATGTAATTTCTAATGTCTTTAAAGGTATCTTAATGTTAGTGGCTCAGTCGTGTCCAACTCTTTGCACCCTCATGAACTGTAGCCCGCCAGGCTCCTATGTCCATGGAATTCTCCAGGCAAGAGGACTGGAGTGGGTTGCTATTTCCTTCTCCAGGGGATCTTCCCAACCCAGGGACTGAACCCTCAGCACCTATATTGCAGATGGATTTTTTACCATCTGAGTCACCAGGAAGCCCAAAGGTATCTTAAGTACTGAGCAATTCAGATATCTTTTGGGGATTTTCAATATTACCCTCTGGAATAGGTATCTATAGCCTGATGGAATAGTTGTATTCTGAACAGGGTGGCGCATAATGCAAGGTTGATCTTACTTCCCCTTTGACTTTCTTTATAAACTTAGATGTGTTTCTCTATCGATGGTGGGGGAGTTGACTAATGAGCGTTTTCTTAGGAGAGAAGGCTGATTTTTTCTAACTTAGCACATTTCTGACTCAGTGTTTTTTCTCTGCACACTTTCTTAGTAGCAGCATTTTTTTTTTTCTTTGTGTGGAAATCACCCAGTCTACACTCGGATATTCCAGATTTTGTTTTATTTTGCAGAGTTTCATGAAGCTGGTTGGGGTTCTCAGACAGATGTTTGTAATGAATTACCACACCGGATCTTCACACTGGGGCCAATACCTCCTCTTAGGGGTCATTTGAACATGGGTGAGAGTGTTTGGGGATTGTTACAATGGGGTCTCCTGGCATCAAGCAGGGGAGAGTCGGGGGTCCTAATTGTCTTACAATGTGCAGGGTGATATTTCACAGGTGAGAACAATTCCTTCTAAAACGCCAGAAGTGTGTCTGTGGAGAAAGAAAAATTTTACTGTGTGTTTATTGATTGATTGATTCAGCAAATGTTTACTGAACACCCACTGGATGCCAGACACTGCTCTCAGCATTGAACAAAGAGACAGAAGTCTCTGTCCTTGTGAAGGGGAATATTCCAGTGGTGTAATACACTGGTGGGTGTTTTGGTTTCAGGAGTTTGGTCAGGTATGCTTTGTTTTGTCTGAGAATAGATCTGGAAAACGATTGCACACGTGGCCTGTGTACAGAGGAGTTGAGTGGATGCCTTTCAGTGTGAACCTGCCTTTTATATTCTGTTTCTGGAGTGACTTAAAATGATTAATTCTGCACATTGGAGAGCCAATAGAGGGAAGAGCCATAAGACAGAAACATGCAAAATGTATTAATTCTTTGAATTAGGATTTGGTTCTGTGTTCTTAAAAATGATAAACACCAAATTTTGGCTCTTAATTTATGAGCAAAAGCACACTTGGAGCTCAGAGTGTCTGTCTTAAAACCTCCAGTCCTGCTATGAAAGATTAAATTATTAGCAACTTACATCCCCCAATTTTTATTGCAATGATAGTTTTGTCTCAGTAAGAGTACTGACTAATTCAAGAATGAGGGATATACTAGAACTTTGCAGTTCCTTTACCCTAAGACAAAATAAAAAGTTATAAAAAAAATAAAGTCAACTTGGTATTGGAAAAAAGTGTATTGTTTTTTACTTACTTCTCTAAAGGTGTGTAAAATGATAGTCTACTTAATGTCAACTATACTACTAATGTAATTAAAGGTGTAACTCATTTTAACCTTTTGAGATGGGTCTAGAAAGCTGTGTGCAAACAGATAATATGTTTTGAGTCCCTTTTTATTGGTTTGCATTTTCTTTTGAGAAACATTTGGGTTGTGCCCTGACCTTTCCACTGATCCCTTAGCCTGCCTTTCCAGTGCCTGCATTTTGCTTTGAATTTCCCATTCAATGTAAACCCGTCCTCAGCTGAAATCATGTGTGTGTGTGTGTGTGTGTGTGTGTGTCTGCACTGCGTCTTCCTGGAGGCATATGTGTTTCCTCTAGTTGAATCTCATGGGCTTTAGTCTGTGGGTTCAGTAGTTGCCAAGCAGCATGTGAGATCTTCCTGGACTAGGGATCAAACCCATGTCCCCTGCATTGGAAGGCGGAGTCTTAAGCACTGGACCAGCAGGGAATTCCTTGAAATCATCATCTTCAACAAATAATTTCCCCTTCCCAACTACTGTCACTTGACAGGGAGCATTGGCTCCCTGGCTCCCGAAGTCAATCATTCAGTCGCACTCAGCTCCTCTCCTTCCTTTCTCCAAACCTAAAGCCAGGTTACTGTTCTTGAAGTTACCGCAAAGTGTAGCTTCTCTGGGTGCATACAACCCTTGGTACCATGGAAGGCTAGGGTAATCTGTCACCTTACCTGCCCTGCCCCCAAACACACGCTGGGCACAGGGATCCTGATGCTGAATGTCAGAGGCATCCTCTCAACGTAGGTAATGAATAGATACCCCTGCCTGGAGGGATTGGCCGTCTCGCTCCCGTGTAGCACTGGTGAGAGAATCCACCGTGAATAGCCACATCTCTACTCCGGTAGGAGCAGTATTTGGTTTCCTTTCCAGGCTTTTGTGCAACTAAACATAGAAGCAGTGGGTTTTCAGCAGTCTCCAGGTCCTCTATATTAAAGAACTGATGAGTAACCTTTGCCGGCAATGCCAGGAGAATGTTTCTTAACTGATCACGCCTATAGCTTTTGCTCTAAAGCCTCCACTGCTCTGGTCCCCAAGAGTCTGGTTTATTCTGGAATGTCCAGTATTCACTCCAGACTCTCGTCAATAACCTGGTCTTGGTTTCGTCCTGAGCAAAATGTGTCTCTGATGACTGTGTTTTCCTGGTGGCGGTACCACAGGGCTACAGTCCCATCCCTCTAACCCATGTGTCTGCCTGTCTGTCTGTCTTCCCCAAGGGCAGTATGATGGGGCCACTGAAAGACTCTTGGGAGGAAGAGCCTCCTCCTGTTTGAAGCCCCCACTAAAAACATGTGCCTGATTTTGGGCAGCACTGTGACATGCCCTGGAGCCTCCTCCTGACCAGCTTCTGGGGCATCACCACTGAAGTGTACAGTGTACAATCACACGGGTCAGTGCTTCTCTACCGTCACTTCTCCACCAAACGATGGTGACATATTTGTGTCTGATATCGCTGCTTTCAATCTTCTTTCCCTATAGAAGAAGCGCAGCCTTTCAGAAGCAAATATTGCTCTCCTTCAATAAGCATTCATCCTGTTCTTTCTCTTTGCAGACAGCTTAGTGGCTTCTGATTGCCTAACAAATCTATCACACACTCCCTACCCTGGAATTTATGGCTTTTCTCAGTGTGGCTCTAACTAACCTGTCGGATTCTGTTTCCGGCTTCCATTCTCTTCTTCCAGTCAGACAAAAGCGTCCCTTTGCTGGCTCCCTAGTATGCCCTCTTGTTTCTTGTCCTCATTCTCTGCTCACCTTTATGCCTGTCTAGACGCTTCCTGCTTTCTACTAACAAGTACTAACTGCTAAACTCCTGCTAGCCCTGAATCTCAGCTAGGCTGCCATCTTCTCTGAGAAGCTTTCAATAAATTTCCAGCCAGAAATGGCGTCTCTATCATTTTAAAGCTCAGAGCGTCTTGTTTTCATCTGTCACCTCCTGGAACTAGCTTATTACTAATATGTGTCTTCAGGACCTTGCCAACAAAGGCCCATCTAGGCAAAGCTATAATTTTTCCAGTGGTTATGTATGAATGTGAGAGTTGGACTATAAAGAACGCTGAGTGCTAAAGAATTGATGCTTTTGAACTGTGGTGTTGGAGAAGACTCTTGAGAGTCTCTTGGACAGCAAGGAGATCCAACGAGTCCATCCTAAAGGAAATAAGTCCTGAATATTCATTGGAAGGACTGATGCTGAAGCTGAAGCTCCAATCCTTTGGCCACCTGATGTGAAGAACTGACTCATTGGAAAAGATCCTGATTCTGGGAAAGACTGAAGGCAGGAGGAGCAGGGGATGACAGAAGATGAGATGGTTGGATGGCATTGCTGATGCGATGGACATGAGTTTGAGTAAGCTCCAGGAATTGGTGATGAACAGGGGAGTCTGGTGTGCTGCAGTCCATGGGGTCACAAAGAGTTGGACATGACTGAGTGACTGAACTGAACTGAACTGAGAGCTTGTTACTCATGGGGAGGCTTGCAAAACATTGTTGCATGAATGAATGAATAATAGTTGTTGAATAAACAGAAAATTAATGTTTTGGAATGAATAACTTCCTGCTCGTTTAGACATGCACTCAGGTTGCCTTTCATAACTAATATTTCTTTACATGGAGCCCACCTATAATAGTTATCCAGAATCCATGTACATGTCATTTCTAATGCAATCTGAAAGTCATGCCTAAGGCTCCCCAGAAAGTAACAATCCTTTTTTGCCTGCCCCTGACATCGCCTTGACACAACTTGTAATAGGCTGTGACTGCCCAGCAAACACCAAAGCTTCGTATTTCAGCAACTTGTTAACAGGCCCCTAAACAACTCAAGTTAATTCTGTGGAATACACAGGATTCACTTTGAAGTGTATCATATTATTAACACAAGTCCTGTGAATTAATATGATGACTAGGCATGCATTGCCAATTAGATGCAGTTACCCTCTTTCTGGCAATGACTTTTTAAAATGTGGAACATGAGAGCGTTTCAAGGCATTTTTAAGTAGGAAGTGCAATACACCAGAGTTTTGATTTTTGCAGAGACCATAGCAAACCTAACGAAGGTGCAAGAAGAGGGTCTTTTCTGCCCATCAACCCTCCTGTAATAATTTTCCTTGCCAAGGTGGGTTAAGGCTCTTCTAAAAGAATGTCAATGTACTTCAACTGTGGAAAGATATACATATGTTTTTAAGTTAAGAGTATGACGGTCACGCTCAGCCTGTGCCTCCAGGCATCCCTGGTCCCCATGTCCTGCATCCTTCTTCTTTCCACAGCCAAGGCATCTGGGGCCCATCTTCAGAAGACATGATGAAGATCCATCCTACTGCTCTTAACACCAGCAGCAGTCACGGACTGGCATCGTGGACCACTGGATACTTTGGCTAGGTGTTAAACTCTCCTCTGTCCTCTGCCTGAGGCCCATATGCCAACACTCCTGGCATGAGTCCTGGACACGAATCCAGCTCAGTGACTTGGGCCCTGCTCCCTGCTGCCTGACTGTCCTAGTGCCTGGTACCTCCTTTCTGTTAGACTTCTGAGGGCAGCAGCCCCTGGACCCTCCTTCCTGCTCCTGGCTCGGTCTGATGCTGACTGTATGTCTCTTGCTTGCCGTATGTCACTTGCCTCCCAGTACCTGCTGCTGGCTTTGACCTTCCTGCTGCAGGTCCTTCTATCAGGACCCTTTGTACATGAGCCAAGTCTGTTTGCTCTTCCTTCAAGGGAAGCTATTTCCCTAGAGTTTCCCTAGATCCTTACGATGAGACCCCTGCCAGACCTCCACCAGTCAGCCTCCATGTACACACTTGGGTCTGAACCCTTTCAGGGAGCTCAGGTTGGAAATCCCTATATAAAGAAATATGTGATGTATACAAATCAAGTGTCTTAAAGATTATAAAGAATTAAGTGTTGTTAATGTATTCGATTAGGGAAATCAAGCAGGATCATCATATGATGGCATATTTATACATATCTATATACATTTTTTATTTTTATATGATGCCATTTTAATAGATGTGCCCATCTTTTCAAATGAGGAATGATTTGGGTTGGGCAAGAAGTTTGTTCGGCTATTTCTAAAACAGAAAACCTGAATGAACTTTTTGGCCAACCACATATATACATATATACCTTTCTCATTTGAATATATATATATATATATCTCAATTCATCTTCAATCACATTTTTACTTTTATATATTTTAGTTGAATGTTTTTATTTATTAAATCATTAGTGAAAATAAAACAGAGAATGCTAAGCTGTTTTACCTTTTAGCATTATTCAAGCAGAAAAGACTACTGCGTTTTCTTCATGTGTGTTGAGGGTGCTAGCCTTTCTGGTCCGGGAAAATTTTTATTCTGAAAACATTTATGAATTCATGATTAATGAACTTCCATTCATGAGAACATGTGACAAATATTCAACTTAATTTCTCTGTATAGGTTACCTTTTTTTTTTCTTTTTAGTTTAAGTTAAAACAAGTTTAAGTTTTTTTCTTTTTAGTTTAAGTTAAAACAATCACATCATATGAAATGCAAGTCAAGCCTTCTGTGACACACACGTCTGCAGATTTTAAACATAATATTGCTCTTTATATTCGAACATATTACTCTTTATACCTGGTTAATCATGCCAAATAATTTATTTTTAAATCATTGAGCCTTCAAGAAAAGAAATTAAAAAAAAGACATTGATATGCATTTGCTGGAAGTTCTTTGGGATATTGATGGATTATTTAGTATTAGACCATGTGGATGGTCAACTGCAGTATGAGTTTATTTTATTTTATTTTTAATTTTAATTTTTAAAATTAATTTATTTGTTATTTTACTTTACAATATTGTATTGGTTTTGCCATACATTGACTTGAATCCTCCATGGGTTTATTTTGTTATTTAACGTGATTGACTAGGAAAATGTTTGTATAGCTAATACCTTTTTAAGACTGTATTTAAAAAATTACTATCCATGCAATATAAGTACTTCCCCACAGCTTTCACCTTTTCTAGCCTAAAGGTAAGAGACAGTACATATTTCTCTCATTTGGGTGCAAGTTATGAGAGAGATAATTAACTGCCCCAAAACGATTTATGCTCAACCTTCCAGAGTATAGAGTCATCCCTGACGGTGACTGCCTAGCTAGGGACATCACTTTCCAGCCCTCCTATTTTAAATGGGTCACAACAGTCATTCTCAGTGATGGAACGTGAGCAGAAGTGATACACATCACTTCCAGGAAAAACTTTTTAAAGGAAGTGCAAAAGTTAATAAAGACATCTGTAGTCCATTCATACAATGGAGTGCTGTCAGCAACATGAGGAAAAGAACTACTGATGCATGCAACACAGGGATGAGCTTCAAAACGCTGTGCGAAGGAGCCAAACACAGAAGAATGCATATGGTGCGATTCCATGTACATGAAGTCCAAGACCAGACAAAACTCATTGCTGGTGACAGAAATCAGAAATGCCTGGGAGGGAATGATGGTCTGACTGGGCAAGAGGTCTAGGCAGTTTTCTAGGTGAGGGGAATGGTTGGTGTCTGGCTTGCATGGTAATTATCACACAGGTGTAGTGATTGTCAAAACTCACTGAACTGAACCTTGAAAATCTGACCACTTGTGTGTGTAAATTATACATCGATAAAAAGGAGGCACGCTTTCCCTGCTCTTTCTTTCTCCGTACTCAACTGGAAGCCATTTCATCCCTTGTGGGGTGTCTGGAGGTACTGGGAGGCCTTTTAGATTGCCCTCCTTCTGGCATCTAGTGGGTAGTGGCTTATGATGCTTCTCAGCATCCTGCAATGACAGGACAGCCCTCACAATTGAACATCAGCTCTCCTAAGATGTCAGGAGTGCCAAGGCTGAGAAACCCCACATTAAATGGATGTAGAGGGCTCTGAGTTCCCAGAGAAGGCTGAACCTGAGATATGGAAAGATCATGGCCACCCCCTGGCCAGAAACACCAACACTGGAGGTCATGTCAGCCAGTGATACATTTTTACTGTGTTCTGCATTGAACTGTTAGGTTTGGTTTATTCCAGTAGTTCAGTTCAGTTCAGTCACTCAGTCGTGTCCAACTCTTTGCGACTCCATGGACTGCAGCATGCCAGGCCTCCCTGTCCATCACAACTCCCGAAGTTTACTCAAATTCATGTCTATTGAGTCGGTGATGCCATCCAACCATCTCACCCTCTGTCGTCCCCTTCTCCTCCTGCTTTCAATCTTTCCCAGCATCAGGGTCTTTTCTGGTGAGTTTGCTCTTCGCATCAGGGGCCAAAGTATTGGAGTTTCAACTTCAACATCAGTCCTGCCAATGAACACTCAGGACGGATCTCCTTTAGGATGGACTGGTTTGATCTCCTTTCAGTCCAAGGGACTCTCAAAAGTCTTCTCCAACACCACAGTACAAAAGCATCAATTCTTTAGCACTCAGCTTTATTTATAGTCCAACTCTCACATCCATACACGACTACTGGAAAAACATAGCCTTGACTAGATGGACCTTTGTTGGCAAAGTAATGTCTCTGCTTTTTAATAAGCTTTCTAGGTGGGTCATAACTTTCCTTCCAAGGAGTAAGCGTCTTTTAATTTCATGGCTGCAATCACCATCTGCAGTGATTTTGTTTTTTATTTTTTTTCATCTGCAGTGATTTTGGAGCCCCCCAAAAATAAAGTCTGCTACTGTTTCCACTGTTTCCCCATCTATTTGCCATGAAGTGATGGGACCAGATGCCATGATCTTAGTTTTCTGAATGTTGAGCTTTAAGCCAACTTTTTCACTCTCTTCTTTCACTTTTGTCAAGAGGCTCTTTAGTTCTTCTTCACTTTCTGCCATAAGGGTGGTGTCATCTACCTATCTGAGATTATTGATATTTCTCCCGGCAATCTTGATTCCAGCGTGTGCTTCATCCAGCCCTGAGTTTCTCATGACGTACTCTGCATATAAGTTAAATAAGCAGGGTGACAGTATACAGCCTTGATGTACTCCTTTTCCTATTTGGAACCAGTCTGTTCCATGTCCAGTTCTAACTTAGCATTACTTTTTGGCTTCCCTGGTAGCTCAGACAGTAAAGAATCCACCTGCAATGTGGGAGGCCTGAGGTCGATCCCTGGGTTGGGAAGATCCCCTGGAGGAGGGCATGGCAACTCACTCCAGTATCCTTACCTGGAGAATCCCCATGGACAGAGGAGCCTGGCGGGCTACAGTCCATGGGATCGCAAAGAGTCGGACATGACTGAGTGATGAAGCACAGCATTGCTTTGACTAATAAATCGAACTCTAAAATGTTGATGCTAAGAATAATACTTGTAGTGTCTTCCTTAAGAGGAGATATGAGTGAAATTTATCTTAAATCTTACTATCAAGCAAAGCTGTGCTTCCTCTAAAGCAGTACTGTGATTTTTATCTCATGGACATTGTTTGTAACTTAAGGGGTTTCCCTTATTTTTTCAAATGGTAGAGAGGTTAGAACTCAGCTTTTAGTTGGTTCTTACAAGCAGCTCTCAGGGAACATACGGTTTGCTTTTCTCCACGCTCCCTTAACCTTGGTCTTTAATGTTTTCCTTCCATTTTTTCCTGCTAGCACCAATTCCCATGGCTACTTATTTTTCCCTTTGGAGTTTAGATTTGTTTTAAGGTTAGCTCATCTGCTTTGTGTAAAAATTCAGCTTATAAATATAAAAACATATGAATAAAATATTTATCCAAATACCAATGTTCCTTTACTTAAGGTCGTGAATTAATAATGATTTTTGTATCCCAGACATTGAAGGGGTTTTCATTTTGTCTTAACCTCTTAAGGTCCAGAGAGAGAAAATGATGTACCCAAATCCCAAGTTCACAGTGAGAGTTCATGGAACTAGTTTAATGTTTAAAATAGAAGGCATTCTCTACTATATAAAGTTCTCTGTGTGTGTGTGTTTGTGTATGTGTGTAACATATATAACTTGTTCATCACTAATTGGACATGGCTTGTGAATTATTCTGCCTTCAGAGTTTGTACCAAGGCAGGTGCGCCTGGATAGTCTGTGCAGGAATGTTGTTCTAATTAGGGAATCAGGAAACACTTTAATTCTTAAAGTGCTTGTCTGTCACATTTAGCCCGTGTACTATTTGAGATAATCAAGAACTCTGTCAAAAACAACATGGGGTAATGGAAATCAGGTAAAAGATTGATCTAGCCAAGATTGATCTACCAATGATGAGTATCTGATGAGAAAAAAAGAGAGGAAAAGCAGAGTGGAAGTTGGACGATCCTGCTGACATGATCTGATGATTAATATTGTAAAAATCATGCAGTTGTGTCCAGCACAATCTCAGAAGAACATTCATTCATTTTACAATGAATTCTCTTAGCTCTTCTCTTATCTCTGATCCTCCTTGTTTCTTCACATGCAACATGGTCTCTGACAGTAGGTGGAAATGAAATGATGGTTTCGAAGAAGGAGTTCCTTAGAGCATATAGCCCCCGAGGGAGGGCTTCCTCTTGGCTGTTCGATGGGTCCTTCCTGCTCTGTGGGGGACCACTGAGCACCATGCAGGACCAGCAAAGCTGCTGCATCCCCGAGTCAGCACCACACACCCCGGGGCAAAAAGTCTGTGTCGTATCACCCACATGTGTGCGTAGTATATTCAGTGTCTTGGTGGATTCTGATTAATACAAACGCACACGCAAAGAAAACAGAACAAAAGAACCCTTCTTAAGAGGCACCCCAGGAAAGGCATTACATTAGCTTAGTTTCTAATAAGGCCTTCTCTGGGAAGAAGTAAACACAGTCCTAGGAAACCTAAATCCTTTTACCCCTTTCCTATTGCCCTCTCCACTGGCTTCCTAGGTGGCGCTAGTGGTAAAGAACCTGCCTACCAATGCAGGAGTCTAAAAGACTTGTGATCCCTGGGTTGGGAAGATCCCCTGGAGGAGGGCATGGTAACCCACTTCAGTATTCTTGCCTGGAGAATTCCCTGGACAGAGGAGCCTGGTGGGCTACAGTCCACAGGGTTGCAAAGAGTCAGACAAAACTGAGTGACTTGGCATGCACGCACGCATGCATTTGCTCTCCCCACAGCCTGATTGCCACTTTACAATTAATTGAAAAGCCTATGCTTTTAAGGTGCTGCCAGGTGACTGAGCAGGAATCCACACACTCACAGGTGTCACCGATGCCTGAGAATCGTGAGATGACTCCCCTTGCATGCTGCCCCCACGGCAAGGCTCCCAGGAGCCTTGCGATCAAGCCTTGTGATCCCAGTTGATGATCACACAGTATCACGTGCAAGTCATAATAGTGATGGAAGGGAGTCCTTGTTTCGGCCTCACTGGTGGAAGTGCAAACAGATTCAACAAGAGATGTGATCTTGACTTCTGGTCCTTCATTAGTAAAGCAGTTTTCTAGATGAGCATGGGGAGCTGAGTATCCAGTTACCCTCCTCCTGCTGGGGCTTGAGCCTCTTTCTGTCCTGGATCCTGCCTGAAAGTGAAAGTCGCTCAGTCATGTTCAACTCTTTGCAACCCCTTGGACTACACAGTCCGTGGAATTCTCCAGGTCAGAATACTGGAGTGGGTAGCCTTTCCCTTCTTCAGGGGATCTTCCCAACCCAGGGATCGAACCCGGGTCTTCTGCATTGCAGATGGATTCTTTACCAGCTGAGCCATAAGGGAAGCCCAAGAATACTGGAGTGGGTAGCCTATCCCTTCTCCAGTGAATCTTCCCAACCCAGGAATTGAAACCGAGGTCTCCTGCATTGTAGGCGGATTCTTTACCAGCTGAGCTACCAGTGAAGTCCCTGGGTCCTACCTACCCATCCTACTTCATCATCTCCCTGGAGTACCCTACTCTGTGTATCTTCCTCTTTCCAGATTGTGCCATCTCCTTTCTCATCTCTACATTCATATCTGCTTGGCAAAGTCTTACTCATCCTTCAAAATGCAGTTTAAATATTTCTTCATCTAGGAAGGCCCCAGCTCTCTCCAGAAGAGTTACTATCTACGCTGTGCCTCCTGCTGTCTGTGACAGGACGTACCAGAATTTAGTGAAATCAACTGGTCTTCTTACATGTCATTCTCTCTCCTTTCACTGGGAGTTCCTGAAGGTCAAAGTCTATATCTTATTCATCTCTGATGCCAGGCATATAGTAGATGATTAATAAGTATCTGTGTACATGAGTCAGCCCACAGAAAAGCTAGATGTCATCTTAAGACATTGTCCCATGATGCACTGATCTACAAACCAAGCTAGAAAGAAAGTCAAACACTGACAGAGCTCATCTCCTCTGTGCAAGCGAATCAGCTTCAAGTCCTACTAAAGCCAAGGAAGTAATTTTCCATCCCGACCTCCCTTGAAACTGGGGACCACACCTGCCTCCTTGAGTGGTTTTGTCGCTCCTTCCCTCCCCATCCTGTGTCCTGTCTGGATGGTGAGGACAGGGAAGCCTGGTATGCTGCAGTCCATGGGGTCTCAGAGAGTCAGACATGACTGAGCGACTGATGACAACCACCACCAAGGGTTGGCGTACCTGAATTCACCCGTGCTTCCCGAGACACCCGTGTGTTAATTCCTGCTCAGTCACCTGGCAGCGACTTAAAAGCAGAGGTTTTTCAATTAATTGTAAAGTGGTGATCAGGTTGTGGGGAGAGCAATAGGGAAGGGGTAGGGGGGTTCACGTTTACCCAGGACAACTCATTGGGCAGAGAGTCACAAGGGGAACATGAGAAGTGACTTTCAAAGGCATGGGAAACTTCAACCTACAGGACAGGAAGCACCTGAAATACAGGCTCAGAAGGGCATCTACCTGGCTCGCAGAGCAAGGGGTGGGGAGGGAGAGTGCACAACTCGGTTCAAGGGCAAGGGCGCTCAGCACAGGACTTCAGGAGGCAGCTTTGCACGCGGGAGAACACTGGCAGTCATCGTCAGAGTGCATCTTCAGATGTGACATTTCCAGGACATTCCAACTGCCCGCGTGGAGCACAGCCGCTCATCTGCTGGCTGCATCCTTCAAGATGAGAGGCAAAAAGCTAGACCTCCTCCTCCCTTCCCCCTCCATAGCACAAACATATGGTGTTCTAATGACTCATTTGTAAATCTTTACCTGCAGTTTGGAACCATTTTCTTCCCTAGAAAGGATACTGTAAATAAACCCTGGTTTAATCTCCCCTTGGTCCACTAAACCTCATCAGCCCCTGATGTGCTTGAGGTGGAGAATGGACACTCTTTTAGTTGCACCTAACTGACCTTCAGGATACGGTTTCCAGGAGAAGGTGACTGTGGTCTCAGATACAGATCCTCACGCCCCCACCCCCACCCCCTGCCTCTCTGTCCTGACTTAGGGGCTCTGGGTTCTTGGTACCCACAGTCTCCAGTCCTGAGCATCAGTTAGGACTTCTACGATCACCTTGAGAGAAGACATGCCTCCATCTCGCGCTTCTCCCCAAGTGTGGACTCCTTGGGAAAACTTCTTGTCTGTGGGTCAGATCATTTTTGTGTTGAGAGTGTGAATGTTGGGGACTAGGAAGACTAGCTTGTGAGTGTATGAGTGTGCGTGTGTGTATGTGCATGTATGAGTGTGTGTGCATGCATGTATGTGCGTGTGTACAGGTGTGTGTATCTGCACTGCATAGCATGTGTGTGCATGTGCCTGCAGTCATAGGTAGCAATGGAAATAAATGTCATCGCTTCGGTTTACTGGGTCCCTTCCGCTTTGTCCCTCCCCATCGCTTCCCTGGCGCTGCATTCAGCCCCTGCTGCTCTCCATTTTCTCCTGCTCATGGGCGGGAGAGCTGTGTGTTGATTCCAAGTCAGGCTTTTCCCCTTGGGGTTTCATCACAGGAAAAGAAAGAGAATAATTATTCACTTTTTGGAGAATAATTTGAATATGACTTTATTATATTTGATGGCATTTTGCTTGTGACCACGTTTAGGTCTCTTTGTAAAGAAAAGCAGAGAGTGCTGCTAAAAAAAATATCATTCTTGGCTAGAAAAAGAAGTGGCTTTACATTGTTTATGATCGGACTGTGTACTTAACTGGCTACACATATAAATTCCCTACTCACTAAGATGCTTCTAGCTGATAGTTCTAAAATGCAGAGGCATGTTGGCTTTAAGATGGAGCTCTGTGGGGCAAGAAACCCCTACCCTCAGAGTCACATGCGGGCTTGAAATAGCTTTGGAGTGGCATTTGCTATTTTGTCTCTGATCCTGCCTCTCCCTCCCTTAATACCCTGGTTCAGATAGTGCTGTCAGGAGACAGGGGCTTCTGAAAGAGTCTACCCAGTGATTCTGAAATTGCGTCTGGCCTGTGACCTAGCTGGCCACTGATGTCACACTTCCTGTCATCCTTTTCCTATAACTTGGATGATGATGGCAGGGGGGCTGGATGAGTCAAGTGTTTCTGACCTCAGACTCAGAGTTTTATTTACCCAAAGCAATTGTAAGACTCTGGAAAATTTGCAAATTGATTAAGAAGAGTTTGGGGACACTTGCTCTGAATGGCACGCTCATCGCAGGACCTCTTGTACTCAACAATGCTGATTGTCACAAGAAACAGTGACAGCCACCCCCCGAAAGACTGATTCCCTCTGGATCATTAACAGCGTTTCCAGACAAATCTCTGAGGCTCAACAACATGGGCAAGAAGTTGGTAAGAATGTTCAGATGTAGAGATTCATCAATTTGAAGCTAGGGGAAGGTGCGTCCACCGTTGACCTGGAATGGTATAGGTGGCTTGGTCCTCTGTGGAGGGCAAGCCAGAACTATGCACAGGCCTCAGTGCCCACCCAGAATTAGCCTTGAGGGAGGGCAGAGGCTGTGGCAGATGGGGCTTGTGCCCTTTGGTTCATGGAGGGCAGCACATGGCCTCATCATCATCTGTCCAGGGCCATATTCCCACTGCTTTCTCTACTGTCTCTTCCTCAAAGTATTAATGACTCTTGTGCCAACTTATTAATTTAAAAAAGAAAAAGCATCCTCGTGGTACAATGCATTTAAGGAGAAAACCTCAGGGTTTATTTCTGAGCCTCAACCCATTTCCCATGGGCAAGGTGCCTCCAAGAAGCAGATGTGAGTATGTGATTCTTCCTCCTGTAAGGGTCCTGAGATTTCAGGTTGAAGCCACGGTGGAACTTTACCAAGTGTTTGCGTGTCAGAGATTTAGAGAGGGAGAGCATTGTTAGAAATTGGGACTTGAATTCACAGGGATGGGAGAGACGACTGCCTCCACTCAGGAAGCCACTTTCCTGCACCCGCGGAAACCTGTATACAGAGCAGGGCTGAGAACCACCATCTAGAAGGATCGTTGCAAACTTCCCTTTAGGCTAAAGGTTTTTGTTTTACTGTGTGTGTCTCTGTCTTTCTCTCACTGCTGTGGAGGTGAGTGGGCTGGGGAGGGTGTATAAGGGGCTGGTGAGCTGATAAAGACACAGTAACTGTTGTCCAGAGGCTGCTCTCCAAGGAATCGTGGGTGATTTCTGGTTTTTCCCACCACCATTGCCTAGATAATATCGTAGCCTTTGAATAAACTGGCAATTAAAAAAAAATAATTACAGTTTCCTAAACCATTTGTCATCCCAGCCACCCTGAGAATTTTATTACAAAGACCTGCCCCCACAACACACTGGCTTACGTTTATCCTCATGAATAGGAACCAACAGGGCTTGGTTAGCTTGTCCAGTTCATGGGGGCCCAAAATAGATTTCTTGCTCTGACTGCAGGTCTACCTAAGAGGGTGCCCATGTCTGAGTCAGGCCAGCCTAACCCCCAAGGCAGGCTGGTGACAGGACATGATGAGTTGCTTGATGTTTAGAACCGAATCGTTGCCAGTTATGAAACACAGGATGCTGTGTTAGTTAATTAACAGCTATTTATAAGCAGCTATTCTGTATGAAGTTCTAATCCTGAAGCTGGCAGGAAGGAGTAAAAGAGAGCTGAAAACCAGAATGCTAAATGCAGTGTAGTATCCTGGATCAGATCCTGGAACAGAAAAAGAATCTGAGTGGAGAGACGGGTGACATCGGAATAAAGTCTTTGGTTTAGGTGATAGTAATGTACGGATGTTAATTTCATAGCATTGAAGAATGCATCATGGTTATGTAAGACGTTATCATTAGGGAAAGCTGAGTGAGCAGTATATGGGAACTTTCTGCACTATCCTTGCTACTTCTCTGTGTATTTTAAATTATTCCAAAATAAACAGTTTATTTAAAAATAAAATAAAAAGGAACACCCCATCCAAATTCTCAGTTACCTTACTTTGCTAGATTCAGTCCCTGCTTGAGGTTGAAAGAGTCTTTGAAGCTATAACCCCATGAAGTTTTTTCCAGGAATACATATTTTTTACTGAATGTTTTCTTTTGCATATTTCCCACTAGAAAGTGTTCCTTTGGTCTGGCTTGCTTAGTTGAATGGGCACAGAAAGGGTAGTGAGTACGTGGTTTGTTTATGTACACCTTGCATCCAAGACAAACACCTATTAAATGGTAAATGAGACTCTCAGAATACCCTCCTTCTGGCCCTGTTAGATTGGGACTTCGGGCCTTCAGTGTGTGCAAAGGTTTAATAGCAAAAGGATGATTCCAACCTACCAGGGAAAGACCGTATTAGTGAACAATCAGAGATAAGATTACAGGATTATAAGGAGATACAGAATGTTTCAGCTAGCCTCGCTGTTATTAAAAGGAAGTGCTCTGAACTTTTCATACGAGGACAGAGTTTTATATCCAGAGAGATTAACTCACGTGGAACAGTGTCATAATGATAGGAGTTGCTGGCAGTTGAGAGAGGAAAGCAGATGGGCATTGGTCTCTGAATTCTGCCTAGAGAAAGGATTCATGACCCAAATCTTGCCCAGTCTAACCAGCTGGAGATATAAATGAGACTGGGTAGGTGTTGATATCGTGAAGGGACACTACTTTTGGAAACCTCTACAGAGTGCAAAGCAGGAAGGAAGAGCTCCTGCAGAAACCTAGACATTTGCCCCCCAATCCAGTCAACTCTCCCTTAAGCAGATTCTGAAGAACCACTCCTGCAGTAGACGTAGGATATTATTTTTTCTGAATTTAATTTTTATTTTATATTGGAGTATAGTTGATTTACTGTGTTGTGTTAATTTCAGGTATAGCAAAGTGATTCAGTTATATGTGTGTGTGTGTGTGTGTACTTAGTTGCTTAGTTGTGTCTGACTCTTTGCAGCTCCATGGGCTGTAGTCCACCAGGCTTCTCTGTCCATGGGGATTCTCCAGGCAAAATACTGGAGTGGGTTTTCATGCTCTCCTCCAGGGGATCTTCCCAACCCGGGGATCAAACCCAGGTCTCCCGCATTGCAGGCTGATTCTTTACCAGCTGAGCCACTGGGGAACCCCAAGAACACTGAACTGGGTAGCCTATCCCTTCTTCAGGGGATCGTCACGACCCAGGAATCAAACCGGAGTTTCCTGCATTGCAGGCAGATTCTTTACCAGCTGAGCTACCAGGGAAAAGAATCCATATGGCATTACTTATTTTTCAGATTCTTTTTCCACTTAGGTTATTACAGAATATTGAGTAGAGTTCCCTGTGCTATACAATAGGTCCTTGTTGACTATCTATCTTATATAGTGTCCAGATGTTTATCCCAAACTCCTAATTTATCCCTCCCCACTGAATTTTCCCTTTTTGTAATCATAAGTTTCTTTTTGAATTCTGTGAGTCTGCTAATGTTTTGTAAATAAATTCATCCACATCATTTTTTTAGATTTAGGTACATCATAAGACATATCAGAGACTATTTATTTCTCTGACTTTCTTCACTTAGTATGATCATCTCTTTTTTAAAACAAAAAAGAAGCATATTCAATATAGAATGTTTAAACAGTTTATGAAGAACAGAGAAAGAAACTTTATGTAATTGTATATATAGAAAATATTTTTCACTATTTAGAGACATGTCTTTCTAGCTTTGTGTTCACTTGTCTATTGCATATATGAATAAATAAAATGTATGCTTACACATGCAAATATTGCTTTTTGTACATGGAGGCATGTGGAGCATGCTGTTTGTTGCCTGTAGATGACTTTGCATTCCTTTCAGCGTAAAAGCCAAAGTCTTTGTTATAACCTACTGTTCATATCACGTCCCCTGCTTGGTCATCTCCCTGATATTATTACCTCTCTTGCCAGTCTGTTGCAGTCTCTTTGCTAACCTCTGAGCACCATGCTCACCTCATGCTCAGCATCCTATTACTTGCTGTTCCCTCCACAGAGACCATTCTTCCTCCAGGTACCTATCAGTATAACCTGTCATCTCTTCTTTCAGAAGTTCCTTCCCCAGTGAGGTCTTCTAGGATCACTTTTTTTTTTTTTTTAATTTTGCTTGTTTTTTAATTTTACTGAAGTACAGTTGCTTTACAATGTGGTGTCGGTTTCTGTCATGCCTCAACATGTTTCAGCTAACATACATATATTCTTTTTTATATTTGTTTCTGTTGCTGAATGGCAAGTCCATGCGCCTGATGCACGATGAGGCCAAACAATATTGAAACAGTGGAGTCTGGAACAGAGACTGGTTTATTACAGGGCCATGCAAGGAGATGAGTGGTTCATGCCTTAAGAACCCCAACGTTACTGAAAGCTTTCCGCAAAGCTGTTTTCAAGCAAAAGGTGAGGGAGGGGTGTGGTTAGCTACGGCAGAGTTCTTGGTGTCTGGTCCTTTGCTCTGGAGGTCAGGTTATGGGTCAGGAAATGCTGTTCCTGTAAATGTCTACCAAATGAATCTTATTCTCTGTCCTGACAAAAGGGCAAGGTCCCAAGGTGCCACGTTCACTCTCCAAGGTCCCAGTCCTGCCTGGGAGGAGCAGAGCTCAGCTGGGGGCTCCCTCAAGGCCAGGTTCCCACACCCTATCCAGCTGTCATCTCTGAAGGAGGCAGGCGCTTGGACTCAACTGGCCCTCAGCCTCCTCAGGCCGCCTAAGTGGGGGGACCAGGTCCCACAGATTGCGACCCAGGTACAGGGCCACTGCTGTTAGGTCTCAGAGACAGGGATGAGGGAGAGGTTCACCGCTGCCTCAAGGCCTGGGCCACAGCTACTGGGTGGTCTTGGGGAGGACTCTGGAGCCCTGCAGGACGTCTGTTCCCTGGGCTTCCCAGTTCACCCTCTGGCCCAAAGCCGGGTGAGCTGGAAGACCTCCAGGAGAAAGTCTGAATCTGCCTCTTACGTCACTCTCCATCTGATGACCACCACACCCCCAACCCTTGGCTGAATCATTTTACCAATGACCCTAACTGACAGTTTGTTACTAGTGGGCGGGGCCCACTGACCAGGGGCGGGGCAGGACTACTAATGTCCGTTCATTGTCAACGGGCTGCTTGTGGGCGGGGCCACTGAGGTGCCAGCCAATGGCTGAGCAGGACCTGCCGCCTGGTAACCGGGTACCTACTAATGTCACCCAGCAATGGCTGCGTGCCAAGGTCTGTGTTCACTGCGCTGTTACATTTCCATTAGGGTTTATCACAGGCTTTGAATATAGTTCTCTGTGCTGTAGCATAGGACCTTGTTTTTATCTGTCCTGTATATACTAGTTTGCATCTGCTAGTCCCAAACTCCCAGTCCTTCTCTAACCCATCCTAGGATCACTGTAAAATTTCACTTTTTGTCTCATCATTTTCTCCTCCTAGCAGTCATGAATAACATACCATGTATTTTGCTTATTTAATTATTGTCAGCTTCCCCAGCTAGGATATTAACTCCATGACAGGGCTTGTCACCTGGACTGTTTCCTGTCTTATTCCCAGTGCAGAGATGCCACTCTATAAATACCTGTTTAAAAATCTCTAATGAATGAGCTTAGTAATGCATCAGAAATCATATTCCGTGTTCATAAATATCTTCTATCATGACTTTAATAGCTTTGCTTTCACTTAATAACTTTGTATTTCATCATGCCCATATACAAACATGCCACAGTTTATTAAACATTCGTTTAATAACCAATATACCACCGTTTGTTCAAATATTGTCCTCTATTAATTTCAGTGTATAAATTTTTGCAGTTAGCTATTATAATCAGTGTCTTAGCAGATAACTTTGTGTACATTCGCACAAACTCTGGTGATTTCCTTGGAATAAATTTCCAGAAAAGAGATTTCTGGACAAGAAGAATATATCTAAGATTTTTAATGCACATTCTCAAATCACTCTCCAGAAAGGCTGTCTTTTTCCCAAAGCAGTGATTTAGAATGTTCATTTCTCTTCACCTTTGACAATATTAGATTTTAAAAAATATATTCCAGCTTAACGAGTAAAAATGTTTTGATATTTCTTGGATTGTTCATATGATTGATTTTTTAAAATATTTTTACTGGACGTGTATACTTCTTTTAAACATTTAAAATTTATGTTTTCTGCTTAATTTGAGGGTAGAATTGGTCAGCTTTCTTTTAGTGTTTTGCCAATGTTCTTTATACAGATAAGCACTTAAAAATGTACATGGTTAATAGTCTTTGCCATTTGTTTTTAAATATCATCATGGTATTTCTTGATGTGCAAAACAGTTTAGCATTTAGGGAATGGGATATGCATAGCTTTTCTGAGTTGAACTGTTTTTTTTTATTTTATTTTATGCCTAAAAAGTTTAACCCATCCTAAGATATATGAATATTTTATATGCTTTTTCTAGTTATTTTATGGCTATATTATTTTCCCCAAATTATTATTCAATCTTCCAATTCCATTTATTTAATAATGTGATTTTCCCTGATGACTTGAAATTTCCCTTTATTATATCCAAATTTGAATTTATTCTTTGGCCGTTTCTACATTTTTGTTTCATTAGGCTTTCTGTAGAGGAAACCCACCTTGAGTTTTATGTGTCTCATATTTGAAGCTAAATAAGTCCTAAATTTTAATTTTCAAAATTGTCTCACCTTTTTAGTTTTTTTTCTTGATGCAGAAATTTAGATTCTTTTTATCTTTTTTTAACCAACATCCAGTAGTTAAACTTGCATTGAGTTTGTTGATAAATTTGAGCAGAAATGACTTCTTTTGATGTCCAGTTGGCTAATTGTCAATCCCTTTCTTAGAGCCATTATGAAATGTGGGTTGATGGGCACAGCTTCTGGCCTATCCCCAGTTTCTGCAAGATCTCCCACTTTACAGTTAAGCTTTGCTTTCTGAGTCACATCTTTTCTTATCCTTGCTGCCTGGGTCCCCAACACTAGGAGTGGCTGCCTCAGTTTAAAGCTATGACCTGCCAGGGTGCTGAGCCCCTACAGCTGTCCCTGCCTCTGTGCCTGAAACTCATCTTTTTTCTTGCTGATGGGCTGTGAAGCTACACCCGCCGCCCTATAGTGGATTAGTTACATTTCATTATTGTTGTTGCTTAGTCACTAAGTTGAGTCTGACTCTTTGTAACCCTGTGGACTGTAGCCCACCAGGCTCCTCTGTCCATGGAATTTTCCTGGCAAGAATGCTGGAGTTAATTTCTATTTCCTTCTCCAGAGGATCTTCCCAACCCAGGAATGGAACTCATGTCTCCTGCATTGGCAGGTGGATTCTCTACTGCTGAGCCACCTTACCCAGCTGATAATTATGAGTGTTTCACAGAGTGGCTGCAGAGAGACAATTAGTGTTTTATCAGTCCAAGAAATCATATGAAAGACTCCCCTGACCGTTCAGTGGTTAAGACTCCGTGCTTCTAGAGCAGGGGGCACAGGTTTCATCCCTGGTCAGGGCCCTAGGATCCCACCTGCCCTGTGGCATGGCCAAAAAAAGAAGCCATATGATAAGGGATAGCTGTTCAGTTGCTGTTACTGTTGCTAGTAGAAGCCTGAATGTAGGGAAAGGATAGTGAAATGTAGATAGTATATTTTTATTTTTTTTGTTTCATGGGTCTCTCTTTCATAAAACGTGGCTGTGGGTAAGTTTATAAAAAAAAAAAACCCAGTAACTTATTCTTAAATATAGCCTTACTCGAAGTCAGACCCCATTTTAAGTACTTTCCACCTATAAAGTCATTTAATCCTCCCTACTACCCGATGAGGGCAGCTCTATTATTATTCCAGTTTTACAGCTTATCTCAGTTGAACTCCTTATGCCTTACAGCTAGTGGAAATTCACTTTAAATTCTGGTATCAGGTGGTCCATCAAATTAATTTTTAGTGTGCATTTCATCTCTTTCATTCTTCATTAGTATTTTTGAATTATACTCAGGGAGGCACTTAGAGCTGCTCGTCAGGTTCATTGAAAACTGGAATCCATCTTTCTTTAAACTTTTGTTAGAAAATAGAATATAGATACAAAGTTCTACCAAAGAAATAGATGTGTCACTTAAGGAATTTTAAGGCAAACACTCTGTAACCATGACCCAGGTCTCTCAAAATAACCTGCTACCCTGACTTTCCCAGAATCATTTCTCAGGTGTTTGTATAATTTTATGACACAGTGTGCCTCCCTAATTATCATAGTTTAGTGTGTTAGTCTCTCAGTTGTATCCAATTGCTTGTGACCCCACAGTCTGTAGCCCACCAGGTTCCTCTGTCCATACAGTTCTCCAGGCAGGAATACTGGAGTGGGTTGCCATTCCCTTCTCTAGAATATCTTCTCATCCCAGGAATCGAACCCAGTCTCCTGCATTGTAGGCAGATTCTTTACCATCTGGGCTACTGGGGAGTCCCAGCCATCGTTTAGTCTTGCCTAATTTTTAAAATTTTGATGCATTTGTTTTTAATGCTTTGAATCTGCCATTTCCTACTCCATTTTCTTCTTTTCATTGTAATTCACTTGTATAAAAAAGCCCGGGGGCCATTTGACCTACAGAATTCTCTAGAGTGTAGTTTTTGCTGAATGTGTATTTGTGGTTCCATCTAACACTTCCTTATATCCTTTCTGTGTGCTGCAAATTGGCAGATGAGTCCAGAGTCTTGATAAGATTTGGGATCGATGCCTTTGGCAAGACTAAATGGTGTTGGTTCTTTCATCCAAAGATACACGA
The DNA here is from genome assembly GCF_019320065.1 of Cervus canadensis. Classification (NCBI taxonomy): domain Eukaryota; kingdom Metazoa; phylum Chordata; class Mammalia; order Artiodactyla; family Cervidae; genus Cervus; species Cervus canadensis. The sequence goes on along the minus strand of NC_057416.1, from coordinate 33,602,600 downwards.
TATTTGATTGTCTCTCTTTCTGTGATGTTAGCAGCTGTTGGTGTTCAGTGCCTAGATCAATGAACCCATTGAAGTTTGCAAAATTGTTTTATTCCATAATTTTTCATTGATTAGTTGGAATTATTTAGAACAAGCACTTTTTCTCACAGTTCTTTTAGAAAAGGCAGAAATATTGCCTTATTTTGTCATTTTACTTATCAATTTTTTGGGTTCCCTGCAAAGGTGATCTGATAGACTTTTAAGAAGTACTGTTACGAAATGCGTGGATTTAACATGTTTTGGTGAATTTCAGTCAGTTACAATTGCCATCTCTCTTGAAGTTCATCTTTTGCCAGTAGGAACCTCTTCAAGTTTGACCCTGAGTCGTTGGGTCATGACTATGGTTGTCTTGGATAGCATTCTTGTTATCTAGTATGGCAAGATAGCCCAGACTCATCTTGTACACTTCCTGGAATATCTTGTACATTTCCTGGAAATGGTTTTTTTGTCCCCAAGAGACTGAGTTTACTTTGGTGGGAATGGTATCTTAAGATTGTTAGGTTTCTGAGCGCCAGGGGTGTTGTCTTGAGTTTGTGATTGTCTTTGGGTCTCTTCAGTGGATAGAAACTAGAGATATACATCCTTATACAAGGTCTCAGGAGCAAATACTGATTCTTCCAGTTCAGTCGTGATTTCCAGATTTGCTCTCCTGATTTCATGACTTCAGGGGTTACTCTCCTCTGTTCTTCTGTTTCCCGTTTCTACACGCTGAGCATCTTGACACAAGAAATGTCAAAGACATAGGAAATGAGAAAATTAAAGTATCTCATAATTATCTCAATATTATACACATAGCAGCTTGCAAATAGCAGTACTAATGCATGTGTGCTTAGTCGCTCAGTTGTGTCTGACTCTTTGTGACTCTGTGAACTGTAGCCTGCCAGGCTCCTCTGTCTATGGAATTATCCAGGCAAGAATACTGGAGTAGGTTGTCATTTCCTCCTCCAGGGGATCTTTCTGACCTAGGGACTGAACTTGCGTCTCTTTCGTCTCCTGCTTTGCAGGTGGATTTTTTCTTATCACCGAGCCACCTGGGAAACCCAGCAATACTAATACTATACAACTCATGTGTTGACTGATATATCTTTTTTGCAGCACATATTCTCCCTGATTTACATACTTATACGATATCCATAGGATCTGAATACATAGCCACTACATACTATAGCTTCTTCCTATAACCATCTTTATCTTAATTTCATAAGTAATTATGTATGTTAGGCAACCACCCATCTTCTTTTGAGGGCTCCTAGTCATTTCAGTAGATACAGCAGGAGAGACATGAAAACAAAATTACCTGTTATTACTTTGAACTCCTTCTGTTGAAGCGTCAGGTTTGTTGGATATATATTTTCTTGAGAATATAAAATATGTGACTCTAATTTTTATAAAGAAATAACTCTGCTGTTGGAAAGTCTGATGATGATTTAACATTGTTTTCCTTTAGGAAGAATTCAATTCTTACAGGTGCAAATAATTTTTTTAAATTGTTAGTTGTTAACAATTGTTAATTGTTAATCTTAAATTCAATAATTTTCCTGGAGTGTATTTTAGGAGTGGTGGCTCTGAATTGGCATTCAGAGGATGTTCTTTTAATATATGCTTTCTTTAATTTCAATTTTAAGAAATGCCAGTGCATTTGCTTTATTTTATTTCACTTTCGCTTTCAAGGTCTCTTCTTATTCATATGTTGGATCATCCTTGTCTTTTTTCAATTCGTCATTTACTATTGAATCCCTTTTATCTCTACTTCTTTAGAATTTTAAATGTTTTCCTTAGTTTTACCTTCTATTTCTTTCTCTTAGAGAATTATTCATTGTGTTTATTCATCTTCTGTTTCTTCTAGTTAAGTCTGCATTTCTGAAGCGATGATTTATTCTTTTTATTTCCATTTATTTTTGTGGTTCTTACATCTAATTTTTGAATTTCCTCATTTTGATCTTGTCCGTTCATGCCTTGTATCATTTTCTTAAAATGTCTTAGTTTGCTTTGAAATAGAATGTTACTGTTTTGATCTGTTTTGAAAGCACTTATTTCTGATATGTTTTCATTTTATGTAAGTATGTTATTTTGCTCCTTTTGGAAATAACTTTTATGGCATATGGTTTTTATGTTCTTCTCTTGCTTATTATCATGTATTTGTCTCTTGAACTTTTAGAAGGAAGTGTGTTTCAAGGTTTCCTAACTTAACAGAGCTGTTTTCTTTTTCCATTACTGACATGAGTATGTGTGTGTGTATAGTGTTTAAAAATACAAGGGCTTGTTTACTGAGTATTTTTGGCTCTTTTTCACTTCTCCACATTTGTCTGAACCTCTTTTTTGTTTCCATTGTCCATGTTCTTAAATATTTTTTAAACTTTATTTTATATTGGAATAAACTTAATTTACAATGTAGTGTTAGCTTCTGGTGTACAGAAAAGTGATTCAGTTAAACATCTATCTATTCATTTTCAATTTTTTCGCATTTAGGTTATTGTAGAATATTGAGCAGAGCTCCCTACCCTATACACTAGGTCCTTGTTAGTTATCTATTTTCAATATAGTGTGTATACATCAACCCAAGATTCTGATTCTGCCTTCAGCTTTGTCTTGTCAGTATACAGTCTGTCCTGGAAAGAATTCTAATGGGTTATATTGAAAGTTCCAAGGGGCTAGGCTGTGCTTGGCTCTTCTGACCTTACATAGACCCTGGTACCTTCCTGCTGTTGGGATGCGGCAAATCCTCCTAATTGCAACTGCTGTTCTCACATGGATCTGCCATGCCTCCTCACGAGGACTCGCTGGCCGCCGAGGGCCCCTCTGCTCTGAGATCCAACAATGCTCCGTTGCATTACTCTTTCCCTGCACAGAAGCTAATACCTACAGGGCTTCTAGATCTTGTTGTTTATCTTTATCCCATGGGAATGCTTTGTCATCTAGTTTTGTTAGACCGTGAGATTTTTTCATTTGGCTTTTGAGTTCTGCTTTTATTTGGGGATTTAGAGAAATATTAAAATTGTACCACTGTTGTTAACTTCGTCTCAGAATCCTCATTTTATTTTGTGTGTATGTAGGTTTTCATTCATCAGCAGATGTTTATTGAATGGCCTATGGCAGGTCCTCTTACAGACACTACAGGTCAAGCTGTGAATAAAACAGAGTTCCTGGCCCCAAGAAGCATACATCACAATGGTAGAAGACAGACATTAAACATGTATATCAGTAAATAAGTGAGAAGTGTCAGGGATAAGTAAATTCATTGAAAAAGATAAATAAGGTGATATGCATCCCTTCTCCAGTTTATTTGAATATGTATGTATATATGAACAATATATTAAATTATAATAATATAATTATTTGTTATATATGTATATGCATATGTGTGTGTGCTCAGTTGCTTAGTAGTGTCCGGTTCTTTGTGACCCCAAAGACCATAGCCCATCATCCTCCTCCTTGCCATGGGATTCTCTAGGCAAGAATACTGGAATAGGTTGGCATTTTCTCCTCAAGGGATCTTCCTGACCAGAGATCAAACTTGCATCTCTTACATCTCCTGCCTTGGCAGGTGGATTCTTTACCACTGTGGCATCTGGGAAGTCACATATATATGTGTGTATATATTATATACATATATATATATATATATTTAATTTGAGTAGTACTTTCCAAATTACAAAGCGTGTCTCCATATGGTTTAGTTGCTAAGTCTTGTCCAACTCTTGGGATCCCATGGACTGTAGCCCACCAGGCTCCTCTGTCCGTGGGATTCTCCAGGCAAGAATACTGGAGTGGGTTGCCATTTCATTCTCTGGGAGATGTTCCTGACTCAGGAATCAAACCTGGGTCTCCTGCATTGCAGGCAGATTCTTTACTGACTGAACTATGAGGGACGCTAGGTCTCCATATATTGGATTCTTTTATCCTGACTTTTATCTCATGAAAAGACAAACAGGACAGATTTTATTTCATACACAACTGGGGAGGAATTTCAGACTCAATACTTATAAGTGACATCTAGTACATTTAAAGCCAGGACTTAAACTAGCATCTTTTGAATCCAGATGTTCTCCTCTTTAATTCAGTATTTTGTGTTTTTTCTTAGGACATCACGCAAAACACCATGATGATACATTTTTAGACCAAAGAATGAGCATTCTGGTATAAACAGTGAGATATTTGCTAAGTGGTGCTAAGTGTGTGGGGAGATACCTAAGTGCAGTTGTGCAGGGGTGAGGGAAGAAAGAGATCTGTTGGTGGTGGGTCAGCTTGGGGAAGCCTTGGAGAGGGAGACGGCATTTGAGTGACCCTTGCCTGTGCAGAGACTGGGAAAATCCCAGGTGGAAGAAGCTGTGTGAAGAAGGACATGTAGGGAAGTCCTCACTGTGGTTGTAGAACGGGGTGGGGGGCATTAATTCATCCATGCCAGCTCCCAGGTGCCAGGCACTGTGCTGGGGCAGAGACGGAAAGATCGACGGGACTTTCCTCTCCCGGGGAACCTACTGCTCTCCAACGTGAGACAGAGATGGGATCGGAAGCCCCGAGTCTTCACTCACCTGCAACATCCGGCCAGGGCAGGCAGGCAGCCTAGGGAGGCAGAGATCCCGGCAGCTGGGACTTCAGACCATCTCTGAGCAGGTCCCCTGGTGTTCTGACCTTGAAAAAAATCAGTTCGCTTGGGGCATATTGTCTATGAAAAGCAGTAGAAAAGTGTGTTGAGCATTAGCTCCCAGCAGACTTTAACCGTCACGACGAGGAATTTATTTTTAGGTGGTAGTAAAGAGCCCTTGAAAGTTTCTGACGAGAAGACTTGACCTAAGACGCCAGTGCCTTACCGTGGAAACAGCACTGCCTTGACTTCTATGAGTCAAGGGTTAAAAAACCAGCACCCTCCCCCGCCCCCGACATGCTAAACATATGACATGTTGGAGAATTTACGTAAACACTCTGGCTTCACTTTCCTGACCTGTGAAAATGGGAATTTATTCATTTTGTTACTCAGTGACTCCTTTCTCCTTCCTTCATTCTTTAGTTCAGCTAGTATTTAGTCATTATTCACTTTGATCTAAACTTATGCCATGCAACCCTATACCCACTGGCCCGTGGAGCCCCTGAATACTTGAGACACAGGTGACCTGGGCTGAGTTGTGCTATAAGTGTAAACTCCAGACTCCAAAGTCTTAATAGGTAGGAGTGTCAGACTATAAAATGCCTCCTTAGTAATTTCTGTGTTGAATACATGTGGAAAGGAAAATAGTTTGAATATATCAGACTAAATAACATGTGTTTAAAAAATTAATTTAATGGGTTCTTTTAATTTTTTAATATGACTGTTAAAATTTTAAATGTGGCTGTATTTGTGGCTTGTACTGTAGACTCCAGGCCAGTGCTTCTGCTCTAGATACGGCCACACGGTCCTGAATAATTTAGTGGCAGGAGACAGATAGGAAATAAGTCGATTTAAATCCCTAAATTATATAATTGTAGAATGTGAACTAAGTGCTATAAAGAGTATAAAGGAGAGGCATGCAATGGAGAAGGACTCAGGCTGTGACGGGAGTGATGGGAGAAAAGAAGATAAATGTGGAGTGAGAGATGGAGAGAAATAGACCGTTTGGGGGTGTCATGGGAGGACAAGGCGACAGGATGTGCTGACGGCTCGTATTTGGGGGGTGAGGGAAAAAAGAAGAGGAATAAGTCCTAAGCCTGTTTTAGAGTTGTGAAAACTAAGTGCTGGGAAATATACAAGGCACCTTGTATGACTTGGAAGAGGAGGCTCTGTGGAAACCATGGATCCTGAGAGTGTGGTTGGCGGAGGTGACTAGGACTGCTCTGGAGGTGGACCTCTCTGCCGTGGATGGCATTCTGATTTTATTTATTTATTTTCTCAGATAATCAAGCTTTATTAAAGGTGGTCCTTGTGACTTGACATACAATTTCCATATTTCTTTATTCTAGTCACTCCGTTTGACATACTTTTTAAAGCATGAGACAGATAAGATATAATCCATAACAGTGAAAGGTAATCACAGCCATAAACAGGCAAACCCATCAATTATGATAGAAACAGATTCGAGCTGCAGTGAAACAAACACATACATGGCATTCCGGTTTTAAAGTCACCTCAACTCTGTCTGATCTTCAGACAGCTTTTCCTTTGGAAGTTTCTAGATTTTCAGAGCTCTCAGACCTTTCTCCGCCGCTCCTGCGTCTCCCACCACCTTCGTGCTGGGTGGCACAGCTATGCAATGGCGACGCTTTTGTTTGCCGCTTCTGTTAGTTAGTGGGGCTTATCTGAGTTGCGCGTTTATCCTCTCTCGGGAGGCTCTGGCTCATTTCTCCCTTTTGGCGTCTTGTAAGTTCTATTACCATCTGTTTAAACACTTCTTCAGTGACTGGAAGACCACCCCGTGCCTTCCAAACGCCTAAGGCCCATAGAGAGTTCTATACCCTCCAGGGGAGACACCTCCCATCTCTCTTTCCCTTTTTGTCAAAAGGACCACTTTCCCCAATCCTGTGGGCGTGGAGGGATGGTTTCCATTCAAGGTTCAGGGCGTGTATCTCTCTAGTCAACGCTGGGACGCGAGGCTCTTGCCAGCTTTCTTGCAGACACTGTCGCTTCCCCTTGGGATATCTGGCCACCATCCAGTTTCCTAGCCAGCAGGACACATCCTTCTTGTGTGGGCAGACTCCCATGATAGCATACCATTGCCTCTGTGTCCATTTCAGTATTGAGTCTGAGCTCTAAGCCGATTGACCTTTTCCTGAGACAGAGCAAGTAATGTTGGCAAGAGAGCAGGGGAGAGGTGATTTTATGTGGAAAACAGATGTACACGAACAAGTTAGAACTGGTTCGTGGATGGCCACTTCATTCATTCAGCAGCTGTTTGGTTCATGTTTATGGAGTTTTTTCCACGTAACTAGACCCGTGGCAGACTTGGAGATGGAGATGAAGTATCATGCCTCAAGTTCTTGCCTTCAAGATGTTCTTGGAGTGACGATCCTAATTTTAAAAAAAATGCAAATAAAATATTTAAAGAAATGTATCTAATCAAAACCTAAGGCACAGATGTTCAGGACTGGGAGAGGTCAGCCACGAAGCTGTGGATGAAGTTAACAAGGGTCCTGGATAAAATGGACCAGCATGTGAGTGTAATTTGAATAGGCTGGGATGACGGAGAACAGCACAACCTAAATGGAATGGGACAGGATGCCTGAGAGAGAACAGTGGGAGGAAGATTGCTTAGGACCCTGCAGTCAATCCGGAAGAATTTTTCTAGGTCTTTTGGTCCAAGTAAAGTAGGAGAGAAGGAGAAGGACCCATGTTTCCTGCTTACTGCCTCTTTTCAGAGTTAGACACTAGACAATAAGCAATGACATACATTCCTCTGGAAAGAGTTGCCTTTATTGGACATTTCATCTTACGGCACGCTGTGTGCTGGGAGCTACAGTTATTTCTGGCTGTAGTGGAGAATGTCAGGTGGCTCTTGCCTCTAAGTGTAGCTTAGTGGCAGCTGCAGATAGAGTTCTATTATAGTTGAGAAATGTCTTTAGCTAAAATGGACACTGGTGATCAGAATTCCAAGGACGTCAGCTAGTCCTGAGATATATACTACTGCAAGGAAGCCCGTGCAAAGAAAACCGTTTTTATTTATTTTTCCCTTTCTCAGTAGATTTGCCTCCAAGCAAAAGAAGCCCAGAAAAGAAAAGTTATGCTTCAGATGTTAGTGTTTCTTTGGGATTTTGGAACATTTAAATGTACCACTTAAGGCTTTTTTCCCCCTCTAACAGTTTTATTGAGATATGATTCACATCCCCTACACCTCACTGCAGATGTAGATGATGGATGTGTAGACGGGGTTGGGGGGATGAACTGGAAGATTGGGGCTGATGCGTGTGGACGCCCATGTGTGTGAATGCCACGTGTAGCCAGTGGGCGCCTGGTGTGTAACACAGGGCGCTCAATGTTCTGTGATGACCCAGAGGGAAGGGATGGGGTGGGGGTGGGAGGGAGGCTCAAGAGGGAAGGATGTAAGCAAACTTCTAGCTGATTAGCTTTGCAGTGCTGCAGAGACTAATACCGCATTGCAAGGCAGCTATGCAAGGGAGCAAGCAAAGTCGCTTCAGTAGTGTCCAACTCTTTGCAACCCCATGGACTGTAGCCCGCCAGGCTCCTCTGTCCATGGGATTTCCCAGGCAAGAAAACCAGAGTGGGTTGCCATTTCCTTCTTCTCCAGGGGGTCTTCCGGACTCAGGGATCTCTGCTGTGTCTCTTGAATCTCCCACATTGGATAGAAGGTTCTTTACCACTAGCGCCACCTGGGAATACACCAATGAGAAATATAAAATGTACAATGCACTGGTCTTTAGTGCATTCACAGAGTTGTGAAACTATTATCACAATAAACTGTAGAATATAATCCTCACCAAAAAGAGACCCTGTCCCTGTTGAGGTGCTTCTCTTTCCCCTCACTGTCTCCTCTTTTCCTGCTCCTCAGCAATCACTATGCTACTTCTCTGCTTCTGTAGATTTTCCCACTCTGAAAATTTCATATAAATGGGATCATACATTATACAGTCTTTTGTAGCTGGCTTTTTTCACTTAGCATAATATTTTTGAGGTTTACCTGGGTTACAGCACTTATCAGTACCTTATTCTTTTTCTTGCTGATAATGGGCCATTGTATGGATTATGGCACACTTTATTTACCTGTTCTTCAGGTGATAGGCCTGTGGATTATTTCCACATCTGGGCTGTTACGAAGTATATACTGTTATGAATTTTTATGTACACATTTTCATGTGGACATATATTTTTATTTCTCTTGAATGAAATATATGTTCAATTCCCATTTTTCATGTGTTGATAGTTACTTTCTGTAAAGTCATCAGCTCTGAGGTAGCAATTCTGGTTCATTGCTTCCAGGGGAAGTACAGGGTTAAGTTCCTGCAAGCCGTTGGTCCCAAGATTTTGATCAGTCCATCAATAGGTAACCTCATTTTATGTGTTTCTCTTTAAATGTGCCTTATTTAATATACATTTCTTACAAATAATTGATTATATGTAATTCTTTTTATAATAAAATGAGCTAAGAAATGTTTAAATGTTTTCCTGACTCTAGATAAGATGGTACATTTCACTGAATTTTAGCCTTACGATAATGCAGTCCATTGTATTTTTTCCATCGGCTATTATCTTACGAATCCACACATTTAGTCACTTTTCCAGCCTTTCCACAGCCTCATCATGCAGTACAGATATTAATTTACCACTTTCTGGAGTGATCTCACATATGGATCAGTGAATTTTTTCTTCCTGATTCTGGATGTACAGGATTGTTGATGGATTAACCCCAAATTCACACAGGAAACATCACTATGACTCATGCCTGAATGAAGCTGATCTAACACATGTATTTTCTCTGTAAGGCACTCCCAGCCATCCTGTGCTTGAGAACACTATCCAGCCCTTCAGCATTACCCTTGGGGATCATTTGAAGCAATGAAATCATCAACAAAAAGCACAAAATACAAAAAAAAAAAGACTTTGAAACAATGGGCCATGAAAAGAACACTTGTTTACAGCGTTAGAGGCAAGAAGGCAGTGTTGCCTTGTTAAATCTCAGCTGAGAACATGTGTGGCAGGTGACAAATTTTTTGACACTCTGTACGTGCCCATGAATTACCACCAAAACACCACAAGTTCGAATTTGGGGCTTACAAATAAATATTTGCAAGTAGGTAAGATTGCAAATGCAGGTTCTCCTGACTGTCTGGAAGTAGAGTGTTCCTATGAAATCTTTCATATGCTGGAATGGCATAAAGCAAAGAAACGGTTACCATAGGACACATCTTGCTATTAGAGGCACAAAATAGATTGAGTGAAAGCACAGAATCTCAGAGGTAGTTCCGAGCTATGGCGGCTTGATGCCGAGATGCTGTGTAATTCCTGGCGAAGGGGCTGCTGCGGGGTGCATGCTGCCTTTATAACAGCCCAATGCAAAAAGAAAGCTGAATGCTATTTTCACTTTTCAAATTTCTGCCTTAAAAGTCAAAATCCCCTTGGGATTTCTTTCATTTAGTGAAGCAGGTGCTAATGGAGGTCTTTCGTAAAAACAAGCTTCCTAAACGTGGGGGATACCTGCACACACCTGTGAACAAGGAAGATTGCATTTGGCATTGGGATTGCTGGATCATCTGGTAACTGCATGTTTCACCTTTTAAGGAACTCTCAGGTGGCATTCCCATGTTGCTGGTGCCATTCTACATTCTCACCAGAGGTGGACGGGGGTTCCTAGTTCTCCCCATCTTTGCTAATGCCTTTTATCATCCATCTTTTTTATTCTAACCATTCTGCAGTCCATGGGGTCGCAAAGAGTCAAACACGACTGACTGACTGAACTGAACTGATTCTAGTGGTTATGAAGTGGTATCTCATTGTGGTTTATTTGCCTTTTCCTGATAGTAATTTCAAGCACTTTTTGATGTTTTTATTGGCCATTTCTTCATAGAAATGTCTATTGAGACCCTTTACTTAACTCTACTTATTTTAATATGGTGTTACTGACATATAGCACTGTATTAGTTTAAGGTATACGACATAATGATTTAAGTTACATACTTACATACATCTTGAATTGCCACAATAATTCAGGTGTACATCCATTGTCTCATACAGATATAAAATTAAACTAGAAAAAATACTTTTGCTATGATAAAACTCTTAGGATTTTCTCTTATAAGAGCTTTCATATATATCATATACTAGTGCTAATAAATCTTGTTATGATACGTTATATCCATAGAACTTATTTATCTTATCACTGGAAGTTTGTACATTTTGATCTCCTTTGTCAGCATGCAATATCACATTATTGTTAATTTTATTCCTCACCATACATTTCATCCCATGACCCATTTATTTTGTAACTGGAAGTGTGTACCTCTTAATTTCCATCACCTAATTCACCCATCCGTCTACCTGCCTTTTCTCTGGCAACCGCCTGTTTGTACTTTTTTGACTTTGTTTCTCTTTTGTTATGTTTGTTCATTTGTCTTGTTTTTTAGATTCCACCTGTAAGTGAAATAGTACAGTATTTATTTTTCCCTGTCTGACTGATTTCATATAGCATACCTTCTAGGTCTATCCATGTTGTCACAGAGGGCAAAATATCATTCCTCTTTATGACTAATGTCCATTCATTTGTTAAGGCACACTTTGGTTGCTCCCATATCTTGGCTCTTGTAAATAATCCTGCATTGAACATAGGGCTGCAAATATCATTTCAAATTACTGCTTTTGTTTTCTTTGGAAGCCCAGAAATGGGATTGCTGGATCATATAGTAGTTTTGTTTTTAATTTTTGAGGAACCTCGGTACACTCTTTCACAGGCTTTACACCCCACTCCACTGCTTTACACTCCCAACAGTGGTGCACAAGGCCCCCTTTCCTCTACTTTCTAGCTGACACTTGTTATTTATTGTCTTTTTGAAAGTAGCCATTCTGACAGGTGTGAGGTTTTAGCTCCTTGTGGTTTTGATTTGTTATTTCCCTGATGACTAGAGATGTTCAGCAAATTTTCACATGTTTGTTGTCCATCCGTTTGTCTTCTTTGGGGAGAAAATGTCTCTTCAACTCCTGTGCTCATTATTTAACCAAATTTCTATTCTGAGTTGTATGAGTTCTTTATATATTTTGGATATTAACCTCTTTGATTTGCAAATATCTTCTATTCGGTAGGTTGTCTTTTGTTTTCTTGATGGTTTCCTTTTCTATGCAGAAGTATTTTGTGTGACAAAGTCCCACTTGTGTATATTTGTTTTCCTTACCTGACAATACATATCCAAAAAGATATTTCTCATAATGATGTCAAGGAGCACACTGCTTATGTCTTTCTCTAAGAGTCGCTGCAGCTTCCTTAAGGATGCTGTTTGCCGGATATATCTTTTCATCGTTTTAGTTTCATTCGTTTGTATCATTGAATCCAAAGTGTGTGTCCTCCAGACAACATATTGATCTGTCAAATTTTCTATATCAGTCTTATCCTCTCTATTTTGGTTAGACAAAACTTTCACGCTGCTCCCCAGGTGGCACAGTGGTAAAGAACCCTCTTGCCAATGCAAGAGACGTGGGTTCGATCCCTGGGTCAGGAAGATGCCCTGGAGTGGAAACTGGTGCCCCTCTCTAGTGTTTTTGCCTGGAAAATTCCATGGACAGAGGAGCTTGGTGGGCTAAAGTCCAATGAGTCACAGAGTCAGATGCGACTGAATGCCTGGGTGGCGGCAATGCTTTCACATTGTTGCTAAATAGTTGGGTTTATGTCTACCATTTTAGTTTTTATTTTCTGCATGAATTATGTCCTTTTCTTCTCTTATTTCTCTTATATCAGCTTCTTTTGCATTAGTAGAATATTTTGTACTGGGCTTCCCTGGTGGCTCAGATAGTCAAGAATCTGCCTACAGTACAAGAGGCCCTTTGCATTAAGAGAGTATTTTGTATTATACCACTCTAATTCCTTAAGTGATTTTTCACCATATTATTTTGAATTGTTTGTTTAGCGATTGTTCTAGGGTTTACATATACATCCTAACTTATCAGAACTTTCTTGATTTATACTGACTTAATTTTAACTGGATATAGAAACATTACTCCTGTGTAGCTGTCTTCTCCCTATTTTTCATGCTGTTATTATTATATGTATTCTACCTAGGCATGTCATAAATCCAATGATGCACTGTTATAATAGCTATTTTATGTAATTTTATAAGGAAGCTAGAAACTTAAGGAAGACAGTATGTATTTTAGTGTTTGCTGTAATAACCTTATTTATTCTCTATGGTTCTTACCATTAACTCCTGTGGACTTGAGTTGCAACCTTATAATATAGATTTGGTCCCACCTACCTCCTTTGTGCTATTATTATCCTCTACATTATAGTTCTATGTATTATTGACCCGGCTATATAAATAGATACATATGACTATAGATTTTTTTAATCTGCGAGGAGAAAAAAAGGAGACACACGCATTTATGTTGTCGCTTATAATTATATACTTACCTCTCCTGGTTCTCTTTGATCATTGTTTCTTTTTGTGAAATTCAAATTATTGTCTCATGTCTTTTGCTTTCAGGTAGAACTTTGTTTAGTATTCTCCTGTAGTGTGAATCTGCTAGTAACAAATTCGGTTAAAAAAAAAAAATCTCTGGATGACTTTATTTCACCTTAAATTTTGAAAGGGTGTTTTGCTGGACATCAGATTCTTGGTCAGTAGATTTTTTTCTTTCAGCCTTCTGAGTATGTCATCACACTGTCTTCTGACCTTCATTGTTTCTGATGACAAATCAACAGTTTATCTTATTGTGGTTGCCTTGTACGTGGGGAGCTGCGTTCCTTTGCTGCTTCAAAAATTTCTGTCTGTTTTTGGCTTTGGGTGTTTTTGTACTATGATGTGTTGTGATGCAGATCATTTTCTGCTCATCCTACTCGAGTTTTGTTCAACTTCTTGGAAGTGTATGTGAATATTTTTCTTCAAATTTGGGGAGTTTTCAGTCAATATTTGTTTAATATGTTTCCCTGCCCCATTCTCTTTCTGTTCTCCTTCTGGTGTTATAATATAGTGCATATGTTGTTGTGATTAATGGTGTTCTACATCTCTGAGACTGTCTTCAATTTTTTTTTTTCCATTATTGTTTTCCTTTCTTTTCTGAATTGCATAATCTCTATTTTTTTTTTCTGTCTTCAAGACCAGTGATTCTTTCTTAGGCAAGCTCAAAACTACTGATGAGTCTCTCTAATGAAGTTTTAATTTCAGTCACTGTACTTTTTAACTCCAGAATATCCATTTTGCTTTTTCATTATTTCTATTTCTTTAGTGATATTCTCTGTTTTACAGCATATTGGCATCATACATTCCATTATTTAAACATGATTCCCTTTAATTCTCTGAACACATCAGTAATTGGAATCTTTGGTGTTGCTTTGAAGTCTTTGCCAGATAAACCTAATATCTGGACCATCTTTTTGTTGTTTTTTTTCCCTTGTATATGTGTTACATTTTTCTGTTTGTTTTTTGTTTAGCCTACTTTGTAATTTTTATTGTTGTTGAAAACTGGATATTTTAGGTAATGTAGCAATGTTGGAAACTGATTCTCCCCGCTCTTGAACTTGTTTTTGTTGTAGATTGCTTATTTATTTGTCCAGTGTCTTTACTAGATTGTTTTAATTATATCCCTTTCCCCAACTCTATGTAGTCGCAGATTCCTTAGAGGAACATCCTTAGGAGAGTGCACAGTCATTGTGGCCTGACGGTGGATTTTGCAGGACTCCAGTGGACTGTCTCTTTCCCTGATCTCCTGTTAAGCTGTCTCCCTTTGCCGGAATCATACCTAGCTCTTAGGCTCTGCTTGTTGCTGGATGATTGCTCTGTTGTTTCTACCAATACTCTAAGATATAAATGCCAATCTGATTAAATTTAGTCCCTTTTGTATCATTAGTTTTTAAGGCAAGTCTTTGCAGTTCGTTCTGACGATGAGAAGGCTCACCTTTGCTGTCTCTTTCTTTGGTTCTCTCTGATAAACTAGCTTGTTGCTCTGATGGCACCATCGGCTTTCTCTTAATTGCTTACCACCAAAACCACCATTGCTCCTGAGAGCATCCTTATGCTTAAACCTTCCCACACTCTATTTCAAACACGGTCTGTTCCTCTGGGGAGAGCTTAGCAGCTCTCTGTTCTTACAATACCTCGTTTCCCCTCTGTTCTCGTGGAAAAATCTCTGAGCCACTGCTTTTCTCAGAGTGACTGCCCTGCTTCATTACCTGGGCAGAGGTGGCCGCCTCTGGTCTTCTTAGCTTATTTCCCAGGCACAGAACCTTTGTCCTACAAGCAAACTGGGGCACATCCGATCACGGTTCCAGTATTCTTGGCCAGCTGTGCAGGGGATGGAGCGTCTGTCCGACGAGTAAGAGTGAAGGGAGAGAGTCCCTGATTTCTGGGTTGCTTTGCTGGGAATTCAGTTTCTGCATCTTGGAGCTGAAGGGGATGCTGTTCACGTTAGTGGCCTGCTCTTCCTGATACCTCCTAACTGGGAGCTGATGGGAAAGGGAGCCCTAATTTCTTGACCACATGTGGCAGAATGGAGCTGCCATCATGCTGAGCTGGGGGGCCCGGAGGGAGGGCAAGGGTTGTCTCTGAAGCTCCATAGCACTCTCACTGTTCTTAGTGAGATTCAGTATGTTTTCCTGAAAAAATATTTTAATGTGGTCTTTACTTTTAGGATAATTTTCAAAGACTTTGAATAATTTTTTAAACAAATAACTTTCACCACTTACAGCTGTTTTGCTGGGGAATAATGACACAGGATTCCTCACTCTTGACATTCTGAAATAAAAGTCTTTCTCTTAGGCTGTTTACATTTACCTAAAGAAGAATGAAGACAGTTATTTGAATGGAGTGAAAGAAAAAGAAGCTTATGATAAAATAAAATGGAATTTCAAAACTAGATTTTTGGCTGAGTCAGTCAGGGTTTTTCATGTGGTTGGAATTCTTCAGAAAACTTCCTAACATTGCGAAATGCTTTGACTAAGCAGTCTTATGATGCTCCACAAGCTTTTTTTTTTTTTTCCAGTCATGTGGACACTGCATTGAAAAAGTCCAACTGAGTTTTTGCCTCCAGATTGAAACCCATATTTTATAAAGAAAATCTTAGATTTCCCCTTCATTTACTTGGTAGCTTAAAGCCATTCTCAATTTGTTAAGTCAGAAACTTTAAATGCGATCTCTGACATCAGTTTGTCAACCTTCATGGAGATTGAGCAGAAATCGAAGAATCTCATGAGATTGATACAGCAGAGCAGAAATCTAAGAATGTATATTAGGACGATGATGAAATGACCATACCTTTTGGGAAAATGTTCCCCTACTTGAACCCTCAAGTTAGTTTACAAATTGTTGAAAACCCTGCTTCTCTTTCCAGGCAGCTTCCTGTTAGTTTGAATAGGTTTGGGCTGACCATAGGCCTCCATGTGTTACCTGTCTTCCTCTTCTGTCTTTTTATGGCATGCAATTTCCTAAACCCACAAACCAACCCTCAACTCCTGTGTTCATTCAATACACCTGCAGGTCCTACTGTGTGGCAAGCATTGTGCTAGGAGCTGAGGCCCCAGTGTTAATGAACACATTCCCTTGACCTTAACTATTTCCTTGTTCCTCTTGAGGGGAAGAAATATGAAAAAAAAAAAATACATGTCAGAATTCAGCATTCTGTTATAAAAGAGGCATATACAGGACACACAGAAGACCCTAAGGCCACTGTCAACTTCTTCAGGATGGGAGACAGAAGAAGCTTCATCTCAAGAAAGTGATGGTTAAATTGAGCCGTGAAAAAGGTTTTGGATAGACCAGATTAGATAAGCAGTGATGAAGAAGGACGCACCAGGCAACAGAAGGCTTGAAGATGAAAATCCACACAAATAGGCTCATTTACAGGACTGGTCTTTTAACCTTACAATTGGGAGAGCCTGGTTCCAACAGGAGACTGTATTTCTTTGATTATAATGTTTTCCTTTCATTTTATGCCTGCATTCTCCAATCCCCCTGGTCTCAACCTCTTTAATAACAGAGAGTAGAGTTTTATTCTTCCAGCACAGCATCGCACATATTTAGGGGGTCCTTAAAAATGTGTTGAATGAATGAATACCATAAACCCACTAGTCATTATCCAGTTTAAGGGCTGTTCTTTGCCTTGGAAACTAGTTCTGAATACGCTTCATACAGTGATGGCAGCCCCTTTCTGTGGAGATGTCTCCACCATAGAGCTCCAGGGAGACAGGGTCTAGCTCCTGTGTCCAGGTCCAGCTGGTGATTGATTTTGCTAGAAGTGGCAAAAGCGATGCACAGATTCTAAATAGGTGTAGATTGTGAGTTAAGCGTTGTCTTATGATCTCGTGCTTTATATGAAGAAAAATGAGATGCTTTAGCCCATATTATGCACACGTAGGTGAAAATGGGCAATCCAAGCGACTGCTGTCACCTTGACAACCTTCCCCTTTTGTCCCTTTAAACATCCGACCAATATTCCCTGACACAGAGTGGGAAGGTGTCAGTTAGGGCTCTCTGTCCTCCCAAACTGCCCACTACTCACTCACCGGGCGCAGCGCCTTCAGCCACTCCCTGATGTGTGCTTCCTGGTCTTCTGGGCTCTGCCCCGTCGTGGGTCTGGGGCATGTCCTGGGCCTGGTTGGAGAGACAGACACCAGGAAACCAAGTCTCCCCTTTCTTGCCTGGTTCAGTCAGCTCCAGAGCAGACCACATAAAGGGGTACAAGTGTCTATGACTTCTTTATGTTTTTAAAAGCTTTTTTTTTTTAATTTTTAATTTTTTAAAAATTAAAATTTTTTTTGGCCGCTCCTTAGGATATGCAGAATCTTAGTTCCCTGACCAGAAATCAAACCCACGCCCCCTACAGTGGAAGCATGGAGTACTAACCACTGGACCTCTAGGGAAGTCCCGCTTTGAATTTTTACCGATGAGGAAACTCAAAGCACCTCAGCTTGAAGCACTCAGCGGGGATACACTTGGTGGGTCCAGCCTCAGTACCTAACCAGATGTCCTGAGGTTGGTGCCTTGCTAGGAGAGACCCCTTTTGGGAGGCCCATCCTCTTTCCATAGAATCCATCTCTTTTCACTGACTCCCCATCCTAACCTCTAGCAGTACATTTCCTTAAATCTCACTTATAAAATGTGATAAGGGTCTTGGGTAGATGCTAAGATTTAATACTTGTTACCATTCCCAGGTGGCTCTGTGGTAAAGAATCTGCTTGCTAATGCAGGAGACGCAGGAGATGCGGATTCAGTCTCTGTGTTCAGAAGATCCCCTAGAGAAGGACATGGCAACCCACTCCAGTATTCTTGCCTGGGAAATCTCATGGACAGAGGAGCCTGGTGGGCTACAGTCCATGGGGTCGCAAAGAGTTGTACGTGACTGAGTATGCTCGCAAGGTCAAGCTAATAAATGGCTCTAGGTGGGATTCCAAATCTCCGAGACCTTTATGGAGTCTCTCCCTTCCCCCACCCCTGAACTGCACGCCAGCCTCCTGGAACACACACACACACACACACACAAACACACACTCACTCACTCCTCCCAAGACTGAGTGCAAATTATCAGTGCTATTACCAACAGATGCCTTAAGAAGGAAAGTGTTAGTTTCCTAACTGCCACAAAATTGGCAAGGCAATGCTCTCCATCACTCTGGACATCTTTTTGTTGTGCAGAAAAATACAGAATTCCCTTTCTCTGTCCCACCCCCACCCTCATCCTTGTCCCCATGCCATTTTAAATTGCATTCTTTGGGGTCTGCCAGGAATAGGAGAAGGGGCTTTTGTGAGGCCAGATACTCACCCATGGCTGCTCTTTTAACAAAGAGATGCTTTGAGCCTACCATTCCATTAAGGAATAGATTAACTCCTTATCTGAGAGTCCTCTTTACCTTCAATTTCTAACTAGGCAGGAGGGGAGCCCGTGGATTAATCTTCCCCTTGCAGAATATAGGTAATTGATGACCTGTGGGCACAATCGCCAGGTCACATGGTCTGACAAAGGATTTATTTTTTTCCAAATCATTATTCATTTTCATGAAGTGTTACAGAGGAATAAAAATCAAGCTGGATTTAAGTATTTTGTGCAGCAGTTAATGAATCACCTGTCTTGAAGAAAAGGAAAATGACGCAAACTCTCCTGGAAAATTCAGCCAGCATGGTCACCATAGCTTTATGATAGACTCAAGTTCATTATGATAAATATTGGATTCCTTAAAGAAATCTTTTTTTTTTTTTTTTAAATCTTGAACATGGGGCCACGTATCCTGGTGAGGCTAAAGTGTGTCAAAGCAGAGCTGAATGCCAAATGATAATTTCTGCTAAATAATTCAGGCCCTGTGAACTCTGATATTTTGCTTACTTTGATGCCTAATGCAGATGCAATGAGAGAACCTTTTCCTCCTGGTACCAGATCCAATGTGTTCTCACCCACTGTGGCCCTTGTTTTTCTGCAGGTAGCTCATATTCACCCATTTGCGCTGTGTTCCCAGTGCCTGGCAGTAGTGGTCCCTATTAAATAGAGGTTGAAGTTGGTCACTGAGAAAGTTTTGGTGATGTTTACATGTAGAAAAAAACAATAGATTGCAGAGCAAGGACAAAACAGACATTTCAAGAAAAAGGAAGAGGCTACTTTTTTCTAAGGCTGAGAATTTACTTATGGTAAAAAAAAAAAGAAACAAGAAGCAGAAAGTAAACTAGTAAACTTGTGCTTAATCGAGCAACTATTGCATCAGCTTTAAGATGCCTTTTGAAAAATGATGAGCTGTGAAGTGACAGTGCAGAGATCTATTTATAAGGAAAAATTCCTGAGCTCATCTGAGTGATGACCACAAAGTTTTCAATGGTATAGAATGTAAAGCCATTGACTGAAATTGTGTCAAATGAGAAGATAGTTTGATGAACAGGGAGAAAGTATAGATAAGCACTGTGTAAAATGGACCAAAACTAGCCAATAATTAACTAAGAATATAATTGGTTCTCAGAGAAGGAAATGGCAACCCACTTCAGTACTCTTGCCTGGAAAATTCCGTGGATGGAGGAGCCTGGTAGGCTATAGTCCATGGGGTAGCAAAGAGGTAGACACGACTGAGTGACTTCACTTTCTTTCTTTCTGTAGTTCCTTTTGGAGAAGAAAATGGAAACCCACTCCAGTATTCTTTCCTGGAGAATCCCATGGATGGAGGGGCCTGGTGGGTTACAGTCGATGGGGTTGCAAAGAGTTGGACACGACTAAGCAACACACACACACACACACACACACACACACACACATAATCGGTTCTAGTCTGATAACCTTAATGATCAGGTCAAAATTAAAATGATAATAGGAGAATCTAATATGTGTTGATTACTATTTCTAGGCATTGGATTAGCTCCTTTTATATGGATTGACTATTTCAATCTTCTCAACAATATTAACTAACTTGCTCAATGAATATTAACTATTTTGTTGATAGTTAATATTAGGAGAAGGCAATGGCACCCCACTCCAGTACTCTTGCCTGGAAAATCCCATGGATGGAGGAGCCTGGTAGGCTGCAGTCCATGGGGTCGCGAAGAGTCAAACATGACTGATCGACTTCACTTTCACTTTTCACTCTTATGCATTGAAGAAGGAAATGGCAACCCACTCCAGTGTTCTTGCCTGGAGAATCTCAGGGATGGGGTAGCACAGAGTTGGACACGACTGAAGTGACTTAGCAGTAGCAGCAGTTAATATTAACAATACAAAGTATAAAAACCTCATTTTGTAATGAAGTTGCATGACATAGTGTAGGTAAAATAAGTTTTCATCTACAAATCCTACATGGAATAATATTCAATGTAATGCTTTAAAAAGAAAGAAAAAAGAAAAAGACTATGGTGAGTTTCCTGTTGCAACAGAATGGAGTGGAACAAAGACATTGGAAGCCTTGGGGCTTGCTAATATTCTTTCGATCTGTCTCTCTCTCTCACAGGGAAATGATGCTGATATGGTGGATAAAAACAAATGCTGTACCCTCTGTAACATGTCCTTCACCTCCGCGGTGGTGGCTGACTCACATTATCAAGGCAAAATCCATGCCAAAAGGTTAAAACTGTTGCTAGGAGAGAAAACCCCGCTAAAGACCACAGGTAGGTGAATGGTGGTGGTGGGGAGACCCTGACCTCCAGTGCCTGGCCGGTTCCTCATGCTGCCTCTTCAGGGGCGGCTGCAGATCAGAGCGATGCCCTTCAAACCTAAAGGGATGGGCAGGTTGCCCGGTGGAACTCGCAGTTGTAAGGCCATTAAATCCAGGTACTGATCCTCTCAACCTGGCCCCTTCAGATACATGATTCAGCAGTTTGCATCTTTTGTTTCTATCCTGCAAGATGTTGCCTATCATATTTATTATATGTTATGTAAGGTTATCTATTATGTAAGGAATGCTGTCTTTTCTGACTTTGGTCTGTAATCAGCAGAGGTGATGGATGGTGTACTGTATGTTATTGATTCCCTACTGCAGACTGATTCATCTGTACCATTTTTTTGTCTTTAGAAACACTTTTATCTGCTGACAACCATGGTGTGCCTTCTCCCCACCCACCCCACCCCATGTAGCATTCCAGTCATCATCTGGGGATTCTGTGATTCAAGCCTATTAACTTTCACGATAAAAGGCTTAAATATCAGTAACAGAGCATTTGACCTTCTAATTATTCAGAAGTAACAAAAAATTTCTTCAGAAGGCTATCCAGTCATAGAACTGCAATACTACCATTATCATTTAATAAAGACAGACAATTAGAACAAGATTTACATGGTAGCAAAGACGTTACTAGAATAGGTGATAATCTCAAGAAGTTGAGGGTATATTTCATGATGTCGATGTTTCCAGTGCAATTACAATGGAGTTGTGCATTGGAGCTGCCTGCCTAATGAATCATGCATAAATCGTGGGTGTAATTATTTTTTAAATGGTATTTTGGAAATTGAAGAGAATCTAAAACAATACTTGGCTTTTATTCTCACTGGTGTTTTTCTTAAGAAAAATATCTGCTTTTGCCTAAAGACTAGTAGGGAATCTTTTCACTGTATTTTTCTACTTACTTGAACTGAAGAATATTGTTTTCATAAAGGTAACTGTGACATTCAGATATAGGATGGTTGCAAAGCCCATGGAAATGGGAGAAAGCTCAGCTAGATTGAGGTACACTGTCTGTATTGACATTTGATAAGCAGGCACTTGGTTGAAACTCCTGATTTTTGCTCTCTAAAAGGTTGGATACTCACCTTGTAACCTACTCCCCCTCAAATCTCTTAAAATAGACACTTCAGAGAAACAGCCACTGGAAAATTTTTACCTGTTCTCCATGAATGAGTAACTAAGCCCATTTGTTCTCCCTGCCTAAGCAGAGTATTGCTGTTAAATTTAATTTTGGAGGTAGTGATGGAGGAGAAGAGGCTCTGTCTTCGTTTATCACATCAATTAGCAAGTGGGAGTTATTATTTCTGTAAAGAAGAATCACCACCTGGCAAAAAATAGTTCTTGGTGAATTTCAACACATCCTTAAGATAACCAAGCACCAGTTTGTTTCTCTGAGTTACCCTCAAAGCTGGTAAATATAACTTGGGGGTAATTTGTTAGTTGCCTTCTATATATTCCAAGGGAAAACAATCTAAAATACGGAAACTGCAGTGTTTACATAATGAGTTACTTCTGGTGTTCACAGAGCTACCCTAGTCCTCACTGTGACAGACATCGAGTTGCCGGGTGGGTGAGGAGGGAATAGGGGTGGGTTGGGGGGTAGGGAGCACTCACAGCACTTGATTCAGGCCTGGGAAAGAGATGCCGGTTTCTTTTGCCAGCATCTCCCATTTCTCATCTAGCTTAGGGTCCCGAAGCTGCGCATCCCCTTTGTGCGGCTTCACCTCTCATCCATTCTCCTCCAAAGCTGTTTTGAGCAGAAAGGATCTGGGAACGGGTTAACTTGAGACAGAATTGAAGAGCCTGGGAAGGTACATTGGTTCCCTGGGCTGACACTGATGTCAACCCAACTGCCATCAGGGAGCAAACGAAACAAGGCGTCCTCCTAGAAGGAGGTGAGTCGTTAGGTACACGTGTAAGCAGAGGGCAGGCGTTGTGTCCCGGGGCTCAGGGCAAGGATGGAGGGCTGGGAGGAGGGTGGGCTCCAGTGATGGGGATTCGGGGTACCGAGATCATCCTGAGACCAAGCAGGGTACCAGCGTCAGGAGAGTCAGGCAAATGGTAGCCTGAGGTTCTGGAGAAAGGAAAGACTGTCAAGAGCATGGCAGAAAGGTTAGTTGCTCAGTCATGTCCGACTCTTTGCAACTCCATGGGCTGTAGCCTGCCAGGATCCTCTGTCCATGGGATTCTCCAGGCAAGAATACTGAAGTGGATTGCCATTTCCTCCTCCAGGGGATCTTTCCAGCCCAGGGATTGGACCCGGGTCTCCCACATTACAGGCAGATTCTTTACCATCTGAGACACCAGGAGTCCCAAGAGCATGGGAAGGCACTGTTAGACCTGAGCGCTGGGCTGGAAACCACACAGGGACATAGCAAGAACCTGGCTCCCAGGTCTAGGTTAGAGGTTGAGGCTTGGTCTCTAGCACAAATTCAGTTACTACAAATAGAGAATAAGGACTAAGAGGCAGCAAAAAAGAACACTTGGGACATGGACTTCCTGAACCCCTGAGTGAAGCTCCTTCAGATCCTTGAATGGCATCAGGACAGCCTACCATCCATCTTTACTGCCTGTAGCTGAACCCAGCAGGGCTGCCTGAAGCTGTGGCTGGGGCTGCCCTCTGCCCGTCTAGGAACTGCTCTGTCTAATCCACCAAGGTGGCTGGACATCACTTCTACAGTGAAAACAGAAGGAAAACATAGAACATTAAAAACCCAGCCAACTGAATTCAGAAGCAATCTCCCTCCTCAGGTGGGCTCCTGGAGATTCCCTTCCATAAGTAACAGGCTCCTGAATGGTGGTGACTTCTGAGTGAGAATTATTGAATGAAGCATGAGTCATTGCTTCTCAGAGCTATTCTGTATGATGAAGGGGAGCAGTTGGTGTCTGGGAACCATCACCTTTCCTCCTACTCAAGATGCACTTTGATCAGACATCAGCTGAGGATACTGCAGAATTAGCTGGCGTTTGAGTTGTTTTTTTCAAACGGGTGTGTGTTTACTAGGATGTCTGAAATGCTTGGAGGCGCCGCTAAGGACAAAACCCCGTGTGTTTTGGAATCTCTGCTCTAGCTCATGCTTTTCTTTCTATAAGATGAGAGCAGGGGAGACTGCAAACTCACCGTGTTCTCCACGGCTTGGCAGACCTTGGTGTAGAGGTCTTGCCCAGATTGGAGGCTCGGTAGAGGCTGCCCTGGTCATGTCACAGCCACACTGTGGGAAGCTTCTGGAGGTGACCCAGAGAAAAGAGGCCAGAATGGTGAAGAGCATGGGAATCCTCTCACTGGAAGGGGCGGAAAGGAAGTGATGCTTTTGAGCATGGAAGAGAGATTACTGGGAAGCCTGTCATGGGAAAGAGAGAATCCTGCTGTGTGTGCGTGTGAATGTGCATCATGCATGTGTGTGCTTGGATTTAAAAGATATAACCAACGAGGAGGTAGAAATTAGGGAATTAGATCTGAGCTCTGAATAAGTATCTCATATTCAGAGATATTTGTTTTTATTTTCTGTCCATGACATGCAGTTTGTGGGGTCTTAGTTTCCAGACCAGGGATTGAACCTGGGACCTTTGCGTTGGGAGTGCAGAGTCTTAACCCCTGGACACCAGGGAAGTCTCAGTAATCAGAGACACTTAAAGGTGGACTGTGTGTCCGGGGATGAGGGGCTGTTGAAGCAGAGGTTGAACCGCTTGGCAGGGCATTTCCTGAGGGGGTTCTACCATCATAACGTTAGCCTAGATAGAGGGCATTTTAAGTCACTCGATTACATGGTCAGCCTAGACGGCACTTTCCGTGCACCCCAGGTTCCCCAGCTCCTGCACCCCCACTCTCCTGGGCCAGTCCCTGCCTCTGTTCAGAGAACTTACCCCAGAAACGTCCATCTCCAAGGAGACCCAGACCATGTCCCTTTGAAGCATAAAACAAAAGCTTTCAACTACAGTTATTTCCCACTGTCTGCCACTAATCAAAGTGAGATTTGAGATCACCCACACTCTATCAGTATCAGTTCAGTCGCTCAGTCATGTCTCACTCTTTGTGGCCCCATGGACTGCAGCACGCCAGGCTCCCCTGTCCATCACCAACTCCTGGAGTTTACTCAGACTCATGTTCATTGAGTCGGTGATGCCATCCAACCATCTCATCCTCTGTCGTCCCCTTCTCCTCCCACCTTCAGTCTTTCCCAGCATCAGGGTCTTTTCAAATAAGTCAGTTCTTCGCATCAAGTGGCCAAAGTACTGGTGTTTCAGCTTCAGCATCACTCCTTCCAATGCATATTCAGGACTGATTTCCTTTAGGAAATTTGGGTTTCCTAATTCCTGATTTCCTTCCAGCCAGGAAGGACTAGTTGGATCTCCTTGCAGTCCAATGGACTCTGAAGAGTCTTCTCCAACACCACGGTTCAAAAGCATAAATTCTTTGGTGCTCAGCTTTCTTTATGGTCCAACTCTCACATCCATACATGACTAATGGAAAAACCATAGCTTTGACTAGACAGACCTTTGTTGGCAAAGTAATTTCTCTGCTTTTAAATAAGCTTTCTAGGTTGGTCGTAACTTTTCTTCCAAGGAGTAAGCATCTTTTAATTTCATGGCTGTGGTCACTATCTGCAGTGATTTTGGAGCCCCCCCAAATAAAGTCTGTCACTGTTTCCACTGTTTCCTCATCTATTTGCCATGAAGTGATGGGACCAGATGCCATGATCTTAGTTTTCTGAATATTGAGTTTTAAGCCAACTTTTTCAGTCTCCTCTTTCACTTTCAAGAGGCTCTTTAGTTCCACGCTTTCCGCCATAAGGGTGGTGTCATCTGCATATCTGAGGTTATTGATATTTCTCCCAGAAATCTTGATTCCAGGCTGTGCTTCATCCAGTCTAGCATTTCTCATGATGTACTCTGCATATAAGTTAAATAAGCAGGGTGAAAATATACAGTCTTGACATACTCTTTTACCGATTTGGAACCAGTCTGTTGTTCCATGTCCAGTTCTAACTGTTGCTTCCTGACCTGCATACAGGTTTTTCAGGAGGCAGGTCAGGTGGTCTGGTATTCCCATCTCCTTCAGAATTTTCCACAGTTTATTGTGATCCACACAGTTGAAGGCTTTGGCATAGTCAATAAAGCAGAAATAGATGTTTTACTGGAACTCTCTTGCTTTTTCGATGATCCAACAGATGTTGGCAATTTGATCTCTGGTTCCTCTGCCTTGTCTAAATCCAACTTGTACATCTGGAAGTTCACAGTTCATGTACTGTTGAAGCCTGGCTTGGAGAATTTTGAGCATTACTTTTCTAGCGTGTGAGATGAGTGCAATTGTGTGGTAGTTTGAGCATTCTTTGGCATTGCCTTTCTTTGGGACTGGAGTGAAAACTTACCTTTTCTGGTCCTGTGGCCACTGTTGAGTTTTTCAAATTTGCTGGCATCTTGAATGCAGCACTTTGACAACATCATCTTTTAGGATTTGAAATAGCTCAACTGGAATTCCATCACCTCCACTTGTTTTGTTCGTAGTGATGTTTCCTAAGGCCCGCTTGACTTTGCTTTCCAGGATGTCTGGCTCTAAGTGAGTGATCACACCATCGTGATTATCTGGGTCATGAAGATCTTTTTTGTATAGTTCTTCTGTCAATTCTTACCACCTCTTAATACCTTCTGCTTCTGTTAGGTCCATACCATTTCTGTCCTTTATTGAGCCCATAGTTGCATGAAATGTTCCCTTGGTATCTCCAATTATCTTGAAGATATCTCTAGTCTTTCCCATTCTATGGTTTTCCTCTATTTCTTTGCATTGATCACTGAGGAAGCCTTTCTTATCTCTCTGTGCTATTCTTTGGAACTCTGCATTCAAATGGGAATATCTTTCCTTTTCTCCTTTGCCTTTCTCTTCTCTTCTTTTCACAGCTATTTGTAAGGCCTCCTCAGACAACCATTTTGCCTTTTTGCATTTCTTTTTCTTGGGTATGGTCTTGCTCCCTGCCTCCTCTACAGTGTCAGGAACCTCTGTCCATAGTTCTTCCAGCACTCTGTCTATCTATCAGATCTAATCCCTTGAATATATTTCTCACTTCCACTGTATAATCAATCATAAGGGATTGATTTAGGTCATAACTGAATGGTCTAGTAGTTTTCCCTACTTTCTTCAATTTAAGTCTGAATTTGGCAATAGGGAGTTCGTGGCCTGAGCCACAGTCAGCTCCCAGTCTTATTTTTGCTGACTCTATAGAGCTTCTCCATCTTTGGCTGCAAAGAATATAATCAATCTGATTTTGGTATTGACTATCTGGTGATGTCGATATGTAGAGTCTTCTCTTGTGTTGTTGGAAGAGGGTGTTTGCTATGACCAGTGCATTCTCTTGGCATAACTCTGTTAACCTTTGTCCTGCTTTATTCTGTATTCCAAAGCCAAGCTTGCCTGTTACTCCAGGTATTTCTTGACTTCCTACTTTTGCATTTCAGTCCCCTATAATGAAAAGGACCTCTTTTTTGGATGTTAGTTCTAGGAAGTCTTTTAGGTCTTCATAGAACCGTTCAACTTCAGCTTCTTCAGCATTATTGGTCGGGACATAGACTTGGATTACTGTGGTATTGAATGGTTTGCCTTGAAAATGAACAGAGATCATTCTGTCATTTTTGAGATTGCATCCAAGTACTGCATTTCAGACTCTTTTGTTGACTTTGATGGCTACTCCATTTCTTGTAAGGGATTCTTGCCCACAGTAGTAGATATAATGGTCATCTGAGTTAAATTCACCCATTCCAGCCCATTTTAGTTCACTGATTCCTAAAATGTCCACATTCACTCTTGCCACCTCCTGTTTGACCACTTCCAATTTGCCTTGATTCATGGACCTAACATTCCAGATTCCTATGCAATATTGCCCTTTACAGCATCGGACTTTGCTTCTATCACCAGTCACATCCACAACTGGGTGTTGTTTTTGCTTTGGCTCCATCTATTCATTCTTTCTGGAGTTATTTCTCCACCGAATCTCCAGTAGCATATTGGGTACCTAGCGACCTGGGGAGTTCATCTTTCAATGTCCTATCTTTTTGCCTTTTCATACTGTTCATGGGGTTCTCAAGGCAAGAATACTGAAGTGGTTTGCCATTCTCTTCTCCAGTGGACCATGTTTTGTCAGAACTCTCCACCATGACCTGTCTGTCTTGGGTGGCCCTACACAGCATGGCTCATAGTTTCATTGAGTTAGACAAGGCCATGGCCCACGTGATCAAATAGTGAGTTTTCTGTGATTGTGGTTTTCAGTCTGTCCGCCCTCTGATGGAGAAGGATAAGAGGCTTATGGAAGCTTCCTGATGGGAGAGACTGACTGAGGGGGAAATTGGGTCTTGTTCTGATGGGCAAGGGGCTAGGTATTATATTCAGAATCATCAGGAAAAGTTATTTGTATTTGTGGCAGAGACCTTGCTCATCCAAACATTCTTTGCTTCTGCCTTCCCCAGACTTTCAGATGATTGAGAGGAGATGTACTTTTTAAAAAAGTTTATTCATCTTATTTTTGTCTGCAGTGGGTCTCGGTTGCTCTGTGCAGATTTTCTCTGGTTGTGCTGGGTGGGGCTGCTCTTTCGGTGAGGCGCACAGATTTCTCATTGTGGTCGCTTCTCTTGTTGCTGAGCGTGGGCACTAGGGTGCATGGGCTTCAGTAGTTGTGGCTTGGTTGCCTGGGTCATGTGGGCCGCCAAAAATCAAACCTGTTTCCCCTACATTGGAAGGAGGGTTCTTAACCACTGGTCCTCCAGGGAAGTTCATGGAGTAGATGTCTTAAGACCGGTTACAAGATGGAAGAGGGCCATTCAACTGGCATTAGACTTTGCAAGAGCAGAAAAGAGGCTTTTTTGCGATCCTTTGGGGCTGTTTGTTATTTCAGGAGAGTCTAATCCATCCTGCTTGATACATTGTCCCTGAACGTTACTGTTTCACACATAAGCTTTTATGAATACATCCATCATTCTTAGCCAAAATGGGTACTGAGTGCTTTTTTTTATATAATTCCCCCAAATCACTGGCTTGACAGGTAATGGCATCACATTTAGCTGTAACCTTTCTTTCATTTTTTGACCCATAAGAGTTTGAAGCTGCTCTAGTGGTGTATGTATCTTAACTTTAGGAGATGGATGGAGAACAATCTGACATGCTTCAGAGGCCTTCTGGCATCACCTCTGTGTGACGACTGCACGTGCAACACTTATTGGCACTTAGTAGGCATTTAATGAATATTTGTTACAATACTGAAAATTGGAAGGATGCATTATAATGAGAATAATGAGAGGTGTTTAAATATCTGTAGCTTGCTTTTCAAATTAACTTGCCTTGCTTATTTAAATTTGATGTCAATGTGATGATCAAAGGCAGTGCTTTTCCAATTTGACAAGAAGTGGCATGCCTGGCCACTTGTCTGATTTTAAAAAAACAAATTTGGCGAAACACAGAATAAAGGATAAGACAAATATAGGCCCTGAAATCAGATGCAGCTTTAAATTCTGGTTGTATCTGTGTGAACTTTTGCAATTAAAGTCCTCAACCCTCAATTTCATGTTGGCAAGATTATGGAGATATTGAGATTATGTAACTATTGTAATAAGGGAGAAGGTATATGTAAAATACTTACTATAGTCCCTACAACTTAAGTGTTAAATGAATGAATGTATATATAGTTATACACAAACACACAACCCTCAGTATTTGCAAGATTTTGTGTCTGTGAATGCACCTACTCACTAAAATTTATTTGTAACCACGAAGTCAGCACTCATGGCATTTCATGGGCCGTGTGTGCACTTGTGTGCAAAGTGGTAAAACATTTGAGTTGCCCTGTGTGTATATTCTCAGCTGACGGCCACACTCTGTCTTCTGAATTTCAACTCTCACATGGCAAACAAGTGCCTTTTTTTACAGTCTAGTTCCTGCCAGGTATTTTGCACTTTTGTGCTTTTTGTTGGAAACATTGCCATTTAAAATGGCTCCCCAGGACAGTGCTGGAGTGCGCTCTAGGGCTTCTAAGTGTGAGAAGGATGTGATGTGCCTTGTGGGAAAATGTGTGTGTTTAGATAAGCTTTGTTCAGGCATGCATTATAATGTGGATTTGAGTTAAATGCTAGTGAATCCAAAATACATGTGAAAGAAGGTGTCTTTAAACAGAAGCACATGTACAACAAGATTCTATGTGGACCAGTTGGTCAGAATGTGGCCACAGCCTCGCAGGAACCTAATTCTATTCCTCCAAGGAACGCTTGATCAATATTTGCTAATTCAGTGTACTTGGAGAGTTTATAGAGTGCAACTACCAGGAATAGCAAGAATCAAACGTCTATGTGATAAAAGTTTCTCTATATTAATTTATAAAATGAAACTTTCAAAAAACCTGTTCATCTCTCAACCACAAAATAAAAATGTATTATGGTTTAGAGATCCTGCAGTGTGGTAAACGATAGAAAAGCAGGCTGACTCTAACCTCATGAGAAAAATCAATGATTGTAACTGATAGTTGTTAAGATATTATATCAGAAATATCACCTTCATTGTTTCATTGAATCTTCAAAATAAATATAAAGTAGTATTAGCTCCATTTTGTGGATGGAGGTTGAAATTCTATGGGGTAAGGTGATTGCTTGGTGTCACATAATGAAATACATGATAGGAATTTGAACTCAGGACTTCTTTTTTTTTTAATTATTTACTTCTTTGGCTTCGTCGGATCTAAGTTGTGGTGCAGCCTTGGTAGTTGCAGCGCTCAAACATAGTTGCCCCAAGACATGTGTGATCTTAGTTACTGGACTAGGGAATCAAACCTCTGTCCCCTGCATTGGAAGGCAGCTCCTTAACCACCGGACGGTCAAGGAAGTCAGAACCCAGGACTTCTGACTGCATTTTCTTTTTTTTTTTTAATTTTTTTATTAGTTGGAGGCTAATTACTTCACAACATTTCAGTGGGTTTTGTCTTACATTGATATGAATCAGCCATAGATTTACACTTATTCCCCATCCCGATCCCCCCTCCCACCTCCCTCTTCACCCGACTCCTCTGGGTCTTCCCAGTGCACCCGGCCCGAGCACTTGTCTCATGCATCCCACCTGGGCTGGTGATCTGTTTCACCATAGATAGTATACATGCTGTTCTTTTGAAACATCCCACCCTCACATTCTCCCACAGAGTTCAAAAGTCTGTTCTGTATTTCTGTGTCTCTTTTTTCGTTTTGCATATAGGGTTATCGTTACCATCTTTCTAAATTCCATATATATGGTGTTAGTATGCCTGTAATGTTCTTTATCTTTCTTTTTGGCTTACTTCACTTTGTATAATGGGCTCCAGGTTCATCCATCTCATTAGAACTGATTCAAATGAATTCTTTTTAATGGCCGAGTGATATTCCATGGTGTATATGTACCACAGCTTCCTTATCCATTCATCTGCTGATGGGCATCTAGGTTGCTTCCATGTCCTGCTATTATAAACAGTGCTGCAATGAACATTGGGGTGCACGTGTCTCTTTCAGATCTGGTTTCCTCAGTGTGTATGCCCAAAAGTGGGATTGCTGGGTCATATGGCAGTTCTATTTCAAGTTTTTTAAGGAATCTCCACACTGTTTTCCATAGTGGCTGTACTAGTTTGCATTCCCACCAACAGTGTAAGAGGGTTCCCTTTTCTCCACACCCCTCTCCAGCATTTATTGCTTGTAGACTTTTGGATAGCAGCCATCCTGACTGGCGTGTAATGGTACCTCATTGTGGTTTTGATTTGCATTTCTCTGATAATGAGTGATGTTGAGCATCTTTTCATGTGTTTGTTAGCCATCTGTATGTCTTCTTTGGAGAAATGTCTGTTTAGTTCTTTGGCCCATTTTTTGATTGGGTCATTATTTTTCTGGAATTGAGCTGCAGGAGTTGCTTGTATATTTTTGAGATTAATCCTTTGTCTGTTGCTTCATTTGCTATTATTTTCTCCCAATCTGAGGGCTGTCTTTTCACCTTGCTTATAGTTTCCTTTGTTGTGCAAAAGCTTTTAAGTTTCATTAGGTCCCATTTGTTTATTTTTGCTTTTATTTCCAATATTCTGGGAGGTGGGTCATAGAGGATCTTGCTGTGATTTATGTCGGAGAGTGTTTTGCCTATGTTCTCCTCTAGGAGTTTTATAGTTTCTGGTCTTACATTTAGATCTTTAATCCATTTTGAGTTTATTTTTGTGTATGGTGTTAGAAAGTGTTCTAGTTTCATTCTTTTACAAGTGGTTGACCAGTTTTCCCAGCACCACTTGTTAAAGAGGTTGTCTTTTTTCCATTGTTATCCTTGCCTCCTTTGTCAAAGATAAGGTGTCCATAGGTTCGTGGATTTATCTCTGGGCTTTCTATTCTGTTCCATTGATCTATATTTCTGTCTTTGTGCCAGTACCAATACTGTCTTGATGACTGTGGCTTTGTAGTAGAGTCTGAAGTCAGGCAGGTTGATTCCTCCAGTTCCATTCTTCTTTCTCAAGATTACTTTGGCTATTCGAGGTTTTTTGTATTTCCATACAAATTGTGAAATTCTTTGTCTAGTTCTGTGAAAAATACCGTTGGTAGCTTGATAGGGATTGCATTGAATCTATAGATTGCTTTGGGTAGAATAGCCATTTTGACAATATTGATTCTTCCAATCCATGAACACGGTATGTTTCTCCATCTGTTTGTGTCCTCTTTGATTTCTTTCATCAGTGTTTAATAGTTTTCTATGTATAGGTCTTTTGTTTCTTTAGGTAGATATACTCCTAAGTATTTTATTCTTTTTGTTGCAATGGTGAATGGTATTGTTTCCTTAATTTCTCTTTCTGTTTTTTCATTGTTAGTATATAGGAATGCAAGGGATTTCTGTGTGTTAATTTTATATCCTGCAACTTTACTATATTCATTGATTAGCTCTAGTAATTTTCTGGTAGAGTCTTTAGGGTTTTCTATGTAGAGGATCATGTCATCTGCAAACAGTGAGAGTTTTACTTCTTCTTTTCCTATCTGGATTCCTTTACTTCTTTTTCTGCTCTGATTGCTGTGGCCAGAACTTCCAACACTATGTTGAATAGTAGTGGTGAGAGTGGGCACCCTTGTCTTGTTCCTGATTTCAGGGGAAATGCCTTCAATTTTTCACCATTGAGGGTGATGCTTGCTGTGGGTTTGTCATATATAGCTTTTATTATGTTGAGGTATGTTCCTTCTATTCCTGCTTTTTTGAGAGTTTTAATCATAAATGAGTTGTTGAATTTTGTCAAAGCTTTCTCTGCATCTATTGAGATAATCATATGGTTTTTTATCTTTCAATTTGTTTAATGTGGTGTATTGACGTTGATTGATTTCGGAAAAATAAATTGAAAAAAAAAGAATCCTTTTGCCAGATTTCCCCTGGGGGATAAGCCCACTTGGTCATGGTGTATGATTTTTTTTAATATGTTCTTGGATTCTGTTTGCTAGAATTTTGTTAAGGATTTTTGCATCTATGTTCATCAGTGATATTGGCCTGTAGTTTTCTTTTTTTGTGGCATCTTTGTCTGGTTTTGGAATTAGGGTGATGGTGGCCTCATAGAATGAGTTTGGAAGTTTACCTTTTTCTGCAATTTTCTGGAAGAGTTTGAGTAAGATAGGTGTTAGCTCTTCTCTAAATTTTTGGTAGAATTCAGCTGTGAAGCCATCTGGTCTTGGGCTTTTGTTTGCTGGAAGATTTTTGATTACAGTTTCGATTTCCTTGCTTGTGATGGCTCTGTTAAGATCTTCTATTTTTTCCTGGTTCAGTTTTGGAAAGTTATACTTTTCTAAGAATTTGTCCATTTCATCCAAGTTGTCCATTTTATTGGCATAGAGCTGCTGGTAGTAGTCTCTTATGATCCTTTGTATTTCAGTGTTGTCTGTTGTGATCTCTCCATTTTCTATTTCTAATTTTGTTAATTGGTTCTTCTCTCTTGCTTCTTAATGAGTCTTGCTAAGTTGGTTTGTCAATTTTGTTTATTTTTTCAAAAAATATCCAGCTTATTAGGCTTTGTTGATTTTTGCTATGGCTCTTTAGTTTTCTTTTGCATTTATTTCTGCCCTGATTTTTAAGATTTATTCCCTTTCTGCTAACCCTGGGGTTCTTCATTTCTTCATTCTCTAATTGCTTTAGGTGTAGAGTTAGGTTATTTATTTGGTTTTTTTCTTGTTTCTTGATGTAAGCCTGTAATGCTATGAACCTTCCCCTTAGCACTGCTTTTACAGTGTCCCATAGGTTTTGGGTTGTTGTGTTTTCATTTTCATCCATTTCTATACATATTTTGATTTCTTTTTTGATTTCTTCTATGATTTGTTGGTTATTCAGAAGTGTGTTATTTAGCCTCCATGTGTTTGAATTTTTAACAATTTTTTTTCTGTATTTTAGATCTAATCTTACTGCACTGTGGTCAGAAAAGATGACTGGAATGATTTCAATTTTTTTGAATTTTCCAAGACCAGATTTATGGCCCAGGATGTGATCTATTCTGGAGAAGGTTCCGTGTGCACTTGAGAAAAAGGTGAAGTTGATTGTTTTGGGGTGAAATGTCCTATAGATATCAAATTGGGTCTAGCTGGTCCATTGTGTCATTTAAAGTTTGTGTTTCCTTGTTAATTTTCTGTGTAGTTGATCTATCCATAGTTGTGAGTGGGGTATTAAAGTCTCCCACTATTATTGTGTAACTACTAATTTCCTCTTTCATACTCGTTAGTGTTTGCCATACATATTGCGGTGCTCCTATGTTGGGTGCATATATATTTATAATTGTTATATCTTCTTCTTGGATTGATCCTTTGATCATTATGTAGTGTCCTTCTTTGTCTCTTTTCACAGCTTTTATTTGAAAGTCTATTTTATCTGATATGAGTATTGCGACTCCTGCTTTCTTTTGGTCTCCGTTTGCATGAAATATTTTTTTCCAGCCCTTCACTTTCAGTCTGTATGTGTTTCTTGTTTTGAGGTGGGTCCTTGTAGACACAATATATTGGGGTCTTGTTTTTGTATCCATTCAGCCAATCTTTGTCTTTTGGTTGGGGCATTCAACCCATTTACATTTAAGGTAATTATTGGTAGGTGTGGTTCCATTGCCATTTACTTTGTTGTTTTGGGTTCACGTTTATACAACCTTTCTGCATTTCCTGTCTAGAGAAGATCCTTTAGCATTTGTTGAAGAGCTGGTTTGGTAGTGCTGAATTCTCTCAGCTTTTGCTTATCTGTAAAGCTTTTGAGTTCTCCTTCATATCTGAATGAGATCCTTGCTGGATACAGTAATCTAGGTTGTAGGTTATTCTCTTTCATTACTTTCAGTACGTCCTGCCATTCCCTTCTGGCCTGGAGGGTTTCTATTGATAGATCAGCTGTTATCCTTATGGGAATCCCTTTGTGTGTTATTTGTTGTTTTTCCCTTGCTGCTTTTAATATTTGTTCTTTGTGTTTGATCTTTGTTAGTTTGATTAATATGTGTCTTGGGGTGTTTCGCCTTGGGTTTATCCTGTTTGGGACTCTCTGGGTTTCTTGGACTTGAGTGGCTATTTCCTTCCCCATTTTAGGGAAGTTTTCAGCTATTAATCTCCTCGAGTATTTTCTCATGGCCTTTCTTTTTGTCTTCTTCTTCTGGAACTCCTATGATTTGAATGTTGGGGCGTTTCACAGTGTCCCAGAGGTCCCTGAGGTTGTCCTCATTTCTTTTTTGATCCTTTTTTCTTTTTTCCTCTCTGCTTCATTTATTTCCACCATTTTATCTTCTACCTCACTTATCCTATCTTCTGCCTCCGTTATTCTACTCTTGGTTCCCTCCAAGTGTTTTTGATCTCATTCATTGCATTATTCATTTTTAATTGACTCTTTTTTTTTCTTTAGGTCTTTATTAAACAATTCTTGATCTTTTCAATCTTTGTCTCCAGGCTATTTATCTGTAACTCCATTTTGTTTTCAAGATTTTGGATCATTTTTATTATCATTATTCTAAATTCTTTTTCAGGTAGATTCCCTATCTCCTCCTCTTTTGTTTGACTTGGTGGGCATTTTTCTTGTTCCTTTACCTGTTGGGTATTTCTTTGCCTTTTCATCTTGTTTAGATTGCTGTGTCTGGAGTGGACTTTCTGTATTCTGGAGGTCTGTGGTTCCTTTTTATTGTGGAGGATTTACCCAGTGGGTGGGGTTGGACGTTTGGCTTGTCAAGGTTTCCTGGTTAGGGAAGCTTGCGTCAGTGTACTGGTGCGTGGAACTTGATTTCTTCTCTTTGGAGAGCAATGGAGTGCCCAGTAATGAGTTTTGAGTTGGGTCTATGTGTTAGGTGTGACCTTGGGTAGCCTGTATGTTGACATTCAGGGCTATGTTCCTGTGTTGCTGGAGAATTTGCGTGGTATGTCTTGCTCTAAAACTTATTGGCTCTTGGGTGGTGGTTGGTTTCAGTGTAGGTATGGAGGCTTTTGGACGGTCACTTATCACTTAAAGTTCCATGTAGTCAGGAGTTTTCTGGTGTTCTCAGGTTTTGGGCTTAAGTTTCCTGCCTCTGGATTTCAGTTTTATTCTTCCTGTAGTCTCAGGACTTCTCCAACTATACAGCACTGATAATAAAACTTCTAGGTTAATGGCGAAAAGATTCTCCCCTGTTAGGGACACCCAGAGAGGTTCACAGAGTTACATGAACAGGAGAAAAGGGAGGAGGGAGATAGAGATGAGTAGGAGGAGAAAAAGGGGGACTCAAGAGGAGAGAGACAGATCTACGCAGCTGTCTGTTCCCAGAGTGTTCTCGTATCTCAGACACCTACAAGGATTCACAGAATTGGATGGGGAAGAGAAGGGGAAAAGAGGAAATAGAGGTGTTCTGAGGTAGAAAACAGAGAGTCAAGTTTGGGAGGGAATAATCTTCGGTTTTAAGATAGGGCTTCTCTTTTTTTTTTGTAAGGTTATAGTGTAGTGAAGATGAAAATGAAGAGTAGTAGAGGAGTACTAGAGGACTTTAAAAGAAATAAGAGAAAAAGAAAAATAGAAAATAGAAGAGAAAAAGGAAAGAAAAAAAAAAAGAAGAAAAAGGAGAAGAAAAAAAAAGAAAGAAAAAAAAAAAATTTTTTTTTCCCCTAATTAAAAAAATCATAAAAATCTATGAAAATGAAAGTTAAGGAGTAATGGGGGAGTAATAGGGAATTTTAAAGGAAAATAAAAGAGAAAAAATAAAAAAGAAAAATATAAAAAGAAAAAAAAATTTTTTTTTTTTTCCTTACTTAGAAAAAACAGAAAAATAAAAAAAAAAGTAAAAAATATGTCTAGGAATTTCTCTGGAGCTGTTGCGGTCAGTGTGGGTTCGGCTCAGTTTCAGATAGCTCCTCGTTCCAGCTTGCACTTCTCGATATCTACAGGGCCCTTCCGGTGAAGTCGGTGTTTTCTTCAGGGATTTTAATCTGTTGCACCAGTCCCTTCTGAAGCGGTTCCCTTTGTTTATTTGGCTTCTGTTTGCCGGTCTCTTCAGAGGCTCATTTCCGCCCTGACACAGGCGGCCGGAGGCGGACTCTTATTCAGGTAGCTAGTTCCGTTGCGCTGCTGGGAGGGGCTGACGCTGCGGGGCGGGGCTGGCGCTGCGGGGCGGGGCTGACGCTGCGGGGAGGGGCTGGCCCTGCGGGGGCGGGCTGGCGCTGCTGGAAGGGGCTGACGCTGCTTTCTCCGTCTGCGCTGCTCAGGCTCCCGGCTGTTCTATATGGAGCGCGCCCCGCGCTGCGCGAGGTTCCAGCCCTCGGGTGTTACACAAAAGCGCGGAAGGAAAAGCTGCGCCTGCTCTCTGTGCCTTCCCCGTCAGAGCGGTCCAGGCAGCCAGGGGCTTGGTGGGCGCGCTATCCCCAGGTGTGGCGCACCCACTCACTTCCGCGGACCCAGTCTCAGTTTCCGCTGGCGCCAGGCGGGTGCGCGCGCCTTCCGCCCTCCGCGTCCCCAGCCCCAGTCCCCGCCCCGCGCCGGTCAGGTGCCTGCGCCCTGTGTCTCGCCGCGACCTTCCCCTCCCCTCTGCCTCCTGCCTCCGGCGGGGCTGGGCCGGTCCGCAGCCTGCGAGCTCTTCTCGGGACTTTCCCCGTCCCTTTGTTCTGCGAACGGCCGGCAGTGTGTTCCGGCCGGTCAATTTTCTCTCTCTCCTTTGGTCTCCCACAGTTCAAGTTGGCACCTCACAGAAGCTCCCCCCGATTGTCCTCAGGGCACTCAGGCCCGGACCCTAGCCCAAGCAAGGCCGCCTAAGACTCCCTTCCCGGGACGGGTCTCCGTCCTTAGCTCTTTTGTCTCACTTTTTATCTTTTATATTTTGTCCTACCTCCTTTCGAAGACAATGGTCTGCTTTTCTGGGCGCCTGATGACCTCAGCTAGCGATCAGAAGTTGTTTTGTGAAGTTTGCTCTGCATTCGGTTATTCTTTTGATGAATTTGTAGGAGAGAAAGTGGTCTCCCGGTCCTACTCCTCCGCCATCTTGGCTCCTCCCCCTGACTGCATTTTCTAAAGCTTTTCCCTTGATCTCTCAGTTCAGTTCAGTTCAGTGACTCAGTCGTGTCCGACTCTTTGCGACCCCATGAATCACAGCACACCAGGCCTCCCTGTCCACCACCAACTCCCGGATTTTACTCAAACTCATGTCCATCGAGTCGGTGATGCCATCCAGACATCTCATCCTCTGTCGTCCCCTTCTCCTCCTGCCCCCAATCCCTCCCAGCATCAGGGTCTTTTCCAATGAGTCAGTTCTTCGCATGAGGTGGCCAAAGTACTTGGCTCTCTAGGTGACAATAAATAATGTTTCGTAAAATGATCTACAGACTTCTGCTCACCTAATGAAGAGCACAGTTCAAACCCCGAAGCTGTCACTAAGATGACTGAAAGCAATAAAGATGCAAGGCTGATATTTATACAAAAATGTCATTCAATTAAAAAGATGAAGCTCAAAAAATAAAAAGAGAGAGAGAGAATTTCTCATTTGTAGGAGCAGTGAACCACTCTGTGAGGAAAGACACGGACAGCCAGTGATCTCGGGGGCTCTGCTCATCCTCTGTGTGGGTGTGTTTATCGTACATTTCTCTTCTTCTTCTACTTTTTTTTTTTTTTTGTATATTCCTCTTCTGAAACCATGTTGCTTGTCTCCCTTTTTTCCCCTTATTTCCTGTTGAAAATGAGAGAGAAAGAGTTTCAGAACTTTTCCATAAATTCCTATGGCAGACACCGAATTGCTTCTTTGAGTTGTCTGTTGAATGAATAAAGATCAGGGTATTCTGGATCTCTCTGAAACTTTCATAAATTCACGTTTTGAATAATATATGCATTTCAGGTCCAATCCGTGCCTCATATCCGCATAGAAGAGTTTCTTTACCACAGCAGTTCTATCATCTGAATCAGGTTATTTGGGTTGCCTGGCAGAACCTGTCTGGATACTTGTTTTAACAGATGCAAACAATAGTTTGTCAAACAGGCAGGTCCTCACAGCAGTGCATTTTCTTTCAAATTAGGAAAGCTGCCATGTTCTAAGGCATTGTCTTCAGATCAGTGCATTTGTTTTGATGATGCCTTTGGCTTATCTAATGTTTACAAATACAGCAAGTAATAGATTTACAGAATTACAGAGCTGGAAGGCACGTAGCAATTATTATTTCAACCACCTCATCTTCCTGATGAGGACATGGAAGCCTGGAGAGATGAAATTATTTGCCCAAGGTGATAAAACTGGTGGATGGCAAAGAGGCTTCTCTTCTCTTGTGGTGATCATTCCTTGGTCAGGAGAATGATCAGGGAGAAATTGCACCAATCAGGTCCTTGGCTTCTCTGTGGGGAATCAGGTTTGAATGAATTAGCAATGGGAGGTGAGCCAACTTCTTTTGGCCATGCTTTCGTACAGTGGATTATATGAGGCTTGGAACAGTGATTTGGTCGAGGCTACTGTCTTTTTATTTTATATTTGATGACCAATAAAACAACAGGTCGATGATTAGATAGAATTAAAGATTTCGACAATGAGGCTATTGCCTAGCCAATTTTCACAAATCTTTTTGAATATCCCAAACTCACTTTTCTCCTCCAGGTAATCTAATAGCAGTAGAAGATAGTTGATGATATCAGCAGCTTTTATGATGTTGGCTAAACCCTTATTCCAGAAAGTGTTCTTTGACACGTTTTTAGGAAACAATATAGTAGAACAATAAAATAACCAATTTCCTGTTCTTTCTCTGAAACCGTCAGTAGGAGATGTGTTCAGGTCTTGGCATCCGTACACGGAATGCATCATGATTCAGGAAACTATGAGTGAGAGATGTTCGGGCGGCAACTCTTCAATCATCCACTAAAGATAAGAACCCTGAAACTGTCTACTTGATGAAATTGAGGAGGTACTTGTGCAGTAAACATTCCACCTGAAATAATTGGTAGCAAATGCCCCAAACTGTACTCTTATCTTCTGAAATATCTATATAGTTTAAACATCAGCCTTAAAAGTCTTGATTAATACTCAGCTTGGTTTCTTCAATAAACAGATGCAATGGGTATGGATTACTGGATAGCACTTGAGTGCAAATAAATATTATATTTCTTTATATTTAAAAAATCAATTTATCTGACATTTGTCCTCTAGCCTTGAAGCTTGGTGAGAAGGACAGTCTTCATCATTCTTTGGGGTACCCTTTCTTTAGGGTCGTACAGGGCCTTAGAGACATGTGGGGGACCCTCAGAGAGATCCCTCAGCCTGGTAGCTTTCTGATCACCAGGAAGCTGCTGGATTCTCGCTTCCACGGGTTCAAGATGAAGACCTGGGGCTTTCCCAGATGTGGGTCTCACTTGTGTCTCCTCTTCCAGCCTGGTGTTTTTCTCCAGGTCAACGCCTTTCCTTGGTGGGTTCAGTCCCTCTGTGCCAACCTAGACTTTTGAAGCAAAGACCGTAGTCCCATTATGGACATTCCCAGGGGAGGTCCAGCCGCCTTGGACACCCCAGTCTCTATTCATATGTATGATCCTCTTTTTTCCTATTCCCTAAGTAGCAGTAGTTCCTGTCCTGACGTGGGACTCACCCCTCTGGCATTCAGATCCCTTTGCCTCTCAGACAGCCCAGGATAAATGCAGTGTCCCTTATCTCATGCGGGTGGGAAAAATCAGACTTCCAGGCTTAGCTCTCTTGTTGGGATGTGGTAGAAAAGCACCTTTCCTTATCAGGAGGTGGTCTATGGGGAAATAGACAATTGCTCTAGAGGTTATCCTGTGCTATAAATCATCATGTGATCTAGACACCAAACAAGTTTCCCCATCTGAAAACAGAGAGATGACATTTCATGCTTTCTCACTGCATGGCCAGCCTTCAGAGAAGCAGCTTCTCTTGTCTAGGATTTGCTGCTAAGTGACCATCTTCAGTGGTCTGTTGGGTGCACAGTTTATGGTTTTAATTGTAAATCCATCTAGTTTTTCAAGAGGATGCTGGCTCTGTTGAAGGAGCAGGAATTACAGCCACTGTTAGTGATACTGGCTAAAGACAGGACCTCGGAGTCTCAAGTGCTACCCTCAAACCTGAAATATACAAAGGTCTTTGGAAGCCAACAGCCCTGGGTCACTGGAAGGCGTGATGGTCACTTTGTCCCACCTGTTGGAATCACTTACTTGGAAGCAAGAGTCCAGGGTTAAAGGCTTCCTTGTGAATTCTTACTGTAATTACATCTCAATTAATGCAGAGTACAAATCGTTACATCTTCATTTTGCTTTTTCATCAATAGAGTGGATGAAATATTAATACTTGGACTTTTACTTTCAGACAGTAAAACTAATAGACCAAGAATGCTAATGGGCCAGGGAAGCAAAAACTAACTTTGGCAATGTTTTCCTTGATCTTTCTTATCACCCAGGGCAGGTGATTTTTAGTCAAAGTAAGTCATAAAGAAATATCTCTGATGATTTAATATTCAAGAATTTTGCTTTTTTTAGGGAGCTCAGCTCAATGCTCTGTAATGACCTGGAGGGATGGGATGGGGAGTGGGAAGAAGGCTCAAGAGGGAGGGGATAAATGTATATTTATGGCTGATTCATGTTGTTGTACATCATAAACTAACACAGCATTGTAAAGCAATTATCCTCCAATTAAAACAATTAAAAAGAAAAAGGAAAGATGCACCCAACCCGACGATATAAACAAACCTAGAATCTATTGATTCATGGAGAGGGGCTTGCTGGAAAATGTCAAGTGAGCTATATAGTAATTAGAATATAGAATGGGAATGCAGAAAAAGGAAATATTTTGCTTTTTGGAAAACAGTCTTATGTTTCATTCAGAGGCTAGTTATACCTAGAAAGTCACAGTCTCTGGATTTAGTATCTTATCCATCTATCTGTTTCCAGGAAGATTCCATTTCATTCTAAGTCCCATTGTTCGGCATGATTGTCCCGTTGTTGGCATCCCCCAATGCTGGGTATTGACGATGCTCACATTCTGGAAGTCTCCTTCAGGTACTCATTCTAGGACGGGAAGCGTGCTTCACCTCAGGCACCAGGCATGAGCTCTTTTAAGCTGCCTCTCTTCCAAAAGCCCACTGTTCCAGACTCAGTCCATTTCCCTTCTTGAGCAGATTTGGAAAACAGCTGGCCATCAGTCCAAAGGGCATCATCCTCGATGAGTCCCAAGAGATATTTAGTCTTTAGCCTTCTTTCTTGTGGTTTAGCCATTCCAAAGCCTTTAACTATTTACATACAACAATG
The DNA here is from genome assembly GCF_019320065.1 of Cervus canadensis. NCBI lineage: Eukaryota > Metazoa > Chordata > Mammalia > Artiodactyla > Cervidae > Cervus > Cervus canadensis. Next base: position 33,560,132 of record NC_057416.1, on the reverse strand, counting down.
GTGTATGTAATCCTTCATGCCCTGTTCTTCTTTAAGCCAGCTCTCTGGCTTGTGTGTATAATTCTGTAACACACACCACTTACTGTAATACCGGAAACTTACGACAAGCTATGTGAACATTTCGTTACCACTAAATGAGCTTATTCTCACCCGACTCTGCCCTTCCTCAAGCTCACCGTGTTGCTGGTCCTTGCTGGGCCAGACTGTGGACCAGCTTCGCAGAACTAAAGGCAGTGCAGGCGAGTGGGAAACCACAGAGCCAGGGCTAGGAGATCTGAGTTCCAGTCTTAGTTTTCCTTACGGCCAGGATGCTGGGGAACTGGTGTTTATTAAGCAGGTTTTTTTTTTTTTACGTAAAATTTTTTCTTTTAAAATATTTATTTGACTGTTTCTGGGTCTTACTTAGTTTTAGCATGCCAGCTCTTGGTTGCAGCATGTGGGATCTAAGTTCCCTGACCAGGAATTGAACCTGGGACCCCTGTATTGGGAGCATGGAGTCTTAGCCACTGGACCATGGAAGTATTTTTTCCCCCAAGCAGGTACTTTGAATCCTGATAATAATGATATGAGGTTGAACCATTAGCATCAAATTTTTTTTTTGTATAATTAAAAACTCCATCCTGAGTTGTTGTTGGATTTCATTTAAAAGACATGGTTATCTTTTCCCATTCCCATTATCTCTTCAATTTGTTTAAAAAGATACATGGACTTCTGTAGAATTAATGCAGCAAAATATAATCGTTCTTAAACTTTTTGTTATTTATTTACTTTTTCTTTTTAAAGCCTACAGCACTCAGTATTCCCAGGTGTTCTCCCATCTAAGCACTCACCAGACCTGACCCTGCTTAGCTTCCAAGACCAGTGGAAATCAGGTACATTCAGGGTGCTATGGCCATAGACTTAAAATAATTTTAGAGTTTATTAAATCAGAAATCTGTTCATTTGAAAAGGAGAGGGAAGGGATATTTATTTTAAAAATAACATCTGCAGTGCGTGCTTGTGCCACTCAGTCGCGTCCGACTCTTTGCGACCCCATGGACTGTAGCCCACCAGGCTCCTCTCTCCATGGGATTCTCCAGGCAAGAATACTGGAGTGGGTTGCCATGTCCTTTTCCAGGGGGTCTTCCCAACCTAGAGGTCAAACCCACGTTTCCTGTGTCTCCTGCAGTGCAGGCAGTTTCTTTACCACTGAGCTACCTGGGAAGCCCTAACATCTGCAGTAAAACTGCCCAAATGGCATCTAATGCATGGTCCACCTCCCCTCTGACAGGAGGGGATTGGAAAGATGTCCTGGGGGACTGTGTGCTAAGCCAGGAAGGCTCTGTCTTGGCTCCAAGTTCCTGAATTCTACCTGTCGTTGGACAAGAGGCCACTTAAAAATAAAGATGGGCCAGCATGGTGCTGTAGGTCTCAAGGGAAAGATGGTGCTAGTTATAGTCAAATGGATGAGACAAGGGGTCACAGGTGCTTGGTAAGGTCAAGGTGAACCCAGGGTCCAAGCCAGATGGTGTCCTTCCAGTCCCATTGTTCCCAGCCCTGACCCCACACTGGAAGCAGTTTGTGAACTTTGAAACCTACTGATGCTCAGCCCTGAGCCAAAGGATTCTGATTTAATTGGCCTACAGTGTGACCTAGAGTGCATAAGTGTTCAACCAGGTGATTCTAAGCCTCAGAAAGGGATGAAAACCGCTGATTCCTAATTCAATGTTTTCAGAATTTAATTTGCATACGAGTCACCTGAAGCTCTCATACATTATGAACGTTCCCATCCAGTGGCCCAGGATTGGACCTGAGATCTCCATTTCCAATAAACTACCAGGCAATGTTGATGTTTTTGATCCATGGGGCACACTCAGAGTAGCAAGTTTTAAGAGGCTTCACCCTCCTTGGCTGTTAATGGTAGAAAGTCTTCAGTTGAGATCATTCTGTTCTTTCTCATGCATTCTCTTTAGGCTGTGTCTGTCTGGAAATGAAGTGTGCAATTTGTGGTCAAAACCATGGTTAAAGGGATGGCTAAGGATGAATAGTTCCGTTCAGTTCAGTCACTCAGTTGTGTTTGACCCTTTGCGACCCCATGGACTGGAGCATGCCAGGCTTCCTTGTCCATCACCAACTCCCAGAGCTTGCTCAAACTCATGTCCATTGAGTCAGTCATGCCATCCAACCATCTCGTCCTCTGTCTTCCCCTTCTCCTCCTGCCTTCAATCTTTCCCAGCACCAGGGTCTTTTCCATTGAGTCAGTTCTTCACATCAGGTGGCCAAAGTACTGTAATTTCAGCTTCAGCATCAGTCCTTCCAATGAATAGTCAGGACTGATTTCCTTTAGGATGGACTGGTTGGATCTCCTTGCAGTCCAAGGGGCTCTGAAGAGTGTTCTTCAACAACACAGTTCAAAAGCATCAATTCTTTGGTGCTCAGCTTTCTTTATAGTCCAACTCTCACATCCATACATGAATACTGGAAAAACCATAGCTTTGACTAGATGGACCTTTGTCAGCAAAGTATTGTCCCTGCTTTTTAATATGATGTCTAGGTTGGACATAGATTTTCTTCCAAGGAGCAAGAGTCTTTTAATTTCATGGCTGCAGTCACCATCTGCAGCGATTTTGGAGCCCAGAAAATAAAGTCTGTCACTGTTTGAATTGTTTCCTCATCTACTTGCCATGAAGTGATGGGACTGGATGCCATGATCTTCATTTTTTGAATGTTGAGTTTTAAGCCAGGTTTTTCACTCTCCTCTTTCATCAAGAGGCTCTTTAGTTCCTCTTTGCTTTCTGCCATAAAGGTGGTGTCATCTACATGTAAGAAATTCAGGTTCTGAGTAGGCTTCTGTTTCCTCAGGAAAACTGAATTGCCTGATGATTTTCTAACATTTCCCTTCAAAGTCTCATCCAGCCTAAAACCTCATTCTCTGTCCACCAACTTTTGTCTAAGACGAGAAGCAGTGCTATAAGTCTATGGCCTTAAACTCACTGCGACTGGAAAACCTTCTTGCTTTAGCTTTTGATATTCTGGATTCTCTCTTGATCCAGAATTGGAGGGCAAGTGGTGTGACAGCCAAAGAGCCCCGTCTGTGTCACAGTCTGACCTCTGGAAGTTCTTGAGTTACTTTGAGGTTTATAGAGCTGACTCCCAAGGACACAGACCAAGCAATTTCTAAGTGGTAGTTAATACAAGGTACTTTTATTTCTAGATTGTTTGGATTAGCCAAATAGATACATGCAAAATGTATGCAAAGCTAATATCCAAAGTTTTAAATACACAGATGTAGAGAACAGACTCGTGGACACGGCAGGGGAAGGAGAAGGTGGGACGAGTTGAGAGCAGCATTGAAACATATACATTTCTGTGTATAAAATAGCTAGTGGGAAGTCCACTAGCGCAGGGCGTCCAATCCCGTGTTCTGTGATGACCTAGAGGGCTGAGATGGGAGGGAGGGAATCTATGTATACTTAGACCTGTTGCAAAGAGCCAACTCATTGGGAAGGACCCTGAGGCTGGGAAAGACGGAGGGCGGGAGAAGGGGCAGACAGGAGGTGAGATGGTTGGATGGTATCATTGACTTAATGGGCCTGAGTTTGAGCAAACTCTGGGAGAGAGTGAAGCACAGGGAAGCCTGGGGTCTCGATGAGTCGGAGATGACTGAGCAACTGAACAACAACCAATTCACATTGTCGTACGGCAGAAACCAACGCAACGTTGCAAAGCAATTATCCTCCAAGTAAAAATAAATTAAAAATAAATACGAAGTAGTGGCAATTTTCATAACCTGCCAACTCTGGGTTGTTGCGATCAGTGTTTCTTTTAGGAATGTGGGCTTAAAGAAGCTCATAGCCGAGGTTGGATGGAGAAGCCAGGAGACCCTTTGGGGGCACTGGCTTGGGGGGGATGCTGGCTAAGGGTGAAGGAGGAAAGCGGACACGCACGCGTTCTCCTCGGGGACAGTGCCAGCACCAACTTCTTTAAAATGACTTCTAAAGTCTCAGCCTCCCTCCAGCCCAGGCCAAAAGGCCACCTCTTTCTCTGTCTTCCTCTAAACTTAGCTGGCACTTTATCTCCGCTGTGCTTCTGGCACGGATCACTTTTCTCATCTCTTAATCCTCTATAAATATTCATAGGCTATAAGAAACGATCCCAGGAAGCTGGCTCCCTGGTTGCATAGCTGATGCTTCTGGATAAGTAAATCATGCCCACCCCTTGAGCATGGAGTATGGATTAGGTGACGCTGGGGACGATAGCAGAATGAAAAGAGCAGGAGTTGGTATCTGTTCCCAGGCTCAGCGGCCCACACACCCCCTCTCACTGTACCCACGATGGTCTGCGGTGATGCTCTCTCGCCCACCACTCTAAGGATGGCACCTGCTGGGGCTGGGCGTGGGGGTGGCAGTGAGTCAAGAGTCCCTCTCCGGGAAGCTGACTCTGCCTCTTGTTTGAGATTTGTGAGGAGAGGCACTTCAAGCAGTGTCCAATTAGCCGGTCATTAATTCTTGCTCAAGCAGTAAGCAAAGAATACAGCCGGATGATGTCATAACTCTTCGGGTCCAAACAACTTAATGAGTATTTATGTCCTAATGACTTGGCAACCATGTGCAAAAGTAATGTGCATACATTGAGAGAAGTCTTAACTTTGCACTTTATCCTCAAATAACCACACTGACTAATGGGTGCGTTCGCCTGTCGGACACCGTGTGATTTCTCAAATCTTAGAATTAGACTGGATGCTGTCAACTGTATTCCCTGTTCCTCATTGGTTGGTTGGATGGATTGGAGGTACACGGCAGCCTCCAGAAGTCCAGCTTCCTGGGAATGTGGAGCGCACGGAAGGGATTGTAGCATCTCATGCTGAAACTGAATTTTACCTGGAGGTAGAGGTTCCCATGGGGTCTGAGGGATTCACCATGCCTTCTAGGATTGTCAAAGATCCTATGGGCTCTCCTCTTTGTTCACTGCCTTGTCCAGGGCACGTCTGCACATAGTTTGAGAATAGGGGCTATAACTAAAGATTCTGAGAATGACCTCAGAGGGAATAGAGTATCTTAACTGAACAGTGTTTGAAGACCGAGTGCCTTGAGTGTACTGTAGCCACAGTGCAGCAGGGAGTGTTCAGATCAGTCTGGAACAGAGAGGATGCTATCATGTCATCCTAGCAGAGAGTCCTAAAGTGTGTGTGTGTGCTTCGCTTCAGTCGTGTCCGACTCTTTGTGACCCTATTGACCATAACCCACCAGGATCCTCTGTCCATGCGATTCTCCAGGCAAGAATACTGGAGGGGGTTGCCATGCCCTCCTCCAAAGGATCTTCCCAACACAGGGATTGAACCCACATCTCTTACTGTCTCCTGCATTGGCAGATGGGTTCTTTCACCACTAGAGTCACCTGGGAAACCCCATTTTGGGCACCATGGACTGATTTAATGGAAGAGAATTTTTACATAGACACAGGTTAGGGCTTGGTTTCGGGATGATTCAAATACATTGCATTTATTTTCACTTTATTTCTATTATTATTGCATCAAGTCAACCTCAAACCATCAGGCATTAGATCCTGGAGGTGGGGGACCCCTGTCCTAAAGTAAAATGTGATTCCTTCTCGTAAATAAATAGCTCAGTGGAGAAGACATTTTCCCCCTCATTCCGCATGCACTGGTTCCGAGCACCTGGAATATGTCAGCGGACAAAATAGATAAAGCTTCTGTCCTCGTGAAACTTACATTCTGTCCTCCTTATCTCAATGCCTAGAAGAATGTGGAGCATCACAGCCCTGGAATTCTTTTGTCAGGCAACATGAGAAAGTCATAAAAGGGCTTTTATCTCCTCTGAAGTTCTATTTAATGATTTATTTTCAAAGATTAGGATTCTGCAGAAAACAAGCATACTTAAGATATTTAGAACCTTATCAGTGACTGAACTAGAGGGAATTATCCTATATTAATGAAAATCAATGATCTATGAATAGGATATTAATGAAGACTGATGATCTATGAATGCCGTGTGGGCGAGGAAGCAGTTCTTGCTAATAGGCTGATTATTCTCAGACTGTTGATACAAAACTGAATCGGAATGATGGTCTGGTAAGTCACCCTCATCTTTGTTTATTCTCAGGAAGTGTTTAATGGCACGTGCTTTGGAATATGGGTTATCTGATCGTGTTCTTTAATTTTCTTTATGGCATCTAAGAAATAGCACATGGATTTTTCTATTCTATCTTGCAACCTCAGATAGCAGTATTCACTGCCTAACATCAGATGAGAAGGAAGAGAAATGCTTCATTTTGTCTAAATCATGAGAGCCATTTCGGGACTGGCTGTAGTGGGAAAGGAGTCACCCAGTACCTTTGTGGGAGAAGCTGGAGCTTTTACATCATATTCTGACTGAGTCAGCTTTCGCCCAGCCCATCCCCCCAATCAAAAATAAATTAATGAATAAATCACTGCAGTAAACATCTTGTGAGATTTAATTTAAGACCCGATCGTGGCACCAAAAGTCCCCTAAGCACCATTTTCTGGACTTTGCACTAAAACAAGTTAGCATGAAATGTGGCCTCTATATAAGATGAAAAATAAAAATGATTTTCCCCGCATCAAGGGTTATATATCCATGAGTATAAACCACATCGTCCATAATCCACAACTTAAAAATAACCATTGCCTAAGATTTTTATTTATAGCCTGCTAGTCTTCATAGTTTTATATGTCTATGTACATAATTTAATAAGTAATTTGGTTTACATCCCCCATGTAATCTCTGTCTTTTCATTTATATCTTGCACATTTCTCCAGGTCGCTAAATATTTTTTCTAAAACATAGTTTTGACTGCTGTATTTCAGAGTGTAAGTAAGTATTAGTTGCTTAGTTGGCCCGACTCTTTGTGACCCCATGGACTGCAGCCCACCAGGCTTCTATGTCCTTGAGATTTTCCAGGCAAGGATGCTGGAGTGGGTTGCCATTTCCTTCTCCAGGGGATCTTCCCAACCCAGGGATTGAACCTGGGTCATCTCAGAGTGTAGAGAGACACAATTTATTTAATTCATCCCACTTATGAACATCTAACTTGTTTTTAATCCTATAAAGTAAGTTTAATGAAATTATCAAAGATTTTAAATTTAGCTATCATAAGGCATTTATTAAAACATGAAAGTTGATATTAACTGAAATTTACTAGTTCTTTTCTTCGCTTATTCATCACATGTTTATTGGGCATTTACTATCTACAAAAGGGAATGCTGTCCTCTGTGAGAGGCACAAAGGGAGTTTACATTTTGAGCCCCAACTTTACACAGTTTGCATGGAGTTGAGGCATTTACGTGAAGAAGGGGCTGGGCTGTTTGGGCTAAGCTGCGTAGGGACAGCTGCGTAGGGACAGCCACTTTTCAGCCGGGCACTAAGTGACCTGGTCACACTGAACTGTCAACAGCATGTGCAGAAAACAGCGATGCTTGCAGAAGAATTCCTCCTGTCATGAATTTGGTTTAGGATAGGAAAATAGAGAGAGAGAAAGGAAAGGCAGTTTATCATAGGGCCTGGAAATTAGGAAAATTATTTTAAGAGAACATGCATATTTTCAAATAATCCCTACTGAGAACAGATGCTGAAGCCTGGGAGATGTATTCTGACTCTAGCTCATCTGTTAGGGTATTTGGCCTGTAGCACCCTTGACATCACTGGAAACTAGTTGACGTTGAAATATGGTGCTGGGTCTCAAGTCAGGAGAGCTGATCTCTGCAATTTCCTTTTCTGCTTATTAATTAGGAGTCCTACACTGGCTGATTTATCTCCCGAGCTTCAAGCTGCCCCATTGGTCAAGCTGGATTTGGGGACAACTCAAATTTAAAAAAAAAATACAGCAGCAGATGGAATAAACTGCATAATATCACAAAACTTGGAAGACTTAGTATTGTGGATAAAAACTCTAAAGTAAGAAAACCACATACTTTTTGGGGGAATGTATTATGGACTTTTATTATTATTATTTTTTAATTTTTATATGTTTTAAAGGTTACTTTCCATTTAGCTATTTCAGAATTTTAGCTGTTTTCCCCATATTGTACAATATATCCTTGAGCCTGTCTTACACCCAGTAATTTGTACCTCTCACACCCTGCCCTGTATCACACCTTCCTCCTCACCACTGGTAACCACTGGTAACCACTGGTAACCGCTGGTAACCACTGGTTCGTCCTCTGTATCTGTGAGTCTGCTTCTTTTTTGTTATCATCAGTAGTTCAGTGTATTTTTTAGATTCTGCATATAAGTGATATCATACAGTATTTGTCTTTCTCTAACTTATTTCACTTAGCATAATGCCCTTGAAGTCCATCCATGTTGCCGCGAATGACAAAATCCCATTCCTCTTAATGGCTGAGTAATATTCCATTGTATATATATATGTACCACATCTTCTTTATCGGTTCATCTGTCGATGAACACTTAGGTTGCTTCCATGTATTGGCAATTGCAAATAATGCTGCTGTGAACATTGAGGTGCATGTGTCTTTTTGAATTAGTAGAAAATCACCTGTTTTAAAATGAATCCATTTACAGGGTTATTTCAGAAGCCCCCAAATTCTTTGTGAGAATGAATGAAAGAGGGAGAGAGGAAAGGAGGAAAGGAGGAAAAAAGAAGAAAGAGAGGAAGAGAGAAAGTGTTGGAACTAAGAGATGTTAGTGAAGCCTCACTTGGATGGGTGTGGGGGTTGAAGGTCTTCGTGTGACTCTGGACTGGAAGGCATGCAGGTCAGTGAGAACACCATTACACCATTTCCTGGAGATTGTGTTACTGCCTTCTCTGGCTAAGGATACCCACTAATGATCCAGCGAGTAAGCCTTTGAGAACTATCAATGGATCCTCTCTGCTTGGTTGAAAGAGAACCTGCTCTAGTCTCCTGAGCAGTTATTTCTGAACTTTTTCTCCCTTTAATTCTTTTCTCCAGTGGGATGTTAAATCAGGTCTGATCCCAGAGGCTAGGGTGATCAACTCACCCCCGTTTGCTCAGAACTTTTCCCATTATAGGCTTCCCTGGTGGCTCAGTTGGTAAAGAATCCACCTGCAATGTGGGAGACCTGGGTTCGATCCCTGGGTTGGGAAGATCCCCTAGAGAAGGGAAAGGCTACCCACTCCAGTATTCTGGCCTGGAGAATTCCATGGACTGTACAGTCCATAGGGTCGCAAAGGGTCAGACATGCCTGAGCGACTTTCACTTTACTTCACTTTCCCGTTTTAGCTCTGAAAGCCCTATGTCCTAGGAACACTCTCGGTCACAGATACACTGCTGTCCTGCCAAAAGCTGCATTGAGGGTTTGGATACTGTGATCAACGAATCAGAGGAAAATGGCTTCCTGTTTGAATGCAAAATTTCCAGAATGAAAGGCCTTATTTGTACTCTCTGAAATATGCAGAGATAACCTTGTGGGAACCAGAGGCATCAGAGATTTGCTGAAGGTCACGCAGTTCAGGCGTGGTGGGGTCCAACTCAACTTTGATTTCCAGTTTTGAGTCAAAGCTGTTTTCATTCCCAGCTACTCTTTGTTTGCCTATATGGGATATGGGCTTCCCTGGTGGCTCAGATGGTAAAGAATCTGCCTGCAATGTGAGAGACCCAGGTTCAGTCCCTGGGCTGGGATGATCCCCTGGAGTAGGAAATGGCAACTCACTCCAACATTCTTGTCTGGAGAATCCCATGGACAGAGGAGCCTGGCGTGATAACAGTTCTGACTCCGCAGAGTCGGAGACAACTGAGCAACTAACACACACACATAGGGAATATAAACTTAGTTTCAATTGATGAAGACAGTTAGACATAGAAGCATAAGAAAAATTAAACTCTGGGTCTGTACCAGGATGGTAGGATTATTAAAGAGAAGAAGCTCCCATGCAAATGCAATGTTAAACTACTTCCTTATGCACAAGATAAGATTATCTTATTTGATGAATATTCTATGGTGTATTGCTCCTGCCAGAATGTGGTATATAAGGTAGCAGTTGATAAAATCAACTCTGAGATGTTTTTTAAGGTCCAGTTTAGAGAAAAATAAATTATGCTTTACGAGTCAGCGTTCATTCAGACTGCAAACATTTGATATGTTTTTCATTTCTATCCAAAACCATGGATAGCTATAAATCCTCAGAAATTGATAAAGATGCTGGAAACTTTGGAAGAAAGATCCAATTTCCTTCAGAAAAGTGGATAGAAGTCCTTTCACATTACAGGTCAACTGCATATTTGTAGCTTTTATTAGCATTTCTAAGTCAGAGCAGAGTGATTCTGGGTGGCTGCAGGAACGGTGCAGCCCCAGTTGGAGTTTTATCATCACCGGGTGATGTATTACCGAGTCTGGCAATGAGGCTTTCAAGAGACTTCTTATTTCTCTTAAGTCCCTATAGAAATAATACCACTCGGTTTCATCCAGAGTAGCTAAAAACTTCCCTAATGGTGAAATCTCTGGGTAGGTCCAAAAAGGCTCTCTAGGTATTGTGCCATGCAGACATTTTCTGAATTAAAATGTCCTTTAGCAAGTGTTTACTTGTATATCAATTATTTATCTTTTATTGAGACACAGTTGACCTACAAATTTGTGTCAGTTTCAGTTGTACAACATAGTGATTCAGTATTTTTGCAGATTATACCCCATTTTAGATGACTGGAAGATATTGGGTGTAACTCCCCGCGCTGTACAGTAAATCCTTGAGGCTCAATCTGTTGCACGTGTAGTAACTGGTGTGTATGAATCCCATGCTTTTAGTTTGTCCCTCCAGTCCCCCTCTAGTAGCCACAAGCTTGTGTGTCTGTGAGTTCATTTCTGTTTTGCACAAGTGTTCATTTGCACTATTTTTACATTCTGCATGGAAGCGCAGGGGCATGGGTTTGATCCCTGGTTGGGGAGCTAGATCCTACATGCCACAGCTAAGACCTGGTCCAGGCAAATAAATAAGTATTTTTAAAAAGAAAAGAAAAAACCAAACTTTGACATCTCCGAAGTTCATCATCTGAGAAGGGCAATAATCCAACTCATAATTATTGAAAAGACGCAAGCAACTGAATGTTGTAATGCATTAAAAAAGTTAATTATGTTTTCGGTTAGTAAACCCTTCCAAGTTAGATTCTTTTTTTTTTTTCACCCTTGAACCCAAAATAACTGTAAGCTCACAATGGAATGTGTTAATAGCTGAGGCTGTGTATCTCAAAATAGTGAGAGTCCCATCTTTTCAGTTTAGATAAGCAACATCTGCTCTGTGGTGTTTGTCTTTTGGTCTAAAAAAATACTGTACTTTCAACATCAATTTTAGCAGGTTTGGGTTGAAAATAACCTCGCCCAATAAACAGAAGTAACTGACAATAAAATTAGCATGACTTTGTCAATTGGTCCAATCTATGCAACTGATGGATCTGTTTCTATCACTTTGGCAAATCCCTTATTTATTAGTTCTATCCATTTATAGCGCACAGATGTCTAATTCATTCATTCAGAATCTTTCAAGTCCTGATTGTTCAATGTTTACTTGAAGTTTTGGCTTTGGTTAATAAATCATTTCTTGACCTCCGACAGTTTATTTAAAAAACAAAACAAAACCTTTCTTTCCTCCCAAAGAGTGCTCTCCCAAACTATCAGATGAAACCATAACAGACTGCAATCCCTGATCGCAATAAATGAGGAATTTTTAATTGTAGCCCAGGTTCAAAATCACAGTGTTCAACCCCTGCCTCATGATCCTAACCCTCAGTCAAGGATAAGAACCACTGAATCCTAATTCAGTGCTTTCCAAGTTTAATTTGCGTGAGTCACCTGAAGCTCTCATGAATGTACGCTCTCATCCTGTGGTCCAGGACTGAACCTGAAATTTGCATCTTCAATAAACTACAGGTGATGTTGGCGCTTTCAGTCCATGGAGCACACTCATGAAGTAACTGGCTTTAAGTGGCTTCGGCCTTCTTAGCTGTTAATGATACCCTGGTCCTCAAGATTCTTCACTCATGATCTTTTCTGTTCTCTTTCCTGCAATTTCCCAAGTTCCTGGATTTTTGAGCTCTAGAATAAACATGAGACTCTTCCATTTTCAGATACCAAAGAGATTTGCATTCAGGAGGGACTAACCTGGCTTGCGGTTCTCTCTGTTTTTTTCTTTTTTTTCTCCCCAGCCACGCCTCTGAGCTCACTTAAACCCCCGAGAGTGGACACGGCTCCAGTGGTTCCACCTCCCTATCAAAGGAGAGATTCAGACAGATACTGTGGGCTCTGTGCGGCCTGGTTCAACAACCCGCTGATGGCTCAGCAGCACTATGATGGCAAGAAGCACAAAAAGAACGCGGCACGGGTCGCTCTGTTGGAGCAGCTGGGGACGACGCTGGACATGGGCGAACTAAGAGGTAAGGGAGACTTCTGATTTCTGCCGCGGAACTGGGCTTTCTGAGAAAGGATGGTGTTTTCACAAATTAGGATGATTCTTCTTATTGCTTTGCTTACTAAGGACAATTCTAGGCTTCTCCAAAAGGAATAGAAGGAAACGGAAATGGACATGAAATGACATTTTGCCATCTCCTTTCTTTCAAAGTATTTAGGGTTGTCAGATTTTGATTGACTGTGTTTCAGATCAGAGCGACCCATCCATGAACCAGAGTTTTTCTTTCTGCTTTATCTTTAAGCACCTTATCAAACGAATGCTTTTGTACATGAGTTGTAAGAGAGCAGATGCAACAAAGGCCAAATGCCATTATCTTCGTTTTAAATTTTTGTGCTTTTATGAAGTCAGCTGAAATAAAGCAGCCTGTTGACTCTATTTCATGGCTTAAAGTAAGCCCGAGACCTCTGCATGCATATTAGGAAGTTGAGGTAAGACAGTGCTGTGGACCAGTGTGGAATCAATACTTGGCTCCTTCCATTCCCCTGCCTGACACGTATTTTCTGTTGCTCGGAAACCACGGAGCATCAGAAGTCCATGTGAGATTTCATAGAAGCTGCGAAGTGGAGACTTGTAAGTCATAGAATGAGGATCAGTCCTATGGATTCCTAAGGAAGCCAGAAACCAGTCTGTGGGACCTAGTGGAGTATTTGATTGTCAGCGGCCACTCAAGCAGTTTTGGATGACCTACACAGTTTTGATTAGCTGCTGCTGGCATTGTAGACATAGAAATGCATTTTCTCAGAAACATAATTCTGCAAAAGGTGTTCTACTGCATCTCAGATATTTTATGGGTTAGATACTCTTTTAGGGACTGACCCGGGGATCATCCATCTTAATAACTGTAATAACAGAATTTGGAAATCACTTTTGAGAATGCAATCTGGATTTAAATTGGGTTCGGTTTGTGGAGCCTACAATCCTTATCATTCTGGTTGGGCTATGAGCCTCTAAGAGGATGAACCTAGAGCATGTCTAGATCGAATAAGTGGGATAGAAGATCATGCTGAGTGAGCTGAGAGGAGGAACGGGTCACTTCTAACTGTGTTGGTTGGGGAAGACTTCACTAAAGAGAGGGACTTGTGTTGCAACTAGAAATGTGGGTGGCATTTTAGCAGGTGAGAAGACATTCCCTGTGAGCAGAATCATGTATGTTCTGGTAAAAGAGAGGAAAACATAAGAGGTAACTGAAAAATAAACACATTATCATGGAGGAATCTGGTGATTTGGCATAGATTTAAGATTGGAGGTCCATTAGGACATCTGTGGAGCCTGATGAGAGACTGAATTTTCCAAGATACATGATTAAAAACAAGAAATAAGAGCAAAGAGCAAAACCACTTTATTTTTGTGTCAGCCTTGTAGCTAAAGAGACACAACACTGAGCTTAATATTTCGGTGTGTTGGATAACCACGTCGCAGATGCTTTTGAATTGTTGGTCCTATTGCTGTCTGTTGGGGAATTACTTGTGTTCTCAGTCTCTGCCTTGTTAAAAAATACAGGAGAAGTGTTTTTTAGCTGAAGGCCTCTCCACAACTCGCTGTTCCTGGCAGATAACAAGTCTGCTCAGTGACTCCTTCACGGCAGGCACTGAAGGAGAAAAAGAGGGCTTTATTTATGTTTTGTGCCAGATATTATGATTTGGAGAAGAACGAGTCCTAGAGCACATTCTTCTTGTCTGTTTTGAATTATCAGGGCTGCCTCTTTTATGTACAACCACATCTTAATGACTTGGGTGTCTGAATTCTGTAACATTTGAGTGGTTGGTCTTTTTATACAGAAGACAAAAAGAGCTGCTCTAGGACTTGATAACTAAGTGTGATTCTGACTCAGTAGCACACGAAATGGGATTTGCATTGAACACAGCGTCCTTGAAACCAACCTTTCCACTCACCTCAGGTGACATCTTGATATATATGCTTTCAGGCATTAAATATTGCAAAAGCTTGGGGAATAAAGCAATGATGATAACCTAGCAAGTTCTAAAACACACACACACACACACACTGTCTGCTATTTCTGGAAATCTTTTAGTGCGTGATCCATCAATTAACGAAGGCAAAAATGCTAATCAGTAAATACAGGCATATCCATAATTTTTTAAAAAATGTTGTTAAGCGGCTGGAGGATGATATGGCAATGTCAAAGGCTTCCTCTCTTTCTTAGCACTTCTCAGATTTTAGACACTACATTTACCCATTTAATTTGGTTTTCCTGATTTCTCCCTACTCCTGTAGACTCTTAGCAACTTAAAAGCAGGAATCCATGTCTGTTTTGCCCACTGATGTGTTCAGAAACACCTAGAACAGTGACAGATACAGAGTAGGCACTCAATGATTGCTGGATGAATGAATAAATAGAGAAAGCAGGATTTAAATAAATCATCTAAAATTCTGCATTTTAAACACAGCAAACACTTTAATTTCTATAAGGATCCCGATTGAATATTTTTACAAGAAATTACTTATGATTTTTTCTTCTAACTTAAAAAAAATGACATATATTTTATATATGGTGAAATGCAGAGATACTATGTTATGTAGTTCACTGAGTTTTAACCATGCAAATGCCTGTGTAACCTACATTCCTATTAAGATCCATAACTTTTCCATCATGACATCATTGCCAAGTGCCCCTTCACAGTCAACCCTAACCTCCCAATCCAGATTCCCAGCAACTTTTCTTCTTCGGTTCACCATAGCTTAGTTTTGCTTTATCTAAAACTTTGTATAAATGACCACGGAAAGTATGCATGTTTCTGGATCTAGTTTCTGATATTGCTTTGAAATGGATCCACTGGTTGCATAGAAAGCAAAGTAGCTTCTTGCTCTTTATCACTGAGTGGATTTCTTCTAGACAGAAATCCTGCAATTGGCTTATGCATTCTTCTCTCTCTCTCTTTTTTTTTGGTGGGGGAGGGTGGTATGTTGAATAAAGCTTTCCTGAACATTATTTTTGTTGTTGTTGGCAGATGTTTTTTCTTCTCTTGTTAAATATCTCAGAGTATAATTATTGGGTCATAAGTTGGGTGCATTTTTAACTGTATAAAGAAACTGCCAAAATGTTTTCCAAGTAGCTGCATTATTTTGCACACCCTAAAGCAATGTGCATGAATTCCACATCCTCACCAACATTTGTCTTTCAAATAATAGTCATTCTAGTGGGTGTAGCAGAGCATGTCATTATGGATTTAATTTGTGTTTCCTTGTAGGCTAATGGTGTCAAACATTTTTAAATGTTGGTCATTTGTGTATCTACATTTGTGAATCGTCTGTTCATGTCTTTTGTCAATTAAAAAAAAATTGGTTGTCTGTCTTTTTATTACTGGAGTAGTAAGTGGAAGGTATCCATATATTATCAACACAAATACACCCATTATGAATATTTTGTCTTAGCCTATGTCTTGGCTCTTCATTTTCTTAAATAATGTCTGGTAAGCAGACATTACTGAATTAGGAAAGTCTAGGTGGTTCAGACGGTAAAGCGTCTGCCTGCAATCCAGGAGACCCGGGTTCGATCTCTGGGTTGGGAAGGTCCCCTGGAGAAGGAAATGGCAACACACTCCAGTACTCTTCCCTGGAAAATTCCGTGGACTGAGGAGCCTGGCGGGCTACAGTCCATGGGGTCGCAAAGAGCCGGGCACGACTGAGTATCTGAACAACGAAACAAGATGAGCTTGGTCATATCACTCAGCGACCTTTTTCCACCCGCAGGTCGCCTAGGGCACCTGGGCAGGGGACGTGGGCTTTGGGGCTTTTCCAAGAAGGAAAAGCACTCTGCATTAAAAAACTGAAGAGTTTGCAAAGGCGAACAGTGCAGCTATTGCTGTGTGACAGTTACCTCAAAACTTAGTGGCTTAAAAAACTGTAGACCTTTATTATCTCTGAAAGTTTCCAGGGGACAATTTGGGAGTGGCTTGACTGGGTGATCCTAACTTGAGATTTCTCATCCCTGTGTAGCTGAGATTTCAGCCTGGGCTGCGGTTCTGCTTTGAGAGGTGGGTCATTCCATTACAGAAAGCAGAGTAGTGCTTGCTGGTCCCTGGGGGTGAGGGGAACGAGTCGGCTACAGTGGGGCCGCAAGAGGGCATTTGTAGGGTCGTGGAACTTATCTGGATCTTGATACGGTGGCGTGGCTGTGTGTGTCTCTTTGTCAAAACTCATGTAACTGTATCCAAGGAGACAGTGACACGTCAGTTTCAAGAGTCAAATTAAAAAAGAAATAAAATGTGGCTCACTCATGTGATGCAGGAGACCTCGGTTTTTCTCTTCGTGGGCTCCTCCCAGGGATTTTGAAGATGTTCATGTTGTAGTCTCTGGCTTCCCATGGAGCCTCAAGTGGAGGCCATTCTTTTTAGGATGCTCCAAGGTCACGTGGTCTTGCTTCCATTACTTTTTATCGGCTGGAAGTCACTGGTGGTGGTGGTGGTTTAGTTGCTAAGTCGTGTCTGACTCTTGCAATCCCATGGACTATATAGCCCGCCAGGCTCCTCTGTCCGTGGGATTTCCCAGGCAAGAATACTGGAGTGGGTTGTCATTTCCTTCTCCAGGGGAATCTTCCAAACCTCAGGGGTCGAACTCATGTCTCCTGGGTCTGCTGCATTGGCAAGCAGTTCTTTTACCACCAAGCCACCAGGCAAGCCCTAGAAGTCAATACCAGTCACTGTTCAAGTTTTGGTAGGGAATTCACCTCTATCCCTGAAGGGAGGGTCATGAGAAAACATGTGGACACTGTTAAACCACCACAGTCATAATGCAGGCAAATGACTGACCCATGTGACAAATTGCACACTTGTAGACTTTGGAGTGAAAAACATTTCATCCACAGGTGGAATTAATATGTACAAAAGACACATCAAGTCATGGACTTTGTTTTAAACAAATCTAAAAGAGATTTCTGCCTGTTCTCATGAGAACCAGATCAACAGGAAATAGTTTCTCTGAGGTCCTCTGCCCAAGACTTGATGGATGTCATGGGTGGAATTGACAGAGACAGGGTAGGTTGCTTAAGCTTCTCCATGTGAGTTTTCAACAATCCTTTCTTCATCTGACAACCACTTTCCCTTAGGGTGTGGCCACTCCAATACTCTGGGGGATTCCAGAGATTTGGGGGCCTAATTATTAATAACTGGAGTTTCCAGCTTGTTTAGGGGCACCCGATCTCCCTGTGAGATGATAGAACCAGAACTTCTGATCAGTGACTCAAGGTCAAGATTTTAGAAACAGAAAGCTAGTTATTTGTCAGTTCTGTTTTTCCTTTTTGACTCCTTCTTTTACTTCTGCATTTCTTTCCCACTTCATTCCACTAACATTGAACGCCTACTAGGTACCAGGTATGAAGTCCTGGAAATACTGCAGTGAATGAAAAAATAAGGTTCCTATCTTGAGAAGAAGCAGGAAACAAAATATGTTTAGCTGATGACAAGCATGAATAGGAGGCAGGTAGTTTCCTTTCGATGGGAAGGTTAGTGACAGCCACTCAGAGAAGCTGCTATGTTGAACTGTGACCTATAAAGGAGGCGAAGGATCCCAACATGAAGCACCTGCTCCTTCAAGCAGAGGTGTTGGCAGGTGCAAAGGTCCTGTGGTAGGCAGAGGGCCTGAAGCTAACGACAGGAGAGGGGTAAAAAGTGAGACTGGATTTAGGTGAGGTCACACTGCGTAGATCCTAGTAGGTTGTTGGAAGAAGCTGTGATTTATTCTAAGTGCACACAGGTGTTTGCAGCTCATCTTACTTGTGAGTTCAAATATTCCATCTTTTCTCAGGGTCCCCTCTTACAGTGTTGGTGAGAATGTAAATTGTGCAACCGCTATGGAGAACAGTATGGAGGCTCCTTAACAAACTAAAAATAGAGATAATATAAGATGCAGCCATCCCAATTCTGGGCCTATACCCTGAGAAAACTGTAATTCAAGAAAAAAAACACGCACCCCAAATGTTTATTGCAGCATTATTTACAATAGCTAGGACAATGGAAGCAACCTAGATGTCTATCGAAGGATGAATGGATAAAGATGTGGTGTGTGTATATGTGTGTGTATGTGTGTGTGTGTGTGTGTGTGTGTGTGTGTGTGTGTGTATGTAGTGGAACATTACTCAGTGATAAAAAAGGGACGGAGTCGTGCCATTTGCAGAGATGTGGATGGATATAGAAATTGTCATACAAAATGAAGTAAGTCAGAAAGACAAGGACAAAATCATATATTAATGCATTAATGGATCTAGAAAAATGGTATAGGTGAACTTACTTGCAAAGAAGAAACGGATAGACATAGAGAACAAACGTGGACATCAAGTGGGGAAGGCATGGTGGGATGAACAGGGAGATGGTGACTGACGTGTGCACACCACTGATACTATGTATAAAACAGATAAGTAGTGAGAACCATAGTCCCACCTTTCTCTACTTTAGGGCTTGGTTCATTTCCACCATGGGTCACCGGCTCTTCCCTCTGTTGAAGAACAGGTCCTGCTCTTGTCATTCCTGGGAATGTACCCTTTAGCTGCTTCCTTTGTTCAAGGTCATGTTTCTCAAACCGCTAGCAGGTTTTTAGGGTAGCACTCCTTTCTGGTAAGAGGTCCATCTTTCGCTCGTGGCGTTTAGGGCTAAGAGAAAGCTCTGGAGTTCCTTTAGCGTGAAGGTCATGAACAACTGACCGAGGACTCTCTGATTTTAATTTCTCTCTAATTTGTGGCTGCACTGGGTCTTTGTTGCTGCACGTGGCCTTTCTCTAGTTGTGGCAAGTGGGGACTGCTCTAGTCACAGTATTTGGGCTTCCCATTTCAGTGGCTTCTCTTGTTACAGAGCACAGGCTTGGTTGCCCCGTGTCGTGTGGAAACCTCCCAGACCAGGGACTGAACCTGTGTCACCTGCATTGGCAGGCGGATTCTCAACCCATGGACCACCAGGGAAGTGCCCAAGTTCTCTTTAATCGTGTTTGTTGCGGGCCAGGGGTGGAAGTAGAACAGAACTTTCTTGACAGCCTCGAGGAGGAAACCAAGCTTGGGAAAAAACTTGTTGGCTTCTGCAGAAAAGCAGAGGTGTTAAAGGAGAGGCATTAGGTGCATCCAGGCATGTTTGGGCAGTTTATTCATAGGAAAATGGACTGAAGAGATGCCCACTGAAGTCTTCATTTCAGAGCAGAGGATTCCAGCCACTGATTAAGCCTTGTCTAAGTGGGCAAGTGATAGAGCCCTGTGAAGCGGGCAGTGGGCATGGAGAGGCGGGACTCCCAGACTGTGAGATCAAGTGAGTCTTGAAGGATACTGAAAGATGTGCAGGTCAGGCCGCCGAGTGGTACCACGCTGCAGGCGGAAGATGGAATTCACGCAGAGGCTCGGGAGCCAGGGACAGCAGCGCCCCCTGGAGGAGATGTGTGGGGGTGGTTGCAGCTCGCGTGCTGCGTGCTAAGTTGCTTCAGTGGTGACCCACTCTTTGCAACCCCAGGGACTGTAAGTGCCTCTGTCCGTGGGATTCTCCCAGGCAAGAATACTGGAGTGGGATCCTCCTCCAGGGGATCTTCCCGACCCAGGGATCAAACTTGCATCTCTTACATCTCCTGCATTGTAGGCAGGTCCTTTACCGCTAGCGCCACCTGGTAAGCCCAAATAAATTATGATGGGCGAAAAAAAAATTCAGAACAGTGGTTGTCTCAGGGCTGGTGAGGATCACCAAGTGAGAGGAGCTTAAGGCCACGTTTAGGGTTCACGGGAGAAGTGGCCAGAGAAAGTCAGATCATGGTGACAGTTGAATACTTCCACGGAACCCTGAAGGCTATTGGGAGTAACTCAGATCTTTATCATGAAAATGACATGTTTGTACTTGTGGTTTTGAAAGACACCTCTACAGACAGGAACAACACAGCTGGATTAGAAGGGAGCTGGTTGGGAGGCAGGGAATTTTTTATTGGGAAGTTTCTAGTTTAATCCAATGAGAAATTACATCAACTTGAACAAAAGGAAGGAGTGGCAGGGAGGCTATCAGTAAAGGCAAAAAATGAGAAAGGAATTGGATGTGAATTCAACAAATTTGGTGGCCAGCTGGTCCTCCAGAGCCGTGGACAGCTGTCCCTTCCATGTAGAGGCAAGTCTTGCCCACGACTGACTCTTTAACAGGCCAGGCTGGGTACCCAGATACCATCAGAAACTTCTGCTGAAGTGTGAACTGTGGGCTGGGCATTTGGTGTTACCTGCCATGATGCTTATGATCTCGGAGAGACAGCAGTAAGCAGTCCCGAGGAGAGATCTTAATTCCCTGTCCAGGATTTGAACCTGTGTAGCATGGATGAAAACCAGGAATCCTAGCTGCTAGATCACCAGGGACCAGAGGCTAGAAGCAAAGCAGCCCTGGCTGTTTTTCCCCGCTTGAAAGTGGAACTATTTCAAGGAGGCAAAGACTGTAAAAACAGGTACGAGTTTATTATTAGAGCCACAGCATAACAAATGGGAGAGCACTTCGAGAAACAGTTTATTTAAGACGGAAGCTAGGCAGAAATACACACCTGGAGGAGAGCGGGCGTCTGAGTGAGGAGCTCAGTAAAGAGGTGATTTATATCACTTAGAGTCCTTCTGGGTCTTTGGGTACCTTTGGCCAATTATTAATATCCTGTTTCATCTTTTCATTCCTGATGGGGCCTAGGACCCTCCGCAAGAGGCGTGTGCAACTTTTTGCCAAGAGGGATCCCACCACAGAGGCCTGCGGGTGCATGCCCACACTCATTATAGTGTGGCACCTCCTCCCCTTTTGACCCCCAAGAAGCCTTCTGTGCCTGTGCACACAGGGACTTTTTCCTTGACCTCAGGAGTGAGCCCCATATCTCTTCACTTCAGCAGACCTCCGCTTCTGCCTCTAGCTTTGTCCTTGGAGTGTCTGGCTGAGAACAAAATTTCAGCTTTACTCCACTTGACAAACACCAGCTGTCTAGTCCAGGTCCCCACCTGTCTCCTACCTCACTTTTAACCCAGTCGTGGACTTGGCAAGGTTTCTGGAGGGCAGAGTCCATACCTTATTATTCTTTGCATCACCAACAGTGTCCAAAACAATGTATCCTTGATGGAAGGTCCTGAGTGACGGCCAAGCGCTTGAATGGCCTCACACTTGTTTAAGCAACCCTAGTTTTCTCTGGTGCTCTCAGAATTATGGGTCTCAGATGGATGACTGAACATTTCCCACTGCTGAATTCTTGATTAAAAAAATTCCTATGTTAAGTGAGGTGTCTTTTTATTCCATTTAAGAAGTTAAAACTAAAGCCTTAGTTCATTCCTCTTAGAAATATTTTCAATCTTGGAGAGCTGTATGCATTTTATCTAGTTGAGAATCAGCAGAAAATAGGACCTTTAAGCAGATATGATAATTATAGAACATAATTCTAAATTGAATGGTAGGGGAAGAGGTGCCAGAAGAAAATGCTCAGCTTAGATTACACCTGGTTATTTTTGCATTATTATTTTTAATGTGTTTTGACACCTCAGCTGTTGCATCTAGACTTGCTCTGATCTTCAGAGCCCACATTTTGGGTTAGATAATTAAACTGCTTAAATGGCTCGTGTTCCTGTCATACTACTGGTGTGGGAAAATAGGGTGATATGGAAGAAATCATTTTCATTCAATCATTCATTCATTCATGCTTACTAAGTACCTATTACGTACCAGGCTCTGTGCCTGAAATTACATGGAATATTCAAATGTCTGTGACTCATCCTCTCACCTCAAAGAGTTTAAAGTCTTGAGAACAAGGGGAAGGGCAAAATAATATGTTTATTAAAATAAATGTAACACAAAATATGAAAACAGAAAACAGAGCTTAAAAGCCAACCCAGTACGATGTTTGGGGGAATTGAAAATAGAGGAATGAGGACTTCCAACCTGGAGTCAGCATCAGGACACGTGGAAACTGATGACCAGTTTCTTGAGCGCAGAGGACCAGCGTGACTAAAGGTGTGGAGGGGTGGCAGAAGTGTGAACACCATTCGCAGTCAAGTTCAGTGGAGTTAGATGTGTGAGTGAGATGAAGCTGAGAAGATAAATCAGAACCAAGTTATAAATAGCTTCCATGTCAGGCAAGGCTGAATTTTATTTGCTAGCCATGACATTTTTTTTTTTTTTTAAGTAGGAAGATGACTGGTCTCATCTGTGCTTTTGGGGGATTGCTGTGTGATGGATTGGAGTAAGGGGATTCAGGAGGCCAGGAAACTAAATAGAATCGATGCAGGGGCCATTGTGAAGGCTTGAGGGGCCTGAGGTCCAGCAGGGGGAGGGGAGAAATGGGTCCCCTGAAAGATAACTCATATTTCTCTTCGCATGGTTCAGCAGACTCTACCTTCCCCACCCCAGTCAAATGAAGAGGCATCAGAGCATTAGAATTCTGAAAGACACCTGGCAAGGCCTTGGGAACACTAACAGGAAAAATAGAAATTTAATGAGTAATATGAATAATAACTGAAATTTTTGTTCACCCTCAAATCCAGCAAGAAATGTAGTTGATGGACACTCATGGCAGTCTGTTTACATCCTATTGGGCCATTCTTTCTTCAACTGTGACAGGTTTTGGCCCATTATTGTTCTTCGCGTAGCTAATGGATAGGACCCTGTCTAAAGAAGCTGGGCTAACTCTTCATCATCACTGACTAGCTTCCAAAATAGATGAGCTTGGTTGTTCCAAAGGAATCATTCTGCCTCCCTTTATGCATTGTGGGCAAACTCATCAAAGAGAGCCGCTTGCATTTCTAATTTCAGAGTAGGGACAGTACGTTGGAAACGGCCTTAAATTTGACACATGGAACCAGCGTCCTTGGTTTTGAGATGTCGACCAAGAAAAGGGCAAAAACAACATCAAAACACACCCACCAAAAATCCAGGTCACCTAAGTGTTCAGATGCCTGTTTTGGCTTCTCTGAGGAAGCTGACAATGTCAGCGTGAAGCGCTCTCCTCCCTCGGTGCTCTAAGGCCCTGCCTCAGTATTGATCAAAGGTCTCCGTTGTTTCCTTTAAGCTGCAGGACTAGGCTAGGATTTAGAAAAAGCTCAGCACAATGTCCCTAAGCTTCTAGGAACATGTATCTGCCATGCTGACTCTTCCAATAGCTGTGGGCTTTGTTAGGCGGGCTTTGTCATTTGACAAAATAAAGGATGCTTTGTGCAAAAATGCAAAGACAGGAGAAACCTGTCTTTTAACAAATGGAAAACTATTTTCTTTGTTTCTAAAATGATAGCTTTAACTCCATGCAAAACATAATCATGTGTCGATTTTTTTCAAAGCTGCTACAGATAGACCTAATTTTCTGCAATAGATGGATTCTATCAAAGTGGATGGCGAAAACTGAGATTAAGGGATACAAAACAAATTGTCAGATTTATTCAAAGGAGAGCCTGCCCACTGATGTTTTTGTTCACTATCTTATTTTGACTAGCATTTAATGAGCACTTAGCATATAACAGGCATTGTGATAAATCCTGGCATATAAAGATGGCATTGTCCTGCAATATAAAAGAAGACATTCTCCCATCTTCAAGAAGTCCACAGCAGGGTGGTGGCAAGCGAAATACTGTGAAAAGCTTTTTCCCTGAAGATCTCTGCTGAATCCTATGTATATAAATGCACTGAGATTCGGGAAGGGAAGCACACACACACATAAACAGTCTATCCTACGCTTTTGATCTATTTTTCAAATAGATTCTGCTACTGGCAATTATCGTCACATGAGAACGTTTTCCCAAGAAAATGAGGTTTTTCTAGTGGAGGTCAATGCAAGGGAAGAAACAGTAGGAATTCTGGTAAACTGTGTCTGGAATTTTTGAAGGGCTACATGCCCAAGGTGGAAACTGCTATATGAAATTGGAGAAATCCAGTCCTACTGAGGCTTTGCTATAATAGAGTCATCTGAAAGAGAAATCTCTTTATTTATTCATCCACTAGTCATTTAACAAATACTTCATAGGTGAAGTGTATTATATGTTACATATTATCATGCTCGATGTTGGAATGCAATAATGAACAAGACATGGTCCTTGACTTCGGGAAATTTCCAAGCTTAATAGGAAAAGTAAGCATTTTAATATTACTTAAAATATGTGCTTAAAATCCCCAAATGATTTATATATATTTATTGTAACAAACAGGACAGTTTCCCCTAAAATCTGGGGAAAAACATTTTTAACTTAAAAGTACACAATAATAAAACTGAAGGTATCTTTATAAGTGTGGAGGTTGGTGGTGTGCTGCTGATAGAAACGTCATTTAATTTTTTTTTTTTTTTGGAAGGTATATATGATGCCTCCATTAGCTAAGTGTGTTCTTAGACCTGGGTAATGAAGAAAAATATGCAATAACTTGAATTTGGAGTCTATTTTTGCAAAGTATGACAAATAATGATACACTTACTGAAATAGCTAATGGATCAGTGAAGCGGCAGCCTTGCTTTTCACAGATACCAGCTGGCAAAATGTTAAATGATTTAAAATGAGTTATCAGGCACTCCTGTTTTGTAAATTTTTTTGTGTGTAAATTTTGTAAAGGTCTTGATTTCTTACATGGTTGCATGTGAAAGAAGGGCATCCATTGCTCACTATGAACTCTCTCTTTGGAGAGGGTTGTGATTTCCCAAAGTCCTGGCTAGTGCTCAAGGTTCAGGGTAGTGGACTCAGGGTCAGAAAATCTGGAGTTGAGTCTTGTCTCTGTTACTAAGGAGCTGGGAAATCGTGATAAGTCGCTTCACCTCTCTGGACTTCAGCTTCCTCTCTTATACAGTGAAGGTGTTGGGGTGGGTCATCCACAGTGTCTGCTTTAGTATCGTCTTCCATCTAGGTTCCATCCCGTCAGTCTAAACTGCAGAGGAACACTCTACTGTAAGTCCATGTGTTTCAGGCATGGTCAACTGCATCTCTGGAATGGGATCTGGTACATCAGATTGTCCAAACCCAGCTTTAATGATGAACTGACTCCACCTCGGGCTCATGAAGAAGAGCTTTATTTTGTCCCTTCCCTATTCTTTTTGACCACTCATGGGCTTCTGCACTCCAGGGGCTAGGTACGGACTTGATTCAGGAGTGTAGTCTTTGCAAATAGCTTTTTAAATCACTATTTGACTTCAGTCTGGACAAGCTATATCTCTACTGGAAGCTCTAACCAAACCCACACAAGTAGAACTCTGGAGGCACCTCAATTTATTTGAGACTTGCTTTGAACCACCAAGGGCAAATGCCAGCTTTGGCCTCTTACTCATCTCCTTGTCTCACTTCTCTTCCCTCAATTTCAAGTACACAGCTGTACATTTCTAATTTTCAGCCCTTAGATATAAAAGTTCTTCAGTGGAGAACTTTGTAGTCAAATTGGCTTCTGCAACACACATACATACTCTTACCCACACACACATGCGTGATTACTGATCATATACATTGCTTCTAATTTTCTCTCATTTTCTCCAAATGTGGCTACTAGTCGAATGGAATCCACTCTTGCTGCACCCAATCATGGGAGTCCAGTTCTGTTAATAGTGGAATAACTCTTATCAGACGAACCCACCCATTGATAATGACTATAAACTCTGGACAATATATAAAAATCATGTACTTGGAAGCAATGAAGAGCATTCAAAAACAGGCAAGAACTCGAGGGAAGTGAATACTTGGAGGAAAGAAGCAACATTGAGTGAATTTCCCAGTTTTTATGGCTCTTTCCCTCAAGGGTGACCTCAGTCAGCAGCAAGTTGATTGGCTAAAACTTAGATAAAACAGTCTTAATAACTTGGGAACTAGAATAAATTAGATCTTGGGGACAATGGCACTAGGGATTGGAAGAAAAATTCAACAAGGAAAAGCCATAGAGCAGAAGCCTCAAATTCTGTTTTTATTACTCTTCCTAAACTTTCCCTGCCACCTAAACATCACATTCATGAAGCCAACTCCAAACAGCCTGGCAAAGGCTAAAAGGACTGAACAGAAGTTTCATCTGATACCTCCAGTCCAATACACAGACAATCAGGGAAAGTTTAAGTGGCTAAGCTCACTGTCTGCCTTAAAAAAAATAAAAATCAGTTCTCTTGGAGGACTATAACAGAATTCAGAGTTTACACAAGGTACTCTTTCATAATGTCCAAAAAAAAAAAATTACTAAGTTAATATACATGCTTATGGACAAATAAGAAAGTGTGACTGGTATTAAAAAAAAAAAAACCAATCAGTAGAGACTAATACTGAGATGATCCAGCTATTGGATACATTTGAGGACACAAAGAAAAATATTCTCATAATGAGTTAGGAAGTAGAAAATCTGATCATCAATAGAAACAAACAAAAGGACCCAGTGGAAATTTTAGATCTGAAAAACAAAATATCCAAAATAAAAATTCATCAAATGTCTTTATAGCACCAATTGGATTTGGCCAAAGAGTCAGAAAAGTTGAAGTTGTATCAATAGAAATGACCTAGACTAAAGACCACAGAGAAAAAAAAATTTTTTTAATATTAAAATACCCCAGTAGTAGTGCGTGGGGCAATGTAAAGAAGTATAATGTATATGACAGAAGAAATTACATATTTAATAAGCTCATGAACTTTAAGTAAGATAAATATAAAGAAAACTATAGCTGAGTCATCAAGTACATCATAGTCAAACTGCTGAAAACAAAAGATAAAAAAACCTTGAAAGTAGCCAGTGAAAAATTAGACATTAGACAGAGGGCAACACAATATGGTTTATAGCTGATTCCTCATTAAAACAAATTTTAAAAGATAAAAAACAAATCAAAACAAAACATTGTATCCGGAAGTCAGGGGAACTCCTCCAAGATCTGGAAGGAAAACAGCAACAAACAAATAAACAAACCCGTCAACCAGTGAAAATATTCTTCAAAGATAAAGGTGTAATAAAGACATTTTCAAATAAACAAAAACTAAAGAGTTTGTTGCCAGCAGATCTTCACTGCACGACGTGCTACAGAAGTTCTTTAGGCTGTACAGAAATACCAGATG
Organism: Cervus canadensis; assembly: GCF_019320065.1. Lineage (NCBI taxonomy): Eukaryota > Metazoa > Chordata > Mammalia > Artiodactyla > Cervidae > Cervus > Cervus canadensis. Next base: position 33,532,771 of record NC_057416.1, on the reverse strand, counting down.
GAAAATCAGATCTTCAAGATGGAATGAAAATTGCCAGGCATAATAAATATGTATATTAGCATAACAGACTTTCTTTTCTTTTAGTTTTTTTTAAAAAATACATATGATCTTTTTAAATTCAAGTTTTTAAAAATATGAGATAGAATTTACATGCCATGAAATTCACCTTTTTAAAGCATACAATTCAGTGATTTTTAGTCCATTTGTGAAGTGCTGCCATGAACACAGTTTCAGAACATTTCTTCATCCCATAAAGCCCCGCACCATGAGCATTATTTCCCACTGTCTTCTCTCCACAGTCCCTGACAACCACTAATATATATTCTGTCTCTGTCAACTTGCCTATTCTGAGCATTCTGCATAAATAGAATCGTACAATGATATGTGACTTCTGCGTCTGGCTTTCTTACTTAGCATAATTTCTTTTTTTAATCCATCTATATTGCAGCATGTATCAGTATATCATTCTTTTTATTGCTGAGTCATCTTCTATCATATGGATTACCTTTTGATTATCCACTCAGCAACTGATGGATATTTGGGCTGTTTATACATTTGACTGTCATAAATAATACTACTTTGAACATTCACATTACAGTTTCTATGCAAACATGTTTTCAGTTCTCTTGGGTATATAACTAGGAGAGGTATTGCCAGGTATGCAGTAACTCTCCATATAACTTTTTAAGAAACCGAAGACCTGTTTTCAAAACTGACTGCACCATTTTACATTCCCACCATCAATGAATGAGTACTTCAACTTCTCCACTTCCTTGTCAACACTTATTATTATCTATCTTCCTGATTCTAACTATTTCAGTTGGTGTGAAGTGGTATTTCCTTGTGGTTTTGATTTACTTTTTCCTTATTGCTACTGACATTGAGTATTTTTTCATGTTTTTGTTGTATATCGGTATATCTTTTGGGGGAATACTTGTGTATAATCTTTGCCTAGTTTCTGAGCTGTTTTTTCATTTTTGGATTGTGAGAGTCTTTTATTTAGTCTGGATACTAGACTCTTTATCAGATATGTGCTTTGCAGTTTTTTTTCTCCCATCTCTCAGTTATCTTTTCCATTTCTTAATAGTGTCCTTTGAAGCACAAACACTTTTAACTTTGCATTTTAAATTTATGTGTATGTATATTTTCTCTTTCCTCTTTTTGGTTTCCAATCTAAAGAACTCTTCCCTCATCCAACTGTCACAAAGTTTCCCCCAATTTTCTAAGAGTTTTATAGTTTTAGCATTTATCCATTTTGAATTAATTTTTTGTATAATATATGCTTTTGTATATATATGCTTTGTAATAGTATTTCAGCATCCTCCTGTTGCATGTGCATATCCATTTGTCCCAGGAACGTTGTTGGAAGGATTATTCCCTTATTGGATTGTCTTGGCATCCTTGCTGAAAATCAGTTGACTACAAATGTACGGGATAATTTCTGGACAACTAATTTTATTCCGTTGATCTATTTGTATTCCAGTATCACACAATCTTGATTATTGTCACATCTTGAAATCAAGATGTGTAAGCGCTTCAACTTCGTTCATTTTCAAGACTATCTTGTCTATTTTCTGGTTTCCCTTCCATTTCCATATGAAATTTAGGATCATTTTGTCAATTTCTCTTAAAAGAGAGCTAAGATTTGATAGGCTTGTATTGAATCTGTAACCCAATTTGGGGAATATTTCCATTTAAATAGTATTAAGTCTTCCAATCCACAAATTCAAGATTTGTTGTATTTAGTGAGGTCTTTAAAAAATTTCCTTCAACAATATTTTGTAGTATTCAGTGTACAAGTCTTATACACATTTTGTAAAGCTTATACCTAATATTATATTTGTTTTCATGCAATTGTAAGTGCTACTGTTTTCTTTATTTCTTTTTTGGATTATTTATTTCAAGTATTTAGAAATATGCTTTTAAAATATTGATCACTATCTTGAACTTTTGTGGAACTCACTTATTTATAGTGTTGTTCAAGTTTTTGATTTTGTTGTTTGATCTTTCACCTAGTTGTTTTATCCATATTTAAATCTGGATATTGAAGCTTCTAATTACTATAGTCCAATTGGCCATTTCTCATTCATTTTTGTCAAATTTTGCCTCATATACATTTGAGGTTTATTGTTAGGCATACAAATTGTTTTATTTTATTGTTAGATTGACTACATTTTCATCATAAAATATCCTTCTTTGTCTCTATACCATATGTAGATTAAATACAATCGAAAAATATAAAGAATGGAAATGTAAGGTTCTTACACTTTCTTGGAAGGGATGCAATATTCTAAATAGAATAAAAATTTAAAGTTTCTGTACAAAAGTCTTTAGAGAAAACACCAAAAAACTACAATTTATCCATTGTCTAAAAAGATAATGGATAAATTAAAATAGTATTCGAAAATAATTCAAAGAAGTCAGAAGAAACATGAAAGGAGGAGAGAAATAAAATATAGGGGGACCATAAGTAGTGAAAATGGAAGCCTTAGATCTGACCATTTGAATAACTATAGTTAAATATGAAATGATTATCCATTCAATTTAAAGGAAGAGATTTTCTGAATGAGTAAAATTCAAGACCCAACTAAACCTACCATGGAAACTCTTCTTTGTGTGTATTTATTTCAAAGGAGATATTTATTATCTATCAAGGTGAGAATAACTGACTTGTGAGAATATTAGGATTCTATTAGTAAGAGATGTGTATTATCTTAGCACAGTTACCCTGTTCTATTACTGTTACCTCACTATACGGTATGCATATTACCCCAGCTGACTATGTACATACAACTGTATACACTATACTTTATGGATGATTTAAGGGGGTTCAAGGACTTTATTTTGTTTCCTGTGGTAACTGTGCTACTCATGAGCTGTCACTTACCTTTGCTTTGGTCACTTTGCCTCCCTCGTGTGAAAATCTAGCCAGGGCCGGAAACCTTACTGCCACGCTGGAAGCGTTCCAATCATATCTCACTCGGGCATTTCCTCTAGTACCTCTGTGTTAAGGCCCTCCACACTCCTTCCATTGGGCTAAAAGGAATGTTTTTCCTCAGCCCAGAGTCTGACTGAATGTAGTTTCTCTTCTACCGATTTTTTTCTCTCTCTGTATAGATATTTTCCCAAATAAAAGTCCTTACTACAATGAACTTAGATTACCTAAGTGTTCCCTTCAGCTCTATACATTCTTCTCTCTAATCTATCAAACTAACTTAAGTACAATATATATTATGTCCTGGCTCCCCTTAAAACCTTAGGTGTCTTTTCAAATACTCTTGCTGAAAAAAAATTAGGTTCTTTCTTATCTCAGTAATTCATGGTTTTCATTCCTATCACCACTGTTTATGTATATATTAAGTAAAGTTTAAAATTTTACAATAGTTTTAGATTTACAGAAAAACTGTGATGCGAATACAGAGAATTTTTGTATGTATCACACCTAGTTTTTGTTATTAATGTCTTGTGTTTGTGTATCACATTTGTCACAGGTAATGAAATAATATTGATAAGTTATTATTAATAGAAATCCCTAATTGATCATTCTTCTTTAATTTTTACTTAATTTCCTTTTTCTATTCCAGAAGTCAATTATAGTTGTTATCTTTTAGAATACTGATGTAGTTATTATTATTTTAATTATTTATTTATGGCTGTGTCAGTTCTTAGTTGCAGCAAGTATGATCTCTGTTGCAGCCTGCAGGATCTCTCACTTAGGTGCATGTGGTTAGTAGTTGTGGTGCTCAGCCTTAGTTGCTCCATGGCTTGTGAGATTTTTGTTCCCCAACCGGGAACTGAACCCATGTCCCCTGCATGGGAAGGCAGATTCTTAACCACTGGACCACCAGGAAAGTCCCCATTATAGCAGCTAACCATGTCTCACAGTGTTTTTAGCTGTGACAGTTTCCCAGACTTGGTTTGTTTTTTTATAATCTTGATAGTTTTGAGGGTACTGGTCAGATATTTTGGAGAATGCCCCTTAATTGGTACTGTCTTGATGATTTGACTGGGGTATATGAGTTTTTGAGGCAAAGACCACAGTGGCAAAGTAGTATTGCGTGTACATACTCTCAGTGTGACTTTTACCTGTTGATATTAACCTTGACACCTAGCCCATGATCATGTCTTTGGAAAGAAGCCCACACTTAAGGAGTGGAGAGTTATCCCCCACTACCTTGAGAATGAATTGGATATGTAGATATTATTTAGAAGTCTTCTGCCTGGGAAGTGTTGTGTTTTTTTTTTTTTTAAATCTCCTCTTCATTTATTCAATCATTTATTTATATCAGTTTGAACTCATAGATGTATTTACTTTACACTTTTGGTTATAATCCCGTTCTACTCTATTTAGTTTGTTGCTTAAATTGTTCTGGTTTTACCTCAGGGAATTCTTGCAGTTAACCTTCTCTGTCTCTTTGATATACTCTTGTTACTGTGGGGTTTTCCTTGTTTTTTGTTTTGTTTACACTTCCTTATTTTTTAGCATGAGATACTTGAGGATCATCTTGTAAATTTCCTTCCTCAGTCCTAGAATTAACCATTTCTTGAAGACATCCTGGTTGCACCCCCTCTTTTTTGCTAATTATCTTAGAAACCATGATTTAGGCATTATATCTCTTGCTTACTTTGAAAGGTTTTTTTCCATTTTATTCTATCTGGTCAAATTAATTTTCTGTTATTTTATTTTTATCTTTTGGCCATGCTACAAGGCATGTGAGATCTTATTTCCCTGATCAGGGATCTAACCCATCCTCCCTGAACTGGAAATATGGAGTCTTAACTACTGGACTCCCCCTATATAGTCAAATTCTTTCTCTTCAAGTATTTTTTTGTTTTTAAATTGCATCTATGCCTTTCAGCTCATCATTCCTCTACTGGAAGAATCTCTTAAGCAGTCTCTTTCTTTAATCTATTTCCCATTTGGCATCCAGAGAGGTTTTTATAAAATACAAATCTCATTATGCCATTACCCTGGTTAAAAACCTTTGTAAGCTCAGCATTGCCCCCAGGAGAAAGTTTAAACTTAATATTGTTGGAAAGGATTTGGAGATCTGATTTCTATCTTCCTCTCCAACTTTACCTCTAAAAACTCTCAACCTCGTTTTACACTTCATCCATAGTGAAATAATTTTAGTTTCTTCTGAGTCTTTGCATAGTTACATTCCTGGGACATTGTACTTCCTCCTTTGTTTTTACCACCACACACACACACACCACACGCAGAGACACACCAACACACACACTTCACTGGGTAGATTCCTATGGAGTTTTTAGCACTGTCCTTAGATAAGCATCTTCTAGGAAGCTTTCACAAGGATGCTTCCAAGCTGGGGTCCTTCCTCAGCTCCCCACAGGGCCCCACACTGTGGTTTCACGTCACAACACTCATCGCAATGGTTGTCGTCGCTTTGCACGTCTCTTCCTGCAGGCTGAGTGCTCTGTGAGACTTTGTGCATTGTTTCATTGCTGTAGAGTTAGCGCTTAACCCAATGTCTGGCACTTGACATGCCCTGAAGAAGCATGTGTTTAATGAATCAGTAAGTGCCCCCTGGGGAATTCCCCCTCATGCTAGTCTCATGGATGTAAAGGGCCCAGACATACTTCCAAAGGAGTATGGCTTTCCAAATGTTAAGTATATGCTGATTTGTATAGGCAGAGACTCTGTAGGTATCTGAACAGGTGATGTAACCCATCTTTTGTTGCTCATAAGACAGAGTTCCTGGCCTCCCTTTTTATCATTTCCAAGTGAACACAGAAGGCAGAGTGCAACTTCTGCTGCTTGAGCCTCGTCCTGTTGTAGCATGTGGCAAGTGCTTGGTCAGACTGGGAAACCAGCCACGGAGAACTGGACAGGAATTCTAAAGCTGCCAAGACGTTTCCACCTGCACCTCCTCGCAGCTCAGAATAGAGAGTGCTCTCTAAGGCATTTCCAAACAGGTTCCAAAACTCCCGCTCTGTAACAGGAGAGCAGATAGATAAGGCGTGATGTTGCTCCCTCACAGCAGAGTTTGGCCCAGAGAAGACTTCAGTGTCTTTCAAATACCTTTCCTCGGGGAGCTAGGACGGTCATCTTGCTTTCATGAAATACGGCCCGGATGTGAGGTCTCAGACCCACCAGGATGGATATTGATCTTTACTCCTTCCAAACACTGATGCTCTTCCTCTAAATCTGATAGGGGAGAGGCCTCGCCTGCAACCCTCCTTCCTTAGATAAGGAAATGGGGAGAATATTAATAGCCCTCCTTTCACAGATAGCTTTTAGGGGAGAGAGGCTAAAACCGCCGTAGCATAGCCAGGTTTTTCTCCTGAAGGAAGGGCATGCTTGTGCATCAGGTTTAGAAGGAAGTCTTTTATCTTTGTACTGAATGGAGTGAGCTGGAAATGTTTGTCCTAAAAGCATGACCTTTTCGGCTAAGAGAGGAAATTAGGAAAGCTGAGTACACTAAAGCGTGTGGTTCTTCGGGAAGCCACGTTGACTGTTTATATGTTCTGCCTCTCAGCCATGCTAATGAGGATGACTAAATTGTTATTTTTTTCCTACTGTCTTTGACTTCCTAGGATAATAATTTTTTAATTTCTTGTATTTAATGCTCACCCACAAGACAGAAGGCTATATGGTGTGGGTATGACTTTTTTAATGGCCCCTTGGGTTGCCAGATAAAATAGAAGATCAGATAAATTTGAATTACAGAAAAACAACAAATAATTTTTAGTATATTTAATTTTAGTATGCAATGAGTATCCAATATTTGGGACACACTGATACTCAAAAATTATTTATTATTTTATTATTTAATTATTTATTATTTATTATTATTTTTTATTATTTATCCAAAATTCAATTTTAATCGAGCTTCCTGTATATTCACTTGCTAAATTTGGTACACTTTATGTCATGCCTAATTCTTCAGGCCAAAATATCTTTAGAAGCTTTAATTTCAATAAAATAAAGAGTAAAAGATGTCTTAGAAGAAGGAAATGGGTTCACTGCCCTTGGCAACATCAGTTTTCATTGTCAGGGAGGATCCTCAAATTTGCAAAATCATTTAAAAAAAACAAAGACTAAAATTTATCAATACTTTCAAGCATTTCATTTCTGTGTATATTATTGAGATATGTAAAGTATGGAGACACTTCTGAGCTTTTACTTTCCCTGTTCCTCTAATAAGATTTGAAAGTCACCTGAGCAAAATAAATGTAAATATAAATAAATATAAGGGAAAGAAAGAGAACAGGGGAAGGGAGTGGCTTGTGGTAGCTTGTCATTTTTATCTTTTTCTTTTTTTTGTAATTCTCCCCTCACTTGAGTGTCTCTCTTCATTTTTCTCTTGTGTAATAATGTAGGCATACAGATGTATATACAATATTACATGTATACATATATATATATATATATATACATTTATAAATATATGCAAATATAAGCCATGGATTTATATACATTTGTACATTGTTACCTCTGTATTTTTCATATATATTTATTTATAATAAAGTTCTTTTGTTTGAGACAAGCACCTGCCCGCAAAGCTATGAAGGTTAGACCCAGGCAAGTAGGTACTCAGATAGTGATTTTTTGTGTGACTTCATCTGTGTGTTTGTGTTTTTCCCTTGTCTCACTCTTCTCCTGCTTTTTATTTCGATAAAAAAGTTATTTAGGAAAATCCTGGGGGCTCAGGTGGTAAAGAATCTGCCTGCAATGCAGGAGACGTAAGTTCAGTCCCTGGGTCAGGAAGATCCCCTGGAGAAGGGAATGCCTGTCCACCCTAGTATCCTTGCCTGGAAGATTCCATGGACAGAGGCGCCTGGCAGGTTACAGTCCTTGGGGTGGCAAAGAATCGGACAGGACAGAGCAACTAACACTTCGCTTCAACCTTTCCTTGGCTGCGGAGAAACAGAGCTTTGTCTTTCTGATCCACCTCTGTGGAAGGCTGTTACAAAAATCCCATGACTGAGAATGGTGGAGATTCTAAAACTGAGACCTGCTCCCTGGGCTTGAGCCCTGCCTGAGCCCGGGAGTCCCCCTGCGAGGGTGGGGATCCCCGTGCAGACCTGGGCTCCTTGTGTCCGGCTGGAGGGCCAGGGCCTGCCTGGGTGCATTCGCCCCAGCCGGGCTTTCCTATCTCCCAAACTATCTCCATGCTCACTCAAAACCTGGTGGAAAATTTTACCAAAGTACGATTTTCATACCTCCAATTTTCACTTTTATATCTGAACAGTCATGAATGAGAAATAAGGTAAAGAGTAGTCAAGCTGAAGGCATGAATCCTTTAAAGGGTGGCCAGCCAGTATTTCTCCATGACCTTGTCTGTGGCTTGAGCCTTCACCGCCCCTGGGCTTTGCTCAGCTAAGAAGCAGCAGTCAGAGACTTCCCTGGCAGTCCATTGGTTAGGACTCTGCACTCTCGTTGCTGAGGGCCTGGGTTCAATCCCTGGCCAAGGAACTAAGATCCCACAAGCCCCAAGGCAAAGAAGACAGCAGTCACAGGCCTGGGGGTTTGGGTGCAGGAGCGGGTGCCCTGCCGCCACCAACACTGTCACTGTTGGGTGGACTGAGCTTCCCGTGACCGAGGGTCATTTCTCATTGCTGTGAAATGACTTCTCACTGCGGCATCAGAGAGGTGAAAGCTATGTGACAGACTGAACTCGGAAGCTTTTCTACTGCCCTTCACGTTTATAACGTGTTTTCTATGCATTATGATTTTTACGTCCTCCAGATACAGCCTTATACGTTTACTCAGTTTTCCCTTATTTAATAGAAATCCAAGCAGTGTGTATGCTCGTGGCTGACCTTGTTTATGTCCCATATTCTCCAAAACACCAGAAGCTTGTTCTGGGGCCTTTCACACCCAGGTGCAGCCTGAAAAATGCAAAATTGAGAAGAGGGTGAAGTTTGACTTTAATGCCCACACTGGTTTCTTCGGATGCTACTTGAGCCCTCATGGGGCCTCTCCTGCAGTGCTTCTCTCCTTGGTCCCCAGGCCTCTAAGTCTCCATCATCTCTTGGTCCTTATAACAGAAGTATCCTCCCATCTAATAAGCACTTATTCACACTGTAGAAGGGACTGCATCTGATTTTCTCCTAATCAGAGGAGCTTTATGACCCTCCCATTAACTTTGCGAAGAAAGAGTCCATCCCCCACTAGCTGAGTATAAAGGCAGATTGAAGGTTTGTTGTTGGTGGCAGCCGGAATGTCTTCCCAACGGCGCCCAAATTCCAGCATCCTCGGCATCTAGTGTACCCTGCTCTACCCCCTGACTCCCGGGGATGGGTACTTAGTGTCCTGATTGAGTCTGGAAAACAAGGATGCCTCCATCCCACAGTCATGTGAGTGGTTCAGGGCTTCTTCAAACCAGACATTTGTCCAGGACTTCTTCATGACCTGAATCGTCAATATACACCACTTCTATTGGAGCACAAGACCCAGCTAATAACTATTTTAATGTGACTTTGAAGGGATTTCTGCTTCTAAAGTTTAATTTTAATAATTCTCTGAGTCCCATTAATTTCTCTCTCTCTCTCTCTGTGAGGAGACAAGGGGTGCAGAATCGTAAGGAATTCCATGTTGACATCTCGGTTTATGTCCCTTTATCCAGACCTTGGTGGATTCTGACTTAAAGGGAGGAATCACACATCTACTGGGGTGTCAGCCTCTTCGAGTCTGAGTCAGCTCCCTTGCCATTAATTCTGATTTGGCGCTCAGCAATTCCCATGAGAACAGCTGGCTTTTCTTGTCTCTCTGAAATGGGTACCATTCTGAGAATAATCTGAAAATAATTTTATGTTATTTTATTTTGGTCGTATGACTGTAGTGTTCCTTCTGACCCCCGTCTCCGGCACCTGCAATTTGGCTGAGAAATGTCTCTCCGAGACAGAAGAGACATGTCAAGACTGCTCTCCTGGGAATCATAGAGCTTTTATTTTTTTTTAAATCTATTTCATTATATTTTTATATTTGAGATTCAGGCTGTCTTCCTCTCTTTGGAACTTTTGAAGGTGGTTATTTTTTCAGGAACTACACACTTGAGCCAAGGCTAAAGAAGCAATTATTTTGCAGGATACCTAGCCCAGCTTTCAGATCAGAAAAAGGGACCAGGACTCCCTCTGGAAGGAGGTGTTTGTTTGTTTGTTTGTTTTTAATTTTATTTTTTCTAAAGATAAAAGGTTTTCATTAAAAACAAGCCAACAAACGACAACAACAAAAAAACAAACAAACAACTTGGCAATTGCATCTTTGGAACTTAGTGAAATTAAAATTGATCCTAGGACCCTAATCCCTCATATACGCTTCCTCAGTGCCCCAGATATATCTGTTAGAATGAGACTTGATTGTCTGAGACAAAAACTCTCCCCTACCCATCGATCTTTCATCAGTGGTTTCTGGTCGGACTCAAAATGCCTCTATGTAATTACAAGCTCCCCTAGGCTATGTCACTTGTGATCGCCCCATGTTTATAGCTTACAGCCTCAGAAGCTTTAGCAGGCATAGCAAATTATCCTTTCTAAGTTGTTGTTTATTTTCCTGAAAGATTAACAGGAGGCAGCCAAAGAAACGTGAAGGCATTTAAAGCTGACCTTCGAAACACCAAAAAACAAACAAACAAAAAACAACCCCCAAAACACTGTGAGCCCATTTTGATTCTTTGTCAGAATAAATTATGCACTGGCTTAAAAATAAGAATGGGGATGTGCAGGACTTGAAGCAACTGTTTGACTTTATGTCAGAGAAGCTGGTTTTTCCCAGAATGAAAGCTTTGCTGTGCCATACGTCAATCGTCACTGCTTGGCAGAGTCTATTTTTCAATTGCAATCAGTTCTGTGAGTGCAGGCCTGTTTCTTAAGAAGAAAAGGTAATACAAAATGTGTAACCCTCAAATGTCTACTAGGAAATGTTCTCATGTCCATTAAATGAAAAGGCAATGACATATTGAAAAGTGCCATGGAATAGTCACAGGATCTTTTAGAAATGTCCTCAATTTTCATTGCTGGACTTTCTCACAGTTCTGCATGGCATCTCTTATGACAGAGGCTAAGAAGGTTGCTCAGAAGTCCGGAACCTTTAGAAAAGGGCCCAGGTCACTGACACTCTTTTTGGCAGGTGGTGATGGGGACCCCTACAAGGTATGTCAGAACTCAGCCTTTCCAACTCTCAAATTTGACTAGATTATAGTTTGACCTCCTAAGGTCCCTTTTTAATTTTTATTTTTAACATCTTAACTTTTGAAACTGGAAGTATAGTTGATTTGTAATACTGTTTTAGTTTCAGATGTATAGCAAAGTGATTTGGTTTTATATATATATATATATATAGGCTTCCCCAGCAGCTCAGCAGTAAAGAATCTGTCTGCAATGCAGGAGATGCAGGTTTGATCCCTGGGTCAGGAAGATACCCTGGAGGAGGAAATGGCAACCTACTCCAGTATTCTTGCCTGGAGAATCCCATTGTCAGAGGAATCTGGCAGGCTATATAGTCCATGGGGTCGCAAAGAGTTGGACATGACTAAGTGACCAAGCTCACACACACATATACATGACCAAGTACACACACACACACATACACACATATATATATACACTCATATATACATACACACACACACACACACACACACACACACACACACACTCTTTAAGCTTCCCTTTTTAAACATTGCTTTTCAAACACATGCACAAAAGCCATGTCTATTAACTACTTATCCAAAGTATTAAATGTCTTCCTGGCCATGACATCAAAGTTGATGAGGGGATCACTGAAGATGCAGAGGAATTTTTAGGAGCCCCAGAATCTGTTGTTGTTGTTCACTTACTAAGCCTTGCCTGATTTTGTAACCCCGTGGACTACAGCATACCAGGCTTCTCTATCCTCCCCTATCTCCTGGAGTTTGCTCAAATTCATTCCCATTGAGCCTTATATACAGCCTTATCATACTCCTCCCAATTTAAAACTAGTCTGTTGTCCCACATCTGGTTCTAACTGTTGCCTCTTGACCTGGTTTCTCGGAAGACAGGTAAGGTGGTCTGATATTCCCATCTCTTGAAGAATTTTCCACAGTTTGTTGGGATCCACATAGTCAAAGGATTTAGCATAGTCAATAAAGCAGATGTTTCTCTGGTACACCTTTGCTTTCTCCATGATCCACCAAATATTGACAATTTGAACTCTGGTTCCTCCACTTCTTTGAAACCCAGCTTCTGAAAGTTCTTGGTTCATGTACTGTTGAAGACTAGCTTGAAGAATTTCGGGCATAACCTTGCTGCCATATGAAATGAACACAACTGTAAGGCAGTTTCAACATTCTTTGGCATTGTCTTTTCAGTTAAGTGATAAAACCAGGGGAATACGCAAAACTTTCAAATTAAAGTCAGAGGCTCTTTCTGGAATGTTGTAGCCACTCTTTCAGTGGGAATCGTTTAGTTTTTTAATAATTATTTAAAAAATTTGTATTACTTTTGGTTTTTTTTGTCTGTGCTTTCTCATGTGGGGTCTTAGCTCCTCCACCAGGGAGCAAACCCATGTCCCCTGCAGTGGACGTGCAGAGTCCTAACCACTGGACCACCAGGAACTTCCCAGGAATCAGCTTTAATGAATATTTAGTGTACATTCACTACAAGAGAATGGGATTTTGATAGCTTGGCCAGGGGGTGGGGTGTCTCGGAACGTAAGTATGCCTGAGTGTTGACTGATGTGTGTTGAGTGTGTCTGTGTGTGTTGGTGGGGAGGGTTCTTTTGAGAGAGGAAGTTACAGAGAGCAAATTTTCCCCAGTCATTCTCACCACTTGTGTCCAGGTCTTTGGAGAAAGGTCACGATCAAGATTTATTGCAAATCATTTTCTAAGCCACCTTCTCTTTCTTGGTGCCTTGGCTAAGTGGATCTCTCAGAAATCACACAAATGCAAATGCTTTGTCCTGGTTTGGGAGAGCAGACCTAGTAGGCACACTATCTGTTCATCAGATGGAGGAGAATCTCATTTGCTGTATTAGTCAAGCACTTTACACATGAGCCCCAGGGAAAGTGCTGCCCTTCCCTTTGAAAAGATCATCCACCATCAAAATGGGGAGGAGGAATAGAGCCATATGACTGGCCTCTAGATCTATCTCCAGGAAACTCTACAAATCTATACAAGTTAAAATGCAGCAAGTGATTTCAAGGTGATGAGGGGATGTAGGTGATGGAATCCTGCATCCATATCTTTTCTCTGTGTCGATGACTCCTTCCTTAGCAGCTTTTACACACAAGTGAATTGTGGAGACTATTGATGCTTGAGTAGTTTTTTGTAAAGTGATCAGATGTATTATGAATGCAGAGAAGGCATTAATAATTGAGCTTAAGATCACCGTGCTGAATGATGCCCCAAGAAAGAAAACCTTTACCTGCAAGCAATGTACATTTCCTGCCCAACTCCCCACGCACAGAATTAGGGCTTCTGGATCATCTTCAGTACATGTAGAATGGCAGCTTGATGCATAACATTACTGCCTTGGCTTACTTTTGAATTTCTGGGTGAAATTAAGGATGTGGAAATCATCCTTCTCCAGGATTAGTGCTATAAGGAGTGTTTCTGTGCTGTGAAAGATAATTTCTCAGTCGTTTAGTCGCTATGTCGTGTCTGACTCTTTTGGACCCCACGGGCTGTAGCCCACCAGGCTCCACTGTCTGTGGGATTTCCCAGGCAAAAATCCTGGAGTGGGTTGCCGTTTCCTTCTCCAGGGGATCTTTCCCACCCAGGGATCCAACCTGCATCTCCTGCATTGGAAGCTGGATTCTTTACCACTGAGCCACCAGGGGAGACCTAATTTCTTAGAGCTGACAACAAATAGGAAATATTTTTCCCCAGCTATTAAAGGGAACAAACCTGGGGTAAACACTAATTTATTTGCATTGTGCTTAGATGCTTTTTTGCTTGTGGTAGCGCTAGTGGTAAAGAACCCGCCTGCCAATGAAGGAGACGTAAGAGATGCGGATTCGATCCCTCGGTCGGCAAGATCCTCTGGAAAAGGACGCAACAACCCACTCCAGTATTCTTGCCTGGAGAATTCCATGGACAGAGGAGCCTGGCAGGCTACGGTCCATAGGGTCACAAAGAGTTGGACACGGCTGAAACGACTTAGCACGCAGGCAGACAAACAGAATCTTTGTCACGCATCCTTAGCTGTGCATGTCTGCTAAGTCTCTTCAGTCATGTCTGACTCTTTGCAACCTTATGGACTATAGCCCTCCAGGCTCCTCTGACCATGGGATTCTCCAGATAAGAATACTGGAGTGGGTTGTCATGCTGTTCTCCAGGGGATCTTCCCCGCCCAGGGATCAAACTATCTTAAGTCTCCTGCATTGGCAGGTAGGTTCTTTACCTCTAGAGCCACCTGGAAATTCCCACACCTCTAGCTACTGAGCTGAAAAGAAAGGAACTTTATTGAGTCCAATGGCATTGAACTCCTGGTCTTATCTGATACTTAAAAACAAAACTTTTAGATAATGTTCATCTCTGGGGTGTTTGTTCATCCCTCTTCTTTTGCTCCTGCCCACAGCAGGAGATCATCCTAGTCAAAGTTTTTTCTTTTTCCTGCTTTTTTTTCCCCATTTATTTTTATTAGTTGGAGGCTAATTACTTTACAATATTGTAGTGGTTTTTGCCATACATTGACATGAATCAGCCATGGATTTACATAGATTTTTTGGCAAGTCATGCTATTTTCTCTTCTGCTTATTACCAATTGATAATGGAAAAACAATCCTATCAAAGAAATAAGAAAGAGAAATATCTACTATCATGGGTTGAATAGTTGCCCCCAAAAGATCCATCTGCCCAGAACCTCAGGATGTGACTTTATTTGGAAGAAGGCTCCTTGCAGATGTAGTTAAGGTAAGATATCCAGGTGACACCATCTGACTTAGGGTGGGCCCTAAATCCAGTGACAAGTGTCCTTGTAAGAGACCGTCTGCCCATTTGAATATGGAGGATTGAACTTGAACTGAAGAACTAATGGCTATTACCTCAGGGTTGGGGTGCCCACTCCACGTGGGGCTCAGGGACCTTCTAAGAAGCAGCTTCACAATCAGAGCCTCAGATTTCTCACCTCAAAGCTTGGAGCATGAAACTCTCCTAACATATGACTCCATTCCTCTTTCTGAGTTTTTTCATTTGTGAAATGAGAGTTTTGAACTTCCTGGTACCATTAAAGTATTTCTATTTCAGGAAGTTTAAATGACTATGATTTTACCTTCTTCCAACCTACCTCCTTCTGCCTACATTCAAACAAGAAACAATAAGGGAACAGGCCATAGAGAGGAACGAAGTCTCTTACGTTAGAAATGCGTGGAATGAAACAAACCACTCAGCCTTTCCGGTCTTTAGTGTCTAATATGTAAATTAATGGCATTAAAGTATGTAATCCTTGTGAGTCTTTCCATCTGGAACATTCCATTGTGTACCATCTGATGTGACAGCTATTAGACATTTAAAAATAATAAGCACTTATTAATATTTTTCTATTGATTATAGGTTGAAACGATAGTATTTCAGATATATTAAGTAAAATACACTAATATTATTAGAATTAATTTCATCTGTTTTGCTTTATTTTCTTTTACTGTGGCTTCTAGAAAATTTAAATTACACATGTGGCTCACAATATATTTATGCTGTCCAGTGCTGTTCTATAATGTCTGTGCAAAAAAATCTTGAGACTAAAGTCCGAATGTTCAGCATTACATGTAGTGATCATGCCTCATGTGTGCTTTTAATTTGCATGTGTGGACATATAAACTCTTGCACACCTACATATACACAAGGCATCTTTTTAAAAAACAATATACCATAAGGCGTATTTCCTCTCCTTCCTTAGCTATCAGGCAGTGTAGTACCACCACTGGTCTAGGTTATAACATTTAATTTAGAAAAATAAAAGCTTTGATTTAAATTATGTATCACTGCATTGATAGATGACCTTTGTGACATTACTTAGCTTTGGAAAAATATATATATATACATTCCATTGATGGGCTGTGCATTGCTTAGGTATTAAGGAGTGAGATAAGAAAAATACAATAAAAATTTTAAAGTGAAAATCAAACTCTTATGGGTCAGAAAACAACATTGTGAAGACATGCACACATTCACTAACACAGCGTGTGTGAATATTTATGGTGAGTGGAGTTAGTGAGGCTTCTGCAGCACTGGGATGGCTCAGGTCGCTTTAGTGTCCCTGATAGGCTGAAGGTCCACTTTTCTTCTGTTGTTGTAGTTCAGTCACTAAGTCATGTCCAGCTCTTTGTGACCTCTTGAACTGCAGCACACCAGGTGTCCCTGTTCGTCAGTATCTCCCAGAGTTTGCTCAAAATCATGTCCACTGAGTCAGCGATACCGTCCAACCATCTCGCCCTCTGTCGTCCCCTTCTCCTCCTGCCCTCAATCTTTCCCAGCATCAGGGTCTTTCCCAATGAGTTGGCTCTTCATATCAGGTGGCCAAAGGGTTGGAGCTTCAGCTTCAGCATCAGTCCTTCCAATGACTATTCGGGTATCCAATATGCTACTGGGGAAGAGTGGAGAAATATCTTCAGAAAGAATGAAGAGGTTGGGCCAAAGTGTAAACGAGGCTCACTTGTGGACGTATCTGGCTGTGACAGTAAAGTCTGATGCTGTAAACAGCAATAGTGCATAGGAGCCTGGAATGTTAAGTCCATGAATCAAGGCACGTTGGATGTGGTCAAGCAGGAGATGGCAAGAGTGAACACTGACATTTTAGAAATCAGTGAACTAAAATGGATAGGAATAGGCAAATTTAATTCAGATGGAGACTATGTCTACTACTGTGGGCAAGAATCCCTTAGAAGAAATGGGATAGGCTTCAGAGTCAACAAAAGAAATGCAATACTTGGGTGCAACCTCAAGAAGGACAGAATGATCTTGGTTCATTTCCAAGGCAGCCGTTTTTCTTCTACATTAACAACTTTTCCTCACTTTTAAATTATTTTTCTTCTGATAATTTACCCTCTCCTACAATTATTTGTATGCCCAGGAACAAAATTTTCTTTATTAAATACTATAAGCTGATTAATTTTCCCCTTCATTCAGAATCTTTGCAGAGCCTCCTATGGGCAAAGCACTGTCATGCTCACTCTAGGAAACACAAAGATGATTTGGACTCAGATCTTGACCTGTCCTTACTTGTTAAGAAACACTCAAGATATACAGAATATAAATATGTAAGTGTGGAAAACGTGGGGTTGGGTACAAGATTAATAATAGGTATCACTGTGTCTCAGTACTGGGTTTCCTCCTGTTTGATTGTGCGACCTTGAACATGTAACTTAATCTCTCTGAACCTCAGTTTCTTCATCTATAAAATGGATCTGATACCAATTGTGCTCTACATAGAAGATGTGTGAAGGTTAGAGAAAATCTATTTAAAAGGACCCATGCTAAGCCTGACGGGGAATATGTTCTCAATGATTGTGAGCTGTTGTTTTATAATTATGGCTGTAGCTATGAAAGACAAGGGCTTCCCTTGTGGCTCAGCTGGTAAAGAATCCGCCTGCAATGCTGGAAACCTGGGTTCGATCCCTGGGTTGGGAAGATCCCCTGGAGAAGGGAAAGGCTGTCTACTCCAGTATCCTGGCTTGGAGAATTCCATGGGATCACAAAGAATTGGACACAACTGAGCGATTTCCACACTCCATATGAAAGACAGGAGAGGCATTTGAAGTATAAGTAAGCATGCTGGGGATTTTGGAACATAGGTAGTGTAGACTGTTGTCCCTCAGTTTCTGGGGAAGATTGAGTCTCTCCTCATATCAAAATTTGCAGCTGCTCAAATTCCTTGTATGAAATGGCATAGTACACTCAGCCCTCGGCATCTGCCGGTTCTGTGTTTCTCAGATTCAACCACTTGCAGATTCGGTGGACATGCTATACTTCTGTTTGGAAAAGAAAGAAAAACTTTGCATAGAATGTGTGGAATTAGGTCCAGACAAGGGAGAGTTTGCATGAATGCCACTGATGGTTGGACCTTTCAGATGGAGGAACCAGCATGGGTTGTGTGAAACTTTACACGCGGAGGATTGAATCATTAAGTAGGAATTGAAAATAAGTTGTTTATTATATTTAGGCCAGGAAGTAGAATTCAAATAGAAAGGAAAGACCGAAAGTAAGGTTTTCTTAAGAAAGCATTTTGTCTATGTGATCTTCCATAGTAATATGATCTTTATTTCCACTGTGTGCTGGATGTTTACTGCTATGTATTCAGATTCACAGTAGTAGTGATTGTGTATTGCATAGATTTAGGTTGGCATAGCCACTCATGGCTACTCTTTATTTTCATTCTAAGTTACCAATAACCCGGAAGCATTGTTGACATCTTTGTAGTTTATTAAAGACATTTTCAAATTTCCAGCTCTCTGCTCAAAATTAGTAATCAGGTTCCTCCCATGCTTATGCCAGCCAGCTACCAACTTCTAGAACTTCAGTCCTCCAGCAGTTTCTCCTTTTCATCCAAAATTTCTTTCCCAGATCACAGCTTTCTGAACTCAAAACAATTTCTTAATCTCACTGTAACTATTTGTTATGTGGTCTCCTAATATAATAGAGAAGAGGGCTGAGTCCTGTTAGTTCTATAATTTATTAGCAGTACGACCTTGATAACTTACCCAACCTCTTTGAGCTCATAATAGAGACAGTCATAGTGCAGGCTTCATAGTTATGTAATGGAATAACGTATGTGAAACACTTCACACAATAGTTGGCTCATAATACACCTTCCAAAATCTTAATGTCCAGTGTTACGACCTTTAGTCCTTTGACACATGTATTATAGTCTTATCAACTTTTTCCTGTCTTCATTTCTTTTATCACCTAGACATCTACCTGCTTCTCTGTCTTCAGTACATCTCTTATTAGTACCCTCAGGTCTCTGGCCATCTGGTGTGTTACATCCCCCCAGACAGACTGTAACCTGGACTCACTCACACATCTTCACATCCTTTCCTCTGATCAGGATGTTGAGACGCCAATGGGAAAAATCACCTAAACCTTGGCCGTGATAAATTAACACAGTCCTTCCTCAGCTCTTGACACAGAGCTTAGTCCTCCTGTGATCTCTGTGTAACTTTCCTTTTCCCTGTGGACAGTTCAAAGCTAACAACTGATTGCAAAGCTCTTCTAGCCTCCACCATCTTCACTTTCAGCGGTGGCTTCCCTTCCACCTCAGAGACAGAAGTGAGACCTTCCAGTGTGCAATCCCTTGGCCTCTTGCCTCTCTGTCTGTAGACTAATCTTCACCTCCTCCCATCTCCTCTCCAAGGACTCCCTAAGAAGTAGAGCTGGATCAGTTACAAAGCCCTATTAACATACCTATTTGTTGAACACAGAGAGTGCTTATTGCTGTATAAGAAAAGAGATGCAGCTCTCATTAGATTTAAAGTTGAAGAAGCAAGTTGAAATAATTTAAATATGAAAATCAGTCTAGAAGGTATTGAAATCTCAAAAGTATAAGATATTTTCATTCTATTCCCAGCTTATACATAGTAGAAAAATTTTAAATGGTAGAAAAATTACAATTCAAGTAAGTTGAATTATAATATTGTTAATAATGTTATTGAATATTAATTTTAGCCATGTGTATGTCTTCCTGGTCCATAAAGACAGTGAAAGAATATTTTTTCTCTCTTTCTGTGTATATATAGACATACAAATATATAAAGACAAGTATATGTATGTATATATACACTTTTGAGTATATATGCATGTATATATATATGTGCATATGCATATATGTGTTTGTATATATATTCTTTTGTTTATCTATGCATTGGATTCTTATGCCTGACTCTGCTGCAGATACACCTCAAATGTTCTAGTTACATAATGCAGTGATACATTTTCAGTATGCTTAATGCCCTTGAAAATCTCAGCCTTTCTGATAGAATATTCTGCAGCAATATTCTTAAGGGAAGTACTCATCTCAGATTTTCAAGGACAAACCAAATGTCAGATATCCTGATCCATTCATTGTTTGATTATTGGTTGGTTCAGTAATCACTTTCTGACTGTCTGCCAGACCAGGAATGGTTCAGTGGCACTTAGGTACAAAGGTAGATAAGAACAATGTGATTTTATATGCAGAATTATTCAGAAAAACTGCAGAGGCAAAAACATAATTCAGAGTGGAGTTATCAGGAAGAGCGTCACAGGGTCAGATGTGCTGAATTTTGGTTTGGAAATTTAATTCATCCAGTGGATAATTCCATATCTCCTGGTTCTGGTTCTGTTCACCTTTACCCAAACTCCAAACCCTCCTGCAGAGGATACAGTTATAAATGCTTTCTTTTCTTTTTCTTTTTTTTTTTTTTGGTCAAACCCCACCCATAGCATGAGGAATCTTAGTTCCCCAACCAGGGATCGAACCTATGTCCTCTGCATTGGAAGCACAGAGTCTTAACCACTGGACCACCGGGGAAGTCCCAAAAGTTCATTTCTGAAATAGAGATTCTAGTGCACCAGGAGGACAGGTATTGTACACTAGTTAGTACATAAGCCATTTTATTATGGAAACGTCTACATTTGTTTTGCTTTTGTGCTAGATAGGGAAGTTTCTCTCTGTGTTTTCTTCTGCCTCTCCCATTGAATTCTAACTGGTGCCTGTCTACCCAATCTCTCCTGTTAGTAATTGATGGCTTTGCTTCTTTTTAATTTTAAAGACCTGGGGGCTCCTTCCTTTAGTCGCAGAAACCTAATTTCCACTGGTGGTTTAAAGGTCTGGCCTGTCCGCCCAGCCCGTGTGCTGGCGCAGCGCTCAGGCATGAAGAGATCGTAACCAGCTTTGCTGTTCGCTAAATACCCTGCGCGTGCTCACTGCTCGTGTCAGGGCAGGGGGAGCCTGGCGAGCCACAGGTCGAGATCGCAGGGCTGCCTGCCCGCAGGCTGGTTTAGTCTTGGAGTCTCGTCTTGGCCCTTTACCCAGGGGAGTTGCATACCCTCGGGGACTTTTTTCCTTCAGTTTGCTCATTTGAGGTCTAAAAGTCTCTTCTGCTGCTCCTATCCCTAGAAAGCAGCTATATGAATTCCTATTTTGTCAGAATCTTCATTTTATGCAACAGGAAACATGTTGATTTCCTCTTGGTTTCTGAAATGCCAAACTTACCTGGATTCCCTCCTCACTTCTTGTGTCTTCTTAGGCTCCCGATTGGCTGCTTCTTGCATATGTGATTCTAGAAATTGAAGTGTCCCAGGGCCTCTTCTTTTATGTGTGTGTGTGTGTAAAATGGTATCTAATTTTTTAATTATTTTAATATTTTAGTTTTAATATTTTTAATTGTGATCAAAGTCACATAATTTAAAACATATTATTTTAACCATATTAAACCATACATTTCAGTGGCACTGAGTACATTTCCGTTGTTGAGCAACTCTCTCTCCATCATCCACCTCCCAAAGTTTTCACCTTCCTAAACTGAAACACAGTTCCCATCAAACACTAACTCTCCATCCCGCCTCCCCACACCCCCAACCCCTAGTCCCTGGAAACTACCCGTGTACTTTCTGACTCTATAAATCTGAGTATTCTAGGTATCTCAAACAGTATTTGTCTGTACCTTATCCTTTGTATATATAATTAAAAGTATTTATTTGTTTACGGCTGCCCTGGGTCTTCATCGCTTTGTGCGGGCTTTCTCTGACTGTGGCGGGCGGGGTCACTCTTTGTTGCGGTGTGCGGGCTTCTTGTTGTGGTGGCTTCTCTTGTTGTGGAGCACGGGCTCTAGGGTGTGTGGGCTCAGAAGTGGCCCTCGAGCTTAGTTGCTCTGCAGCAGGTGGAATCCTCCCAGACTAGGGCTCAAACCTGTGCCCCCTGCATTGGCAGGGGGCAGATTCTTATCCCCTGCCCCACTTGGGAAGTCCTGCACTTTATTCTTTTTTTTTTTTCCCTCCTTTATTTATTTATTTATTTTTTTCCAGTGGGTTTTGTCATACATTGATATGAATCAGCCATAGATTTACACTTATTCCCCATCCCGATCCCCCCTCCCACCTCCCTCTCCACCCGATTCCTCTGGGTCTTCCCAGTGCGCCAGGCCCGAGCATTTGTCTCATGCATCCCACCTGGGCTGGTGATCTGTAATATACATGCTGTTCTTTCGAAACATCCCACCCTCACCTTCTCCCACAGAGTTCAAAAGTCTGTTCTGTACTGCTGTGTCTCTTTTTCTGTTTTGCATATAGGGTTGTCGTTACCATCTTTCTAAATTCCATATATATGTGTTAGTATGCTGTAATGTTCTTTATCTTTCTGGCTTACTTCACTCTGTATAATGGGCTCCAGTTTCATCCATCTCATTAGAACTGATTCAAATGAATTCTTTTTAATGGCTGAGTAATATTCCATGGTGTATATGTACCACAGCTTCCTTATCCATTCATCTGCTGATGGGCATCTAGGTTGCTTCCATGTCCTGGCTATTATAAACAGTGCTGTGATGAACATTGGGGTGCACGTGTCTCTTTCAGATCTGGTTTCCTCAGTGTGTATGCCCAGAAGTGGTATTGCTGGGTCATATGGCAGTTCTATTTCCAGTTTTTTAAGAAATCTCCACACTGTTCTCCATAGTGGCTGTACTAGTTTGCATTCCCACCAACAGTGTAAGAGGGTTCCCTTTTCTCCACACCCTCTCCAGCATTTATTGCTTGTAGACTTTTGGATAGCAGCCATCCTGACTGGCGTGTAATGGTACCTCATTGTGGTTTTGATTTGCATTTCTCTGATAATGAGTGATGTTGAGCATCTTTTCCTTTATTCTTATCACCTACTTTTTTCTAACTATTTATTCCCCCCAATGCATCTACCTAATTTCCTGACTTCAAGTACTGTATGTATGCTGATGACCAACAGATGTACTGATCTAGTTCTGACCTCTTCTTTGAGTTCTAGACTTATGTGTCCGGCTGCCTGTTCTATATCTGCACCCAATGTCTGATAAGTATTCCAGCCTTGTGTGCGTGCATGCTAAGTCGCTTCAGTCATGTCTGACTCTTTGCGACCCCATGGACTGTAGCCCTCCAGACTCCTCTGTCCATGGAATTCTCCAGGCGAGAATCCTGGAGTGGGTTACCATTCCCTTCTCTAGCAGAATCTTCCCAACCAGCATCTCTTACATCTCCTGCTCTGATGGGTGGGTTCCTTACAACAAACATGTCTTAGGAATTAAAGATGTGCTGGGCACTTGAGGCTGTGGCAACAAGGCGAGCAAGTCAAGGTCTCTACCTTCAAGGAGCTCATAACTTGGTAATGAGGGTGGACACCATCTCAGCGAGCTCGGGCTGCCATCACAAAATGCCAGAGTCTGGGAGACTTAAATAGCAGACATTCATCTTCTCATAGTCCTGGAGGCTGGAAGTCCAAGATTGGGTGCCAGCATTGTCGCCTTGTGGTGGGAGCTCTTTGCTGGTCTGTGGATGGTCATCTTGCTGCCACCTCACCTCTTTGTGGACAAAAAGTGCCCCCTGCCATATCAGAGGATGCTGCTGCCCTCAAGTAATCAGCCATCGAAACCATGAAACTCCTCCCCCTCCACTCCCTGCCTGTGCACCCTGGGGGGATTCAGGATAGAGAGAAACCAGATACTTGAGCAAAAATTCACATTTTCTCATACAGAGGAAAGTGGTAAAATCATGAACTTTAGATGTTTGGTTTTCTTTAATTAACAGTAATTTTTGACATTCTGAGTACCTGGATTGTTTTTTTTTTTTTCAAAACACCCTACATATCCTGACTCCTCCTTTACCCCTTGGAGCAACCCTCAGAGCAAGCTGAGAGGTTGTCTCCCATGTTTAAGTCCTCAGGAAGCTTGTTGGGTTAGAATATAATTCTCAACTTTTAGTTGTGCTCTTATTTTTCACTTGACACACCTTTCTCCTGTACATACATTTGGAAAGAAAGAGATTTCTCTCTCTCCCTCTTATGAGACCACTAATTCTATCAGATTAGGACCCCACTTTTATGAACTCATTTAATCCTAATTACCTCCTAAAAAAACCAACTCCAGATATAGGTCACACTCGATAGAGTTATGGTGGTCGGGGTGAGGGGCATGACTCAATCTGTAGCAGATCCATACCCAGGTCCTTGTGATGTACCCACAGATAAAACACAGGGTGCTGGGGGCACAGACAGGCAAAGAGGGTGTGAGTAGGGTGGGCATACCAGGAACTTCCCCAAGTATTGATGCTGGGCCAACGACGAGAGCCTGGCAAACTGGTGTTTTTCATAAACCTTGGGTGTCTTCAGGATGGAGGGGACAAAGGACCTCCAATCACAGAAGTCTTTCCCACTGGTGTCAGCACTGACTTGGATGGGACAGGCAGAGGCTTCGTTATTTCTGTGGTTTATTACAGCAGGGCTGAAACTTGGAGGAAGAAAGCTCCTTTGTTTCATCTTAGGATTGATGTGATCTGTCTGGGTTACCTGTGGTTCTCGAACTCAACATATCTCATGTGCCCATGAGACAGACTCCCCACAACCAAGAGCACTGTTGTTTTCTGGTTGCTGCTGGAATGTTAGATGCAGTCCCTGGTCCCCTTGTACCATGATATACCCTGAGCATTGTGGAGAAGATGGATCTGGGGTCTACAAGTTAGTGGGGATCACTTCCTCCAGCCAAGCTGAGGCAAAACTGCCTTGTCTGTCTTTTTGTCCTCTTGGCTCCCCTTCTGAGTAACTTGAATATTACTAAAAATGAAAGTCACCGAAATAATGTTACTAAGTCCAGACTTGTTCTACTCACCACAAAAGGCCAATAAATCAGGAGATGTTGGGACAAGGAGTAATGACTTTATTTGGAAAGCCATCAAACTGAGAAGATGGCAGACTAATGTCCCAAAGAACCATCTTGCTTGAGTTAGAATCCCCTAAAAGGGGAGGGTATGTGGTTGGTTGTTGTAAACTTCTTGGCGTCAGAACCCTTTGTTCTTGCCGCTCTCCCCATAGGTCAGATCACGATGTTCCTGTAAACCTCCAACAACACAAAATGTTATTCTCTATTGTGCAACTCTGTTATCTCTGCTTGAATGGAAGACTGTTAGATCTTTAAAGGTCAGAGCCTCGAGAATGGACTGTCCTATATATTTCAGGCTACAGGCCACCTTCTTTTACAAAAAGCACAGAGCCAGCATGACTCAGCACAGGCCACAGGGCACAAAGTTTAAAATAAAAGAAATAGATCTGAAATGGAGTCAGGTTTGTTCTTCCATATTAAAATTATGCTAGGCATTTGTTAGTATTTTCTCATGCATTTGCTCACTTTTTTATTCTCACACACCTACCCTGCAAGGAAAATAATACTAGTCCTGTTTTTCAGATTCACAGAGGAACACTCAGACTTCTTAGAGTATTTTCCTAGAGCAGCCTCCAAGCCCACCGTCTTGTCTCCATGGCACATCGTCCTAGGGCTGCCTGGACCCTGCTGTGCTGCCATGGGGCCAGCTACTCAGATAACAGCTGTTAATCTCCAGCTAGCTCCTTCTGTTCTATTAGGGGACCTCCCTCTGTCTGCATAGTATCCCGTGGTTATAAAACTGAGCAGGACCCTACGGGAGCCGTTTGACTGGTCCCTCCCTACCCCCAAGTCCTCAGCCTGCCTTTTGTCTGTAGAAAGACTTTGTTCAAAGAATAAGTTTAATCAGAGAAATGAGAAAAATACGGAAACAAAGGGAAAGCACTCAAATAAGACCAAATAATAATTTAGTCATTAAAGTCAAGGATGTTTAGTTCCTCCTCAAGGACTACAGATAATATTCTGAGCCATATCCTGAGAGCCGTCCTGTAGATACTGAAACCCCCATCGGGTGGAAGAAATTAACTCCATGATGACCAGACTATGGGCATGACGTCAGCTGCCACAGTTACAAGAACTGGCCTCGAAGAAATGGGAGCGAACCGACCCTGGAACTGAAGAGTAAATGTACTTAAAACAATCAAGATGATGCTGGTCAGGCCACTGATGACCGATTTCAAGATGGCCATCAAAGCTGATGGTGATATTCTACATGTAGCCCCTCCCCCTACACACTCCTGAAACTCCCCTTTAAAAGCTCTCACCCACTGACTAGCTATGGAGTCTTGGCCTTTGGGTACAAGTCTGCCCTCTTCCTGGTTGCCAGCCTCCAGAAAGGAAAAAAAAGCAAGATTTCCTTTCCACCAACCTTGCCTCTCAAGTATTGGCTTTCCAGCAGTGAGCAGCCAGACTCGATTTCATTACTAGAGTGTCAGTCCCCCAGCCAGACAGAGGGCTCCCTGAAGCCACACGTGCTGTTTGATTTGTCTTGTTGCCGAGCCCTAAACATAGAGTTAGACACATTGGAGGGAAGCTGTAAATGTTTGTCAAATGACGTGGTAACACTTAGTAACCTCTTAGAATCATAACATTTAAGCTGGCCTTAAACACCCTCTTTTGCAAATGAGGCAGAAAACCAGGAGAAATGAAGGATTTGTGCAAAATTGCCCAGTTAGTGCCACTGATGGGAATAGAATGGATTCTTGGTCAATGTGTTTTCTTCTCCATAAACTTGTATCGGCCATGCCAGCTTCCTGGAAGTCACCTCCTCCACCTCAGAGGGGCATCCTCATGAGTATTTGAGAAGACTCGTCTTTGGGTCAGTGGTCCTTCCCAGTATCCTTCGGTTGTGAACCTTACACATGTATTCATCCTCTTCACCGTTTCCTCTGGGCAGATACAAGTGTAAACTCTGGCTATCTGAAATAAACTCTTTTCTTTCTTCTATGTTTCATATGTTTAAGTTATAAGCCACAGTGATTTTTTTTTAAAGAATTGGCAGCTCATTTATCAATTGAATTTTCTTTTGTGTTTTCATGTATCACCGATGGGCAGTTTAAACATGTTAAATACTTTGAACTGAATCTTATACTAAACTTCTGAAAGCTGTTATTTTGGTAAATGAAAGTAGAGTTTCTATTTTTACTAAAACTCCATGAAAGATTCAATATTTTTAGCGCCCTTTAAAGTCCATGACCTTGTCACTAGTGTGTTGGCTCTGACACAACTGAAATCTGAGAGCTGTGGGTCAGCTTTTGCCAAATATGATTTGATCTGCTTTGAACAGTTCCTAGATTGTTTAACTCCAACCTTGGACCTTTATTTCCCAGCCCTGCCTGATACCACTGGGGTGAGTCTCTCTTCTTTCCCCCACCCTTATTTTCTGCTCCAGCTTCTGAATCCCTGAGTCCTCAGCTACTGGAATCACATCCTCTTCCAGCCATTTTCCTCTCAATTGGAACATGGATTCAGGGCTATCTCCAGGCTCTTGTGTCTGAATTCACCCTTTCATGAAGCGTGTTCTGGCCTTGTCTAAGCCTTCTGACATCTTTCCATCTTTCCACCTTCTGGCTTTCCCCAGGTGGTTCTGGTGTGTGCAGGCCTGTCTCATGGGCACAAGCCCTGAGTCACTTTCCCAGGGTCCCTCACCCCTCCGTGGTACAGATGAGACTAGAATCACAGTGTTTCTCCTTTGCAGAGCATCACCCACTCTTATTAGGTTAAAAAGATGGAGACCAGTAATGTGGAATGTCATTTCCCTAATAAAACTACTCAGGCCTCAAATTTTGTGGAACACACCATTGCTAACATTAGAATATAAATCATTCCGTCAAGAATTTACTAGTATTCCGAATGGTCTAGGATGCACTGGAAATGAACAAGCAGCAGGGGATATATAATCAAATGCTTTTGCTGAAAAACAAATGTACAGCACAGCTTAAAAGGAGCTTGGGCAGCAAAAAAGCTTGTCTGAGAAAACCACTGAGAGAGAAACAGATCTTCTGCTACATTTTTGTCCACGTTCACATCCAGATTGTATTAGGCACTGTAAATGCAGAATTATAACCTATCAGAGCTGTTCGTTACAGGCTGACTCAAACAGAAGCCATGGCAAGCCCCAGCCATGGCTGGATCAAGAGCTTGATAATCTGTAAACAGGCTATGGGAGTGAGGAATCATTGGCTGGATAATTTGTGTTACGATAACATACGATTTTACATTGCGAGCCTCTCAAAATCTGAAGCAAATCTGTTGTCTTCCTTTGACCAGGGTCCTTGCTTTGCTAGTACCCAAGATTCCCAGATCTTGTAGGAAGGATCCTGAGCTATATAAATGGTCTTTAACAAGAGGAATAAAAGTGACGTTGGTCAGATGGCAGATTGCCAGTCCCTGGGCTTGAAAATCTTTGCTTTGTCCTGGTTTTGTGCCCTGAGGCCACCAGTCCTGCCACGCTCTGCGGAAGGATGGAGAAGGAAGGGGGCCTCTGACTGTTCCCACATCAACTTTGCTCCAGCTTCCACTCTCCTGTGGCTGTAAACACCCAGATTTTAGTTGTCACTTAGAGTGTGCCTCTGCAGTGACCCTTCGGGACCAAGAGTGGCAAGGGGAAAATGATCACAGGGCAGGTCAGGGCTCCTGCCCCATAGCAATTTCTAGCCTCTTGCCTTTCTAAACAACCCACCAGCCCAGACACTTCCATGTCTTGGGAATCTCTCGGAACTCTCTAGGGCCAGTGAGAAAAATCTAGATTCCTGTTTTGTGACGAACAGATTTCAAATGCTGGGATTATGTTTGGTGGATGGCCTGTTGTGTTTGTACTGTGTGTTTTCCATGTTAGTAAGTGATCTCCCTGTGTGAGAAACTAGACTGCCGTGTCTTGGGCTGTGGGCAATGGGCTGGGCTGCAAGTATGAGAAGGACATCACGGATCCATAATGAAAGGGCAGTCACTCGGTCTGTTTGCGGTGGGCATGGTCTACTGCGACCCCTCTGTCCTCTGCCCAGGGCATGTTTCTTCACTCCTGGGGTGGAGAGGTGCCCGATTCACCTTCCATGCTCTGCTGGACCTGTCAGCAGTGCAGAGCTGATGTTCAGAGGTGAGCCAGATAGAACTCTTGTCCGGCCAGGACTTTCCACTAGATGTTCCTGTCCCCCTGGCCCTGCGTCTCTCTGGTGCCCGCCTCCTTGGACCTCACCTTGCTGGCTGCACTGGCTTCCCCTCCGCTACCCCAGGGACTGAGTAAAATGTTCTGTCTCTGCATCCCTTCCCCACTGCCTCTCCTGTGCTCCCCATCTGGACTCACGGCTCACTCCCGGACAAGCATCTCTTCCTGTCTCCAGCCTGCATCCCACCCAGTACAGAATAAACCCTGAAGGTGCCAAGTGTGCTCCACCCACGTGGAGAAGACCAAACTGGTTGTGCTTTTATTATTTTTTAGGCTTTTAAAAAATTATTTTTTAAGCTTTTCTCTTTTACCCCCACTCCGCCATTCTCTTGACTTACAGTGAATTTGAATGGGCACATGAGATCAAGTCCTCTTTGACTCCTCTTCACTCTGCCCATATCACTCAGGGCATGCCACCTTGAGCTAAGGCTGTTGCCACCAGCATCTCTGTCTGAGGGCTTTCTTTTTTTTTAAATTTATTTATTTTAATTGGAGGCTAATTACTTCACAATATTGTAGTGGTTTTTGCCATACATTGACATGAATCAGCCATTGTCTGAGGGCCTTCTCTGCTCACCAGAGCCCACATTACTGTCTCTGTGCCAGGCTCCAGGCATCAGAGAGTGAATAGCCCTGCCCCTTCCCCAGCGGCCTGTCCTCAGTGATGGACCAGGCACTGGTGTGGCTCTTCTTCTGAATGATGCTGTGAGCTTATTGACGATGGGGCCCATGCCTTAATCTGTGACAGACACTTAGCCCGGTGCGGTTCAGCCTTCTTCTAAGAGCCCACTTACTGGAAAGCAAATCCTTCATGAACCATCTTCCTTACCTCTTTTTCTACTTCCTCATTAGTGTTTCCTGGAATTGTCTTCAGAAGAAAATTCTTGTACTTGATTCCCTGAATCAAGTCACTTCTAGAGAAACCCAAGCTAAGCTGCCACGTAATACCAAGTCAGGACACGTGGCCAGAAGTGGTGGTTTTCAGGCTAATGCACAGTCGGCCTGAGACAGCCAGACCCTCACGTCTCTTCTCCTTCCACCTTTAGTGTGGCTCTGACTGCTAAAAGCCATATGCTTTTTCTAGTCACAGGAAGAATGGAATGCACTCAATCAGAAGGATCAAGCAATATCAGTTTTTACAGTAAATGAATTGGTAGCTTGGATTTAAAAGTCTCAAAAGACAGACTTCCCTGGTGGTTCAGTGGTTAAGAATCTGCCTGCCAATGCAGGGGACATATGGTGTTCCATCTCTGGTCCAGGAAAATTCCACGTGCCGGGGGTAACTAAACTCACGTGCCACAACTACTGAAGCCCATGTGCGCTAGGGTCTGTGTTCCACAACAAGAAAAGCCGCCACAATGAGAAGCCCGCAAACCACAACTAGAGAGTAGCCCTTACTTGCCACAGCTAGAGAAAGCCTACTCACAAGTCTCAAAAGACAGCTGAAATCCTTGCACTCAGAAGTATCTGTTCTTCTGTCCACATGGACTGCATCCGCCTCGAAAGATATTTAAACCATGGTTCCATTTTTAAAATCTGGAGCATCTGTTAGACACTATGAAATATATTTGGTGTTGGGAAGTATTATTTATGTGTGCTTCCCACCTCCCCCCAGACCCTCTGACAGAATTGTTTGTGAGTGTTTAGCCTCTTAGAGCAGTGATGTAGAAGATAAATACCAGGAAGTCCAGAGGGACTCTGTTACAAATGAGCATACTGCCTCACGTTGCCTTTGTTCTGGATGCCCCAGGATGAAGGATGTTTTCTCTTTGTTATATGTGGGCTGATTAAAAATACCTTTAAATATTGAAGTTGAAAAATCATATTAAAATGGTACTGTTCCCGGTGGTGCATCAGATTGTTGCCACACACTCAGATAGTAGAAACCTAGTTCCTGGAGATTAAATATATAGAAAACTATGGTGATTCAACTCTGACCAGTCAGGCTGGATAAGCCATACTTTCAAAAGATAGGGAGTGGGGTGGAATTTCAGAGAATGTTCTATTGGTCTGATCTGTGCCATGTGCCTTATTTTTATTTTTGTTTAGAATTAAAAAAAAATTATCTGTATTTATTTATTTGGCTGTGTTGGGTCTTAGTTTCGGCTTGTAGGATCTTCGTTGCATCACGTCACCATATAGGAGCTTTAGACGCGGTGCACTGCCTCGCTAGTTGCTCCGCGGCACGCTGGTTCACTACTGTGCCAGGGACTTAGTTGTCCCTCTCAGAATATGGGGTCTTTGTTCCCCGACCAGGGATCGAACCCACATCCCCTGCACTGCAAGGCGAAACCTTAACTACAGGACTACGAAGAAAGTTCCTTATTAGTTTTATTTTTAATTTCAATCAGTTTGTCTGCAGCAGAGCTATCTGGAAAAGGCTTTCTTTTGGAAAAGACAAAACATTAGGCTGGTGTTGGAGGTCCCGGTGGCTGGCATATTCGGTAGACAGTTTGCATCTGTGGACATAATTCCTAGTACATTGACTCGCCCTGATGGATCTAACCTTCCGCTGTGTGATCCTCCGTCTGAATTGTGCTGTAAGTTTATGGATGGTGGGGCCCCTGCCTCTGCTTTTCAGGATCCCATATTGCGTGTTCCATGCTATTTACTTAGCTAAGGCATTGTAACCACCGAGGATGTGACACAGATATTTGCTCAAAGAACATTCATCATATTTCTTGACCCATAATTTGCCTTTTTATTTTAGCTTTATGCTCATTTTGTAATTCCTCAAATTTCAATGATAGTGTCTTTCTCTGTAGTGATTTCCTCATTTAGGATAACATTTGGAATGTATTCTTAGAAGCTGCCAGAGTTGGACCATTTTTGTAGGCAACATTTAGGTTGAACCACTGAAAAGGGCCAATATTCAACCTTTGCTGGGCAATACCTGCATCCTCTCTAAAATAACATATTTTGGGCATGACTCTAGTCTTGGGAATTCTGAGTCATGAACGAAGCCTTGAAATGTGTATTTTAAAGAAACTTCTTGTGTAGATCAGTATTTTACAACTACTGTCCTAAAATCTTGCTATTGCTTTTCCCTGAATTCTAGTATAAGAAAATTCCACACCGGTAGTAGTCTGTATATTTTTTCAGTGTAAAAAATATAAAGGATACGATTCATGACATTACCTTATGACTCTTACATAAGGAACATCATGACATCATGACAAATTCCTCCCAAAGCAAAGGGTCTAGTAAGAGTTGAGATATTTTTTCTTGATAAATTTACTTCCAATTGTTATTGACTTATGAAACCTATTCTGCTTCCTTCTCCATTCCAGCTGCTAGAAAACCTAAAGTAAAATTTTGTGAAATGAATGTAGCTTCCCCCCAACAGACGCTTTAACTATAAATATTAATTTTTCTTTTCCTTTAGTACCTGATGCCAAAAAAGGAAAATAAGCCAAGACTTCTTATCTTATTGAAGAAAGGCTTTTATTTAAAGTTGTACAAAAGCTTTTTCAGAAATTTTCTTAGTCCTAGATTCCTTAGGAAACAGAGCTCCAAGCAGGAGACAGGGGTTTGATCCCTGGGTCCAGAAGATCCCCTGGAGAAGGAAATGGCAACCTATTCCAGTATTCTTGCCTGGGAAATCTCATAGACAGAGGAGCCTGGCGGGCTACAGTTCATGGGATTGCAAAGGGGTTGGACACGACTTGCCAACTAAACAGAAGCAATAACAAATCACATCTTCTGTATCTGTGTAGACACACAGTGAGTCTTTGGGATTGCAGTATTGCCCCAGAGCACTTGTGGTCATTATTTATCATAATTGATTCATGAGAGAGAGAAGAGAGGCTAGGAATGAGCAGTGACAGACTCTCCATTGAATACCATGAACTGTGCTGGGCATTTTCCATGTGTTGCCTCCTTCATTCCTTCACAGTAACCCCCCACCTCCAGACTATATGAAATGATCTTTATTCTTGCAAAGCTGAAGACTGAGCCTCAGTGTCTCACGACAGTAAGGCATGGGGCTGAGAGTGAAGCCCGAAGCCCCGGGGGTTTGCCCTCCGCTGCCTTTCAACCATGACAATGCAGGTCTGACAGTAAAAACGCTTGCTGAAAAGTCAGCTCTCTAGATTGTCGGAGAGTTCCAGATCCTACTTCCCCAGTTTACTGCGACACTTAAGCTACTTGTCTGTAAAACTAAAATAGATGATAGTAAAATTTTATTTTTAACCTCTCTTGAGAAACTGTTTGAACATTGGAGACTTTAACTTTTCATCTTTACTGGTCTCCCTTACTAATGCTCAGAATATGAACAGCCTACATTTTCTTCCAGAAGGAAACCCTACATTGATTTGCTGTAGGACAGAATAATGGTTTTCTCGATGTGATTACATGCAGCAGACATTAAGTTGAAGTGTAAATTTCAGTGATCAGATAACTTCCCACAGATGATACGTACAAGTTCTAGGCAGAAGGGATGAATGATGACCCGTTGTTGTCCTTTAAATGGACCACAACCCAAAGAGTGCTGTAGCTGACATGCTGGGCCAGTATTTTTGCTTTGAATAGATTTTCTGCATTTGAATAGAATATTTATGCTTTTATGCTAAAATAAAAGGGCGAAGTGGAATAAGCTATTACATGGTCCATTAAAACTACTTTTAAGTGACTCTCTATAGCAAAAAATTCCATAACTCTTGCATTTGCCAAAGGAACTTCTCAATTAAGTACAGGCTACTTGTTCTTAGAACTCAAAAGAAAGGGCAGATGCCACCTTGGATCTTTTTGAAAATGATAATTGTGTATTTATATGGTGGTGAAGAGGAATTTCCATAACAGCCGTTGTACACATAAGCTGAGACTGGCCGCCAAGTAAATCTGATTACTCAATTTGAAAATAGAAGAAAAATCTAGTCTAGAACCAGCTTGGGCTTCACACAAAACCTCCTTTCGTATTGTCCCATCTTCTGTCTCCCTTCTGCTGTTTATACCGTGTGCAGAGTTGAATCCAAGGCACATCTAAAGATTCGAAATGCATGAGGCACCATCTCTTTCTTATTGCACTCTCAGGAAAACATGGCAAATATACAAACATCAAATTCTTATTTCTGTGTGAAATCCAGTCCCTTTTCCCAAGCAGAAAAGATAACAGAATTAAATTGTATTCATGTCATTTATGAAAGCAACGGTTCCTGCTTTTATCCACATGAAGCAGATGAGTCATTTTCCCTTAAGTGGTTCAACTGGCAATCAGGCTTTCCAGACAGATGCATTGAAAAAAAATGTGTATGATTTGGTGGACCATCCACTTGATTAGGTTATTTTTATGTGTGATTTTCTTTGGGTATCGCCTCATGAGATGAATTCCAACCCTGCATGGCTGCCTCACACAATCCATTTTTACTTTGTAGTATTATGCCTACCTAAGGCATGATGCACTCACAGAGGTTTGCCTGTTTGATCCAAGATAAAAGATAAGTAGACACCGAGGTGGTCTTTGTACAGGTGAACAGTATTTTGGGTACTCTTTACATTCGGTTGTGTGTGTGCCTCTGTAAATAAGCTCTCAATTTTCTGGATTTATTGTATACAACAGAAGATCTCCAGGCTCTGGATTCAATAATGAGTGGGGGTTTATTTTTGGACTCTTTGCAGTTTTGTTTGTTTTCAAGGCTTGACTTTGTTAGAAGATACTTTTACTTTTTAAAAAACTTCCTTAAAAAATGCTGCATAGAATTCACCAGTTGGAATCTGTTCAATTGAGATGCATTAATTAATCTAATTAATAAATCTAATAACTGTAAGTCTGGAGTTGCCGCCATACCTTGGCTGATGAAAACGGGACGAAGACAGGGACTAGGACTTGGATTTGGTCATCGACGCTGCAGACCCTGCAACCTGAATCCCCTGAATTGGAACTCTGTGGGTTCACCTGGAACCTATGATGTCTTCTCAAAGGGAGCTGGGGGGACAGAAAGGACATGAAACAGGCAAAACCATGGTCCGAAGCTGTAAAAAGCAAAAAAGTTGGAAGGGGTTACAGAACAAAAGATGCTGAATCAGTTATCCATCAAGGAATTGAGAGAATGAGGGAAGGTGAGAAGAAACCTGAGAAGTATCCAGAATTAAATGTGCGGTTTTGTCACAGTGAGGTGTCTCTGTGGTTTGGTCACATTCCAGGGGCCAGAAGGTGATCAGATTGGCCCGTGTTAACATCTGACTGTGGGTTTGAGGAATAAATTCTCGCTGAAGACAGCAGCATGGGGACCACGCGTGGGCAGTGGTCTGCAGAAAAGAGCTAGGCAGTCACAGGGTGCCCGCCATCAAGTGGGGGGGGGGTATTCCCATGGGCAGATGGGACTTTGCCACTGAATCAAAGCAGTCCTGCTCAAAAATTAGTTCATAGACCCGTGCTGGCCTGAGAACTGGGTTTTACTGATCTGCAATGAGATAAGCATAGAAATTGAGAGTAAACGTTTAGCAACTTTCCCGTGGAACTTTATAGAGTCATTTTAAGTGTGCTGAATCTGATAATATAACTCTGGGCTGGTGTTTTACGTGCCTTTGTTTTCATTTTATTTTCCTACTAATTTAATTTTTATTGGATTTCACAGAAGTGTGGTTCTGCAACATAATGAAAATTAAAAGTCAATAAAAACAAAAAAATACTGGTTATCACAGATATTTTGAGAAGTACTGACCACATAAGTGGAATAAAACAGATCTCAGAGACCCCAGTCCCCACCTTTGCCCCCTTCTTTACTTTTCTGCTCTTTATCTCCCCGTCCTAGGCACTTTGATGGCTGATCATCAAGGCTTGCTAAAACCCTTTAAGAAAATCTTATGCTAATGGTTGTTAGTGTCTGGGCTGCAAGTTTTGGTTCAAGTGGAAAAAGGTTGCCTCAGTCCAAACCACAGGGACCCAGACTCAACTTTCCTGTGCCCTGTGACACTGACTCTGTTTCTACCCTGGGTCACCTGGTTTTGGGGGCTCCCTAATGACACATCAGATAAATAAAGCCATTCAGTTTTATTTGAATCCTTTAAATAATTTTTTTCAATTTTTAATTGGAGGCTATCCGCTTTACAGTGATGTGTTGGTTTCTGGTGTACAACCACGTGAATCAGTCATGTGTATGCATATATCCCCTTCCTCTTGAGCCTTCCTCTCACCACCGCCCCCCCCCCCATTTGAATCCTTTGAATTATTTCCTTCAACAACTGCAAATGTTCAAGCAATAAGAGTTGTTGTGAGTGAGAGCCGTTTTCAAGTTGAGGCCTGGAGGTCCTACCCTGCGCCCGTCTGCTTATACTTGACATTCACATGCTCAGCTATAGATAAAAACGACTTTTTCCAAACCCACCTGGCTAGAGGGACAAAGGTTACTTCCACCCTGTTGGAGCTCTGGAACTGATGGGAAGGCTCGAACGGCTTTTCTGTGGACAGCTGGAAGGGGAATGGGCTGCAGGGCAGGGAGACTGACTGTGGAAATAGGACTTCTCCAGGACGAGGACTTGGGCATCATGACCCCGTCGAGAATCCAGTCTCCAGATGTGGGGCAAGATGGAGTTACACAGCCTAGATGTTGGGAGCACTTTAGACGCCCAGTCCCCAGGATTAGAACAGCCTCTTGCTTGAGGATGGCAGGGGCATTAGGGAATGCCCAGGGGAAGTTGGGACCTATGCGTATTGTGTGTAATTTTCTGTAGTTAAAGGCAGCTGGGTCCACTCTGATGGAGAAGGCAGTGTCTGTGGGCTGGGACTCAGGTAGGACCCTCCAGCATCCTATACTGAGCTGTGTAGAAATGCTTTCGTTGGTCCATTTTTATCTTGGAAGAACTTAGAGATAGGAGTTTGCGTGGCTCAGGTCAGAAAGGAGGTCAGAAAAATAGAATATCTGAATGTGAGGGAGACTGTACTATTGCTATCTATTGACTTACATCCTAGGAGGAATGAAAGATGTCCCAAGTATGGAAATGAAGCAAAATAGAGCTTTATCCATTACCTGACCCCCTCCCCCCAACATCCCTGCCCCCTCCTGCATAAACACCGGTTTGATTACATACCTATTCTGTAAGCACCCTGTGAGCAGAGCTGTCTGCAGGTCTTGAGGGAGGAGAAAGCGTGACTATCTTGAGATGTCACTGTAGCTTCAAAGCAGCTTTTAGTTTAAACAGGGAGATGAAAACACCCCAAAAGATGATGCTCGTTTGAACAGCTCAAGACCAAGAACATTTGCAAGCTCTGCACGAACAGGGGAGGCCATCACTGTCCAAGGAATCCTAAGGGTGACTTGGGCACTGTGCATGGGGAGAGAGACCAGGCAGAAAAAGAGACGATTGCCAGGAATGGAGGGCTCAGCTGGGCTCAGTGATGGGAACCCCACCAGCCTCCCTTCGCTCCTCCTCACACAGTGCATGCTCAAGCCAGCACCGGCCTCAGCCAGCCTCCTTCCAGCTGTCTTCACCCCACCCTCCCGCCTGCCTGGAGCACAGTCTGGGGAGAGGAAGCCGTGGCCAGGCGCCCACAGCTGCGCACGAACAAGAGGAATGCAGATGCCAACTCTTGGGTTCAAAGCAAGCTGATGGTTCCCCAAGATGATACGTTGTCAGATGAGGTGGGCCCCTGTTTCACCAAAGGGAAGAGCAGCTTAGCTCTTTTAATGGAGAAGACCTGCTCTGTTAGGGAAGCCCTTCTTTGGTGAAGTTTTTTTCCAAATTTACCTTGGAAATGGAACTCTTCAGCTTCCTCCAAGTCAGTGTAGGAACACTGAAGTCTATGTGTGTATGTGTGTATTTGTTGTTGTATAGTTGCTTAGTCGTGTCTGACTCTTTGTGTGTGTGTGTGTGTGTGTGTGTGTGTCTGACTCTTTGTGACCCCATAGACTGTAGGCTGCCAGGCTCCTCTGTCCATGGGATTTCCCAGGCAAGAATACTGGGGTAGGTTGCCATTTCCTTCTCTAGGGGATCTTCCTGACCCAGGGAACAAACCCATGTATCCTGCTTGGCAGACAAATTCTTTACTACTGAGACAGCAGGGAAGCCTGTATATGTGTATACATGTGTATTTATACATGTGCATGTGTATGCATTTATGTGTCTGTATTTTGTATGTATGTGTGTTTGTTTGACAGAGTCCAATGACTAACCACAGTTAATAGACCTCAACTAAATACCTACTATGTGCCAGACCTTATGCTGGAATAGATTCATAAATCAGACATTTCCTGTTCTCTGGGGCTATAACTAAGTAATAGAAGAGGCCAGAGTGTTAGAAAATTAAAGTGCAATTCAGGGGAAAAAAAGAGGAAAAACAATAAAATAAATTGCAGTGAGTGAATCTGGGACCCTAAGAATTCATTTTAGAAATATGTTGGAGTCAAGGTCAATGTTGGATATTTGGAAGGTTTCAGAAAATCTTAAATTTAAAACTTTTGATTGACTTGCCTATGTCTACTTATCTTATTGAATTAACAATTGTTTGGTCACATTTTCCCACCAGATTGTGACTGTTAACTACAGAGTAGTCATTTGTAGTGGTTGATCAGAAAAAAAGCATGTAACAATTCACAAGCCTGGTGATGGTTAATCGTGGAAACTGTTGGTTGGAATATCAAAGCAGTATTTTATAGCTGATGGGATTTCATCTCAGTGGATTGTAGGCCTAATATTCCTTTTCTTTTCCAATACATAATCACCTAGACAGCATATTAAAAGCATAGACATTACTTTGCCAACAAAGTCCGTATAGACAGAGCTATGTTTTTTCCAATAGTCATGTATGGATGTGAGAGTTGGACCATAAAGATGGCTGAACACTGAAGAACTGATGCTTTTGAACTGTGTTGGAGAAGACTCTTGAGAGTTCCTTGGACTGCAAGGAGATCCAACCAGTCCATCCTAAAGGAGATCAATCCTGGGTGTTCATTGGAAGGGCTGATGCTGAAGCTGAAGCTCCAATACTTTGGCCACCTGATGCAAAGAACTGATTCATTGGAAAAGACCCTGATGCTGGGAAATATTGAAGGCAGAAGGAGAAGGGGACGACAGAGGATGAGGTGGTTGGATGGCATCACTGATGCTATGGACATGAGTTTGAGTAAGCTCCAGGAGTTGGTGATGGACAGGGAAGCCTGGCATGCTGCAGTCCATGGGGTCACAAAGAGTTGGACGCAACTAAGTGACTGAACAACGACAATAATACGTATGCACAAAGAATTCCAAAATCAGTTCACCATACCCTTTAATAATATACTTGGCACCTTACTTTCATGTTTAAAATATGTATATAACATACTCATATGTAAAAAGGAATTGTATGTATTCTTATTTTTTCAATCTGTGGTAAAAACTTAAAAAACTCAAGGAGATTTAAAAAATATCCTCTCTGCATCTTCAAATGCTTCCTTTTGGAGAGGCACATTAGAATCTTGATGAGAGGCAGAGAGACAGAATAGTTACTGCTGAAACCCCCTCCCATCCAGAAACCTTGGTTTTAAATAGCCATGAAATTCAAATAATAGGTCAATGAGTTTTTCCATCTAGGTAAACCAAAAGAAAGGACCACTAGATATTTCTCTAAAGATTAAACATTTTTTCTTGTTCAGCTTGTCTGAATTGCCTTTGAATGATTGTCCATTTCATCTGTTCATTCATTTATCTATTCAAATATTTACTGAGTACTTCTATGCCAGGGACTTCTCTGTGCTTGGAACAGAAAGACAAAGATATATGCCTTTTTGAATGTTAGATTTTAATGCAGCAATTCAGAAAATTGTTTTAAAGAGTAAAATCGATAATATGATGGATGGTGCTAAGCACTATGGAGAAAGATCAGAGGAGAACAGACAGGAGTGCAGCAGGAGGTGGCAGTCTCATCAGGGCAGTCAGAGAGGACCTCATGGAGAAGGTGACCTTTGAAAGAAACTCTGAATGAGCTGAGGGCAAGCCATGCCCAGCCCTGGGGATGAGCAGACAGAGAGAGTGACCAGGACAGGTTCCTGAGGCAGGGGTGTGCAAAGCAGGGAGCAGTAGGGGGTCGGGGGGTGAGGCAGAGGCAGTGGGGGAGGTCCAGCCAAGGTGACATGTGATGCCGCTGTGATTCATCAGAGTGCCGCTTTTCATCAGAGTGTGAAGGGGGCCATCAGACTGAAATGTGAATAGCATCCTTCTGACTGCTGCATGGAGAATGGCCTAAACATAGGGAAGAGGAACGGAAGGGTGAGGGTACCAATTGACATTGTCCAAATAAGAAGTTATGGGGGCTTAGACTAGGATGGTAGCAGCTGAGGTTTCAGGGATGGTTTCTGGGTTTGTTTTATCCAGAAAGTCCACTTTAGGGTATGTACACAAAAGAATTCAAAGCAGGGACTCATACAGACATGTATGTGTACACCAGGCTCATAGCAACACTATTTCCGATAGGCAAAAGGTGGAATCAACATGTCCTTGGATGAATTTACCAACAAAATGTAGTATATCCATACAAATGGAATATTGTGCAGCCTTAAAAACAGAGGATATTCAGACAAATGCCACCACTTGCGTGAATCTTGAAGACATAAACCAGACACAAAAGGACAAAATCCTGGATGATTCCACCCATATGAGATACCCGGAATAGTCATATTTATAGAGACAAAGTAGATGGTGGTTGTCAGCGGGGAGAGAGGAAAGAAATGTTTCACGGGGACAGAGTTTCAGTTTTGGGAGGTGGAAAGCATTCTGAGGATGGCTGGTGGTGATGGCAGCAGAATAATATGAGTGAACAGTAAGTGCCCTACATACGAACCTTTGAGTTTTGAACTTTTAAAGATGGGAACGTGTGTTCCATCAACGTCAGGCATGAGTGAAATTCCAGCGTGCCCTCCCTCTCCCATTGCTGACGATCCTTCAGCTCAGCCGTCTCTCACTTCCTCCCCCTCCTCCGGTCAGTAACTCAACTCCTCTTTGCCTCTTCACTCTATGCCAGCCCCTGGATACCAGCTGATGTACTGTACTATGGTACTTCTCAAGGTTCTGTACTGTAAGATCAAAAGTGTGTTTTCTTTGTTCTCTGTTTGTCTTTTATGTATTATTTGGGTGAAAAGTATTAAAAAATCTATTACAGTACAGTGCTATGTAGCAGATTGTGTTAGTTGGGTATCTAAGCTAACTATGTTGGACTCATGAACAAACTGGACTTACAAATGCACTCTCAGAGTGGAACTTGTTCACATGTAGGGGACTTACTCCACTTAATGCCACTGGACTGTCCACTTAAAAATGGTTATGATGGCAAAGTTTATGTTATGTGTATTTTACCACAATCAAAAGAATTTTTTAAATGTCAGATTATGTTCTGGATCCGTTGTGGAGACAGAGCCAACCCAGCATGCCAGAAAGCTGGATGGGGCTGGAAGGGGCTCGGAGGATGACTCTGAAGGCTTAGCCTGTGTTCCTGGGACCTGATGCAAAGCACTGTGGAGGAGCAGTCAGATGGAGACGTTGCATAGTTAAAGCACCCTTGTTTTTCTTCTTTTGGGAAGAAAACGGCATATTTTAAGCTCATTTTTGGCACTTTATGAAATCTGGGCCACTACCCTGCTCCAGGTCTCTACATTTTCTTATCAGAATGATTCTAATTGATCTCTACATCATCTCCCTGCTTCTGTTCTTGTGTTGCACATAGACAACTCTCAAAATAGCGGTCAGATCCTGTTGACCTTCAGTCCAGTGACTCCCATCATGCAATTAAGAGCCAAAGTCACCCCAGTGGCCTGCTGGTCCTCACATTGTCTTGATTGCTCCCCTTGTGTGTATATCCAGTTGACCTTTATTCAAGGCAGTTATTCTATAAATCCCCCACCCCAAAACTGAATTAGCCAGTACTGAACCATTGCTCCTAGGGGAAATATGGATATTTAAATAGGTTCTGGTACCTATGCCAACACTGGCAGGGTGTTTCCCACACCAGCAAGCAACCCTTGGGATGCCAGATGGGTGTCCTAAAATTCAACTAGATTCTGACACCATCCACCCAGAGGCAGCATTAGATCCCATGGGTCCAGTCCATCCTCACTGCCCTCCCACACCCCCCAGTTCAGACGCCAGCCACAAGGCCAGGTTGTCATCTATACCTGTGCTTCTGACCAACTGGCTATTGATTGGAGGTTCCAGTGACCCCCTCCTTGGCTTTGATTAATTTGCTAGAGCAGCTCACACAACTCAGAGAAACATTTTGCTCACTAGATTACCAGGTTATTGTAAACAGATATAACTCAGGAATAGCCAGATGGGAGAGATGAATGCAGGAAGGGGCTACAATCTTTCATGCCATCTCCAGGCACTCTTGAAGTCAAATCTGGCTTCTGTACCCTGACACCAAATTAAATCTCAGAGGCAGAGGTTTTTTTTTTTTTTTTTTCCCCCAGATTTTATTTATTTGGCTGCACAGTCTTAGTTGTGGCATGTGGGATCTAGTTCCTTGATCTAATTAACAATGCTGTGATAGTTTCAGGTGAATGGTGAAGGGACTCAGCCACACATATACGTGTATCCATTCTCCCACCAACCACCCCCATCCCATCCAGGCTGCCACATAACATTGAGCAGAGTTCCATGTGTGATACCAGATGTTTTTGTTGTTTATCCATTTTAAATATAGCAGTGTGGGAAGGTCATGTACACACTGCTATATTTAAAAAGAGGCAGAGTTTTAGGTGAAGTAGAAAAGAATAACTTTGTTGCTTTGCCAGGCAAAGAGGGCCACAGTGGGCTAATGTCCTCAAAACTGTGTGTCCTCACTTGGAGAGGGTAGTGAGGAGTTTTACGGTAATGGCTCAAAGAGGGCGTGGTCAGCTCATGGACATTCTTCTGACTGGTTGGTGGAGTAAGTGGGAGTCAGCATCATCAGCCTGCTGGTTCCAACATGACTGGGTTCTGTGGGCTTGTGTGTAGCATACCAGTGATTTCTCCCACCTGATTCGAGGGTGGGAATATCTGCAAAACAGCTCAAAGATATTGTTCTGTATATTGCTTAAGGGGGAATCAGGACCCTGCCCTAAGGCTGACCACTGTTCTTTATTTTGACTGTTTCTTCCTTGTTTCAACACCCCTTCACTTTCCTAATTAGCAACTATTTGAACTTGCCCTTTGGAGCTTAGGAGAGATCGTGAAGGCTGAGTGAAGCCTATTTCCTATCATCCATGAATGGGGTACACAGAAAGGCTTTTGTGTGCAGGTGCCCCACAGGGTCCCACAGGGCATCACTCTCCCCACATCTCCACATGGGCACCGACCTAGAAGTTCTCCAAACCCAGTCCTTTGGGTATCTGTGAAGGTCTCGTCATACATAGGCATGATTGACTAAACCATTGGCCATTGGTGATAGATTCAACCTTCAGCCAGGTATCAAAAGGAAGGATGGGCTTGAAAGTTCTAACCCTTTAATCACATGGTTGGTTCTCCCGGCAGCCACCCCCTCTCATTAAGATAACAAGACACCTCTCTGACCCCACTTTGGAAATTCCCAGTGTTTTAGAAGCTCTGTGCCAGACACGGGGGTGAAGATAAAATATGTACTTCTTATAAATCATAGTATCACAACACCTATCATTTTATCTGTATATATGTGTGTGTGTGTATATATATATATATATATATATATATATATATATATATATCAAGTATTTCAGTTCAGTTCAGTGGCTCAGTTGTGTCTGACTCTTTGTGACCCCATGGACTGCAGCACGCCAGGCCTCCCTGTCCATCACTAACTCCTGGAGCTTGCTCAAACTCATGTCCATTGAGTAGGTGATGCCATCCAACCATCTCATCCTCTGTCATCCCCTTAACCTCCCACCTTCAATCTTTCCCAGTATCAGGGGCTTTTCCAATGAGTTGGTTCTTCACATCAGGTGGCCAAATTATTGGAGTTTCAGCTTCAGTGTCAGTCCTTCCAATGAATATTCAGGACTGATCTCCTTTAGGATGGATTGGTTGGATCTCCTTGCTGTCCAATTAGATGCCAAGATGGTGGAAAAATAGGATGGGGAGACCACTTTCTCCCCCACAAATTCATCAAAAGATCATTTGAACGCTGAGCAACTTCCACAAAACAACTTCTGAACACTGGCGGAGGACACCAGGCACCCAGAAAGGCAGCCCATTCTCTTTGAAAGGAGGTAGGACAAAATATAAAAGACAGAGAGACAAAAGAGTTAGGGATGGAGACCGGACCTGGGGAGGGAGTCGTGAAGGAGAAGAAGTTTCCACACAGTAGGAAACC
Source organism: Cervus canadensis (assembly GCF_019320065.1). Lineage (NCBI taxonomy): Eukaryota > Metazoa > Chordata > Mammalia > Artiodactyla > Cervidae > Cervus > Cervus canadensis. Next base: position 33,488,562 of record NC_057416.1, on the reverse strand, counting down.
CTCTCACAGGCGGGTCTGTGGGGAGTTTTGGAATCTCAGAGGGCAACATAATCGGGATTAAAAAACAAACAAACACAGAATACATGCCTAACTGCAACTGCAGAAAAGAGAACTTTCCCAGTGAAAGGCTCTAATGTAACAACTTAACGCACAGCCTGGCCTGCTCACAGAACAAAGGATTCAGTGAACACCAGAGGAGAGCTGGCAGGCTGCAGACCATCTCCTCTCCACCCAGAGGCAGAGAGGGAGGCTTGGGATAGCCGGAGCTGGAAGGCAAGGGGCTGCTGCAGTCTCAGCCCCAGAGACGGCATCTTCCACCAAACTGTGAGCAGGCTCCCAGCTGCTAACCACGTCTTCCTGAGATCCTGGGTGGTTGACATCCTCCAGGAGGGTCGCAGCCTGAGATCAGCTCCCCAGAGGAGACACACGGCACACCTGAGACGGTGCTCTCACCACACACCCAGGAAAGCGAGCTGCTGGGACTGGGGAGGTGTTAAGATGCACGGCCCTTCTGGGACAGCGCACTCGCTGAAAGCACCTGGCCGCCTCAGCTGCTCAGACCTGGGAAGGGCATGAAACACATGCCCAGCCCACAGAGACTGAGCCAGAACTGTATGTGAGTGTCCCCTGTGGAGGTATGGGTCAGCAGTGGCCTCCTGCAGGGGCTCTGGGTGCAGCAGACCTGGGTGTGGCATAAACCCTCTTGGAGGAGGTCTCCATTAACCCCATCATAGAACCATCAGAACTTACACAGGACTGGGGAAACAGACTCTTGGAGGGCACAAGCAGAACCTTGTGCATACCAGGACCCAAGAGAAAGGAGCAGTGACCCCACAAGAGACTGACCCAGACTTGCCCGTGAGTGTCCAGGAGTCTCTGGCGGAGGTGTGGGTCGGTGGTGGCCTGCTGCAGGGTTGGGGACACTGAGTGTAGCAGTGTGGGCATGGGACCTTTTGAAGGAGGTGGCCATTATCTTCATTACCTCCACCATAGTTTGGCCTCAGGTCAAGCAACAGGGAGGGAACACAAGCCCTGCTCATCAACAGAAAATTGGATTAAAGATTTACTGAACATGACCCTGTCCATCAGAGCAAGACTCAGTTTCCCCCTCAGTCAGTTTCTCCCATCAGGAAGCTCCATAAGCCTCTTATCCTTTTCCATCAGAGCCCAGACAGAATGAAAACCATAATCACAGAAAATGAACCAATCTGATCACATGGACCACAGCCTTGTCTAACTCAATGAAACTATGAGCCAGGCCAGGTAGGGCCACCCAAGACGGACGGGTCATGGTGGAGAGTTCTGACAAAATGTGGTCCACTGGAGAAGGGAATGGCAAACCACTTCAGTATTCTTGGCTTGAGAAGCCCATGAACAGTATGAAAAGACAAAAAGGTTTGATACTGAAAGATGAACTCCCCAGGTTGGTATGTGCCGAATATGCTACTGGAGGAGAGTGGAGAAATAACTCCAGAAAGAATGAAGAGATGGAGCAAAAGTAAAAACAACACCCAGTTGTGGATGTGACTGGTGATAGAAGTAAAGTCCAATGCTGCAAAGAGCAATATTGTGTAGGAAACTGGAGTGTTAGGTCCATGAACCAAGGCAAATTGGAAGTGGTTCAATAGGAGATGGCAAGAGTAAAAATTGACATTTTAGGAGTCAGTGAACTAAAATGGACAGGAACAGGCAAATTTAATTCTAATGATCATTATATCTACTACTGTGGGCAAGAATCCCTTAGAAGAAATGGAGTAGCCATCAAGCCCAAGAGTCCAAAATGCAGTATTTGGATGCACTCTCAAAAACAACAGAATCATCTCTGTTCGTTTCCAAGGTAAACCATTCAGTATCACAGTAATCCAAGTCTATGCCCCGACCAGTAATGCTGAAGAAGCTGAAGTTGAAAGGTTCTATGAAGACCTACAAGACCTTCTAGAACTAACACCCAAAAAAAGGTTCTCTTCATTATAGGGGACTGTAATGCAGAAGTAGGAAGTCAAGGGATACCTGGAGTAACAGGCAAATTTGGCCTTGGAGTATAGAATGGAGCAGGGCAAAGGCTAATAGAGTTTTGCCAGGAGAATGCACTGGTCATAGCAAACACCCTCTTCCAACAACACAAAAGAAATCTCTATACATGGACATCACCAGATGGTCAATACTGAAATCAGATTGATTATATCCTTTGCAGCCAAAGTTGGAGAAGCTCTACACAGTCAGCAAAAACAGGACTGATAGCTGACTATGGTTCATCTCAAGTAGATTACAATCTTAATAAAACAACTTAAATCATTTTATCTGTATATAAATATATCTCAAGTAGATTGCAATCTTAATAGATAACTTAAATCAGGAAAGCCTAGTTTCCTTTTATTAACAAAGGGAAAATGAGGTTTAGAAATGATAAGTAGCATGCCTGAGGCTGCCCAGCAAAAGGGACTAGGTCGAAATTCTAATCCCATCAACAGGTCCCAAAGCTAGAACTTCTTGCCCTACACTGGCGGCTCCCCACCATCTCCACCCTCTGGTCATCTCAGTGAGAGCTGAAGCTAGGAAACAGACCTGTTCAACCTCATTACAGAATATGCATGTGGGCTGTTCCAAGAATGACCACAAATCATCATTAATATTGATTTTGTGGATAACAAATAAATTTTAGTGATAGGTGAATTCACAAATGCAGATCTATAAAGTATAATATAATATAATATAATATATATAATAAATATAATTTTGGGTTTACCAAAAAGTTCATTTGGGTTTTTCTGTAATGTGAAAAACTTAAATGAACTTTTTGGCCAACCAAATAATATATATATATAATATAATAATAAGGAGATACATTTATGTACTTATTTCTTTGTATATATATTCTGTTCAGGTACATCAGAGTCTCCTGGGAAGTCAGTTTGAGCATTTGGAATGGAATTGCTGCTCTCACCAGAGCTGTTGCCTGCTCAGTGTTTATAAGGGCCCAAGAGAACAAAGAATATTGTTAACAAAGGCTATTAGTGGAAGAATAAAAACAGGTCTTCAGATGGCTCCTAGAGTGCATGCCTTAAGAAAAAAAAGATGCAATTACACGACTTCCAATATACTCTTCTGCGTTTTCCTTTTATTCTAATTTATGAACTTGGTTAATTACCTATTCAATAGCCTCAATCACTCAATTTAAGAACAAAGCCAGGCAAAATATATTGAGATCCACTGTCAACAGCTTCCTAGGAAATAATTCATGTAATGTCATATCTTCTGTATTTTCAAAAAAATTTTTTTAAAATGAAGAATAGAGATAATTTTCCATTCAACTTTATGCCAAGCAACTATATAGGATGATTAGTATATAAGGAAGCATTTGACCTGTCAAAAAAAGATGTGAAAGATGTGTATAAATAGCATCTGTAGAGAAGGCAGCTTGCCAGAATAATTTAAATATGCCTCAGGATGCTATATGAAAGAGAACTCTTTCTAGAATATTAAATTACTATGAAGTCTCACTCTCATGATTTAGGTCTTTATTCTGGTTCAAAGAAAAGAATCATTGTGGTTAAAAATAGCAATGATAGTTTACATTTATTGAGCTGTTTGGTTCTTTTCTAACTTGTTCACCTACACTAACATTTTAAATTTTCATATGAACTTTCTGAGTAGGTAAAATTATTATCTTCCTTTTAAAGATCAGGAAATAGAGACACCTAAACATTAAATAACAAGCTTAAATTGAATGAGGGAAAATATTTATTGGGTTGACCAAAAAGTTCATTGGGTCTTTCTATACCATCTTACTGAAAAACCTGAATGAACTTTTTGCCAAACCAATAATTCCTCCTCTTGAAAATGATCTGTACTTCATTCTCATGTTCTCTGTTTCCTGTATTCACAGGTCCAATTATATTTGAGAATTATGAAGCCTCAGTCATTTTCTAGATTTTTTTTTTTTTGCCATGTTAAAATCAACCTTTATCAGTGAATTGTGCGTTTTGCTATTATCTATTACATTGTGAATTGAATAAGATTGATGTGCTTCTGTAAGTAGGTGAGGCTCCTGTGACGGCGGTATTAAACAGGGCGATCTCCTGCCACATGTTGCAGAGAAAAGTCACTTCTTCGAGGCACAGTGGGGCCACATGTGTCAGGGTGTCTGTGTGAGGCTGGTCCAGAGGAAGGTAGGGCGCACATTCAGGTGGCTTCTGAGATGGGAAGGCTACTGTCTTCGTAAGGTCTCTTACCTGTCTGGCCAGGCCTGAAATTTCTCCTTTCACATTGTTTTCTTCAAATGTTGAAAGCTTTTTGATGTCAAACATCCTTATTAAAGAGCCAATACCTCAGGAAGCAGCAGACAGCCGTGACTTAACACGGGGGTTGGCAGGCTGTCTGCTGAAGGCAAGATAAAGACCCAGTCATCTGAGATAGATGTCTACAGGCAGGCAAGAGGGATTAACAAGAACCAGAAGGACACCAAAGATAACATTCAAACACCCGATGGCCGACTTGTGTGTGAACGATAGCGAGAGAGAAACAGGGAGAGAGAATGATCTCATTTATAATGTGATTCAAGGAAGATACTGACAATTAGGACTTTTTCTTCATTCATATTTCCCCTTTGAATCCTTCTTGGATGAGGTCTCTTGAAAATGACCACCAGTTTTCCTTCTGCTTCCCGGGGCCTTTTGGTTGACCGGTTAGCCAGGACAACTCTAAAGCAAGGGTCACTAAGGCTGCATTCAGACCTCTAGCCCATGACAAAAGAGTCGACAGTCACGTGTCCTCAGCTGATGCAGCTAACGAGCTAGGGACGTGATTCTGTGATAGATGTGCCTCTATCAGGACAGTTCTTCCGGGAGATCACATGGCCTGTGATTCCCTAGTTCTCAGGGAGAAAAGAGACATGGCCTGGAAGACACATGCCACAGGGCAGAGAGAGAAAGGAAGACACACACATCTTATTTCCTTTGCATGCTTTCTAACAGCCCTCATGAGTTTAATTTAACCCATTTGAGTTTAACGTAACCCCTCGGTGACCTTGATGCCATTAATCCACAACTTCACCTTAGGGGTACAGTTTATTTTATGGATGAAGCAATCTGTAATCAAAAATTGTGTTGTAGGAAAAAAGAAAACATTTTATGAGGACATTTTACATGAAAAACCTATAGCCCTGCTATGTTATTAGTTGCCCGTATAAGGTAAGATCTATGGCATAGCCATGGGACCCAAAGGAAAAAGCACATTTCATGTTCTATAAATTTCCATTTGTATCACAGCAACATCCAAGCCAGGAAGAGGGTATTTCACCCATATGTTGGTTTATAACATATGATTATAGATATCTTGAGTATTGTTCAAATAGTAGATTACTTCTGAGTAGGTTTACTTATTTGTCTTTTCTTAAAATTTAGATCAAATCACAAAATCAAAAATCAGTTCAGTTCTTTCGGTTGCTTGTCATTTTCCAATGAGTGTGTGCGTGCTAAGTCGCTTCAGTCGTGTCTGGCTCCTTGCCACTGGATGGACTGTAGCCCGCCAGGCTCCTCCGTCCATGGGATTCTCCAGGCAAGAATACTGGAATGGGTTGCCATTCCCTTCTCCAGGGGGTCTTTCTGACCCACAGGTTGAAGCCGTGTCTCTTGTGGCTCCTGCATTGCAGGTGGATTTTTACTTTACTGCTGAGTCACTGGGGAAGCCCATTTTCTATTAGCAGTCATAATAATAGTGGTCCCCTCCAAGGCAAAAGTCAGGGCTGTCTGGGTGCTGATTTACTCAAAGTATGACCGTGTGTTGGGAGTGCCCCAGCGATCCAGCAGTTAAGCCTCTCTGCTCCCAGTGCAGGGGGCATGGCTCCATCCCTGATTGGGGAACTAAGATCCCACATGCCTCATGGCCTCAGAAAAACAATAGTATCCTCAATCCTCTACCAGATAGAATACATTTAAACCTTCTTCTGATCAAGTAGCTCTTTAAGTACTTAGAATGAACTACTCTGTTACTTCTGAATCATCACAGCAGGGTGACAATTTTCCAGTCCTTTCTTGGGTCAGGCATCCAACATGGCTAAAAATTGTCTTTTAATTATGGGGAATACATTTAGTCCATAGCTTTAGATTTTGTTTGTTTGCCAAGAGCTTCTGAAGATGTTAAAGCTTTTTGCTTCTTGATTCCATTTTCAAGGCTTCACATTTATACTATTTAAATAAAGAATTGTTTTATAAAATGTGTGTTCTTTGTTTAATTGACTGTTAGATATCCTGCAGTCTGCGCCTGCAAGCAGTGGGCTGAATTCAGGTTAAGTGTTTAAACATTCTGTACATCATAATGGTTCTAGCATGGAGTAATATGAATCTTCTTTATTTGGGTCTGCAGCCAGCAATGATCCTAGGAATTTCCTTAGCTGACGTTCACAAGGAAAAGATATTCCACAGTGCAAGTCTAAGTTCGGACATGGCAGCAATCCTCATGTTGTACTTGTGATGAGTAGCGTGATAAAATGCAGTGATTTTCAAACTCTTTTCCACCAAGCTCAAGGTGCCTTACTGGAGTACCCTAATTGCTCTGCTTGGAGTTTGATGGTCTGACTGGTATTTGAAACCTCTAACCTCCATTTCAAGTCAAGTAGCTGTGCTTTGTCAATCTTAAATATTAATATGTTTCACAATAAGGGTTTTTATTTTTGAAAACAGGGTTCTCCTGCTTTTCTTCTTTCACTCCTATATTTCTTTTAAAAGCCCTAGTGTTGTTATTAAGGTCAACAGCTTTGAATTCAGAAGTAGATTCAGGTCTCCTTGTCCACTTGCTAGTTCTGTGGATTTAATGTCTTTGAAGTAGGGTTTTCTCATCTGGAAAATGGGCTAATAATGTTCATAAAGTGGTTTTGAGGATTAAACTTGAGAATAACGAACTTTTAGCAAAGCTTTCTTCTCTCTAGTTCCTCGATATCATGTCTATCAGCTGGGGTCTGATCAGAGGGGTACAACCACCATGACTGACCCAAAAGGAGGCTCTTATAAGAATTACGGCAGCTGGTGAGGCCGTGTTGGTAACCCTCTTTCTTCTGCATCTAGTGTTGGGCCTGAAGTCAGTAGCACTGGCAATCAACATGGAAAGATGGCCATGAGCACCAGAGAAGAGCAAAGACAAACGGTACTTGTGAGGGAGAGCTGGAACCCGTAAGGGCGGCCTGGGGGTCACTTAGCCCATCTAGGTCAGTTAGGCTCTAGCCTTAGTGATGTGGGTGACTTGCTGGACAGGTTGGGGCTTTATACCAGGTCCCCAAATCCACATCTGTCCTAGGGTTCAGTAACCTGGAAGGCGGAGCCAGAGATGCTTGTGAGTCTGGCTCCACCCCACATGTCAAGGTGAGTATCTCTAATATAAAGGGGTACTAACTGCCCCACCACTCTCTCTCTTCACCCACATTGTCGTCATGGATGATCTGCCCAGCCCTACAGCTGTAACTTGGAGAAGCAAATGGCAACCCACTCCAGTACTCTTGCCTGGAAAATTCCGTGGACAGGGGAGTCTAGCGGGCTATGGCCGTGGGATCACAGAGTCGGACACGACTGAGCAGCTTCACTCACTCACTCACAGCTTTAACTGCCACCTAGATGTAGATGAAGCCTTGTTTACCAGAATGTTCCTTGCCCTGACTTTTCTATATATGTCGACATGCTGGAGCTGGAATCTCACTGACAGGCCAAGCACACCAGGGGCCAGTGGCAGACTGGCTAATAGATGGTGGCCATCCTTGACGGTCATCTGGAGTGAGAGCTCATAGTCTCTTCAGAGCATTGCTGCTGCCAATCAGAACGGATACATGAGCCATGTAGTATTTGCTGCTAGATTCCCTAAAGGAATAAGCGGAGTTCACTGAGATAGAACTTAACGGGGATAAACAGAAACATCCAAGTCATCAAGAGGAGAGAAAATAAAGATTTGGCTTAGCAGAAATCCATGTGGAAAAGACTTAGAATTGATTGCTAGCAGGTTCAATATGAGTATAGATTACCGTGGGTCAGGGTTGCCAGACACACACACATACTTCAAGCTTTAAAGGTCTTGATAGAATTAATGGTGCACAAGAGCTGTGACAGCCCTCCTCTGCTTTGTACTGATGCAGCCACACTGGGGTCTTGGACTTGAATTTAAGGGTCATGGTTTAAAAATGTTATCAACAAACAGGAAATTTCGTTCATAAGGTAATAGAGATGATAAGGGGAACTTGAAATTGTGTTTTAATGAAGAACACTGTCAAAGTATCAATGGATGTTCAGCCTGGTAAATAGAACCTTAGGACATGTGATCGTTTTCAGGAGATGAGAATAAACTTGTGCACAAAGCAGAATTCAGACAAGTGCTTTGTACTTATGCAGCCACACTGGGGTCTTGGACTTGAGTTTAAGGGTCATGGATTAAAAATGTTATCAACAAACAGGAAATTTCGTTCATAAGGTAACAGAGATGATAAGGGGAACTTGAAATTATATTTTAATGAAGAACACTGTCAAAGTATCAATGGACACTTTGTGTCATTGTGTCAATGACATCTGTGTCAATGACACAAAGTGTCAACGTTCAACCTGGTAAACAGAACCTTAGGACATGTGATCGTTTTCAGGAGATGAGAATAAATTTGTGCACAAAGCAGAATTCAGACAAGTGGGTTATTTGAAAAAGGAGAGCTTCCAAATGCAAGTGGACACCAACAACTCTTCTTGGAAAACTCTGTGTGACACCCATGGGGTTTTGGACTAGACCAACGGTTTCTCTAAAACTAGCATCTTCTGAAACTCTACAAAATGCAGACTTCCAGGTCTCACTCTAGATTTTCTGAGTTACAGTCGTCTGGGGTAAGGCCTGGGATTTGTGTTGTTAATAGCTCCCACCTGATTCTCTAGTGGCCCGTGTGGGGACACCTGGACCAGTTGAACTCTAAAGAACCTTCCATAGTTCTATGAATCCATTACACCCAGGTGTCTGTCCCAGGAGGCCACATGCATAGTGGGAGGAGCAGCTTGAGCAGAGTGGATGGGTTCAAACCCAGCTGTGTCTCCACTTAGCTCTGTGAGGTTGACTAAGGAGCTCCACCTCAGTTTCCTCACCTGTTAAAACAGGGTAAGAGTCACGTCTGGTTGTAGAGTGTTGCCAAGAATAAATGAACACAAAAGTGCTAATATATGACATACATAAGTATTAGTTACTATTTTTCATACCAGAAGATGATGCATCCATTTACAAGGCAGTTTGATTCATGAATATTTAAGAGTGAGAGGAGAAGGAAATCATTCCAAACCAAAGACCTTCTCTTTTCACTTTTACTTTATTAATTAGCTTTTGAAATGGTTCTAGCTTTCGTAAGCATTATAATACAGAACATATGCAAAAATGTATGTGAATGATTCAAGGTTATCAAAGCATAAGTAGGAATATAAAGTTTACTTTCTAGGAATGCAAAACAATGGAATTTGTAGAGAGTAAATGAGAATTAAACTGAAGTCTCAAAAAGTTTGCTGAGATTTCTTTGTGGAACCATGACCATCCAACTTTATTTTTTAAGAAAGTGAAATATATATGTCTTAGGTATATAATCTGATGGTATATAATCATCTGGTAAATGAATATACCCTGGTATATGAACTACCATCCTAAGATATAGAACCATTACGTTACTTTGGGAAATTTTCATGTCCCCTTCCAGTCAGTCCCTACCCCTAGAAGGCAACACTGCTCTGAATTCTAACATTATAGACTAGCTGTGCTGTCCTTGAAATTTATATGGATGAAATCACACAGTATGTTCTCTTTTCTATGTTTTTTATTCTAATTTATGTTGTTCATAAATCAGTAGATTCTTCTAGTTTTCAGCTATTATTTCATTGTATAAATACATTATCATTTGCTTATCAATTCTTGTGTGGAACTCAAAAAATCCCATTTTGAGTTTTGTCTATGATGTATAAAGCTGCTATGAACATTTTTGCACAAGTCTCTTCTTACACTACGTTTTTGTTCCTTTTGGGTAAATGTCTAGTAGAATTTCTGAGTCACAGAGTAAGTCTAAGTTTATAAAAACTGAAAACTTTCCCATTTTACATTCTTCTGTATGTGGATTTCGACTGTTCCATGTGGTTATTTACTTTTGGTATTGTTTTATTTGATGTTCATTGCTTTATTTGATGCTAGCACTTATAATAGTTATGAGATGATTTTGAATTGTTCTTTTAATTTTCATTTCCTGGTGACAAATAATGCTGAGCACCTTTTCATTTGCTTATTGATCATTTTTATATCTTCTTTTATGGAATATCTGATCAAATAGTTTGTCCTTTGAAAAAGTTGAATTATTTGTCTTTTTATTATCGATTTGTAGGAGTTAATTATATATTCTAGACAGAAGTCCTGAATCAGATATATGAATTGCAATTATTTTTTCCCAGGATGTGGCTTACTTGGTTTTCTTGATGTGTCTTTTTATAAGCAAAAGCTTTTGATTTTTTGTAAAATCCAATTTATCTTTTTTTTTTTAATATTCGCTGTATTTTATTTCTTAAGAAATCCATGCCTATGCCAAGTTCACAGAAATAATCCCCTGTATTTTTCTAGAAGCTTTATAGCTTTACCTTTATATTTGAGTCTATAATCAATCTTAATTTTAATGTGTACTGTAAGGTAGAGATTGTGTTCCTTTTTTTAATTTCCTGCACTTATTCAATTATTCCAGCACCATTTACTCAAAAACTTTTCATTTCTCCCATGGAATTACCTTGATACCTTTGTTGAAAATCAGTGAAAGTTATCAAAAGATACAAAATTCCAGCTATTAGATAATTAAGTACTGGGGATGTAATGAACAACATGATGACTATAGTTTAAGTCTGCTATATATTTGAAAGTTGCTAAGAGCAGATCCTAAAATTTTTTATAACAAGGACCTTTTTCTTTCTTTTTCTGAATCTATGTGAGGTAATGGATGTTAACTAAACTCATTATGGTAGTCATTTAGCAATATATGTATGTCAAGTCATTATTATATATACCTTAAATTTACACAGAGCTGCATGTCAGTTACATCTCAGTGATAGTGAAAGCAAATCAACTGATTCTTTGGGTATAGGTCTAGTTCTGGGCTCTCGTTCTGTTGCATTCATGGCTTTTGTCAGTTATTATGTTTATTATTGGCATAAAATTGTTCATAATATTTTCTTATTATCCTTTTAAAATTGTCTGTAGCTTTTTTACTAAAAATAATTTTTTAATTTTAGTAATTTATGTTGCCTTTTTAAAAAACATCAAGCTTGCTAACGGCAATACTTGCTTAATCCTTTCAAAGAACAGATTTTGGGGTTTTTTTTTGGTAATTTGTGTTATATTTAATTGACATCAGTATATTATTTCTTTCCTTCTACTTGATTTTGTTTTAATTTTCTTATCATTTTCTAGTTTCATAGCATTTAAACTTTGACCATTGAGTTTAAGCCTTATATTCTTTCTAACACAAAGCTATGTATTTTCCTTTAAAAACTGATTACAATTGTCCAAATATCTTCTGATTTCTCTTTGGATTTTTTTTTCCTTTGATAATAGGTTATTTAGGAGTATTTTAGGTCTTTTTATAAATAATATTATTATTTATCCTTATTGATTTCAATGGTAGTCAAAGAAATCACAGTACAAAATGTAATTATTTCTAATTTAGTAAGAATTGTCAGTGGATTAGCATATTCCCTCAGAGAAGGCAACGGCACCCCACTCCAGTACTCTTGCCTGGAAAAACCCATGGACGGAGGAGCCTGGTGGGCTGCAGTCCATGGGGTCGCGAAGAGTCAGGCATGACTGAGCGACTTCACTTTCACTTTTTACTTTTATGCATTGGAGAAGGAAATAGCAACCCACTCCAGTGTTCTTGCCTGGAGAATCCCAGGGATGGGGTCGCACAGAGTCGGACACAACTGAAGTGACTTAGCAGTAGCAGTAGCATATTCCCTAACTTGGTTTACTCGCTGTACCCTGAAAATGTTGTGTGATCTCCTGTTGTTGTGTGTAGCATTCTATAAACTATAGTACAATATAGTTGATAATTTTATTTAGATCTTTTAAAATTTACTAACTGTTTTATCTTACTGTTCTGTCAGCTACTGAGATTGGAGTTAAATCTCAGTTAAAGATTTTACGGTTTTGGTGTCTCTTTGGTGGTTCAATCAGTTCTTACCTCATGTATCTTTATGCTTTATTAGTTAAATTGCATTTAGAACTGTTAGGTTCTCCTAATGAGTTTCTCCCTTTATTATTACAAAACATCTTCTTTATCTCTGGAAATCCTTTTTGTCTTGAAGTCTGTTTTGTCTGATTTTAACGTAGGCACTTTCACTTACGGGTTAATCAAATACTTTTATTCATCCCATTTTATTTTCTCTAGAGTCTCCTTAGCTTTATATCTTTGTATTTATTTCTAGGGGATTAGAATGCATTCATAAATTACCACTGTCTATATTTAAGTTAATATTGGTAAATTTATTATTTCTTAATTGTTAATTTTATTTTGTATAAAATATAGTGAGCTCTCAACAATACTGCTTACTCTTACTCATTCTTATCACATATTGGGTTGGTCAAAAAGTTTGAGTTTTTTGTAATATGTTACAATTCAATATTTTTATATCTGTATACAGAATAATCAGCACAATACAAACATAGTGTTATAGTTTTTGCTTTAAATTACTATCTTTAAATAAACTTAGAGCAATAAAAAAATGCCAATATATTAATCATTTATGGTGTTCTTCATTTTTTCCTGTGGATATGAGTTTGCATCTGATGTCATTTGCCTTCCAACTGAAGAACTTCATAAGCATTTCTCCAGTGCAAGTCTCCTGGCAGACCACTCTCTTTTATTTTATTTATTGAAAATGCTCTTATTCCACTTTAAAGTTTGAAGGATATTTTTGCTGGATATGGAATTCTAAGTTGACAGTTTTATTTTGTTTGTTTCACCACTTTTTGTTCCTTAGACAGTTCAAGCCCATTTCACCCCTGGTCCTCTCTGTTTGCTGTTTGCCCTGTACTCTCCCTGGGCAAGTCTTTAACCAGTTCCTCACTTCACAGGTTAATTCTTGTCTCTTCAGTTTCATTTCATGCTACTGAGAGATCTCTGTTAGCCATACTCTCCAAAACCAGCCTTCTCCTCTGTGACTTTCTCCTTTTCCTGTTTACATCCTCGGTAATATTTCCACAATGTTTGTGTTTGTTTCCTTGTTTTTTGTCTTTCTATGTGAATAGCTCCATATGAAAATTTACTCTATATTCTCTTATATTCTTGGCATTGGGTGAAATATCTGCCTCATAATAAAGGCACAATGATGTTTCCCTAATGTAAAATGAATGCAACTGAAGTTATAGGGGTATCTGAGGTCTAGCTTTGCTAGAACTGAAAAGATACATTGAGTAGTCACACTGCTAAACTCTCCAGGACCATCTGCTCTACATACTGTGCTAGGGAATATAAATTTATAAGTGAAGCATCTTCAGGAAGCTTTTCCCGGTCCTCTACGTCGGAAACAATCTCCTCCTCTAGTTCTCCTAACGTTCTCCACTTCACTCTGACTGTAGTACTTTTTGTGATTGACCTTGTATTACTGCTGTGTTGTATACATATCTTCTGGAGAAGGAAGTGGCAGCCCATTCCAGTGTTCTTGCCTGGAGAATCCCATGGACAGGGGAACCCGCTGGGCTGCTGTTCATGGGGTCACAAGGAGTTGAACACGTCTGAGTGACTAAGCACAGCATACCTATCCTCACGCTACAACTGGATTGTCAGCCCTTGCAGGCAAGAATGATATTTTCAGAGCGCATAGTGGCAGTCCTGCAGAAATAACCTTTATATCTGCAGAGGTTTGGGTGTACACATAAAATGGCATTGCAGTGAAAAAGAATTGAAAAAGAAAGTTAGCATTTTTGTTTAATAAGATTCTCCATTTCTCTGAGGAGAAAGGAGCTGTATAATTCCAAGGTAATTAGGATTTCAGCTGAACATTAATAAAGCCCTAAGTTCCCACCAAGGACACTGTGTCATGTGTGGGGGAGGACTCCTCTGCCCCTTCTCTGCCTTTGTTCTTGTTTATATGCACTGCCTTTCTGGTTTATGCTCCCTGTAGTTTGCATTGCAATAAAGTGCCAAATATTTCCTGCCCACGCTTCTGTTTGGCTGCAGAGCTGGAGAACTGTAATGGAAAGCAACAGATCAGAATATTTTTTAGATTTGTTGGTGCTCTTAAAAATGCCTGTTTTAAAACATAAATATTTATGCCTCTTGCCACACTCTACCTCCATTCGTTGTGAGGAGACGGCTGATGAGTCTGTAGTCTGAAGAGGACCCATATAAACACTGGTTATCATTTATTATGATAAGATTGATGGAGAACTCTGGAGGCAGGAATGCCCGAAGCTAGCTTTTATACTTTGATTCCATGCATAAAAGAGGAGATAGACCAGCCCTGGATAAGCAGTCAAACAACTCACATGCAGCTTGTGATAACTTATTGCCTCTGGGTTTGGAGACTATGGCAAACTTTCTGAATCATGCACACCTGTGGGATGGAAAAACCATGGAACCACAGCTCTTCTTTATAGAATAACTTTTTTCTTTAAGACCCAATGTTGTTCTTACAAATTCAGGCTACCAAAAGAAGTATGACTCTATGGGATGGCACTTTTTAAAATGTGCGTGTAGTGTATTGGACGGAGAAGGCAATGGCACCCCACTCCAGTACTCTTGCCTGGAAAATCCCATGGACGGAGGAGCCTGGTAGGCTGCAGTCCATGGGGTCGTGAAGAGTCGGACACGACTGAGCGACTTCACTTTCGCTTTTCACTTTTATGCATTGGAGAAGGAAATGGCAACCCGCTCCAGTGTCCTTGCCTGGAGAATCCCAGGGAGGGGTCGCACAGAGTCGGACACGACTGAAGTGACTTAGCAGTAGCAGCAGTGTATTGGAGGTTAGGGTTACAAGTCTGAAACTTCTTGTAGAGTCTCAGGCCCCATCCAAGTTTTATAGGATCAGAACCTTCAGATGCTGTGCCTGGGGATCCATATTTTAACACCATCACCAGAGCATGTTCTAGGATGTCCAGGAGTCTTTGCTTGAGGGAATAGAGAGACAAGAATTATCTCTTTCATCTCTGATCTGTCAGTCTGTGCCTGGAAAGTTTTGAGTCCCTTAGGTTGCTTCTCAAGAAGATACTGTGGTTTCATTGCTTTTTTCATAACTGAATTGGCTCTTCATTGAATAATTAGTAAGTCAATGTCCAATTATTCTGTAATTGAAGCTAAAAAAACACAAGAACTTAATTCATACTCTGGCCAGATCAACTTATCATGCCATGTCAAATAGGTTTTTCAGAAACATGCATTGAACTGTAGGAATTTGAAATTCTGCAGGAAGTTCTACCCTTTGTTACATAATGGACACAGGATCAATTCTGATGACACCACAATATTCCACAAGCAGGGCTCATTGGATATCATCAGAACTAACTTTATTTTTGCCAGCCACTGCCCTTTCATGCCATCTCTGGAGGGTTAATTTTTTCCTACCCTTTGGGTATAAACTGGGGTAAGTTTCATGAGTTTTCACTCACTTTTAACTAGTAAAGAGTTCTTGACTTTCATTCTTAGGTACACAGAAGCTCTATGTCATTAGCTGATATATCCAAGTGTCTTCTGAGAAAAAATACACACAGCTTTGAAGTTGAGAATTATCTTTATTCGGTGGACTTTATGGAGGACTTTAGCCCAAGATACAGTCTCTCGGATAGCTCTGAGGGACTGTTCCAAAAAAAATAAGGGAGGAGCCAAGATATATAGGAGTTTTTGCTGAGAGAAAAAACAGAACAAAACATGTATCTGAACATCAGAAGATGACTGCTAATAAGAAAAACAAAACATTTCAAGTTAATGATTTTAGTGCTTTTCTATCTCTGGGAAGATGCAAGCGTCTTGGGCTCACTGAAGTCACTTCCTTTGATGTTCACCTTTGCTATCTGGGGCCAGTATCCTGTTTTTCTCCACCCTGAATCCCCTCAGGCAGCACAGCCGTCAGGAGCAGCTGCAGAGGCTGATGGCTCCTTTGTTTATTGAAATGGCAAGTGACATCCTTTGTTCATGCAGGATAGAAGAATAATTTTTAAATAACTGCGAACTTAATTGAAAGTGAGTTTTTCCCCTCCCTCAGGTCAGTTCTGCTTGGGCTGTCTGTTTGTCATGCAGAAGGAGGCAGTAGGCTTCTCTCTTCTTCTCTGCCCTTGGCTTTTGCTTTTCTTCCTTTATCTCAGCTCAGGTTCCTCCAGGGCTGAGGGATGCAGGGTATCAGGTTAGAAAGGTAAGGGAGATAAAGGCTTACTTGCTAGATACACAGACAAAGCTAGCCTAGACGCCATTTGGCTCTTTCCCTTGGGGTGGTTTCATGGCTTTTTCAAGAACTCAGCATTACTTGATACTTAGCCCTAAGCTAAGTATCTCTTCTAGGGTCACTTTAAGGCCCTCGATGTCCAGCTGAGCTCTATAGCATCCTTCTGCTGGGGTCACATTGCCCCAACCGTTCATACGTGGTACACACGTGGTCTGTGGAACACTTCACATCTTCTGCTCTAACAAGCTCTGAGAATACATGCCAGGTACAATCTTTCCACCTCTCTTACTTCCCCATCAGAGCAGCTAAGCAGCCACAGTCTCTCGCTCTTTGGATCTCGAGGCTGGTGTTCAGTCCAGGACACTCAAACTCAGGAAGGAATTTCTCAAGATCCCCGGGTAGTTCCACTGAATCTTTTTCCCGGGGATGTGAGGTGAAAGAAAAGGAATCCCCCATCTGACATGGGCAAGGGTAAGTCAGACTCATAGTATGTGATAGCTCCCTTTAATAAATTCTCTCCTTCTTCTCAGTATCTTTTTTCAGACTGGTGATGAGTGGCCAGCTTGAGTTAGAAATTGGTTCTTGATCACTTCCTTTGAATGCCCTGAACTGGGACTCTTATCTCTACTTTAGTCATGGTGGTATAGCTAGCATCTATGTCTTAGAACTTCAACTTAGGACTTCGTCCAGGGCATTGGGAAACCATGATTCCCTTATAATACCTCTTTGCAATCATATAATAACGAGTTTATGTTGATTATTTGTTGTGTAGAAGACACTACTTTATACCTTCTCTTACTCAGTCTTCCTCACAATCTTATAAGAAAACAAAAGCTCAGAGAAGTCAGGTAATTTTTGTGAAGTCACTCAGGTAACAGATTGCAAAATTCTTCCAACCCTGTGCATTACTTTCCTTTTAGGAAAATAAGAATGATATTGCCCCTTAGAAAGAAAATATTATGCATTCATCAGAGAAAATGCTATAAATGTTTAATATTCTGGGTTTGACAATGGGAAGAGAGAATCTTGGAGTAAAATTAACAAGAAGTCTCACTTGCTAAGCATTTGAATATGTGTATTCACTTAAATCTTATAAAACCTTGTGATATGGATGGCTTTGTCTTCATTTCATAGATGAAAAAACTGAAGCCAGTAAGAAGTTATGCGACTTTCCCTACATTACACAACCAGGAATATTTGGAGCCAAGACATAAAATCTGAAGTCTCAGCCATGACACTGTAGATACTTTTTCTCTCCACTCTCATGGGGACATAGCAGCAGAAGGAACATGAGCTGTGGCGGATGTTTGACTGAAGTTTCTTTCTAACACATTTGACTCTAGATGAGTCAATGTTGTATGGGAGTCAAGGTTTTTGTTTTTGTTTTTTTTTAACTAACCTTCATGAAAACAAAGAGCATCTTATTTATCTTGGAATCCCTAATATCTGGTCCAAAGTTGATACCCTATTGTTGGATGAACCAAATGAGTAAACAGATGAGTGAATAACTTTGATTTCAACTCTCTGGTGGAAAGTGATTTTTCATGTGACTTTAGTTAGTTGGGGCTTCCCTGGAGGACCAGTGCTTATAACTTCACCTTCTGTTGCAGGGGATGTGGGTTTGATCCTGGGTCAGGGAGCTGAGGTCCCATGTGCCTTGGGGTCAAAAAACCAAAACATAAAATAGAAATGATATTGTAACAAATTCAATGAAGACTTACTTTAAAATTATCCACAGTAAAAAAAAAAAATCTTTAAAAATAAATAGATGAATTAATCCTCCTCCTGGGTATTTGCATTTTATAAGATGATCCTGGGAGAAGAGTTGACATGCATGATACCAAAAGCTGAATTTCTGATTCTGTGATTGGAATAAAGGTGGAAGAGGAATTGAAACAGGATTTTTCTCTGGAGTCTCAAATTTCATTGCAGAAACAGTAGTTTGCCACATCTGTCTGCCTTAAGGAAAAAGTAGAATGCTTCTTTCTTTGGGTTACAAAGTATCCAGAAACATTTTGCACCAAGAAGTAGGTCCTAATCATTTCAGTCATCAGTAATGAGACAGATTGCTTCCAACATATTCACAGTCAGCTTCTGCTAAGGAACCTGCTGGTTGGGCTCTGGGAGGAGGGATTGGAATGTTACCGGTGGGTTAGATCGGATGGCCTCTAAGATAGCCTGTCCCTGAACGTTCGGGGATCCCGGGATTTGTTCCGGTGGCTGAGGACAGTGATGCAGCTAACCAGGTCCGTGTGTCTGTCACCCACAGGTCTGAGGCGCAATTACAGATGCACCACCTGCAGTGTCTCTCTAAACTCAATAGAACAGTATCATGCCCACCTGAAGGGATCCAAACACCAGACCAAGTAGGTACCTTCATGTTTTAACTCTTCAGTCCTTTTGTATGTAACCTTTAGTATGACGAATGAAGGCTAACCGCTTTGCTTATTGCAAAATAAGTAGACGAAAACTACATCTCTTATCTCCAAGGTTCCCTTGATATTTACGCCACTCAAGCCTACAGAGCCTGCCTGACACTGCTTGAAGAATGACTTCTTCCTTTTTTTTTTTTGGATACAGTGATGACAATTTTTTTTTTCCCATTTCTTTCCTTCTTTTCAAGGACAGTGAGCACATTTGTATGAACTTCCCAGGAATCTTTACGTCTATAATAAATGTTTTAAGATAAACAGTATAATCTCTCTTAATACTTTGGGGATGGACCAGGCCTCCTTGTTGTGAAGTTGAATTCTATGCATGTCTTCTACCACTTTCTGTTTCTAGAAGAGTATGGTTGATTAGTCTGGAAACCTAACAAATCTGGAATTTTAAGTCATTCACATGTATAGCTATTTTCAATTGAATGGAAGCTCATTCCACACCCGCCTCTGAGTCTCATGATTTTAAACCAGAAAAGGCTAATCAGGCGTTGTTTCCCCTGTATATACACTGCTCGTCTTTTTACAAAACCAATACTTTTAGGTATTTTTAAAGTAGCTGCTAGAACTGCTAATAAAATCTAATAAAATAGGGAAAAAACAAAAGGCTATCTCAAAAAGATGCAATTTTCCTGAATATAATTGTTTTCATTTCTCTCATATTCATGAGCAGAATCATTGAAACAGATTTGACTATATCAGGGCCTCATGAATAATGAATAACTCATTGGGCAAACATTGATGGAACTCCCACGTGTGTCAGACCCTGAGTGTGCCCTGGGGAAGAAAAGCTGAGTGGACTTAAGCCTTCCTCTTGGGGAACTCTCTGCCAAGCTGGGGAAACAGTCATGTAAACACATAGATTGTTCACTGTTACCATAAAGTGGGCACCCCGAACTCTGAGGACCAGGGGCAGGGGAAGATTTCCAGGGACATCGATGCAGAGGCTGAGTTCATGATAATAAAGTCAGGGTTTGATTTTTTGTTTTCTGTTATCACCCAATGGCCAGCACAGCACTTGATACATCTCTAGTGCTTCATGAACATTCTTGATGGGCTTCCCAGGTAACTCAGTGGTAAAGAATCTGCTTACCATGCAGGAAATAATGGGTTTGATCCCTGGATTGGGAAGAGCCCTTGGAGGAGGAAATGGCAACCCACTCCAGTATTCTTGCCTGGGAAATCCAAAGGACAGAGGAGCCTGGCGGGCTACAGTCCATGGGGTTGCAGAGTCAGCTGCGACTCAGCAACCAAACAAGAACAATACATTGCTGATGGCGTGAATGTGTGATTATAAGAGATAAGTAATGACTTTCCAAGCAGGTATATGAGGAAGGCACATTCCAGGCAAGGAGATTTCTTTGCAGAGATATTGTAAAGATGTAGATCACAGTGGGTCTGGCTTCAGTGGCGGGTTTAAGCCCAGAGTTTCTGACTGACCCTTACTGACTCAGTTTTTCCTCCATGTTGTGCTGTTGGGTGAGTCAAAACTGCTTTCGTGACTTGCTTTACTCTCATTCACCCCCACAGGGCTTTTATCAAGGAAATTCTTCAAGAGCAATATGTTCTATGATTGGTTACTGAGCACCTGCATTGATTACTAGGAGCTGCTATCCCACCTGCCACCCCCAACCAAAAACATAATCCCTTCAACATCTCTAATGATCACAGTGTATGCATTCTAGCCAACACTCCAACCAACACTCACACACCTTACAAGGAGCTGCAACTTGGAAATAATCATTATTTAGGGCGTATTTATTGTTCTTCATGGGTAGAAAAAGGTAGACAGTAGTGACTTTAGGTGGCAGGGATCATGTAGATAACTAACTCAGCTAGATAGCATCTCAGTTTCAGGAAAGCCTCTACTTCTCTGTGTTCCTATAAAACTTCCTGTGACAGAACTTGAGCCAGGCATAGTCACATCTATTACCCTATTTTGTCCCCTTAACTACCTCAACATACATATTGTGCTTAGTCACTTAGTTGTGTCCAACTCTTTGTGACCCCATGGACTGTAGCCCACCAGGCTCCTCTGTCCATGGCAATTCTCCAGGCAAGAATACTGGAGTGGGTTGCCATGCCCTCCTTCAGGGGATCTCCCCAAGCCAGGGGTCAAACCCAAGTCTCCCGCATTGCAGGCAGATTCCTTTTCCCCTGAGTCACCAGGAAAACCCAAGAATACTGGAGTGGGTAGCCTATCCCTTCTCCAGGGGATCTTCCAGACCCAGGAATCAAACTGGGGTCTCCTGCATTGCAGGTGGATTCTTTATTAGCTAAGCTACCAGGGAAGCCCCAACATACATATTACTGACCGTTACTTGATTTGAAAAAAACCAAGGCTCAGAGAAGCTAAGTGAGTCAGCCAACACCCGACAAATGGCAGAACCAGGACTGGACTCGGCAGTGTCTGACTCACACTTCTAATTAATTCATGTCATTCAGTCACCGCAGACAGGCTTGGGACACAGGATGTCAGGGACGGCCGGCAGAAGGCCCCATGGTGAATTTTGAAAAAGGGCATCGCCTCCCTAGTGTAATTTAATAAACATACATGACTTCAGAAGGGTACATCGCCTTCTGTACTGCCTTCTTTTCAATAAACAAGACAGTTTGCTTTTTTTTTTTTTTTTTAACCACAAAAGTACGAGGTTGCTGTGCTTCTGAAGAGTGCAATGAAGGAAATGTGGAGAAAACAACTGTAGCTCCGCCCTGCTGGTCTGGTTCATCTGCTGTTATACTGAATCTGAGCTTCCTGCGTGTGTGTTTATGTGTGTCTTGGTTTATGAGACAGACTGCTCTGTAACTTTCTTGTAATATCCTTGTTAGGCTTGGTTTCAAGTGTGTGGGGGCCTCCTTAAACAAGTTGAGAGCTTTGCCTTCTATTTCTAATCCCTGAATGAGTTTGTGGTGGACTGCTTCTGTTTCTTATCCTAACTACTAGGAAGAATTCATTGGTGAAGTCATCTAGGCCTAGAGATTTATCCTTTGCTGTTCAGTTGCTGAGTTGTGTCTGACCCTCTGCGACCCCAGGGACTGCAGCACGCCAGGCTTCCCTGTCCTTCACCATCTTCTGGAGTTTGCTCAAACTCACCAGTGAGTTAGTGATGCTATATAACCATCTCCTCTTCTGTCACCGCCTTCTCCTTTTGTCTTCAATCTTTTCCAGCATCAGGGCCTTTTCCAATGAGTTGGTGATGGATTTATGCTATGGGAGTATTTTGATTATAAAAGTAGTTTCCTTTTACTACCATACCGTTCATATTTTCTATTTTTCTTATACCAGTTTAAATAAGCTGTCTTTCAATGAATGTGTCCATTTTATTTGCGTTTTAAAATATATGATTATAAAGGTGTTTATTTTATCACCTAATTTTATTTTCGATGTCTGTGGAATATTTTTTCTTTTTGGACATTGTTTATTTGTTTCTTCCTCTTTTTCTGGCTCAACGTTTTGTTAGAGGTTTATCATTCTTTATTAGGTTTCTTTTAGATGATCAGATGTTGGAGATTTGTTGATTTTCTTCATGTGCAGTTATTCTATGACCTTTGAAACATTATTTCCTTTTTTTTACTTTTTTAGGTTTAATCTGCATTTCCCCTCTAGCTTCTTAATATAAAAGTGTAGGATCCATAATGAAAGAAAAAATCTGAAAAAGAAAAAAGATGTATATATACACATATATAAAACTGAATCACTTTGCTCTACACTTGAAACTAACACAACACTGTGAATTCACTATTGTTATTGTTTAGTCACTAAAGTTCTGTCCGACTCTTTTGCAACCCCATGGACTATATACGTCAACATAAAAATTAGGAAAAAAAAAAAGGTGTAAGTTAGCAGTTTTTCAATGTTTTTTCTTTTTATAGTATAAGAATTTAAGGTTTTCAATGTACCTCAACCGATTGTTTTAGCTTCATTCTAAAAGCAACTTTATGTATTACAAAAGTTTTAATACATAGTATTTGCATTGTTACTTATTTCAATATACTTTCTGTTTTGCTCCTTTTACTCATGTTTGTTTAGAAATTCTCCTTTTACTCATGTTTGATTAGAAGTGTTATGTCTAAAATCAAATATTTATAGGATTTTCCTATTTATATTTTTTGTAATTTATTTGTATCTGGATTCTACCAGGGTCAGAAAAAATATTCTAAATGACCTCAGTCTCTTGAAATTTGTATAGACTTACTCTGTTCCCTGGGGCTTCCCGAGTGGTTCTAGTGGTAAAGAACCTGCCTGCCAATGCAGGAGATTTAAGAGATGCAGGTTCAATCCCTGGGTCGGGAAGATTCTCTGGAGGAGGGCATGGCAACCCACTCCAGGTTTTTTGCCTGGAGAATCCCATGGATAGAGGAGCCTGGCGGGTGATAGTCCATGGGGTCGCAGAGTCAGACACAACTGAAGCGACTTAGCACTCATGCATGTGCTTTGTTCCCCAGGCATACAGTCAGTTTTGCTCAAGTATTATGTTTACTTGAAAAGAATTTACTGTTGGGTAAATGGTCCTTGCTATCAATTAGGTAGTTTCTTCATCTAGTTCAAATTAGTATATCCTCACGGATTTTTTTTGTCTATTTGTTATATCCATGAGAAGCAGACATAATTAAAAACTTCCAACTATACGTATGGATTAGCCAATGTGTCCTGTTAATGCTTTTTATTTAGTTTTATATATTTAAAGATATATTATTAGCTACTTACAAATTGAGGATTTTTCATGCCTTCTTATTGTATGGGCCCTTTTTCTAAAATCATCTTTTGCCATCATGAAATGTCCTTCTTTGTTACTAGTCATATTTCCCTTGAGGTATACCAGCATCAACTACAGCAGCTCTTCAAGGCTTTCAAAAGCTTTTTCCTTTAAGTTGCATCCAGCTCTTATTTTGTCTTCAGATGGAAGGTTAGTGTGACCAGTTACTCAACCAGAACCAGAAATGGAGGTCAGCCAAGTGGTTTTTTAACTGTTCTACTCTAAGTCAACATAAGTATTAAAGTGTCAGTAATTTTCAAGGTTTTATATTTATATTTTTAGCAATCATTTCTGGGGAAGTGTTGAGATGAGCAAAGATGATTCAGTTGTGTAGTGGAAAGCACATGGAATTTTATTTCTAGGGCAGTTTTGCCCTCTGAGTGACCCTGAGCACCGACAAGCCTTCTTTCAGTCTCACTTCCCTCAAAGATGAGTGATTAGTGCTGACAAGGATGAGACAAATGTGCTTCCACTTTCCATGTTTTACTCATGATCCTGGTATTCTTTTTTATGAAACCTGAATTCAGACCTAAAATTCCTCCTGAAACATGCCCCCAGTCAGCCTTGACCGTTTATTGAAACTGGCAATGACCCTCCCCTGCCCCAATTATGTCCAACCAGAACTTCAGAATACAACCTCATTTGTAAATAGAGTCTTTACAGAAGTAAAAGTTGAGCATCTCAAGATGACATCTTTCTGGATTGATGAGAATGACTTACGGTGTCTTTATGAGGGGATGGAAAGGGAGATCTGCACACACAAAGAAGGTGGCCACGTGAAGATGGATTCAGAGTTTGGACTTTGCTTCCTTCCAAGCCAAGGGCCACCAGGAGCCAGCAGGGTCTGGGAGAGGCCAGGGGGATTCTCCTCCAGAGATTTTGGGGGGAGAGCACCCAGCTGACACCTGATTTCAGACTTCCATCTTCTAGAACTTCCATTCTCTAGAGAGAATACATTTCTGTTATTTGAAGTCACTCAGCTTTGACTACTTTCTGAGGCCAGCCCTAGGAAATTAATATAGTGCAAAACTTACATGCTTTGTTTCATAAGTAATCCTTCAGTCCTATTTTCCTGGACAACTGCTTACAATGCTGATCCCGATCATGACAATGATGGTGATGGTGATGATGGAGAGGATGGTGTGATGGTGATGCCACCGTGGATAACTGAAGTGGGACTTGTATGAGACTGGGACACAGCTACAGGCTAAAATGCTTTGAAAGGATCACATCTCATACACATAGCAGTCTTATAATTGGCCAGAGACTCTCATCTCCATTTTATAGGTTAGAAAATTGAATCTCAGACTTGTCCAAGGCCCCTAGAATAATTGGTCGGCAGAGCCAAGAACAGAAGTCAGGTTTATTGGCAACCTTTCCTATTACTGTTACAATAATACTTAAGAGCAATATGACAATAATAGCATTATTTAAGTGTTATAACTGTAATAGTAAAAGTTGCCAATAAACCTGACTTCTGTTCTTGGCTCAACTAGTTAAATGACTTTTTCTTTTTTTAGGCAAATGTCATAAACAGCAAAATGACAGTCAAATGTTGCTCCATGGTTAAATATTAAGAGAAATACCCAGTATCTAATGAGATTAAAGGTTTAGAAATGCAAGTGATCACCCTGACATGTAAAGCAATTGCCCATTAGTAGATTTTTCAGTATTTCCAGGAGATCTAGCCTGTCAATTAGTACAAGTGCTTAAAATGAAATTTAAAGACACATGAGTTCATACTATAGACTAATGAACAGTCCCCGCCCCCATAATGTACTTAAATTTGAGTTTGGGGAACACTTCAAGCTTCAGGACATTATATTATTTAGAAGTAAAGGATATAAAAGTTGTCGTTACTTACTTTGATATTTCAGACAATTGAAAATGAGATACAAGTGTCTAAGAGAATACATCTGACTGACCACAACTTAGTTGTAAATGTGCTGCTCCCTTTGAGAAGAAGCCTGAAATGGTGATAGCCGCTGCTTTTTCT
The DNA here is from genome assembly GCF_019320065.1 of Cervus canadensis. NCBI lineage: Eukaryota > Metazoa > Chordata > Mammalia > Artiodactyla > Cervidae > Cervus > Cervus canadensis. The sequence goes on along the minus strand of NC_057416.1, from coordinate 33,462,971 downwards.
GCAATTTTTTCGCAATCAATAGGAATTGTCCAGACAAAATCTTCATATTATTCATTTCCCTGTTATGTTCATTTATTTGTGAAGTGATTGAATGGATGTTCAGCCTCATTTTCAGAGCTGGAATATATTTGCTTTAAAAACCTTGGAATTCAGTTCTTGCATTCAAGATAGTACTTAGGTGGGAGTACAATCAATAATAATAAATAAGATATTTTTGCAAGAGATGCCAAGCATGGAGAATCTACCGGAATTACAGTAAATTTGTTGCTGCTCAGCCACACACCAGGCTGCTATGTTTTCCAGTATCTCCCAGTCTGCTCATTCGTGTCCATTGCTGGCTAACCATCTCACTCTCTGCTGCCCCCTTCTCCTTCTGCATTCAGTCTTTCCCAGCTTCAGGGTCTTTTCCAGTGAGTCGTCTCTTTGCTTCAGCCAAAGTGTTGAAGCTTCCACTTCAATATTGGGCTTCCTTGGTGGCTCAGTGGAAGAAGCCGCCTGCCAACCCAGGAGACACAGATGACTTGGATTCAATCCCTGGGTCGGGAAGATCCCCTGAAAAAAGAAACGGCAACCTACTTCAGTATTCTTGCCTGGGAAATTCCACAGCTTAGTGACTATACATCAATAGCAACTACAATAAGTAAAGTGGCTTAGTATTTCAAGGTGTTGTTCTCTTCAGAAACAAGCCAGCAAACAAAAACCACATCAAGGTGTGGACTTCTTCGAAGGCTAAAAATATAGAAATTTTTGTTGAATTTTCAATGTCGTTTCCTGTCAATAATCAATTTCAGTAACCGGAGGGGTTGGGACTTCGGTTCTGGGTGCTGAGATCAACAGGGCATGAGACAGTGTTGACAACAGAGCTGTCCTTTCCCAAAGAGGGTGAAGTTTGTTCTCCTCTGCTGATAATTACTTGTGAGCTGCTTGGAAAGGCTCAGAATAAAGGGCACAGTCTAGAATCCAAGGCAACTGCTTTGCTTGTTCCGGTTTATGAGTTTGGCCGTGCAGATGAGCCCCCGTAGGAAGTGGAGCTTGTGGAGTGTCACCACGTCTTTCTAGCCCAAGGGCTAGATTTATATCCTGTGTGCTCCATCGCTTGTCTTGTCGGACTCTTTGCAACCCTATGGACCGTAGCCTGCCAGGCTTCTCTGTCCATGGGATTCTCCAGGCATGGGTTGTCATTTCCTTCTCCAGGGGATCTTCCCAACTCAGGGATCGAACATGCATTTATGTCCCCTGCATTGGCAGGGGGGTTCTTTACCATTAGCACCACCTGGGAAGCCCAGTTACGTCCTGGGCACTATGAACAGGGTGCCCCATGAAGCACAAAGATGGGGCTGAGGTGGGGCTTGTGGATCAAAGGCCATTGTCTATTTAGCCCTGCTTTGTAAAATGTATTTATTAAACTATAGTTGCTTTGCAGTGTTGTGTTACTTTCAGATGTGCAGCTTCCGATTCTTTTCCACTATAGGTTGTTACAAGATATCAACTATAGTACTACACAGTAAATTCTTGTGCTTTATCTGCTTTATATATGGCAGTATGTATCTATTCATCCCAAACTCCTAATTTATCCCTCCCCTCCTTTACCCTTTGTAACCATAAGTCTGTTTTTCCTGTCTGTCAATCTGTTTTGTGAGTAAGTTCATTTGTATCATTCTTTAGATCCCACACACAAGTGATATCCTATGATATTTGTCTTTCTCTGCCTGAGTTGCTTCACTTAGTATAATACCCTCTAGGCCCATCCATGTCACTGCAAATGGCTAAGTTTCATTTTTTGATGGCCAAGGAATATTCCACATGTGGTTAACACATCTTCTTTACCCATTTCTCTGCTGCTGGCCACTTAGCTTGCTTCCATGTCTTGGCTATTGTGAGTAGTGTTATTGTGAACATTGGAGTGCATGTGTATTTTCAAATTAATTTGTGTCTTGTCTGGATATATGCCCAGGAGTGGGATTGCTGGACCATATGATAACTCTATTATTAGTTTTTTAAGGAACCTCCAGTCTTTTCCACAATTAACCCTGTTTTTAATTGAATATTCAAGTTCACTATTGTCAAGAGTCCTCCCTTCTCAGTAGAAAGCCCCAGAGTCCAATTTCTCAAATGGAAGAGACAGTAGCCTATAGATAAAGGAATTCCAGAGAAGCAGGAAAAAACTATATATGTCCCCCTCTATAGCACTAGTACACAGGCAATTCTAATATCTCTGCTTTTCCTAAATCTCACTTGCATGCTTTTGCTCTGTATGCCATATCTAAGGATACATTACAATTTCAGTCTGTGACTAGATTAAGCCTTTTGTGGGCTTGGAAAGAACTAAATACAGAGCTCTTTCACTCTTTCATATTATTTACAGAATGACTGATGACCCCTAGTATTCTCCAGCTCACTCGTTTCCCATCCCCCTCCTTTTGGATGTGATGCGAAAGTTGCTCAGTCGTGTCCGACTCTTTGCAATTCTCCAGGCCAGAATACTGGAGTGGGCTGCCTTTCCCTTCTCCAGGAGATTTTCCCAACCCAGGGATTGAACCCTGGTCTCCCACATTGCAGGCAGATTTTTTACCAGCTGAGCCACAAGGAAAACCCAAGAATACTGGGGAGGATAGCTTATCCCTTCTCCAGTGGATCTTCCCAACCCAGGAATCGAACTGGGGTCTCTGGCATTGCAGGGGGATTCTTTACCAACTGAGCTAGCAGGGAAGCCTGGAGGGCCTTTGATTTTGACCTGCTTGACATTTGCATGAGTCGTGGCTGTCTCCAGAGTGGTCTGAGCTGATGGTTTCAAGTCTCAGCTTTGACCCTGAGTCCCTTGCCTACCTCTCATATTCTTGTCTTACTGCTTCAGAACACCACTTAGGTCTCCGAGGGACTCCCCTGGTGGTCCAGTAGTTGAGACTTCATCTTCCAGTGCAGGAGGGGCAGGCTTGATTCCTGGTCAGGGAGCTAGGATCCCACATGCCTCACAGCCAAAAACCCAAAACATGAAACAGAAACAATATTGTAACAAATTCTGTAAAGACTTTAAAAAGAGTTCACATCAATAAAAAAAAAAAAAGAAGAGAAAAGAAGAAAGAAAGTCACTTAGTACCAGCTTCCAAGGGTGCAAGGCTGTTACCTGACTTGGCTCTGGAAAGTTCATCTGCATCAAGAGAGAAAAGAACCACCAGAAGGAAGGGATGGAGCCCAGTAGGCCTGGCCTGGGAGGTGGACAGCAAGTCCTAGATCAGTGCTTCTCAAATCATGTCCCCTCACTGAGTTTCAAAGCCCTCATTGAATATAGTGTAGTCAAGATCTCTGTTAACCCAACATTATCTAATTTTATGCTTCAAGGTTGAGCTTTTTAAACTTTTTAGGACTTTCCAGCTGCAGAAGAGTGGCTCTCAAGTCATCCTGCTTTAGTGTTTATTTGTCTCTTGCTGAGTGGCCCAGAAGTTGGCCAACCCCTCAGAGTCAAGTTCTGCTAAAGGAAAGGTGTCCTACAGGCCTGTTTATCCTATCCTTAAACAAAGACAAAGGGGCTTTTCAAAGGCTATGACTTGGGGCAAAAGAGGTGAAGTTCACTGTACAAGGAGAGATTAGAGGGAAAAGCTTACTCTCACTTTATTCCGTGTTGTGAATACCAAGCTCTCATTCTGTCGGTTTCTCCGGCCAACAGGATGGACGAGAGGCATGAGGAAGGCTGGAAAGGGGACCTTGGCCCCTCACTGGAGCAGTCAGGCCTCTGGTTTTATACTCAGTCTGGGCTTTTGTAAGTTACTGTAACCTTCTCACTCATCTCACCAGAGGTGATCAGAAACTAGACTATGTCCATGTGTTAATTATCTTGAGCTGTCTTGACTTCTACTCCGACCTAACTCTGGAAAAAATATTGAATTTGGCCAACATTTGTCTCATCTCTTAAAATTGTCATAGGACGGGAAGTGCCAGGAAACTGACTTAAGATAAATAAAGGACCTTGCTTCACTGTGGGTCGATGCTGGTGCGGGAGTGGTTGGAGGAGACAGGATGGGGCTGGAAGCATGCCACGGTTATGGTTTTGAGTCTGGCTCTCCATCACTGCCCTTTAGCTGGAGGAGAGGACTGGGTAGGTCTACTCTGGCTGGGATTTTCCTAGTGTAAATAAAGGAGGTAGTGGTTTGAGTGACTGGACAAATCTACCCCTCATCCCATTCAATTCACTCCAAGGACCAAAATCAGTTGAGCACCTCCTGTGTTTGAGACATTGAAATAGGTTTTAGGGATAATAGAAGATCATTATACCTCTCAACATTGTACCCCTCTAGTTGAGGGGATACAACGCGTAGTCAAGCAAATGCAGCTAGATCAGTACAGGATATGTTGGCACAGAATGCTTCTGGAATTCCTCTGGTCAGAGACCTGAAGGAAAGGTAGTCAAGGGTGAGGGCAGGGAAGGGGCTTAGGAATGAGACCATCAGGGTTCAATCCTGGCTCTACAGCTTCTGATTCAGTGCCCTTGAGGTTCTTACGCAAAGACCTCTCTGGAGCTTAGTTTCCACACCCGAAAAAATGTGACAGATTAAAAAAAATAAAGAAAGAAAAATAAAATTAAAGAAAAAAAATAGAAGGAAAAAAATAATAAAAATTCCTAGCAAAACTGTGGTGAGGACTGAGTTTTAAGAACCACAAAAAGCAACAATAACAAAAAATATGAAACTTCTTAGACAATGCGTGGCTTGAATGGCATGAACCTTATTCTCATAAGTGTTAGTTGTCATTCTGTATTAATGAAATTACATTTGAAATGGGCTTTGGGGAACAGGGAGATGAATATTGATGGCTCCCTCAGGACTTTTTTGTCCTAAGTACTCTTTTTGGCTTTCCTGGTGGCTCAGATGGTAAAGAATCTGCCTGCAATGCAGAAGAGCTGGGTTTGATCCATGGATTCAGAAGATCCCCTGGAGAAGGAAATGGCAACTCACTCCAGTAATCTTGCCTGGAGAATCCCATGGACAGGGGAGCCGGGCAGGCTACAGCCCATGGGGCAAAGAGTCAGACGCGACTGAGTGACACGCACATTCCTTCTGTAAGATTGCTGCAGAATTCTTCATAGCAAAGTCTAGCTGCTTGCTCAAAGTTGGGGTTTTGTACTCGAACAAAAGTTCAGGCCCCTTCAGGGTTTAGAGCCCAGATTGACCTAAATCAGACAGTCGAATATAAAGAATTATCTAGGACAGACTTCAGAAGGCTAGTCTCATTCTGAGTTTCTTGGGGTCTGTTGCCTTTCACCTGTTCCGAGTCCTCATTTTACACGGTTTCAACATTGGTATTTAATCCTGCCGCATCAGAAAGAGCACTTTTTAAGAATTTATTTTATTAAAGTATCATTGATTTACAACGTTGTGTTAATTTCTGTGGTACAGCAAAGTGATTTTCATATATATATATATATGTGTGTGTGTATATATACATATATATATATTCTTTTCCATGATGATTTATTACAGGATATTGAATAGTGTTCCCTGTGCTACACAATAGGACCGTATTGTTTATCCATTCTCTCTCTCTCTCTCTCTCTCCCTCCTCTCTCGCTCTCTCTCTCTCTATATATATATACAATATATATATAGTAGTTTGCATCTGCTAATCCCCAACTCCCAATCCATCCTTCCCCTCCCCCACTCCCCCCTCTTGGCAACCATAAGTCTGTTCTCCTTATCTATGAGTCTGTTTCACAGATAGATTCATTTGTATCATGTTTTGGATTCCACATATAAGTGATATCACATATTTATCTTTCTCTGATTTACTTCTCTCACTGTGACAGCTCCTCTATGTTGCCGCAGATGACATTATTTCCTTCTTTTTTATGGAGAAATAACGTTGTTTGAATGCTCCCAGTGTGTGTGTGGTCTTTACACTCTGATTCTTATTCAGGCTTCTGACTTTCTCTGGCTCTGGTTACCAGTTACATTTTGTCAGTTATCTGTAATTAGCATTCTATTCTCCAAAGACCGGGAGTGATAAACCTTGAAAGTAAATAAAATAAATGGGACTATACTCCTGGATGCATTTCCTAAAATCATTCTTCTAATATTCTTTTGATACTCCTTGGAGAGATTTTCTTTACCATTCTGCTAACACAGACCACATTTTTCTTCTTCATTTGCATTTTTTACTTCACCATTGAAAAATAATATGTATCCTTTTTTATGCAGGCATCTGTCTGCTGCAGCTCATGCTAGATCTTAGCTAATCTCAACATTAACTTATTAAATCTGACTTTGATTCACAGCATTTGATAAATGGCCCTATCTTTCAGAATCTGGAAGGGTTTTCTCAAAAAACAAATGATCTTCCTGTATTAGGGAGTCACCTCTGCAGGTGTTAACTACTGTTATTTAAGTTATAACTCAGCAATAAACATTTTGAAGATTTTTGTTTGTTTTTTTTCCTTCTTGGAGTTAAAATTTTCCAGGCCATTCTATAGTGAGTTTAGCATAGCAAGATGTAATCAGAATCTGGGCCTCAGTCTGAATATACATTTTCGAGAATCATTATAGTATATATGTGTCACTTTGAATAGTCCTTAACAGAAAATAGGAATGTGTATTTTCTTTTCTATAGGTTTTAGGGTCACAGAGAAATCTCAGTCTATGTCATGCTGAGTAGTCAAATACAAATCAAAATCTAGCTAGCTTTCAAAATGTTGGTGACATTTCAAGTTCAGGACACAATTACTTCAAAGTTCTACTCACAGCTTCTGGTCCTGTTATACTCCCCAGAGATATATCTGTCTTTTTGCTTCCTTATTCAAGTGCTCTTTCTTCTACAGACACCTAACAGGCTGACATGTGCTCCTTACTCTGTTTGATTCCAAAACCATTACCGCCAAATGTATTCCTGTTCTAACAAGAATGATCTTATAATAGCCTCAAATAGAGGAGTTTCAGACCTCTGATTTGGCTTCTCTGATAATGGATAAAACTCAAACAATAGATTCTGTGTTCTAACATCTTTCCAGTGCTAAATAAGATAAATTTCCTAACAGCTCAGATTTTCATGGGCAGGCAACTTATTAAGTTGCTCTTGAGTATCTATAATAGAAAGGACCCTTTTAGACCAGCTACACAGTTTTCTATTTTTTGGAACTAGATGTCATGATTGTGTTATTTCATATTATATAAGAGTCCTGCAGGTAAAAAGGATGCTTTCTGTGTGAGAGAGAGACCAGTTCAGAATGTAATCTGAGCAATCCTTTACGGACAGGAAATTTACTGGATTAGAAGGAAGACATTTGCTGTTCTCCTGCTAAAAGTGACAGGAAAGGAGTTAGGCTCCCTCACACCAGCATTTCAAAAAACATCACCACAAGTTAAAGATCTACCAGCAGGTTTCATGTAAGTATGCACAGTGAAGAGGCATCTCTCATTGAAATTTAACTCTCAAGAAACCTAGCCGCAAGCCACTAATTAGTCAACCTTTTAGAACATGCAATGGATAGTTCTCTATTGAATCTTGAGAGTTCATTCTGCTCATGGAATTTGCTCCACTCACGAGCTGAATGTTTTCATTGAAGCAATAAGTCATGGTGAAAGAACTCCAGGTCATCCATTGATTGGGTCAATAGTTGAGTCAATCATGACAGAGTGATCCACTGCATTCTAGGTTCCAAGTCACTTAGCAGAGAATGACAAACTAACAAATTACTTTCCTTATCCTTAAAGCACTCATGTACTTTTAAATGCCTAAGCACTAAAGCTTTGGGATCCCCAAGAGTAACCTCTCATTTTGGGGTCCATTGAAATTGCATGAGAGAGGGCTGGTGGCCCGTCTCAGTGATGGAGGCTGACAAATTCTCTGAGCAGCTGCCAACTGCAGTGGAACTGAGTGACCAGGCATAGCATCCCCTGCTGTGTGTCTAAGAAAGTGTCACCAGGAACACACATTTTAGGTGCAGCTTTTAATTTCTGTATCAGCTGGGAACCTGAGCTGGGAACGAAGGAGCCAAGATGGTCTGAGGATGCAGAAGGGGTGTCAAGTACGAACAGGATGAAGCATCAAGACAGCACTTGCCATTTTGTTGTCTCGACTGTCACAGAAGCTTTGCCTTCTAAGACTTTACTCCAAAAGCCTTTGCTTTCTTCACTCAAAATGTCCTATTTTCTGGGTTTTCTTTGAAGAGCCCTCATGTCTTATGTATGATGATTTAAATCTTGTAACACCTGATAGGATATTTCATGGCGATTCCTCAGAAGAAACCAGGAATGCAAATTACGTTAGGAATAAGTGACAGTTGCGATCAAAGAATGATGATTAGATGCATTTATCTGTCCAACTTCTGTTGAAAATCAATTCTAATTATTTGTTTTCTCTTCATGCTTCTAACACGAGCTCTAGCATATGGTTCTAGGCATTGATAGCATATGATTAGCTTCTATAAGGTGGCACACAGATAAAAGAGTCAGCCTGAGTCAGATATTCATAATAAGAACTGCTTTATTATTCCAAAGCAGATTTTTTTTTTTTTACTACCCATGAAGGTAATTTTTCTTTTAACCTTGAAGAAGGATTATTCCTGAATCTTTTGATTAAAATACCTCATCCTGTGTCCACAATGGATGCTAAGCAATTAATAGTCTTTCTTTCCTCAACCATCTAATTAGGGTTGAGGCCAACACAGCATATGAATAACTAAAGTCACCAAATATCATTCCAAAATGTTATCTGTTAATTATGAGTAATCAGGCTGGACCACTGGACCTGCCTTGGGGTCCGATTTCAGGCAATGGCTTTCTTCTTTCATCATGATACCCTTCCCTCCACACATGCCTAATAGCTAACTGATGAAGAAGAAGAAAAAAATTACTTTGTCTACTTTCCCATAGACGTTCCAGGGCTAGTTGTACAATGGGATACATAAACAACAAATCTGAGAGCCTCATCTGTGAGAGGTTTGGATGGGAGGGATTGATGTAGACATTTAAAGGGTGTCATTGAGTGGGGCAGAGAGGGCAGCGGGGGCTGGAGCTGGCAGGTCAGGCTTGGCCTTTTTGGGCCCAGGGATGGAGAAATAGCATCTGCTTCTGTATAGTCTGGATTTAAAAGGGCGAGTGAGAACTGTGACTCAAGGAGCTAACTGTCTCTCCTGCATAGGATTTCTAGACCCCCTTCCCATCGTGGCTTTGTCCATGGTGATTCCTTTGGTTCCTCTTGCTTAGTGCCCATCAAGCCAAGATTTCAAATAGTCTAAAGCAACTATGGATGTACTGAGCTCATGACTCACTATTGTATTTTTTTTTTTTAATCATTTTGTCAGACTAGGGGGGAGTAAGTAGCTTCATTATTGTTTTATCATTCTCAGTCAGAGAAAGGTGGTAGGTGGCAGATTTGTGAGGCCTCTGAGAGTCTGGGGGAACCTGGCATAAGAGAGTGGAGAGGCCCCTCCTCCTCTGGCCACAGGGTGGAAGGTCAGTGGTTGTCCCTGGACCAGGAGCCTGGCCACAGGAAGCAAAGCTGGAAGCCCCACTTCTGCTTCCCAGCCGCCCCTTAGTCCCCCAATTTCTGACTGGCTTTCAGAATCAAAGATTGACTATCTCTAGGGATAGAGTCCTATAGCCAAATAAATCATGCCTTTCTCATCTGTCTTCATATGCCCTTGTCCAGTCAGAGGGCTGGAGTTGGAGCAAGATGGATTATCAAGTCATGCAAAGTCATGCAGGTGAAAATGTTTAAGGCATAACTGTAAGTCAAACTTTAAAATCTATTTTAGAACATTTTTTTCTTACGTTTCCACTTTAGAATGATTTTTCCTGTTAGTAGTACTCAAATAAGATGAATTGCATCTGTTACATTTGGATTTAGAGAGTGGATGTAGTTATGATTTTCTGGCATTTTATTTCATTAGTTGAGCCAAATACTGGAGAATAATTCTATACCATTTCGTGTGTTGGCTCCATGTGTAGCTAAATGTCAGGTACTGTGAGGCTAGAAAACCAGCCAATGGTGTGACCCCTACCTTCAAGAAGCCTAGAGTTTATATGAGGAAACAATTAATAGATGTACATAATGAAAGAATATTTAAATGCTAATATCTGAGAGTGATCTTATATACCATCATGTAAGGAATAGAGAGAAAGGAGAGACTAATACAGGCATGAATAAGTGAGAGAAATACCCTTGTATGGGAAGAACCTGGGCTGGTGAACAAGGATGGATTCATTTGCAGATGGGATGAATGTAAGGGTCTAGGGGTGTTCAGGTCAAGATTCCAGTGGACATTTGGTTTTTTGAGACTGGAATACAGATCATAGATGGTGATTGAGATATGACTCAAGGGTCATCAGCTCATAGGAGATAGTTAAAGTGGATGAACCAGGAAGAGATGAGGTCATTCGAAGAAAGTATATGGAGAAAAACAGGGACACACACACTGATGGACATGCCCACACAAAGGGTGACCAAAGGAAGTGATGTCACCCCCTTTTCCCATAATGATGCTTTTTTATTTCTTTTCAAATAGCAGGAGAACAGGACAGACTAATGCTTTAGAGGCCAAGGAAGAAAAGAATTTCAAAGAGAGTACAAAACAGAGTCACTTCATACCAGAAAGAGTCAAGTAGGAAGAGACGAAAAATCTAGTTTGCCCATTAGGAGGTGGTGGTTGGTTTTCCCCATGGAAGCCTGGCTTGTCCACTGGGAGGCGGTTGTTGGTTTTCCCCATGGGCTTCTGGCTGACATTTGGAAACTGTGATGCCCCCAGTGATGAGTGTGAGAGTGGAGTGAAGGTGTTCCTCACCAGTGTTCTCACTGAATGAGCAAGACAGGCCTGCAGCCCCACAGATAATAGCAGTGAGGATGGCAGAGGGTGACGTGTGACTCTGGGACATGCTGAGGATGGAACTTTTCATGAAGATGCCACAGTAAACAGCAGAACTCTCTTAAAATAACTACATGTGGAATTGCATGAAAACAGAGCTCTGTCTATTGGAATTGGACATGTAGGATCAAAAGTGTTACCCACTGGACTTTTTCCCGGGTCCCTGCTGTTTTCTAGAACTCTGAGGAACCATTTGAAAACCATTGCTGAGAAGATATCAGAGGCAAGAGTCAAAGGTGCCTGCCTTTGTCCCGTCTAGAAGATGGAAGGGGTGCTGATGGAGGCTGACAGGGATTTTAGTCAGTTAAGCTTTAAATGCATTGCTTTTGAAGGGATGGGGGATGTCCTGTAGGTAGCTGGAAATAGATGTGGAGTGCAGATACATGCCAAGGCTTAAAATGGTGATGTTGGAGTCGACTAGAGAGGGCTTTCCTGGAGGCTCAGATGGTGAAGAATCCGCCTACAATGCAGGAGACCTGGGTTCAATCCCTGGGTCGGGAAGATCCCCTGGAGATGTAATACACTCCAGTATTCTTGCCTGGGAAATCCCATGGACAGAGGGAGCCTGGTGGGCTACAGTCCATGGGGTCGCAAAGAGTCGGACATGACTGAAGCAACTAATAGTTACACTTTCGCAGGGAGGGTCAAGTTAAAGCCCGGAAGGTGGATGTGTCATTTGGTGTTGGGAAAGGAGTAGAGGAAAAAGCAGCATGTTGAACAGCTTCCCCCATCCGCCACCAGTTATTCGGAACAGAGGTTTGACCTCCAGCAACTGTGGCAGCTGGTTAAATACTCTCTAAGGCTGTTGCTTCTGCACTGGAGGCTGGAGCTTGGAAGATGCAGCCCAGGCTGTTGGAAGGAGAAAGGGATGGAAAGTGGAGAAGTGCCAGGATGAGCTTGAACTCCTGGTCACCAGCTGGAACCCATGAGGATGGACAGAATCCCTTGTTAGTGCTCACTGGTTATCACCACCCACCTCGGTGAAGGGTGCATTCTGCAGGGGAATCAGATGCTGCTCTGTGTGAGCCAAAAAGCCTTGACCTTCAAGCGTGAAAAGGCAAAACTGGAACAAAACAGTGGAGGAGATTGTAGGAAGCATTCAGTCTAGCCGTGTTAGCACGCTACAAAACTACCACAGTACACTAATAAAGCAGCTGGATAACAAAAGAAGGGAAGAGAGCTAAATGCCAGACGAAAGTTCAGAACATTAAGTGCTGATTCATTTAGTCCTGCTCTGAAAAAATTAAAGTGGGACTTTAGAGGTTCCCAGTTTTCTCAAGAAAATGACCTTGTCTTATTAATGAATGGCATTCCAAATCTCTCTGCTTTCAGTGCATAGAAAAATTGTAAATGAAAGACCATTTTTAATGGAACCATATGACTTTAATAAAAATACTCTAGAATCACATGTGTAAGATAATTGATATCCACCTAGAAATGAATTGAACCAAGAATGCTAAAGACTTGAAACAGCACCTGGAGAATACATGGTTTCATCTGAAACCAATTTGAGTTGCTGAAATTTATTTGAGGGAAAAAGAAAATAATGATTTGTTTTCTCATTGGTGAGTAAAAAAGAAAAAAAAAAAAAGCAAAAAAACATTTTCTGCTGGTACATCCCTATGGCTTAGGGATTTATTACAGAGCTTTCCCGGGAAATAGACCATCTGTGGTTGCAAGTATTATTATTTATATAATTTGTTCAGGACAACGAGTTATGATAGAATGTCCAATTTCCCTTGGTGAAATTGTCTATTTTGCTTTCAATGTATATATTTAAAATTTGACAGGGTTATGGAAGATCTTTCCAAAGAAAATAGCCTAGCTAGATTGTGAATGGGCGGAGCTGGAAATTTACTAGGGGGTGTCTAGGATCACAGTGGCAGGGCCATCTCCTGAAACTGCTTGAGGACAGGAGATAGGGCACAGACCTCCTTCAGGGAACAAAAAGGGAGAAATTTAAAAAGACTTCCAAGGCTCTGCTTAGCCCCAGCATCTCTAAAATTCCTACCAAAGAAGCTTATCAAAAAGTCTGGGCACAGAGTCTTACAGGTACCATTCCTGGGTGCTCTGTTCTTTTCTGTTAGCGCATTTTACAAAAGGGATCTAATTCAATGGCATACATACTATTTATCTATATGAATATATAGATATATAGATATACATACATATACACACATATATATACATGCACTATCATATATACATTTGATGGTATATATGTGTACATATACACACTTTCCCCTGGAACTCCAGACTCTCTATTCAGACCTCAAACTTAAGAATAGTTAAAAAGAGAAATCTTGATAATATACAGTATTTCTCTTTCTTTGTCTGACTTATTTCACTAATCATAATGCCTTCTTGACCTGTCTGTGTTATTGCAAATGGCAAAGTTTTATTCTCTTCATAGCTGAGTGATAATCCGTAATGTGTATATCTTCTTTATCCATTCACCTATTGATGGACGCTTAGGTTTCCTCTGTCTTATGGCTATTGTAAATAGGGCTTCTGTGAACATTAGGGTGCATGTGTCTTTTTGAATTATTGTTTCCATTTTCTTCAGTTATAGACCCAGAAATGGAATTTCTGGATTGGGTAGTGGTTCTATTTCCAGATTTTTGGAGAATCTGCATGCTATTTTTCATAGTGGCTATACAAGTTTGCATTCCCACCAACAGTGTGCCTTGATCCCCACATCCTTGCCAACACTTGTTATTTGATGTCTTTTTGACAATGGTCATTCTGACAGGTGTGAGGTGATATTTCATTGGGGTTTCGATTTACATTTTCCTATTTTTGTGCATTTTTTCATGTGCCTATTGGCCATATGTTTGTCTTTTTTGGAAAAATGTATGTTATCACTTATATGCTGAATCTAAGAAACAAAATAAACAAATGAATATAACAATACAGAAATGGTAAAGCATAAGCTAGTGATTACCAGTGTGGCAGGGGGGTTAGGGTTAGGAGATTAGGAGATACAAACTATTACGTATAAAGTAAATACATTGCAAGGATATATTGTATAGCACAGGGAATATAGCCAATATTTTATAATAACTTTAAGTTGACTATAATTTATAAAATTATCGAATTACTATGGTGTATACCTGAAACTAATATGGTATTATAAATCAATTTACTTCCATTTTAAAAAATAAAAATGTTTAAATTTTTTGGTAACTCCACAAAATAATTTAAGAAAAGTAAGAAAGAAAAATAAAAGGAACACTTAATTTCGCTCCACAACCTCCTTCCTCCTTCTCCGCTAATCGCTGCATGTCTCTAAACAACACTACAGTTTATCCAGCTTCTCAAGGCAAAAGTCCAGAAATTAACCTTGATCCTTTTCTTTCCCTCCAGTTCCACATCCAGTCTACCAGCAAATCCTATGACTCTGCCTCTCCACATCTCAGATCGGTCTGCATCTCTCCATTGCTATTAGCACTCTAGTCCTGGCCTCTGGCCTCTGTCTTTTCTGGACTTACTGTAACTGCCCTTTAACTTACTCTCTGGGGGCACATTCGTCTCGCTATTTACCATTCCTCATACACAGTCAGAGTGAGCTTTTAAAAATGTAACCCAAATCTTATTCTCTTTTACTGAAAATCCACTGAAGACTTTGCATTGTACACAGAGAACTGAGATGCTTTATCCTTCATGGAGCCCGATGTCATCTGACCTCTACCCACCTCTCCGTCAGCTCAGACCAGTTTGCCCCTGCCCACTGCGCTGCTCCAGGCCTCCTATGTGGGCTTTATTCTGATTTTCTAACAGCGAAAACTTTTTCTGCCTGAACTAGTGTTTCCCATAATCCTGGAATTTCTCCTTATCATGTTTTGTTTTTTTTTTTAACCAATCATCATGTGACTAGCTCCTCTTATCAGCCAGCTCTCAGCTTAAACAACTCCGAAATATTCTCTGTCATATCATCCTGTTTTGATTCCCTGCCTGGCACATGTTCCTTTCTGGTATTTCTATCTACCTGTTTATCTATCCATCCATCCCTGCATCTATGCTTTCACAAATAGAATAAAAATTCCAGAGGAATGGGGATTTTCTGGGTCACCTTTACTGCTTTATCCCCAGTGCCTGGAAGGGGCCAGCACATAGGAAGTATGTACTGTATTCTAATATTAAAGACAATCAGAGACAGAAAATTTTAATATAATATGGAAAATGCCATGTTAGGGGAAAGCAGGGAGCCCAAAAGATGGGGAGCCACGCTAGAAGACTTCGTAGAAGAGGTGGTACTTGACTTGAGTTGACTTAAGTTGTTGATGAGTAGAGGTACAGGAAATAGAAAGTTAGTCTTACAGATCGTAGAGTCACACTGATATGTTTTTGAGGTATTACTTCAGGCAGGTTGGAATGGCCATCATCTAAAAGTCTACAAACAATAAATGCTAGAGAAGGTGTGGAGAAAAGGGAAATGTCTTCTACACTGCTGGTGGGAATATAAATGGATATAACCACTATGGACAACAGGATGGCAGTTCCTTAAAAAACTAGAAATAAAACTACCAGATCACCGTACCTGCCTCCTGAGGAACCTGTATGCAGGTCAAGAAGCAGCAGTTAGAACCAGACATGGAACAACATACTGGCTCAAAATAGGAACAGGAGTACGTCAAGGCTGTATATTGTCACCCTGCTCACTTAACTTCTATACAGAGTGCATCATGTGAAATGCCAGGCCAGATGAAGCGCAAGCTGGTATCAAGATTGCTGGGAGAAATATCAATAACCTCAGATATGCAGATGACACCACCCTTATGGCAGAAAGGGAAGAGGAACTGAAGAGCCTCTTGATGAAAGTGAAAGAGGAGAGTGAAAAAGCTGTCTCACCATTTAAAAAACAAAGACCATGGCATGCAGTCCCATTACTTCATGACAAATAGACAGGAAAACAATGGAAACAGTGACAAACTATTTTTTTGGACTCCAAAATCACTGGAGATGGTGACTGCAGCCATGAAATTAAAAGACACTTGCTCCTTGGAAGAAAAGTTATGACCAATCTAGACAGCATACTAAAAAGCAGACACTTTACTTTGCTAGCAAAGGTCTGTCTAATCAAGGCTATGGTTTTTCCATTAGTCATGTATGGATGTGAGAGTTGGACATTAGGAAAGCTGAGTACCAAAGAATTGATGCTTTTGAACTGTGGTGTTGGAGAAGACTGTTGAGAGTCCCTAGGCCTGCAAGGAGATCCATCCAGTTCATCCTAAAGGAAATCAGTCCTGAGTGTTCATTGGAAGGACGGATGCTGGAGTTGAAATTCCAATACTTTGGTCACATGATGTGAAGGGCTGACTCATTAGAAAAGACCCTAATGCTGGGAAAGATTGAGCACAGGAGGAGAAGGGGATGACAGAGGATGAGATGGTTGGATGGCATCACTGATTCAATGGACATGAGTCTGAGCAAGCTCTGGGAGTTGGTGATGGACAGGGAAGCCTGGTGTGCTGCAACCATGGAGTCTCATAGGGTCAGACATAACTGAAGAGAGGGGATATGTGTATACATATAGCTGATTCAGGGATATGTGTATACATATAGCTGATTCATTTCGTTATACAACAGAAACTAACATAACATCGTAAAGAAATTATACTGCAGTAAAAAAAAAAAAAAAAAGAAAGGAAAAGCAACAAATTCGAAAACTGTAGAAATGGAGAAAACAGTTAATCAATTATTACAGTAATCCAAGGCTCTCTGCTGGCTCAGTGGGAAAGAATCTGCCTGCCAAGCAAGAGATGCAGATTCCATTCCTTGGTAATGAAGATTCCCCCAGAGAAGGAAACTCATTTCAGTATTCTTGCCTGGGAAGTCCCATGGACAGAGGAGCATGATGGGCTATAGTTCATGGGGTTGCAAAGAGTCAGACATGATTTAGTGACTAAACAACAACAACTATGGTTTCCCAGGTTTCCTAGTAGTGAAGAACCCACCTGCCAATGCAGGAGATGTAAGAGACATGGGTTCAATCCCTGGGTCGGGAAGTTCCCCTGGAGGAGGGCATGGCAACCCACTCCAGTCTTCTTGCCTGGAGAATCCCATGGACAGGGGAGCCTGGTGGGCTGCAGTCCATGGGGTCGCAAAGCATCAGACATGAGTGAAGCAACTTAGCATGCATACAAACGAGAACAACAGCAACAAGCTCATCCAGGCAAGAGGTGATGAGCTCCTGCACTAGGAGGGTGGTTGCAGGACTGGACGGAGTAAGATACACAGCATTATCTATGACAGTAATATTAATAGGATCAATACTAGGAGTTGAAGAAAGGGAAGATTGAAAGTGATCTTTATAACTCCAACTCAAGAACTGGATGAGATGGAGGTGGTATCACTTGAATAAGGGAGGAAGAGCTGATCTGAAAGAAGGAGGAGAATTGTGAATTTAGCTTTAGTCATGTTAAGTTTGAGTTATCTGTGGAGCATTAAGAAAGATTTTCCACCTAAAAATGGCTATAAGAGTTGGGAGGAGTAGGCATCACTGAGGAGTGTTTGCATACCTAGGGATTTGAGAATCCTCAAATTAGGCGGTTATTAAACTGAAGAGCCTGAGTCCTACTGGATAGAAAGAGGATGAAAGGTGAAAAGAGAGGCAAGCAAGGATAAAACCATGGAAACAGAAACATTTAAATATGGGTAATGAAGGACATCAAAAATAAGTAGTTATACAGGGGTGAGGATCGTGCGGTGAGTACTTCAGAACACTGGCCAGATTTTGAAGAAGGAAGGAGTCATAGGAGAGTCAAATGCGGAAGAGAATTCCCATGAAATAAAGTCTACCTGTTCGCTGGAGAGTGTAGAAGCGGGCTGGTTTGATGACCTCAGCAAAAGCAGTTCGTGGAGAGGTCGGGAGAGAGGACGGTGTGTGGGGTGTCGAAGGGTGAAGAGAGGGGAGGAAGGGAAGTTGAGGGTACAGACTCTTCACTGCATAAATTCAGTTTTCACAGGGAAGGTGAGACCTAGGAGAAGCAGAGGCAGGGAGCTAAAGGCTGGAGGAGGTCCCTCACTCTGAAACTGGAAGGAGAACGGAAGCGACCACAGGTGTGTGATTTACTGGAGAGGAGGAGGCGGGCGGGCTGTTCCACAGATCAGTCTTACCAGTGAAGAGGAAGCCTCTGCTGCTGAGAATGAAGGGGTGGGGACCAGAAGAGAGACCACATCCCTTTGTAGTGGAGAACTTGGGTTCCAACATCAGCATTGCTGGCTGGCACGTGACTCACTCATGGTTTGACATTGAGCGAGTAGCTTAGGCTCTCTGGGTTTTGGTTTCTTCATCCATAGAACTGGATCCCCGTGCCGATCTCATGGGGATATGAGAAACAGATAAGACTGTTACCGTAAAGTTACCCTTAGTGCTTCACCTGGACACGCCCTCTAGCAGGTTAGCTGCTGCTTTTGTCGTTGTGGTTAATCTTGAAGGCTGGGACATCTGAAGGTATCCTAGACTGTGACTAAGAAGTATTTGCTACGCATAGACGATGAAACATTATTCATCCATAAAGAGGAATGGAATTGGGTCCTTTGTAGAGATGTGGTGGGACTTAAGAGTCTGTCAGACAAAGTGAAATAAGTTGGAAAGAGAAGAGCAAATACCAGACATTAACACATGTATATGGAATCTAGAAAAATGGTTCAGATGACCCATTGGCAGGGCAGGAATAGAGATGCAGACATAGGGGACAGATATGTGGATATCGTGGGGGAAGAGGTAGGTGGGATGAATTGTGAGATTGGGATTGATGTACATACATTACCGTATATAAAATAGATAGCTGGTGGGAACCTGCTGAATAACGGAGAGAACTTATCTCCATGCTGTGTGATGCCTTAGACCGGTGGGAGGGAGGTCCTGGAGGGAGGGGATATGTGTTTACATACAGCCGATTCACCTTTTACAGCAGAAACTAACACAACATTTTAAGACAACTATATCCCGATTTTTTAAAAAGTGTTTGGGAGGCAGTTGATGGAGAACAAATAAAAGGATTGGTGAACACCGTCGATGACCCAGCTGGATGAGGACGTGGCACGGGGTATAGTGACATTTCCCACACAGATTTTTACTTGGTTTCCACATGTGTGGGACTGCTTGACACTTTTCAGAGAGCTTGGCGGGGGCAGAAGTTTATATTTAGTTTTTACCTGGTTGTATTTCCAGAACCCAAATCACTTTGTGTTGTTAACTTTTTTGCTTGTGTTAGAGGTGGTGATAGGTTTGTATTTACCAAAAACAGAAGCAGAAATTGGAGGTGACCTCGATGTTGGTAGTTGTAGTTGAAGCCTGCTCTATTCTTGCCTTTTACCCTAATGCAAAAGCCTTTATGTGACAAAAAAATTACTCAGGGGTGGCCGACCTTGACCTTATATCATGTCAGGTTATAACTACAAGGAATCCCAAGGACGGAAATACTAAGATAACAAGAGCTATGCCAATGGATGTGATGATTAAATGAAATCATGTGTGTGAAACACCTGCTGGTACTTCTTGGCACAGAATGAATAATCAGAAAGTGTTTATTTCTTTACTCTCCACTATTAACTAACACAGTCATTGGCTTGGGAATAAATTCATGCAGAGAGCATAATATAGAAGAAATTACGTTGGATTGACATTCAGGGATCTGAATTCTCACACCATCCATATCACTCATTATCTATGAAACTTAGGCATTCACTTTATATCATCTACAAAATATATTTATAATTATAATTTCCCTACATTCCCAATGGGGTTATTGTGAAGACCAGATGACTTCAGGCATGAAATGATGCATGAATGTAAGGGGCCTTTATTTTGGTCCTCCAAGGCACTTGTGGTCCAGACATCCCTCTCCTGGGATGAGAGTCAGCTATGCCTTTGGAGGTTGTCGGTGCTGTTAGTTTTAGCATTTTAGGCCCATTTTCTTGTGATTGTACAAGAAACTCAGCAGCCACCTTGAAACACCATATACCACCCATGACTTCTAACTAACTGTACACCATCCTAACGTCCAGGTTCCTCTATATTAACCGACTATTTCTGGGTAACAAAGTATCCCCAAACTAAGACTCTCCCAACAGCACATATTGGCTATCTCACAGTCTCTGGGAACCAGAAATGATGTGTGGCATAGTCATCTGAAGGCTTGATTGGGGCTGAGGCACGTACTTTCAAGACGGCGCACCAACCTGGCTATTGGCAGGAGGTCTCTGTTGTCACTACACGGCTCTCCCCAGGAGATGCAGCCAGCTGCTTCCAGAGTGAGAAATCCAAGATATCCAAGACGCGGCTCCTTGTGTGACCACGTCTCTAAGGTCAGACACCATTAACTCCACCGCTTTTCCTATTTTTTTAGAAAGGAGTCAAGTCTGGCCACACTGAAGGGGAGTCTGAGTTGAGACATCTCCTCTTGAAGGCAGGCATGTGAACAAATATGAGGATGTATTTGAAAGCCACCACACTTCCTTAGGGTCAAAGTCCATGAGCAATCCCCCTGGACATCACTCGAGTATGAGGCAGTCAGCGCTTCTGATCCGTTTAGCATGGGGACAGCATCTTCCTTCTCAACCAGCGTCACCTGCTTGCTCAAGTTCTCCCAGTGGGATTTGATTTATGTTTATTTGTATGTTCTAACATATGGTCTCCTTTAAAATAAATTGCAAGAAGGGACACAGTGCCTAGTACAGAAAAGAGTTCAATGAATATGAATTGAATGTATTGAAAAATCCCTAGTGGAAGTAGCTTATCAGATCCTTTCCAGGACAAATGGTTTTGTTTCTGTTTTTTAAGATTTTTTGATGTGGACCATTTTTTAGAAAGTCTTTAATGAATTTGTTGCAATATTTCTGTTACAATGTTTCTATTTCATGTTTTGGTTTTCTGGTCATGAGGCATGTGGGATCTTGGCTAACCAACCAGGATCAAATCCTAACCCCCTGCTTTGGAAGGTGAAGTCTTAACCCCTGGGCCACCAGGGAAGTCCCATAGGACACAGGTTTTAGTAAGCAGAGGAGGGAGAGGACATGAGGATTTGAAGAGCAAGGGCAGGGATAGGAGACAAAGGTCCCGTAGAAAAGGACAGAGAATTAAGCACTCAAATTCCAGCTTTACAATTGCACGTGTTTATGGAAGGCAAGATCGGGAGGCCCGGAGGCGGACTGCAGTCTCTGACGATGGCAGTAGCAACAGAGCCTTGATGGATGCTAGGAGGACCATGAGCGTGGTAACCTGCCTGAGGAAATCACTCAGACCTGGTGGAAAAAAGAGGTCTCTCCAGTCTGGGGTGGGGAATCCAGCCCGAAGCAGTTGAGTGAGCCCGGTGAAAGTTAGAGAGGGTTATGATGTACAACCTTTCCAAGTAGATGTGGAGTTTGGAGAAACACCAAGCTGTAAATTCATCTCAGACATTTCAAACGCCTTCGATGCCATGACAGCCCTGGCTGTCGATTCAGCCGGTGTTTATCGAGCAGCAGTTGTGTGTTGAGCACCGTTCCTTCGGCGTTCACATTTATTATCTCATTCGATCCTCACGAACCCCGTGTGGGAAGTTTTATTATTATTCTCCTTTTATAGGAGATTAGTCTCTGGGAGGTCCTTGTTCAAAGTCACCTAGTTAGCGAGGGAGAAAAACTAGGCTTTTTGAATCCAAATTTTTACACTGGGTTATATCACAACCTTCTTTTCTTAAAATGAGAAATTACAAATGCAGATACATCCTGGGTTAACTAACATTTTCTAAGATACAGCATCGCTTCCTAAATAAGTGGAGAGTAACCTCCAGGTCTATCTCATTTCTTGAAAAGAACCTTGCTCTTGACAACACAGTTTTATGGCAGTAATATTTAACCTGGTGATGACTTTCTTTTTAGAGTCTCTTCCGCAAATCCACGTCTTTCCCATTCAGAGATAAGGTTGTATGTTCCCCACAACAAATTGCACACCTTTTACAAACATCCAGGCTATACTAAATCCATCCTTCACTACGTAACAACTCATAACAGCCTAACTACCCAAATAGTCCAACAAAACAAAATTACAGAATGTCCGATATTTGACTTATGGTCATACTTTAAATTGACATGTCAGAAGTACAATTCTGTATCTTTCTTATGATCCTTACCTGCTAGAATATGCTTATCCTCCATTATTCTTTCAAGGAAACAAGACATTTTCTTTCTTTTTTTTTTAATTTTTTTTCTTTTAACTTTTTATTTTGCATTGGGGTATAGCATATTAAAAAGCAGAGACATTACTTTGCCAACAAAAGTCCATCTAGTCAAGGCTATGGTTTTTCCAGTGGTCATGTATGGATGTGAGACTTGGACTGTGAAGAAAGCTGAGTGCCGAAAAATTTATGCTTTTGAACTGTGGTGTCAGAGAAGACTCTTGAGACTGCAAGGAGATCTGACCAGTCCATCCTGAAGGAGATCAGTCCTAGGTGTTCATTGGAAGGACTGATGCTGAAGCTGAAACTCCAGTACTTTGACCACCTCATGCAAAGAGTTGACTCATTGGAAAAGACCCTGATGCTGGGAGGGATTGGGGGCAGGAGGAGAAGGGGACGACAGAGGATGAGATGGCTGGATGGCATCATCGACTTGATGGGCATGAGTTTGAGTAAACTCCAGGAGTTGGTGATGGACAGGGAGGCCTGGCGTGCTGCGATTCATGGGGTCACAAAGAGTCGGACACGATGAGTGACTGAACTGAACTGAACTGATGTGTAGCCTATTAACAAGTAACGTGACAGTTTTAGATGAACAGCATTGGGACCCAGCCATGCATACACGTCGACACCTAGGTACCTATGTATGAAACAAGACATTTTCTCTCTGTCCCTTGGGTTTCTGCAGGACTTTTGTTGGAGACCCCTGCCCTCCAAGCTTGTGTGTGTCCATGCTTGCCTTCATCCATGTAGTCAGTAAACACCTCTCATCACTCTTTCAATGTATTTATTGAGCATCTGCTGTGTGCTGAGCACTTTGCCCAACACCGATGAACCCTTGCGGGCTGTGGGCCAATCCCTGTGCTCAGCTCTCTGGACACAGAGGTGTTGTGTTGGACGCCACGACTGTGAGGAGCCCGTGCAGTGTAGTGGGAGGTGTGATGGTGTTACAGCTGGGGTGCCGTGGACACATGTGAGTGCTTACTTCTCTAAGATCAGCGGTGCTGTGATTAGTTATAATATGCAATATACTATTTTTATATATGATGTATCATTTTACTCAGGGGCCGTAAGACACCTTGGAGAGGATGCATCTGATAAAAAGGAGGCATTCACCCCATGGCTGTTGTGAGGGGACCAGAGGCTGAGAGAGGGTTAAACATGCAGGAATATTCCTGGGGGAACAGCTGTGAGAGAAACTGTGGGGTGATCCAGGAGAAACTGGGGAAGTTGTTGGACCTCCCGGCTGATCTGGGGGTGAAGGGAAGAGTGAGGGAAGATGGTAGAAGTGAGCCAGATTCCTGTCATCCAAGGAAAGTATCAGAAGACAGAGAGAGGCTGCCTCGGGGCTCTCTGCCTGCAGGGCAAGGATTGGCCTCAACATGTTGGCTGCCCTCTGTCTTGGTCTGGGAGGAACAGCCCTCAGTTGTGGTCTGGGAGAAACCATCAGAGCTCTGTTCTCAGGCCCCTGGGTCTAAGGCCACCCTCCCTGTGGGTGGCAGGTGTCTGGGGCACGTTCTCAGGGTCCCTGTATTGACTGTGAGGGCAGATCTCCAGATCGACAGGCCGATTAAGCAAAGTGTTTGCTTAAAGCAGTTTGGTGCCTTTTAGGAGGTCTCCAAGATCCATCTGGCTAATGTGCATTTTGATAGAGAAATGAAAAAGGATGAAGGGTACATGTTGAGAAATATTGGGTTGGCCTAAAAGTTCATTTGAGTTTTTCATAGCATCATACAAAAAAAAAACCCAAATGAACTTTTTGGCCAACCCAATAATAAGCAGAGATGTTCAGTAGCTCAATCACTGAGTCTAATGTGTACATCTAAGGGGTTTAGGCAGGGAGGAGACATTGGGGAGTTTTAAGTAGGGCATGTTAAGTCACTTCAGTCGTGTCTGACTCTTTGTGACCCCATGGACTGTAGCCCGCCAGGCTCCTCTGTCCATGGGATTCTCCAGGCAAGAAGACTGGAGTGGGTTGCCATGCCCTCCTCCAGGGGATCTTCCCAACCCAGGGACTGAACTCGCATCTCTTATGTCTTCTGCATTAGCAGGCGGGTTCTTTATCACTGTGGCCACCTGGGAAGCCTTTTAAGTAGAGAAGGGTTCGATTAAGATTTGTTTCCTCTGAAATGAATCAGTAGATGGATTGGAAGATAATAAGAAATAGGGAGAAGAGGTAGAACAGGGGATGCTCTGGCCATCGCAGTAACACTGGAAATGAAGCTCGGAAAGGTGCGTGGAGGTTAGAATTAACATCACTCAGTCACCAACTGTGTGTGAGGCGTCTCTTATTTACAGATTCCTGGCTTGCACACTAGACAGTGGAGTCATCCCCTCAGCTGTGGAGGGACTGCATATAGAGACACCGGTTTGGGAAAAATGAATGCTCTTTGGACAATGAGGCATTTTATTCAGTAGATCCCTCAGCACTGATTTACCCAGACCTGGATTGATAACTCAGTGTATGAGATGCACAATGGATTTGTGAGCTTTTCTTGCTTGGGAGGCATTTTATCAACCCCTGCAGGGTCAACAGCCGCCTCAAATCTTATCAAAAGGGGAGTTGAGTGAGCTCCCTTCCCTTGCATCTCAGTATCGATTCTTACCTTTGTCTACTTAACAGAAGTCAGTAAGCAGAACAACAGCCATGAATTTCTCAGCACATGGGTGAGGAACTTACCAGCCCGCCCCTGTCTGTCTTCCTTTGTCCCTTTGGAGGGCTGCATCTTTGCTCACTCCAGGCAGGTTCATGGGGGTAGGGGTGGGGTGGAACCTGCAGACACTGATCTGACAGTCATCTCTGTCAGAGCACCCTCATCTCTGACAGTCAGTGATGGACAGATAGAAATGTATGCTTCTGGACCCAGCAAGACACAAATCACCTGCACAAATCACCAGAATCTCTAGTAAAAACAATGTGCTTTCGTTCCAAACTTCATTTCTATTCTTTAGGTTTCACGACATTCATTCCAGCAACAAAGATTCCCAAGCAAAACTGTATGTATAAACCACACTGTCTTGGGGCAAAGGAGAAGAGAAAGAGAGATGGTTGTGATTCTCTGGGGAATATGAAGATGGTTTCAAAACAGCATTTTTAAAGCACTTACCTGTCCCAGGAGGTGCCTGAGTACTTTTGTTACAGAGTCCGAGCTCCATCTGCTCACCACACGGTGGGCCAATAAATCAGGAGACGAGGTATCAGGATAGGAAATAAAGACTTTATTCGGAAAGCCAGCAGACCAAGAAGATGATGGAACAGTCATCTACAGAACTACATCTGGCTCCTACAGAAACATCTTGTTAGGATCTGGATGCTAACTTCTTTTATGGAACTAAGAAGGAGGGAGATGAAGAGGTAAAGTTGAAAGGTCAGAAGATGTTGCAGAAATATCCTGGATTTGACCAGATTCTGGGATGGCATGTATTAATTTCTTCTTTCCTGCAGCCATTCACGAGTGGATCTGATCAGTATGTTTCCTGTGACCTAAACAAAGGCATTTGAGGTTAATGCTTAGTCATGGGAAGCAGGGTTCCCAGAGATGGGCCATTATGAACTCTAAGTTATAGACAATATTCCTTTAGTGACTAACCTGTAGCAAATGTGATAGAATACAAAGATCCAAGTGAAATAAACAGATCCAATATGGAGTCAGATTTATTCTTCCCTATTGCCCTTTGTATCATTTTTCCTTCATCTTCCCTGTCCTCCTTCCTCTCAATTTCCTTTAAAAAAAAAATTACTAGAGTATAGTTGACTTTACAATGCTGTGTTAGTTTCTGCTGTACGGCAAAGTGAATCAGCTGTACATGCACATGTATTCCCTCCTTTTTGGGTTTCCTTAGGAAACCCTAAGGGTTTCCCCTTAGGAAACCACAGACCATTGAGTAGAGTCCCCTGTGCTATACAGTCAGTTCTCATTAGCTATCTATTTTATACATCAGTTACGTCAGTCGCTCAGTCGTGTCTGACTCTGCGACCCCATGGACTGCAGCACGCCAGACTTCCCTGTCCATCCCCATCTCCTGGAGCATGTTCAAACTCATCTCCATTGAGTCGGTGATGCCATTCAACCATCTCATCCTCTGTCGACGCCTTCTCCTCCTGCTTCAATTTTTCGCAGTATCAGGATCTTTTCCGGTGAGTCAGTTCTTTGCATCAGGGGCCAAAGTGTTGGAGCTTCATCCTCAGCATCAGTCCTTCCAATGAATATTCAGTACTGATTTCCTTTAGGATTGACTGGTTTGATCTCCTTGCAGTCCAAGGGACTCTCAAGAGTCTTCTCCAACACCACAGTTCAAAAGCATCAATTCTTCAGTGCTCAGCTTTCTTTATGCAACAACTCTTACATCCGTACGTGACTACTGGAAAAACCATAGCTTTGACTATACGGACCTTTGTTGGTAAAGTAATATCTCTGCTTTTACTATGCTGTCTAGGTTGGTCATAGCTTTTCTTCCAAGGAGCAAGCATCTTTTAATTTCATGGCTGCGTCACTGTCTGCAGTGATTTTATACATAGTAGTGTCTTTATGTCAATCCCAGTCTCCCAGTTCATCCCACCCCTCCTTCCTCCCTTGGTGTCCATACATTTGTTCTCAGTATCTGTGTCCCTATTTCTGCTTTGCAAATAGGTTCCTCTGTACCATTTTTCTAGATTACACATATGTGTGTTAATATGCATTTCTGTTTTTCTGACTTATTTCACTCATTATGGCAGTTTCTATGTCCATCCATGTCTCTGCAAATGGCACAGTTTTCTTTCTTTTTATGGCTGAGTGATAGTCCCACTATATATGTGTGTGTATATATATATGTGTATATATACCACAGTTTCTTTATCCATCCCTGTTGTTGGACTTTGAGGTTACTTCTGTGTCCTGGCTATTGTAAACGGTGCTGCAATGAATATCATGGTGCATATAGCTTTTGAAACTATGATTTTCTCTGGCTATATGCCCAGGAGTGGGATTGCTGGATTATAGCTCCATACCGCTTTCCATAGTGGCTGTATCATTTCCCCAAAGAAGACATACAGATGGCCAAGAGGCACATGAAAAGATGTGCATCATCACTAATTACTAGACGAATGAAAATCCTCTACTAATTACTAGAGGAATGCAAATCAAAACTAAAATGAGGTAGCACCTCACATCGGTCAGAATGGCCATCACCCCAAAATCTACAAATAGTAAATGCTGGAGAGGGCGTGGAGAAAAGGAACCCTCTTGCCCTGTTGGTGGGAATGTAAATTCATACAGTCCCTCTCCTCCTCCTGTCTTCATCTTTAAATTCACTAAATCCTCAAGGTCGCGGTCACTCCTAGGTCCAGAGCACAAGGATGGTTTTCCATCTTTCTCACCGTGGAAGTCTGTGAGGCCCTGCACCCACCTCACTGTGTTGCCTCCAGCTCTCTTGTTCCCCCCCCCCTTGCTTCTCACCCCCTTCCCTCAGCTCCAGACCCGCTCACCTCCTCTTTACTCCCCGGACACCTCCACAGAGCTCGGTCTGAGGCCTGTTGCCCTTGCCCATCCCTGCTGCTCTTCTCGACAAGCAGTTTCCCCGCACATGGGAATGGCCAATCCCCTGGCCACTCTTAACATTCCCGACTCCAACTCCTCCGATTCCTGCTTTGCTTTCTTCTTCTTCATGGTCTCTATTGCCTCGTTATACCATATAATTCACTTATTTTCATCCACCGCCAACCTCTCCTTACCAAAACAAAAGGCAAAGATTTATGCCTCTTTGATTTCCTGCTGTGTCCTCAAGCACATTGCAACAATGCCTGGCTCTAAAAGGGTGACTATTAAAATCTCCATCCATATTCATACTCATCAGCTACTAAATATTAATTATTAATAGTAATTAATGGATATTCACAGGAAGGGGCTGATCAATGACCTTGTCAGTGCTCGGCGGTTTCCTTTCTCTCTGAATAGCCAGCTCCATACTTTGCTATATCCAGGGAGTGGTTTCTGCACGGGGGGTCCTACTGACTAGACTGCATGGTGGGCAGGGATATGATGGAGAGAAGCCAGTAAAGGAGAGAAGGGTGATCAGCAGCCAGCCCGCAGTGGTCTGCATGCTTCCAGGAGTTCAGCGTAGGCGCCTCGGGAGACTGCTGCAAACCTTCCCGACACCCAGGCTGGATGGCCGCACCCAGACCCTGGGAAAACCAGTGCCACGTGTGAGCCAGTCAAGGGTTCCACTTTGACTGCGGGCACAGATGTCTAACTGGAGTTTGCTGTTTATTCACATAAGCTGCTTTGCCATTCGGAAAGAGGAATTAATCAAAATACTTCAGATGATGCACCTTGAGAAAGGTCACCCCTTTATCATGATTGCATTTCCATATTTGTTCCCTGTTAGTCTGCTCTGTATGTGTGTGTGTGATGCTTTTAAAAACACTGTGGTCTGCTCAGACCCACCCCTGGTGGTGGGATGTGTTGGAATCTGTTCCAAGGACGTGGTGGAAGTATCATGGAGCTGTTTTTAGGTGCAGCTTGATGGACCACACATGGCCTACATTTCTGTTGCATCTGTTCAAGCGGAGTGCTTCCCAGCCCTTGCAGCTCACGGGGAGCCTTGGAGAGCCACGCTGGGCTCCTCTCCCCGCTTCGTTACCTGCCAGTCACCAAGGAGTAAAGGTCACGGGCTGGAAGCATGTAATTATGCTGCCCCAGGAACTGGTGCTCGCCCCTGGAGACCCCTAGAATGTGATTCATTTCTTCACTCTTTCTTCTCAAGTATTAACAAACTCAACAGAAAAGGCTTTTCTTCCCCACCAGAACTTGCCAGCCCTGGATGAGAGCGGTCAGCATGAATTTTAATCAGAGAGTCTGTTTTCCAGCCCTGAATTTGCCATAATCAATTTCTTTTTGTCTATTAATTGAAAGCGAATATGTGTAGGTTTGAGAACGGGTGGATCTGGCCGCCTGGGAGCCGCTGGCTCACATTCAGGGCTGAGAAGGCGTGCGCCTCGCCACAGAGGCCGAGCTTATGTAAGAGGTCCGTTAGAAGACGGTGTGTCTCTTGTTAAAGCGATTCACCCCGTGGCTCTGTAAATGGGTCAGCCAGTGCTGTAAATTAATTTACACAAAAGGGAGTCACATTTTCTCCTTATTTATTTTTATTCTTTTAGTAATGAATCAATGCAGGGGGCGAGATGCATAGGATCCCCTTACCCGAATCTTTCTTTTTACTGTGTCTTGTGGTTTCCAGATACTCTGCCCTGCTTACCTTTTCCGGGAGTGTGAATGTCATGATGCAAAGACCATGCCCACCTGGGGGACTCTGCCTGGGTCTTGTGACTCCTTTCTGTGATCAGAAGTGCTCTGGAGTGATGGCGTTTGGATGGGGACACATAGATCTTTTTTGTTTGGCTGAGATTTAGTGAGGCCATGTCAGTGTTTCTGAGGATTACTGGAACCAGAGCAAATCATTCCTTGCTTGTTCTTTTCTAACTTGATATTCTATAGCATTTTTTCTCCCACTTACTGACTGTATTAGTTTTCCTGTTCCATTGCTAAGTTGTGAGCGACCCCATGGACTGTAGCCCACCAGCTCCTCTGTCCGTGGGATTCTCCAGGCCAGAATACTGGCATGGGTGCCTTTCCCTTCTTCAGGGGATCTTCCCAAACTAGGGATCGAACCCAGGTGTCCTGCATTTCAGGTGGATTTTTTTTTTACCATCTGAGCCACCAGGGAAGACCCCGATTAATAACAGTTTCCTAGGACTGCTGTAACAAAGTACCATAGATGAGTGGCTTCAACAGCAGCTATTGATTGCCTCCAAGTTCGGGTGGCCAGAAGTCCTAGATCAAGGTGTTGGCAGGACCCTATGAAGGAAAAGATCTGTTCCAGACCTCTCCCCTAGCTTCCACTTGTTCCTTGGATTATGGCAGCATAATTTCAGTTTCCACATGGCATTATCCCCATATCTGTGTCCACATTTCCCCCTTTTCTAAGGATACTGGTCATGTTGGAATTGAGGCCCTTCCTACTGAAGGATTACCTTGTCTTAACTTATTGCACCTGCAATGACTACTTGCAAATAAGGCCACATTCTAAGCTACTGGAGGTGAGAACTTCAACACACAAATTGTAAGGGGAGCAGGTGGTGGGCACAATTCCATTCATAACACTGGCCATTAGTTATCTGTTTTTGCTTAATGAATCACCCCTAACCTTGGTGCCTTATGAGAATCCAGGCATGGCTTACCTGGATTTTCTGGCCCTGGTTTTCTCCTGAGACTTCCATCAAGACTTCACTAGTGATGCATCAACTTCCACGTGGTTGTGGGCAGTATCTAAGTGCTTGTGAATTATTGGGATAGAGATTTCTATTCCTCACTAAACACTGACCAGAGGCATTTCTGGGCATGAGCTCCTCATAACCATGTGAATAAGAAAGCAAGAGGATGAGAGACCTTGTGAGAGGAAACGGAAACCACAGCCTTTTTATAGCCTAGCCTTGCAGTAATACAGTACACGTCTTATGTGCTGGGCTTCCCCGGTGGCTCAGCGGTAAAGAACCTGCCTGCAATGCAGGATGACGCAGGAGATGCAGGTTCGATCCCTGGGTCAGAAAGATCCCCTGGAGGAGGGCATAGCAGCCCACTCCAGTATTCTTGTCTGGAGAATCCCATGGACAGAGGAGCCTGGTGGACTACAGTCCATAGGGTTGCAAAGACCTGGACACAGCCCATGTGACTGAGCACTCATGCATGCCCATCCTATTTGCTAGAAACAGGTCACCAGGTTGAGCCCACACTCGAGGTAGGGGCATCATACATGGCGTTGGTACCAGAAAGTGGGGACCTTTGGAAGCTGCTCTCCATGGTCTGTTCTCTGACTCATCCTCCTTTTTCATGCAATCTAACTTCCCAGGTAGTTCAAGTGACAAAGTTCGATCCCTGGTTAGGGAAGATCCCCTGGAGAAGGGCCTTGCAAACCACTCCAGTACTCTCTCCTTGAGCATTCCGTGGACAGAGGAGACTGGTGGGCTACAGTCCATGGACTCGCAAAGAGTTGGATATGACTGAGCAGCTAACACACACACATACAATGCAAGCTTGCCCCTGAATAGTTTCCTTGGCCTGCTTCTTACAGGTAGAATTTCCGCGTTCTGATGGCCCCTTCTTATTTGGTACTGTGTCTACTTCTTTTAGTCCAAAATGACAGTATTTCTGCTAATATCATTTTCTAAAAAATACTGGAATTTCTATAAGTCTTATAGGGGTTCAGGAACTGAGGAGCCTCTTGATTAAAGTGAAAGAAGAGAGTGAAAAAGCTGGCTTAAAACTTAACATTCAAAAAACGAAGATCATGGCATCCAGTCCCATCACTTCATGGCACATAGATGGGGAAACAAAGGAAACAGTGGCTGACTTTATTTTTCTGGATTCCAAAATCACTGCGGATGGTGACTGCAGCCATGAAATTAAAAGACGCTTACTCCTTGGAAGAAAAGTTATGACCAACCTAGAGAGCATATTAAAAAGCAGAGACATTACTTTACTGACAAAGGTCCATATAGTCAAAGCTATGGTTTTTCCAGTAGTCATGTATGGATATGAGAGTTGGACCATAAAGCTGAACGTTGAAGAACTGATGCTTTTGAACTGTGGTGTTGGAGAGGACTCTTGAGAGTACCTTGGATTACAAGGAGATCAAACCAGTCGACCCTAAAGGAAATCAACTTTGAATTGGAAGGACTGATGCTGAAGCTAAAGCTCCAATACTTTGGCCACCTGATGCAAAGAACTGACTCATTGGAAAAGACCCTGATGCTGGGAAAGACTGAAGGCGGGAGAAGGGGATGACAGAGAATGAGATGGTTGGATGGCATCACTGACTCGATGGACGTGAGTTTGAGCGAGCTCTGGGAGTTGGTGATGGACAGGGAAGTCTGGCGTGCTGCAGTCCATGGGGTTGCAAAGAGTCAGACACGACTGAGCGACTGAACTGAACTATAGGGGCTAATTGTACTAGAATAAAGTCACAGCGACAAATCTCTCTGAGAAAAGTCTTTCTGTAGCTTTGGGTCCTATTGAAGAAATCATGGGGACAATCTGTAAGACACACCTTCAGTCTCTTTTAAGGCTGCTGGGCTGGACCCAGTAACAGCTCATTCTTTGATCTTTTTGGAGTCTTAACCCAGTGATAGTTATGCAGTCTTCTTCAGCTCTGTCTCTGGACCACATTTTTCTGACAGTGCTTAGAAATCATTTCTTAATCTTAGCATCTTTTTCTGTTCAGAGACACTGAGAGTTTTCAGTCGTCTAGTCTGGCTTGCTTTTCATTTAACAAGTCTTCCTTCCATTTCTCACTCTGAGGGTTTCCCATAAGCAGCGAGATGAAGCCAGGTGGCACCTTCGGCCCAGCTCGAGAATCTCCTCTGCTCAGTCACCAAGTTCATTAGTGCTGGTCAAGACCACCTTTTGAGGGAGAAACTATATTTTAGCACCCCTCCCATGCAAAATTGTGAAATCCGCTCCCCCCCAACACCCTCATGCCATCTCCCTGCTCTTCCCTTCCCCCTCCCTCCGGCTTTCTTTGCCCTATGCAGCCCTTGGCTGCTCAGGCCCAGGTTCTCAGCATCCCCAGTCTAACAGACATCTTGTTTCCAATAACTCAAGTCTGCTAGATTCAAGTCCTTGGACACCTGGAAGTCCTTCGTGATAGAGATTCATCATATAAACAAACGACTGATGATGGTATAGTTGGCTAATATGTTATTCCCACAACACTGTATCAGTTAAAATGTATAAAATAGTCTTTAAGAAGCAGTCAAGTTACATTATTCTAAAGCTATAATTCTAATGATTTACATTTAAATAGCTTTTCCCACTCACTTTATCATTTAAAAGGGTTTTCATTAACCTACTTATTCCTCACAAATGCCCTATGCAGCAGATGATTTTTCCCCAGCTTTTAGGTTTGGGAACTGGGGCTCAGAGAGGTCAAGTCATTTTTTATCAGCTGCATGATTTGAAAAAAAAAAATAGAGTGTAGTTGATTTGCAATGTTGTGTTAGTTTCAGGTGTATAGCAAAGTGAATCAGTTAATACATGTATCAACTCTTTTTTTATGTTCTGTTCCCATATAGGCCCTTACAGAGTGTCGAGTACAGTTCCCCGTGATATACAGTATCTCCTTATTAGTTACACATTTTGCGTATTATTGTTGTTGTTCAGTCTCTAAGTTCTATCCAACTCTTTGCAAACCCGTGAACTGCAGCATGCCATGTTCTGTCCTCCACTATCTCCTGATATTTGCTCAAATTCATGTCCATTGAGTCAGTGATGCTATCTAGCCATCTCATCCTCTGTCATCCCCTTCTTTTGCCTTCAATCTTTTCCAGTATCAGAGTCTTTTCCAATAAGTCAGCTCCTTTCATCAAGTGGCCAAAGTATTTGAGCTTCAGCTTCAGCATCAGTCCTTCCAAGGAATATTCAGGGTTGATTTCCTTTAGGATTGACCGGTTTGATTTCCTTGTAGTCCAAGGGGTTCTCAAGAGTCTTCTCCAGCACCACAATTCAGAAGCATCAGTTTTTCAGTGCTCAGCCTTCTTTATGGCCAACTCTCACATCTGTTCATGACTACTGGAAAAAGCATAGCTTTGACTATATGCACCTTTGTTTGCAAAGTTATGACTTTGCTTTTTAATATACTGCCTAGGTTTCTCATAGCTTTCCTTTCAAGAAACAAGTGTGTTCTAATATCATGGCTGCAGTCATCATCTGCAGTGATTTGGGGGTCCCAGAAAATAACATATGTCACTGCTTACACTTTTCCCACTTCTATTTGCCATGAAGTAATGAGACTGGATGCCATAATCTTAGTTTTTCTTTTTTTTTAAGGTTGAGTTTCAAGCTATCTTTTTGACTCTCTTCTTTCACCCTCATCAAGAGGCTCTTTAGTTCTTCTTTACTTTCTGCCATTAGAGTAGTATATCTGCATATCTGAGTTTGTTGATATTTCTCCCAACAGTGTTGATTCCAGCTTGGGATTCATCCAGCCCAGCATATTGCATGATGTACTCTGCACAGAAGTTTAAAAAACGGGTTAGCAATGTACAGCCTTATCTTCCTCTTTTCCCAATTATTCCCAGTTATTCCATGTTCAGTTCTAACTATTGCTTCTTGACCAATGTACCTCAGTTTCTTAGAAGACAGGTAAGGTGGTCTGATACTCTCAGCTCTTTAAGAATTTTCCTCCGTTTGTTGTGATCCACACATTAAAGGCTTTTGAGTAGTCAATGAAGCAGAAGTAGATGTTTTTCTGAAACTCTGTTGCTTTCTCCATGATCCAACAAATGTTGACAATCTGATCTCTGATTTCTCTGCCTCTTCCAAAGCCAGCTGGTACATCTGGAAGGTCTCAGTTCACGTGCTACTGAAGCCTAGCTAAAAGGACTTTGAGCAGAACCTTGCTAGCATGTGAAATGAATGCAACCTGTGCAGGAGTTTGAGCGTTCTTTGACACTGCCCCTTTTTGAGATAGGAATGGAAGCTGACCTTTTCCAGGCCTGTGGCCATGGCTGAGTTTCCCAGATTTGTTGACATCTAGTCCTGTGTCTATGTGAAAAGTGCCAATCTTTCACTTTATCCCTCCTTCCCCTTTACCACCTGCTAACAACAGGTTTGTTTTCTACATTTGTAACTCTATTTCTATTTTGTAGATAAGTTCATTTCTGTCTTTTTTTTTTTAGATTCCACATATAAGTGATATCATATGCTATTTGTCTTTCTGTTAGACCTACTTCACTGAGGATGACAATTTCTAGGTCCATCTGTGTTGTCGCAAATGCCATTATTTTGTTCTCTCTCTGAATAATATTCTGTTGTATACATGTACCACATCTTCACTATCCCACTCACCTGTTGATGGATATTTAGGTTAATTCCTGGCTATTGTAAATAGTGTTTCTATGAACATTACAGTGCATGCATCTGCTCTAACACATGTCGAGAAGTGGGATTGCTAGAGCATATGATAGCTCTATTTTTAGCTTTTTTATGAAACCTCCATACTATTCTCCCTAGTGGCTATACCCGTTTACATTCCCATCAGCAGTGGGGGAGGGTTCCCTTCTCTCCACATCCTTCCAGCGTTTATTGTTTATAGAGTGTTTGATGATAGCCATTCTGACCAGTGTGAGATCACACTTCATTGTGGTTTGATTTGCATTTCTCTAATAATTATCGATGTTGAGCATCTGTTTGATGTGCCTTTTAGTCATCTGTATATCTTCTTTGGAGAGATGTCTATGTAGATCTTCTTTCTAGAGTCGTTTAGAGAGAGGGATGAGGGTAATATTTTTACCAGGATGGCCTCTGATTGTGGCTGACCTGTCTCCGCGTCATGGAGTTTCCTTCTCACCGACACTGCGGGCGCCCCTGCCCTCTGCACTGTGTGTTTTGCTTTGTTTTGGTCCAGACCTGGGTGACCTGGAGGGGCGCTACCAGAGTCCCCCAGAGGCTCTCCACGAGCACGCGCTGGCCTCCTTGGTCCTCTTCTTCAGCCTGTCTGCACATTTCTAAGCTAGATTTTGGCTCCATTGGAAATGTCCTGACAGTTTCAGTAGTGAATTTGGGCATCTGCTGAAAGATTTGGCTGTCTCTGTAGCTGACGCCGATCAGCAAATAAACTCTTCAGTGTGAAGGGAAAATAAATTGAAAAGGAAAGGAAAAAGTATAGAAGCCTCTCTATCTGTGGATTGGCCATTTTGGAGTTTGTGATCATTAAGATGGGGCTGACAGAAAACTGCTGAACTTGGAACTGGGCGACTTAAAGGGCTGCGGCTATCTGCACTGCGGTGACCTTGGCCCAGCCACAGGATTCCAGCATGACGGAGGTGAAAGGGCCTAGAGAACATGTCTGTCCATCTCTTGACTGAGTTGTTGAGAAAGCTGAGGCTTGGGGAAAGGAAGCTGTCATTTGCAGTGTAGATATTGAGTGCTAGATCTAGGCCCAGATCTTAATTTAATGTCTTTTCAGAGGTCACTAGTTCCATCATGCCATGGTTTGGTGTTTTGATAAGATTATAAGAATTGTCAAGTAACTTCTTATAAAAATTGCATTATGATGCTATTCCAGGAGGCAGGCTTGGGTCCCAGAGTCCTCTGTGACCCCATGTTGCCTCCATTAGCATCCTTCTCTCCTTATCAATCTGCCATCTCTCCTCCTCCAAGCTGGCTACGTACCATCCCACCATCCTTCCCATTTACCCACTCAGCAATGTGCTTCACAAGGCCTTGCTTCTTAATTTTTTTGTTTTTGTTTTTTGGGAGTTTGTTCACTTATTATATTGGGGTATAGTTTCTTTACAGTGTTGCGTTAGCTTCTGCTGAACAACAAAGTCAATCAGCTGTATGTGCACATATAGCCCCTCCCTCTTGGACCCGCTGAGGAAATGAACTTTAAATTTTACTCAATTTTGATTATTTTACCTTTGAATACCACGTTTATACTGGGTACCATGGTGGGCAGTGTAGTCTAGATCGTTAAGCTTTTTGCTGTTGTTGCAGGAGAGGATGTTGAGAACCCATGAAATATTAGCATTCCTCCTACCCCAGTATCTTCGTGTCATACTCCATGGTTTCCCATGACCTTTCACTGCTCTAGAAACACACAGAACCAGAGCCACCCTTGGTGTATACTGTAGAAAGCATATTTCTCTTCAACACCCTGTCTCTGTTCCTGTCTGTTACGTAAGATACAGTTATTGACTTAGCTTAAGGCAGGGGCTTATGTAACGGAGTAAGTAATACTAATACCAACAGTGAGATCTTAGTGATCATAAGAGAAGACATTTACTTACTGCTCCGTGTGCACGAGGTACATAATACTTCCACATGTTAACTCATTTAATCTTTTCTATTAAAAGAATTTTTTAAATTGGTACATTTTTTTCATTTTTAGGCTACACCACACAGCAGGTGGGAATCTTAGTTCCCCAGCCAGGGATCGAACCTATGTCCCCTGCATTGGAAGCATGGAGTCTTAACCGCTGAACCACCAGGGAATTCCCATCTCATTTAATCTTGAAGCAGCCCCACGAGCTCTATGCTATTATGAATATCATGTCATTCCCATCTTACGGATCAGGAAACAGAGGTAAAGGCCATGGGTGTCATGAGCGTCAGGTCTGGGGTGTGAGGTCCAGCGTGTGATGGCAGAGCCGTGTCTCTCATAACCACAGAGCTGCCTCGACCTAATGCACCACCGCAGAGAAGCTCCCAGCCCGCCCCCCGTCCCTGCCTGGGGCCCAGCCCACAGGGAGACGGGCCTGGACTCTGCCCACTAAACCAGAAGCAGAGCCGGATCTGTTTGCTGCTGCAGCCCTTCAGTATGCTCTGGCACTGGTTGCCCGGAGTCTGCAAAGCCTTCAGGAGGTGAGGCTGTAATCTTCCATCAGACCACCCTCCCTGCAGACCCCAGCTGCAAGCTTGGGGATCCCCAGGCTACCTGCGCTTCTGACCAGGTGTCTACAACTTCCAGGGCCCCTACTGCTCCCTCAGGTCAGACAGTTCACTAGAAGGAACTGCAGATCTCAAGATGACTCTAGACGTATGATTCCAAAGCAGGGGTCCCCAGCCTCCAAGATCTAATGCCTGATCATCTGAAGTGGAGTTGATGTAATAACAGTAGAGATAAAGTGCACAATAAATGTAATGCCCTTGAATTATCCTGAAACCATCCCCCTCCCCCCTGGCCCATGGGAAAATTGTCTTCCATCAAACCGGCCCCTAGTGCCAAAAAGCATGGGGACCTTTGTCAAGGATAGAAATCAGGACCAGACAAGATGCACCGGGTGAGGTCTGTGTGCTCCCAGGTGCGGAGCTCTTGCGCCCTCTGGTTGGAATGGGGGAGATTGGGGGCCCCACTCACTGTCCTGGTACTCTGATGTGTTCACCAGCAAGGAAGCTTAACTAAGCTATAGTGTCCAGAGTTTTTATCGGGGCTTCGCTTTTTTTCAGTGTGATGGACTGAATCATCTGCCACATCACTGACCTCAGTCTCCAGCCACCCTCCCTCCCCCTGAGGTCAGAGTAATAGCATTTGGCTGAAAGCCACAACTCTGTGATCTCCTGTCTAGTCTATCTGGCATGGCCAGCCCCGACCCTGGAATTATCCTGGGACTCACCAGGCATCACCTTGTTCGCATACGCTGTCGAAAGTGAAAGTCACTCAGTCGTGTCTGACTCTTTGCGACCACATGGACTATACAGTCCATGGAATTCTCCAGGCCAGAATACTGGAGTGGGTAGCCGTTCCCTTCTCCAACACTATCAGAGCCCGTCATGAATGACAAAGATACTCCTATCAGTTGGGAAATTCTAAGGGCTCAGGACCTCCACTCAAGAATCTGGGACAAAAAATCTGCTAAATTTTTTATTATATAGCAGCTACATCAGAAGTGTCTCTTTCAGCTGACTAAGATCAAGGATAAGGACCTTTAAATTTCTAAATTTTAGTGGTTACTGGACACATTTATACATGTTACTTCATTTTTCTTATCTATTAGTGACTTTTTTGGCAGATGCATGTATGGAGACTAAACAAAATTGAAAATGTGGCCCATGAATATCCAAGTAGTAGCGATTGGTGTTGGAGTTTAAAAACCAAGTTTCCTAACTTTAAATCAGAGGTCCCTTGCATCTGTAAGAAGAGGAGTAGAAGAAGATAAGAATAGAGATGAGATGCTTTGAATTCTTAATTGTGTTTCTTATCTAAAAATGCAGGATGGAAGCGGACTTGGCCAAGATAGGTCAGGAAATGAGGAATGTGAGAATCTGAGAGTGAGGCTCCATCCCTAGGAGACAACTGATTCTCTCTCCAGTTTTTCTTCCCGGGTTTATTTGGAGAAGCTGATGCATCAATAAGGCCTATGTCAGGCCTTATGCCAAACACTGAAAATATAGAAACAGAGTCCTGGGCTTCTTTTCAGGGTGGGCAGAACGTGTATGAGAGTTGGCCATAGGATGTAGTTAGAAAAACAGAAGTGGAGGGACTTCCCTGGTGGTCCAGTGGCTAAGAATCTGCCCTGCTAATACAAAGGACAATGGTTCGATCCCTGGTTGGGGAACGAAGATCCCACGTGCGGCAGAGCAAAAGCCCACGCACTGCAACTACTGAAGCCTGGGTGCCACAATTAGAGAATCCGTGCGGAGCCACGAAAGATGCCCTTTGATGCAATGAAGATCCCGCGTGCTGCAACTAAGACCCAACGCAGCCAAATAAATAAATCAGCTGGTTAACTACTTTATTCCATCTGCTACCTTAATTTAAAAAAATAAAAAGAGGAACACGCTTAGGATGAGCAGCTAATCAGGATGGGACTGGGGTAAGAGGGAGTCAGCAAAGATCTCCCGAGGGAGCCAAAGTAGGAGCTGGGGCTTAGAAACAGAGATTTGCAAAGCCTACAGTGTATCAGGAAATGGTACTGGAATCTCCTGCTTCAAACTGGGAGGCGGATGGGTCCTGGTGATGCCCTGAACCTAAAGCTTTGCAGGATTCTTGCTCTGTTAGCATCTGCCTCAGCTATAGCTGGACCCCCAGCATCTGAGGAATGAGGGTGTGAGGTTAGCATACCTCAGGAATGCTGAGGGTATATGGGGGTGCTTCAGGGTCCATGGAGCTTCTTATCTGTGCTATGAGGACTTTGGACTTCCCTCGGGTCTCTTCTGCCTCTAACATCTTGTGATCTTGATGAAAAATGTTTTGCAAAGCAAATGAATAAAGTAAACAAGATTATAAGGAGAATATTTGCCTTCTTAAGGGAATAAATTGTTCTCAAACACATCAGGAGCCTTCATTTGCATATAAACAATGCAAATTCTGTATAAGCAGAGGAGGCTTGTTTTCTTAGGTGTTTTGGTAAGTTAATTACAGATCGGTCTTTTCAATTTTGTTACTCTAAGTATATTAGGAGGTGGAAGAGCTGCATTCATTTTAAATACTGTTTACTTCAGAATAGTCGCAGTTCCTCGAATGTTCAGACTATCTGCATTTTCTCTGAATTAGCCTGAATCTTTGTAAGTTATTTCTGTCTTCAATGGATTATAAAATATATGAGATTTGCTTTTCTAAGAAGGTTTGGAGAAGTTCCCCTTGCATAGCCCAGCTGAACCCTATCTACTCTCAGTCATCGTGGGTTGGCTCAGGACACCCAACAAAGTTCATGCAACCTGTTAGGATACAAAGCCCTATCTGTTCTTTTAACTTCCAGTGTCTTGTGGTCTTTTTGTATCTTTCTCCCTTTATAACTTTGAGTGCCCCTGTGTCAATCAGACTAAATAGACTTCCACTAATAATAACACTTTGCAAATATTTTATGTGTTTAGACAAGTTTTGAGGATCATGGAGATAGCATCATGCACAGAACAATGCTGTCTTCCTGGTCCTACTCTCTCTGCCTCATCTCCTTCCCCTTTCCCCCTTATCTTCTTTCTCTCCTCCCCTTTTCCCCCCACCCCTCTTATTTCCTCCATTCACCCCTGCCAAAAGCAAAGCAGACTGCACGCCTTGCCTTAGGTGTAGCAGTTTACCAATCACTTTCTGTAGCTTGGACATTTTCTTGGGGTTCTATTCTCTGCTCCTGAGAGGCAGCTCAGAAGTTTCCAAATCCATTTATTTTGTTACATCTTGTCAGGGTTATTTCCTGAAAGGATATCATGAGCAAATATGCTTCTACTAAGTGGGATGAGAGCAGGTGACGTGGATGAGCTCCCTGGAGGAAGAAAGATGCTGTAGCAGCACGTGGGAGCCTGGCAGGTTCGGAAACCTCAAGCAGGTCTCTGGTCAGGGTTTAGCGTGATCATGAAGGCGACCAAGAAAGAGATGGAGACGCAGGAGAAGGCGGTGGTCACATCACAGAGGACTCTTGGGACCATGTTTTCTTCCGGTAGGTGATGGGAGCCTAGGGTTAATACGATTACAGTGCAAGGAGGCAGCAGGGTGGTTGCAAAACTTACCAGATAGAAGATGGTGCAGCGTCAAGGTCCGGAAATAGAGCAGGGGCAGGGCATGCAGGGCAGATAACCCTTGGGAGAGTGAAATGAAGCCAGTCAGATTTACGGTTGATTGGTCATGGGGTGAGGGAGAGAAAGGAACAGGTCAAGAAAAAATCTCGAATTTCTGCTCTGGATTCAAGTTAGAAAATGTAGGGAAAGAAAGACTAGAGATGATGATGTTCGATTATGGAAATACAATTCAATTTGGTTTATTGTTGTCACTGTCTTAATACCTTGGGCAAAGATGGCAAGCCCTTGGAAGTCCTTTTAGGCACAGGCAGTATGTTGAATAAGTTCAAAGTCAACGACTGTCCGGATACATGTCTGTGGAAGATTTTGGAACATAACTCCTCATCTGTTGGATCCTGGGCATATCATTTCAGATAAGACACGGCTTAGAGCTTCATGGTTCATGTCACTGCAGACTGCTGCCTGGCTGTCGAGAAACTGGGCTTAATCAGAGCTGAGGATGTTCTGTTTGCTTTTTGATTGGTTTATCAAACAGTGTAAATTCAGCCTGGGGGTAATGATTCATTTCATTTTCGCTTACTCACCACTTTAAACGCACTTGGTCTGAGCACTTTCTCTACTTCTCTCTCTCACCTTGATAATATCTACGAAAACTGTGTACATTTCTGATCATTTTCAATGGTGAGAACAGTTTCATTTCAGCATTTGAGACTCCTTTTCAGGTATTAAGTCTTTATCGGACCGCATTACACTTCTGTCTCACAGCTCATTCAGAGCATCCTTACTCTCCGGACCTGTCAGGTCAGATGGGTGAACGGGGTGATTAGTGGAAAGAAAAGCTTTTAACTCACAGGTCCTGCACAGGTGAGTCTTCTCTGGCTGGGACTTTGAAATCCAAGACCTGTTTTTAAGGCCATCCCATCTCTTTTTAGGGCTTCCCTGGTGGTTCAGACAACAAAGACTCCGTCTGCAGTATAGGAGACTTGAGTTTGATCCCTGGGTCAGGAAGATCCCTTGGAGAAGGGAATGGCAGCCCACTCCAGTATTCGCCCAGAGAATCCTATGGACAGAGGAGCCTGGTGGGCAGTCCATGGGGTCGCAAAGAGTTGGGCAAGAGTGACCAAGCATACACGTACACATCCCTTTTGGGGACAGGAACTCCGACAGGATTGGGGATCGTGGAAACCGTACTGTGTACTGATGTGGAAACTTCTCTTGAAAAGCAGAGATACCCATCACAAATTGTTCTAAGCTTTTCTCACTGCATTCTAAAATCCCAAGAAAAGTCCCAGTAACCTTTAATTACAGGGTCTTATTTTTCAGATAATGAAAGAAAAGATCACCTTGTCATCATTTTTCCCATGATATAAGTCAAAAATAAAGTGAGTTCTGTTTGATTGGTATGAATACAACGCAACTGAAATTGTCTCTTCAAACAGAATCACATTGAAGATTGAAAACAAAGACCATCCCTCCCCAGAAATGGAAGCTATGTACTGAATTCTTTTTCCCCCTATGCCTTTCTTCAATTTTCTATTTAAGGAAATTTCTGAAAAATACATGAATTATGCAGCTTATCTCTCAGATGAGAAAGAATTTTCTTCTTGGATTGGATGGCTGCATATTTATTAATAGCAGTAAAATTTTCCATGTTCTTTTGTATCAGATGGGATGCTGACTAAACTATGAAGGAGGCTTTCCAGCAATAATAACAGTAACGGCTGAATAATTATAAAAGCCGTATGGAACCGAAAGGCATTTTAATTTGTCATTACTTCTATGTGTTTAGGAAGGATCTGAATAATTATTCTGCCTATAAAAAAAGAAGAGTATACTATTTTTCCTCATTATGGGATTATGTTCTTAGTATAACACTTTTACTATAAGTTTAAAAAAAAAAAATGAAAAACCAAAACCTCTCTTGTGGTTTCTCCTAAACGATGTAATCATGATTGAAGTCTGCTCAGCTGGGAATATATTTGGTCTTCTTACTATTATGTGGACATACTGCACTTCAAACGCATTTTCATTTGAAAAGTGTTCATCTTTGCAGTTTTTAAAAATGTGATTATACTTGTTTGCCTAGTGAGAACTTCCAACCTCTATGTCACATTAATTCAGGAAGATGACAAGGACTGTAGAATTTCCTTAGGTCGTGACTGGATGGTAGCAGACACTGGATGTGAGGTTCTAAAACAGGCTCTTTCTTTTTATAACAACTATTAAAAAGCATCTGTGGTTACCAGGGTCATTCCAAGGCAAAATTTCAAACCCCGCCCCCCAAAATGCAAGTAGTCTCCATTTTCTTCTGGTCTGCATTACCCCAACAGCATTTAATTCTTATTCGGATCCTAAGAATATTCTATGACAGCACTGTTTTTGGAAAATAAAATTTCAAGATATGCTGTGTGCTTCTAGGTGAGTGAAAGAATTTTCCTTTGCGGTGTGTGTGTTTTCATTTATCAGATTTCCGCTAAGATATGTAGATCTCAGCGTTGAACAGGAAAATCTATGCAATGGTTCTCACCTACTCCAGCACATCATCACCCTCCCTCCTAAAACATAGCCTGAGGGTAAATGGAGATTGTTAAAAGATACAATTTGGCAGGCTGATTGCAGACAGAAGAAACCTTCCTTAGTGTGAGAAAAATCCCTTTCACATCTTGTCAACAAGCTCTTTCACCTTTGATTTTGATCTTTCCCAGGATTCAACTCCCACCCTTGACAGCTGGTGACGATTCCCTAACTGAGCCCAGTTTAGCCACAGTGCTCTCACCTTTAAAATGGAGAGAAATGACATTCACATTAAAGGGGGTTGAGGGGCTTAAATTATAGCGTAAAATTAGTGTGGGACTTCCCTGATGGGCCAGGGGTTAAGACTCTGAGCTTCTACTGTAGGCAGTGTGGGTTCCACCCCTGGCCCCAAAGGTTCCACATGCTGCCCCAACAATGCAGCTAATAATAATAATAATAAATGTGGAAATTTTGTCACGTGGTAGGAATGTAATATATGGAGGCATCTTTTTACCACAAAGAACAAAGACTAAAAACCTGTTTAAAAATTAGTTATCTCTTTGCTTTCAATCAATACTTTTTGAGAGTAACGCCAGAAACAGTGTTTTCCTATTTAACTGAAAATTCTGAATGAACTGAGAAGAGGACTTGTAATTCTTTGAAATCTAAATGCTATAAAATTATTCTTTCCTCGCAAAAGGAGGGCTTTGCAGTGAGTGAAACCTGGATCTTACAGATGGGCATTTGCAATACACCATACACAAGATTCAACTTATTATTTTCATTTTCATAAGAACTTTCAGAATGAATTTGGTGTCTGGATTGCCAATATAGAAATAGAGTTTTTCTTGTGCATACATAGAGGTGACATTGGTAATTGAATTAAGATATACACAGCTTATTGAAAACTTAATTCATCCTATCGATTCATCCTTACTTTAATTTGATGGCTAATGTGGTGTGGGGGGTGGGACGAGCTTGAGAGAGAGGGTGGGTGGGTGGGAAGAAGATTGAAAAATGTAATTATGAAAGAAGGTAAAACTGTGTTTCCTTCTGTCTTACAGCCTGAAGAATAAGTAGTGAGAACTTCAATCAAGAGATGAGAAAAAAAGTCAGGATATTTCTGCCTTGGAGAAATGCTTACCAACCACCAGAGGAAGATTTGTTCACGAACAATGAACATTTCTCATGAGGATTCAGATTAACATAGGACTAATCTTAGTTTTGGGGAATGAATGAGCTTCCTTTCTTTTCTTTTCTTTTCTTTTTTTTTTTTAATTTTGTGGTAAGCTATGATATGTGGATGGAT
Organism: Cervus canadensis; assembly: GCF_019320065.1. Lineage (NCBI taxonomy): Eukaryota > Metazoa > Chordata > Mammalia > Artiodactyla > Cervidae > Cervus > Cervus canadensis. Next base: position 33,418,145 of record NC_057416.1, on the reverse strand, counting down.
TTTGAAAAAATTCTTTCCTGATAATATATTTAGCACATGTTTTACATCATAATCCTATAGCAAACAGCAGGAGCATCATTCAAACTTAAAGACAGTGGGGAAAAAAAATCTCAGTTTCCAATTTATTCTCAGATTTCTTCACCATGTAATTATTCTGTTAACTCCTTGCTGGTGGAAATGCACACCACACCTATCAAGAAATAGACTTTATTTTTTCATCGTGTTAAACACAATTGGTGGCAACGTGCACAGAACCTGGCAAATCACTATTAGTAGAAGATACATAATGGACACAAATTCTCATTTTGCCTTCAAAAATATGAGCCAGCTTTGTCATCCGATCAAGAATAAGGAGGGTAAATCAAGAAGGAATCCTCCTTTTTTTTTTTTTTTTCCTGATCATTCGAGGAACAGTTTCTCAAGGTTAAGCCAAGTCCTCTTTTGCAAGCTGCCAAAACACTAGCTTAGGAAAAGAATTAGTTTGCCTGCATGATGATCCTCTTAGGCAAAAATGTCTTCATAGCAGTTGACCTCGATGAAACGTTTTCCCAAAGGCATTCACCAAAAGAACGATCAGCCCCAGAATGAGGGGGAAGTAAAAGAATGTTTTCTTATGAAGTTGGCCTGAATTGTGGACTTTCGTGTAGGGCCCGGAGGATTTGGAAAGAAATGAGGGAATTCTGCACAAATGACCGCCTTGGACTTTGAGGTCACCCATTCCTGTCTTTGTCACTCAAGTCCTCTTGCTGAGCTGAGATTCAGCCGCTCTGGAGAGAATGCCACTTGGCCAGTATGGCAGACTGGAAAACCGTTCCTCTCTGATGAGGGATATCTCTGAGGTTGAAATCTCTAGGTTGAAATCTTCTCCATGGCAACTGGATTTGTAGTCCTGCAGGCTCACTGCAAAGCTGGGCATTTACCCTCCAGTCTGAATGCTTCTTAGGACCCTGACTGGGGTTGCCCTTTGTACATCGTGACCACAGAGGGTTGGTCTCCCCATGTCAGGGTTTCCTGGGTGTCTGTGATTTTTCCAGAGACCTAAGGTGGTTACAACTCGGCGAGCAATAAATGAAATGACTTAGGGATGCACAGTGTCTTTACGGAGGTGTTTGCAATTTGGCCCTGTTCTTTCGAGAAGGGTCCACTCAGGAGAGACCAGGCTTGTTAGTTTCTGTGACTTCAGAGAGAGCCAGCCCCGCCAGTCACACCAGCCACGGTCCGTCCCGTGGGAAGGAAGGAGGCTTTGATAGGAAGAATCTATTTTTCTGTCTTGGAAAGCACACAACAGAACTATAAACTTCCCATGATGACTTTTCTTTGAATGTGTAAAATAAAGCTTTCTTTGTCAAGTCTGCTGTAAAATAAGCACTAAGTAAAAAAAAAAAGAAAACAAATCGTTGTTTCTGGTTGTGTTTAGAGTGTTTTTTTTATTATTGTTAATAACAATATAGACACACTGATGAATGTAAATCTCTTTTGCTTTTCAGAGAGGCTGTGCCAAACCCTTTATAGATATCAGATTATTTTAGAATTCCTTATCTAGATACCATGGCTCTTTAGGTAATCTGTCAAGTCCAAGTAAACACCCTACCCAAGATCATGTGGTTTGTTTTCAAATTTTGTTATTTCTGTCCATGCAAATAAAAGGAATGATCATTCCTGTGTACCATGGAGGTGACATATTCTGCGATGGATGTGATATCTATTTGGGGAAGTGTTGAATGGGAGCGTCTCAGCTAGGGAAGCTAGAGGCTTGTTCTTGTCCCTTATTGGGTGGGAATGGTTCTTTTTGTTCAATTAGGTAGTTTCTTACCTTCCAATTTCATGAGGAATGATGGGATTGAGATGTAAGGGAAGAATTTCAGATAGCCATATAAATTCTGGTGGAGAGGATGAGCCCCTTCAGACCTACTGCTCTGGAAGAACCGTCTGATTACAGGGGAGATTCCAGGAGAGAGAAGAGTCCAAAAATTTCCCTTAAAATCTCCATTCAGGGAACCAGAGGAGAACCCTATCTCTTTGAAAGAGTGAGAGTATCCAAATCGTCAGTATTCAAAGTACTGGCGCTCATCCAGAACACTTGTATCAACTAGACCAACCAACTGCTGCCCATTTGAAGTTGACCCCCGTGAGGGAAAAACGATTTGGCATTAACACACAAGCCTCAGTGTTCAGTTGCATCTGACTCTTTGTGACTCCATGGACTGCAGTCCTCCAGGCTTTTCTGTCCATAGGGATTCTCCAGGCAAGAATACTGAAGTGGGGTTGCCATGCCCTCCTCCAGGGGATCTTCCCGACCCAGCAATCAAACCCATGTCTCCTGCACTGGCAGGCAGATTCTTTACCACTGAGCCGTGGGGAAAGTCCCAACACACAAGGCTAATGGTGTGCTTTATATTAGAGGAATATTTTTATATTTAAAAGGATACTCACTAAGTAGCTAAAATAGTCTATGGTGTCTCAGAGAGAGGAAATCTACAGCACTGGGCATGCAATGCACTTACTTTGCAAAGAGTTTTTCTTCTTTAGGTACAGAGGAAAACTTCAAGCAGGCTTCTGGGCCATTGGCCACAAATGCCATGGGAATGAGACTGAAGTTAATGAGCTTTCATTATACATAGTCTCCCCAGCCCGGCACACTCATAAATATGATCATAAAGCAATCTGCTAAATAGAGAGGACTTCAGTGATCCCTCTGGCTGATAAAAGTAGTAATAAAACCTATCTGTAGTTGCTTGACTACAAAAACCAATAGAATTTGTTTTCCCTTTACCTTTTAGATGACATATAAACATACATGGGATCTGTAGGAGCCTTTATACCTTTCTGGGGCTTCCCTCATATCTCAGTTGGTAAAGAATCAGCCTGCAATGCAGGAGACTCCAGTTTGATTCCTGGCTTCAGGAAGATCCGTTGGAGAAGGGATAGGCTACCCACTCCAGTATTCTTGGGCTTCCCTGGGGGCTCAGCTGGTCAAGAATCCACCTGCAATGCGGGAGACCTGGGTTTGATCCCTGGGTTGGGAAGATCCCCTGGAGAAGGGAAAGGCTACCCACTCCAGTATTCTGGCCTGGAGAATTCCATGGACTGCATAGTCTGTTGGGGTCACAAAGAGTCAGACACGACTGAGCGACTTTCACTTCACTTCACTTCTACCTTTCTATTGACGCGAAGTTATTGGAGCCATCAGACCAGGAGGAGAAGAACACGTGATAGATTTTCTTACTTCCATTGGGAAATTTGAGTCCTGGGGTAAGTGGGAGGCAGGGAGGGTGTCACACACCTCTTCTAAGGCTGGCCTTTGAGTGGGGAGTTTCTGACAGATCACATGAACACAGAATATTGGAACTCCAATAAGAAAACCTTTCTAAACTCTCAGGTGGAGCTTCCCTGGTGGCTGAGTGGTAAAGAATCCACCTGTCAATGCAGGAGATGTGGGTTCAGTCCCTGAGTAGGGAAGATCCCCTGGCGAAGGGAATGGAAACCCACTCCAGTATTCTTGCCTGGGAAATCCCAGGCTGCAGTCCATCGGGTTGCAAAGAGTCGGACACGACTTAGTGACTAAACAGCAGCAAGAAAACGGTCAGGTAATAAAATCACTACTCTCTGTGTGTTCCATCCAAGCTAAATACTCTTTGTTTGATCAGCTCGTACAGAGAACTGATGACTGTTCTTTTGTGACCAGAAGAAGAAGATTCCTATCAGCATACTATTTTGGGGGTGGAATTTTTTTTTCTTCTCTGGCTTCTTACCTAATGTAGTCATCCTAAAGTCAAGCTGAACTACCTCATAGGTTTGTGGTGTGGATTAGCTAATTAATGCATGTCAAGTGCTCACAAATACATATTCCTGGGTTAAATGCTGCCTGAGCTTTCTACTTTAAGATATGCACATCTGCATGTCTAAACTACCTGGTTATTGTTATCTTCATGTTGATAAATTTGAATTGAAATTTCTTGTACAATATTCTGATGTGAAATGAAATTCTGAGAGTCTCAGCATATGGACTAAGGGTGTGTACTAAGTCGCTTCAGTCCTGTCTGACTCTCTGTGACCCCATGAACTGTAACCCACCAGGCTCTCTCTGTCCATGGGATTCTCCAGGCAAGAATACTGGAGTGGGTTGCCATTCCCTTCTCCAGGAGATCTTCCCACCCAGGGATCAAACCTGAATCTCTTAAGTCTCCTGCATTGGCAGGCAGGTTCTTTACCACTAGCGCCACCTGGGAAACCCATGGACTCGGAATCTAACTCAAATTCTGCAAATGCAGCCCATATGGAAACACAAGCACCTAGAAGCAAACACAAAATGCTTCCTTAAGCAGATTTTAAAGCAGGCGTTCTCCGAGGTAGGAAGGAGGGGAGGTCAACACTGATTTTAAAGAGTTTCTTAAGTCATTTTGCTTTATAATAGATTTTTTTTTCTTTTCTGTTTTGGCCTTGCTGCACTGCGTGTGGGATCTTAGTTTCTTGGCCAGGAATGGAACCCATGCCCCTGTAGGGGAAGCCCAGGGTCTTAACCACTGGACCACCAGGGAAGTCCCTGTGTTATAATAGTTTAAATGCTTGGAGAAGGAAATGGCAACCCACTCACTCCATTAGTCTTGCCTGGGAAACCCCATGAACAGAGGAACCTGGTGGGCTACAGTCCATGTGGTCACCAAGAGTCAGACATGACTTGGTGACTAAACCACACTTTTTAAAAATTTTAATTTATATGACACCTTCGTAAATTTCATTTTTTTTTGTTTTGTTGTTAATGAAATAAAATTGATTTTTTGTATAATGAAAGAAAATGCCCAAAATAGCCAGTGATTTATATCTAAAAATTAATTAGAATAAGGTGAAGATTATGCCTACCTAATGTAACCCTGATTCCTCCCCATGCTGAGTTAAAGAGTGAAGAGTCATGGCCGGTCCATATACTTCTGAAAATCTGCAACAGAGTCTGGGCGGGGCAGCGTCTGCCTTGGCTTCTCTTTTTCTAGAAAAATGGTGCACATTGGTTGTTTTTTCTTAAAAAAGGATATAGCCTAAGAGAAAGGAAAGGAATTAAAACTGAACAGCTTCTCAGTAATGCCATTTGAAGGCTCTATGGCAACTAGTTAAAAAGAAATTTTCCTGCTGGGTCTACTCAGCTGCCATTTTCCCCACATGATTAATTACTCCTTAGTCACCATTCTGAGGAGCAGTTTTATTTGTTAATTTCAAATGCCTCAACTTCATTAGCAATTCATTCTGACCTTTAAAAACCACATTCTATAATCTTCAAATTATATGAGTGAAGGAAAAAAAATAATATTCTCTGTCCCTCTACCTCCAACTATCATGAACATATTACACTGTGAAGAGCACTCGAAGTATCCTTCTGTGCCAAACTGTCACGTCAACAGTGGTTGTTTGAAGTCCACGCTCAAGTTCTCTCATTCCACAAGTGGTTTCCAGGATCAGTAAGGGCTGATTCAGTTTCACAACGTTGAAGAAATGTACAGTGCAGTGCATTTGGCTGTAAATTTATTCATTCTTTTAATTAAAGGGGAAAAGTGAAATTGCTGTTCACAATAATGGATTCCCCTATTGCATCTTTGCTATTCTGAGAACTCAGTGCATTTTTCTATCTGACTTTAAAAAAGATTAAAAGTCTGGCTGTAAAACCACAAATGATGGGCAAGGAAAGGTTTCCTGGCGGTGGCCAACTCAGTGACCATGTGTTCTACTTTAAAATCAGGCTGTCATTGTGTATTCTCATGTTGCTGGATATTGTCTTCACTGCTGGATCGAGTGTTAGTTGGTATTCATAATAGCAGTACTGGTGGTTTTATTGCTCAGACTCCAAAGACTTGCCGTTTTGGGTCAACCTTGTATCCTATCGGTTTATGACTCTGTCTGTAAATAGTCCGAAGAAGCTCAGAATGGAAAGATGAGATTGGCTCCCCTGATATGAATTCCAAGAAGATCATCAATGCTGCATATGTGTCAGCAAGGTAGTAAGGATGCTTTTCTCTTTTGTCAAAAAGATCATCTCTCTTAAAAAAAAAAAATCATGTGAGTATAGTTGCTAAGATGATGTTGTGCTAGTTTCTGCCATACATACACTTATATCCCCTCATTTGTGGATTTCCTTCCCGTTTAGGTCACCACAGGGCATTGAGTAGAAGTCTCTGTGCTATACGGTAGGTGCTCATTAGTTGACTATTTTATACATGTAGTGTATATGTCATATGCCAAACCCAGTCTTTCAATTCATCCTTCCTCCCCCTCCCCCCTTCGTGGGTCATCCATTTGTTCTCTACATCTGTATCTCTATTTCTGCCTTGCCAAAAGGTTTATCTCTAACATTTTTCTAGATTCCACATTCACTTTTTTTTAAAATATAAAATGGATAACAAGGACCTACTGTGTAGCACAGGGAACTCTGTTCAATATTATGTAACAAAAGGAAAAAGAACTTGAAAAAGAATAGACACGTGTATATGTATAACTAAATCACCTTTCTGTATACCCGAAACTAATGCAATGTTGTGAATCAACTACACTTCAATATAAAATAAAAAGTTTAAAAAAAAATCATCTCATCTCTTTGGTTGAGCTTGAGACTAATGGAAAGAAGGACAGTCATACTACAAGGAAGTCTGTCTGCAGCGGCTCTGAGAACTGTCAAAGCCTTTGGAAGATCCCACCCATGAAAGAAAAGACATCCTCTGACCTCCAGGTGTCCACAGTCAGTTGGAGGAGCATTCATAAATGGTCTGAGTTTTCCTTCCCTTTTTCTCCCACATTTCATTCTTCCTTTCTCCTGTTAGATCTACTTTGCAGCTTTCCTGTTGACTGGCTACAGGGACCACATATTCAGAACTTCTCAGTAGTGGGTCCTTTTCTCCAGCCCTCTTGCTTAACTAGAGAATGTTTCTGTTAAAGTAATTAACAACAGGAAAATATAGTCAGGGCATGGAGAATATTTGGCATTTTGGAGACACATTTTTAAAAAGCCAACAAGTTTCTACTTCTGACTTGATATCTTTTTTAAATGCGCTGTCTTCGTTATCTTGTTCTTTACCACTTATTTTAAAGTCAATTACAAGCTCATCTCCTACTTCTTTATATAAGCTACCATCTCTCAGTGTCCTTTAGTTGTAGAGACTTTCATTGTGATGAACACTATTCTGGAATCCTTTACAGGCTACCCATGGAGGTTTATAATAAGCTGAGTGTTCCACCTGGGGGATTCTGCCAGCCATTTACTTTGATGGCGTTGGGATGCAAATGAACTCGTTTTCTTTCTTTTTTTTTTTAATTTCAGCCACTCACTGGTCACTCACTGGTTCAGAACTTGCCCATCTCCCCAGGTGAGTGGAAAGCTTCTCTCTGGGCGGATATAGACTCAGTCCTCATCCAGTAACACACGTCTTGGTTACTCTAAGGCCTGACCTCTGCAGGTGTTGTCAAGGCAGAGTACAATTCCTACTTCCAGGAAATATCTGATGTTTTCTGGCTTATTGCTAGGATTTGAAGAGAACAAACCAGCTTTTCTTTGCAATTACTCTTCTTTTGCCAAAGCTCTATTCTCTGAGAATAGAAATGGGTACCCCTAGGAGGTAAAACCAAAACCTATTTACCTTGTTTTTCTCAAACCCTGGCAATCCAGCTTGTAGCAAAGACTAAAGGAGTTGTATGGATTCTGTGCATATATCAGTTTAATAATTATTTACTGAATAAAAAGTTCCAAACCAAGGGGATACTATAAAGGAAATGATGCAGGAGCTAAAACTAACTTGAATTTAGAATATGGTTCTGCTGTTTATTTGCTCTATGATCTTGGGCAAGTTATGGGAGTTTTCTGAACTTCAGTTTCTCACTATTTGAGGTGGGATTAGTGATACTTTAGGTGGCGCTAGGGGTAAAGAACCTTCCTGCCAATGCAGGAGACATAAGAAACACAGATTCTATCCCAGGGTCAGGAGGTTCCCCTGCAGAAGGAAACAACTGAGCTCACACACTCAGTGATACTTTTATTAAAGAATTGTAAAATTTAAACCAATTAGCTATATGCATTTCTTCTTCTCCCCTCTTTTCTACCATCCAACTAGCTAATAATTGTTTAATGTAAAAGAGAACCATTCAGTGTAAGAGTTGGAAGAGGCCATTAAGAGGATCTTGCTCCTCTTTTTCATTTTGATCATTCTTGTTTTAAAAAATACATGATGAGCTAGAACCCTATATAGAAGGATGAGGCTAGTATAACTCCAACAGGAAATAGCTCCCCAGAAGAGCAAAGATTAAAGCTTTCCGGAAGCTGTCAGTAAGAATTCCCAAGAGGCACCTTCATCTGTCTCACTCCCACTGCCTCCCCCCCACCCCCAGGCTCAAGTGTCTTTACCAGCCACCTGTCCCCACAAGCATCTATGTAGTAGCTCTGTCTGCCTGTTGGGCTCTTCCGTGGTTCCAGAACCCACACTCGCAGCTAGCAAGAAGTGCTTGTGATAGGTTTGACTCTAACACAGAGAGATGAGACAGCCATCTACTCAACATTATTTCCATAGGTGGAGCTGAGTTTAGCAGATGTTTTTATACAGCATTTGTCTATAGAATACATGCGTGCATGTCCATAAATATGAATCTGTTACAAGATGACCTATTCATTTCTAAACTATTTTTTTCTTATTTTTGATAAGACAAAGGATGAATAGCACAGCTGTGGATTATTCCCCTTTGTTCTTTTGTCTCATGAGAGGAGTCATTTGACTGTAAAAATGAAGCTGGATTTATGACTGCCAGTCTGAGTGGTAATAAATGTCAGGCAGACATTGCTGAATCGTAAACTTTGTGAGCCTGAGTCTAACCCACTGCATCAATCACGACACGTGAGCCCCAACTCCAGGAAGCTGACTACACATGGACATGAGATCAAAGGACCCAGCTCTCTAAATATCTCTGCCCCTTGGCACCCTAAATTTTCATTATTAGCTGGCTAAAATTTCCTATACGTTTGCCCAGAAATCCTCCCTCTGGTTCAGAGTCATACCACGGATGCTGGAGAAACATGGCCAGCATTCTCATCACTGGGAAATGAGTGCATTCTCATGGGGCTGGAGCTGGCTTACGTCTGTCCAGGCTTGTTCGGGGCACAGTGGGTTTAGGGGTACCATCTGACCCATTCCTCGAGCCAGTGAGCGCACCGCCTGGCAATCAGTGGGGTTTGGGTGTGTATGGTATCCTTCTACCTAGAGCCTGATGGACTAGAGTTTTTCAAAGTAAGTATCCCAACAACATCAGGCTTCAGTCTCTCTGGGCAGTCCTAGACATGTGGCCAGCTGCTGACTACTCTCCTCGATCCTCATCTCTGGAGCATGATTCTGACATTGAAGTTGTGTTGATTTCACCAGCTCCCTCCATTTTGATGACGTGAACTACTGACCCCTCCATTGAAGATGGGGTCCTCCTCTCTTGGTTTGTTCTCTGCACCGAACGTCTTTAGCTTGCAGCCCTCCTCCTGCTTTTCTTCTCAACATTAGTGAATGGGGCAGCGATAATCCTGACGATTGGGGGGGTTGGGGAAGGAGCCATGCATTGTTCTGGTTTGCACACATTTTAAACAATATATGTGGTTTCACTGGTTCAGTGATCTGAGGCTAAATACTTAAAAGAAATGATCATGAATTTAGTTTGAAGCTCTATGAATTAGGAGGCATGGAGGTGCCAGAAGGGAGTTGAAATGTAGGAAATTTAGGAGTTTTAACCAGGTTCTGTCAGAAGAGAAATTGGGGTTTTTATAAGACAAGCCAATTTCTCCTCTCTAAGCTCAGATTTCTGGGTAAAACAGGAGGGTAGTTATGGACAAGATGGTTTCAGTTACCATGTAAAATAGGAAGTCGATAGAATAGTAAAGAAAGTGATGATGCGTTTTACTGTGGTACACTGTGATGAAGTAATACCTCCCACATTAAGGTTATTTGGGGGTTCAGGAATGTGAATTAAAGCAATTCAAAAAAACTTATATGAGCAGATCACAGGAGGTTAACACTGGATGCCACCTGCATCCCAAATGAAGTTTGCAATTACTTTGCCCACAATACTACACAATCAACTCCCCCCCACCCAAAGATGTCCAGAGGGGATTCTGGCATTATACTCCTCACACTCGGCAGTAACAGGAGAATGCCTTGGTGTTATCACCATTCACCTCTGTGATGACACGGCTCCCAGTCACGGCTTCTATATTTTTAAGATCCTGCAATTGTCCAAGGCATCCCAGGTCTCAGATGACAGGGAGTGAGCACTTTCATTCTTGTTTTTCAGGAAAGGCTTTACTGGGACCCCCGCTTCAGCAGGGTGGGGGGTGAGAACGAAGAGCAGGTCCCCTTGCTTGCTCACCTAACCCCATAGGTCAAACAATTCAGTGATAACGGAAGAAAGAGCGTTGACTCCGAGATCAAATCAACGTGGATCTTGCGGGCAGTAGGAGAAATGTGAGGAGGCGGCACCCAGCCAGGCTGAGGGTCTGTAGACTGTTCTGCCGCCTCGCTGTCATCAAACACTCAGGTGTGCGGCCCCCTCCATCATTTTCAAGGGTCAGCCCAGGACCACCCGCCAGGGTCCAAATACAATGTTCTCTTACTGCCCCCGGCCTGAGTCAGAAGGAAACAGCAGCCCGGAAGGCAGAGCCTTGGAGAAGGAAGGAGGTGGCATCCGGCACCTGGTTTTAGGCGACCTAGAAAACCTCTGAGAAACAGAAGAGGCGGATGGAGAGCAGGGCAGGGGGGCTGTCCACCCCGGGGCACAGCGCTCAGCGGCTTCCAGGCGCTGGCTCCCCTGGCTCCATCCCCTTGGAAGCAGGGCTGATTATTGGGAGATGGAAATCATCGCTGTCTGCTGCCAAAGAGAACGCCTCTCGGCGCCGGAAGGGACGAAGTGAACAATGGGGACAGGCTTTGGAACCCAGCCCACAGGAGACAAGAATCGCTGGGGGTAATAACACCAGCCCCCACGTGGCCGGAATGCTCTTGGCAGGGACAACATTTTCTTGTGTAATCATGGTTGTTAGGATGGAGGATGTAAATAACAGGGAGAGTTTAAATTGAATATTTGACAACACTGAGCGTGCAGGGAATTTTGACTCTAAAAAAAAAAAATAAAAAGAAAAAGAGAGAAAGCTTTATTTAAATGGAAGGCCGGCAAAAGCTTCAAATAACCCCTTTGTATCACTTAGGAGAAAGATTTTTCCTCTGTTCCTCACAGTCTGAAATGACAGGTGCTGTCTCCTATGTAGGGGGAAGGAAAAGTCCCGGGGAAGAGGATGCTTTAGGTGATTACTTAAGCCAATTTGCTTCCAAAATGACAAGATTGGCAAACTGCCCACTAGCACATGGGCATATCAAATGATAATGATGTTCCCCAGGAAGATTAAAGCACTGTATTGGTTTCTACTTCCTGGGCTGAGAGAGGAGAGGGGGAGGGAAGGTCTGGCTCCTGCAAAAAGGCTGTAGCTAAGTTCTAGGTCGTCAGATAGGGAAGGAAAAGCACAGGGATGGGGAAATAGAATTTAGGCAAAATCAAGGCTTAAGAGGGATTTCCCTTCCAATGGTTAAAACTTCATACTTCCGCTGTTGGGGGGGTGGGTTCAATCCCTGGTCTGGAAACCACGATCCCACATGCCAAAACCCTCTCTCCAAAAAGAGGAAAAAAAAACACTGACATATAACCAAAGCTTTCACAGGGAACTCAGTTCAGTGTTCTGTGGCATCCTGGATGGGAGACGAATTTGGACGATGGACACAGTGTCTGTATGGCTTGGTCACTTTGCTCTGCACCTGGAACTGTCTCACTGTTAATCAGCTATACTCCAACATGAAATGAAAAGTTAAAAAGAAAAAAAAAAAATCAGGGCTTCAGAAGGAAAGGGGAATGAGATTTTTTCAGAAACTTCTTTAGCCATCTGATACTACGCTAAAGAGGAGGCGTTGAAAATGGAGCTTTCTCAGGATCAGCAACACGGGGACAGGTCCATAGTTTGCACAGCACCCTGGGATCATTCTCCGAGGCCCCGAGGCCCCAAGGTCTACAGCAGGGCAGGCGTCAGTGTGTTAATTCCAGATCTGCCACCACCCCGGAGAGGCCTTCTATGTTCTTGCTCATCCAGTGCAGGCTGGAAGTCCATCCCAGCCCACGCTGCGTCCTGTTCTCTGGCGGTGTCAAAACAGAACAGCAAGGGGAGACACCTCCCGTGCCCCCGCCGCCCCTTCTCTGCAAAACAAACCGAGAGGGCTGGCTCACTCTGCTCATGGCTTTCTGCCCCTGGGGCGCACACTGTCTTCACACAAGGCCTTTTAGAGAAGGAGACAGGGAGGGAATCACCTGGCCACTGACCACTGCTGGGCTGCGGTAGAAACCTCCCTGGGGCATGCTGCCCACCCTGTCACATCTCAGGCCCCCCTCCCAGGGCGGGCACCCAGGGACCCTGGTGCTCTGTGTCGGCCCGGCTGAGGAAGCAGCTAAACTGGGGCAGAGACCCAAAAGACTGACCAGCCAGCCAGCCAGGGCTCAGACAGAAAGACTTGCTCAGCTGGACATCATGCAATTTTCAGACAATTGTGCAAACTCGGGTATCATTTGGAAAAACATTCCTATCCAGTGACAGGGTAGGAACACAGATTTGTGGAAAAGACCAAGCGGCCAGTCAGAAGTTGCCAGGGAGAGGCTGGAAAGAGGGGAGCTGGCTCCCAGCCATCCAGGTGAAAAGCACATCAATTGTCCGGGCAACACTGATGAGCTGTCTGGGGTTGGCCCTGGCTCGCTCAGCTGGCCATGAAGGGCCTTCTGCTCCTCCTGCTGGCCCACACTGAGCAGGAGCCCCAGGCCGGGGTGAGAGCCCAGAGAAGACACGGACACGGAGATGATGCAAAGTCAAAGGCAGAACAAAGCGTGAAGCAAAGAACCTCAGGGGAAGCGCCCACAGGCAGCACGCGGAGAGCAGGCCAGCGGACCCCAGGGCAGGGCCGCGCGGAGGGGACCCGGCTTCTCGGAGCATCCGTGCCATCGACCAGAGGGTAGGATGCCATTCCAACCTTATTTCGGGTTTCTCAGTTCTGCTCCTAGGTTGTCGAGGCCCTCTGCCTACAGCTGCTGGGAACAGAGTAAATGGCCAGATTTCTGCACCAGCCCATTCCTGGGGGGTGGTCAGCTTTAGCCACGGTGCTCAGAAGCCAAGGCACATGGATGAGGCAGGTCCTGCTTCAGTGGGCACCGGGTCGCTGGTAAGCATCACCCTAGCAAGGGACCACCTCCAGGAATTAAGACAGCAGAGGGGCACAGATGGATAACGGCCGCTGGTAGTGCTAACTTAGGGTCTTCTGTCCACTCGCAAATGAACATCGACAGATAGATGTGGGTAACATTCTGTGCTGTTGTAGGTCTTATTTCAGCGCATTTCAGAGGCTAAAAATACAGGACAGACATGCTCGCACAGGTTAAGGAGAAAGCTGTGTTTAACTGTCACAGACTTAAAGCTCTAATTAGAACTGCATTTTGCTAATTACATAATTGGTATTTAAATCGATGTACCTAGAGAAATGTAACTGCTTATTGTACGGAGGGGCCAACAGAACTGTGTTAGAGCGACGTGATGCTCTCAGAGACATAAACAGAAGGCTTTCCGTCTGATGAAAGACCAAGGTGTTCTGCTGTTCACACACACACACACACACACACACACACACACACACAACTTGTCATGTTCCTTTTCTCTGGTAGTTTGTGAAGTATTCCAGGCTGGTTCAAGCCACCAATAGGAGTCAGGATCTTACGACTTTAGCTCTTTTGGGGGACTATCTGCACCCATTTCCTTGTGAAAATCTTCCACCTCCCCGCCCCTGCCAAATCTGGGGAAATAGACGGAGTCAAGTCACTCTGTGGGGTGAAGCGATGAGTTAGCTCTTTACACATTTGCAGAAAGCTATAGATCATCCACGGGCTCTTGCAATGAGGACAGTCTGTTAAATATAGTAACTTTGGAAAAAGAAGATTAGATAGACCTCATTAATCCTCCTCTACAAGTAAGCTGAAATGACTTCTGTGAGAAGCTAAGGGCAGAAAACCGGTGGTTTGCCCCCATGTGCCGATGGAGTGACTGTCATCTTGGAATCGGGAAAGCCCTGACACATGGGATGCAGAGGGAAGACGGTGAGAGGTAATTGACAAAACCACGGCTAACACGTGCCTACTGACTTTGGTCAGAGTCTCTTCGTGGATGGCCTGAGACGCTGTCATCCAGAGTGCAGCAAGTCAGAAAGAGAAAAACAATATCGTCTATGAATGCATGCGTGTGGAATCCCATGACTCAGTGGTGAAGAGGCGGCCTGCCGATGCAGGAGACGCAGGAGATGCAGGTTTGATCGCTGGGCCGGGAGGAGCCCCTGGAGAAGGAAATGGCAACCCACTCCAGTATTCTTGCCTGGAGAATTCCACAGAGAGAGGAGACTGGTGGGCTACAGTCCATGGGGTTGCAGAGAGTCAGACACAACGGGGCAATTGGAGCACATGGAGTCTAGAAAAATGGAATAGATTAACTTATTTGCAAAGCAGAGCTAGGGATGCAGATGTGTGGACACCAAGGGAGCAGTGAATGAGTTAGAAGACCGGGATTGGTGTATGTACACTGCTGATACTATGCATGCATGTGAAGTAGGTAATTAATGAGAACCTACTGCACAGTACCGGGAACTCTTCTCAATACTCTGTGGTGAAAATCGGAAGGAAATCCAAAAGCGAGGCTGAGGCACTTTGCTGTCCGGCAGAAAAGAGCACGTTGTAAAGCAACTATACTCATTTGGTTGCTCAGGCGCTAACTCATGCCCGACTCTTTTGCCATCCCTTGGACTGTAGCCTGCCAGGGTCCTCTGTCCATAGGATTTCCCAGGCAAGAATACTGGTGTGGGTCGCTATTTCCTTCTCCAGAGGGTCTTCCCGACCCAGGGATTGAACCCCCAGGTGGTGCTAGTGGTAAAGAACCCGCCTGACAATGCAGGAGACACAGGAGACTTGGGTTCGATCCCTGAGTTGGGAAGATCTCCTGGAAAAGGAAATGGCTACTCACTCCAGTATTCTTGCCTGGAGAATCCCATGGACAGAGGAGCTTGGTGGGCTACAGTCCATTGGGTCGCAAAGAGTCAGACACGACTCGAGCAACTTAGCATGCACTCTCCTGAATTGGCAGGTAAATTCTTTACCATGGAGCCACTATGCTCATGTAAAAATTAATTTAAAAAATGAATCAGAGGGAAGGGGAGGCTTACTGGCAGACATGTGTTCACATACGGACTGTAGCATCCTTCTCTAAAACCAGGTCCCGTGACATCTCTTCTCCCTTATAGCTGTAGAACTTGGAGTGTGTACCAGCCCAGCTGAGTGAAACGAGGCAAAGAAAGGGAGAAAACTCACCTGAAGTCCTAGCTGACTAGGGGCAGAATTAGGGCCAGACCCTGGGCTTCCCAGGTGGCGCTAGTGTTAAAGAACCTGCCTGTCAATGCAGAAGACATAAGAGATGCTGGGTTGATCCTTGAGTCAGGAAGATCCCCTGGAGAAGGGAATGGCAGCCCACTCCATTATTCTTGTCTGGAGAATCCCATGGACAGAGGAGCCTGGCAGGCTATAGTCCATGGATTCGCAAAGAGTCAGACACTACTTAGCAACTTAGCAAGGCTGGGCAGTGTGACCACTCCCTAAATGGTGATGCTTGGGGTTTCCTGAACCACAGCTAGGGTGGAAGCAGCAGGGACTCCAGATAACAGCCTCACTGTTTGCCAAGTTGGGCTCCCCGAAGCCCTTGTGCACCCTGGCATTTGAGAACTCTGGAAACAAGCCCCGAAGAGAAACCCAGACTCTAATCCCTAACTGATAATGAGAGGGCTTAACCTGCAGGCTCAGGTGTATGCCCAACAAAAAGGGGAGACCACCGTTCACAATTAGACATCAGTAGAGACTTTTTCCCTGAGGAATTCCCCGGGAGAACTAGTCAGTTTCCACCGGCCTTAAACCAGTGGACCACAGAGATGGGGCTCCCAGACGTGTTGTTCTGAGACCCTTCCCCCATAGCCTGCTTCTCCGTGACCCTGTCTGTTTCCTGAGCTTACCCTATGGAGGCAAATGGTGCTTGCGGTCCATCACTTCTCCCCATGTTTCCAGGTTATCACTGATACACAATGCGCTCTTTCAGAATCCTTCTGACAGTCCATTGACTCATTTCCACAAACCCAAGGACATGTAGTATTTGTCATTTTAAAAAGTCCACTGTTAGGGACTCCCCTGGTGGTCCAGGGAAGAAAATAAGACTCTGTGTGAGTAAGACTCAGCGCCCTCAATGCAGGAGGCCCAGATTCGATCCCTGGTCAGGGATCCACGTGCATCACATAATTAAAGATGCCATGAGCCGCAATTAAGACCCAGAGCAGCCTAAGTATATAAATATTTTTAAAAATCCACTTTTAATTTATTCATGCATTACCTTGACTTTTCTCCCCATGTCTAACCCAATGTGTCATCTTACTGGTGTTTTCAATACCTTCTCCTCGAATGAGGCCCTGGACTTGAGCTTGATGATGTCTGTAAGACACTTTAGTGGCAAAGTCCAACTATAACCAACTTAGCAACTTAGCAAACTGATCCAAGACAATGGCTGGGCTACAGTGTATAAATATCAGGCGGCTTCTTTTAATAGCAACCCAGATGGATGCCCTTTTGCTCTGGACTATAGATAGCCCTGCTTATGATGGACATTATTATTTGATAGCTTGTAAGCAGAAGAGCATCCATAACTGAGTAGTAACAAGCAACAAACAGCCCCTGAGCTATTTCCTAGATGTTTACAGAGTGAGCAAGGCCAGGGACCCTCCAACAGGTATGGCATATGTCCGTCCTTACAACCTCCAGTCTTGCATTTACCTGAGCCCTGTAACCAGCCAGAGGACAGGAGGTCAGAACAGCAGTGCCCTCCACCCCTCCATCCTCAGTTAAACCCTCCTCCTGTGGGCCTCGCAGGCTTCCTGGTCATCTCTGCTACCCTCTCCAGTGTGGGAGCTGGAGGAGAGGAGGGCATACTCCTTACCAGGCATCTGAAAGGCCAGCTCTTGCCTTTACTCCTACCAATCCCTCTGTTTGGGGAAGATTTCAAAGAACGACCCCAGCTCTTTCCACTTTTTTTATTCTCTGTCATTTGCACTTACGAAGCTTCACCTCTATACTCTTATCTAAGATTGGACCCTTGATTTCCACATCTGTCAAGTAGGTATAACAATACCAATTTTAAAGTATGATGATGAAGATTCCATAAGATACTATTTGTAAATGTGCTTAGTACTACCTTTTTACCCAAAGTATTTCAAAATGGTTTTGGGTGTAAGTGTCACAGAGATTATATATTTATCATGGGTTGTATTTCTAACATTAGGAACTAACTTTCCTTATCTGTGTTAATATTTTATAATTTATTCTCTATTGTGAAGATTGGGCTTCCCCGATGGCTCAGCAGATAAAGAATCTGCCTGCAATGCGTGAGACACAGGAAAATCTGGTTTGATGCCTGTGTCTGGAAGATCCCCTGGAGAAGGAAATGGCAAACCACTTCATATTCTTGCCTGAGAAATCCCATGGACAGAGGAGCCTGGCGGACTACAGTCCACAGGGTCACAAAGAGTTGGACATGACTGAGCACGGGATACATTATTAAGGTTGCCCCCTTATTCCGACTTATTTTTCATTTATCTCCTTTGTTTCCGCTCACCCTACCTCATCCCCCCCATCAGCCCTGACGGCTTTCTGTGACATTTATTTAGATGTGTCTCTTGTAAAAAGTATATTGCTAACTGGGCTTGTGTTTTTGTTTGTTTTGCTTTATTTTTTTAATCTTTGACTTTGTATTTTACCAAGAGAATTAAACCATTACATATTTTGGTTTCAAAAAAATTCAGTCTGAAATCATTTTGCTTTGCATTTCATTGTTTCCTTTGTGTTCTCTGAATTATATGCACAGTATTTCCTTTCCCCTACTAGTAATTTAAATAAAATTTAAATTTCATAATGGTTACCTTTAAGTTTTTCTAAGCATATATTCAAAGCTATTATTTCCTTAATTCTTTTTTCTTAAGATTCTTTTGATGTGGACTATTTTTAAAGTCCTTATTGAATTTGTTACAATATTGTTTCTGTCTTATGTTTTAGTCTTTTGGCTGGGAGGTATATGAGATCTTAGCTTGCTGAGTAGGGATCAAACCTGCACCCCCTTCATTGGAAGGCAAAGTCTTAACCACTGGACCACCACAGAAGTCCGTATTTCCTTACTTCTTGATGCAAAAATGTCATTTCCTCCTACTATGACTTTAGAGAAACCAGCATGGTTTAAGTCAAAATCGCCCCATCTTCTTGGCCCCTCCAAGGAAACCCTGCTGTGAAGGCTGCACGATTGTGTGGTTGTGTTCTGAGACGTCATGGAAAGGAAGATTAATTAGTCCAGTCTGATTTTGTGTTAGCAAGAGTTTAAACAATAGTTTTTGCTGGTTTGTGTTTTCATGTATCAAGAAGTTGAGAGGTGGGATGTTCAGGACTAGTACAGCTATTCAACGATGTTTTCAAGATTCCAGATGACTGTCCTCTAGCTTTGTCTTTGTGTTTCTGGCCTGACTGTTGACCTCAAGATGCAAAGATCAACAAGGCACATTTTTCTTGCTCTCAGAGTAACAGGTATAAAATAAGCCACAGATTCTTTGATACTGTTTTTCTTTTGGAGTCTGGGCTGGTATTGGCAATGAGAACATGGCAGAAGCGATGAGGTGCCCGATTTGGGTCCAATCCTCAGAGATCGGCGGTTTCCAGGTCCTTTCTCACACAGAGCCCCGAGTCACCACGAAGGAAGTCTGACTCTGCTGAGTGGACCACAGGGAGAGCAGGGCGTTGCGTGGGGTGGATGAAGCGCCTGGCTGAGCCCTGCCTTCAGGTACCCCCACATGGTGCAGATGTGTAACTGAAACTGGCTGGACTTGCCAGACCAGACAAGTTGCCAGCTGCCTGCTACCAGGTGACCCCGTGGACACCATGTAGGGCAGTCAATTTGTGCAGCCCTGTCTGAATTCTTGACCCATAATATCACCAGATAAAATAAAATGATCCTTTCAAGAGACTTAATATTGGGATAACTTGCTACACAGAAATAAATCACCAACAGAGACAGGTATATAAACATACAAGTGTAAAACAATATGAAAGGGGAATGGTAGCTGCTTAGCAGAACAGAGTTCAGTGGTTAATTAAACAACTGTCTCTAACTACAACAACTCTTTCTAACTAATAAAATGCCTAAAAATATAAACATATGTATACCATCAAACACACAGGTTTGAAATGCCAGATCCACTTATACACCGGTTTTGTTCAGTTCAGTTCAGTTCAGTCGCTCAGTTGTGTCTGACTCTTTGCGACCCCATGAACTGCAGCACGCCAGGCCTCCCTGTCCATCACCAACTGCTGGAGTTTACCCAAACCCATGTCCATTGAGTCGGTTATGCCATCCAACCATCTCATTCTCTGTCGTACCCTTCTCCTCCTGCCCTCAATCTTTCCCAGCATTTCAAACGAGTCAGCTCTTTGCATCAGGTGGCCAAAGTATTGAAGTTACAGCTTCAGCATCAGTCTTTCCAATGAACAGCCAGGACTGATCTCCTTTAGGATGGACTGGCTGGATCTCCTTGCAGTCCAAGGGACTCTCAAGAGTCTTCTCCAACACCACAGGTCAAAAGCATCCATTTTTCGGTGCTCAGCTTTCTTTATAGTCCAACTCTCACATCCATACACGACCACTGGAAAAACCATAGCCTTGACCAGACGGACCTTTGTTGACAAAGTAATGTTTCTGCTTTTTAATATGCTGTCTAGGTTGGTCATAACTTTCCTTCCAGGGAGTAAGCGTCTTTTAATTTCATGGCTGCAATCACTGTCTGCAGTGATTTTGGAGTCCAAAAAAATAAAGTCAGCCACTGTTTCCACTGTTTCCCCATCTATTTGCCATGATGTAATGGGACCAGATGCCATGATCTTAGTTTTCTGAATGTTGAGCTTTAAGCCAACTTTTTCACTCTCCTCTTTCACTTTCATCAAGAGTCTCTTTAGTTCTTCTTCACTTCCTGCCATAAAGGTGGGGTCATCTGCATATCTGAGGTTATTGATATTTCTACCAGAAATCTTGATTCCAGCTTGTGCTTCCTCCAGCCCAGTGTTTCTCATGATGTACTCTGCACATAAGTTAAATAAGCAGGGTGACAATATACAGCCTTGACGTACTCCTTTTCCTATTTTGAACCAGTCTGTTGTTCCATGTCCAGTTCTAACTGTTGCTTCCTACCTGCATACAGGTTTCTCAAGAGGAAGGTCAGGTGGTCTGGTATTTCCATCTCTTTCAGAATTTTCCACAGTTTATTGTGATCCACACAGTCAAAGGCTTTGGCATAGTCAATAAAGCAAAAGTAGATGTTTTTCTGAAACTCTCTTGCTTTTTTGATGATCCAGAGCATGTTGGCAATTTGATCTCTGGTTCCTCTGCCTTTTCTAAAACCAGCTTGAACATCTGGAAGTTCACGGTTCATGTATTGCTGAAGCCTGGCATGGAGAATTTTGAGCATTACTTTGCTAGCGTGTGAGATGGTACAATTGTGTGGTAGTTTGAGCATTCTTTGGCATTGCCTTTCTTTGGGATTGGAATGAAAACTGACCTTTCCCAGTCCTTTGGCCACTGCTGAGTTTTCCAAATTTGCTGGCATATTGAGTGCAGCACTTTCACAGCATCATCTTTTAGGATTTGAAATAGTTCAACTGGAATTCCATCACCTCCACTAGCTTTGTTCGTAATGATGCTTCCTAAGCATTTGTTAGTAAATATTTGTTCAGTAAATACCAACTAAGTTACCTGTAGTTGGTTGAATCCCCCAGAGGCAGAGGAAACCTGGATACATAAGTCACAAGTACAAAAGTTACACCTGGCTTTTCGACTGCACCCTAACCCCTACATTGTTCAAGGGTCAGCTGTATTTATTTAAATTTTCACTTATTTCTGTAATTATCAGTCAGCTGTCTTTCCATGGGAGGTGGTAGAGTGCCTGCATGCTCAGTGGACCCCATGGACTGTAGCCTGCCAGGCTCCTCTGCCCATAGAAATCTCCTGGCAAGAATATTGGAGTGGGTTGCCATTTCTTCCTCCAGGGGATCTTCCCGACCCTGGATCAAACCCACACCTGCGTCTCCTGCATTGGCAGGCAGATTCTTCACCACTGAGCCACCCGGGAGGTGGAAATCTAATTCAAATCCACATGAGCAAAAAAGACTAAGAAGATGAAATTCTGTGGTAGCACCCAGAGGCCCAGGGAAGCTGCAGGTCCAGGCTTCAGGCACTGCCCTCCCCTGGGTCCCAGCTGCCTTCATCTGGATCCTTCTCTGTTTGCTGCCCATTCAGAACTGCTCTCTCCATGGGGATGGGGGCGGGGGGGGGAGGTGGCCGATGTCAGACGGGCAGAAAGAGAACTCCCCACGGGGTATTTGTATAAATGGTCTTGGGGAGGACTGGCCAGGCGGTGGTTCACACATTCCTACGCTCTGAGGGTGAGGAAGGGATCTGTGAGATGAAAATCTGTGGGCAAATCCCAGACACAGCTTGAAACAGTGCTGCGGCAACAATCCTGTGGTCTCAGGGATGCTGGCTTGGAACTTACACACTCAAGAGAATTTCCAGAAAAGAGATTTTTGAAAACAAACAAAACTCAATGTATTACAGTGCAGTAGTTCATCAAAAGTACTGGTTGTTAGGGTACATTAAAATGATTATTAAGTTCCTACTATGCTGCAAAGTACAGTATAGACACTAAGCAAGATTAAAAAGAAGAGTTTGACCTTAAGAATCTTTGGATCCAGTTTTATCACGATCCATTAAAATGTAACAGTTTTAATAGTCATAAAAGATGTAACTGTGAAAAATTATAGCCTATTTTGGACCAATTTCTGAATATTGTTAGAAATGTAGTTTTATGAAGGGTTCAAAATGTAATTACCTTGAATAAATCTGTGCAAGAAATGCTGGAGAGGCAATACCTCCATGTTTTATTTCATTTTATTTTTCGGCTGCATGGCTTGTGGGATCTTAGTTCCTTGACCAGGGATCAAACCCAGCCCCTGGAAGTGGACCTAGGACCCAGTTCAGAGTCCTAACCACTGCACCACCAGGAAATTCCCAATAGAGCCCATATAGTAGAAAAGAAAACAATTATTTTATGGATGAAACATTGAATATTGAGGAAGAAATGGATGTTCTTTCAAACATATTAATGTTTCATCACTTTATTAAATTATTTTAAAATATTTTCATTAGTTTAAAGAGTGATGCAATTCTATAAAAATCCAGTAAAAGACTGCACATGAATGAAAGCTCTGTAGCTACAGTGTGTGTGTACACAGCTGACTGTCAAGTGTGATATTAAGGTAGCTTGTAGAAATAGTAAGTTTGTTGGTCTTTCATGTATCATCCACTTTAGGGGAGGTCAGGTGAAGAGAGAGAGTGTAACAGAGAAGAACAAAATCTGTCTCCGTGTTGGATCGGTTTCCTTTTGCTTTAACCTTTGCTCCCCATTGCTTTTCTTATTAATACTATAATTACTACAGCAATGCTGTTTATAGCTTTAAGCCTACACAATGGACTGTCTGGGAGAAACCCTTGACCCTCTGCCTGAATGTTAAACTAGACTGCCGTTGTTCAGTTCACAGGGAGACATTCTGACCCTGAGCATCTGTGAATGGTTGAAAAATAAAATAAATTAATACATCTTCTCCCCAAGGCTGGCCAAGCCAAGAGATATTTTCCAAGATGTATAGTCTTTCTACTTTATATTCTCATCTCCTCCCCTTCTCTGTTCTATTAAAGAAACTAGAACCCAGACTCTGAAAAGATGGTACTCTAAGACTCCAGTCCATCAGATTCCAGGATGCCCAACTCTCTGAATAAAGCCACTATTCCTTATCTGGATACGTCATACCAGCTTCTGGGATGCCCAGCTCTCTGAATAAAGTCACTATTCCTTGCCTCAAGACCTCATCTCCTGATTATTGGTCTGTCATATGGCAAGCAGACAGAGGTTGGACTTGGTAACAATAGCTTTGTCTGAAAACTCTTAGAATTTTTGACTAGCTCTTTAAATACAAACCTTTCATGAGAGGCAGATCTGCCTTTTGACTTGTTTTCACCTATTTTACTAGCTTTCACCTATCAATCTGTGCCTTGTGTCTGTCTGTATATTGATGAATGTTTGTCTCTGATTATATGTTTGCTTATTGCTTCTGTTCCATTTGCTCCTCTTAACTTTAGTTGTTTGCATCTCTTTGCATTTTTAAAATCCACAGGCAAGTGGAGCTTTGGAAATGCGTCTTCCAGATTGTTCTTTTGATTTTTACAGTATTGATTCTGTCTTTTGGGACTTCTGATGCAGATGGCAATTCTATGATTGCATTTCAATTGTCTATAATCTTTCCTTCTTTCATCTAACAACTTTTAAAAAAAATCTCTTTCTGATTTTCAACTACCTATTTTTCCATCTCAATTTGTTGTCTCAACAGCTAATCTTTCAACTTTCCTTTTATAAAGTGTTCCTATTCTTGGGTATTATGGAGAATTTAAGCAACATTAAGCAATAGATTTCAAAAGAGATTTTTTGTTTCTGGCATTAGAAAATGAAAAAATGTGTGTTTGCTCTTTGATGTCTCAAAATATATTTTTTGGTCCAATTTTTTCTTTTTATTGCTACTCATCCTTAACTGGGACAAGAGCTAGTATGGTCTATTGCTTGCCTTCAAAAAGAATGGAATTTCCTAGCTCCCCTGCTTTTACCTGTTTGAATTTGCATGTTAGATTTCAAGCAGAAGGATAAAATGAAGTTTAGAAGCCTTAGTCAAATTTCTGGTGGCTGACATTTATTTGTCTAATGGGTACCCCATAGACCTATACTGTTCAATACAGTAGCCACTAGCCACATGCAGCTACAAATTAACTAAAACGAAATAAACTTAAAATGTAGTTTGCCATTTGTACTAGACACATTTCAAGTGTTCAGCAGCCTCTGAGTGCAGACATGGGAAGTTTCCACCTTTGCAGAAAGTGAGATTCATCTGCTTTTCATTGCAGTTATCTGACGGTGGGAAGGTGAATTTATTTGTGTAAAACTAAAATATTCCAGTTCTTTTTCTATGCAAGAAACAGAAAATGGAAGACTACAGTCCCCCATGGGTATTTCTCCCCTTGTTCGTCCCACCTCCTTCAGGGTATTACAGTCTTCCAAAGGGTAAGACATGCCCATTTGCTCACTTTCTTTGTTGGCCTCTGCTGGGGGTTTGATTCTCAGAGAGGATGTTCTGAGAAAGAGATCAATTCCCAGGAAGAGAGTCTGGTGGAGGGATGCAGGTGTGGGTGGGAAAACAGGAAACCTGAAGGGCCAGGCCACTGCAGACCCAGCAGCTACACCTTGGAGGAGCTACACCTTGCTGGTGGTTGACAAAAGCCCATGTGGCTCGGGAAGGGACACGGGGGAGAAATGAAAGCCTCCTTGGTGTCTGCATGGCCATAGATACTGCACCTCAAATCTTTCTCTGGTTGTTGCTCAAAGCGAGACCATCCACCAACTTCCATGTCTCTAGAGAGATTGTAACTCCACTTGTCTTCCATATGTCAAAGGTTGTTCCACTGGAAATGGAGAAGGAAATGGCAACCCACTCCAGTACTCTTGCCTGGAAAATCCCATGGACGGAGGAGTCTGGTAAGCTACAGTCCATGGGGTCGCAAAGAGTTGGACACGACTGAGCGACTTCACTTTCACTTTTCTTTTCACTTTCTTTTGGGGAGTTTGGAAGGGCAAACAAGTGTTGGAATCCAGAGGTTGTTCTCCAGATTCAAAATGGATAGTTCATCAGGCCCCAAAACAGTTCAACACATATGTATTGAAAGTTAAACACACAATTCCTTCCCACAATAAAATATGATCATGCCTAAAGCAATACCCCAAGTCACTGGCCTGCCTGCTAAGAACATATGAAGGCTGGGCTGTTTCCTGACATTGAGACTGAGCACCCAGTCTTCCTGCTCAAGAAAAGCCTTGATTTGTTTCTGTTGTAAAAACTGGCATCACATTCTGTGTCAGGTGGAAGGGATGTGCAAAACAGAGGCTGACCTTGGTGACAAGAAAGAAAACACACAGAATCGGATGGGAGGGTTTTACCAGGGAGGCCAACGCTCTCCTCCAACTCATCTCAGAGGAACGGAGACAAACCTTCCTCCATTGTGACTTTACAAATCCCTCTGTTACTCTATTTATTTGGCTGCATAGGGTCTTAGTGGTGGCACACAGGATCTTCATTTCATCACGTGGGATCTTTCCTTGTGGAGCATAAACTGGCTAGTTGCAGCTACGGGCTTAGTTGCCCTGAGGCATGTGGGATCTTAGTTGCCCAGTCGGGGATCGAACCTGCGTCCCCTGCATTGCAAGACGGGATTCTTAACCACTGGACCACCAGGGAATCCCTATGACTGCTGTCTTTATCTCAGCCCCTGTGTCAGAGGCCAGAAAACTTTTTTTTTTTTTCTCTAAAGGGTCAGATAGCAGGTCTTCTGGGCTTTGTGGGTCAGGTGGTCCTGATTTTGTAGCATGGAAATAGCCCTGTGATTATTAAGTCACTTCAGTTGTGTCCACTTTTGTGACCCTATGGGCTGCAACCTGCTCATGGGGCTCCTCTGTCCCTAGGATTCTCCAGGCCAGAATACTGGAGTGGGTTGCCAGGCCCTCCTCCAGGGGATCTTCCTGATGCAGGGATCGAACCCAAGTCTCGCAATGGCAGGCAGATTCTTCACCACCAGCGCCACCTAGGAAGCCTGGAAACAGCCCTTCTTCAGTACATATGTTAATGAGTGCCTGTGCTCAATTGCACTTTGCAAATGAGGACAGAGATTTGGATTCCATATAACTTTCACGTATCGCAAAACATTACTCTTCTACCTATATTGCTTAACTCTATAAAATTATAGAAACTTTTCTTAGCTTGCAGGCTGTATGAAAAATTTGGAGGGCCCCATGTGAGCTGTGGGTCATCATTTGCTGACCTCTTCCATTAAATCACTAACCTCTCCCATTAAATCACAGACCAGAAGTCTTCTGAGACAATTCAGAGCCTATTGGAGCAACAGACAAAGGAGAAAAGTACACAAGAGTGAGTTTCCAGCCCTGCTACACCTCATCACCCTCCCCCCCATCCCCATGTTCACACCCTGCTCTCATCTCAGGCTTTCCTCAAAATTGTGGTTTTCCAAGAACTCACGCTGCCTTTCAGGCTATGGGAACCTCCACAATGACAATGATTCACTCAGAAAGCTGCCTTCCTGTCTCCCAGGATGGGGAGGATCCAGAGGATTAGCAGGAAATTCGTCTACTTTGAATACATTGCTCAGTCAGATCTAAGATCGCCTCTTCATTTGGGTAAATCTCTTCTCCTTTAAAATGCAACTCACTTTTGGATTGGTCTACTGAGTTGAAAATCATTAGAGTGGGGGCCAAATTCCTCTTGCCCAGGCCCTCTGCTTTCTCAGGCATTTCTGCATGAAACAGATGAAAGGAAAACAGGTAAAAAATAAAGACACCTCATTTCAGAAAAGTTACCACCTCATTTCCGAATTCCTGCTCCGCCACTCTTTCTCAAAGGCCTGGAGCTGTGCCTTTCTAACCTGTTCAGCCTGGCAGGACTCAGGCTGCAAAGTTTCCAGCACTGAAGTTCTCCCAAGACAGAAGAGGGGGCCAGCCTGTTTAACTCCAGCTGCAAACACCCCTGCTTCCTGCACAAAAGCCGCCCAGGATTTGAGGAGCATTTCCTTGCTGGCCCCAGGTCCAGGCAGCCCCTACAGCTGAAATACACCCATGTTGGCTGCTGTCACTACAAACACCAGCCGGTAATTAAACCTGGCAGGGGCCAGGGGTGGTAGCCCCGAGAGCTGGTGCTGCCTTGAGAGCCCAAAGAACAGAAAATCAATAAAATATGGTGAGCTGGTGTTCTAGTTCCAGCCTACTTACCTAATAAAGGGCATCATAGTCTACTTATTCTGTCTGATCCTCAACCATCTATAAAACAAGAACGATTAGATCAGTGTTCTTGTGGAACAGGGTGGAGGGGACACACCAAATTATGCTGGGAAAGATTGAAGGCAGGAGGAGAAGGGGACGACAGAGGATGAGATGATGGATGGCATCACCGATTTGATGGACTTGAGTTTGAGTAAGTGTTGTGAGTTGGTGATGGACAGGGAAACCTGGCGTGCTGCAGTCCATGGGGTTGCAAAGAGTCAGACACAACTGAGTGACTGAAATGAACTGAAAACTGTAAGAACTTTGGAATAAACAAAGGACGGATGAGTTAAGATTTACCTGGGAGACCAATGAGACCCCCAAGCCAAAATGCTGAAATACCCAAAACGGGGAGGAGAAAAGAACAGCTAGGATGGAGATTAGTTTTTATTTTCCCTACCCATTCTTCTACCTTTTCCCTCTGTAAACCATGAACCTTGAGCAAATAATCTCCAAAGGCTGGGATTGGTTTCCCCAGTGGCTCAGTGGTAAACAATCTGCCTGCAATGCAGGAGACCCAGATTTGATCCCTGGGTGGGGAAGATCTCCTGGAGAAGGGCATGGCAACCCACTCCAGTCTTCTTGCCTGGAGAATTCCATGGACAGAGGAGTCTAGCAGGCTACAGTCCTTGGGGTCTCAAGAGTCAGGTAGGACTGAGTGACTAACACTTTCGCTTTCAAGGGTGGAGTGGGCCAGAGAAAAGGAGGAAGGGGTCACCACTGGCATGAGATGCTCACTGCTGAGGTTTCCTGTCCTTGAACCATTTCCCTCCTCCTTCCCTCTAGCCTCATCCTCTGCAGCTCAACCGGTGCTGCCCGTCAGCACTCGGGGGTTTTCCACGCCGGCAAGGCTGGTATGAAGTCCTGCACATACAATGGAAGAAGTGACTTCAGAGTTCTTTGGAAATACTATACCCACGGAGGGAAATCAGAAGAACAAGGAAAAGAGCATTTTAAAATGAGTCGTCTTGTATTTATCTGTATTTATCCAAGTTCACAGTGCTCTTAGCAGGTTGCAAATTAATACTTTGGGCCAGATTCTGAATAAGCCACAGGGGACTGACAAGAACCTTCATGCCTGGAAACTGAGAAGGCCTGATGGATCAGCTGTCACTGCCTCTGTTTGGCTGGCAGTTAGAGTTTGTGCCAAGCCATTTCTCCACATTATCAAAGTCATGGGGTATTTTACATCTTTCAATAACACTCACCATTTGGCAGGCTAATGCATGCCCTTTTCCCTGCCAGTTTGCTAGCTCATGTCTTCGCTGGTAACCCAACACAGTCCGGGTTAGTTATCTCTCCCAGCCCAGCTGGAGAATAATGGGGAGAAGCAGAAGATACCTTTACATGGTGATCAGGAAAAAAAATAAAATAAAATCTTAGATTTCTGGGACTGAAAAAGACTTCCAAGCAGAGGGCACCAAGAAGGAACAGAGGGAGGGGTCTGAGCCTCCCACTGATGGAGTAGGCCAGTAAGGGGTGGTGTGCATTTTTTGGAAAGAACTTCAAAAAAGAAAAAGAATAATAGTCAGTCTGCTTTTTATTAGCCAGGCACCAATAATTCTAAACAATTCTTCCAGCTGGGTGGGTGCTCCCTCAGCCCCCATAAGGTGTAGTTGCTTGAGAGCCGAGTGAATGAGCCCAATCCTTTTATTTACTGAGGAGGGACGTGAAGGACCTGGTATCTCGCCAATGGCCCCTGAGCTGGTGCATGTCATAGAACCCGGGTCTCTCTGCTGCCCCCCAGAGGTCTTTCCGCTCCATTACACTGGCAGACCCCCAGTGAGAAAACCCTGGATGAACGCAGTAGATGGACAAAATCGGATCATGCTAACCAAATGAAATCTGAGAATCCGGGAAAAAAGCCCAGAGCAACTGCCCTCAGTCCTTGTCTTGTTTACGAGCCATATTTGAGAATTTTCAATCTTAAAACTCCCTTTCTCTATCCTATCTTCATTTATGTAAAAATAGATTTCCTTTTCATATTGGAAAATATAACTATGCTCATATAGGTTCATTTCCCTTTTAAAACCATGGTGAGACCTTTCTGATTTCCTGTGTGATTGTGTAGTGAGTACGAATCGCAGTTCTCAAAGACAGGTGTGCAAAGAATATTGCTGTTGTTGTTGTCTTTTTTAATTTAAAAATCGGTTTAATTTAGACTCACAGCTTTCATCCCACCCAGCAAGCAGGAAGCTCAAGTTCAGGTATTTAGGGGCTCTCCTGTTTCAAGGTTTTACTGACTTTAAAATAATGTACAATGTGAGAGTTTTAAGTTACATTTTATTGGGGGCAAAATGAGGACTATAGCCCGAGAGACAGCATTTCATATAGCTCTGCGAAACTGCTCCAAAGAGGTAGGGGGAAGGTCAGTATATATGTGATTTTCATGAAGCGGGGCTACATGCAATCAAGCACATTTTTTTTTTTTTTTTGCAGATTGTTTCTGCTAGTCTTGTGAGAATTAGTGTTAGCCATGAGGAGCAGATGTCACCATGAAGGAGCTTAATGATTTTCTAGGTATAAGGATATTTAACAACTGGGTTTATAAAATCAGCTCCTGAAAGTATCTATCTTCAGACCTGTTCTGCCAGTTTTTTCCCAGAGCACAGAGTGCCTCATTCCTGATCTCCATCCTGAACTCCTTTCAGGGGGTGTTGTAAGTCATCTGCAGCAGAGCTCCCTGATTTAATCCTTGTAGAGTAAGATTTAACCCTTATAGAGGTAGATGGCCGGCTTCCTTGGTGGCTCAGTGGTAAAGAATCTGCCTGCCAATGCAGGAGACACAGGAGACTCAGGTTTGATCCTTAGGTGGAGAAGATCCCTTGGCGTAGGAAATAGCAGCCCACTCCAGTGTTCCTGTCTGGGAAATTCTTGCCTGGTGGGCTACCGTCCATAGGGGTTTCAAAGAGTCAGGCATGACTAAGTTACTGAGCAGGCAAGTACGACCAAGGTAGGCGGCAAGTGCCCAAGGCAATTGCCAGTGTGTAGTTGACAGTGTCCACCCTCCAGCCCCTTCTTTGCAGTTGGGTCATCCTGCTACGAAGTCCCACTGCCCCCCACCTCACAGCCCCTTCACTTACTTTCACTCCTTGACCTCCTTCCAAGAGAGTTTCCAGTTTCCCGGATGACATTTCTCCCCTGATGCAATTCAGTGGGGGATTTGTTGTTGAATTTCCTGGCATTTTAATATTAATTATCACACGTGATTTTTTTTTTTCCCTATTGAAGTGAATTATTTCTCTCCTGGGCTTTCCTGCTCAGAGACATGTTATTTAAGGGCCAACTGGAAAAGGAATTCATCCAAGGAAATGCACCCAGAAGCCAAGAGAAAGGCGTGCGTAGGAGGAATCTGACCAACACCTACGTCAGGAGTGATTTCGTATTTGATTTATCCACATGAGGTCGATGAATTCGCTACCCAGGGAGTCGTATCTCCTTGAGTTATTTTCCAGTCTGACATCCCTCTGCCCACATCGCCAACTTTCCACCGAAAAGTGAAAATCACTTGTTTATTCACAATCTTTGCCTTCCCTTACTCCCTCCACCTGTCAAACATTTGTCAAATGCCAAGCCTTCTCCCACCCCTGCTTTGCCAACCAGAGAGATGAAATGGAAGAAAAGAATTCTAGGGCACAGGGAGCTGGCAGAAACTGGGGATAAACAGGAGTAGGTGACGAGGTCAAGGGGCAAAGTTCAGGCTCTGATGAGTGTGTCACTCTGACCCTCTCCCCTGAGGTTCAGATCAGGAAGGAAATACTTAGAATGCTTTCTACTCCTGCGCTTTTTTTTTTTTTTCTAAACAATTTGCATAACAGCTTCACATAAATAATCTCCTTTATTTCTCACGATAGCCCAGTGAGGCAGGCACTTTATAGATAAACACTTTTTTTTTTTTGAGAGGGAGAACTACTTCAAATTATATTTTGTTTATACAAAAGAGGCATATTTAGCAAAAGTCATGCTGAGAAAAGAGTCACTATGGCCCAGGAGGAAAATGGCAGGGAGGGGATAGGCCTTCTGAGGCCCTGCTGGGGGAGAAGGGGCCTGGGAAGAGTGGAAAGAAGTCCTGGGTAAGTGCTGAGAAAAGAATCAACTCCAGTTGGATCAATACCATTGGTAGGTCATGGGTGGGATCCACAGTGACCTCGCTGCTAAACAAATAGGACTTTAGCAAGAAGTGCCCAGCTCTGGATCATTCATTAGATTTTTAAAAATATATATCTTTGAATATGTGTTTACTTGACTGCATTGGGTCTTAGTTGTGGTACGTGGGATCTTCACTGCGTCACGTGGGACCTTTCACTGTGGTGCATGGACTCTCCAGCTGTGGCACTCAGGCCTAGTTGTCCTGAGGCATGTGAGATCTTAGTTCCCCGACCAGGAATAGGACCCAAGTTCCTTGTCCTGCAAGCCAGATTCTTAACCACTGGACCACCAGGGAAGTCCCATTCATTAGATTAATAGCAGGGTGGGACTGAACGACCAGCTCCTTTCTCCTATGATCTAGGGATTGGAGCCGAGCATGGTGAGAAAACCTAGTTTTGGAACCAGCAAGACCTCAAGTCAAATCCTAACTTCAGTCCATAGTAGCTCTGTGACTATGGGGAATTTTTTTGTGATTCTCTGTTGAGAATTGTCCATTTTTCATGAGTTTTCTTGTGAAGATTAGATGAGTTGATAAAGTATCAGTATGTCCTCAGTACAACAGTTGGTACTTAAGATGGGCTTGATCTCTAACAGAAGGACCCCATTCATTCCAGGATCCAGAGACACACAGACAATT
The DNA here is from genome assembly GCF_019320065.1 of Cervus canadensis. Lineage (NCBI taxonomy): Eukaryota > Metazoa > Chordata > Mammalia > Artiodactyla > Cervidae > Cervus > Cervus canadensis. The sequence continues at coordinate 33,386,186 of NC_057416.1, read as the reverse complement.
AAAAACAAACAAGCAGAGATTGGATAAGAAATGAATCAAAGTGTGTTATCCATGCTGGGATTTCCTAGTTCCGCAAATGAGTGCAAGAAGCTTTAGTCTTTAGATAGACTTAGAATCCTTGCTTGGCATCACGTCGCAGCCTGGCGCTGACACAGCGGGTCCCGCAAAACGAGTGCTTGCCAAACCTCTGCTGCTTTGTACACATGCGCACGGTTCTGCTATAGGCTTCAAAATCCAGGTGGCCGTGTTGAGCTCGTTCCATATGTTTGCATAAGCTCTTCTCCGGAATTTAGGATAGAGCTATTGGCTCATTTATGCGTTTATCTAGTCCCCATTTTGGGAAGCTAGCCTGGCTTTTCTCTTGAAACTGCTAGTCCTAGATTGAATATTGCTTTCCGACCTTGCTTAGGTGAGTAACAAATTAGAGAGATGAGGAAGTAGTAACTTAAACGTATTCTGAACCTCGCTGGGGACCGGATGGGTGGAAGCTTGGAGTCCAGCGCTGGCACAAGGATATCCTCGGAGTGCCGTGTTTTATTTCCACACCTGATGTTTGCTTCCATGAGGGAAAGCTTAGGGAGTATAGCATCCCTCGCTCTGTCTTACTCCTTGGCTTACTCTGCCTCAGGGAGGGAGAGTGGTAAATCTGATCGGAAGCTGAGCAGAATAAATTATCTGTCTATTTCATCTCCTCCGTATTCCACTATGAACGTTTACTTTTTACTGTGATGGTCTCTGCCCTGGCAAGGCAGCTAGGTACCCAAGTGGCCCCAGGTACCGAGGGCTGTCCTGGTTCAGCAAGGCCATCCCAGGTGTATGAATTTGCCTGATTTCGGCTAAAATATCAGGAAGACAAAATGCGCATACGTATATCGGTAAAAAAGGTGAAATTTGGCAGCTGTCTGTCTTTGTTTAACTGCTTAATTTGTTCAAAATTAAGGCAGAGAGAAAAAAAAAATGTGTTATTTTCCTCCTTCAAATACTTGGTGGTCTAGCCTTCACCCTATGTCCTAAAGCAACCTACTTCAAAAGGTCTATTGGAGTGTTCCGGCCACTTCCATATTAAGTGGGATATAATAAAATAAGAATAGGCTAGAAGGGGAAATGGGGGTGTTGGCTTATATTGAATGTGCCTGTGGGCATGATTGTCCACAATCATGGGCTCATATCTATAATTGTTCTCATTATTAAAAATAACTGCACCAAACTGAAGTAGGTCAGAGCCCACATGCCTCTGATGGTTAATGTATTCTGTTAAAGTGGGTTCAAAGTCCACTCTGCCTTGCTAGTTCCATAGAAGCAAAAACCTCTTTTGAGACATGGTAGCCTTGGGAGACCATCTCACAAATCCATTTTATTCATCACTGGGGACACCTCCTGTGTAAATGGATCCATACACGTCCATTCCCACTGGAAGGAAAGCAGTTCAGAGTGCTGTCTTGTGTATAATAAAAATAGAAATGATCACAGTATTGCCTATATCCAATAGAACAGCTATATCCATTTGCAGACATCAGTGTGAAAAAGGAGAGTATTTATTAAGGAAATATCTCTTGCTTATCTGCTGTGGAGATAGGTCCTCTAGTAGAAACAGACAAATACACGCTGGGATCCCCAGGAATGCTTAACTACCAGGATGCAGTCTGAGAAAGTGAAGTCGCTCAGTCGTGTCTGACTCTTTGCGGCCCCATGGACTGTAGCCTATCAGGCTCCTCCATCCATAGACTTTTCCAGGCAAGAGTACTGGAGTGGGTTGCCATTCCTGGACAATTAGCTAGACAAGTAGATATGAAAAGTAGCAGGATAGAAGAGATGGTAAATGCTAGGAAAGTTCTTTGCAAACTGGGAGGTTAATGGGCGTTCTGAGAAGAGGTGAGCAGGATCTTAGCAGTGAGGTGGCGGCAACAATACAGGAAAGTACAGTTGGGAAACAGTGTCCGAGTCACGGGCACAGCACGTGCAGAAGCTGTAGGATGAAAATTACCAGGAGTTCTGCCTGTGGGTGGACTAACTTGATGGCCATGATTTTGTTAAGACTGAGCAAGAGATTAAGTGAGAACACTGCCTGGGGACCAGCTCCTGGAATGGTTTGAAAGCTGAGTTGAAAGGATTTGAACTTTACCCAGGAAATAATGCTGAGTCATAGAGGGGAATGTTATGATGAAAGTATATAGATTTTTAGATGGAAAAAGGATAGATTGATGGAAGAGAACCTGGAGGGAAGCTATTAACTGGATGATGGATGAATTGAAAGAGCAGGAGATTAGCTAGCATAGTTTAGGCTTGGAAAGGTGTAGTCGTTAGGACTTAATGACGGCTTACCTATGAGGAAGCAGGGGGTGGAAAGTTAGACCTAGCAAAAACCTTCAGACGAGATGTCTGAGAACGTGATGTCACCGTGGAAAGCTGGGAAAATCTCAGTTCAAGCAGATGGCGCATCCATTGGGTGCGGCTCACCTGCTCTCACCCTCTGTGGCCAAAGGCACGAAGGCTTTCTCTTGCAGACTCAGCACCACTGAGAACCCAGAAACTCAAGCTGCACACAAGCCCCCTCTCTCCAGTGGGGAGATGTTGCCCTTGTCTGCTGGTCTCATGGCCCTGACCTACGTTCCCCACGTGTCACAGCCACCTGAGTGCTCGGGTGATCAAGAATCAGAATTTGATATTTCTATTCCAGGTCTGCATTGGCTCTACAAGCTCTCATTTCTGAGACCATTCACTTCAATGACACTTTGCCACGTCCCTGCTACCTTTTATCCTTTTATCACAGGGCTGCATCTTGCTTCCGGCTCATTCTGCCTCCCCTGGATTTACCATCCTGATTTACCATCATATCATCTTCCTGATGCTAAGAACTGCTGCCACTCATCCCTCTGGTCCCAGCTGAATCAGATCCTTTGACGAAGGAAGCCAGTTTGGGATGGATTTGAGCTTGGATCTCAGTCCTTCTCTTTCTCCAGAGGTGATTAACTCTTCTTTCTTCACTTGCTCTACCAGTCTTTGGTATCAGAGCAAACCCACTACTTGGTTCCTTGAAACGTCTGTGAGACGAGGGACTACGGCTATTCCCTTCGTGATGGTTAATGATGAAAGTGTAACACATAATCAAAATGTCAGGGAGGGGCTTCCCTGGTGGAAAAGTGGTTAAGAACCTGCCTTCCAGTTCAGGGGACGCAGGTTCGATCCCTAGTGGGAGAACTAAGATCCCACATGCAGCAGTGCAACTAAGCTCCACTCAGCCAACTTACAGAAGCCTGCACTTACCACACGGAGAATCCCATGTCACAATGAAGAACCTGCTGCTGCCGCTGCTAAGTCACTTCAGTTGTGTCTGACTCTGTGCGACCCCATAGACGGCAGCCCACCAGGCTCCTCCGTCCCTGGGATTCTCCAGGCAAGGATACTGGAGTGGGTTGCCATTTCCTTCTCCAATGCATGCATGCATGCTAAGCTGCTGCAAGCCCCAAAAAAGACCCAACATATAAAAAAAAAAAAAATGTCAGGAAGGTAGCCAGCCTAAGATATTGAAGCTGACACAGGAGATCAACGTTTAGACATACAGAGTTTGGCATTATCTCCATAGACAAACACATCATTATGGTTGCCTGCTATATCACTTCAGTCATATCTAACTCTTGGCAACCTCATGGACTGTAGCCATGGGATTCTCCAGGCAAGAATACTGGAGTGGGTAGCCATATCCTGCTCCAGAGGATCTGCCCAATCCAGGGATTGAACCCACGTCTCTTACATCACCTGCCCTGGCAGGTGGGTTCTTTACCACTAGCACCACCTGGAAAGCCCTTCATTTTCGTTCCTGTGGCTCAGATGGTAGAGAAGATGGTAAAGACCCAAATGCAGCCAAATAAATATTTTAAAAGTTGCACATGCTATTTATTCAGACAGTGCTACTGTACGTCGGTGGCTAAGTTGGAGAAGAATTTGCCTGCGATGCGGGAGACGCGGGTTCGAGCCCTGGGTTGGGCTGGGAAAATCCCAGTACTCTTGAGGGGTGGGAAATCCCAGCCTGGCTGGGTACGGTCCATGGGGTCGCAAAGAGTCCGATGCAGCCAACAACAGCACAAAGTAAATGCCAGGTAGACATGGACAAGTGAGCAACGAGACTAACAGCAAAATTCTGCATCACAGATCATCCCAATTTTTATTATCTTTTTAGAAATAAGACACTGGTGAAAAGTTGCTGTACTTGGGAAAGGACAGAGCATGATTTCTACCTCCATACTTTTCTGAGAAAAAGAGAGTTAAAACTGAGCAGAGATTAAAAGCCTGAATGGTGAGAGAGTCTAACGTTAGGGACACAGGAGGGAGAAGAGGAGAATTAGCCGTGGAAGAAGGATGAAGAGAGCTGACAGGCGTGCAGTTGTGCGGGGTCAGAGGGGACGGCCCTACAGAGGTGTTGGGGAGACTGGCAAACCCACTTCCCTGCCCGGAAGGCATGGCTCTTTCCCATTCTCTCTGCCCTTTTTCAGAAGAGTTTGCAATGGCAAAGCAATGTAAGAGGACAGCCTTTGGTCTTGTGTGTTTCTCTTTGGACAGAGGATTCCAAGCAGGAGTCCCTCCCCTCCCAGAACTGATGATGAGAAGATAGAAGTTCAGTGGGGTCACTAGGCAGGGCACCTTGGCCAGAGGCTCCCAGGCTCACGTGCCTTGTCCAGAGGCTCCCAGGCTCACTGAAGGTCCCCAGGGGAGGAATAGAGAAGACGTGAAAAGCTTCCCATTCAATATCAAACAAAAATATCTCGTGGCCTCAAGCCAGTAGATATTCTGGGACCAGCCTTTATTCCAGCCTCTTACAGGTAACCAGCTGGAAGTCTTTTTGAAGAGCTGGACTATTCAACCTCTGAGATGAAGGATCTGCTATTTAACGGGGAGGCTGCTTTTCACTGCAGAGGTGGAATACAAAGTCCTTGGCTTATTCTCCAGGAATTCTCATACATTCTTGATATAACAGGCTTAGTGGACAGAGACCTATTAAGGAGCAATGTTTTCAAAATATTGTTCTTGATGTGGACCACTGTTAAAGTCTTTATTGAATTTTTTTTACAATATTGCTTCTGTTTTATGTTTTGGTTTTTTGGCCATGAGACACGTGCGATTTTAGCTCTTGAATCAGGGGTCAAACCTCTATCCCCTCTATTGGAAGCTAAAGTCTTAACCACTGGATTTCCAGGAAAGTCCCTGGGAATACATATGTTTTAAGTATAACAATAAATAGGTATGTAGATGGGCAGATTTGAAGAGTAGGAGACAGAATTCTGTATCACCAGGGTAGCCAACCTCTCCTGATGAAAAGTCAAAAGGAAATACTTGAATTCTTGTTTCCCAGCCAGGATGGATTTCTGTTGACGAACTAGAGAAAACAGGATCAGATCGTCTTAATTATTTAATTTGACTCTGAGTAGAGGAAGGCTCAAGTGTGATGAGGGAAGGGCTAGATCGCAGGGTCTGCCACTAAACTTGGCACCCTCACATGTCTGCCGACCTCAGGTCTTCTTAAAAGGTGTTTATAAGGTACTGGGCAAAGCACTGCGTCTGGATTCCAACCTCTCCATAGTATTTGGGGACCCAAGGCATCGGATGGATAAATACAGGGCGGAACCTGACAACGAAGGTCAAAAGACATGAGTTCAAGTTCTGTGTCTTTACTGTTCGTGTGATTCTGCAAATCACTAAAATTCTTTGAATCTTCGTTCACAAATCTGAAAACCGAAACGGTTCCTGTGTGCCTTAGGGTTGTCACCAAGATTGAATGAGTTAACACATGAGAAAATCTTGGTAAACTCTACAAGCACCAGGAAAGGGGCAGGTAAAACATTTGCTGGAGTATAGTTGCTTTACAATGGTGTGTTAGCTTCTACTGTACAATGAAGGGAATCAGCTAGCTATGTGTACACGTGTATCCCTTCCTCTTGGACCCCCCTTCCACCCCACCCGTCCACCCCTCTAGGTCATCATCACAGAGCACCAAGCTGAACTCCAGTGCTATGCAGCAGGCTCCCATTAGCTATCCACTTTACACATGGTGGTGCATATATGTGAATCCTAAGCCCCACTCACCCCACACAACCCTTTCCCCGCTCCTTGTGTCCCCACGTCTGTCTCTACATCTGTGTTTCTAGTCCTGCCCTGCAAATAGGTTCCTCTGCACCAATTTTTTTCTAGGTTCCACACATGTGGATTAATTTACTGTATTTGTTTTGCTTTCTGACTGACTTCACTTTGTATGACAGATTCTAGGGCCATCCACATCTCGACAAATTTTTAAAGCACCGGTGGCTCTTTGGAAACATTCCAGCTTGACAAAATCAAATCACTAACATTATCACCAAAAGCACTGGGAAATCGTACTTTCCCGGTGGCTCGGCAGTAAAGAATCTGTCTGCAATGCAGGAGTTATAGAAGACACAGGTTTGATCCCTGGGTCAGGAAGATCCCCTGGAGAAGGGCATGGCAACCCACTCCAGTATTCTTGCCTGGAAAATCCCATGGACAGAGGAGCCTGGTGGGCTACAGTCTATGGGGTCACAAAGAGTCAGACATGACTGAGCGACTTAGCATAGCATAGCACATGGAGATAATTTATACAACAATTGTTTGACAATATGATTAATTGTAACTTTCAATTACTCAATAAATGATTGAAGTTATTTTTTGTAAGAAATAAAAATAAAGCACAATTGGCTAGAAGGAGATCTCAAAAATTCAGAATCCAGCCTCCAGGAATCTAAACGGCCACCACGTCCTGGAGGAAGAATTCATACCATTAACTTCGTTTCCAAAACAACAAAGATCTTTAGTACTGAGCTTATTGACAGGTTAGTGAAGACTTCTGCTAGGAATGATGTTGAGAAGCTGACAGTTTCTCATTTCTCACTCACATTCATTAGTCAAGATGGAGATACTGCTGATGTTTGCCCACTGATAATGAGACTGGTCACCCAATCTGTGGCACAGGGTTTCCCTTATAAAAACCTTAAGTGGAACTCCTCAGAAGAAATTCACATTTTCCATCTGTTCTACTGACTGCCCAAATTGCATGTAAAATGAAGGCAAACTATCTGTGAGTGCAGCTTATTTTGAGATTGATAGTCATTTATAAACTGATTGACACTGGGTAAGCTATTTAACTGCTTTATATCTGTTACTTCTTTCATCTGCAAAACAATTAATAAATGACACAACCAAGAAGGTTGTGGTGAGAATTAAATGTAATGACACCATGAAGTCCAGGCTACTAAGTGCTAATAAGGCTAAAAACACAGGATTTTTACCATCAACTTCCTGCCCTTCCTTCCTCCACTTACTGCTCAGAAGTTACACGTCAATGAGCTACAGAATTTACAGCACATTTGATTGCATACACTCTTCTAAAAGTTGCAAGTTGTAGTTGGTCTTTTCTTTTTTAATCTTTCCTTCCGAATGTCTTTTCACCTCTCCATTGACACAAAATTTTGAAATCCACAATGTTTGGGCCATGATATGTATTTCCTATTTCATGGACCTTAAAAGTCAGAATTATCTTTTCCAAATGGAGTTTTTAGGATTTCTTGTGAAATGTCCACCAAATCACCTTAATCAGGATATTTCCATTTTAGTATCAAATTTTTAATCAATCCAGAAAAATAGCAATCACAAAATGACAGATTGATGCTGAGTATCTCAAGCTATTTGGTAATTTTCTTCCTGTTTAAAAATAAAGTCTTTAATTAGGATAGTCAGAACTATGGTTTTCCAGTAGTCATGTATGGATGTGAGAGTTGAACCATAAAGAAGGCTGAGTGGTGAAGAATTGATGCTTTCAAACTATGGTGCTGTAGAAGACTCTTGAGAGTCCCTTGGACTGCAAGGATATCCAACCAGTCAATTCTAAAGGAAATCAATCCTGATTATTCATTGGAAGGATTGATGCTGACGCTCTAATACTTTGGCCACCTAATGCAAAGAGCTGACTCTTTGGTAAAGACCTGATGCTGGGAAAGATTGAAGGCAAAAGAAGGGGACAACAGAGGATGAGATAATTGTATGGCATCACTGATTCAATGGACATGAGTTTGAGCAAACCCCCAGAGACAGTGAAGGACAGGGAAGCCTGGCATGCTCCAGTCCATTGAGTCACAAAGAGTCAGACATGACTGAGCAACTGAACAACAAAATATGTACAATCGAATCACTTTGTTGTACACCAGAAATTAACACAATGTTGTAAATCAACTATACTTCAGCAAAAAAATAAAAATAAAAAGAATGGTCTGGAGTATAGAGAAGTATCCTGGCAGGCACCCACTGGGAGAGTAGGAGAGGGCTGCTGGAGGGCGGAATGCGGAGAATAGTGTTAGGCTTTGCTAATTCACCGTATTTTGACATTCTTAGCTTGTGTTCAAGCGTTTGGGCACTGGCCAAAAAATGGGGTCTTAGTGACCAGCGTGGGCTCAGAAATGAGGTCCCAGCATCCACTGTGGTCTTCATCTTGGTGAGTAAGAAGTCCACAAATATTTTTAGGATAGTCAGGGGATTCCTGACAAGGGAGCCATGGGATCCTGGAAGGCATTGGGGGCTGAGAGTCAGTCCCTTCTTCACAGGCTTTGCTCCCTTCTCTAATTCAGTCTTTTAGAATCTTACAGTATTTGTGGGGCGGGGGGTGGGGGGGCGCAGAAAAATCAACACACAGGAAACCATTTATGAGCACTTGATGGCAACATGTGAATATGATGAGTAAGATTCTGAAAGTTATACAGTTAAGCAAAATATTAAAGAACTCTGTTAAGAGGATTTCTCCCGTAAAATTGGAATCTTGTGAATCAGATTGCATAGTCTGAGATCTATTGTATAGATACCAGCCAGGGTCCCTGGCCTTCCCCAATCAATAGAAATTGGTCACAGGCCAGACAAAAAAAAACTCAGGCAAGGCTTTTTTTGGGCCCTTGTTAAAGGGATCAGGGAGGAGGTGAAACCAAGTAACAGGTTCCCTCTCTTGCCCCCTGAAGGCGGGCAAGCTGGTTCCTTATATGGGGTGTGGTGTTGCGCGCAGGGCCCATGTAGGGTACCCTGCTTTTTCTCCAGACATCCTGTTTTTCCTTCCAGCTCTTCAGAAGTGGCAGTTGGATTTTTGGGTCTTCTTGTATCTTTTGTCCATAATTTGCCCCAGTTGCACATGCATGCAGTTATTTTTAGTCCCATATAGTTTCTTTGTATTTTGTTGCTGGAAGAGATGTTTGTCCAGGTGCAAGCCCTGTAGCAAAGCATTCTAGGTCCCAGCCTGTCTCAGTATTTGTCCAATGAAACATTAAGTGAAACTTCTTGGGCCTATTCTCTGCATTCACCACCACCTTCCCAGTCCTGGTAATCCCCCAAATCCCATGATCCTTTGCCTCCCTCATCTCAGAGGGGCAGGGATCCATTGCTTCTAGATCCTGTTCCATTTTGCTTCCTCCAAGCTCTGGTCAAACCTAGGGCAGGCTTAGTGATGATCCCGAATATTCAACTAAACTTTGCCAGAGGGTGTTGGGGAAGGGATGACCCATCAGTCATTTCAATCACTTTGGTTGTTCTGCATTTGCTTAAGGAAGTGAGACCCAAACATTTCGAGGTAGAAGGAAGAATATTGCCATAAGTGAAGCAAGGTCCCCTAACCTCTTTATAGCTCATTATAAACACTGCTTAGAAATATAAACATGAAGGTGGGCGGATAAGTTGAAAGATGGGGACTGACATTCATGTACTACTGTAAATAAAACAGACAGCTAATGAGGACCTACTGTGTACTCTGTAACGCATACTCTGTAACGACCTATATGGGAAAAGAATCTTTAAAAGGGTGGATATATATCAATGTGTAACTGATTCACTTTGCTGTACACCTAAAATGAACACAGCATTGTAAATCAACTATATGCCAATAAAAATGTTAAAAAGAAAGAGATATAAACATTGTTACACAGGACTTAATTTTCCTCACTTTCCTTCCAAATCAGTGGTAATGTACCAGTCCCCAGTGCTCAATTTGGAGATTCAATGAACTCGTACATGGAAAACGAATTGCATCATAGTTACATCCTGAGCTCTTCTGAAGCTGTTAAGCCTCAATATATATGTTTTTAATATTAGTTGATGTGGATTTAATAGAAACCAAGTATCCTAGTTAATTAAACGTGTTGCTCAGAATATTTTCAAAGCTTAATTTAAAGTCATATTCAGTGGCTTTGGGCACCATTTTCATATTGCTGAAGTATTATCAGTTCATCTTGGATGAGTAATAAACACTAGGAAATAGACAGTGAAGACTGTGTGTGTTTCTCATTTCCCCAATACTAGCAAATTACAAAAGAAAACAAAAATAATGAATCTTCAGGGAGCTGTCTTCCTGGTAATCCATACAATTTCTTTCTCTCTCTTAAAGAATCCATAACAATGCTTCAATAAAGCAAGTCTGGAAAGCCCATTTACAGTGGCTGGACCCCTAGAGATTTTATGACTTTATACCTGCCCCAGTATAACTGGTAATGTTTGGAGATACTTTTGTTCATTACGATTGGGCAAGAGGTGGGTTGCTATGACACTGAGAGAGATGCTAGACATTCTAAATGCACAGGACAGTCTCTGTGACAAAGAAGTATCCTGGGCAAAATGGTAATGGGGCTGAGGTTGAGAAACCCTGCTGTCGGGAATCCATTTGTTGAGCGTAAGATGTCCTGGTTGTGTTAAGGGCAGCATCTACTAGAGAAAAGACGACTTCCTCTCCTGAAGTGTGGGCACGCTCCAGGGTCCGCAGCCACACACATTTGCAGATCCTTCAAGCAGTGGCCAAAGCCCAGCTTCCTTCACCAGCTTCCTCCACCAGCTTCCTCCGCTGTTCCTGAGCATGTTGATAACTCCTACCCCGGAGCCAGCACGCGTAGCGACAGACACTACAGAAGGTCCTCGCGTTATGATTTCTCACCTTTCCCATGTTGTGAAAGCAACACACAGTCAATAGAAAACTAAGAACTGTGATCTTTTCTCAGGCTAGCGATCTGCGGTAAGACCCTCTCTGGCGTCGGTGAGCAGCCCAGGGAGCCACGCCTCCCACCCCACCAAGAGGTAAACAATCCGTATGCTTGTTACTCTTCTGTACCAGGGCAAGCATGCTGTTTCCCACTGAAAACAGTATTTAATAAATTATATGAAAGAGTCAACATTTTATAAAATAGGCTTTGTGTTAGCTGACTTTTGCCCAACTGTAGGCTAGTATAAGTGTTCTTAGGCACCTTTAAATAGGCCAGGTAAGGCTAAGATGTTTAGTAGGTGAGATGTTTCAAATCCATTTAAAAACATTTAAAATTTTCAACTTACAACATTTTCAACTTACAATGAGTTGATTGGGGTATAAACCCATTGTAATTTGAGGAAGATCTGTAATGCAACGTGATGTAAATCAAACCTACATTATTAATCTTAATTAACCAAGATACATACGTGTCTAAATTTTTTTCAGCTTTATCTCTCCACTTATACCATAGGTACCTTCTCTTTCTGACCTAACAAGATAGCGTCTCCCCATGACCCAGCACGGAGCTAGCGTTAAATAAGGTTTCAGTGCATACTTGTTTGTTGATGGAATGGCATATACTTAACTGCAGGTGCTAATTCACTTAAATCTAAGGATATCTGCTGCCTTAAATAAAGCACAAAATCAAAATAATCCAGTCACAGTGGAAGATATTTAAACAAAACAAAAAAACTCCCCAAACTTGTGATTAGATTGAGAGACATAATCTCACAGCATTTGAAAACCTGGCAGAAGAAATCACTTATTCATTCATCAACACTTAGAGAACAACTACTAGGAGATTGCCTGTTGGGAACACAGAGAATAATGAATAGTTTTCCCGTGTGAGTCACAGGGTCGCAACAGATAAGAGGGCAAATAAACCACCAGATAGATGGAAGTATGATCATACATCAGTCAGTCAGTTCAGTTCAGTCGCTCAGTCGTGTCCGACTCTTTGCGACCCCATAGGTGGGTGCAAGTGTTGTGAGAGCCTAAGGGGGTGGGGTCTGCCCTTTGGATCTGGGAGACAGCTGATGTTATTAGGTAGAGAAGGATGGGCAGAAATGTTCCAAGTGAATAACAGCACAAAGGGACTATATTTTTGGCAGAGAAAAAAGAAAACAAAGATGAAGGAACATAAACACATGGCGAGGTCAGGCAGTTATTAGTCTGGTAAAATGGAACTGTCACATGAGTTGGGGTGGTGAGAAAGCTGAAATTATAAATTAAGGATGGCGAGTGAAGAGCCATATAGACCATGCCGACGGCTTTGGGTGTTTGTCTGTGTGTGTATGTGTGTGGTCAGTCTCTCAGTCATGTAGCCCACCAGGCTCCTCTGTCCATGGGATTCTCCAAGCAAGAATACCAGAGTGAGTTGCCATGCCCTCCTCCAGGGGATCTTCCCAACCCAGGGATCGAACCCATGTCACCTGCAGCTCCTGCATTGCAGGTGGGTTCTATACCACTGAGCCACTGGGGAAGCCCGGGTTTTTGTCTATAGTCAGTGTGGAAGAAGGGGAGCTCTCCTTCCACAGGTTCAAGGTCTTACAGGCAATGCTGGGGCAGTTTGCATCTGGAGAAAGCTTTGGAGGCTGGGGAGGGGTTTGTTGGATAAGGGAACTAAATTTCAATCAAGAAACATCAGCTTGTTTAAACAGACATCAAACCTGCAGGTTCAGAGGGTTCTGCACTCTATGTCATGGTAGACAGTCAGAGAGGGATAATGGAGACCTCAGAGCTGTCACCGGCCGAGCTTTCTTTCGCGAGCTCCTGTGCTTTCCTATGACAGGATGCATGCGGATGCCTGTCTGCTGCGAAGTGGGCTCAGCGATGAAGGGAAGCTGCAGAATCCATTCTCTGCTGTCAATCCCCTCCTGCTTTCTGTCTCCCCTTGATAAAATGAATAAAGCAAGCTAGAGCTATTGGGCTTCAAAAAGCTGCACGGAAATGTAGGCATGAATAACAAGATCGTAGATGTGCGTGAGACGTGGCATTCAACCTGCTCTGTCACTTGTAGGTGTTTGGGCTTGCTGCCAAGAACTCTGGTGATGTCAACTTTCCTCTCTTCAATGAGAAGAAAGTCCTCATTTCTTCTTTTACCTCCCTATCCTTCTTTGAAAAATTAGCAGTTTTAAAAAAAATTATAAAAATGATATATACTTATTAGTGGGCAACTTGACATGCCCAGAAAAAAGATAAAGAAATAATACAAATCACTCATATTCCTGACTTCCAGAGGCAATCAGTGTTCAGATTTGAGGGATACAGCATCATCTATTGCAGATGATGATCAAAGTTAATTTGATCATTTTGTATTTTACTGGAAACCCTATCACTACATAGGGTCTGTAGACTGGAAGGAAAGGAAACGGTATCCCTGCTATTAGAAGATGTTTTCCTACCTTTGTTCAGGTCACCTAACACCAGGTAGTGATGAGTTACCCCAATAAAACTTTCACTAACTCTCAGAGTGAGGCCTTTAGTACATCTTCAGAAATGATAATAAGGAAATGGATTGGCTGTGAAGTCACTGCTTTCACTCTTTGGTGAAAGAGTGTGAGTCCTTGGCTTTGAATTTAAGGTTCTGGGGTGGAACACAGTAACTTTTGAGGACCCGATGGCTGCCTGGTCACCATTTCATATAGTCATTGGTCAATAATGTCAAGTATCATAGGGCCATTTTATACCAATAGGGATTTTTTCTTCCTTTTTATTACAGCCTGAAGAGAAGGCACATGAAGAATTGATCTTCAGTTGTTAAATGGGATTCCTTTCACTCGGTCACTGATAGATTTGGGAGATCATGTTCCACCTATAACACCTGATGACTTCTGGAGCCATCTCTTTACTCATTCAGATCAAATTATTTCCCTGTTAGACACAAAATCACTGAGTGAGATCTGCTGGAATCAAGATGAGTTATTGTTCTCTTAGTTTATCTGCTGGGGAGACCTGTGGTTCAATCAATTACCAGTGGCTCTTAGAAACCTGGAGCTGCTCACTGCTGGGTGTGGGCAGCGCCTGGCATTGCAGTGGGGGCATCAACCTTCACAGCATGACTCATCAACCTTCACAGCATGACTCATAGAGCTTTCCCCCCACATGTACCTTCCTAACTTGATTTGTCTAAAATGCTTTGCTTTGGTGGAATAGGAAGCCCCATATTCAATGTGAAGAGGCATGAAAAAAAAGAAAAGATGCATAGAGAAGGCAGGAAGCAGCACTTCTGTGCCCATATTGTGTATCCACGGTGTCTTCTGACCCAGGTCTTTAATAATCAGGGAACTGAACTACAAATAATGCCTGGACATGGTCATGCAGTCCACGGGGTCACAAAGAGTCGGACACGACTGAGTGACTAAACAACAGCTCATTGTCAACTACAACATCCTAGCTCCCTGTTTGTCCGTGATTTTCTTACCCTTTCTTTCCTGATGTGCTGGCCCCTTTATCCCATCTGCTGGCTTTGTTCTCTGACTCTGGCTGTTCCACTGATCAGTGATTAGAATCCTCCTTGATACACTGAATCTGCAAATCTGGCTCTTTTTCTAGTCTGTCCATTTGTTCTGCACTGTTTGGTGGTATTAGATAGAGAACTGTTCACTCCAACCCTAAAATCCTATAGCTGGGTTCCAGGGATATTCTACCTCAAGCTCTAGGTTACCCACCCCCATCTCATAGAGCATCACTGGGGGAAATGACATGAGCAGGGTTTTTACCACTTCATTACTGGGCATTATCTCACCCTTCACTTAACCAGTGAAATTACCGGTCCACTCCTGGGGTCAGGCTCAGTAAGGAACAGGCACAGTTCACCCTCATTCATAGGAAAGAGGGCACAAGGGCACAGACAGAGGTTGTGAGTAATGGTGGGGAGGGAGATGCGGGATGTTCTCTCTGACTGCTTCTGTTGCTTCATTGAAATGGGAAGTTATCATCAGTTGGGCAAGAGGAAGGTGGAGGAGGTTTGGAGGCTTGAGGAAAGAGAAGGAATGAAACAGTCCTCTTGGAGAGCTGGGGAATAAAAAGTAGCATGACTCCTAGACAGCACGAAGGGTCACATTGAGATCTGTGCACATAAATTGAAAGTGAGATCAGTCAGCATGTTTCAGGGGGTTTTGTGTTTGTTTTAGCCAGGGTCATCTGTTTGATGCAGGTGCTGAATAGAGAGTCCCGTTGAACAAAAGATGGGATTTGAGGCAAAGTGATTATAATGATGCAACAAAGGGAAGAAGGGTCAAGACAGTTGAGGGTCAAGGAAGGGAGTAATTATTTTAAGCTGGGTTGGGGAAGGTATGAGAGTAGGTATTAAAAGAGAGACTACAGACATGCTAAGACCAGTGGCTTGCAAGAGGTAAGCACACAGGAAGTTGTGCCCTGAAATATGCTGCTTGGTACTCATATGATGGAAGTTTAATTATTGATAGTGTTGAAGTCCATAATGTATTGAATTGGAGGTGCTTTCATGATATTCAGGTTGAGATCACTGGAAGTGGTGAGCAAGATGGATCAGGAAGGTCAGGGCTGAAATATGGGGTTTGGTATTCAATGCAGGTGATGATTGAAACCATGGAGATGAGTAGTCAGATGTGTCCAGGAGACCAGAGAGGGAGAAAGTACTGACTTCTCTTGTCTGTTGGTCTGGAAAAGAGATCAGGCTTTTCTGTCATCACTGAGAAGCAGAAGTAAGACTGTCAAATGCCTTTGGAGGTGTCGCCATCTGTCCATGTGCATTAGTCCATGACTTCACGAAGATGGAGACCAGGTCCTCTCGGGCAGGGATCCTGGGGGAACTTACATGAATTATGGGTTTGGGGAGTGGAGTGAATGTCTAGTCTTTGGGCTCTAAGCTTTCATTTTCAAACTTCACTCTTTGCAAAGTTTCACCAAGAAGACTCAGTGGCTTTTCACCCTTCAAGAAATTACACACTTTATCAGCAAAATCACTCATTAAAATTGCCCATCCAGAAAGAGGAAAACCCCTGAGAAGCCTCAGATGTGACTTTCTGTTCCCTGGTGATGGAAAGCAAAGTGCTCTTTGGGCAAAGAGACCCAGTGAGAGTCTTGCAATTAGACAAGGCTTGAAGCACTAGAGATTTTTAGAATATTCTGTTGCAATAGAACTCAATTTTTTATTGATCTCCTTTAGGAAAAAAGCTAATTATTCTTTATTCTCTTGACTGAATTGCCAACAGTATGTTTTCTCAAGACTACTGCTTCCAAGTACATTTATAAGCATTGAACTTTCAGTTGAGTTTATTGTCTGCCTCAATACCAGAGAGCCTTGCATTTCTTAATCTTAAATGAAGTCACCAGTAAATGACACTCTTCTCATTGTTTTACCATTGCAGTGCTTGAAAGGAAGTGTGGCAACTTCGAGATGGGGCAAATGGCTGAGCCGAGCTTATGGGGATGAAACCCATGCCCTACAGCTTCTTCCCCAGTGACCCTCAAATATGCATGTGACTGAGAGTCACAAGGGGTCTCTTTAAAACAGTCCCCAGGGTTCCATTTCCAGAGAGTCTGGTTCAGCAAATCTGAAGTAGGTCCCCTGAATTTGCATTTCTTGTAAACTCACAGTCGATACCAATCCTGCTGCTCCGAGGACCACACTTTGAGAACTGCTGCATACACCACTCTAGGGGAGAATAGAACTTTCATCATCTTGTCTGCAGGGCTTAACCCTCAACAGAACCCTGAGGTTAGACACTAAATTCTTATATCCATGTGTATTAATTTACTCAGGCCACTATAATAAAGTAGCCCAGACTGGGGGGTTTTAACAACAGAAACTGATTGTCTCACAGTTCTGAAAATGGGAACGCTGAGATCAAGATGTGGGCAGGATTGCTTTCCTTTGAGGTCTCTTTCCTTGCCTTTTACAAGAGATGGATGTCTTTACCTTGTGTCTTCACGTGGTCTTTCCTCTGTTTGTGTCTCTTCTTATAAAGGCACCACTTGTTCAGTTCAGTTCAGTTCAGTTCAGTTCCGTCACTCAGTTGTGTCCGACTCTTTGTGTCCCCATGAATCGCAGCATGCCAGGCCTCCCTGTCCATCACAAACTCCTGGAGTTTACTCAAACTCATGGCCATCGAGTCGTTGATGCCATACAGCCATCTCATCCTCTGTTGTCCCCTTCTCCTCCTGCCCCCAATCCCTCCCAGCATCAGGGTCTTTTCCAATGAATCAACCTCATTTTAACTAAACTACTTCTATAAAGACCAGTCTCCAAATACAGTTACATTCTGGGATTCTAAGGGTGAAGACTTCAACATATGACTTTGGGGGCAAAATTTAGCCCATAACAGTACCCCTCTGTGGTGTTAGCTCCATGAAAACCAAACCTTTTTCACAAATGTTGCTGTGAAAGGGCAGACCTCTTGGTGATCTCTGCAGATTCTGGGGGGAAGGGTCACCTGGAAAGCTAAGAAGGGACCCGGGCTGTCTGAGCAGAGAGATGGACAGATTCAGCTTCATGCTGAAAAAATCCTTGTGGTCGGGTTCGGTTCTGGGGCTTCCAGCCCAACTTTCCTTTTTCTGAATTTTTATTGGAGTACAGTTGCTTTGCAGTGTTGTGTTAGTTTCCACTGTACAGCAAAGTGAATCAGCCATAGGCTTCATCTATCCCCTCATTTTTTGTTTTCCTTCCCATCTAGGTCACCACAGAGCATTGAATCGAGTTCCCTGTACGGTAGGTTCTCAATAGTGATCTATTTTATACCCAGCACCAATAGCGCATATATGTCAATCCCATCTCCCAATCCATCCCACCCAGCTCAGCTTTTCCTAAAGCTTGCCCTCCTCTCAGCCTGCACTTTGCTAGCTTCATCCACTCAGTTCATGTTTCCTAAGTGCCAGTCACAGGCCAGGCCATATTCTAGGAGCTAGGATGCCTCGGTGAACAAAGACACCCCTGCTCTCCTGAGGCTTACAGTCTGGGGGGGAGACAGACCATCAACAAGTCCATCAGTGGATGTGAGGTCAGAGAGTGGTACATATAGAGGAAAACAAGAGGATGGGGAGTGACAGAGGCTGAGAAATGACCCTCTGATGCTGTCCCTGTCATCTCATGAATCTGATGCTCTCTCTCATTTCCTCAGGTGAACCACAGTCTAAAGGATAAAAAATTCTATATATGGAAAAAACTTGAGCAGCTCAGATCTGAAAAAGTACAATAAAAATACAGAATGTGCTTTCAAGCTGAGGCCCTCATTCTCTTCCTCAGAATCTTCAAAGCCTTTATTTTATTTTTTATTTATTTATTTATTTATTTTTATTTTATTTATTTTTTCAGTGGGTTTTGTCATACATGACATGAATCAGCAATAGATTTACACGTATTCCCCATCCCGATCCCCCCTCCCACCTCCCTCTCCACCCGATTCCTCTGGGTCTTCCCAGTGCTCCATATATGGAATTTAGAAAGATGGTAACGACAACCCTATATGCAAAACAGAAAAAGAGACACAGAAGTACAGAACAGACTTTTGAACTCTGTGGGAGAAGGTGAGGGTGGGATGTTGCGAAAGAACAGCATGTATATTATCTATGGTGAAACAGATCACCAGCCCAGGTGGGATGCATGAGACAAAGCCTTTATTTTAAACTTGAAGTTAAAATCATTTGGGAAGGGTCCTCTTGGAGAATCCAGCTTCCCAGGTGGCGCTAGTGGTAAAGTGGTAAAGAATCCACCTGTCAAGGCAGGAGACGCAGGAGACACAGATTCAATCCCTGGGTCAGGAAGATCCCCTGGAGGAGGAAATGGCAACTCACTCCTGTTTTCTTGTCTGGAGAATCTCATGAACAGAGGAGCCTGGCTGCCTACAGTCCATAGGGTCACAAAGAGACAGACACAACTGAGCAACTGAGCCCTGTTGGAGAATCTAGTGAAATCTCTGAATGTTTTACCCAGGAAAAATGTACGTGAGTTTTTGCAGCAATTTCATGGATAGCTTTAGGGACTTTGCAGATTTTCTGAAGTCTTCTGTGGACTCAGATTAGGGACCTCTCTTTGTGGTCACATGAAGGATAATTGGAGCTACGACTTTTGAACATTTACTTGGTGAGCTGTGTGCCAAAGCCATTCAATGCTTTGTCTCATCTAATCCTCCTGAGAGAACCACCTATAACTATCATTATCCTGTAAGCCTATTAAAGATGAGGAAATTCAGGCTCTAATGTGAAAAACAATGTTGTAAAATAGTTAGTGATGGAACGAAAGTGTGATTCAAGGAGCCAGGAATCCTAGTCATAGTCATACATGGCCTCTGCTTTTTCTTCTTTAACTTTTTATCTTGAAATATGTACAGTTTTACAGAAGCGTAATAAAGATAGTACAGAAACATCTCATAAAACCTTCACTCAACTTCCCTAAAGTTAACATGTTGTATAACTGTGCTAGATTTATTGAAAACAAAACAAAACAACCAAACAAAAAACCAATGACACTGGTCAGCTTAATTAAGAAGACCAGAAGGGACTTTCCCCTGGCTGTCCAATGGTTAGGATGCCACACTTCCACTGTAGCTGGGGTAAGTTTGATCCCTGGTCGGGCAACTAAGATCCCGCATGCTCCATGGCATGGCCAAAAAATAAATAAATAGAAAAGAAAATGTATGACTGACTTAAAAAATAAAAAAAAGGAAGAAGAAGAAAACAAGGGAAACTTCCAGATAGTCACAGAATGTCAGGCACAATTGAATTGTCAGTTGAGTTCTCTGTGAAGTTTCACTGAGTGATGTCAGGATGTTGGGGACTCACCATGATGATTACATAATCATCAAGAGAAGTTTAAAGAGATTCGACGTGCTCGTTTGGAATTAGCAGAAGTTTCTAGAACTTGCCTCTTGACAGTACTATTTGGGAGCACAGGATACAAGAAACTTAGTGGTATCTGAGAGACAGAGAGAGCAATAGAATGTGAGAGAAGTTGTACGTGGTCCAGGATGGGGGCTCTGGAACAGGCTGTCTGGACTGAGTTTATTAATTCTGTAACTTTTGGCATGTTATTTATCATTTTAGTGATTCCATTTTCTCACCTATAAAAGAAGAAAAATGGTCCTACTTCAAATTCTTATTGAGATTAACTGAGTTAATATATATTGGAGGCACTTATAACAGTGCCTAGAATATAGTGGATTCTTAATAAATTTTAGTTTTGGTAATAATAATAATATAATAGATGTATGTAATATGAATTACCTAGAAATAATAATATAATACAGTATCAATAGCTTATCATGGACACTCTCAAAGTCCAGCATGAGTTCCTTTGTCATTTCTTTATATTTCTCTCTGGATCTCTGATAAGTCCACTGGAACAAACCTTGAATGGACACCCAAGGTGTCCACGGGTCCCTTGTTCATTGATCAACCCCTTCCCCTTCTTTTCCTTCACACTTCTCCTTTTGTCATCTAAGCTTTATTCTGCCATAACCACCAACTCTCGGGCCCTAGTATTAGCATACATTTTTCACCTTGGCGCATCGACAAGATAAACAGAAGTCTCTTTCATTGATTTTCTCTTGGAATGACTTTAAAATGTTATTAAATTAAAAGAAATTGTTTGCCTCAAATAAGGAGGTAATACACTGAAGGGCAGGAAGGGTGACCTTTTCACTCTATCCACTAGTATAATTTTCTGAGCTTTACAACCGTGGAGACCCACTCTGTCTCCCAGTTATTACACAGAGCTGAGTGGAAGGAGTTTTTGCATCAGTGCACCTTAAAATGTCAGGCAGGATGTAGCCACAGGGGAAGTGTAGCAAAGTCAAGGCTCTATCATCTTGACCCTGTTCTTCTGCACTCAGGGTGTGGGGTGTGCAGGCTTGGATTCTGAGACTCCTGGGCTCTGGTGGTGGGAAAATCCTGCCTCTGCTCTGTGGGAGGAAGAGAACCAACCTCCCTTAGAGAAGGAGCACCATTTCCTCCCCGATCCTGGGAGTTGCTGGTTCTCTCCATCTTCTTTTCCAATTTACTGTCTCCTCACTGAGGAAAGAATGCAATTTGTCCCCTTACTGTTTCTGGTAAGGCCCATGAAGGCTCTGAGATTTCTTCTTGCTTGCAAGCCAACAAGTTACCCTTCTATCCTTTCATAGGCGTGGGGAGGAGACACAAAATTCCTGGGTCAAAGACAAAAATCAAAGTCACTCAGTCGTGTCTGACTCTTTGCAGACTCCCTGGACTATACAGTCCATAGAATTCTCCAGGCCAGAATACTGGAGTGGGTAGCCTTTCCCTTCTCCAGGGGATCTTCAAAACCCAGGGATTGAACCCAGGTCTCCTGCATTGCAGGCAGATTCTTTACCAGCTGAGCCATCAGGGAAGCCCTAGGGTCAAAGCCCTAGGGTCAAAGACAGAAGACATAGGGACAGCAGACAGCATGTTCACACTGGTTTCTCTTGCCCCTAAAGACCCACGGGGGTGATTTGGTGATGGGTCCAGGGGAATGCTACCCATGTAATGGGCTTATCTCAGCTGGGGAATCCCAAGTTTAGTAAACACCCATACTAAATGCACTTCTAGCCCATGTGCCCAAACTTTTCCTGGAGGAGACATTATCTTCATTACCCTGGTCATGAAACAAATATTCCTTATTATTTAGAAGGAGATACTGTTTCTGTCTTCAAAGGCGATTTGCTATGCAGCCATCCTTTTAAGATACTCTGGAAATAAGCTGTTGAAGCCTTATCAGAAGATGTACTGACATGTAAGACACCCAGAGAGAATTGCTTTCCAACATTTTTTCAGGGCACTGCTGGCCAAGCAGATAATGATGGTCGCAGACTAGGGATTGTGCTGGTCTCCTGAATCAAGGACGAGCTCTCCAGAGAGCTGTAGTTGGATATGTCTGAGCATGATGGCAGAAACATATGTGTTAGGAAGTTCTTACTTCTTAGGTCTAACTTTGAGAATCATTGGCTTCTTACTGAGTATCTAAAACCTCCTGAACTTGGAGAAATGTGTATGACTCAGTCTGAGTTCATCTGTTCCATTTCAATTAATTCACACACCAACATCAGAGAGGCAAACTGAAGGTAAGGCTTGACTATTATGCAATCCGGAGAGATCCTTGACGTGAGCTCTGAAATCATTGCTTTCTGGCAGAATGACTCATCTAGAACAATTGGTCAGTCTTTGGAACATTACTGTTCCCATAAGGAGTTGTTTCAGATTCTTTTTTTCCTAATTGCCTCTCTTCTATGTAATTTTGTTATCACAGAAACAATCTATCTCATAATTTGTGGGCCACAATCACTTGCAAGATCAAGGTTTTCTTGTGCATCCAGATCCAATTTTTACCTCCTTTGGGATGACATCACCCATGTTGAGAATGCATAGTCTAGAAGATTCTTGTACAGTAAGTCCCCGACATACAAACCTTTAAGTTGTGAACTTTCAAGGGTGTGAACATGTATCCAGTTCCATCAAGGAGCCGGAACCTGTGTCATCAGCATCAGCTGTGAGTGACACTGCAACTTGTCTTCTGTCTCCTGTTGCTGACGATCCTGCAGCTCGACCGCCTCCCACCTCCTCTCCCTGCTCCAGTCAGTAACTCTTCTTGCCTCTTCACTTCATGTCAGCCCCTGGATGCCAGCTATTGTACAGTACTGCTGTACTTTTCAAGGTACCATTGTTGCCGTTGTTCACTCGCTCAGTCGTGTCTGACTCTTTGTGACCCCATGGACTGCATCATGCTAAGCTTCCCTGTCCATCACCATCTCCCAGAGCTTGCTCAAACTCACGTCCATTGAGTCGGTGATGCCATCCGATCATCTCATCCTCTGTCATCCCCTTCTCCACCTGCCTTCAGTCTTCCCCAGCATCAGGGTCTTTTCAAATGAGTCAGTTCTTCACATCAGGTGACCAAAGTATTGGAGCTTCAGCTTCAGCATCAGTCTTTCCAATGAATATTCAGGACTGATTCCCTTTAGGATTAACTAGGATTAACTGGTTTGATCTCCTTGCAGTCCAAGGAACTCTCAAGAGTCTTCTCCAACACCACAGGTCAAAAGCATCAATTCTTTGGCACTCAGCTTTCTTTATGATCCAACTCTCACATCCACACTTGACTACTGGAAAAACCATAGCTTTGACTATACAGAGTTTTGTTGGTAAAGTAATGTGTCTGCTTTTTAATATGCTGTCTATGTTGGTCATAGCTTTTCTTCCAAGGAGCAGCATCTTTTAATTTCATGAATGTAGTCACCATCTGCAGTGATTTTGGAGCCCCCCAAAATAAAGTCTGTCACTGTTTACACTGTTTCACCATCTCTTTCCTATGAAGTGATGGGAACGGATGCCATAATTTTCATTTTTTGAATGTTGAGTTTTAAGCCAGCTTTTTCACTGTCCTCTAGGCACTATACTGTAAGATTTAAAATGTTGTATTTTTTATGTTTGTTTTTCATGTATTATTTGTGTGAAAATTATTATAAACCCTTTACAGTACAGGACTATACAAGCTGATTGCTGTAGTTGGGCATCTAGGCTAACTGTGTTGGACTTACAAATTGGCTATATGAACTTGCTCTTGGAAAGGAACCCAATCGTATGTAAGAGACTTGCTGTACTAGTTAGGAAAGATATTAGTCGGGATCTTCTGAAAAGCAGATGCCAAGACAGGCTAAGCATACAAGGATTTTATTAGGAGAAATAATTGCATGAAAGTGCCTGGAGGGAGGGAAACAGATAATGCCGTTTTCTACGCTCAGGCCACAGAGGCCCTATTGAATGTGGAAGCTGAACATGGACCAAAGGTTAGTCATAGACGATCGGTGTTTGTAAATACCTGATCCTTGTACAGTCCTGCTGGCTCCCCTCTCCCTGAGTTCACATGTGGCACCACCAACCGCATAGAAAAGAACCGAAAGCCCTTCTGAAGGAATGGGTTGAGAGCAGAATCCAGAGCTTCTCAAGGCTGGAGGCTTCTTACAAGTGCCCCCAGGACCTTTTCCTGACTGCACTTAAACTTCTAAATGTTTCGACGATGCCAGCAGGGTTTTGTTAATGCACTAGAATTAGAAGATGGGGCCTCCCCTGACAGAAGAGATTCTCTGAATATGTCCAGGTGTTCACTCTTATTATGAAAGGAGAAACTTATAAATTTGCTGCTTTACAATTTCTCCTGCTTTTCCCCTCCATCCAGGAAAGAACCCTGTGCGGTTTGTTTCCCTGACGCTGGGACCTTCTTCTCCTCCACCAGAGTCAATTGAAATAAGAGAGCGAATCCTTTTGCACCTCTCACAGTACACATGGTTGACAGGAGAGCTGGGACTTAATGGAGTTTCCACCAGCACTTGCTAAATTCGCATGGAATTTATCTCACCTCATGAATCCTTCCTCTCTTCAATGTCATATATAAAAATATTTCTAACCTCATCAAAAAACTGCGAGTCCTTTTTCTGCCAGGTGGTCAATAATTTAGCACATGCTTCCTCAGCAGTTTCTAATCTGCCAAAGAAAAAATGCTCCAGAGCAAGCAGCCACTTAAATTTCATGACTTTTACACCATGGACCACCTTCCGACTCTCCCTAGTCTCCTGCGTTTCCTCACCTTAGTGACCTGTTATACCTTCAATAGTTTCTCGTAATGTTTAAACAATAATTCTGATTCCTTATCCCCTGGGACCAACTGTTTCCCCCCTGACCCACCCCACTAGTGTTGACCACTCTGTCAAGTCTGACTCTTTTGCAACCCCAAGGACTGTAGCCAGTGAGGCTCCTCTGTCCATGGAATTCTCCATGCAGGAGTACTGGAGTGGGTTGCCATTCCCTTCTTTACCATCTGAGTCAGCAGGGAACCACCCCTCTGCCCCGCCAATTATAGGATCCAAAATCATCAGCTTCCTGTTTCCGGTAATTCAAGAACAGTTTGCACGAGTGATCCTATGTCTGTCAACCCAACATTCTGAAGAAAACGAGTTTGGATCTGATGTGAGTTGGGGTCCTTTGCCCAGACTTATATCACTTACAGCCTTTTCTGAAGCAACACAACCTTAAAAAAAATTCTTTGCAGAATATCTACCATCTCTCAACGTAACTGTTAAAAATGTTAGTAATCTTTTCTCCACCAGTTCAGAATGGGAAAGAAATGTAGAGGATGGAGGGGACAAAGAACTGGGTCAGGCTCAGCCACCTTTGTCTCTGGTTAAGCCTAGAAATTCCACTTGCAAACAAAGACAGAGATGCTTTGACACTGCGTTTTCATGGGACATAAGGAACCAGGCCTCCAGAGTAGTGTTGGGTAGGAGGATGTGGCAGGGAGACCTGCTTCCTGGGATGGGGAAGGGGTGGGGGGGTTATACTAATTTCTTGAAAGATGCTAAAATTTCTAAGTACTCCAGCGCAGGGGATTCTCTGAGCTGAAAGGTGAAGTTACAACCTTCCCTTGGTATAAGATTCTCTTGCACATAAACAGGCAGTTCAGCAGCAGAAAATATCATATCAGTCCATGAATAAGCAATGCAGCAAAAACAGAACATCTGAGTAAGAGTAGTAAAAACACATGACATACATATTTTGCACTTATTATAATAATAAATCTAGGGCTGGCTGGCTTCTCGATTGGCACAGTAGCTCCACCCTGGACACTGTAGAGACGTGTGAGATTTCTTAGTGTTCCCATGTGGTTGCTGTTCGGTCACTAAGTCATGCCCGACTCTTTGTGACCCCATGGACTGCAACATGCCAGGCTTCCTGGCCCTTCACCATCTCCCGGAATTTGCTCAAACTCCCGTCCACTGAGTCAGTGATGCCATCCAACCGTCTCATTCTTTGTCGTCCTCTTCTCCTTTTGCCCTCAAATTTCCCAGCATTAGTGTCTTTTCCAATGAGTTGGCTCTTTGCATCAGGTGGCCAAAGTATTGGAGCTTCAGTTTCAGCATCAGTCCTTCCAATGAATCTTCAGGGTTGGTTTTTAGGATTGACTGGTTTGATCTTCTTGCAGTCCAAAGGGCTCTCAAGCGTCTTCTCTCATAATGGTGCCAAATGGGCAGCTCATCCTCAGTTGTTAGCTCTTCATATGATTGTGCCCCTTAAAGTGGGAATTAGGCAAGAGGCCAGCACAGTAAGAGAGAGTAAGCAGTGAGTAAGAGAGCAAGTGAGACAGGGTTCTTCTTGTGACCCTCTCTTATATCAGAGAAAAAAATCTTCTCCAGAAGCTCCCCTATGGATGTCACCCTACAGCTCGCTGATCTGAACTGAGCTATGACCCCAGATCAATCATGGACAGAGGGCAAGGGGTCTGATGCTTGATGAGGCTCCATCACAGTTCAACTCCTGAGACCTGGCACATGGCCACCCGAACAAAACTGAGCATTTTCAGCAAAGAGGACATGGAAACAAACAAGAGTATTGGCTGTGATCATAAAGGCAGTGAGCTCTCTTCAGTTTAATTCAGTTCAGTTCAGTTGCTCACTTGTGTCCGACTCTTTGCGACCCCATGAATCGTAGCACACCAGGCCTCCCTGTCCATCACAGCCTCCCGGAGTTTACTCAAGCTCATGCCCATCAAGTCGGTGATGCCATCCAGCCATCTCATCCTCTGTCGTCCCCTTCTCCTCCTGCCTCCAATCCCTCCCAGAATCAGGGTCTTTCCAATGAGTCAACTCTTCGCATCAGGTGGCCAAAGTATTGGAGTTTCAGCTTCAGCATCAGTCCATCCAATGAACACCCAGGACTGATCTCCTTCAGGATGGACTGGTTGGATCTCCTTGCAGTCCAAGGGACTCTCAAGAGTCTTCTCCAACACCACAGTTCAAAAGCATCAATTTTTCGGCGCTCAGCTTTCTTCACAGTCCAACTCTCACATCCATACATGACCACTGGAAAAAACATAGCCTTGACCAGACGGACCTTTGTTGGCAAAGTAATGTCTCTGCTTTTTAAAGAGGACATAGAAACAAACAACAGTGTTGGCTGTGATAAAAAAGGCAGTGAGCTCTCTTAACCTTTGTTAATGTTTTGAAATGACACCTAAATAAAAGGACTTTGGGGATTATCTAGTTAAAAGTCTTGAATGCCCATCCAAAAGAAAATCATTGCACTGATCTTAATGATAACACATATCATTCTGTAGAAAAACAAGGACTTCCTTAGTGGTTCAGGAGTTAAGACTGTGCTTCTAGTTTTGGAGACACAGGTTTGGTCTCTGGTCCAGGAACTAAGATCCACATGCTATACAGTCAAACAAGCAAACAAACAAACAAAAACACACCATAAGCTAAGAAGCAATAAGGACCCAACCTTTACCTTCATTTCCCCAGTGTCTTTGATTGTGTTTGGCACAGCATGCAACACACCCAGATGTTTTAAGCTCAAATTAATGGAGTGAATCTTCATGGATTAAGTGAGCAAACTTAAGACCCATAGAAGAGAAATGACAAGTCCAAGGTCACTCAGCTAGTCTTCCTGGAGGCAGAGCCACAATCTGGTTCTTCTGACCTGTGGTTTGACTCATTTTCCCATTTTCATGTGCTACTTGTTCAAAGAAGGTATGGGAAGACCTCAGGGGGATCCTGAAAACCAATCGCTCAGGAAAAACTGAGGGTACTTCTGTCACTAAGATCACAAGTGGAGCTTGAGGGTGAATCAAACCCTTCTTTTTGATACTTTTTAATGATTTTTCCAGGATGTGTGAACCCTTCGTGGGTTCTCCTAAACCAGGGGGTACTGGATGAGGGGTGAGAAAGACCCTTCACACAGTCCTTCATCTATTCCAAATTGTACCCTGATGGCAGAATGATATTTATTTATTTTGGAGTGCATTTATTGTATTTTTATTGATGTATAGTTGATTTACAGCATTAAGATAGCTTCAGGTGTACAACATAGCAATTTAATATTTTTATACATTACATTACACTTAAACTTACTACAAAATAGGTGTTATATCGCATCTTCTTTATCCATTCATTTGTTGATGGGCACTTTAGGGTGCTTCCATATCCTGGCCATTGAAAATGATGGTGCTGCGAACATTTATTTTATGAGACTGCTGGCAATTAGCATTTTTAAGATGCCATCATCAACACAGCCTGAAACAGGAGAAGTTTATGGGGGATAATTTCAGATTGTCATTTGTTTTCTTTATTACAAAACAACAGTAGAAAACAACTCCCTTTGGCTACCTTGTAGAAACACCGGTAACCCTTCATCTCTGGGTAGAAACTTTCATGGAGAAACCCTTTTCCTATCCCTGTCCACATTCAGCCCTGTCAACTGAAAAAGAAAAAAAAAAAAAAGCAGAACCTAAAAGTCGAGAATCACGTTTTAATTGGCAGATATTCTGAGGACTTCAAGCCTGGGACACAGCATCTCAGATAATGCTGAGAGACTGTTCAAAAGAGGCAGTGGGGTTGGGGTGGGGTGCAGTAAGATAGGATATATAGGAGCTTTTGCAACAACAAAAAAACAGGTAGTCAGAACATCAAACGATTACTATTAATTAAAGAAAACTGGACATCTCAAGTTAGTGAATTTGTTTTTCTGTGCGTGTGCTAAGTCGCTTCAGTCGTGTCCGACTCTTTGCGACCCCATGGACTATAGCCCTCCAGGCTCCTCTGTCCGTGGGATTCTCCAGGCAAGAAGACTGGAGTGGATTGCCGTTTCCAACTCCAGGGGAATCTTCCCGATTCAGGGATCAAACTGACGTCTCTTACATCTCCTGCATTGGCAGGTGAGTTCTTTACTACTAGTGCCATCTGGCAAGCCCTAGGAAGATGCAAGAGTCTGGGCTCACGGAAATCATTCCTTTGACCTGTCCCTCATCTATCTGGGCTAGAATTCTGTGCTTTCCCATCCTGAGTCTCCTCAGGGTGCCCGGCAACCCAGTGGGGAGTAGGGGACTGCTGACTGCTAAATGGCAGGCATTCTTTCTCCATCCTGAGTTCCCTCTGGGCTTACCTTCAGGGCAGCTGTAATGTTATGGCAACGTCCTCTGTTTACTGACGTGGCAGGCAATATTTTTTATTCACAGCACCCACCCCTTGGAGTGGATTGTCTTCTGTGTGACTCCCAGACTAGCCTGATCAGAGCAGAGGCCTTGCAAGACTCATCACTCCCCTCTTGTTTTTACTTAGTTCTTCTTGGAAATTCGTGGTGACTGATGGGTGCGATGATGCTATTGGAGTCAGGGTATGGAATAGGATCTGGGCTCCTGGGGGGAGGGGTGGGGGTGGAGCTAACTTATAAAGAGGACTGAGGACCCAAGTCTTTGGTCTACCTTTGCATCTGAATAATTAACTGTAAGATACATTCCACTCTTGTTTCCAGTAAGGGGTTAGCTAATTAAAAACACATTGCAAGTGAACGGATACCACTAGCTGTATTCTGCTCAAAGCTGGGCTTTTGTGCCCTGGGAGAACCAGCGTTCACCACCTTTTCCAAAGCCTGTGATGGGCTTTATGTCTCTTCTCCACATCTTCCGTGTGTCATCTTTCTCCTGGCGTTGGTGCAACCAAGCTGCCGCCTTTGCTGGGAACACCAGGCACCCAGGGTCCTCTTGCTATGCCCCCTGCACTAAACATTCCAGGCTGGCCGCATCGGGGCCCCTCCCCTCCAGGCCCTTCCTGCTGCAGGTGCACCCATAAACTGTAGGCACAGGCCCCTGGACCCTAGAAAGGAAGGACATTATCTCACTTCAGAAGCCTTCCTTGTCCTACCTGTGGCCCTGAGTTGTGAGTTCTGCTCTGACCTTACCAGTACAGACTCATGAAAAACTGGAAAACTATTTCATTTGTTTTTCATGTGAGTGCTCTCAAACTGTCAAATGAACAAATACTCTCAACCCTTTTGAGTCGCATCAGTTCAGTTCAGTTTAGTCACTCAGTCGTGTTTGACTTTTTATGACTCCATGGGCTGCAGCACGCCAGGCCTTCCTGTCCATCACCAGCTCCTGGAGTTTACCCAAACTCATGTCCATTGAGTCGGTGATGCCATCCAACCATCTCATCCTCTGTCGTCCCCTTCTCTGCCTGCCCTCAATCTTTCCCGGCATCAGGGTCTTTTCAAATGAGTCAGCTCTTAGCATCAGGTGGACAAAGTATTGGAGTTTCAGCTTCAACATCAGTCCTTCCAATGAACACCCAGGACTGATTTCCTTTAGAATGGACTGGTTGGATCTCCTTGGAGTCCAAGGGATTCTTAAGAGTCTTCCCCAAAACCACAGTTCAAAAGCATCAATTCTTTGGCACAGCAGAGAGTGCTGATTCAGCATCCAAACAAGCGGCTGGGGCAATGTGCACCCCTGGGTCCAGGAAAGGTTTCCTGGCAGTAGGCAGCTTGGAGCTGGCAAGGCACCCTGGACTGGAGCTGGGTGGGGAAAGCTGGCGCCGGGTATATGAGGGTATTCCCCTCCGGATGCCCAGTTTGCACTTGTCAGAAATGAGAAAACAATTTACCCCATAAAAGCTTAAAAAAAAAAAAACCCTACACATAACAATTGCTGTAGAAGAAAAATAGTTTCCAGAGCCACGCAGTCCTGCGTCCCCAGCCCCTCTCAGGTGCAGACTGTTTCACAGGCCAGTTCCTTCACACCTTTAAGGAACAGGGAATTCTCAGATGATATAAACTGTTCTAGTGCATGGAAAAAGAGGACATACTCCAAACTGATTTTCTAAAACCAGGATAACATTGATAAGAGAATCTGACAAAGCGTTGCTAAAACACATATATACACATTCAACTAGCTTATGACTATGTATTTAGTTTAAAACCCCAAAATTCCAAAGTAAAAAACCTATGCCTAGGATCAAACAGCATATAAGCAGATTAACATACTTCATCAAAGAATGGATCATTTGCAGAGATGTGGATGGAGCTAGAGTCTGTCATACAGAGTGAAGTAAGTCAGAAAGAGAAAACAAAAATCGTGTATTAACACAGATATGTGGAATCTAAAAAAATGGTACATATGAACACATCGGCAGCACAGGAGTAGGGACACAGACATAGGGAACGGACATGTGGACATGGGGGAGGGGAGGGTGGGATGAATTGGGATGTTAGGACTGACATATATACACCGCCATGGGTAAAACATAGCTGGTGGGAACCTGCTATGAGGCACAAGGAGCTTGGCTTGGGGCTCTGATGACCTAGAGGGGTGGGTTGGGGGGGTGAGGTCCAAGAGGGAGGGGACACATGTACACGCATAGCAGAGTCACTTCATTGTACAGAAGAGGCTAACACAGTATTATAAGGCAATTATACTCCAATAAAAAGAGAGAAAGTCTTACCAAAGTTGAAAACAAAAAGGAATGTTAAGGGTTGAATATTGTTAAACACATCAACATTGTTCAACACATCAACATGTCACGTTCACACTAGTACCTTGGGTGAGGGTTGGTCAGGCCAGATGAAGGTCACGAGAGAGAGAAACCAGAAAGAGTTTGTGTTTTGCTCCTTACAGGACCCTGCCGAGAGCCTTACAAGAATCTAAAACTTAAAAAGAATTTTAAAATCTAATAAAAGAATATATGTGTATATATATGTGTACATATATAATCACTTTGTTGTACACCTGAAACTAACACAACACTATATATCAGTATATTTTCAATAAA
Organism: Cervus canadensis; assembly: GCF_019320065.1. Taxonomy (NCBI): domain Eukaryota; kingdom Metazoa; phylum Chordata; class Mammalia; order Artiodactyla; family Cervidae; genus Cervus; species Cervus canadensis. The sequence goes on along the minus strand of NC_057416.1, from coordinate 33,354,575 downwards.
TTAAGGGAAAAAAAACAGCATTTAAATAACTATGTTATGTAAGTAAAAGAAAATAATAACACATCATTTCAACAAATCTTCACAGATATTAATATTTAATAAAATATAATACCTTTACTGATTAAAAAAGTAGACTTCATAAAAAGGAATAAAAGGATTAAGAAAAAGTTATTAATAAAATTTAAACATAATTTTGACATGACTTTTTGTTATATAAAACCAGCATCAGACTTGGTGAAAAGATTAATAGAGTTCTTATTAAAGTTAGAAACAAGATAAAGATGTCTATTATCAACACATATTGAGTAATATTCTGAAGAATTATCCGATATATGGAGAAGAGAGAAAAGAATTAGTCTGAATATTAGAGAGAAAGTTACTTTTGTACATAATGTGACCGTACCCATGGAAAATGCAGGATAACTATTAAAATGTCAAAAGTGATAAAATTTAATAAGGAGGTCAGTTATAAAATTAATATACCAACACATCTATATCACCAATCAGTTATCAGGTATAACTGACAAACAGGGTGTTATTTGAAGTGACAAAATCAAATATAGGAGAAATATGGAGGAATTAATCTAATGACAAATATATAGAACCAAGGGCTTCCCTGGTGGCTCAGAAGGTAAAGAGTCCACTTGCAATGCAGGAAACCAGGGTCCAATCTCTGGGTTAGGAAGATCCCCTGGAGAAGGGAATGGCTACCCACTCCAGTATTCTTGCCTGGAGAACTCCATGGACAGAGGACCCTGGTGGGCTACAGTCCATGGGGTCGCAGAGTCTGACACGGTTGAGTGACTGACACTTGTCAACCCTAATCTCCCGACTCATCCCACCCCTCCATGTCCACATGTCCGTTCCCTACACCTGCATCTCTAGTCCCGCCCTGCAAATAGGTTCATCTGTACCCTTTTCCTAGATTCCACACGTATGCGTTAATATACATTATTTGATTTTCTCTTTCTGATTTACTTCACTCTGTCTGATAGACTCTCTCTCCCCTCCTGCTATCAGTCAAGAATGTATTGCCCCAGGAAACAAGATATTGCCCATACAAGCAGGCTTCACCTCGGTGCCAAAACACACCACATTCTGGAGCCCGTGATCTTGCTCAGCTGACCCTGGAGTCTGGCAGCTGAGGTTGCCTGGGACTCCCGAGCCCAGCCCCCTCCCCATCCTCCCTCCCAGGCCCTGCTTTTCACTGTCCCCATCCGTCCCTTTCAGCATCCTCTCTGCTCCTTCCTTCCCACAGTGACAGGCACTTCTGCTTTCGCCTTGCACGGGGGCCTTCCTTCCCGGCAGAGCTCGACAGTCAGTCCAAGTGCAGACAAACAGGTCACTTTTCTTAAAAGCCAGACCATGTTGCCATCTTCAGAGAATCCCAGCGTGTGCGTCATAGTCTCCCAGATTCACAGGCCTCCTTCTGATCCACATGGAGGTGTCTGAGCTCCTCTCCCCAAGGCTCCTTTGCTGTCACTAGCCCTCCAGCCTCTGGAAAGACCACTGCGTCAAAGCCCCTCTCAGGCTCCTTTCTGCCTTCCCAGTGTTCTTCTCTCCCCAGTGATGTGTTTCATGATTTTCCCATCTGATTCTTTAAGGATCACTAAATCAGTGCCAGGCAGGGTTCAACAGTCACAGGGCTGTGACAGAAGAGGGAAGAAGAAAAGGTTCACTTCTGAGACTTTTTTTTTTTTGCCGTAGCACTTGGCAAGTGAGATCTTAGTTCCCCAACCAGGGCTTGAACCTGCGACCCCTGCATTGGAAGCGCAGAATCTTAACCACTGGAGCATGGGGGAAGTCACAAAGCTTCATTTCTAAAACAGACATTCTGGTGCACTAGGAGGACAGGCATTACTGTCCTTAGTACAGAAGAAGCCTTTTTCTTATGGAAAAGTCTGGGTTTGTTTTGCTTTTGTTGTATTTTTCTGATGCTCTGTCTCCATAGATATTTTCTGACTTCAGAGCAGGGGTGCTGGTTGTGCTGCTTTGCTTGAGGTGGGGGAAGTGGCGTGTGTGTGTGTGTTTGTGGGTGGTGTGTGTGGTAGGGGGCTGAAAATCTGATTAGCAATTCCTCTGCACCAAAGTCAGCGGATTTGCCCCGTGGCGACTGGCTCTCGCTGCCAGGGGCGGGCTGGGCCTCTGGTGGGGTGACTGCAGGACGCCGGGCCCCCTGCTTTGGTTTCCAAATGGGATCCTCCCCAGGGCAGCCACGCTGCTGCCTATCGTCAGTCTCTCCGGCCGCATCCTTTACAGATAAGGGAGCTGCAGCTCCTCCATATGGGCCATTCATGGTGCAGCTGCCCCGGCAGACCAGCGCTCTCGGGGCTGAGGGAAAGGCCTGGCACAGAAAGACTGCACACTGTTTGTTTGCCAGGCTCCCTGGGGCTTAAGTACGCACTGATGGAAGCCCAACAGAACGTCTGAGAACTCTGGCCTGCTGCAGACCAGATCCGCCCGCTCTGAACCTGAGGTCTCAGCATCCCACGCCATCCTCCTTGGGCAGCAAGTGCTCTGCTGTTTAATTGGGGTGTGACGTACACGTGGCCTCTGGACCAAGCCTGAGTGGGAACGCCCTCTTCACTTCACAGCAGCACGGACTGGGGCAAGTGGATGGGTTTTTCTGCATCTCAGTTTCTGCATTTGTAAATCGAGGATGCTAATACTCATCTTGGAGGGTTGTTACTGTGACGCGTCGAGAAAGTATATATAAAGGAGTGAGGGGATGGAAGGGAGGTCCAAGAGGGAAAGGATATGGGACTTTCCCATAGAAAGATGGTAAAGAATCTGCCTGCAATGCAGGAGACCTGGGTTCGATCCCTGGGTTGGGAAGATCTCCTGGAGAAGGGAGTGGCAACCCACTCCAGTATTCTTGCCTGGAGAATCCCATGGACAGAGGAGCCTGGTGGGCTATTGTTTGTGGGGTCGAAGAGTGGGACACGACTGAGCAATTAACTACTACACTACTATAGCTGATTTCACTTCATTGGACAGCAGAAACTATCACAATAATGTAAAGCGATTATCCTCCAACTTTAATAAAAGACTTTGTATGGGGCCTGGTAAAAAGGGCCTGGGCTCTGCAATCAGACACACCTAGGCTGTAATCTCCGCTTTAACACCTACCGGTGGTGCACCTGGGTCTTGGAAAAGACCTAACATCTTAAAACCCTAAGGGATGGGGTGGGGAGGGAGGTGGGAGGGGGGTTCAGGATGGGGAACACATGTACACCCATGGCTGATTCATGTCAGCATTTGGCAAAAACCACTAAGATATTGTAAAGTAATTAGCCTCCAATTAAAATAAATTATTTTAAAAAACACACCTCAGTTTATGCATCTGCATAATGGCTCAATGATCATCTCCTAATCGGTTGTTATTAGAATTAAGTGACAATCCATGAACCTAGGAAAACCTCTCGCAGGTATCAGAGGCGTGAGGGCGCTGGCTTCCCTTCTCTGGGGGGCCACGGATCACGTTCACTTATCTGGCGCCTGCGTAGGGAGTGGTTTTCCTGTCACCATCGCCAATTTATCCAGGCCGGCAAGGACTGGTCTGTCATGAGCTTGCTGAGTTCACCCATCCAGCTCATTCTTGCAGTCTGGAATGGATTTTCCGCCTGAGGTGGCAAGAAGAAGAGGTGCGTGAACGTGGAACTTTCTACTTATACAAAGATGGTTAACCAACCACACCCCCCCCTCCCCGCAAAAGGCCCAAGCTCAGGATGGTGATGCGTGGTTGAGTCACAGGTTTGCCTCATTCCTTCCAGGCCGCTGCCATGAGCTCAAAAGAGATCGGATAAAAGTCATTTCCCTTTGTTTAAAAATATGGGGTTGAAGCTGTCGAATATCAAACAGCATTTAAGCTATTCCTGAGGGAAGAGGCATTTGATGAGGGAAGAAAAAGAATCAAACGGCAGGGAAAACAAAGGAAAACTGAGGGTGGGAGAGGCGACGGAAACAGAACGAGTTAGGGTCCCCGGAGGCAGAGAAACTGGCGCAGCGGCAGAAGTGCAATGACAGGACGGGACAGAAGAAGGAGGGGGGTCAGGTGACTGAGTGTCCTCTTCTAGCTTCTTAGATGACGGGCTCAAAACTGGAGACAGACCACCTAGGAAGGGCCTCGCCATCACAAGTCTGTCGGGCTTCCCCGAGGGTCCGTCCCGCGCCTGCGCAGACGAAGCCTGGTGGGTTGAGGGGTCCCAGGTGTCTTCGTGCGGCTGATGTAGGTTGAGTGTAAGAAAGATACAAGGTAAATTCCGAGACTAAACCTCAAAGCAGATGGCACAGCTGGAGCATCGTGCTCGAGGAAGGAGTCTGGTGATGATGAAAGTCAGTTCAGCGAGGAATCCTTTGGGGGCATCCCAGGCCTGTCCGTGGTCAAGGTCAGAGCTCTGACAGCACAGGGCACCTTGAAGCCTTTCTGAACTGTGATTAACGTCTGATGCTTCAGCGTACCCGAGATTCAGCATCTGGACAAAGAGAGGAATTGCTGCTTATATTTTTCAGATGGGAAAAGCAAGTTTTGGCATTATTAGAATCATAATCTTAGAAATGAAAGGAATCTTGGTTGTATATGTTACGCAAGGGATTTGCAATGGCTTACCGTAAACAGAGAGACCCATACACACTGAAGCTGTTAACACAGCGTGAAAAGGTAAAAGGGACAGAGCAAGACAGAGAGAGAGATAAACAAACCCAAACCCCAAACTCCTTTTTTAAATCGGCAGCAACTGGAGCTCCATGCTTCCTAGCAACCAAGAAAAGGAAAACAAGTGACCTCAAGATCACCTAATCCAACCCCATCATTTTATGGATGAGGAAATAAAGGTCTATATTATTTTTAAAAGCTTTTCATCAATGAAATGTGTTTCTGGAGTTTCTGTAGCTAAGCATGGAATTATTTCCACTGTAATGTTGCAGATTGATTTTTTTTTTTTTCAAATGGGCTTTTTTGTGAGGCATTGCTGACCTCCCAGAAACCAATTACACACCAGGGCAGCACAGAATGCAACATGAAAAGTTAACCTTCAAGGAGCTAAAACAGTTCACACAACAAGAAAACAATCCCTTTATGGGAGTGCCATTCTCCCGGCTATCTGCAAGCCACATATTCTGGACACTCTCTCCACTCCTCTTCAGTTAAATTACCCCCAAGCCTTCAATCCTTTTCTCATCTTCACTGTGCTGTCCTGACCTCACCCCAGTTTTCCACTCCGGCTTGTGGTTGCTGGGCTTCAGGCAAAGTGGGAGGGGCCCCACGGAAACCCAGCCTGGATGGTGATTATTTGCTGAAATTTGCCCCAGGAGTTAGGCAGTCAATTTAGCAGAGCATCAGGCAAGGAAGTGATGCGCCTTAGAGAACAACCCCTGCCACCTAGTACCGGGTGTAGCGAGCAGGTTTTGAGAGGCAACAATCAAAATGATGGAGCCCTGGAGCCTCCAGGACAGGAGAGAGAAAAATGCTATCAGAGGGGCCCTGTTGTGTCTCTGAAGCGATTGGACTCAAGGCTCCATCATGAAGTCTACCCCCATGAGTCTCCCTACCCAAGGCACAGTATCTGATCTGTTCCACCTCACCTGCTTCTTGTCCCAGCTGATATGGCAGCAACTGTCTCTGTGTGGATCACAGACACCTCCCACAGGTACAGTTTGGCAGCATCTCACATCACCCCTTGCTTCCCATTTCAGGGCATCTCTGCTCAGTCCATTGCATCTGTGACCTGCAGAGTAAGAACCTTTGATTAGGGGGTGATGGGGGCGATTTACAGCCCTTCTGGGCTTCTCTGCTGGCTCAGATGGTAAGGAATCCGCCTGCAATGCAGGAGACCTGGATTCAATCCCTGTGTCAGGAAGATCCCCTGGAGAAGGGAATGGCAACCCACTTGAGTATTCTTGCCTGGAGAATTCCACAGACAGAGGAGCCTGGTGGGCTAGTGTCCATAGAGACGTGAAGAGTTGGACACGACTGAGAGGCTAACACAGCCCTTCTTGGTGGATGGCCCTCAGGACAAGTTACGTTTAATGGATGGCTATTTCATCAGTGTCTTTTGGATGGTGTCTCCCAGTCTTATTTCATTCTCCATGCTCCTATCCCCTGCTCCTGGAAGTTCCCTGGTGAATGGAAAGTTGAAAGACTTTGCTTTGGTCTCAGTTTCCTAGGGAACTTAGACTGAAGAACCTGGGCTTAGACAGATGCTTACCTTCTGGGACAACTCTCCTGCTTAGACCAGGATTTCTGGCAAGGCTCACTGAGAGAGTAAGTTAGATTCTAGGATTGATTTGACTTTTCATTTTGATTTTGGCCACCTAGAGTGGCCAGTTAGATCAAGTTAGATTCTGAGAAAGTAAGTTAGAATCTAGGATTGATTTGATTTTTCATTTTGATTTTGTCCACCTAGACTTGACTTTCCCTTTTGGAGAAAGAAAACTTGATTTTTTTTGGTCAGTTATCCCTTTACCACCTCTGATTATGCAGGCCCAGTGTTCATTCCCAGTCCAGCTTAAGGAGTACATGGGTGGTTTGTTTCCAGCTAATCAGAGCATTGTATACCCACTGGCCAATGGCTGATGCAGGATGGTAGGGTGATCCAAACTGAGCCAATGTGACATGATAAAAACTTTTGCTAGGACTACGATAAGAGGCATATTTTCTTTTCCACTGTACTTGAAGGCTTGAATCTAGAAAATGTGATAATAGGGCTGTTACAGCCACCTTGCCAACCCAAAGGAGAGGCTGTCTCACGACAGATACAATACAGGGGAAGCAGAGCTCAGAGAAATCGGGACCTGGAGACATAGTTTGACCACACTCTTCCCTCCCATCAAGCAATGGCTGGGATCCTCGACTTTTCATTTATTTCAGCCAACATGTTTCCTTTTTGCATAAACCAGTTGTTGCTTGTTTGGTTGTTAATTGTTCATTTGCAAACCAAAGAATCTTGACAGATTTAAGGGTACAGATTTGCCACTAGTAGGTAAGTCTTCATGATGTAAGGCATAGGATATTGACTACACACAATACCAGATACCAAATTTCAAACTTGCTGAGAGACTAGATCTTGACTATTCCTACTATAAGACAGAAATGATAATTATGTGACATGATAGAGGTGTTAGTAACACTAAGATGGTGACCATCTTGCAATGTATAAAAGTATCACATCAACTCATCCTTAAACAGAGTTACATTGCAAATATCTTTCTGTTTTTTTAAAAAAGAACCTTGACTGATACATGAAGGTCCGTCTGCCTCCAGTTCCTTGTTTTTGCAGTCCGTTTTGGTTGTCACTCTAGATTGTGTTCTAAAATTTATGTGTATTAAATGTTGAAGATAAAAAAATGAATAACTTCAAAATAGCTATCAATCAAACTCCCAACTTTTGCCACCCAGTTTAAGAAAGAAAACATGACTTTTTCAAGTTCTCTGTCACCTCTCCTAGATCCTACATCCTCCTCTACACCTTCAGAAGTAGCAACTATGCTGAATGTTGATGAATGTATTATATGTTTATATCTCTAAATAACATATAGTGGCTTTGCATGATTTTTAGCTTTATATAAATGCAGTCATGTGTATGTATTCTTCCTTGACTTGCTTTTTAAATTCAACTCTGTAGAGGTGATCTCTGACTTACAATGGTTTGACTTAGGATTTTTCAAGTTTAAGATGGTTTGAAAGCACTATGCTTTCAGTAGAAACTGCACTTCAAATTTTGATCTTTGTTTGGGCTAGGGATATGCAGTATGATCCCTTTAAGATGGAGAGCAGCAGCAAAGAACCATATTTCCTAATCAACCATGCAGTCAAGAAGGTAAACACCTGATACACTTACCACCATTCATTCTCACTTTTGATAAATCACGTGAGATGTTCAACACTTTATTGTAAAATTGGCTTTGAGTTAGATGATTTTACCTAACTGTAAGCTAATGCACGCTTGAGTAGGCTAGATGTTCAATAGGTTAGGCGTATTAAATGCATTTTTTACTTATGTTATTTACATCTGAAGATGGGTTTATGAGAAAATAACCCCTTTTGGGGCTTCCAGGAGCAGCAGGTGGCGCTAGTGGTAAATAACCCACCTTTCAATGCAGGAGACTAAGAGATGCAAGTTCGATCCCTGAATCCAGAAGATCCCCTGAAGGAAGTCATGGCAACTTACACCAGCGTTCTTGCCCAGAGAATCTCATGGACAGAAGAGCCTGGTGGGGTACAGTCTATGGGGTCACAAAGAGTTGGACATGACTGAAGTGACTTAGCACGCACACACACAACCCCTTTATAAATCTAGGAAGATATGTATTCTGGAATTCTTCCATATGGTTGCATGCAATTATAATGAATTTATTTTTTATTTTCCATTCACATACTATGATTTTGTCTGCTGCTCTTAGAGTTTTATCTCTAGATTTGTCTGCTATTGCAAACTACTCTGTTATGAACCTTCTCATATGTGTCCTTGTGAATCTGTGTATAGGTTTCTTTAGGGCTTATATCATCAAGAAGAATCTTTCTTCATCTACAGGTACATATTTACTAAAAAACTACAAATTGTTCTTTAAAGTGGTTTTACTAATGTACACTTCCATAAATCATGGATAAATACAGTTTTTAAATAATTTGTCTAAAACTTGATATTATCACATCTTATTGTTTGTCAGTAATGATGTCTGTAAATTTGTGTCCTTTGTGTGGTTTCAGCTTACATTTTTTCTGGTGGTGATATTGTTGAAATCACAGTGACATCAAAAGGATTTCATCCATGTTTCCTCTGAAAGTAAAATATATATTTTACACATTTTTTATTTTAAAGTGAACATTGAACATATCATTTAATGAGAAAACCAACCAAGTGGTGAAGTTGTTTAAAGAGAATTGAAGAGAGTGGAGAATTTGTAGTGGCTGATGCTTTGAATGAGGTGGCTAATTTCCATACAAAACTAGTTAAAACCCTACAGTGTAATAAAACTTCAGTTTGGAGGATTATCATTTCTATATATGTAAACCTTTTGCATCTCTACCAAATTGGAAAAAAAAAGTTTGCATTCATATCAGACAATAATCGTTTACATTGCTATACATTTTTAGTAAGCTTTTATCTATACTTATAGACTCGCAAGCTATCCTAATCAACAGTAAATAATAAATCAAATGAAGAAAAACATTCCAAGTGGAGAAGCTGGCACAATTTTTCTGTAGAGAACCAGATAGTAAGTGCTTTATGTTTTGTGGTCAATCTGGTCTCTGGGGTAACTCCTCTTTTCTATCTGTGAAGGCAGTCATTGACAATATGTAAATAAGTAAGTGTGGTTGTTCCCATTCAATATTATTTCCAAGAGATGGTTTTAGTGTCTGACGTGCAGCCATAGTTTGCCAACCCCTGACCTGTAGAATCAGATAATCCCTGAAATTAAAAGATGCTTGCTCCTTGGAAGAAAAGTTATGACCAACCTGGATAGCATGTTAAAAAGCAGAGACATTAGTTTGCCAGCAAAGGTCCATCTAGTCAAAGCTATGGTTTTTCCAGTAGTCATGTATGGATGTGAGAGTTGGACTATAAAGAAAGCTGAGCACCGAAAAATGGATGCTTTTGACCTGTGGTGTTGGAGAAGACTCTTGAGAGTCCCTTGGACTGCAAGGAGATCCAACCAGTCCATCCTAAAGGAAATCAGTCCTGAATGTTCATTGGAAGGACTGATGCTGAAGCTGAAGCTCTAGTACGCTGGCCACCTGATGCGAAGGGCTGACCCATTTGAAAAGACCCTGATGGTGGAAAAAATAGAAGGCAGGAGGAGAAGGGGATGACAGAGGATGAGATGGTGGGGTGGATCACCGATTTAGTAGACATGTATTTGAGTAGGCTCCAGGAGTTGGTGATGGACAGGGAAGTGTGGCGTGCTGCAGACCATGGGGTGGCAAAGAGTCAGACACGACTGAGTGACTAAACTGAACTGAACTGACCTGGAGAATCAGGTAATCCCCAGGGGACCCTGCCAGAAAACACTCAGATACTCGGAAAGAACATTCAGTAATACCTCTGGTCTATTTTTTCTCAGCACTGTGGGTATTTTTCTTAGCAGTGTTTCCTTTGATCATAAATAATCTCCAAAGATTATTTTTGATCACAAAAAGCTGGCCTCATTGTGTTTGACCCTAATTCATTTACATAGTTCGAGTAAAAATTGCTAATTTACGCATATAAGCCACATTTTAACACTGTCAGCAAATCTAGAGCTTGTAAGACCAGAAAATTAACTTCTGTCTGCAGAAATGGAATAGGTTCTACTATTTTTCATTTCACTGTTTCTTTTAGTTTAAGGCCATGGAATCAAACCCAATGTCTATAAATACTGGTGAAATTCTCTCTCCTCTGACTAAGGTTCATGGCCAGCCAAGAAGCAGCCTTCCTTACTACCTCTAAGGATTGGAAGCTTTAAGCCAAGGGGTCAGTAAACTTGGTGTAATGGACCAGAGTAAATACTTTAGACTTTGAGGCTGTAACACCTCTGGTTCAACGACTCACTGTATAGAGCCATCAACAATATGTAAACAAATGGATGTGTTTGTGTTCTGATAAAACTTTATTTACAAAAACAGTTGCTGGGCTGAATTGGATGCATGCCCATGGTTTGTTAACCGTTGCTTTCAGTCATAGACCAGGTACTAGCCCAAATATATTAGAAAGTAGAGGAGAGTAGACCAATATTCAAAGATAAATTTAACATTTTAACAGAGAGTAAACCTAATTCTAGTTATGCATCAATATAATATTTGCTGCTAAAGGGATCAAAACTCTTTTAAAAGAATCTTTTGAATAAGGTCATCAAAACTGAGCCACTTTTGGCAAAATGTTAGCATATTTTGTTGCTTCTTTTCAGATTCATTATTTCCACATATCATAATCCAAGGAAAATAAAATCACCTTCTGCAAAAGAAATTCAGGTTTTTCTCATCACTATATGTGTGTGTGTGTGTGTGTGTGTGTGTGTGTGTGTATAAACATTTTACAAGGGCCAGTCATTTAACTTTAAACAAAACAATCATACTTTTTCAGCTAAGCAAACAAGCACATCTAATGATCTTGCATACTGAGTTGTACCTATATGCTATTATTCCTCCTAGTAGAGCATTCATGAGAGATCAAATTGCCAACATCAGTTGGATCATCAAAAAAGCAAGAGAGTTCCAAGAAAAACATCTACTTCTGCTTTATTGACTATACCAAAGGCTTTGACTGCTTAGATCACAACAAACTGTGGAAAACTCTTCAAGAAATGGGACAAGCAGACCACCTTACGTCCCTCCTGAGAAATCTGTATGCAGGTCAAGAAGCAACAATTAGAACTAGACATGGAACAACAAACTGTTTCCAAATTGGGAAAGGAGTATGTCAAGGCTGTATATTGTCACCCTGCTTTTAACTTATATGCAGAGTACATCATGTGAAATGCTGGGCTGGATGAAGCCCAAGCTGGAATAAAGATCTGGGAGAAATATCAGTAACCTCAGATACGCAGATGATACCACCCTTATGGCAGAAAGAAAAGAACTAAAGAACCTCTTGATGAAAGTGAAAGAGGAGAGTGAAAAAGTTGGCTTAAAGCTCAACATTCAGAAAGCTAAGATCATGGCATCCAATCCCATAATTTCATCGCAAATAGATTGGGAAACAGTGGAAACTGTGAGAGGCTTTATTTTCTTGGGCTCCAAAATCACTTCAGATGGTGACTTCAGCCATGAAATTAAAAGATGCCTGCTCTTTGGAAGGAAAGCTATGGCCAACCTAGACAGCATATTAAAAAGCAGAGACATTACTCTGCCAACAAAGGTCTGTCTATTCAAAGCTATGGTTTTTCCAGTGGTCATGTATGGATGTGAGAATTGGACTATAAAGAAAACTGAGCACTGAAGAATTGATGCTTTTGAACTGTGGTGTTGGAGAAGACTCTTGAGAGTCCCTTGGTCTGCAAGGAGATGTCACCAGTCAATCCTAAAGGAAATCAGTCCTGAATATTCATTGGAAGGACTGATGCTAAGGCTGAAACTCCCATACTTTGGCCACCTGATATGTAGAACTGACTCATTTGAAAAGACCCTGATGCTGGGAAAGATTGAAGGCAGGAGGAGAAGGGGACGACAGAGGATGAGATGGTTGGATGGCATCACCGACTCAATGGACATGAGTTTGAGCAAGCTCTGGGAGTTGGTGATGGACCGGGAAGCCTGGTGTGCTGCAGTCCATGGGGTCACAGAGTCGGACATGACTGAGCAACTGAACTGAACTGAGAGCATTCATGTATGGTAAATAAAACTTTTTACCAAACTATGTAACATCTGTTTCACAGAAAGAATTAGGAGGTAAGTGACATGTCAAATATAATCATTTTAACAAAATTGCAAGTTCATTTTACATCTATAGCATGACTCTTGGAGCCACAAATACCCTGCTTACACCTTTTTAACCTTTTTTTTTTTCTTTTTAACCTTTTAAAGCAGCAAAAATGAACAGTTTTGTTAACATTACTTAGGGATATATACATTCCAAACTGCATAAAATAAGAAGCTCCAAAGTAAAACTATATTACATATATATATTACATATATACACATGTATATATGTATTTTTTTCTTGATAGTATTCTGTCTTTGAAATTAGTCAAATAGTCAAAGATTGTATACACTGGGCAATTCAATGAATGTTGGTTTAAAACCTTAAAGTCACCTATGAGATTTGGTAATTATGTCTAAATTGACATAATTACTATTAATATGAATAGTATTATATTCATAATATAATTTGTCAGAGTTACAATTAATTTTAATACATACTTTTATGTTATTCAGAATCTGAAACATTTGTGACAGTACTTTAAATTTCTGTATTTAGTAAATCAGTATAAGACATTTAGGAAGATTAAATTCACCAAACTTGTCATCAAGAAAGTAGAAGAAAGGGGAAAAAAAAAAAAACCTACATCTTCCTTAAAGAAATAGTGTGAATTTGTATATACTTCATACTGGTAAAGTCAGGGAAGTAAATATAGCTGTTTTTAAAGCAAATTTATTGTACCAGTCTGATTTGCTCAAGGATTCATTTTTATCACCTGAGCTTAGCTTCTGATTTGGCAGTTTCTATGAGACATTTTCTTTTCTTTAAATGTTAGCATGTTTAAAACATTAGAAGTTCAGTTCTTTTTAAAGTTTCTAGTAACTGTGAGAATATGATATTTAGATAAGTTTTATTAAATTTGTTTATTTTTTAATTGAAGGAAAATTGCTTTACAGAATTTTGGAGAGATAAGTTTATTAATGTCCATAAATCAAAGAGAACAGAGCACATTTACTTTAAGGGACTTTGTAGTTAAATTTATTATCAAATCCTGTATATTAATACACATAATGCACTCATGTACAGGCACACACACTCATGTGTGTATGTGTGTGTATATACACACATATATGCATGTATATATATGCGTCATACACACACACACACACAGTCACACAATGAGAGGTGAAGGCTTTTCTCAACTGCAGGCACAAGGAGTTTTCAGCTTATGCCTTACTACTACATCATGGGACAGAATGGCATGGAAAATAAAAATGCACCAATCCTGATCTCAAAGATCTCTTCTCCTTTCCGTTGGAATCACAACATGTTCTTGCCCAAACACACACACATACATGGAATTAAAAAAAAAAAAAAACTCCAGTATTTCTCCTCCAGTTAGACTAGATCCCTCTCTATCTGTTAGAGATTAGCTAATAAGACCATAAAACCAACCCACCAATCATGGTTGCTACCAGTGGGCGTCCTATTTGCATGAGACATGCAAATGAGAACTGGAGATGAACTCAGCAAAGAGCCAGAACAAGCAAAACCAAGCCAAAATAGAGAGTTAGGAAGAAAAACAAGAAAGAGAGAGAAAGAAAGAAGGAATGAAAAGAAGGGAGAGAGAGAGGGAGGGGCAGAGGGAGGAGGAAAGAAAGAAGGGAGGAGGGGATGGAGGGAAGGGGAAGGAAAGAGGGAGGGAAGGGGAAAGAAATCTCAGGGTGAATCCTAAGATGTCAAGACATGCATGTTTAGACCCAAACAACTCATACGGGCGCTTCTTGGGCAACACATTTTAAGTAGTCGTAGAAGGTAAACCAACTGGCCATCTCTGTCAAATATAATTTTCAAGAAGGTAAAAGCCAGGTTTCTCAGGCAAACATGAAGTCAGCATGTGTTAAGATTTATGCAAAAAAAAAAAAAAAGATTTATGCAACTCATTAATGATAGAGCTGGCTAAATGATAAGGTTTTCTCTAATCATCATTTAAATATTTATTGGCTCATTTACATGTTCAAAACCTTCAGTAAACCGTTATTTTCTTTGGTTTCTTGCATCTGATCAGCACAGAACAACAACAACAAAAAAAAAGATGAAGAAAATCATGGATTTTGTGGAAAACAATATCCACAACAAATTTTCTATCTCCTTATCAAGTCTTTTGATGACAAATCCTGAGTTCTTTCTACTGTACTATAACCATCTCTGCTACGACACAATGCTTGTTTTCTAGGAGTCTGTAAAAACTTTGGAAACAGGAACAAATAGTGAATAACTGAAGAACCCAAGGTAGAAATACAGTGGTGACTGTGGGCTGATTTGGTCAAATGATTCATGTAATGGGCAGGAAATGAATGGATTCTGAAAGTCAAAAGTCCTTCAATAAGAGGTATTCAGAGGAAATAGAAAGGGTAGAATTTCATCTGTAGTATATTAGGGGCGGAATTTAGGACAAAAAAGAAAGTGAATGCTGAACTGATGGCCCCAAAGTTGTCCTTTTGTGTTTTTTACCTGCGGTAAAGTTTTACTGTTTCAGAAAAACAATTGAATTATAAAATGTTTCCTCTAGATCTGTATTATCTACTTCTTACTTCTATTGTGAAAGCTCCAGACTTAAGCAAGTGGTAAATTAATCTGCAAGACTTCTCTCCCACATGTGAAATAACTTGATATAAGCTTTAAGACAATCCAAGAAACACCTCATTTGAAACTTTGTCAACAATGAGAAAGAAAAAGAAGAGAGAGAGAGTTGAAACAGACTTTTCTGCAAAGCATTAAAAAAAAAAGGAAAAAACCATCTTCTAAATAAAGAGCTTAATGCTAAGCAAACTGAATCAGAAATTGAGTAGATCTGTAAGTCCAAGTGGCCAAATTGACTTCAGACTTCGACTTGTAAGACATTGATTAACACTAGTTCATAGATGGGTCAGATCAAAGTAAACATGGGTGTTTATGGCGAGTAGGCAAGGAGGGGTGATGGTATAGAAGTAAATTGTTGATCAGGAGCCTTTCTTTTCTTGTTTTCATCTTTACAGGAGAAAGGAAATGAGATCTCTTAATAAGGCTCCTATGAAACCACCTGCTGTGAAGCTCCTCTTAAAAATACAGAAGCACTCTTCATGTGAAAAGTTAATAGCAAGTAGGATAGAAATCTTTTGTGGAACAATATTTTTCCAAGAATATGAAACAGATAAGACTTGACAGTTCTTTCCATGAGAAAAATGTGAAGTTTACGTTTTGTATTAGTGTAGTTCTCCTGTCAAGTCCACGTTTAGGCATTCTAGCTAAATTTTTAATTTCCCATTGGTTGTAGTCAGAGCCTGTAACCTGCAAAGGATGTTGATTATGGCCCATGATAAAGAGTTGAATTCATTAATGACTTATGGAGAATCTTTAATGACAGGGGTCCTGTTGGCTCAGGATTTCCTGATTCAGTAAGTCTAAAATGGGAAATCAGCATGTATTTCTAAATACTCTTTAGAATTTCTGTTGCTCCACAACTTTGGGGACCATGACCTTGGGACTGTGGGAACAGAACTGAGGATATAGATTAGTCTGCTTGTCGTGGAGTATGTCTTCCAGAGGATTGCAGAGATGAGTTTTAGAAGCAGGAGAGCAGGAGGAAGTTAGATCAAGAGAGGGGAAGGATGGTAAATTTGAGGATGCATGTAGAGGAATTTGGGAAAAAAGATCTGAGGGGTTATAGCTTGGGCTATAATGAAGATAGCGTAGAGATTTTTCAGTTAGCCTTGAGACAGTCAAAATCAAGCTCTTGCTACAGAGCTGCAGCCTGGTAAGACAAACTGGATGTGGTGATGACTCTGGAATTTCCTTCTCCTCCTCAAGAAGAAGGGCATCGGGTACACTGTATACATACTCACTGCAGTGAATATTTGCTGGCCATCAGATTGTAGTCAGATATCAAATGATATCTGATAGGCATTCTTTGCTACCTGCATACCTTTCTGGAAAAAAGCTCAGGTTTGAGAAAAAAAAAATTAGGCAAAGTACTTTTTTTTTTTTTTTGGTATCATCTTATAACTCAATACTTGATGTACCTTAATTGAATTTTCTTGGTAAGAACATGGGAAAAAGTGACAAGCAAGTCACGTAAGAGTCTCTAGAGTGGGCGTGTGGATGTTAACTAAGAAAATGAGACCTTTTGATGCCTTGCAGTGGCTTGCATCTTGTTCCTCCCCCTGAACAGATTTGTCCATGTCCTAATCCCAGTCCGTGTCCTGGAATCTGTACATTTGAGCTTATTTGGAAGAGGGGCCTTTGCATGTAGTGGAGCTCCGGACCTTGGGATGGGGTCACCCTGGATTATCTGAGAGCTAGCATCTCTGTGAGAGAAACACGGAGGAGAGGCCAGGCAAGAAGGCTGAGATGTGAAGACAAGGCAGAGATTAGTGCCAGGCAGCCCCAGGCTGAGGAATACCTGTTGCATCAGAAGATGGAGGGGACAAGATTTCTCATCTGGTGCCTTCAGAGTGAGCATGACCCCGTCAATATTTTGGATGTGGACTTCTCACCTCCAAACCTGGGAGAGCATCAATTTCAGTTGCTTTAAGCCACTCAGTTTATCACAGCAGCTGTGGGAAACTATGCATGTCGTTATTGTTCAGTTGATAAGTCATGTGCAATTCTTTGCGACCCCGTGGGCTATAGCACGCCAGTCTGTAGTACGCATAGGAATATGCATACTTCTATCGTAAGAGTGTGGACGTGGTTTTGGCTCACCACTGTCTCGTCGGACATGTATGATGGAGAAAGAGGGATAAAGCCCATGAGGAGAGAAGCAAAGGTCTCAAATTACTGGGAATGTCAAATTCCCATGAATTGGGAGGTGTGCCTTCTGAGGGCCATGGGAGGAGATGAGATGTTGTTAGTGAGGTGGACTCACTAGTCACGTAGCCAAACACAGAAGAAATGGCACAAAAGAAGCTGTGGAGGAAGCAGAGCTTTAGGGAATTTCAGTGGCCAATCCAATGACTGAATCTGTCCTGGATTTTTCCCTTGGGAATGGAAGTTTCATAGGGATATAAAGCTCCCATGACCCTTCTAATGGGAACCCCATGCTAGAGAGGACGATTGCAACTTATCTCAAATATCAGGTGAGTGGAAGGGTCACAGCATCCAGTTATACACTCAATGCTTATTCATTAAACATTAGGTGCCAGTTTATACCAAAATATCTGTGCAATATATCACTGTGTCAGACAAAATTGAAATGCTTCCAGAAGGGATAATTGCCAGAAAAGAAAAAGAGGCTTGAAAGAAATCTACATTTTGGGGTGTTTATTCAACCTTTTCCTTTGTTGAACGGCCAGAAGGAACATTTCTGCAAACAGGCACCTCAGAAAGATTAAGGCCTGGGTCTCATCAAAGCCAGATAAACATAGGAAAGAAACCTAGACAGGAGAATATCTTCAGGGTCATATTTCTTAAATTTGTTTCACTGTTTATTTAGTCGAGGAGAGGACAAGGGATTTCTGTTAACAACTATATTTAACAGAGTTGGATACTCAATTTTTCATTGAAGTGTATTTGATTGACAATGTTGTGTTAAATGCTGCTGGAGAGCAAAATGATTCAGTTATATGTGTGTATACATTCCTTTAAAAAAATATATATTCTTTTC
This sequence comes from Cervus canadensis, assembly GCF_019320065.1. Lineage (NCBI taxonomy): Eukaryota > Metazoa > Chordata > Mammalia > Artiodactyla > Cervidae > Cervus > Cervus canadensis. The sequence continues at coordinate 33,336,596 of NC_057416.1, read as the reverse complement.
CATCATGATGGTTTATCATAGGATATTGAACATAGTTTCTCTGCGCTCTGCAGTAGGATCTTGTTATTTATCCATTCTGCATGTAGAAGCTTCTATTTGCTGGCCTTAACTTCCCACTCCATCCCTCCCCCAGCCCCTCCTCCTTGGCAACCAGCAGTCTGGTCTCTCTGTACGTGATTCTCTTTCTGCTTCACAGGTAGGTTCGTCTGTTGATTTCAAATTTTTTAAGGAACTCTTCTGCTTACTAATTTACTTCCCTTTGCTAAAGCAGAATCAATATTCATGTCTAGTGTTTTCTATTTTTCCATAATTGTTCTCCACTTTGCTTTCATTATTTCCAAGGAGTGGACAAGTTCTTGGGACACATATAAATGGTTTAAAAGGCATGTAATTTTATAAATCATTAAATTTTCGTAAAGCTCTATTACAGCCTGCATTGTTGTTTAGAACTTTGGCTCTCCTTGATTGCCAACGTGAGTGACACACAAAAAATACTCAACAGCCAAGGTCAGCACTAAAAGGGCGTGTTTTAAAATGTTAGTTCCACATTTTTCTCCTGCCCCTTTAGAAGTAATTTGTGGTTGACCAGTTACACGAGAGGTTGTGCCTAGAAATGAGTAAAGTGAGACTATCTTTTGCCCTTTTGTTTTTACAGACAAACAGCTGGGGCAACAACCTTTCCTTCTGCCTCTCATTCTGGGTCTGGGTCTAAGACCTCTGTCTGCCTTAACCAAAGACTCACACTTACCTACAGTGAAAAGCCTGTGAAAAATGTCCTCCTTGTCCAACTCTTCTCCATCCTTTAGTGCATTGTGCGCACCCCGTGAATTCCAATAAGTCTTCCACAGTGCTGTAATTCACACTCAATCTTTTCCTATCAAGGCAACTCTGCAACTTAGTGGTTAACTTTGAAACAACACGTTAACATTTGCTACTGGAACTCTGAGTTTACCAAGTGCTCATCGTCAATGCCGTATATTAATCATGATGAGAAAACTTTGAGGCAGCATTTATTATTACTGTTTTCTAATTTCAAGATCATGGCACTTGAAATGATTACCTCAAGCTCACAAATGCAGTGAGCAACTGCCCCAGGATTCTAACCGGAGTTTTTCATCTATTTATTCATTCATTGTGAACATACAGTAGTGAATATATATTCAGTGTGACAATCTGTATTTCAGTGATTTTTAAGGTGTGTTTTTGGGTTACTGTTTACATTTTAACATTTCCAACACTGGTATATGGTGTTTAATTGGCACTGTTTTTGTTTTTCAAGAGTACAAAATACAATGTCATATCTTACACTACCATATATTAGATTGAGTATTTATTTAATAAGGGCTTACCATATGCCAGGAGCTGTGCTGGGCACAGAAATAAAACTGTGAGCAACACAGTCATAATTCCCACTCCCGTGGCGTTTCCAGTGTTTTACTCTGCATCATTACACCACCCAACCCTAGCCTGTTCTAAATAGTTTTCTATTTTGTCCCATGTGTTCAAAACAATAGTCATAACAAGATTACAGGCCATTTGAGGAGCTGTGGCTGGCCAAAGTGCCTTCCTTGAATGCAACCCTTGATATCTTTCCAGCGTATTTTTTTTCTGATGCTTATCTTGACTTTCCACACCAAATAGAAGAGGTCTCATGTGGTGGGATCATTATATTGATCCATATTTTGACAACATCTTTTCTAGAACTTGGAGAAATCACAGCTGCACAAGGGATGGTGGATTCTGCTGTTTTGCTACACTATTCACTTATCAATGCTTAGGATTTGATGCCTTAGGAGCACCCTAGTACTTAAGAGCTTAATCCCAACCCCCCACCCCCCAGACCAGACACAAAGGCTACTACCACACTGCCACTGCCCCAAACAAGACAAAATGGAAACAGACTCTGTCTCTTTATAGCAGGTTTACTTTGGCAGCTGCCGCAGGATCAAACGCGGTGAGGTTCTGAGACAGTGTAGCCAGGAAACGCGCCGTCCAGCCAGGCTCTCCTGCTAGCCAGCTGTCAGTCTTGGAACCTCTATTTACTTGTCTCTGAAATGAATGTGTCAGACCAAATGATCTCCAAGTCCCTCCCGGCTCTCACAGTGCAAGAAGTGGAGGCTAGCCAAGGCTAGGTTTCATTTTTCTATCGCATTCTTCTGATTAGGGATAACTATTCAGCAGATGCCGGTCCCGCATTTAAAGGAATGCAACAAAAGCTGGATAAGGATGGACTCTGGGAGGTCCCATGTCAGCAGGACAAGTCTCAGCTTTCACGATTGTTTATTAACCACTGTGGCGGCATGAGGCAGAGGATCCTGGTGACCTAACACTCTCCCTGACCCCGTGTCTCCTGGTGAAGGAAAGGGAACATGGGAAAATCAGGAGGGATGATGGTGGACAGAGCGTCTTCTGTTACAGAGATCCATGTACAATCTCCGTGCCTACATGGGTCATGTCTCACAACCAAGTAAGTGACTGATGTGTGTGAACAAGCCACAAATCCATCTACTAAGCCAGGACTATCCTAGAGGCCTCGGGGGAAGTCACCACTCATAGTTAGAATAGAAATACAGACTTGCAATTTTACTGCTTCTTTTTGTTTTTCTTAATTCTTGAAGTGAGAATGTACTTGTGTGTATGTGCCATTATTTGAAACTGTACTCCCTAGGAAATAACCAGATTGCTTTATGTGTTGGGGAGGCTGCAATTTTTGGGGGAGGGAAGTGGTCTGGATATCTCATCTCTGAGAAGGGACCAAGGTGTCAGGAATCCTTGATAAAACTTGATGCTGATGAAGTGACTGATGACTTCCAACACAGCCTTGCTCACTGAAGGCTGTGATGCAGAGCAAATGATACCACCCAAAGACAAACCAAAACCAATCAAAGAGTTGGGAGGCACCTTGAAGATGCTCTGGTCTGAACATTGCATTTTAAGAACATGGTGAAATGACTTTTCCAAGCTTGGGTAATTCTTGCACTTGCATCTCCCTGATCTCAGTTCAGTCTCCTAAGTCCATCAGTGAAACTCCCAGAGAATGTGCTCATGTGAAGGAATGAGGTGCCAAACTCTGGCATCAAACAAAGGCTCCCAGGATGTACACGCATACTCTCATGAAGCACTAAACTCGGAACAGATGTTGTCTAAGTATCTCAGGAGTAGAGATGGGGAAGGAGGTGGGAGAAATGAAACATGAAGTTGAAAACACATTAATCAATCAAAAAGCAAAACTAGAACGTTCCCTGAGACTTTTGATTTGCTGTGTTTTTTTTTTTATCTTCTCAAGTGAGAAGGAGAAGTAACTTTGTTTTGGTGGGAAGCCTGCCAGACTTGATATCAGATACTCAGGTTCTAGTCCCAGTCTTTAATTTGCCAGCTAAGCAATACAGCTTAGAAGAAAGAAACTTTGTTATGGGATTCAAATGGAGCTTAGTGAGCGGTTCTGTAGTATCTGCCATAAGTGCATGCACAAAAATTGCCAGTGGGTCTATCTATATCATGCCTGTTCTGTCATAAACATGATATATTTAATATATGTATATATGTACATGTATTCACCATATATCTATTATATTCTCTCTCTCTCTCTATATATATATATACATATATATTTATATATAATGATATATATTGTTATTTAGTTGTTAAGTTGTGTCTGATTCTTTTGCGACCCCATGGACTGTAGCCTATCAGGTTCCTCTGTCCATGGGAGTTCCCAGGCAAGAAGACTGGAGTGGGTTGCCACTTCCTTCTCCAGGGGATCTTCCTGACCCAGAGATAGAACCCACATTGCCTGCACTGGCAGGTGAATTCTTTACCACTGAGCCACTAGGGAAGCCCATGATACATATATGTGTATAGTATATATTATGTATATATATCAATATATAATCAACATATTAACTGCATGTTAATATATAATAAAAATATTAACTGTATTTATAGTCTAAGATAATATGTGGATTATTTTCTCTTTCTCTACATATGTTTCTATGTCTGTATGTTTTGGACAAATAAAACTCATGACAGTCACATATTAGTATGCTGCTGCTGCTGCTAAGTCGCTTCAGTCGTGTCCGACTCTGTGCAACCCCATAGACGGCAGCCCACCAGGCTCCCCCGTCCCTGGGATTCTCCAGGCAAGAACACTGGAGTGGGTTGCCATTTCCTTCAATGCATGAAAGTTAAAAGTGAAAGTGAAGTTGCTCAGTCGTGTCCGGCTCTTAACGACCCCATGGACTGCAGCCTACCAGGCTCCTCCGTCCATGGGATTTTCCAGGCGAGAGTGCTGGAGTGGGGTGCCATCGCCTTCTCCAATTAGTGAGTATCAGTTCAATCGCTCAGTCGTGTCCGATTCTTTGCGACCCCATGAATCGCAGCACACCGGGCCTCCCTGTCCATCACCAACTCCCAGAATCTACTCAAATCCATGTCCATCGAGTCGGTGATGCCATCCAACCATCTCATCCTCTGTCATCCCTGTCTCCTCCTGCCCCCAATCCCTCCCAGCATCAGGGTCTTTTCCAATGAGTCAACTCTTTGCATGAGGTGGCCATAAGCACTCTCAAATCCCCTTTCAAACAGGAATGACAGCATATAATTGCAGAAATAGCTATATCATTACAAAGGATGATATGGCATGCTTAGCATACAGTAGTTGCTCAAGAAACATGTCTTCATTCCCATGAGAGACCTTGCATAAATCGCTCATTTTTGCTATCTCCATTTCCTCATCAAAGAAATGTGGATGATAATAATAAAAAGACATAAGGCAGGAAAAATTAAATGTGATTAAAATGTGCGAAAAGTGCTATGGAAGTGAAAGACAATGCTGCGGCATATAAATGCTGAATATAATGATATAAACAATTTAAAACTACCATTGAAATTATAATGCGGTGCGGCACAAATTGTCATAAAATGAAGCCTATCCACAGTAAACTACCACTACATCCTCATCAGAATGCCTACCTTTTTTTTTCTACATGATAATACCAAATGCTGGCAAATGTGCAGAGAAACTGGATCACTCATACATTGCTGGCAGGAAAGTAAAATGGTACAGCCACTCTGGAAAACATTTTGGCCCTTTATTGTAAAACTAAATATGTGATTACCATGTGAACCAGTAATTACACTCTGAGGCATTTATCCCAGTGAAATTAAGCCTTACATTTACACAAAAATCTGCATGTGAATATTCCCAGCAGCTTTACTCATAATAGCCAAACACTGGAAACAATCCACTCCATGTGTCTTCAATGGGTGAAAGGTCAAATGAGACATCCAGATCATGAGTTACAACTCAGGAATAAAAAGGATTGAACTGTTGATACATGCAACAACTTGGATGAATTGATGATGTATTACATTGAGCAAAAGCAAATCCTTGCCCTAAAATGCCAAACTTAAAAATTCATATACTGTGATTCTATTTATATTATATTAAAAAGTCTTGAAATGACAGTGTTGCAGAACTGGAGAGCAGATTAGAAAGTGAAGGGGTCAGAAGTTAGGGAGGGATTTGGGTGGGGGGGGGGATATGGCTACAGAAAGGTAACATGAGGATCCTTGTGGTCCTGCAACTGTTCTGTACCTTGACTGCAGTGATGAGTCCAGGAACCTACACATGTATCCATAAAAATGCATGCAAAACGGGACATCTCCATAAAATTGTTAGATTGCAACAATGTCAGTCCTGCAGGTGACATTGCGCTATAATTTTTCAAGATGTGAAAGTTACATGAATTCTCTCTGTTATTTGTTTCCACTGAAGGAGACAGGTGCTGAGAATTAGGAGAATACACTGTTAGTTAGGACTCAGTTGCACATAACAGAATCCACTCTAGCTGGTTTAGGCACAGAAGAATTTAACGGAATCAATTGATTACAAAGTCACTGGAAAGTTATGAGGAGCAGGCTCCAGCCTGAGTTTCCAGCCTTGAGTTTCCAATATTGTAAAAGAGGCCACCAATAAAGCTGCTGTCTCCACTTCAACCAGCAGCCACATCAAGAAGCTGCCAGAGCTGCCGCTGGCTGAAGACCTGCTGCTTCAGCTGCCATCCTACGAGGAACTCGGCGTTTTGTGACCAACATGGACCAAACCCAGCACAGGTTCTGTGCTCCTGCTTTTTCTGCTTTAACAACTATACTGCTGTCAGGAGAAACCGCAGACACAGCAAAAGCTTCAGTTCTATCTCATTTTCCAACCTTCGACAGTGCTTTGGCTTGGAGACAGGTGCATCACGTGGCAAACCTGAGGCTTAAGGGAGTCTGAGAATATGCAATTTACATTTCCAGCTTCCAAGGTGAATGAAGACTTGCTTTGGGAATTTGAATGGAGCTTAGAGAGCCTTTCTGCAATAGCTGCAACGGATCTATGCCAAAATTTCTAGTGCATCTCCACATCATGGGACAATAGGCCTTTCTTTTTATTTCAGTTCCTTTTTCTATGTCTGTTTTTAATTTTTAACACAGAGAATATATGATATTATTAATGAGATAAAAAAGCTATTCCATTTTTGCAAAAGCCAAACAAAACAACTATCCAATGAGCAAATTTGGCAGGTGGACATGGGGCTACAGGGATTGGACCAGCTCATCATTAAAGTACTTTTAGAGGGACATCTTCGGTGCTCCAGTGGTGAAGAATCCACCTTCAAAAGCAGGGGACACAAGTTTGACCCTTGGTCAGGGAACTAAGATCCCACATACTGCAGGGCAACGAAGTCCTCTTGCCACAACTAGAGAAGCCCTCGCATGGCAAAGAAGACTCAGAACAGCCAAAATAAACAAATAAAGTACCTTTAGAGGCCTAGAGGCTGCTTTTCCATAATAAAGTGAAAGTGAAAATCACTCAGTCGTGTCCGACTCTTTGAGATCCCATAAACTGCACAGTCCATGGAATTCTCCAGGCCAGAATACTGGAGTGGGTAGCCTTTCCCTTCTTTAGGGGATCTTCCCAACCCAGGGATCTTACCCAGGTCACATTGCAGGCGGATTCTTTACCAGCTGAACCACAGGGAAGCCCGCCATAATAAATAGCTTTCTCAGTCCAAAGAGCTTCAGGTCCAGAGCTGAAAATTGAACCGTCTGCAATAGAATGGGATGTAAGTGAGTGAGACAGGCCAGGTGAGACAATATGGAGTGGAGAGGATTAGGGCAAGTATGTCATAACATGGAGAACCCTTATTCTACTCCCAGTAATTATTGCTATATGGAAATTCAGGCTCAGGTTATGCAAACCTCTGGTTACTTTTTAAAGGGAAGTGATGAGTGAGAACTTTAATAAAAGATATTATGATTTTAAATGTTGGTTTTAACATGTTTAAATCTTGGTTTCTACTAATTGCAACAGAGACAGCAACTTCTAATAGCCTTTTGTTTGGGGAGTCATTACAGAGGGGTCAAATTGAAATATTTTTACTAACATTGTGAAGTCCAAATGAAAAACTTCTGCAAGCTGGATTTGCTCAGAGAGCCCCCAGGTTATGGAAACTTTGCATTAAGCCCTTGCTACACCCACGTTTCTTTCTCTTTTTTTTTTTGAAGTATAGTTGATTTATAATGCTATGTTAATTTTTACTGATTTATAGAGAATCACTTTGTTATACAGCAAAAAATAACATAGCTTTATAAATCAACTACACTCCCTCTATGTATATATTATATATAGGTACACAGATACATAATATATACTTTTTATGTTCTTTTCCATTTTGGTTTATTATAGGAGAGTGAATATAGTTCCGTTGATATACAGTGGGTCCTTGTTGTTTATCTCTTCTATATATAATAGCTTGCATTGCTTCACCCACTTATGTCTCTGAACTTCTAGTAGATACTTTTCTGAACAACTCCATTGGAGGAAACCCACTCAAGCCAATGGGTGTATCTACCATGATAAGAACTCGGTAACTTTTTCCAGAGCACCTCTTGGGACCAAGGTAGAGATGAGTTGGGTGGCTATTTGGTGGGATTTGTCTTGTTTCTCTCTCTTCCTTGAGGATCCTATCAGCTGGTGTGGCGAGGGACAAGGCACGAGGCACAAGGGACGCTGATGCTCTGAGACACCGTTCAGTACCAAACTCAGACCTTACAGCTCCACCTCCAAATGCATCCCTCAGAAGAAACGTAAAACGCTGAGAAAAGGTTGCCAGGGAAAGGGAGAATTGGATACGTACAGAAACTAACGTTTGATGACGCTCGCTGTGTGCCAGGCATTGTCTACATTAGATTCCATATATTAACTTGTTCAATCAAAGCCAGGCAAGGTACTGGAATCAGTCCCTGCCTCACTGGAGGTCCAGGCCCTGTCTAGCCAGAGCCAGTCTAGTGATGGCCAACACTGCCCTCAGCATCCAAGGAACCCGGCCACTGATGCTGCTGCATTTGCACCTGCAGGCCAAGGGGCCACCTGCAGCGGCTCTTTCAGCCTTTCCTGTGGCTTCTGAGCACAACCTCAGACCTGGCCTCACACTGGGCTACCTGATCGTCAGTTCCTACCTGGGGTTCCCTGCGGTCTCTACAGGGTGAGGCCTGCTAGTCCCCCAGGCGTGGGCAAACCAGAAGGTCAGAGCAATTAACTCCCAGCAGGTGTGAGCTTTGATCAATGGCAGTGAAGACACTGAAGATAAATTCTTTTCTTCAATCCTTGGGAGGTAGTTGCATACAGTCTCTTAAAAGCTATCAGCAAAACAGAGAAAGCAGCTTGCCCTGTAACTGATCAGTCCAGTTTCATACGTCCTTGTATTTGGTCTCTACCTTTTCCTGTTTCTCCTCTCTCTCTCTTTTATTCCACTTGTGTATTCAGCAGGGCCACGTACACCCCAAACATGTGAGTATGTCACTTTATGCCTTGTATTTGCGCTTCTAGGGAATCCAGTTCACTCAAGGCTTTAAAGCAAGTTAAGTGCCATTGCCAGGGTTACAACCCAGGAGTTGATCCCCAGAGTTGATGATTTTTAACCATTCTATATACTACCTCTAAAGGGAAAAAATAGAACCTGGGGTTATAAAGTTAACATCATCTTTAAAAATAACCTCTCCTTCTCTGCCAAACAGTATGGCTGCTGTTTCTTTCGTTTCTCCAAGCTTAGATCTAACCTTCATTTTGCTCCAGGCTGGGTGCTGGAAGATTTCCACACAAACTGCTAACTGTTTATTCCATATCAACCCACCAAAGGACATCGGTGCTCAGCGGGTAAGGTCTACTTGATTGCAGTGAGACAATTTGAAATGCGGAATGTAAAAGCCATTAAATTATAACCACACAGCTGTGTTTCAGAGTACAGCTCTGTTTAGGTTGGCAAAAATTTCCTAGCTCCTCTACAAAAATACTGCATTCTTGTTATGAGCCAGGTACAAAGTCAAATACAAAGATATAAGGGGGTGGTGGGGGGAGCGGTCACACACAGTCCTTATGCTCCCAGAGACCTCTTTCTAGCAGAGAAGACTGTACACCAAGACACAAGTTTAGCAAAATAGCCAAGTGCTACACCTACAACTTCACTTTTTTTTTTTCTCAGTTTTTTCTTAAAAAAAAAAAATGCCTTTAGCTGCTCTGTGCAGCATGTGGCACCATAATTCCCTGACTGGGGATCAAACCCATGCCGTCTGCATTGGAGGCATGGTGTCTTAACCAATGGGCCTCCAGGGAAGTGCATCTTATTAATAAAGAGATCTTTGTTTTTGTTTGATCAATTGAAAAGCTGCAGGCACATATGGGTCCTAATCTTTTCTTTGTAAAGAAATGGCTTCCCAGATCTGTGTAGGGCAGGAAAAGCATGGGCCACTCAGAGAGGATCTGCAAACCCAACATATATTGGGTCTTACTGACAAGTAAAGTCACATCCAGCTACCAGTCCGATGACAAATCCTGGCATCTATCAGATTCTTGTTTCAGGCTTTTCAAAGCATTTTTACCTACCTTAGCATCTTGGTGTTTCCCAAAGAAAGTATGAAATAGGTGCTGATACTGGCTTCCTCATTTTACAGTGAGACACTGGGGCTCAGAGGGGTTAAGTACTTAGCCCAAGGACACACAGGAAGCAGACTGAGATGTACGAGCGTGTTTAAGTGGCCATCTGCATCCATGCCACCCAATCCCTTCCCTGAGATCTGAACATCCCACTGGGCATGACCACCAGTGGTTGGGTATTTTCTAGCTTCTCTTCAGAAGGATGTGTAACTTTATTTCTTTCAAAATTATGCCATTAATCTTTTAGAAAGAACTTAGAGTTTCTCCATATATGACCTCTTGAGGTGATTAAGACGAATATGTGTATAATGCTCAATCTGGGCCACGTTTGAGAAGGAAAGGGGAACACTCTTAATAATTAAACCACTACAACTAGTGAAACCAGGACTATTCCAGGTAAACCAAGGTGACCAGTTTCCTGAACACACATCATTTATGACCAGAGAGAAACAGCTGAACCTGTGTGTAATATTATTAAAACATTTTTATATTGGTCTCTGTCTCCAGGGCTTCTCTGATGGCTCAGTGATAAAGAATCCACCTGCCAATACAGGGGACATGAGTTCGATTCCTGGGTCGGAAGATCCCCTGGAGAAGGAAATGGCAACCCACTGCAATATTCTTGCCTGGAGAATCCCATGGACAGAGGAGCCTGGTGGGCTATGGTTCATGGGGTCACAGAAGAGTTGGACACATCTTAGCGACTAAACAACAACAACTCTGCCTCCAGTTCTTGGCACAAGGCTCCTAATACCTTGCAACTTCTTAAGTGGTAAAAACAATCGGGGCATCTCCTGTTCTAATATTTGTCTTTGATCCCGTCCGTGATATAGGGCACCTAAAACTCTGGTAAGTTCCTGAGTGATACAAGTACTAGGAGCGTCTCTTGTTCTAAAGGGCTTTGGGGCTAGAGTCCACAGGGTCGCACAGAGTTAGACAGGACTGAAGCAACTTAGCACGCACGCGCGGACCATAGCTCGCAGACTCCCCTGTCCATGATATTATCCAGGCAAGAATTCTAGAGTGGGTTGTCATTGTCTTCCCTAGTGGGGAACCTCATTATTGTGCTAACGTATTTCAGAGGTAGAGATTGAACCAACAAGATGTTCTGAGCTACCAGTGGTTTCAGAGGCTGTTCATTTCTCAGCTGAATTCTTGAGAGTACCAAGTTGTCCCTGGGATGAGACTCTCAAACTCTGATCCACTATTAAAAAAAAAAAAAAAAAGAAAGAAAAGAAAATACTCTCTCTATATCCAGTATGGCTTTGATTAGAAAGATGTTATTAACTTTTCAAAAACTTACCATTTTGTTTTCTTGGAGTTTGGTCAAGGCCCCCCATTTATCTTGAAAATGCTAGTTTGTGCACAATTTTTAGTTGAACGGCTCTAGGGCAAATTCAATTAAGTTGTGGTATATGAACTGAAACTTGCAATATATTAAAAATAGTCCCCTGCACAGTTCACCCATTAGCCAGTTTCTAATGTGAGGGCCATTGTCATTCCAAATGTGTACTTGAACTCCACAGAGATGACGGAGGGCTTCAGCAATCACAGACAAACCCCAAATCCATTTGTACTTACTTATAGGCAAGCTTGGAGAAGGAAATGGCACCCCACTCCAGTATTCTTGCCTGGCGAATCCCATGGACAGAGGAGCCTGGCAGGCTACAGTCCATGGGGTCATATGAGTTGGATATGAGTGAGCAACTAAACCAGTATTCTTGCCTGGAAAATCCCCATGGACAGAGGAGCCTGGTGGGCTAAGACAACCTGGCTGAAAGGGTGCCCATCCTAACTGGGACTTATAGAATTGAGGGGAGGGGCCTCAGAGATCTTCTTTCAAATTCTCCCTCCTCTAAATGAGCCACCTGAGATCCAAAGAGAGTGACCCATTCAACAAGAGCAGCAGAGCTAAGGTTGAAAGCGGAGGGTCCTGCCAGCTGCCTGTTTCAGCCTTGTCCCAGGCTGACCGGTGTCTACTTGTGTCTGTGGGTGACACTAACTCTCCAGCCACCTCATAACGAGGGTCCTCGTGTTTTAGGCTGAAGCAGTGGAGGAGACTCAGTTAGGGATGGAGCCTTCCTGGTTCTCTCCTGACAAACCGTGTAAGTCGTCACGTTAATACTTTCTCACCACCAGCCTGAACCCAGCCCTTCCCATGAACCGTGCTCCCAGATGGCCTTCTGGAACTATCTCCCCACAGGGAGTCCAGTCCAGGAGGTGGAGTCCGAGGAGAGGATGGGAATACATATGAGGTTCTAGATCCGTATTGAAAAGTCTCTCCATGTACTGGCCATACCTAAAGGCACTTCAAGGCTAAATTGTGATTACCTATTAGCAATTGTTTTTCATTAACCACATCTGTCCACCTCTCGTTAGCAAAGCCAAAGCTGAGCGAGTGAACAGCTGCTTCACATCCCCACGCAATTGTTAGGTCAAATGTCCATAAATCATGATACAAATTTGCCAACTGTGACTGTTGATAGAATAGTCTGCAATTGAATGTGCTGAATTCCATGGGTCAAGAACCTTCTAGCCAGGTGTGTCCATACCGTATCCAGAAAAAGGTTTTGCAGGAATGACTAGGAAGAATTCACAATATGGAGGACAGTATTCGTTTCCCACTGCTTAATAAATACTGTCACAAAAGCATCTTTTCAATTAAAATAAAATTTTGATAAAGAAAATATAATACTGATAATCCCATTGCTCAATGCAACTGCTGCATTTTTGCCTATTTACTTTCCAGGCTTGAACATGGTCTTGAAATTTTAAAAACCATCCTGAATTTGTCCTTTCACAAATTTGGTTTTTAAAAACTTAACACATAATAAATATTTTCACTTATTTCCAGGTTTCATTTATTTTAAATACAACAATATTTTATCACCTTGAAATATAATTTAATGTGACAATTTGTCTCTTTTAATTATATTGGCATTATACATTGCTGCCATGAGCATTTCGATGCTTTTGGTTTTATGAAATTATTTCCTTAGGAAAATGTTTATGTTTGGGCTCAAGATATGACACTTTTATGGTACATGCAGTACATTATTCTATTGCTTTCCAAAAGGGACATACTAATTTGCAATACAACCAACAGTATATGTGTTTGCCAGTTTTCCAGAAATCTTGTCTTTAACGTATTTATCTTTAAAAGTTTTGTCAATTTGCTAAGTTGTGAGAGGCACTCAGGTTGCTGTAGAGAATTTATTTGTTGAATTGATTGATTGATTCATTTAACTATCCAGTCAAGAACTATTTATCAAATAAATGTCTTGCTAGGAGCTGCAGAAAGAGAGAGATAAAGTTCTAATAAGACCTCAGCACTGAAGTTAGTGGGGCAGCACAGCAGAGTATTTTAAGAGTAATGATAGAGGGACCTCACTGGTGGTCCAGTGGCTAAGAATCCACTTTGCGATGCAGGGGATGTAGGTTCGATCCCTAGTTGGGGGACTGAGGTCCCACGTGCCAGAGAGCAACTAAGCTGGTGGCCACAACTAGAGCATCCGTGTGGCATATTACTGCGCCCCCGCATCATGACTGGAGAATCCCTGCACCCCAAGGGAAGGGCCCACAGGCCACGACTAAGGCCCGGAGCAGCTGAAGTAAGATGAATAAATAAATATTAACAAGAGTGCATTGAACATATTAAAGATTTTTAAAAGACCCTGGTGCTGGGAAAGATCGAAGGCAAAAGGAGCAGAGGGCAGCAGCAGATGAGACGCTTAGCTAGCATCACCAACACATTGGACGTGAACTTGAGCAAACTCTGGGAGACGGTGGAAGACTGGGAAGCCTGGCATGCTGCGGTCCGTGGGGTCACAAAGAGTAGGACATGACTTAGCAACTAAACAGCGACATGAAAGAATAATGATAGAGTTATTACAGTTGTATACACTGGGCACTTCACTTCAGTCTGAGGACTTGTAAAAGATATCAGAGAAGTAGTGATAAGTGGGGGACATAGGTATTGTAGGGAAGAACCAGAGGAGAATCGTGGGCAAAGGCATGGCTGAAGGCATGAGAGGGAAGGTCAGCCCAGAAGAAACAGTGAGCCAGGTGGAGTGATCTGCAGAACCACAGTGCCCTTGCCTGGAGCCTGGGCTGCATGGAGTTAAATGGAGAGAGAGAGCCGCTGGGCTTCTTAGTTAGCACTATTTTGGTTTCAAGTGTCATAAATGTCAAGTAGAAACAGCTTAAGCAAGAAGGAAGAGACAGAGAAGATGAAGGGGGAGAATTATTTGCTATAAAGAGCTGTGGTGTCTCCGGGAGCCTAAGGACAGAAACAGCATCAAGTCTTAGAAGTGACTATAATCAGAAAAGACAGGCATGCCGCTCCTCTCTCCTCTCTGTTTCTCTTTGGATTTCTCTCTCTCTCTCTCCAACTCCTCACCTATATTCTCAGCTTTTTCAGTTTAGAGGGCAGGAAACTTAAACACCAACAGCTTTACCACATACAGTTTAGACATCAGAACAGAGATCGGCACGCACTGTTGGCTGCAGTTCAAAAGTTCCCCAGGAAGTCCTCTGCTTGCCCCAGTTTGGGTTCAGAGATCTACCTCTGAAATGATGTATCAAGGCTATGAAGCCAGAACGTCAGGATTCTATATTTAGGAGCCTGAAAATTCCTGTTGAAAATATGATCATCTTGGATAGAAGAGAGGGTTAAGTGAGTATTGAGGTTGCAGGAAAACAAAACACCTCTCCGTAATTGAAAACAAGATCTACTCTTACTGAAGAGAACGTCTAGGATGCCATCATGAATGACATTGAATAATGGGTCAAGGCCTCCAATTTGCTGTTTGCCAACCTGTGTATCTTCTACCCTGGCATTCCTGAGACTTCTGTTTGCTTCGGATGATTTGGTTTGTGTGGCTCCACTTTTAGGGGAGCTGGCAGAGAAGAACGTGGGAACTGAACACTTCTTAAGTTTTTAACGTTGTCAGAGCAGCTCCCAGCTCTTCTGGGATCTTGATAAACCAGCACATTATAATTGGAACATGCCTTGATCTTGACCTCAAAAAAAGACCTGTGGGGTCTACATGCCTTAGCTTCCGCCCACACAGTTGATTGAGAGACTTACTCAAGCTGGACCAGAGTCATTCCAAGAGATTACTTTACCTTCTGGTCGCTGGGGCTTCTGTCTAAGACTCGGTCTTGACCTTGAATAAGGCTGATTCCTTCTGTCTCTAATCCCACCCTTTTCTAGAGCTTTCTAAGTAAGTGTAAACCATAAGGTCATTTTGCATTAAGTGGTAGTTGAAAAAGGATAAATCTGAAGAGATTTATATTTTTAGCTCGGGGCCCTGAGATAAGCAGATTGCTTTTTCTTTTCTTTTTTTTTTTCTTCTGTTAGAATGATCACTCCGGCAGCTGGAAAGGATAGATTGCTGCAGATTGAGCTTAGAGGCAGCAACACCAGTTGGGAAGATTGTTCTATTAATCCACGTGAGAAATGATGAAAGCTGGAACTAAGACAGTGGCCATGGAGACAGTGATGGGGAGATAGATACTAGATATTCGTGAGGCATGATGGATTATTTAAGGAGCTTTTTGCAGCAAATAATAGGAAAGTAAACAGCACACACTAGCCTCAACAGTTGTTTGCTCATGAGATATTAAATTCAGAAAGATGGTAGACTTCAGGAGAGGCTTTCAGTGACTATGACTCTGAGTGTCCATTTCCTTTTCTATGCTCACTTTTTTTTATTTTTTAAATTTATTTTTTAATCAGTTAATTTGTGTGGCTGTGCTGGGACTTGATTGAAGCATTCAGGATCTTTAGTTATGATGCATGGGGTCTAGATCCTCAACCAGGGATGAAGCCCAGGTTCCCTCCATTGGAAACTCGGAGTCTTAGCCACTGGACCACCTGGGGAAATTCCTCCATGCTCACTTCTTTGTGTCAATTTTATTCTCAAGATGAGAGCAAGACGGTTACAGCAATTCCAGACCCATTATCTATCCATGTATGACATCATCCAGAGAGAGGATCATTTCTAGAAACTTGCTCAGTGAACAGGGACAAGCTTTCCTGATGGCTCCTAATTAATTTCTCTTTGATTCTTGCATGATTGGGCCATGTGCTCAGCCCTAAATCAGCCACAGACAAGGGGGATAGGATGACTGTTAAACCAACCAGGACTTTCTTAAAGTTGATGGTCAGATTCACCTCCAAAGGAACAAGTAAGCTATGTTGAGTGGGGAAGAGGGGAGAAAGCTGAACAAAGTCAGAATTTTCTGGAAATGGGGAAAGTAAAAGTGGGGGTGTAGTAAGTCAACACTATTCAATACAGGAAGGAATTGTTTGGGCATGGGGAAGTGGAGGGGGTGGCCATTACATTTCTCAGGTTTGTTGAACTGAGTGATCAGTTAGATTTATCAGGATAAAAAATTAAGGAGGATAAATGGGGTTTGGGCAAAAGGTCAGTGTTAAAGGGCATGGGCTACATCCATGTAAAGATGTCACATGGACAGTTTGAAGCTAAGGAAAGAGTTTGCACTAGAGATAGTTATTTGGAAGTTATTGGCACGTGGAATTTACATGATACACAAGTGCTCAGGGAGGTCATTGTTGGATAAGAAGACCCAAGGAAGTGAGTGAGGAGAGACAGAGAGAAGAATTCCTCCCTGGAAAGGCCAAAGTATATAGGCTGGAAGGGAACTAAATGCACTTGCATGTCAAAGAGGTGTTTCTTGAATTTGGATAGCTTCTTTGGTAGTGAATATTTCTGCATAATCACGTGATTTCGAAGCTCCATTGGACAACTTACTGTTTTTTACGGCAACATCTCCTCACCCAGCAAAATTCACTTGCACTAAAGTGTATGAAAAGAGCTTTGGAGTTAGTAGCAATGGGATTGAACCTAAAATAATAGATACTTTGTAGATCGTCAAAGTGTTTGGAATCCTTTTATGACACAAATAATCAGCTATGGTTAATAGGCTGCATGGCTTCTCTTGGAGGGAAAAATGTTTGATGATGGAATTACTGCAGGGGGCACAGTTTTGATCCCTGTTTGGGAAACTAAAATTCTTGCATGCCATGTGGTGTAGCCAAAAAAAAAAAAAAGTTTGGTGAGTCTGTCATTGGTGACTTTGCTGTAGTAACTTAAGCTCAGCAATCTTACAGGAGGACCTTAGCAAAAGCTCAAAGAAGGTTAAGGTCAGATCTAACTGGAAGTATGAGGATTCTCATTCTACCAAATGGAAAGTGAAAGAACGAACATGCAGAGGGAGAAAGCATTGAGTTTGCTCGACTTCCGGGAGGCGTGCGGACTGCAGGGCTGGCTCTGCGGCTGGAGTCCCCCACCTGGCAGCCTGTCCCCCCAGTGCCGGGATGGAGAGAGCCTGCTCCCACGGGCACAGGTGCAGACAGGAAGAAAAGCCCTCCCCTCCCCTGCAGGAGCCAAAGAGTCTGAGACCAAGGCAGGAAAGCCCAGCAGAGGGTCCCAGCTTCAGAGCTTCCTAGTCTCTTACTTAGAGGATATTTCCCGTGAAATTTCATGTCCATGAAAAGAACCTCCTGGATGGTTTCTCTAAGCCAAAGAGAAAGCGTCATTTCAGTGCTAGATATTCATGGAAACAAGCAAAGGGTTGGTTTTGGCAGATGCTTTGGGAAATTCAGGAAAAGTTTAAAGGTGAGGACTGTCTATCGTCTCAGGGTGGAGATGAGCTCCAGGCTTTCCTTTCAGCTCTGGAATTCTGAGTTTCTGTGCTTGACAGTCTCTGACCTGTAGAGCAGGAGAAATTGACCCGGACACCCAAGGTCATGACTGTTTAGTTGCTCCCCGGCCATGTGACCTTGGCCCCTGCAGCATTTCTTGGATTCACTTTCTCTATTTGGAAAAGATGTGACTCTCTGAGAGATGGTCAGTGCAGTGGTTAAAGGCAAATTATCCCCATTTACAGCCTGGTTTACCCACTCCTGGGACAACGGGAGGGGATGGTGGGAGGGTGGCGATGGTTAGTTAACCTCCTTGTGCTTTAGATTCTGCACCTAGAAAAAGAGTCCAGGGTCTCCACAGTGCTCAGATTAACGCCTGTTCCATACTGAGATCATGTAAATACTGGCTACCTTTAGCCTGGCTCTAATTTTACGGAAATCTGGGTAATTCTAGGCCCAGCACTTAGCATAACTTTTACCCCATATCAAGATTCCTGGGGATTAAACATGTTTCCATAGATATGGACATGGCTTGAGAATATTCCATAGCCAGAAGTTAGTGTGGCTGAGTTGCCTTTTTATTACTTTTGAACATCTCTAAACCCTTTTAAAGAAAGTTGTTTTCAAAATAAAGTACAAGATTGTAATTAGGCTTTGCAATATCTTGTAAAACCATGCCCTCAAGGATTTACCTCTTTTGTATTAAATGGAGCTGTATAGAATTAATTACCCGAAGAGATGGGTGAAAGTCCATCGACTGCTTGATGAGAACTGTCACTGCCCCCGGCTCAATAACCTGGGCTCCCCAAAGGGAGGTCCATTAGGATTGGGGGCAGTTGGGAGGGTGGAGGGAAAGGATGCTACTTAAATCTACCAAAAAGAAAAGTTGCATTTAGATTCTTTCATTCATTCATTCACCCCTCTTCAGCCTCATTTGATAATCCTTCAGCTATTAATAACTCTTGAGATTAGGAGTATGTTTAGATTAGGAGAATTACTTGTTAAAATGAAGATATCTAGTTTTTCCCTGCTGACCTAATAGCACTTCCCTTGGGCCAGCAATCTGCATTTTCAGCCAAGACAGTAGAATATCTGGGCTTCAACTTGGAAAACACTTCCTGACTATGAGGAATGGTGAAACTCACACTGGACAGATTTGTGGGCAATGTAGACAGAAAAAATTTCATGCCTTTCCAAGTTGATGTTTGTAACATTTCAACCTTTGTACTATGACATTTATTTGGTGATATATTTATTTGGAAACATATAATTAATATTTCTACTAATAAATATTCCAAAAAGATCTCCCTAATAATTCACTTCCGCTGTCTGAAGCTAACTTTGGGCTATGAAGAAAGCTCAACCAACAGGATTATAGCATGCACTCTTCTGATTTGGAATTTATATCTTGTATGCCAATTGCAAAAGACCAGCATCTGATTTATCTAAGGTTTGTACTTGCAACATGGAAGTATTTAATTTATAATTTTTAATTTTAATTTACCTGCAAGGGTAGTCTGGAAGGCAGGACCAATTAAAATTTCACCAGTTATCTAATAAGTCCCCATAGAAACCTGAGTTAATTGGCATCATAATTCCTATTTATTGCAGTGATATTATAATGCCCTTTTCAGATTAGGATGAGAAGTTGTCCAGCTCTTATCCCCTTCATCCAGCCTGGGTGAGACTATTGGATATAGGTAGAAAAAAGAGTAAAAGAGGGAAGTCTGGGGCTTGGACCAGGCTGCAGAAATTGGTCAGTCTCAAAGGTCATTGTCAATGACTTAGAGGGGGTAATATTATCCAGGCTGTCCAAGGTATGGCTGGGTCAGGACTCTCCACAGAGCCCTCAGGAAAAGATGGTGGCAGTGGTTCCGTGTAGACTTCTCATCTGGAAAAAGAGCCAGCAGTTAGTATTCTAAGAGGGCAGGAATTCTTGGAAGAGACGCTTGCAAGGGTTAGGCAGGTGCTTGTGTTCTGACACCTGGTCTGAGCTCAAGGCAGAGCTCAGCCGTGGAGTGACCAGCAGGGGCTCAATACGGACGGTATGTGTCCAGGGCTGCAGGACCAGCGGGTACCTGAGTGTTCAGGGCTCAACCTCAGGCCATAGGCTCACGTATTAAGGCGGCTGGCCAAAGGCCTCTCTCAATCCCGTGTTGGGGGTAACTTGCTTAAGTTTAAACTCTTTTCTATCTGGTTTAGAATATTCTCAGGATGCAGGAAGGAATGTCTTAGAATTTAAACCAATGCTGCTAGTTCCCATGGCTGGGAAGAGAATAAATGGATTATTCCCCAAGAATAAGGTTTTATAAAGCCTCTAACTTGTTTGGAGGGTGAATATTGATCCCAGAAATGATAACTTCCAAAGGTCAAGTGTTAAGGGAATGGTGGAATCTTCAGGTCTAAATATGGCCCTCTCCTCATTGGATGGCTGGAAAGAGGAACCGGATTTCATTTCAACTCCCACATCTGCAAAATTTCTCCTCTGCCTTCTTCAGAACATTTACTCTGATCCAGGAACATTGTCAAGTGGAATGTGTACACCACACACATGCTTCTGTCTTATCCCTCATAATAACCCGAAGACTTGCAACGTTATTACTTTGTTTTGCAGATGAACAGAATGAGTCTTAAGAGAGGTTAAGTAACTTGCCCAGCCACAAAGCAAGGCAAGAATCAAAACTCTTTCAGTCTGAAACAGGAGGGACTGGGGCAGGAAGAAACCTTTAAATGAATGGTGTAACATAGGATACGAAATAAATGGTTAGACCCAACTAGGTCTTTGCTGGCAGATGAGGCTTCCTCTAGACCTTGAGCCTCAGCATATGTCCATTGTAACATGTCAGCAAGCTAAATGACATACCTACAGGCACCAGATAGTTCCGAGGCTGGCCATAAAAGGTCAACGCGGGAGAGGTGGCCCAATTCCTGGAAATCCTCACCCCTTTCCCAGAAATTTCCCAGAATTTCCTAGAATACTCCTCCCACTCATTATCTTATGGAATTGCCCACCCTTATAAAAACTGACAACCCCATACCCTGGTGTCACTCTCCCCTTTTGAGATGGCTCACAGACTCTGTCTGTGAAGTGTGTTCTTCTCCAGATAAAACCACTTCTTATCTATCACTCCAGTACTCTTGCCTGGAAAATCCCACGGACGGAGGAGCCCGGCAGGCTGCAGTCCACGGGGTCTCTGAGAGTCGGACACAGCTGAGCGACTTCACTTTCACTTTTCACTTTCATGCATTGGAGAAGGAAATGGCAACCCACTCCAACATTCTTGCCTGGAGAATCCCGGGGACGGGGGAGCCTGGTGGGCTGCCGTCTATGGGGTCGCACAGAGTCGGACACAACTGAAGCGACTTAGCAGCATCTATCACTTTGTTTTTACTAAATTCTTTCTGTGATGAGACATCAGGAACCTGAGCTTCAGTAAGTCCTGAGACCAAGCGTGTGATCTCAGATAAAAGACAGTGGGTTTAAGTCCCAGTCTGGGTTACATGGTTTCAAGTCTGCTTCTAGATCCTTCTCCTTAACCACAGTGCTCTGCTGTTGAAGGCTACATCCTACAGAGTACACAGTGAAGACTACATCACATGTAGTATGTACAGTGAAGGTTACGTTGTGTACAGAGTATATAACGAAGCTAAAGGAACACAGAGGTGGGAGGAGAAGATAGGGCTTCAAGTGACAGATCTGCCCATAGTAAGCTTTCTCAACATACTTATCTTCCATTCATTAAAAAAAAAAAAAATTTAGAGTGTCTTCTGTGCTCCTAGCATTGCTTTAGTGAGTTAAGTTGGCAAGGATTCCTGTCCTCACAAAGCTTCAAATAATGGCAGAGGCCACAGACAATTAAAAAAAAAAAAATAGACCTAGTAAGTACATTACACAATATAATGCAAAGTATTATTACCCCCAAACAGGGTTCACCTGTAGGTGGGTGTGAGGCCAAAAGACACAGTCAAGCAGAGTGGGAAAAGGAAGGATTTCTTACCACTAGTAAGGAGAACACTGGGGATCTTTCCAGAAGCAGTGTCTCCCCAGGCAGCAAAAATGGGGGAATTTCTGAGCTAAGGGTACATGCATATTCATGAAGGGGCTTGGGCGGTTGACAGAGTCTGAGGTTTAGTTGATCGAGGTCATGAGGGTCAGGAAAGGTCAGCTTCATCCTCTCTTAGGTTCCAGTTGATCTCGTTGTTGAACACTTCAGGCC
Organism: Cervus canadensis; assembly: GCF_019320065.1. Taxonomy (NCBI): domain Eukaryota; kingdom Metazoa; phylum Chordata; class Mammalia; order Artiodactyla; family Cervidae; genus Cervus; species Cervus canadensis. Next base: position 33,314,728 of record NC_057416.1, on the reverse strand, counting down.
AATCTTTACCCCACTGAAACAGAACTGGGAGTCTTTTTTTACAGTTTTGTTTTTAAGTAATTAATTTATTTTAATTGGAGGCTAATTACTTTACAATATTGTGGTGGTTTTTGCCATGCATTGACATGAATCAGCCACAGGTGTACATATGATCCCCATCCCGAAACCCCCTCCCACTTCCCTCCCCATCCCATCCCGCTGGTTATCCCCGTGTACTGGCTTTGAGTGCCCTGTTTCATGCATCGAACTTGAACGGGTCATCTATTTCACATATGGTAATATACATGTTTCAATGCTATTATCTCAAATCAATGCAAGACAGCAAAACAGACACAGATGTAAAGAGCAGACTTTTGGACTCTGTGGGAGAAAGCGAGGGTGGGGTGATTTGAGAGAAGTGGGAGTCTTTACAACTGACATATGATCTTTGCTATTGTTGCTTCTCTTGCCTGATAACTGTCATTTGCCTCTGCCTTCTTTTGTTCCCTTAAGATCATTAACTACTGAGACCTGTCTAAGGACAAGCATTGCAGTCAGACCTCAATCCCAAAATGGCTTAGGCCAAAAGTGGTTTCTCTTCTGTCAAAAAATCCATGCCTGGCCCTCTTTCTCTGGAGACCCCCTACCCTATCTGTTTACACTATGATAACAAATTATAAAAATTAATTACAAAATAAAAACAAAAGTAAACCTGATAAAAACAAATATTATATTGGTTATCAAGCTGTAAGTCTTATAAGGAAAAAAAAATGTGTTGAAGGGACTTTGGGAATATAGTGGATGGCTGCTGCTGCTGCTAAGTCGCTTCAGTCATGTCCGACTGTGCGACCCCATAGATGGCAGCCCACCAGGCTCCCCCGTCCCTGGGATTCTCCAGGCAAGAACACTGGAATGGGTTGCCATTTCCTTCCCCAAGAGGATGGCTACATAATTTTAAATATGATCAGGATAACCTCAGGTTCACAGAGAAGGTGATATTTGATTAAAAAACAAACTTTAAGGGAATGAAGATATTAGTCTGGCACATGTGAGAGGGGAAAATTCCAGGCAGAGGGCCTGAACAGTGTGAAAGCCTTAAAACTAGTGGTTGCTTGGAACATCGGAAGAATGGCAGGGGACCAGAGTGGCTGGCATGGCTGGAGTAGAGCGATGGCAGAGATGAAGGGACATGCCAGCCATGAAGGGCCTCCCGGACCATTGTAAGGGATTCGACTCTTACTTGGTGGGAAGTGGGTGACCGTTGCAGGGTCTTGAGCCGAGAAGTGACTGACACAACGTGAAGCCTTTTTTTTTTTTTTGGCCACACCGCATGGCTTGTGGGATCGCAATTTCCTGGCCAAGGATCCGAACCCAAGCCACGGCATTGAAAGCCAGGAATTCTAACCACTAGACCACCAGCGAACTACTGAACTCACTTTTTTAAAACAAAAAAATACTTTTAAAAATGGAAGTCTAGTTATTGTACAATATTATATGAATTACAAGCATACAGTAGAGGGTTTCACAATTTTTAAAGGCTAGACTCCATTTGTTCATGGTTGTTTCAGTATTGAAGTTGTGTCTGACTCTTTTGTGACCCCGTGGAGCAGCCAAGCCATTACTGCTCTCAGGACTGAAGGGGAAATGGGAAGAGAAGAGAGGTCCTGAAACCCGGTGAGAGGCACAGCTGAGAAAATAGCACATCCTGCTGTTACTTCTTACCGATCAATCAGAAGGAAGCCAGCAAGGGGGCCTGGGGGTTGGAGTCTGCAGCGCCTGACTCCTGGAGAAGACAGAGGACCTGGCCTGGAGAGAGAGGAGAGTCAGCAGCACAGATGATGCATAAAGCCCGAGGCTGGATGCGATCGTCAAGAGGGTGAGGGCAAATAGTGAGGCTAAGAGGACAAAGAACTGAGCCTGGGCCTGTCCATCATTAAAATTTTGGGGAGAAAAGGAAAAGCGAGCCAAGGGCATTACATACAAAGTCCCTACATGTGAACGAGTTCCATTCCGAGAGCAGGTCTGTGCATCCAATTTGTTTGGAAATCCAACAAAGTTAGCCTTCAGGTAAGGTAAGGTGTTAGTTGCTTAGTTGTCTTTGACTTTTTGTGACCCCAAGGACTGTAGCTGGCCATGGAAGACTCCTCTGTCCGTGGGATTCTCCAGGAAAGAATACTGGAGTGGGTTGTCATCCCCTTCTCCAGGGAATCTTTCCGACCTAGGGGTCAAACCAGGGTCACCTGCATTACGGGATTCTTCTCACTGTCTGAGCCACCAGGAAAGCCCCAAAGTTAGCCTGGTGGTTTAGTAGCTAAGTCTTGTCCGACTCTTGTGACCCTATGGACTATAAATCCTGCCAGGCGCCTCTGTCCATGGGATTCTCCAGGCAAGGATACTGGAGTGGGTTGCTGTTTCCTTCTCCAGTTAGCCTAGGTACCCAATTAACACAATCAGCTATGCAGTACTGCAGGGTAATAGGCTTACAATACTTTTCACACAAACAATACATAACAAGCAAACACAAAAAATAAAGAAAACATTTCTAATCTTATAGTACAATTCCTTACAAAATACAGTAGGACAGCATAGCAGCTGGTATCCAGGGGCTGGCATGGAGTGAACAGGCAAGAAGAGTTACCAACTGGGAGAGGGAGCAGAGGTGAGAGATGGTAGAGCTGAAGGATCGACAGCAGGAGGAGACCGAGGGCAAAATACAACATCAGTCACGCCTGATTTTGATGGAGCACACGTTTGCATCTTTGAAAGTTCACAACTTGAAGGTAGGGGACTTATCGGACAAAGAAACAGCTTTGACATTGGATCACAGCAGAAAGTAGGGAATCCTGGAAGCCAAAAGAACACCGTTCATTAAGGGAGAGGGCGTTATCCACTGGGTCAAATGCAGCTGATGAGTTGGGTGAGATGCTGGGAGAGAATTGACCCATAGATTTAGCAACACGGAAGTTATTGGTGTCTTTGTCAGGAGACATTTCCAGGGTGTGCTGGAGATAAACATCTGAGGGGAATGGCCTTTAGGGAGAAGAGAATGAGAGGGCTTTCTGACAGCAAGGTAAGCAATCCTTTCTAGGATTTTTGCTGCAAAGAGGAGCATAATACTGGGTTGAGAAGTAGGGAAGAAATAAGGGTCAAGAAAAAATATTTGGGGTGGACACACAGCAGCATGTTTCCAATGATGATGGCAATGTTCTAGTGGAGAAGAAATGAATGATTCAGGAGAAAGAGGAGGAAAATATTATACCTAGAGCCAAGTCTTAGCTCCTGTTTCTTCTGTAGAAATGGGGTCAGAGTCTTCCTGTCATTTTTTGAGGGGCTATTGGTGAATGAATGAGATACAAAAGGACTCAACAGCATCCCCCCCACCAATGGGCATTCTTGGCATCAGCATTTCCACCTCCTGTCTGACTTTAGAGCATCCATGTGTCCCTCCAGGGAAGGAATAGCCAGGTTCTTGGCACCTCCCAGGCCCTGGGCAGTGTACTTCATAAACATTAATTCTAATCTTCACAAGAACCCAGAGCTTTATCTCTCACTTACAGAACTGAAGAGTTGTATGGTACTGCCTCAAAGAGGCTAAGGAATTTATCATGGGCCATAGCTCGGGGGACACAGAGCCAAGACACAAATCCTGGTCTTTATGACAAAGCCAGCAAGTCTAGTCTCTCTCCCTGGCCAGCCTCCTATCCCATTTTTCTTTCCCTGCATCACCGTCTCTCCTCCCCTTCTCTTTCAACTCTACTTTCTGTGCACTCTCGTCTAGAGTCGATACCTACTCACTCCCGGTCATTCAAAGTCAGCTCTGATAACATTAACACCTTACGGCGTTAATACCTAAAGTTACCCTCCTCTGGGCGTTGGTGATGGACAGGGAAGCCTGTGTGCTGAAGTCCACAAGGTTGTAAAGAGTGGGACCCGACTGAGCGACTGAACTGAACTGACTCTCCAAGAAGTACTCTTTCTCTTCTAAAAGGGACCCCTAGCCCCCCCTCGCCCCCAACCCTTGCCAAGACAGACCTCCATTCCATTCCCACAATAAGTCTCTAACAGTGGACTTTCACATATGGCAACTCTTGGAGGACAGAACTGAGACTTGGAAGAGCTCCTGAAGCAGCACTATTTATAGTAGGGGAGACATGGAAGCAATCTAAGTGTTCTTTGATAGATGAGTGGATAAGGAAAATGTGTAACATTTATACCATGGAAGACTGCTCAGCAGTAAAGAAGAATGAAATAATGCCATTTGCAGCAACATAGATGGGCCTAGAGCTGATCATACCCAGTGAAGTCAGACCAAGACAAATAACATATAACATATGACATTATTTATAGGTGGAATCTAAAAAATGATAGAAATGAGTTTATTTACAAAAAAAAAAAAATAGACTCATGGACATAGAAAACAAACTTGTGGTTACCAAAGGGAAAATAAGAGGTTAATGGGTAAATTAGAAGTTTGGGAGTATCAGAGGTACACTACTATATGTGTGTATGCTCATGTTGTGTCTGATGTTTTGCGACTCCATGGACTGTAGCCCACCAGGCTCCTCTGTCCATGTGATTCTCCAGGCAAGAATACTGGAGTGGGGTTACGTGCCCTCCTCTAGAAGATCTTCCCAAACCAGAGATGGAACCCGGATCTCCTGCATTGCAGGTGGATTCTTTACCACTGAGCCGCTAGAGAAGCCTCCACACTACTACAATATAAAACAGATAAATAGCAAGGACTTACAGTATAGCACAAGGAACTGTATTCAATATCTTGTGATGTTTATAAAGAAAAGAATCTAAAAATATATATACACATTCACACACACACACACACATATATAGCTGAATCATTTTGCTGTACATCTGAAACATTGCAAATCAACTATACACCAATGAAAATTTTTAAAATTAAAAAGTTTTTAAAATAAAAATTTTTAAAAATAAAAAAGTGAAAATAAAAATCCCTGAAATCCAGCTGCAAAGGCCAATCTCTATGCCCCTGAAAAATTGTTTTGTCCCTTCATGCTGTTTGTGTGGACTGCCGCTTATCCTTCAAGTTCCCAAAACTTTTATGACTTTAACCTCTGCCAGGTCCACGCTATCAATAGCTGCTTTTCCTGATCAAGTTGACCAACACTATTGACCACCCCATTCTAGATACTCTTCTCGCCCTTTCACTCTCTCCTGTTCTCCTCTTTTCTCTTGCTCTCTCCATTACACACGCGCGCACACACACACACACACACACACACACACACACACACGGACTGCTCTCCTCGGAACTCGGAGAGGATTTGGGGAGGATGAAGTGACCTGCCACCGTTGCAAATAGGTCAGATCAATATCATGTAAGGCGCCCCATCCTTCTTCATTTTCTCATCATGAGGCGATCGATAGCCTTGTCTGCCCGTAAACCTTTCCCAGAGGCTCCGCACTTCTCATTTCTCCATGTTGTTTTCAGGGCTGAGCCTCTTCTCTCTAAGATGCTCAGGACAGGAAAGGAGGAACTGATCCTAAATTCACCAGGCTCGAGGGGCTCATGCTCACTGCCGTGTTGCCCCCGTGGCACTCGGGTGTTCACAGGTGTGTGCAAAAGAGTGCGTGTCCATGGGCACCCATGAGCATCTATTTCTTAAAGGTAAGGAGATCAATAGCATTACTTTCCTGCACCCTCGGGGAATGTCACCTACCAGAGGAGGAACGAAGTGCAGAAGGATTTATTCAGCCCTATAAATTAATGTCATTTGGAAAAACTCCTTTACGCTAATGAAGTGCTGCAGCTGGCAAATAACATGACCTGGTTTCCAGGAATGCTGTTCAGTCCGTGTACAGTGCTCACGCTGGATCCCAAAGCTTTCTGCTCTGATGGAGGGCGTGTGGACGTGCCCCTGACCTTACGCAGCACAAGCAAATGTCAGCATATTGTGGTCTGGAGAGATAGAATGTTCCCTTTGGGGCTTCCGTGGTGACTTAGCAGTAGAGAATCCGCCTTCCAACGCAGGGGACACAGGTTCCATCCCTGGGTCAGGAAGAGCCCCTGGAGGAGGAAATGGCAACACACTCCAGTATTCTTGCCTGGAGAATCCCACGACTTAGCAACGAATCCATAACAGCAAACACTCCCTTTACCCCAAATGGAAGTGACACCTCCATGGGCCCAGCTCAATACCGCCAGTTCCTCGGTGAGGGCTGGACACTGAGGGCAGTGGCTGAGGTGAAAACACAGACTTACTGTGTGTGTGTTTAGGGGACATACAAACCCACTCACCCCGCCTCCATGCCTCCTGTTTCAGAACATTATCTTCCTGTTCCAGCTCCAGCATTCAGTCTGGCCCCAGCATCTGATGAGGGCTGTCAGATGCAGGCTGCAAAACACTTTCAATCCTGGCAAGGGTCTCACTCAGCCTCTTGACTAGATCCTGCAACCCACATTGCGAGGTTTGTCAAATAGTTTCACGGCTGAAAACTGAGGGGAGCAGGGTAGACACCTGTTTTCCAAAAGCAACCTGTATTTCACAACCTGGCTGGTTCAGAAAAAAAAAATATTACACTTCAGATACATACGGCACGGTTTGGGGGTTGCTGAAGCCAACAGTTGCAGGCAAATAATTTCCAGTGACTCGGAACTTATAGCTTCCAGGGAGAAACTGCCTTCTGTTCCTTCCTGGATCTTAAGTGCTATCAGTAGAGTGAACCCTTGATGTGAGGTGATACTTGGTGATGAATAAAGCTAGCAAAGTATTGCTCTTTCTAGAAAGTCTCCTCCACATACCCGAACCAACTGAACGAGTCTGGAAATTCTACAAAAGGAGGGGTGCTTCTTGCATTTTATACGGTGACAAGCGGCTTACAATCCAAGCAAGAGGAATCTTTCTCTTTTCCTCCTTAAAAGTCCTACAAGTGTAAAACGGAATGCATTTGAGTCAGTTCTCATGAGATGAATGAACCTAGAACCTGTTATACAGAGTGAAGTAAGTCAGAAAGAGAAAGATAAATACTGTATTCTAACGCATATATACGGAAGCTAGAAAAATGGTACTGAAGAATTTATTTACGGGGCGGCAATGGAGAAACAGACATAGAGAATAGACTTACGGACATGGGGAGAGGGGAGGAGAGGGTGAGATATATGGAAAGAGTAACATGGAAACTTACATTACCATATGTAAAATAGGTAGCCAACGGGAATTTGCTGTATGGCTCAGGACACTTAAAGAGGGGCTCTGTATCACCCTAGAGGGGTGCGATGGGGAGGGAGGTGGGAGGGAGGTTCAGAAGGGAGGGGATAGATGTCCACCTATGGCTGATTGATGTTGAGGTTTGATAGAAAGCAAGAAAATTCTGTAAAGCAATTATCCTTCAATAAAAAAATAAATTAACTAAAAAAACAAACAAATACACCCACACACACAAAATCCTACATGTGTCCTGTATGGAGAAAGAATGGATATGTATATATATGTATACGTATATCTGAATCACTTTGCTTCACACCTGAGGCTAACGCAACATTGTAAATCAACTGCACTCCAATACAAAATTAAAAAAATTAAATGAAAAGAAATGCCACCAGTATATAGCATCTGACTCAGTGACGGTGTGACATGAATTTCTCCAGGCCTTGGACTTCATGGACTTCGGGCAGTGACCATCCCTCATCCCATCTCTGCCCTCCTGAGAGTGTCTCAACTATGGACAATGTACACTTCCCACGAGGTAGTGGTAAGAAGTCCAAGGAGTAGAGACAGGTGATAGAAATGGACAATTCCTAGTAAGCTTTGGACGTGAAACCCACTTACCTCAGCCTCTCTCCACGGATAAGGTGCTTCTTTCCAGATGGACATCTGAAGCCCAGAGATGCACTTGTTCTGGTGTGTAGCTTTCCAGCCCTTGAAACTTGTGCTCTCCCGCCTGCCCCCTGCCTCTGGGATAAGAGCCCCCTCCCTCCAGGCTGGTGGGGCACCCAGGGTGCCCTAACTGTTATCACTGGGCAGGAAACCCTCCCAGGCAGGCTGTGGAGAGATCCCACCTTGGCCACCCTCCAGAATCCATGGAGCACAAAGTGATGGCCCGTGCTTAGCTGACACTGTCCCAAGACCCAAAACCCTTTTCCTACCCCCAGGGGATGAGACTGGTCACATCCTACTGCCCTTCCCCCTTCTCGTCTTCCTCTGATTTTGCTGTATCCCTGCCTTTTGCCCTTTGCTTACCAGAGAGATGCTCTTAACCTCTAAGTCCTCCCTGTCTCACTTTCCTGGGCTATCACCTCATCTCCGCACCTTTGGTTTAGGTATAATTTGGTTCCTCTGCTTCCTTGTCAGTCTCTGCAGTCTAGGGTGACCTGGTGACAGTATTCCAGTCTTGTTTGCTGTGATCCATCTGGTTTGAGAAATTCAGCAGGTTTTGGCCAAGTCCCTTGACTTTACAAGGTCAGAATTTTTCACACTGGCCCAGTTGGTAGAATATAGGGGGATGAGAAAGAGGCAGGGGGAGTGGGAAAACGAGGCAGAAGATGGAGAAGGAGGAAGGGGAGGAGGAGGTGAAGGGGGAGGGGAGGAGGGAGGAATAAGCAGAAAACAGAGAGGAGAAAGGGAGGGCTTTTTGATTTTGTTCTTTTATGTTTTTGTTTAAGTATTAACTTCTAAATCTGAAGAGGAAAACATATAAGAAGGATCAGAACCAGCAACCAAATCTAGCTGGAACTAGTCCTTAGATTTGGACTAGTCCAAATCCATCCACAGGCTGATTAAGAGCATCAGTGCTATGACAGGAATCTGTTTCCCCACAAAACTGGGCTTCTGCCTTATGGATGATCAGCTCCAAGGAACTCACCAGTCGCCTTGCCCCTGGCCATGACCTCTGGTATTAAGGGGGGACCCCCACCCAGGTGCCGGGAATGCAGTGCCATCTGCAGGGACCCTCACCAGCCCGTCGACGTCTGTGTTCTGTTCTCCCTAAACGGGGCTCACCACGTGCCCTGTTTCTTTCACTCTGACTCCATCTCCATTTGCACCCTTCCTCTGTTCTAATTGGAGCCTCGGGCTGTAGAAAATCCCAAATATCATAATCACACAGGCCTCGCAAATCTGCAGGGAGCTGATGGGTAAATGAACCACTGCAAGAAAAGCCCTAGAAAATAGGCATTGATCCAAACTTGGAGGTGAAGTGTGTGAAATTGTTTATAAATTGTCTGGATAATTGTAGGCGCTGGAGTGGGACATGAGGACTTCCATCCTCTCTGGTTTTTGAGCAACTTTAATTAACTTCCAGACAGGAGATAGCATACTCTCCAGAGCCAAGCAGGGCTGGATTCAAATTCTCACTAGTCTGATTTGAGGGCTTCCCTTGTGGCTCAGCTGGTAAAGAATCCACCTGCAATGTGGGAGACCTGAGTTCAGTCCCCATTTTGGGAAGATCCCCTGGAGAAGAGAAAGGCTACCCACTCCAGTATTCTGACCTGGAGAATTCCATGGACTCTATAGTCCATGCGGTCGCAAAAAGCAGGACCCTACTGAGTGACTTTTGCTTTCAGTCTGATTTGAGAGTGCTCTCATTTTCATTAAGTCACAGTTTCCTTATCTGTGACATGGAGATAAAGTTTCTTTGAGTGTTGCAGGAAGACCTAAAATGAGGAAGGAAATCAACCCTGAGTGTTCACTGGAAGGCCTGACGCTGAAGCTGAAGCTCCAATACTTTGGCCACCTGATGTGAAGAGCTGATTCATTGGAAAAGACCCTGATGCTGGGAAAGATTGAGGGCAGGAGGAGAAGGGGGTGACAGAGGATGAGATGGTTGGATGGCATCACCGACTTGAGTTTGAGCAAATTCTGGGAGATAGTGACGAACAGGGAGGCCCGGCATGCTGCAGCCCATGGGGTCACAAAGAGTCAGACACGACTGAGCCACGGAACAACAATAACCCAGAGCAAAGAGAACATGGTCTGGTGTGCATCAGGTGCTCATTCAATGGTGACTCCCTGGTATTCCTGGATCTTCTTAGAACAGGACCCAGATCTTTGAATCCTCATCCTATTTGAACTCAGGGTGTTATTTTCTCCCCCAAGCCGGCTCTTCCCTGCTAATTCCTTGACCATCTGAAGGCTGAAGATGTTTAAAAAAAATTAAATTTTTGACTGTGCTGGGTCATTGTTGCGGTGCGGGCTTTCCCTGTCTGTGGCTTCGTTCGCTGTGTGTTACACTTTGTTGCAGGCTTCTCATTGCAGTGGCTTCTCTTGTTGCAGAACATGGGCTCTAGAGCAGGCGGGCTTCAGTAGTCATGGTGCCTGGTCTTAGTTGCCCAGTGGCATGTGGGATCTTCCCAGACCAGGGAATCGAACCCATGCTCCCTGCATTGGCAGGTGGATTCTTAACCACTGGACCACGAGGGAAGTCCTGGCTGGAGACCTTAAGTCCCCACTTCCCCTGGCATAAGGTCCTCGCCCCACCCTTTTCCACTCTGCTCTCTGTCCCCGGAGACCCACTCACGAATAAGGATGACAACAAGCACTTTGTTTCTGTCTGAGGGTGTTGATAGGGAGCAAGAATAGGAGATTGGATCAGGGTGATCAGATCAGGGAGGTGAAGTCAGGGCATTTATTCCCTGGTTCCTTCCCTTGGGGGTTGACCTGGACTGGCACTGTCCCTTCTCAGAAGATCAACACTCCTCTCTAGGGCTCTCTCTGCTGAACTTTCCCGTTTGATTCTGATAATAGATTCCTCCCCTGTCATTTAGAATCTAGCCTCAGTGTCCTGGACAGTCCCTCATGGTCCTCTGCCCCTTTGTAATTAGGCCCTTTGTAAAGCAAAACAAAGCCTACTCAGATTATCTTAATTGGATGGTCATCTGTGCCCTGTAGGAATTCTAACAGCTTCAGGGGCTCTCTCTCTCCTGAGGCTCAAATCAAGAACCTAGAAGTCATTTTCATCCACCCTTTCCTACACCCCTAATTCCCACTGGCCATCCAGCCCTGTCAGACGTGCCACCCAAATATTTCTGGACCTGGACTTTTCCTTTCTATCCCCAGTGATGGTCTCATCAGCTGAGATATTGATTATTGCATGTCTGGGTTTTGCCAGCTGCTGGCCAGATGAGTTCCCTGACTCCACTGGTACCCCCTCCTTGATCCATCCTTCCTGCTCCCAACAAGATGGTTTGCAGATTCTTTCCCAGGTCACCAGTCTTTAAGAGATAAGAACCCAGCATGGTGCACAAGACACATCCCAACATGAACTTGACCTACTCCCTCTTCAATGCCTCCTCCCCTCCTGTTCTCAGATCGGGCACTCAGGCCACCTATGGACTCTGCATCCCAATCACTTGTGGCCACATCCGAGGCAGATTCAGCAGTACCACCTTGGCATGAAAGAAACGGGGCGGGAGAGGAAGCGATGCTTCGGATGGATGGTGTTTCTGGCTCCCGTCATCCTAGAACATTTGTCCCAAGATGGGGAAAGAAGGCAGGCAGCTGTAAAATTGCACACCACCCCCTTCCCCACCCCCGCGCCCATGTACTCCCCTGCCCATCCCCCCAGCGTGAGCTCCGCCATTCAGCCTGGGGCTTGGGGAGAAACACGTTTTGTTGAACATGACTTTGAAACTCAAGCCAACTCCTTCATCTGCTGCTTAGACAGAGAAACACAATCTCGTTTCAATATTGGGAAACAATCTCTCTTGGATGGAGTGAGAAGCGATACATCAGCTTCCTAATGAGTTTCCAAGATTATCTTGAGTGTTGCAATCTTCCTTTAAAGACAGACAAGTGACTTGCCTACCGTCCTTCACACCAAGGCTCTGTGTCCATGCAGCGCCTCTGCCGGGAGCATCCTGCCCATCCTTTTCTTACAGGGAAAACCTATGCATCCTCCAAGACTCAGCAGAAAGCAGGCAGGCACTCACTCCATCCCTCCATCCCTGGAAGCCCTTAGTCGTGGCATCTGTTTCAGGACTCATCTCACTGTGTCCTAACTGGTTGTTGGACCGTGGGCCCCTTGAGGGCAAAGGTGGATCTGAGTCTGTCCCCCCCGTGCGCTATGCCTTTCCTTTGTCAGCCGCCCTCTGGTCTGCCGGCAGCTCCACCTCCAGTTCATATCACCTCCCTAGAGTAATGCCCGCAGTGAGGCTGCAGAGCTGTGGTTGTTTATCGAACAGTTCTGCCACCTCTCCTCCACGTCCTGGGACAGACGCAGATGCATCGGGGAGAGACCAGGCACTTGGCTGCATCCTGTCCCAGGAGAAGAGAGCTCTGTCATGATGTCAAACCCCGATCCTGCAGAGCTGGGAGACAGGCTGGTCCCCCTAGCATCTGGGAAACTGAGGTTGAAGCTTTGGAAGGAGAACGCAGGGTACACTGAATCTGGGCAGGCCCGATTTACCAGGAAGAAATTGGACGAAAGCCCAGAGTTCAAGGCGGGGACCCAGAAGACACTCCATAGGCAGAGGAAGGTGAGTCTAGAAGCAGGAAGCACTGTGCTAGAAGCAACCTGTCTGGGGAGTCTGGGGGGCGGTAGTTGTCCAAAGAGGCAGCTTAGGAATCCAGACCAGACCAAGTTCCAGCACTGTGTGTGACTGATACAAACTTTCCTGAAGCTCTTGAGAGTTGCAGCATGCTCCAGCCAAGCGTCAGTGGATGGAAGAAAATATTTTGTCAAAGACAGAGTAATATTTTTGGTGTATTTATGATATCAAGCATGGACATAAAGAGGCATCGTTCTTATGAGAATGTATGTCTAACAGGTCTCTCAGGTCCCGGAGGCATTTTATCTTTGGTTTTTATGAGCCGCTTTGAAGGGCAAGTTTACAGAGAAATCCCCAAAGTTGCCAGTGACATTCAGCGTTTTCTGAATGTAAAATATTATGCAGACAGACTCAGGTAAGCTTTCCGAAGGATGTCAGCCCACTCTGAGAGATGAGGGTCTTGAGATGAAGGCCAGATGGCTCTTTACCAAACTGTCTCACAGTGAGGTCTCACCTTGGGGGATTCACTGTGCCCTTGAGATGCAAACTTTGTCCTCGTCCTGGAATCGAGTGGAAGCCTGGATGCTGACTTGCACTAATCGAATTAAAAGTGAAGTCCATCAGGAGATGGAAAGCTTCTTTGGATTCAATGGAAGTTATTTTGATCCGATTACAGGAATTCTCATTTTTTCTGCTGGGGTACAGCCCCTTTCTGGAGAGGTAAAAATAATAACTCCAGTTGTGTAGTAAGCACAGAGTCAAAACAACAGGAGGTGGAGAGTCTGGGAGATTTTTATCCAGGCCATGGTATTGTGTGATGAATCATCCCTACCCTTTGCTATAGAACACCTCTCTAGTAATTTAATTAAAGTTGTCTTGCAGATTCAGTGTCTTCTTAGCTTGCTGGAAAAACACTGCCAAGCTGTGTCCTGTTGAGTTTTTTGTGATCCAGACTGTTCCTTTATGTCCATGCATTAGCAGACAATTGATTGAGCTTTTGCTTCCTAAATAGTAACCACATTCTTGTCCTGCCTCTATGAGACCCAGCTCACCTTGTATGGGATTGGAGGACATTGCAAATCCTTTGGTCACATATTTACAGACTGTCTCTTATTTATGTATCCAGATTGCTAAACATTTTGTATGGATTTAATAGTTGAACCCTTGGAAGCTAATCTTATTTCCCTTATCTCCAAGTTCTTAGGGCACATCTCTGACATCCTCCCCATCCCAGACCCACAGTCACAACATAATGTTCTGGTGGAAGGATGACAGAGAATATGCATGTGTTACTCAAAATATGGTTAGGGTACACAGCATCATTTGTAATCCACTCTAAACAGAGGGTACCACTTACAGTCTGAAAGAGAGTAAAATCAGGAAATCAATTTTCCAAATAGGTGATACAGATTAAATATATAATAGACACCCAAAGGTCTTGTTAAGTTCTTGGTAGACCTTATAGATTATTCAAAGTAATCATGGGGTTCAGAGGTCAGCCAGAGCCTCTGAAGCAGGTACCAGTGAAGGGAACCAGGGACCCCGGCAGGGTAAGCCCCTGGTCCTGCCATTAAAAAGACCATGCTGGACCACGTGGATCATGAACCACAGAGGCAATTTCTGCTTTGCCTTCTCACCCCAGGCAGGTGCAGGTCACATCTCCTGAAAAGCAGATTGAGACTTAGATCTGGGTACAGACATTTTACTGGGGACTCACTTTAAAAAACAACACCTAAAAGAAATGAGGGAAGCGGGACAGAGTGGAAGGAAATGCTGGGCTGTGATAAACGCATCTGAGTCCTGTCAGAGACTCTGGGCCTGTAATGACCTTTGCAGGGGTTTGGCTTTGAGGCGATGGAGCCAGGCCTCCATCAACCCTCCCAACCCTGGGGAGAGGGTGTCACCTTGTGTGAAGTGGCTTCCTGACTGAGGACAAATCCTAGTGGGGTCCTCAAGGAAGAGCCTTTGGCCACTGAGGCTCCCAGTGGCTGCAGATACGAGTGTCCCATCCTGGACAGGGCATGGGAGTGTCCAACAATGGTGGGGCTCACAGATGCTGAGCAAATGACAGCCTCTGGTCCCAAAAGGCAAGGACAACCCATCTTTAGATCTTAGATTATCAACGGTCTGCTGTATTATGTGCTACGATATGAAATCCCTGGGGGAAAGCTATCATTCTAGAGGCGGTGTGGCCATTTCACCATAAAAGGGATACATTTTCCATGTCACCTCCATTCAACATCCCAAAAAAGAGCCAACACACGGTACCTCCCAGCACCACCTCTTGCCTCCCCCGTATTCACAGAGTCAAGATGGTGCAGCACCAGTGATCCGGAGGGCTGCTTGGGGAGTGAAAGACAGGACAGAAAAGATGCTTTTCAACTGTGACTGTGATACTGGCGAGACTGTGTGGAAGAGAAGCTGGTGACCTTCCCATGACCCTGGCCAAAGACAGAAAAACAAATGGAATCATCTCTGGTGTCTGATCCCCTTCTCTGCTCCGAAGCCCAGTAAACTCTCCTTCAACCTCTTCTTTCTCTTACATCCAACCACTGTTGGGAAAGAATGTGAAATTTACTGGCATTAGATGTAGGTGACTCATAATCATTGTCTCCCTTCCTCTCCCCATACCCCATGAAATACTAGCTTCAGCTTGTTGCCGATGAGTTCTAATGCAGATGGGCACTGCTCACAGCCCTGGAAGTACAAGTGAAAGTGTGAAAGTGAAAGTCACTCAGTCGTGTCAGACTCTTTGCAACCCCATGGTCTATACAGTCCATGGAATTCTCCAGGCCAGAATACTGGAGTGGGTAGCTTTTGCCTTCTCCAGGGGATCTTCCCAACCTGGGGATCGAACCCAGGTGTCCTGCATTGCAGGCGGATTCTTTACCAGCTGAGCTACCAGGGAAGCTCTGGCAGTACGAGGCGGAGAGGAAAGAACATCTGGAGAACGTGGAAGACCCTAGTAGTAGCTTGTCCCATCTTCTTCCTTCTCTTCTGTTCTGACCAATTTTACCTTGAATGGCTGAGTGCTAAGCTGAAAGATTACATTTCCCAGGCTCCCATGCAGTTGGGTGTGTCCGAATTGACCTAAGTGAAGGTCCCTGGGAGACAGGCAGAGGAAGAATTTCAAATCAAGCTAACGCCACTCCTAGGCTTTACTTTTCATTCAGCACCCTGCTGCCCTTCTTCCTCTTGCTTGGAAAATGCACATGGTGGCTGGTCAGCAAACATTTTGAGCAATAACGTCACCTTGAGGAGGATGGAGCAGAAAAGTAGAAGCAACGCAGTCCCTTGGAAATCTTAACACTAATATACCTTTCATGGACCACCTGCTTCCTTCATGTGAGAGCGCAGTGAATCTCTACCTTGTTTAGATCATGTATTTAGGCTTTATGTTACATGAGGCTGAAACCAACCGTGATTGATACAGAATTCCAGAAGTGGGACGCTACAGACAACAGAACCCAAAATATCAAATGGAGGAGGTGGGGAGCCTGACATTCAGGATTCAGGTCTTGTAGTCTAAAATCCCTCTTGTCCTTGTTACTGCGGTGGTGAAATATTTTGTCAATCTGTTGCCTACTGTACCTTGAAAATCAGACCTCATGCTGACCACAGTCAAAGTGTTGGGAAGTGGTGAGAAAATTAAAAATTGTGGTGTGTGCTATTGTACTGCTGCTGCTCTCAGCAAGAGTCCTACAATAGAATGAGACACTCGTCGGAGAGCTAGCCACACTACACAGATGGAGAGAAAGACCAATTTACTAAGAGAGACGTTCCTACATACAGCCTGCAATCTGGGTTGAATAGGAGCCTCATAATTTAGATCTTGCAGGGTTGGAACTGCCAAATGCATTTGCACCCTGAAAGGAAGCAGTTTTGAGAAGCGGCTGCACAATTGCTGAGAGAGAAGACTGAGATTGTCTCACAGGAAGTTAGGAACCTGCTGACTAGTTAAAGGTAATACATTCTCATCCAAGTTCAGGGTATCAGATGAGTCCAGGAAGTGACCGCTAATTTGAGAAAGCAAGACTTCCCAGAGCTCAGAGGCTAGTAAATAAAAGATGAGACCTTTCCCGATAAAAATCTCTTTTTAGCCGGCAATTACTTTACATACAACTGAATAGATGCAGGAAGGCTGGATACTTGGTCAATTTCAAAGAAAACAGGAAAGCGGGAGGAGTAAGCTCAGAGTTTGGAATTAATAGATTCTACTATATAGAAAATAGATAACCAACAAGGACCTACTGTATAGCACAGGCAACAATGCTCAATATTTTGTAATAATCCATAAGGGAAAAGAATCTATAAATATATACATGTATGTATATATGTGTATATATATATATATATATATGTATAACTAAATCACTTTGCTGTACACTCCTGAAACATAAAATTGTAAATCAACTATACCTCAAAAAATTTTTTTCAAAAACAAGATCATGATTATAATAAACAAACATGGCAATCACCAGGCTGAGACCTTTCTCCTTTCAAAGCGATCCCTGGGCCCCCAGACTACACATGCAGGCTTAGATATGGGGCCCCCCACCCCCAGGAGTCCTCTCTAGTCCCTGATTCAGATGTGGTCACAGATAGTGTTGAACAATGACAAGAGCTATAGCTCCCAGGGACAAAGGCAACTGAATTAAAAGGACAAAGAAGGGAGTTCTTTCCAGAAACCAGAACCAAGGCTACCTTTTGAGATAGCTCCTCACACACTCCACTGACAGGGCTGGGGGTCCTTGCTATTCTTACCCAAAAGGATTTGATAGTGGCTCTGGATCAGCGTTTCTTTTTCTCCACTCTTCCAAATGGATGGTTGTGCTTATTGGTTTGTTTTTATTGCTGCTGTCCCAATTTTTTTCTCCATCATGGTGCATTAGCTGTTTAGGAGAAGATCACTTGCTTGTGAGTTTATGTGCCACTGGACCGTAAGAAGAGACACTGGGATACAATGGAGCAGACTGTATGTCATCCAGATACCCTGAACGTTGAACTGGACACAGCAATTGGATAATAACTTGGACCTGACTCTTTGAGGCAGCTGGTGATTGCATGCTCTGTGTTTCTCCTGGATATTGGGGAGCAAAGGGGAAGACTGTGCCAGAAACAGTTGCCTACCCATATCCATTCTCTCTTTTTTCCTAACAGAAATTGATTGTTCTTCTTTGAGACAGGGTTTCTGTTTAAAGGGCTTCCCTGGTAGCTCAGATGGAAAACAATCCACCTGCAGTGCAAGAGACTGGGGTTCATTCCTGGAGAATCCCATGGATGGAGGAGCCTGGTGGGCTACAGTCCATGGGATGGCAAAGAGTCAGACATAATTCCGTGACTAAGTGTGCGTGCACGTGTGCGCGCGCACACACACACACACGCACACACACTGTTTAAAAACAAGCAAAGAAAAAAATAGAAGTGGCGGTCATGGGGGTCTTTCAGGAAAGCTAACTAAAGGGGGATAATGCCTCTGGGAGGTGTGTCCTTTTACATTCTCTCTTTTTCTTTTTCCTGATAAAAACATGTAGATGATGACTGGTGCTCTGCCAAGCAGCTTGGACAGCAAACCAACTTAAAGTGTGAAGCCATGCCCCAGTATGGTGGAGCAGAAAGGTGGAAGGAGGTTGGTGCCCTCCTACTCCTAACTACGCATCAGTCTTTCTTCTCTGGCGTCAGTTCTTTTTTGCCTTTAAGAGAGCGAGAAATAAACCCACTTTATTTAAGCCACTTGTGTTTTCTGTTATCTTCAGATGAATGGAATCCTATTTGGTACCAAGGATGAACAAAGCCTTCACATTTTAGAAGTCTTGGCTTGCTTATACGGCCCGTCCATAAGGCAGACCATCCAGCCTTGGCCAACCTTTGCACTCTGAGAGCAGAGATTCTAAAAGCCTATGTTTAGAATAAACCAAGAAACAAACCCCTTGGGGCACAATGTCTGAAGCAAAGCAGGCTGAGTCTGGGCCTTCTAGGACTGCTGGGCAATGTCTCTGTGGATAGATCAAGTTCAAGTGCACACAAGACAGACAGACACGAGGACAATTTGCATTTGAACCAGCTTGCTACAAGTCTACAGAATCTAAATGCTCAATCCCCTGGCTTAATGAAAGCACAATGTTGGTTTATTTGACTAAGAGTTATAAAACCCATGGCCCAGCAGATAGAAATATCCCTGGGCTTTTCCATTTTAGTTAAGACCATGTGTGATGGGAAAGTATAGCCTGTTGCCTAATTTCATTTTTCCAAGGGTGCTAGGAATCCTATTGCTACTGTAACAAATTGTAATAAACAGTGATTATAAATAATATCCATTCTCTTATAGTTCTGAAGATCAAAAGTCCTAAAATGGGTCATCAGGGCTGAGTTCCTTCTGACCCTAAGAAGTAATCTATTCCTTTGCCTTTTCCAGCTTTAATAAGCTTTCTGAATTCTAGGCTTTTGCCCTGTTCTCCGTCTTCAAAGCCATGGCCTCTAAGTGATTCTAACTTTGCAAGCTCTCTCTTAAAATGATCCTTGTGAAGACATTGGGCCCACCCAAAACATCAAATCCCCCACCTCAAGATCGTTATCTCAGTCACAACGGTCAAGTCCTTTTTGCCACGTAAGTTTCCAAAGATTATGACATGGAGATCTCTGGGCGGTCATCATTCAGCCTACAAGCATCAAGGTCAACTTAATATTCTCTTGAGTGTACTTAGTGGCCTGTATTTCCCACATCCCAATATAGTAGGCTCTCCAAGTTTACTATATTGTCTTTTTTTTCTTTTTGTCATTAAAATTTCTATCAAGAGACCTCTAGAGGTGTAGATGAACCTGGAGTTTGTCTTACAGAGTGAAGTCAGTTAATATCATATATTAACATACATATGTGGAATCTAGGAAAATGGTAAGTAATCTAGGTAAACAGATGAACTTATTTCCATGGAAGGGATAGAGACAAAGGTGTAGAGAATTGCTATGTGGACATTGGGAGAAGAGGAGGGTGGGATGAATTGGGGGATTGAGCTTGACATAAACACACTACCAGGTGTAAAATAGCTAGCTAGCAGGAAGCTGCTGAATAATACAGACAGCTCAGCCTAGTGTTCTGTGTTGACCTGGATGGGTGGGACGAGAGGGGGTGGATGGGAGGTTCAAGAGGGAAGACATATAGCCAATTCACTTGTTGTAGAGCAGAAACTAATAATTTTAAAGCAATTATATGCCAATAAAAATAAGTAAATAAAAACTCCCCATGTTAGTGTATGAAGTTGACAGCTTTTCTTTTGATTCCTTGTCAACCTGCACCTATTTTGGAGATAAGGAGAAATTATCTTTAGGCCAATTCAACTTTATTAGGGGAGAAGATGAATTGAGAAGCTTCATTGCCAGCGTGAGCTTGCATGGTACACTGCTGTAGGTGTCCTAAGTGAGGTGGGGCCGTTAGGGTGGGAGGGTCACTTTATAACAGTGAAGAGTGGGAATGTAAAAAGGCTCTTGCTCAAGAAGAGCAAGAGAAAGACGTAGGAGGAAAGTAGAGCCTTCTATGATGAAGTGTAGGAACAACGTCACTCCAAATAGCTAATGTTGGCTGGACTTTGATTACATATCCATGTAGTAGATTAAATTATTGGTCCTAACTCTTCATACTGCTTCCCATTCAAATCCATGTTCTTGGCCACAGAACTTTTTAATTCCTCCAACAAAGACAGGGTATATTTCCAAGGCCCTTGAATTGGGACTCATCCACATAACTTCTTTGGCCAGCAAGATGTCACCAGATGAGAGAGTCATTGGCTTAGTGAACTTGCTTGTTAGGGTGTGCCCTCTTGTGCTTCTGCTGAAGGAATAGGAAAGAAGACCCCACTGGCCCAAGGAGGATGAGAAAAACACAGAGAAGCCCAATGCAACATGCACTTGAAGTTGCCCATCGTGATCTGCAGACACATGAGAGACCAGAGCTTATCATTTCATACCAGCAAGAGTTTAGTGATTGTTTATGTCAGGTTGCTTACTTCCTGATCCAGTCAAGAATCTTTCTAAATGTTACATATATTCATTCACCTTGGTTAATTCACCTACTTGCAGAGTAGAAACCATTCTCTGTATAATTATTATACAACTATTATATAATTATATTATTTCTCTCATCTATTGCATATGGGAAAACTGAGGCATTGGACCATTAACATACTTGCTCAAGGAAGGTCAGGCAACTAACAGGTATTGGAGCTACAGCTTGAATTTAGGTAGTAGGTCCACTGAGTTCTTTTTTTAATTAATTTTTTTAATTGAATGATAATGGCTTTACAATATTGTAATGATTTCTTCTATACATCAACATATTGTACTCTGGTCAGCATAAGTTTCGTTTCACTCTTTATTTTCTTTATGGACTATTTTCAATCTGCTTTAAACTATTGGGGTGTTAGATCCTTCTGTGAGTGTATAAAATGAGAAATTCATGGGCTGAGTCTTGGGTCCTGGATTCTAATTCCACTACCAATGAGGAATTGCCTTATTTGCAACTGCTAAAACTGCCAAGATAGGAACACTCTAGAAGGGGGAAAAAAATTGGTTTGTCAAGTCATGATCCACATTTTCAAGGTGGACAATATAGCAGAAAACCAAAAACATGAGACCAGAAATAAACCGTCATTGGATGGCCAGGAGATGCCTTGTTCCAGAAGACTGGCTGTGTTTGAGATTTTTATAAATAATGCTTTCTCTCTTGGCCTCAACTCTTGAAAAGGAGAGTTTTATTCTTTTTGGAAACTTTTGGAAGCTGAGTTCACAGGTGGATGATAGATGCCTAGGAGGTCAGTGATCATTTATAGATGAGGCTTCAGGAACCCCAAAATGTGAATCTAAACATAAGCACCAGAGAGTAGGGTTTCCATGAAGCAAATAGTTGATAAAGACTAGAAAGAGATGCAAGGAGGTTCATATGTCTACTGTTCCCAAAAGGGAACAGGAGGCTCACAAGTCTACTGAGACCCAAAGAAAGAAAAGATTTAGGAATTACTCATGAGGACAATGAGAACCAGAATTTTGTAATTTTAAAAAAATTGCATGTGGGTCACATATATGCTGCTGCTGCTGCTGCTAAGTCGCTTCAGTCGTGTCTGACTCTGTGCAACCCCACAGACGGCAGCCCACCAGGCTCCCCCATCCCTGGGACTCTCCAGGCAAGAACACTGGAGTGGGTTGCCATTTCCTTCTCCAATGCATGAAAGTGAAAAGAGAAAGTGAAGTCGCTCAGTCGTGTCCGACTCTTAGCGACCCCATGGACCACAGCCCACCAGGCTCCTCCGTCCATGGGATTCTCCAGACAAGAGTACTGGTGTGGGGCTCCATTGCCTTCTCCAACATATATGCTACCTGCTGTCTTTTGTCTGGCAGTAAACAAAAAAATAAACAACAAAAAAAAAAGTCAAAAAGCAAAAATAAGCAAAATTAAAAACAACTTGATAATGTTACTGTGGGAATTTTCAAGGGAGTTGAGAGCTGGGAAGACTACTTTTACCATTCAGTCTTGGATGATGGAGATGGTAATAGTCATGATGATGCTAATCAGCATTTGTTGTATGTTGGTCTTTATGGATTATTTATTTTCAAAGCAACCCTGGAAGGAAGATATTAATATTGTATCTCTTTGACAGATGCAGGGTTTGAGACTTAGAGTGTTTACATTATTCTCTGAAGTCACACAGTCTCAATGATGGGACTAGTATTCAAATACAGAAAGTTTGACTTAGTGTCTCTTAACAAACAGGAAAACGAAAACAGAGGAGGTGGTTTCCATTTGGGAAAGAAAAGTAGAGGTGACCGACTCCCTTGGAATTTCCGTGATAGATGAAAAGGCACACATATAGCTGGCCGGTGAGGAAACCTGTGATATAGGTGGAAAAAGATAACCTATTAAGCTCTTGACAACCCCAACTCCCTGCCTGGCACCGGTGAGTATACTGTATTAGGGACCTCCGTCTTTCATCGCTCCTACCGCACTGATTCAGCTTCTCCGACAGAAACTCTGGCCCCCAGCTGCTGGGCACATTGCCTCTTTGCCTTTCAGAATGCACTCTCATGCCAGGTGAAGGCTGACAAAAGCAGGAAGAGGGTGGGCATTAGAACAGGGGCAGGAGAAACCTTCTGGAAGGAGCCAGAACAGGAAGTTCTCTATAAGATAGTGAGAGGTACAGGGCAGCGGGAGCAGGCTAAGCCAAAATCAGCAAAAAACCAAAGAACAAGCAACCAAGCAAACAAAAGCCAGAGTCTTGCAAGAGTCAGAGGTGGATTTAAAAGTCAAATATTTGGAATCAGAACATCAAAATCAAGAAAACCACGGGCAAAGTGGGTTTGTAACCTGGGTGATGATTTTCAATGCAGCTTGGCGCTTAAAATGGGCTTTTGCAAGCCTGGAAGGCATGATGCACGAATGTATTCTTTCTGCACAAAGGACCGAGATGAGATTGGCACTGTTGAGACTGGAGCTGAAGATTAAACCCTGCTGTATATGACGGAGGCCTGAATTCTGGGTTCACAGTTTACCACTTGCTCCCCCAGGAGGCCTGTTCCCTCAGTCACTAGCTACTAGCTAGAATCACATTCCAAACTGAGCTGGCCCTCAGGGCCTTCAATGCAGTCGTAACACCTGATCCAAAGGATCTTCATTAACTTATATTTCTACTGCAGCCTCTTTTCAACCAATGCCATCAGTTCGTACTCCCAGACGCCAATACAAATCCATGTGATCACAATGCTCCCCTATTCCCACCCGTTGCCCAGACCCAAGACTGAAGTCACACCAGCTTCCCTTCCACTTCAGCCATCTCTGGTCATAGGCGTGTCCTGCACGCAGAAGCAATCTTCCCAGGACAGTGGAGACTTCTTGAAGGGTGTCAGAGGTTGACAGATTGAACTGCTGTCCAAGGTACCTCTTTTTTTTTCTCTCTCTTTTTGCTTGTTTCTCTCAAATTATTTTCCCCCACCTCTTTTCTCCTCTGGCTTGTATTACAAGAAGCTGACCTATGAAAATTTCAAGCCCAAAGCTCTCTTGCTGATTGGTTGGGTCCAGCTAATGGGAGTCATTGGCAGAAGCCTGGAGGGTGGAAGGAAGGGAAAGGCCAGAGAATTTCTCTCTCCTACCCTCTCTGCTGTGGGCTGCATCTTTGGAAGGGACCGTGTCTCCCCCACAGTACCAGCTCACTTCAAACTACACCCATCTTTGGGCTGAATTTCTAGAGGTGGCCACTAGCCTGGGCTTTCTCTACTGCATAGATCTGCCTCGCAAGCTCCTCATGTTTCTCCAGATCTAGGCATGATGGATGGTGATTTCTGAGACTTCTGAGTATCTGGGCTGCCTCCCACTACCCTCTGTGAAATTCCAAGTCCTCAAATACCTTCCAACTATTTCCCCATGCTAAAATACTTCTATTGGCTGGGACCTGCCTGATACACACTAAAAGACCAATCGACTGGTATATAGGACAAGGGAAAAGGAAATGCGGAGAGAAAACAAGATGCCAGGGCACTAAAGCAGACTTTGGACTTGCCGGTTTTTCCCTTGCATTTGGCCCTAGAGCTGTTGAGTGGTCAGGAGGCTGAATGGAGGAATTCGTGGGTCCACATGTGGTGATCATGTGCTTCTATAGCCTGTCTGGGTTCCTTGCATCCCTGAGGAACAGACCTATCCCAGGCATATTTCCCAGGAGGAAATCAATCTGGGCCACCTTCCCCTCCTGCATAAGTGGTCTCAAAATGCCTTGTTTTCAGGAATCTTTTGTTGTTGAGATTCAAATACTGTCATAAAATATCTTCATCACAATAAAAATGCAAACTACAAAGTTGCCTTTCTGTGCCGCACCACTGAAGGATGTGGGGACATTATTCAAATGTGTTCAGGGCAATTGCCACTCAGGCACTTGCAGCGGGCAGACGGGACTTAAAAATAGCACATTCCATTAAAAGGAAAAAAAAGACTCTTTGGTAACAAAATAAGTGACTGTTCTGTTTGTCCCTGTTTTGTACAGACACGAGTCCCCTCCCCAGACTCTCTGCAGAGTTGCAATTTTTCAGAAAATGTGGGGGCAAGCCGTGGTGATGCTAAGTGGATCTGGATCCAGAGAAGACGGGGAGACAGAGCTACGGACTGGAGAGTGTGGGACTGTCACCCCCTCCTCTGCCTGCGGCCCCCAGGCCCCGCCCAGCTCCCAGGCCTTAGGGAGGGTGCCTGTGATCACCGGCACACAGGGGGCTCTCTGCAGTATATGCTATTGGAAGGAGAGGAGAACCGAGAGACTTCCAGAAAGTTCAAGATGCCAGTGATTTAGAGTGTGTTTTGTTGCTGTTGTTTTGGTTTTTATTAAGTCTCCTACCAGAGTGAGTTCATAAGTCTAATTTGTAAGTCCAATGAAGTTAGCTTACGTACCCAACTAACACAATCAGATATATACCGCTACTTTTGTGCTTGTTTCCGGACATCTGGGGATTGAAACAAAGATACTATACTCTACACAGCAAAGTGCATAAAAGCACAACTGTTGGCAGAGAATGCACATGTGTGACAATGGAAGCTAGATGTGTGAGCCAACTTAGTGACTGGACATGTTATCACACGTTCACCTCCCTGAAAGTTCACCACTTGAAGGTTTGCATGTAGACGGTTTACCGTGTTTGCCCATTTGCATTATAAATGGAGAACTTAGACCCAAAAGAACCAGTTGACTTGGCCAAGGTCACTCAGCTACTTAGGGGCACAGTCAGGACTTGGAGTCCCAAACCGGTGTTCTTTACACTCTAATTTAGTACAGTGTTGAGTTTGTTGACTGAAAAAGAAAAAAAGCATGATGTGAGAGTTGTGAGTTAAGTTTTATTTGAGAGCAAAATGAGGACTGTAGTCCAGGAGACAGCCCGTCAGATAGCACTGAGGATCTGCTCCAAAGAGGCAGGGAGAGGTAGTCAGTGTTACATGTGATTCTGGCGAAGGGGCTGAGGGCAGTCAAGCACACGTTTTGGCAGAAGTTTCTGCTAGTCACGAGGAGCAGATGCCTCTGTTCATGCTTTTAATGCTTTTCTAGATGTGAGATGATGCAAGAATTTGGGCTCGTAAAATCTCTCGGAAATATCCAACTATCTGAAGGCCTCTTTTGCCAGTCTTTCCCAGAGCCCAGAGCACCTCATTCCTGATCTCTACCCTGAACTTCTTTGAGGGTGTGTTGAAGGTCCGTGATTGCTGTGGCCAGTGACATCATTCTTATAGAGGCAGATGGCAAGTGACAATTTTTCATCTAAAAGTGAATGTGTGTAATAACTTGAATTTCAGTCCTTCATCCCACCTATTAAAACAAAAAAAAGCTAGGATGTGTAGATAGTTAGATGGATCACTAGATTGCTAGATCACCAGATAGATAGATGATAGATTGTTCACTCCCACACACACACGATAGGAAGGCTCCCACTCAGAAGCTGATGAAGAGTAGGAGTGTCAGAGGATCAGACAAAATGGGAAATCTCACTGCCAGTCCCCCCTGGCCACTACTTCATGATGGAACTGGGGCTAGTCCTATGACCTTGCTGAGTTTCCTCTTTCTCACCAGCAAATTGGGCATTAAGACTCAAGCTATATGTACTTCATAGGGTATTATGCTGTTAAAATGAATCAAAGTATAGAAGAATGTGGATATTCATGTTTACAGATGTTAGAGAAGAAGCAGGGATTAGCCAGTTTGATCTGAAGGGCCAAAGAATAAATATTTTAGGTTTTTAGGCCAAATACATTCTCTAATGCAGCTATTCGATTATGCTATTATAGCATTAAACCAGCAATGGACAATACCTAAATGAATGAGTGTGCTGGGTTCCCATAAAACTTTATTAACAAAACAGGCAGCCAGTCAAATTTAGCCCATGGGTTATAGGATGCCAACCTGTAAGAGAAAGTCCTCCCATTGTGTTCAGGGCTCTTCACTGAAAATGCCTCCAACTTCTTCTCCACCACATCCCTTCCCAGGCCCAGGGCTTGATGACTCAGCCTCAGCCTTATTTTTGGAGCACCAGCTTTTTAAGGCAAAACATAGCTCACTAGAGTGGTTTTAAGACACATAGTCATCTGCATCAGAGGAAGGAAAAGCTAAAAGCGCATTTATAGCCATTTATAGCCACAGTCACAGCCAGCCTTCTTTATGAATATGTTTATGTCTGCATTTCGACTCACAACCATGCACATAAAGTGGTGCAGAGAAGGGAACAGAGTTGTGGATGGAAAGACACATCAGTGGATTTCATAGGACGAGATGTAAGCATAAACAACAACGCTGGATATTTATAGCCCAGCTCTAACTTTTTAAAGCACATTCACATTTATTTTCAGTTATCACTATGAGATTAGGAGGGGGTTTTGACAGATTTGAAGGAAAGCAGATACTTAGCTATAGAGTCACAGTCTGACTGGCTTGTAGATCTTGGAGTGAGGTAAGATCAGAAACTTTGTGGACCCAATGGAACACTTTCTGCTCAGGCTGAGACCTGAATTGGCCAGAGGACACTCTCCAGTCACGGTCATGCTTTTTCCCAACACCCTGCTGGAGAATCTTGGAGTCGGTCTTCCTTGAGGACGTGATCTTCCCTGATTGAGTCTCCTTGATTAAGTCAAAATGAAGGGGATTTTAAATGCTCTGGGATTGATGGGGGAACACAGAAATCAGTCCTCACAAGACACTGGGGATTGGATGGGGATGGATTGAATATTTCTCAGATCATCGATGGGTTAGTCATCCCTGGATGAGCTGGAATCAGAAATGCTACTCAGGCTAAAAGGTGAGTTAGATGATTTCCACTGAACTTAGGGTAATGTAGCTGAAAGTGGAGTCTGGCTACTTGCTGCTCAAAAGCCAATGAAGAGGCCAGGTTGATAGAAAGGAAACTTTGTTTTATTTTGGAAGTCGGCAAAGGGGATGGGGTGTGGATGCCTGTCCAAAGATCGACTACCTGCGCGCCTCCCCCCCCCCCCGCCCCGCCACACACACACACACACACACACACACACAAAATCAGTGAGCAAAAGCTTTTATAGATGGAGGGAGAGCGCTACATGCAGAAACAGCACAGTCAGCTCTGAGAGTCATCTTCAAACTGGTCATGGGTGATCTGAGCAGTGTCATCTTGATTGTCTTAAGTACGGTTAATCTTCAGTTCCAGGGTTAGTTTGTTCCCATTTCCTTGAGGCCAGTTCTTGGAACTGTGGCAGCTGATGTCATGGCTAGAGTCTGGTCATCACGTAGCTAACGTTTCCACCTGGTGGGTGTTTCAGTATTTATAAGACAGCTCACAGGATATGGCTCAGAATATTATCTATAGCCCTTGAAAAGGAACTAAAGGTCCTTGACTTTGCTTCATGGCTAAACTATTACTATTTGGTCTCCTTTGACTGTTTTCCTTTGTTTTTGTATTTTCTCACTTCTCCAACATAACGTATTCTTTGGTTAAAACCCTGCCACAGACAAAAGGTAGGCAGAGGACATTCGGGAAAGGACCATAGCATCCAGCCCCCTTTCAGTAGAGGTCTCCAGCCCTGGATTGGGAGAAACAGAAATCTGAAGCTGACTTTAGAGGAAGCATAAGGGAAGAGTTCAGATACTGACTTCATCTTGAAAGAAGAGTGAAGATGCTTCTCAGTGGGGACAGAACAAATAAATCAGGCAGCTGATGAATACGCTTCGGAAAACTAAAGAAGACACCAGTGTGGAGATTGTCCTTCTGGGCCACCGAATCCACCCAGAGGAAAATAAATTGCCTGTAACACATGTGCAGGGTACTTTTGACCCCAGTAGAAGAAGCATACGACCTCATATAAGAGTGTATTCTCGTCCCAGGGCACTTGATGTTGGGGGACCACCTTGGGGATCAAATATAAATAAAGATTGAAGGAGTTCTGGAAAGAGCCAAGAAGGCCATCCAAACATCTAAGCTAATACCCACATCTATATTAGGCTGTTATCCTTTACCTTTTCCTGGCATCCACGTGAAACCAGCCTTCTTTGAAAACTAAGCTGGGAGTCATGGAGAAGGGAGGATGCAGCTAAGCCCAAATTGTAATAATGTGTGGTCAATGAGCATTTATTGGAATACACTGAATTTAAATACACAATTTCTCCAGCGCTTCTTGTACTTAAATTTTTTCATGATTCTATTTCTTCAGTATTTACTGCTTCGCTTAATCCCTCTGGTTTACATGTAATTAATCCTTGCTTTTCTAAGGCAAAAAAGCCAGGGTTTTCTGATGCAGAAAGCTGAAAGGCATTTTCCCTCAGGGACATTACCATACATTAAAATTCCTCAAGAACATTGGTATTTAAGAGCAGGTGGGCCTCTATGACCCGTGCAAGCTGGCAAACTCTACTGCGGTGTATTGCTTCTCTGAAAAGTTGCTCCAAACAACTGATTTATAAATGACTGCTGTCTCTGAGGTTTTTTTTTTGTTGTTGTTGTTAATTAAGGACTGTAGGTCTGTGCACACAAGTGTACGTGTGTGTGTGTGTGTTTATTCAATACCTCTCAATCCCCTTGCTGTCCTACACACAGAACAAATACCCACTCTTTCAGAAGCCGGATCCTCAAATCCTTGTTTTGTTTTGTTTTTTAAGATTTCCTAGAAATATATTTACTGATTCCCATGGCTCCCCACCCCCCATCAAAATGAGGAATTGTGTGTCAGAAATCAGTTCTTCCAGCAACACTTTTTCTCTTAGCCCATTGTAATCCCTGAAGGAGTCTGTGGTACCACCCATGCCCATTGGCTTCACCTCTATTGTGTGGAGCAAATAGAACCACCGAAGCTATATTTCTTGTCTTCTTTAAACAGCAGCAAAAAAAAGAAATGGGGGAGAAGACGACCCATGCAGTTATTTCCTGATTATGCCCACAACCAGGGAGACGAAACACCATCCCTCTCCCGCCCTTGCAAGTCCCTCCCGTTGCGAAACGGGTCAAAGGCTTCAGTGCAGCTCAGGTCAGTCAGCGGGATCAGTTCAGGGTGTAGAACACCCCATACACCAAAAGATCTGAGGAACAAGGTTTATCCCCCAAACCCTGCCTCAAAATTGTGAATCTCCACTTCTGGGAGATAAGGGGAAGAAAAGGAGGCTGTCGGAAAATATGAGTTAAAAATATGTCACATCAGCAATATATTTTTTGTGCTCGAAAGTTTTACTGCTGACTTGTGATCGGTTTACAAGTGAATTCCAAAATTTGAAAACCAATGAACAACACTTGCCTTATTAACACTATATATTTAAAACAATTCTATTGGAGTAGAGACATTTTACAGGGTTGGTTTCTGCTGCATGGCAAGATGAGTCAGCTATATATACACAGATGTATAGCCTTACCCCCCCTTTTTTTTTTTGGATTTCCTTCTCATTTTCATTTGTCTTCTATTCTGTACATAGTAGTGTATTTATGTCAAGCCCAGTCTCCCTATCCATCCCACCCTCCTCCCCCCTGGTGTCCATACATTTGTTCTTGACATCTGTGTTTCTATTTCTGCTTTGCAAATAGGTTCATCTGTACCATAATGTCTGACAAAATGTTATTCTCATCTTCCATGGACATATTTCAGATTTCCTGACTCTTTTTTCTTTCAATGTTTCTGATCTGATTTTTTTTTCTGATCTGATTAAAAGTAAGATTTAAAAAAGAAAAAGAAAGGGTACAAAAAGAAAATTCACTTTTCTCTTCTACTTAGAAATCTCTTAAGGAGGTAGGTGTCAAGAATAAGTCTTCTTTGCTACCTGCTTTGGTCTTACCCTGGCTGTGCTGAATCATTTTTGTCATCTCCAGCTATATTTCTGGGACAAATCAGAGTCTCTACTCCTCAGAGTTCCTGGGGATAAATCCATCTTCACAGAAAGTCTCATAGAATACTACAATATACAAAGATTGGGGATACTGGGAAATTTTCCTTCTTGTAAAAAAAAAAACTTCTTGTGATTTGAAAAGTTATCCCAACTCAGAAACTCAGACCTGGGCAAGAGAACTTAGTGGATTTTCCCCCAGGGCCAAAATAAAACAGTGATTTAAGCTAATTTGCTGAGAGGGAATGACTGTGTATTTGCTTGATAGCCCAGGGATGGGAAGAGAGGCTGAATAATCAAGATCCCTCATCCATAGAGTTCACAGTATCTGTAGTGTAATGGAAAGTATAAAGGACTTGAAGTGAGAAAACCTACAAGCAAGTCCTCACTGCACCACTGGTGCATAATAGTCATATGACCTTGGAATGACATTCATGCTTTCTGAAGCTCAATTTCTTCACTTGTATATGCACTGGGATAGATGTTCAGTTAGCATTAAAGTATTTTGTGATAATCAAAGGAGTAAGTGTACTGAAAACATTGTGAAAACTAAAGTGCAATGCAAATGTTGTTGGTCAGTCATTAAGTTGTGTCCAACTCTTTGTGACTTCATGAACTGTAGCAAGCTAGCCTCCTCTGTCCTCTACTATCTCCTGGAGTTTCCTTGAGTTCATGTCCATTGAGTTGGTGAGGCTATCTAACCATCTCATTCTCTGTTGCCCCCTTTTCTTTCTGCCTTCAATCTTTCCCAGCATCCGGGTCTTTTCCAGTGAGTTGACTCTTCCTATCAGGTGGCCAAAGTACTAGAGCTTCAGCTTCAGCATCAGTTCTTCCAATGAATATTCAGGACGGATTTCCTTTAGGATTGACTGGTTGGATTTCCTTGCAGTCCGAGGGACTCTCAAGAGTCTTCTCGAGCACCACAGTTCAAAAGCATCAATTCTTCAGCGGCCAGCCTTCTTGATGGTCCAACTCTCATATCTGTACGCTACTACTAGAAAGCTGCAGCTTTGACAATGCGGACCTTTGTCAGCAAAGTGTTGTCTCTGCTTTTTAATACGCTGTTTATATTTGTCATAGTTTTCCTTCCAAGGAGCGTCTTTTAATTTCATGGCTTCAGTCACTGTCCGCAATACAAATAGAGGTTGTATATATTTTCACACTGTTTATAACAGGCCTAAGCAAATCAGTCGTTAATAAGGCACTGATTTCCAATCTTTCAAATAGTGAATTCTGAATAAGATTGCTATTAAGACTTAGCAAACATATAGGTAGTTGCTTTAGCTGTAGAATGAATCTATTATTTTGCTCTATTCCTGTTCATTAGTTACATCCCATAGCATTGTTATTTGGATACTTAGCATACAAACTGACAAATGAACCATCCTTCTAATTTAATTAGATTTGGAACAATATTTTTAGCACCTAATGACTTTCTAATTTGTAAATTTACATGTAGGTTTTTTGAATTGATCGGGCTGAATAATAATAATCCGTCATAATTACATAGCATTTCATAGTTTACCAAACACTTCCACATAATATTAACTCGTTTCATTCTCTTAAAAACTCTGTTACATAGAGCATGGAATTATTGTATCTATCTTTACAGATGATAAAGCTAACACCTAAGGAGACTAGGATTTTTCCAAAATCACAAAGTAAGGGACCAGACCCAGGGTAGGGATCGATAAAGGCAAGAACCCCTCTGGTCCCAACACCCCAATACCATTACCTGACCTTGCCACACACCTGAAAGATTTAGGTTACTCTGGTCAGGATAAACTTGATGGGTTTGTGAAGTTATGAATTTGCTGAATCACTGCCACTCAAATAATAGCAGTCATTTCTCTTCTTGGTATAGGAGAAAAAGTTGTGAAACTGGCCATCAAACACCTGGATTTCTAGTTCATCTGGATGAATGTTTGACCCCCAAGCTGTCCCCTTACCAGCAGGTTCCCTGGAACAATAACACCCTTGTTTATGTGACTCTACAACTCCTTCCCTGGAGTCAAGACTGCCAATGACTTAGAGGCAATTTATTTTCCTCTTAATGGGTTAGATGGCTCAGCAAGCCTTGAGAGAGACAGAGAACACCCGAAATGGAGCCGCTGTGCCTTTTGTTACCTGATGTTTGAAGGGACATACCATTGTTTTTGTTCTGTTCTACTGGTTCCAAAAGGGGGCTTCCCTGGTGGCTCAGTGGGAAGACCCTGCCTGCAACGCAGGAACCATGGGTTTGATCCCCGGATCAGGAAGATCTCCCGGAGGAGGGCATGGCAGCCCACTTCAGTATTCTTGTCTGGAGGCTCCTTTGGACAGAGGAGCCTGGAGGGCTATGGTCCATAGGGTCACAAAGAGTCGGACACGACTGAAGCGACTTAGCACTGGTTCCATAGACCCACCACGGTCCAGTATGGGATGGGGCTGCGTAAGGATGTGACTCTCCGGAGACAGAGATGATGGCGTCCACACTTAGGTGTTATTAGCGTCACAGATGGTACTCAGGCCATCACAGGGTAGGGGCTGTTACAGGAGACATGTCCTCTCTGGAACCCAGGAAAGCAGCCACCATTGGAGCACTCCTCCTGGCATCACAGTGAGGAAGAATAAGAGAAAAAAGTCTACACAGAAGGTCCCACGTGGCTGTGGGGAGCTGTGGAGTCATTTTTACTGTGTGTGACAGGCCGTGTCAGGATCCTGAGAGGCAGGGGGCCCTGGCCATCTCACAGTGGTGGTGAGTGAGCTGAATGCAGCTCCAGATGCTGTGAGCTCCGGTCGCGCTGGAGGCCAGACCCAGACCCAGTGCTGTGACACTCCTTGAATCTGTTTGGGTTCCTCCTGGTGGCTAACAATAGCTGCCAGGCAGTCTGAGATGGCTGAGCATTAGCTGCAGCTTCATAATCTTGCCACAGGATTATGATGAAAGCAAAACAAACAAACAAACAG
Source organism: Cervus canadensis (assembly GCF_019320065.1). NCBI lineage: Eukaryota > Metazoa > Chordata > Mammalia > Artiodactyla > Cervidae > Cervus > Cervus canadensis. The sequence continues at coordinate 33,281,503 of NC_057416.1, read as the reverse complement.
AAGTGACTCAGTCGTGTCCCACTCTTCGTGACCCCATGGACTGTAGCCCACCAGGCTCCTCTCTCCATGGGATTTTCCAGGCAAGAATACTGGAGTGGGTAGCCACCCCCTTCTCCAGGGGTTCTTCCCAACCCAGGGATCAAACCTCGGTCTCCCACATTGCAGGTGGATTCTTTACCATCTGAACCACCAGTAAAGCTCAATGAGAGCAAGTCTTAGGCCAAATCCTTTCTAACATTTGGATATTTACTAAACAAATGAAAAAGCCAAACATTTGGTAGCAAGTAGGCAAGAAACAATGTGATAGGGACTTTGCTGGTGGTCCAGTGGTTAAGAATGAACATGGGTTCGATCCCTGGTCGGGAAACTAAGATATCACCTGCTACAGGGCACCTAAACCCACCCCATAAGTAGAAAATTTGTGCACCACAAAGGTCCTGCAAGACACAACGAAGATGTGGTGTGCTGTAACTAAGACCCAATGCAACCAGATAGATAGATAAACAGAAACAAAATGATAAAGGCCAACTTTGTAAACTTAATGCTCATCAAACCAACTCTGTACAGAAAGCTCACCTAAGGCAGACAACAATATTCTAAAGGCCAGATTCTGTTATCTATAGAGCAGAAAATATATAACCCGAAACTTCTGATCCTAAAGCTAGTCACAGGACCATGCAGAGACCAGCTCCAACATTCTCCCTTAGAAAAACGGTTGCAAATGTGATCAGACATTCAAGCAGCAGTAAGGGGTGTCTCTGCAATATTCTAGCCATGACACATTCTGAATACCCACTAATCTCATCTATAAGAACCCATCATGCCTTTGATGCTGTTGGAAAATAAAGATAAACTAAAGTATTCTGGTATTATTCCTGGGTTATTTTGGCTTAGTATTTTCAAAGCCTAAAGTAAACACTATGTGTTTATTCAGCTTAAATAAAAGGAACAAAATAGCAGCGACCTCCAGTATGTGCCTACAATGCTAGGAGTGTGAATTCCAGAATAAAGCATCTGACTGCACTTAAGTCCAGTTTTCACCAACACACAAATAATACCATGCTGTTTAGGCCGATGCCATTTTAAGTAAATTACAGATGTCACGGCGGTGCTAACAAGCCTAGATGAACTGTGCAGATAAACAAAGATCAGATGTGATGAACTGCATGTCAGGAGATGCCAGTGGAGGAGACAGCACAGGTGTGGATCCGGTCCCTCCCACTGCGTGATGCCAAGAAGTCCCCCCGAAGGTCTGGAGAGAAGGGTGAGCCTGACAAAAATGACAGTTTCCTGAAAGTGACTAAATGTGGTTCTTTGCTCCCCAGGTTTGGAAAAAAAATGCAGTAACTGCTCTAGCATGCAAAGTTCTTCCTTAAGACCTTTCAGATGCTTCTGTGGCCTAACAGTCATTACTTAAGGGGTGGACTTCACACCATGGAATTCTGTGTGTTCTGCAGTCCAGTGAACCCTCACCTGAAGGCTAAGGGCTTTTATCAGCTCTTAATCCCCAACCCATTACCATAAATCTGATTTTATAATCCCTTTATTGAGTTTCAGGTGGGAAAAGACAACTTCCATTCCTTATGCCCTTGAAATGTTCTCTCCGATTAAGTCTTCGCTGCCCCCTATCTCTATGGTGATCAGCAAGTCTCTCCCCCAACCCAGAGACAGCAGCTGTGTCTAAACCACCCATCTGCTGTCTTTCTGGGGCTCTGCCATCTTCGCTTCATGCCCACTTGCAAGTGCATCACATTTCTATTTAGAAACATTCTGCCTACCCTGGTTATTTTTGGCTGCTTATCAATCACCGCACATCTCTGTGGCAGGCACTGGAACTGCTGAACCGTCCTGCCTCCACTATGCCCGGCATCTTCTGTAGGCTGGACCAGCAGTGAGTCAGGGATGCCAAAATGTGAGGGTAAGTGAAGTCTCGAGCTTGATACGTGGGGACTGGATATCTCAGTCTGTCCTGGCTACTCAAACAGAACACCATCCACTGGGTGGCTTATCAACAAGGCAAAGTGTGATTTCCACAGTCCTGGAGGCCGGAAATCCGAGATCAGGGAGCCAATAAGACTGGGTACTGGCAAGAGCTGTCTTCGGGGATGCTCTTGAATTGGTCAAAAACCTCCTTCAGGTAAAATGTTATGGAAAAACCCAAATGAAATTTTGGCCAACTCAATGTTTCTCCTTCTAGCCTCTCATGGTAGAGAGGTCCAGAGAGAACAAGGGAGCTTCATGGTGCTTACTTTTTTTTTTTTTTTTTGATGCATAATGGACATCTAGCATTGAATTAGTTTTGCGTGTGCGGCATAGTGATTTAATACTTGTATGCATTGTGATCATTATAAGCCTAGTAACCATCTGTCACCACACATAGTTATATTTTTTTTCTTTTTTTGTGATGAAGGCTTTTAAGAATATACTCTCTTAGCGATCTACATATATGCAAAACAGTATTATTAATCAGAGTTGTCATGCGGTACATTGCATTCCTTTGACTTACTTTCTCTTTTTAAAAAATTACTATTTATTTTTGGCTATGCTGGGTTTTCATTGCTGGGTGGGGGCTACTCTCTAGTTGTGGTGTGTGGGCTCACTGCGGTGGCTTCTCTTGTTGTGGACCACAGACTCTAGGCATGCAGGCTTGAGTAGTTTCTGCTCATGGGCTCAGTAGTTACTGCTTGCAGGCTCCAGAGTGCCTGCTCAGTAGTTGTGGTATGTGGGTTCTGTTGCCCCAGGGCGTGTGGGATCTTCCCAGACCAGGGATCGAACCAGAGCCTCCTGAATTGGCAGTCAGATTCTTAACCAGTGGACCACCAGGGAAGCCCTGACCTATTGTCTTATAACTAAAATGGGTACCTGTCCACCCCCATCACCCATTTTGCCCACACCTAATTCCCACCTGTTTCAGCAGGTAACCACCTGTTCTCTGTATCTATGAGCTTAGGGTTTGTTGGTTGGTTGGTTGGTTTCTTTATTAGTCTTGCTTTGTACTTTGCATATATAAGTGACATTACACAGTATTTGTCTTTTTCTGTTTGACTTATTTCACTTACCATAATGCCCTCAAGTTCTATGCATACTGTCGCAAATGCGCAAATGGCATTCTTTTTTGTGGCTAGTATTCCATTGTGTGTATACACAGTGTGTATATATGTGTGTGTGTGTGTGTGTGTGTGTGTGTATACTGATCCCATTCCTGAGGGCTCTACCTTCATGACCTAATTATCTCCCAAATGCCCCACCTCTTGATACCACCATATTGGAGGTTAGGACCTCAACACACAAGTTCTGAGGGACACGCTCATCCCAGAACATGGGGCAAAAGGAGGAAATAGGAAGTTTAAGTGTTGAAATCTCTGGTCACATATCATCGGAATAGAACTTCACATGGGTTTGGAAATATACACAGAACTTACATTTTTAAATGCAAGTATAATTTGCATAACTAAATGAACCACTTTAAAATTTACCATTCAGTAACATTTAGTGCATCCATAAAGTTCTGAAAAGGATCGTCTCTATTTAGTTGCAAAGTAATGTTATCATCCTAAAAGAGAATCCCGTGTCCACTAAGCAGTGGGTTCCCATTCCTCCCTCCCCAAGGCAGCCTGCAGCCTACACTCTGCATTCTGCATCTGTGGATTTGTCTATTTTATGTATTCCATGTAAATGGACTCATGGAACACATGGCCTTTCTGTGCCTTCTTTCTCTCACTTAGCATAAAGTTTTCAAAGTTCATCCACATGGATGAACATGTATCAGAACTTCATTCACTTTTATGGCTGAATAATATTCCATTATGTGTATAGACCACATTTTGTTCCCCCATTCATCCATTCATGGACACATGGGTTATTTTCACCTTTTGGTTATTGTGAGTTACACTGTGATGAATATGTGTGTATGAATACTTCCTTCAATACCTGTTTTCAATCCTTTCGGTTACATACTTGCATGCTTGCTAAGTCACTTCAGTCAAGTCCAACTCTTTGCAACCTCGGGACTGTAGCCCACCAGGCTTCTCTGTCCATGGGATTCTCCAGGAAAGAATACTGGAGTGGGTTGCCATGCCCTCCTCAGGGTATATACTTAGGAGTAGAATTGCTGGGTCAAATGGTAATTCTAGGTTAATTTTTTGAGGAATCTCCATGTTTTCTGTTGCTGCTGCACTATTATAAGGACCCACTAGCTATGCATGAGGACTCCCATTTCTCCGCGTCCTTATCCTTGCCAAAACTTATTAGTTAAAAATTTTTTTATTATTATAGTTATCCTACTCCATATGAAGTGATAGCTCACTGTGGTTTTAATTGTTATGGATTGCAGACTTGTAGTCCTCCAAAATTTTTTTGCTGAAACCCTCATCTCTGACATGATGGTATTTGGAGAAGGGAATATTTGGAAGGTGATTCGATCATGAGGATGCAGCCTTCTGCCAGGAGCAGACACAGCAAGAAGACAGCTGTCTGCAAATCAGGAGAAAGCCCTCACCAGAACTCAACCAGACTGTACCCTGATCTCAGACTTCCTGGACTAATAGTTCTTAGGAGGGTGGGAGGAGCTGATGAATTTAAAGCATGCATTCCTCCTCAGGAAGGGACATGAAGACTCTTTCCTCGAGTTACCACATTGCCAGGAGTCTGAGTGCTTCTCAGGGTGAGTGTAACAACAGAGAAACAGGATTGATAACTAGGGTGTTTTGGAACAGGTGGGTATGTTGATTATCTAGTAGAGGAAAATGGTGATGCTATGGACCTCTGTGGACTCAGGTAGGATTAAACCCTCCCTCCAGAGACTAAAAGTGATGCTGAGAACAGCTGTGAGATTCACGTGGTCAGCAGGACTTGGAGTTTCGTTCCTTCCTGTTGTTCTTTAGCTGTTCAGTCATGTCTGACTCTGTGCGACCCCATGGACTGTAGCTCGCCAGACTCCTGTCCATGGCATTTCCCAGGCAAGAATGCTGGCGTGGATTGCCATTTCTTTCTCCAGGGGATCTTCCTGATGCTGGGATCGAACCCACATCTCCCACATTGCGGGTGAATTCTTTGCCACTGAGCCACCAGGGAAGCCCTTCTTTACTTGCTACTGCTTAACGAACTATGCCATTTGCTTTTTCTGACTGTGAATTAAATTTCCTTTTCTTACATGGTGGCCAGAGTACTTGGCGGTCTTGGAAAAGTGAACTACGGCATGGATGTCCCTCTCTATTGGGTGCGGGCTTGCTCCTAGAGACAAGCTTAGGGTTACCAAAGGGGAAGGCTGGGGAGGGATAAATTAGGAGGTTGGGGTTAACAGATACACACTAGTATATATAAAATAGATAGTCAACAAGGACCTACCGGATAACATAGGGAACTGTACTCAATACTTTGTAATGACCTCTAAGGGAAAAGAAACGGAAAAAAGAATGTATGTGTGTGTGTGTGTGTAATTGAATCACTTTGCTGTACATCTGAAACTAACACAACATTATAAATCGACTCTGCTTCAAGGAAAGAATTAAATTAAAAATTAAAAAAATCAGCATAATGTTACAACTTTCTTCAGGAGAGAGGTTATATAAGACAGCCATCCTGCCCCTCCCAGCCTCCTGTGACTAAAACAAAGGCAGACTGTGCTGAATGCAGACAATGTCCTGGTGGGTGAGGGGGTGGGGATGGGGTTCCCCTGGGGGTTCCCTGCATTAGAATAAAGGCATTGTGTGAGGAAACCAAATCCCAGATGCATTTGCAAGTCTTTCTAACAGACTGAGGCTCCAGTGCCGATTTTCCTTGAAGAGTTTAGAAAGAAAGAACAATCTCATGGGAGGAAAAATGTAGGTACCCTGGAACATCTTCCATTTAAAGGAGAGGAAGAAATTGGCTCAGAGCAAAAAAGTGGAAACTTCCATAGTTCCTGCACCCACTGCTGTAAAAGGTACGTGGAAGCAAACAAAAGCAAGAAGAAGACACATTTAGCTGTTCATCTAAAAAGAACGGGCTAATGACCCCTAGTGAGCCTAAATGATGTCATACACATGGAAAGCGACTACTCTTGATTCGGGGGCTACACGTTTTGTCCACCCCCGCTGATACCAGACCTCCTTCTTTGCTGAACGCATCTATCTGCTGCTCTAGAGCCATGAAATGATTTGTCATTTCTCCCTAGTGAACTGTTAATGGAGAGCACTTAAATTCAATTTAAAAGTGGGAGTTACCACATAATACTGCTGTTGATGATGGATTATGGGACTTAAAGGAATGTCCACATTGTTAACTTTTTCTTTTCAGGTTACAGACCGTCAGAAAGAAATGGCCTCTGTGATACGCTACTGCAGCAGCAGCCAAACATGTTCTCGAGAAAAAGGTTATTTATGAGACTTTATCATCATTTCACTGCCAAGATAGGCTGAAAATCTTACCATCTAATTTCAAAGCCCACCCCCACCACCACACCCCACCACCAAGGCACTGGGTCTAGGTGGGAAAAGAGTTCTTACACGTTTGCGGTACATTAGAAACTAATGCAAGATCGTTAAGCAACTATATATACTCCAATAAATATTAATTAAAAATTGAAAAAAAACTGGTAGTTAAAAATCTAAAAAAATTTTATTAAGTCTCAGATGGGATATTGACATCCAGACTTCTGCGACAGAAACTCCTAGATGTTACCAGACCTGTTCCCTCTACTTTCTGGAGTAACACTAGACCACTTTCCCAAGGTTTATCTCCTGCCCAGCATGACCATGTGACTGGACGCTGGGACGTGGCCTGTGATTGGAAGCGATACCCATCAATATCTCTGCTTCGGTGTACTCCGTGCTGTTTCCACGCACTCCCTCCTTGGTGACCCCATAGAAACATAACTGAGCCAGGAGATAGAAGGAACCAAGTCTCTGGATACCTAGACAGAAGGCATCACTGCTTAGCTATACACATTTGGATTTTCCATGAGTGAGATGTAACCTCTTGTTGGAGCAAGTCACTGAGATTTTGGAATTCACCTATTATATCAGGGGCGAATACTACCATCATTTCTGTGGCTTAATTGGCAAGTCGTTTTAAAAGGTGGTAAGGAACATGGACTTTCTGCCATATATCAACATGAATTGGCCACAGGTGTACCTACGGCCCCTCCCTCTTGACCACCCCCCTCTTCCACCTCCCACCCCATCCCACCCTTCTAGGATGTCACAGAGCACCAGCTTTGGGTTCTCTGCTCCATACAGAAAACTCCCACAGGCTCTCCATTTTACATATGGAAATATGTATGTTTCAATGGTATTCTCTCACAGCATCCTAACCTCTTCTTCTCCCACTGTGTCCAAAAGTCTGATCTTTATGTGTGTGTCTCCTTTCTTGCTTTGCAAGTTGGATCATCAGTACTATCTTTCTAGATTCCTTATATATGCCTTAATATATGATATTTGTCTTTCTCTTTCTGACTTACTTCACTTTGTATAATAGGTTCTGGGTTCATCCACCTCAATAGAACGCACTCAAATGTGTTCCTTTTCATAGCTGAGTAAAATCCCATTGTGCACAGGTACCACGATTTTCTTATCCATTCATCTGTCAATGGATATTTAGGTTGCTTCCATGTTGATGTATGGCAGAAGCCATCACAATATTGTAAAGTAATTATTCTCTAACTAAAAATTTAAATAAGTAATAATAAAATTGACAGATACAGACTATAAACAGCAAGGACCTACTGTATAGCACAGGGACCTATATTCAATAGTTTGTAATAACCTATAATATAAAATAATCTGAAAAAATATATGTATGTATACCTCAACTGGGCTTCTCAGGTGATGCTAGTGGTAAAGAACCCACATGCCAATGCAGGAGACGTAAGAGACGTGGGTTTGATCCCTGGGTCAGGAAGACCCCCTGGAGGAGGGCATGGCAACCCACCCCACTATTCTCGCCTGGGAAATCCTATGGACAGAGGAGCCTGGTGGGTCCATGGAGTTGCAAAGACTAGGACACAAGTAGTGACTTAGCATGCACACATACCTGAATTACTTTGATGCATACCTGAAACATTGTAAATCAAATCAATAACTGAATTAGTTAATTAAATAAGGAATCTTCAGAAAATAAAAATAAGAATGTGGGCTTTGGCTCGAGATCTGAGCTTGAATCTCTGCTCTGCCGTCTTGGCCACGTAGATTTGGACAAATTGCTTCATTTCTCTGAGTCTCAGTCCTTCCATCTGTGAGAAGATGATGAGTCCCACTTTCCACATGATTGTGAGAAAGTAACAGAATCATATTTGTAAAGTGTTGGCATGAGGCTGGCACACAGCAGGTCCTTGCTGACCTCCTTCTCACATACCTTCCTTCCTTTTAAGATCTAGGTGCAGCCCTCCTTCAAACTGACTTTTCTAAGACCCAGAACTGACATGAAATTATGCATCTACTTTAGATTTCTCCAAGTCAGAGATGCTAAAACTCGAGGACTGGAGGCTGAATTCCACTCTCTGCCATTGTTTTTTTTTTTCTGGTGTGTGTATAGTGTTGAAGGCTTTTAAATAAGATGCCAATAGTTACGCATCACAATAAAAATTCAATTTCTAGCTTTTCTTAACTGAATCATCTGGAACACTGACTCTGCATCCCTACCTCGCTGACAATGAGGTGACAAAGATAGAAAAATCCACAGAATCTTCCCATGCACCAAGTACTGGTCTAAGCATTTTGCTTATAATGTAATCCAATTCTTATAATACACTTGTGAGAGAGATATTCCTATTATTTCCATTTTTCAGAAGAGAAAACTGAGGCACAAGAAATTAACTCTGTCCAAGGTCATGGCAATGAGAAGTGGCAGAGATGGGATTTGAACCCAGGCCCTGCGGCTTCCAGGTTGAACTCTAAAACTGCCTTCCCACACTACCTCTTATGTTACCTGGACCTTTGTTGGTGCTAGAGACACAAGGTGCGTGTGCCATACTCACTTCTGCTGTGTCCTCTTCTCGGCTGGCAACTTGCAGGAAAATCTAGATGGAGACTCATCTCTTAGATTAATTCCCGAGAAAATACTGGAGAGGAATTTGGTGACTTAGTGGATGGAGGCTAAGTACCAACTGCCATGGAGAGAAAGTCAAGTTCAGACGAAAAAAAAAAAAAGTCAAATTCTCCCTATTTCCAGCTCCTTGGGAGAAAACCAACAGCATTGCAACAAATACCCAGATTCTTTTATCTTGCGATGAGAAGGTAGTTTCTGAATTATTTGATTTATCAGCCCCTCATTTCCAATTATGCCACTGACTAAGAGCAAAACAGTGAGGAAAAAAAAAAATCAAGTGCCCACGAGACAGCCTTATTTGGGGGAGTGAATATCCTACAGCCTTGTGAGGCTGCTGATGTTAATAATAGCATCATGTAGCTTCTGGAAACCCTGAAGCACCAGTAGTTTAACCAACTCCTCTAGTTCTACAATTGGCTCCTACCCAATGCTTTGCACTGTCTCCCCATGATTCCAATAATGATAATAATCCGTAAATGAGTATGCCGACTGTGCAATTGCTTTTTCAAAACTGGAAAATATTTTTATTTGATTTTGAATCTTATAGCAACTCTATGGCCTAGGTAAAACCAATTTAGCCCATATTTTCTAATGGTAAAACCTGACTCTAAGAGAGATGACTAACTTGCCCCTGGTCAAAGCAGAAAATAATGGAGAAATAACCCCACATTGTCTGATTCCAGCTCCAATATGTATATTATTATATTAACTTGCCATGTACCGCTTTCTTCTTAGCGTCTGAACTTCTGGAGCTGTTTCAGAAGGCTGAGAACAAAGGAGTTTTAACAGAAAGCATTGTGGGGTCAGGAAAGTGGGTGCAGTTTCCAGGTGGGTCATTGAAAAAGATATAAATCATGGTACTTGGATATTGGACGTAGGAAGGACATGAAGTCAAAGACTGGAGAAGCCATTAAAAAGACTGAATTGTGAGACATCAGAAGAGGAAGAAGTTGGGAAAATTAAATAAGCAGCCAGCTTAATGCAAGCTGGATTACAGAAAAGTGCTAAGTGTCCGTTAGAGTTGTATTGGCTACATGTCACAGAAACCCAGCCACAGAGACTCCTCTAAATATGGATCCATTTTTTCTTCTTTATTTATTTGGCTGAATTGGGTCTTTGTTGCAAAACACAGGCTCTCTAGTTGTGGCGGGCACGCTCAGTAGTTCTGGCACTCAGGTTTAGCTTCTTAGAGGCATGTGCAGTGTTAGTCCCCCAACCGGGAATCAAACCGGTGTCCGCTGCACTGCAAGGAGGATTCTTAACCACTGGACCACCAGGGAAGTTCCTATTTTTCTTATGTAACAAATAATCTGGAAATTGGAAGTCTGAAGCTGCAACCACCATCGCTTCAGTGCCTTAAGCTTCCCAGATTCTTTTGCTTTCAAAGCTCCTCTCTCCCTAGCATGTGGCTTTCAAGTTCATCCTCAAGAGGTGGGCATGGCACCCACTGTCCTCAAAGAAAGAAGGTCAAGGGCTAGAGAAATGGAGAGGCAAACCAGCTGAGCCCTACCCCTTATACAGTTCTAGACAGCGCCCGCCCCTTCAGCTCGCTTGGTTGCCCCTTCTTGGCCTCAGCTATGTCACAAGATCACTCCTGGTTGCAAGGACCTAGGGCAAGCTAAGTTTTGGGTTTTGTCTTGAGACCATCACATTGCGATACTGAATAGAATTCAGATCTGTAGCTATAACAGTTTACAGTCATAAAAAAAACATTAAGACTATAAGCAGATTGCACCCAATGGTGTGGCTTACGTAGGACATCTTCAAGGACCAGTACAGTGACTTCAGATTATCAACAGAGCATCCTTAGGCCTTGATGGATGAGGACAAGGTGGTACAAGAGCCAGGAAGGGCTGAAGCAGGTAGAGAATGCCACTTTAAAGGAACAGAGATTTGATCAAAGGACATCATCAATTCAAGACCATCCCAGAGAGAAAGAGAAAAGGGACTAATAGCCTGAACTCACTTTACACCCGCCCTCTGATATCTGCCACAACTCCCTATTGTCCAAACCAAAGAGAAGCTGGCTAACTACGAGTGCTTAGGGGAGGAGCAGAGGGCTTCTGTGTTTTAACCATCCCATGGTTTCCACCCTCACGTTTCAGGGCTCCGTTTTCTTCCTTTCCTGTTTAATGCTGGGCATCTCCTCCATTTATGTTTAGGGTTCTCTTTTTTTTTGAGGAGGTCCATTTTTCATAAGGACCTATATTTTCACTTGTCCTATATTTTAATCAGCTAAAATGTTTTACGTTAAAGTGTTTTGCGTTTCTGCCTTTGGGGGAAGTTTGCCCACCAGGAATGGCTGAAAATCAGCAGGTTTACTGAAGTGAACAGAATGGATCACAGGGCAAGATGAGAAAGAAGCTCTGCTAAACACAAGAAAGGCATTACCTTGCACTGGCTCCACTGTAGTAGAAAAGTCGTCATCCTACTCTTTACTCTTCACAATAAGATGGATTTATTGCAGGACTTCCCTGGTGGTCCAGTGGTTAAGAACCCACCTGACAATGCAGGGATGCAGGTTTGATCCCTGGTCAGGAAACTAGGATCCCACATGCCATGGAGCAACTAAGCTTTCCAGACACAACTACTGCCCCCGAGACCCCTGGAGTCCTTAAGCCACAACTAGGGAGTCCGCGTGCTGCTATAAAAAGATCCTACATGATGCAACTAAGACCCAATGCAGCCAAATAAATAAATAATGTATAAAAGGGTCCCTGTTGGCTCAGTCGGTAAAGAAACAGCCTGTAATGTGGAAGACCTGGGTCTGATCGCTGGGGCAGGAAGATCCCCTGGAGGAGGGCATGGCCACACACTCTGGTATTCTTGCCCAGAGAATCCGATGGACAGAGGAGCCTGGTGGGCTACAGTCCACGGGGTTGCAAAGAGTTGGACACGACTGAGCGACTAAGCATGCATACAAAAAGGATTTATTGCAAGAGCCTTGCCACCCTCCCACACTGTGATTGAATTTATGTGCACCGAACTGACCGGTACCTCTCCCAACATAAGATACGAGGGAAGCTAGAAATGCCAGCCAGTTGTCTACATGCTCGAGTAAACACTCATGGGGACCCTCCAATCCACCAGGACCCCCACTTGAGCCATGGTGGTCAGCAGCTCAGGGATATTTGAGCTGGAGAACCTGCCCATGCTTATCTGACCCACAGGAACTGGATTTATACTCCAACAGACAAAAGCCTTGAAGGCCTGGAATTTTAGAATAGGGCATCTCTCCACAGCCCTGACCCTTGCTTGCTCCCTGTGTTTCCTCTGCTTGGAACACCAGTATTCCTGCCGCTGCCTCTCTCTCAGTAAGCTCCTCTCAACCTTCATCTTGAGAATCACTTCCATGGGGAGGCCCCTCTTGGCCCCTAGGCTGGACCAGCCCCTCTGCCATAGGGTTTCAAGGTATCAGGGACTTCACAGCTGAAGCACTCATTACTTCTAATTACTCACTTAAGGGGCATTGACCTCACCAGGCTGCAGGTGTCTTTGTTTATTCCTATGGCCCAATGCAGATACAGCACTAGATGTTCAGTAAGTATATGCTTTGACTTATTATTTGGAATCGAAATTGCTAAATTGGCCGCAGCTTGGGGAGCATGGGGCATATAACATAAACAGTTGGTTGTCCTGTGCAATGCTTCATTTCAGCCTGGAGGACTGGCCCTGTTCTAACGCTGAGAATAGCTCTGTGAGAGACCGAAATAGCGGAGCTGTGTCTCTGCCCTCGGCAATGCTGGGGAGATACGGACTCACATTCTTCCAGGGCTTCTTGCACAGCCCTGTCCTCTGCTAATGAACTTGTGGCTCTCTTCTCTCTCTGGCCTGGCTTATGAAGGAGGGTTATGAAGGAGGCAACGCTTGCCCCAGATTAAGAAATGGCTTTGGCAGGGGTGTGTGTGAGTGTGCACGTGGGTGTGTGTATGTCCGAGTCTGTGTCTCTTCGGGAACACAGATGGCAGTGAGCAGGTGTTGGAGAGTGGAGCTTCGTCAAATGGTCCATGTGCATCCCTCCGGCTATGAAAGAAGGAATGATGTGTGAATGATGGAGGGAAACTCATCACAGCCCTAGCCCAGGCCTTAGCAGACTTGTCCCCTGGAGTTGTCCAAGGATGACAAGAACTTCTGGCTTCCTCTTAGGAAACAGCAGGGGGATTTTCCAGTGATGTGCTGCCCGGCTGGTCGCAGCTGTTACACGAATAAACTCTTTGCTCATCTTGCCCCTAGTAAATACAGGGTCCCTCAGTACTCTGTACATTCTTTTCATACTCTGTGAAGATGCCATCCGCTTAATCATATAATATGAATTAGGCAAGTAGGCTGAGCATGTGTTTACTTTTAAGTTATTATGTATCTTAATCATGTCACAGAGTAAGCAACTGATAGGTGCTGAATTAATATAGATTTAACACATTGTCATAATATCTGGGGACCCTGATAAAGCCCCCTCGCTTTTATGTTAATGCTTTAGACCCTTTTATTCTTCACAGTGACCCTTAGAGTCTTATAATCCTCTAGTCCCATCATCCCTTTTCCACTTCCTATGTCCCACTTTCTAAATCACCACTGGTATCTTCAGTTGGGAATGAAATGACCCCAAAACATATGACGATGTAAATGTGTGCTGAGTCACTTCAGTCATGTCCAACTCTTTTCGACCCCATGGACTTTAGCCAGCCAGGCTCTTCTGTCCTTGGGATTCTCCAGGCAAGAATACTGGAGTGGATTGCCATTTCCTTCTCTAGGGGATCTTCCCGACTCAGGGATCCAACACACATTTATGTCTCCTACATTGGCAGGAGGGTTCTTTATCACCAATGCCACCTGGGAAGCCCTATGACATGATGCAATGATTCAGTTATGGCTAATCTTGCTTTAATTACATTTTAGCCTACTGGATTATATTTGAAAATGTCCGGATGAATATTAGGAGACAATCGAGTTTTATTAGAAAGCGAATTTTCAAAATTTACCAAGAGATCCTAGGTTTTTTTTCCCCTTGATTCTGAGATGCTGGGGAAGATGTGACTCAGGCCTGGGAACTGTTCTGGGTTCTAAATACGAGGTGCTTGTGTTTATGTGGTGCCCATGATAACACGATGATAGTCTTTCCAAACATTTAACTTACACAGGACTAAGTTCCCTTGGACATTCTGTGTGTAGATTTCTACAGCACCTTTAAAGCTTGCCAGGATTCCCAAATCCTGTGTGTATGGTAAACACACTGAGATTTCGTTCATTGATGACCATTTTGCTACTGCCTCTATCTGCCTGGCCACTTCCCGTTCAGCCTCCCAGGCCCTGTCCAACTGTGGATCCAGCTCCTATGGATGGTTCTTGTACTCAATTCTGTCTCTATGTTTCATCGATTTCATCCCAGGAAAGCCTATTTTCACCTATTTCCCTATTTCCTGCTGGCCTATAATGGGCAATTTTATATTTCATTATCAAATTCCATTTGCTTTTTGGACGTACACATCTTGTGCCCCAACTAATTATAAAGGCTTATGATTATGGAGCATAGTCCCTGTGTTAATTCATTTCATCTTCCCTGTAATTCTGAACGTATGGATTTTTGTCATCCCCATTTTATCAGATGAGGTAGTGAAAGCAAAGAGAGCTTAACTAAATTTCCTCAGGTCACATGCAATTAGATTAATTCATCTGTTCCTTCCATAGTCATTAAATATTCATTTGTATCAATGTTGCATTAGGTGTCGTGCATGCCAAGTCCTGCAAACTGCAGGAAATGGTTAGAGACAGGGAAGCCTGGCATGCTGCAACCCGTGGGGTCATGAAAAGTCTGACATAACTTGGCAACTGAACAACAAGTGCTAAGTCACTTCAGTTGTGTCCGACTCCTTATGACCCCATTGACTGAAACCTCCTAGGCTGCTCTGTCCTTGGGATTTCCCAGGCAAGAATACTGGAGTGGGTTGCCGTTTCCTTCTCCAGGGGATCTTCCCAACTCAGGGGTCAAACCCGGATCTCATGACTCCTGCATTGACAGGTGGATTCCTTATCACTATCACCACCATATTAGGTGTTAGGCATCACATTATAGGTTGTTTCTGAGCAGGGCCAGCACCTTGAAGTTTTGCAGCTATAGGTATGCCTATAGCTCTAACCAGAGGCTGCCCGGCACGTAGCAGCTGCCAGATAGAAACTTGTTGACTGAGTCACTGTGGACTGCAATATTATTGGGTTAGCCAAAAAAATTCACTCAGGCTTTTCCATAACCTGGTACAGAAAAACCTGAGTGAACTTTTAGGCCAATCCGATATATATGCCATAAGGTTTTTAACCTACTATAACAGAGTCTTGTGATAAAGGTCACATTAAGCTAATGCCCTTCCTAAGAAATCACATACCCTTTGAGATCTGTTTTTTTCCCAGAGAGTAGAACTGGATGGTGGCACAGCTCAGCTCACCTTGCAGAATGCTGCCTTTTGAAGGACTCCACTCCTCCCAGAGAAATCTGCTGTGGGATTAAGGATGCACTTTTAAGCCAAACTGTCCACATCCTGCAGAGAAGGCAATGGCGCCCCACTCCAGTGCTCTTGCCTGGAAAATCCCATGGACGGAGGAGCCTGGTAGGCTGTAGTCCATGGGGTCATGAAGACTTCACTTTCACTTTTTACTTTTATGCAACTTTTATGCAAGAAGGAAATGGCAACCCACTCCAGTGTTCATGCCTGGAGAATCCCAGGGACGGGGTCACACAGAGTAGGACACGACTGAAGTGACTTAGCGGTAGCAGCAGCCCACATCCTGCTGTTTGATTTTGTAACTGCCTGTTGACCTCGATCCTGTAAATGTCAAGGTGCCTGTGTCCGGCTCTCTATGACTGGGGACCTTCTTGTTGGGATCTGACCCAATTGATCAAGGGTTTCTTCAGCCTTTGTTTTCCTCAGAGCCAAAAGATTTGTTTCTGTCAAGGCTTTTAGTGGAGGGGAAGGTAATATTTTCTAGATAAGGGTTACATAAAGCAGTCCTCCAGTGCTAGGAAATACAGCTTTGCTAGTACTTCTGCACATTGGAAAGAAAATAAATAAATAGATGAGGTCCCCATTCCAGAATGTATGGCAAAGAAAATATAGTTGAGCCTCTAACAATTCCCAGCCCAGACTCACTGACTAGGTAACACTGAATGCTTTGTTAAAGAATTTATCAAACTGGGTGCTGTCTAGCTGTCAACTCTTCTCCCTTTGCACTTAATTAAATAAAAGTCTTTGTAGGTTGTGACCTGGCCAGAGCTATGATTACATAGCGAGGTAGTATTAGAATGGGTAATAGAATACAGGCCTCATAATTCCTGTTGCAGAATTATTTCCTCAGTACTCAGATACTCTTAACTATTTAGAGTATTCCACACTTACTGCATTGAAAATACATTGCAGTTAGGGAAATTCTGATAGAAACATAACTATTTCAAAGCACAATCTGTGAGGCAAAGTGACGCATGCCTCCAACATAAACTAATATATAGTTATATCGCCTGAAACTGAAAAGAAAGTGTTAGTCGCTCAGTAGTGTCCAACTCTTTTTGACCTCATGGACTCTAGCCAGCCAGGCTTCTCTGTCCATGGGATTCTCCAGGTGAGAATACTGGAGTGGGTTGCCATTTCCTCCTCCAGGGGATCTTCCCAAACCAGGGATCGAACCCCTGTCTCTTGCATCTCCTTCATTGAGCCACCTGGGAAGCCCACATAAAGCCTGAGGATTGTTTCATTACAGAACTGGCATCTCTCTCAGACCCTGCAGAAAAAAAAAGCAAGATAAAACCAGAGAAGGCTTTGAATGTGGTACCAGAATAAAGCAGCTGAATAACATTTAAGCAAATACCCACTGATTGCATCTGACTTGCCAGCATCTTTCTCTTGCTCCTAACTCTGCCTGGCTCCATTCTTTAGCGGCAGTACTAAGAATTCTGTATCTGTGGAAGCTCTGGAGGGCTCCTACTCTTACCTGAAATGCAAGAGTCAGTGGATGAGCACCCTAGAAATTATATGATCTCTACATAAAATTTGGGAACATGCAGAGTTAAGTTCCTTTTATACTTTACTGGCTGATGGATCCGTCTCCTGAAGACCAAATCCAGGCCAGAACTAGAGCAGTTCCCAGTCACACATTCTCTGTACGCATGTAGGGCAAATATGTCAGGGCTATCCTCACATTTGTCCCACGCTCCCTTTTCCGCCCAGTGTCCACAAGTGCTTTCACACAGAGAGCTCAGCTCTGTGCTTTGTGACGATCTAGCACAGTGAGATGGAGGGGTGGGAGGGAGGCTCAAGGCAGAGAGGATATATTCATACTTATAACTGGAAAAGACCCTGATGCTGGGAAAGATTGAAGGCAGGAGGAGAAGGGGACGACAGAGGATGAGATGGTTGGATGGCATCACTAACTCGATGGGTATCAGTTTGAGCAAGCTCTGGGAGATGGTGAAGGACAGGGAAGCCTGGCGTGCTGCAGTCCATGGGGTCGCAAAGAGTCAGACATGACTGAGCAACTGACTAACGTAACTGATTCACTTTGTGTATAGCAGAAACTAACACAACGTTGTAAGGCAATTATACTCCATTAAGAACTAATATAAAAAATAAATTTAAAAATATATATATTCTCTGTAAAGGACAGGCTGCTGTTTTTCCCCATGACTTGCAAAAACAAACAAACAAAAAGAATAGGAGTCAAAATCCACTGAATTTCAACCAGAAAAGACTAGTCTGAAAGATTTAGAAGCCGTAATTTTTTTTTTTTTTGGTACAGAAGAAAACTCAGGAAAAAAAATCTCAGGCGGGCATGCATATCTTGCAATGTTTCTTAAAGAACTGAGCATGGTGATTCAGAAAAAAATGCAAGAGAGAAAGTTTGATTGTTTATTTTTTTAATGGAAGTGTGAGTCTTTTAAATGTTTATGATGGTTTTCATATGAATATTTGAGGCCATTGCTTTCACTCTTACTCTGCATTGATTATGCAGATTTTTCTGAAGATGATAATGTCCAGAAGGATAACTTCCATGGCTGGGAAGGAAATATCATCTTACTCAAAGTTTTGATGAGGTGAATGTCCCATCACCCATATGAGGTGCCTCTTATCACTACACAGTTAGTGGTGGCTGTCTCACATTCATCTAGCCTATTTCCTTCAGGATATGCACACGCTCGTGGTCCAGGTAGCTTTGGAAGAAGTCCTGTTAGAAGAACAGGGCTGTGTTCTTTCTTTTACATGCCATGACTGTCCATCACTCACGCTTAAATGAACCCTCAAAGTTCCCTTTCTCAGAAGGGCTCACGGTACCTGGCAGATGCTGTGAAGTACTACGGACTTCTGCTGCAATTGGCCCAGTAGAATGAAGAAAAGAGACAATTCAGTTTCACTTATGTTGGCTTTGAGAAGCCAGTGGGACCTCTAACTGGAGCTGTTCAAGAGGCCTTTGGTTGGGACTTCCCTGGTGGTCCAGTGGCTAAGACTGTGCTCCCAATGCAGGGGGCCTCCCTGGTCAGGAAACTGGATCCCACACGCCCGCAACTAGGAGCTTACATGCTGTAACTAGGAGTTCACATGTTGCAGCTGAAAGATCACCGTGCCTCAACGAAGAGTGGGGATTCTGAGTGCTGCAAAGAGGACCTGGCACAACCAAGGAATAAATCATTTTAAAAAGAGGCATTTTGTACAGAGATGAGAGCACACATATAAAATAACTCATAACTCAGGGGCAAGAGAGAGCTGGGCTGTGCAGTGGGAAGAATTCTAAGATTATCTTTACTCAGATTTCCACCTCCGGGTGTAAACATCCTGTATAATCAACCCCCTCACCCTGACGTGAGTGGGACTTGTGTGTGTAATGATATTTCACTTCCATCACTAGATTCCTAATGAATTAACTCTGAGTTAATCAAAAGGGAGATTATCCTGGGTGGACCCTTAAAAGAGGGATGAGGTCCTTGTGAACAGAGAGATCCTCCTGCTGGCCTTGAAGAAGTGAGCTGCTTTTTTGTCAGGGGATCTATGGAGAAGGGCCAGCTGGGAAGTGGCTCAGTCAGTAAAGAATCTGCCTGCAATGCAGGAGATGTGGGTTGGATCCCTGGATTCGGAAGATCCCCTGGGGAAGGGCATGGCCACCCACTCCAGTATTCCTGCCTGGAGAATCCCATGGACTGAGGAGCCTCGCGGGCTACAGTCCATGGGGTGGCAAAGAGTCAGACACGACTGAGCGACTGAGCCCACACGCATGCTGGGGAGAAGGGCGCGTAGCGAGAACCTGAGGATGGCCTCAGGACTTGAGATGGGTCCCCTGTTGACCTACAAGGAAATGGGCGCCTCAGCTATGCAGTTACAGGGACCTGAATTTATTTTCACAATATGTGAGCCCAGAATCAGAGCTGAGCTTCCGCTGAGCTCACAGACTCAGCCACCAGCTTGACGTCAGCCTGGCGGGAAGGAGAGCTGAGGACCCAGCTAAGCCACAGCCAGACTTCTGACCCACAGAAGCTGTCTGATAATACATCTGTGTTGAACACTTTAATAAAGAAATGCATTTGTGGTGATTTGTTCCCCGTAATAAGAAGGCAGATTTTGGAGTCATCAGCATATTGATGATAATTGAAAGCCTCGGGGTGTACGAAATTAAACATTAAGAGGGCATGTACACAGAGACGGGGAGAAGGCTTAAGTGAATTGCTAATGAAGAGAGACATTTAACGGAGGGAAGAGGAAGGGAAGCTGTGAAGGAGTGGCCAGCCAAAGAGGAGTAGAATCAGACAGATAAAGTGGGAGACATTAGATTCTTTCTCTCCTGCCCTTTCTACCTTATCTCTTAAGACAAGGACTTCTACACCCTCACTCATGGCTCTGTGTGGTGGGATTGGCAGAAGTGAGCCTGCCTGCTCCAGCCTTTTGGGGGTGCCAGGGCCACAAGCCCAGAGTCCTCGTCCCCGTTCGGCAAGCTGCCTGTGATGATGAGAAAGAAGAGGGCAGGAGGTCTGCAGTTGTCAACTGGGTCCCTTTCTGGGTGGGAAGGAGCTATGGTCTCCTGTGGGTCCAAGCGCTGGGGAAAATAGTGAAACTCTCATTCTAGCCATAAGTAAAGCATCCGATGGGCTTCCCAGGAGGCTCAGTGGTAAATAATCCACCTGCCAATGCAGGAGACGCAGGTTTGATCTCTGGGTCAGGAAGATCCCCTGGAGGAGGAAATGGCAACCCACTTCAGTATTCTTGCCGGAGAAATCCCATGGACACAAGAAGCCTGAGAGGCTACAGAAAGGTCACAAAAGAGAAACGACTCAGTGATGAAAAAACAAGACGACACAAAAAAGCATCCAATTGTTTTCCTGAGATAAAGCTAGTGCATTGATTCTGGTTTGATTTCTATTATATTTCTCAACTTTTTAGAACTCATTGGGGAATTCTGCAATTATCATTGTAGGTAGAGCCAACAGCATTAGTGGGGAAGGGGAGACAGAATGTCAAGGACGAGGAAGGCACCACAGGCTCAAAAGGTTCAAGGAGGTCTAGGGCAGTAAGCCCTTGGTAAATGGCAGCATATTAGTCAGGACCTGAGCTCAGTTCATTAAAAGCACTTCCCCACTTAATCATCATGACAGTCTTCGGATAAAGCACTTACACAGGCTGAAATGAGGCTTAAAACCAGGCAACTGTAGGAGGTCAAACGGCTTTGGGGGAGCTGGAATCCACACCCGAGAGTGTCGGAACCCAAAGGCACGTCCAATATCTGAGGGGTTTGACAAAAGACGTTCTTGATGACCTTGAGCACTGTTTGCTCTTTCAGGGGGGCGTGGATGTTGCCAACCAGGTTGTAACTCGATAACCAGATTGTGGGTGGTAAGGAGAGCAAGAACAAATGCATTTCAATATTTAAATGAAGAGACAGAGTAGGGGAATGTGGGGTGCCGGGTGGAGGGATTTTTTTTTTTAAGGTAGGAGAAATTGTGAAAATATTTCAATGCTCTTAGGAGGGAGAGCAGGTGGGAGGGGTGAACATGCCTGAGAAACTGAGGCTAATTGGGAGAGTGGGGTCTCTGGCGGGGAGGAAGTGGGAAGAAGGGCATGCAACCATGTAAGTTTCAAGAGTTCCTTTTCCTGTTTTCTATTTTCTTGGTGAAGCAGAAAGTGAGGTTATTTGCCCAGAATACGTGAAGGAGGAGAGAAGGTGGAAATGATTGTCCTTTGAGAGATGACCATGAATTATGGACAAGTTTCTAACCAAACATGACTGCAGAGCAAATGACCCAAGAACCAACTTGTCTAGATGGGTTGACTTGTTGATTCTTTCTCTACAGAAATTAGGCTTGGAAAGGAATAGTGTGCTCATCACTACTTTCACCAAAAGTTTAATAGTTTTGTTTTCTTTAATTTTTCTATAATTTCCTTTTAACTATAGGCACATTTCTGTCATTGTTGTTTTGTTTATAGTTTTTGCTTTATTGGTTGTGGGTTTTGTTTTGTTTTTTCCTTTAAGGAAAGCCGTCTTTCAGGAATGCTGGTTTTGGTAGGATTGATCTGTTTCCGTTCTACATCATCAGCTTTGTCAATGAAAGACATTGACTGAGGTCTAATGTCTAGGCTATGACTTCAGTGCAATCTATTCTGACTCTGACTCACTGGCCTTGGAGAATGTAGTTTCAGAGCTTCTCATTGATGCTGTAAACTCTAAATTTTCCCATTGAGTCCCCCCTTGATTAAGCATCAACTTTTTAAATAAAATAAATAATCAAATGTGAATAAGTTGTTATAATGTGTCCATGTTTGTGGTACATGCTGTAGCACATAAAAAACTAACAAAACAAAAGCCAAAATACACAGTTTCTAAACTAAAGGAGCTTCTATGCTGCATGCCAACTCAGAACAGCCTGCCCTGAGTAAGAGCAATGTTAAACAGAAAGTGCTACATCCTTTAGGGCAAAGGATGATTACTGTGGGCTGCCGAGGTCTTCATGGAGAAATAGACCTGAGGTAGTGTCTTAAAGGTCAGTAGAACCAGACCAGCCAAGAGAAAGAGACAGGGAAGACAGAATGAAAAGGGGTAGAGGAGGACATGGATGAAGGTTAGGGAGGAATCTGTGCAAGACTGTTTTGTATTAGAGAAATCTGGGTAAATGAGTTTGTTAGCACATAGACTCACAGGGTGAAAGAACTTTGGAGCCAACCTATCATATTTCTCCTTTTAAGAGTAAGCCTGAGATTTATGATTGTCCAAGGATGCCTCAAAGGTTATGTTGGCAGAACTGGGTTAAGGATTCAATTTTTTTTTTAATTGAAATTCTTGATTGTAGAATTGGGGACTTTGCCGTATGTATTGCCACCTCTTATAAGGCCGTCTATAGGGCGGTGTTAGTTATAGAACAGGGCTTAAGCTTCCTGACTCGGATATCTCCAGCTGAAATACTGGTTTTGATCCCTCTAGTCACGTAACCTTGGACAAGGTTGTTGTGGTTTAACCTCTCTGAGTGCCCGTTTCTTCATCAGTGTCATGGGGACGCTAATAGTCTCCTCCTAGAATGGTTGGTTCCTGTCTGTCTATTAAATAATTGAGGCAAAGTGCTATCATAGAACATAGTAAGTATCCAATATATGTTATCTGCAGTTTTATTAGTCGTCACTCAACATTTATTTGAATGCTGACTATGTCTGGTAAGGTTGTTTGAGATGTATAAATGTGGATTAGATAGAATACGTACTGCTTAATAGGAGAGATAAGACTTATACATAAAAATTTACAATACAAGTAAAAAGTGATCAGGGTTGTCAGTAAGTCTTAGATAAAATAGACAAAATACGGTAAGCATTAAAAAGCAAGAGGGATTTCTCTCATGTGAAAACAGTTTTGTGGAAATCGTAGGTTAATTTTAAAAGAATGATGATGGGATGTAAACAGATAAATACTCTCAGTCACCTTGGGAAGCTATATTATGTATTATATGACATATTTATTAACAGACGAGACTGTAGTTAATAGTCAAGAGATAGTTGGACACCCCTCTGGGGACTACTCCCATAGACATTTACACAGACACCCCAGAAACTCTTTTCCAATCTCAGAAGGGTGCAAGCACTGCTTGGATTCTGTTGTTTATTCATTTCTCAAGACCTTTCTTTGTGGTGGTTTTATTTTTTATTCTCTTTCTCTCTCTCTCCTCTTTTTGTTTTGGTGGTCAAATTTTCCCTCAAATTATAAGGAATTGAACGCGTCAAGGTTTGGGCTTAGGGTTCTCTGTATAAAGAGAATTTCAGTTTGCTTCTGCTAGGCATTTAGGAATTTGAGCAAACTCTGTAAGATAGTGAAGGACAGGAAGCCTGGTGTGCTGCAGTCCATGGGGTTGCAAAGAGTCAGACATGATTTAGCAACTGAACAACAGCAGCAAAAAGGCATCTGGGAGCCCTGTTTACCTGGAAAGACTTCAAACTTAACTTGACACCTGGTATTTTTCAGATCACATCATTATGGTAATTTCCAGATCCAATTTTATGTGAAAGTTGACTTGGAGTTAAGAATTCTCAGGTAAGGAGCTGTTTTTTTTTTTTTTTTCTCCCTGAATCTGGAGACAAGTCTGAGAAGGGCACATCTCTTGATCATTATCTGCTGTAAGGGGGAGTATCTTTTTTTCTGTTTACACCACCTGGTGTTGCCTTTTGTGAGTCCTCCTCTGTGTCAGAGTCTCTGGCCCCCTGTCATCTTTCACTGTCATTAAAATTAAAGCTCTAAGCCATAGGGACCAGCATCTCGCCCTGAGGCAGTGCCAGCTTCCACACTCTGTTCCCGGATTTGTGTTCTCTCAACACTTCTCTTTTGAAATAGTTTAGTCAATGTTTTCGGGAGATTTTCACCTGGTGGGATTTGGGGGACCTCTAACCTGCTGTGTTATCAGAAATGGCAATCAAATTGGTCAAATTTTCAAAAGAATAAGTGACTCCCACCTCCCCCACCAAAAAAAAGGGCTAAGAATTGTTATGGAAAAACACATTCAGAGAATGATTTTAAGAGTCAGCTAGACCTGGATTCAAGTTTTTAAAGTTTGGGGTACATTAATGAGTTATTGTTTCTCTATTTGGAAAGTCGCAGTATAAAAGATTATACGTCTTAGGAGGATGTGGCATTACATGATATAATCCCACATGCCATGCTTAAAACATTGTACCTTTTACATATAAGTGTTCAAAACATAATGCATATTTTTAGTGACATATAGACTGGATCACTAATAGTATAAGACATTATGCAACTATAACCAAATGACAGTAACAAACCATAGATACTATAGTGCTGAAAAATGAGAGAAATCCATTGCCTGGAATAGCTAAGGAATTTTCTGAAAGAATCTACTATTTCACTTAAACTTGGAAATTGGAAGACAGTCTGAGATAGACAGACAGGTGGAGGAGAGTATACCAAAGAGTAAGAAAAGTTTTGCTGTTGAGATGGGATAATGTTTTCAAGTACTGTTCTTTGTATTACTCAGATTGTAAGTATATTTTAAAATTTATTAATGTACCATTACTCTCTAGTTTCCATCTGTTGTCTTTGTCTTCCCTATGAATCTATTTTCAAAAATGATGGCAGAGCCCTCATCTTTTATTTCTTCTGTGGTTCCCCACAGCATATGGTACTTCTATGTAATAAGCGCTTAAGCAGTACCTATTGAGTGCATGAGTCCTCACTTTTGAGAAGCACCTCTTCTGTCTTACTTTCAGCAGCTTATTCTTCTCATGGTGAAGGTGCCTGCAGAACACCCAGTTACCTTTAGGTGAAAGCTGGCAGGACATCGTGCGGGGGTTATTTGGGATCAGGTCACAAAAGGAAACACCAAGAGGCTGCTGCAGCCAATTGATGCCCCTTTGGAAATGTTTTTTGATCAGGAGCTTCTTCAAGGTAAAAGAGAAATCCTTCTTTTCCCAATAATAGTAGAGTGCCATTTCCATTTCCATATACTAGACACTGAAGGGACTGCTATAAAGACATTGGATTTTCTTTCCAACCACAGGAGCCATATGGACAAAATCTTAACTAACTATAAGGAAGAACTATCTAATAAGGAACTGAGAATGTTACATTATTTAGGATATAGCTATCAGAGAAAATCTAACTTACATATTTAATGTCAATTTAATAGTATTTAGTGAATTTCTTGGAGAAATGGCAACCCACTCCAGTGTTCTTGCCGGGAGAATCCCATGGACAGAGGCGCCTGGTGGGATACAGTCTATGGGATAGCAAGAGCCGGATATGACTCAGTGACTAAACCACCACCAATGAATTTCTAGTTGCCAGTCATGTTGTTGGTTCTTGGAGACAAAATGCTGATTAAGAACCTTGCACCAGGACTTCCCTGGTGGCGCAAGGGACACGGGTTCGATCCTTGGTCCGGGAGGATTCCACATGCCGCAGAACAACTGAGCCTGTGAACCACGACTACCGAGCCCGAGTGCGGCGACCATGGAAGCCCGTGCGCCTAGAGCCTGTGCTCTGCAACAGGAGAGGCCACGGCAATGAGAAGCCCCTGCCCCACAACTAGAGAGCAGCCCCTGCTCTCCACAGCCAGAGAAAGCCCGTGAGCAGGAACGAAGACCCAGCACAACCAAAAATAAAATAAATGGATAAATTATAAAAAAGAAAAGAATCATACACTGAAGATGTAAAGAACTTACATCATTAAATATCTTTTATTGAACAACTAAGGCATCTCACAGGTACGTGAACTAGAACACAAAGTCAGACTATGCCCAGGGCAAGGATAGAGAGATAAATAGAGTGTTACGGGATGGGTAATCAGGGGAATTAATTTTGAAGTCAAGGAAGATCTAGAACAGGAATACTGGAGATAGTTCAAGTACTAGTAGAATTTAAACATGTGTGATGCTAGGGAATTTTAAAAATACCCTGAAAACCATGGTGTGTATGTGGAATGGACCATGGACTGGCAGAGCTGCAACTGTGGGTTTATGGAGGAGGTAGCATACAAAATTTGGGGTAGGATTTAGAAGGTTGTGAGAAAGTACAGAAAGTTGGCTATGAGAATAACTGTGAGAACATATTTGCTGGAAGTTGACAACCAGTTGAATGAGATGATTGAGACACAGGTGAGAGAGATGAAAGGATGAATGATGAATAAACTTTGTAGCTTGGGAAAAGTGCAAAGTGATATCTTTACTTGTGATGAGAAACTAGACCAGAAGAAACAATTAGAAGTGAGGTAGGTGAATTAAAGTTCAGATATATTGAAAATGAGATATTGTGAGATAAATGTGGCTACAGAAAATCTGGACGGGGTGAAATATGTGGTCCTAGAAAGAAAAAAGAACACTTACGAGACTACTAGTAAGTTAAGAGAGGTGAAAATTAGGCTTGCATTTTATTTATGTTTTTACTTTTTTAAGATTATTTTTTGATGTGGACCATTTTTAACATCTTTATTGAATTTGTTGCAAAATTATTTCTGCTTTATATTTTGTCTTTTCTTTTTTGGCTACGAGGCATGTGGGATCTAAGTTCACTGACCACACCCGTTGCATTGGAAGGCAAAGTCTTAACCACTGGACCACCAGGAAAGTCTCTCTTGCTGTGGTTTAGTTGCTAAATTGTGTCTGACTCTTGTAACCCCATGGACTGTAGCCCACCAGCCTCCTCTGTCCGTGGGATTTCCAAGGCAAGAAGACTGGATTGCGTTGCCATTCTCTTCTCCAGGAGATCTTCTCAACCCAAGGATCCAACTCACATCTCCTGCATTGGCAAGTGGTTTATTTACTACTGAGCCACCAGGGAAGCCCAGGAGAAATCCCTAGGCTTGCAGTTTAAATGGGAAGAAAGTGAGTTGATAGAATTTGACATAGATTACCCCTGTTGACTCAGATGGTAAAGAATCTGCCTGTAATGGAGGAGGCCTGGGTTCGATCCATGGGTCAGGAAGATCCCCTGGAGAAGGGAAAGGCTACCCACTCCAGAATTCCTGCCTGGAGAATTCTGTGGGCAGAGGAGCTGGAAGGGCTACAGTCCATGGGATTGCAAAGAGTCAATCACGACTGAGCAATTAACACGTTTTCATTTTCACCTGAAATACCAGCTCTACCCACTGACTCTCAAATTTATATCTAGACAGATTCTTCCCCTCAAAGAATGGCTGTGGATTCAACTAACTTCTCACCATCATTACTTGGTTATGTGATATGAATGTCAAGCTTAACATTTTCAACTCAAATTCTTGATGTCTCCCATCCCCAACCCATAACCAGCCAGTTCCTCTCTACATCTCCATCTTGTAAATGGCAAGTCTATTCTTTCAATAACTTAGGCAAAAACACTGGAGTGCTCTTTTGCACTTGTCTCCAATACATCAGCTACTGCCACTTATATCAGTTGTACTTAGCTCTAATTAAATATAATTTTCCCTTGTTATCTATATGATCTATAGCATCATGCTCCTGAAAGGTGGGGTCTGGCTGCTGGCCACTCAAACAGGCCAGGTTTGTGGGAAGGAGAGTTTGCTTTATTTCAGATGCTGGCAACTGGTGGGAGAGGTGAGACATCTCTTTAAGCCCACCCATGCACCAGGCAGGGACAAGAGCTGTAACAGACAGAAGGGGCTACTTGCAGAAACAGTACAGTCAACTCTGACAGTCATCTTGAAATTGGTCATCCAGGGTCTCATCAGTGTCATCTTGGTTGTTTTAAGTACAATTAAGCTTTAGTCCAGCAGTGCTCTGCTTCCATTTCTTGAGACGAATTCTTGGAATTGTGGCAGCTTATATCACAGCTACAGTCTGGTCATCAGGTAGTTAACTTTTCCACCTGGGGTTTCAGTATCTATGAGACAGCTCACAGGATATGGCTCAGAATATTATCTATAGCCCTTAAGAAGGAACCGAAAGGTCCTTGACTATGCTTAATAGCTACATTATTATTATTTGGTCTCCTTTGACTGTTTCCCTTTGTTTCTGCATGTTCTCACTTCTTTGATTAAACCTATTCTTTGACTAAAGTTTTCCACGGACAAAAGCAGACAGAGGATGTGGGCGGGTGAGGAGAGCAAGGACCATAGGCTCCTGACTCGTTTCACTCATTTCTTTCAGATGTCTTTCCAAAAATTCACCTATAAATACAACTTTCCCTCATAATACTATATGTAATATATATCCCCACCACCACTTTGTATCCCCTTCATTCTACTGTATTTTCTCCATAGTAGTGAAGTAGCTCAATCATGTCCAACTCTTTGCAACCCCATGGACTGTAGCCTACCAGGCTACTCCATCTGTGGGGTTCTCCAGGCAAGAACACTGGAGTGGGTTGCCATTTCACTTAAAATACTTCAAAACTCCCAGCCCTGAAAAGCTCTGGAACTTTTATTAGACTCACAACTCCCCAATAGTTATTTTCTGCCCAGCACCATGGAGTCTTCCCCTACACCAGAGCAGCTGAGAATTTGCCCAAGATTCAAGGAAACTCCTTCACTGTTTTATTTGTCAGTTTCCATGTTCTCTATTAGCATCTAAGGACACAAATAGTTTATTTTATCCTTGCTACCTGGAACAGTGCCTGGCAACCTAAGTGTTTAATTCCTTGCCGTTGACTCTGTACAATAAAATTTCTCATGTATTTGGAGTGAATGTCATCTAATTTATAATCATGAGTGAAAGCAGGATATTGAGAAAAAGTAATAAATGTGTGGGCTCATTACAGGGAGTGTTAGAGGAAGCCAACTAGAAATGATTAAGGGAACTTTTGAAGAGCATTGAGAATCTTTGTGCAGAGGAAATCATACATTTGGAATTGTCCCAATTAATAGAGTGAAGTCTCTCTTTTCCCATCAAGACTCAGCTTCTCAGGAACGGGAGGAGACTGAGTTGGTCAAACAGTGGCAGTTAACAAAGTTTCTGGGGCAGAACGACAAGGAGGGAAAAGTGTTGTAAATCCTGAAGAGCAGGTTAGGCTGGTCATCAGAAGTGTCGAGAGTCTAGGAGGGGAATCCACACTTGCATAGTGGGATGGGATGGAAGATGGGGTCATGAAGGGGCAGAGAGCTTCCAGGGTGGGAGTGAAGATGACATCCAGGTGGAAGACAATGGTACATCTTTAATTTCTCTGGCTTATCTTTGAAGGGATAATCATATCATAGTGATGGCTTGACCTAAGTCACTCATTTGATCAATGAGTCAGTTAAGTCCCAAAGAAGCGAAGTGACCCCTCCAAGGTCTATCTGAATATAGCCCAAGTCTCCAGCAAACACGGGAGAGCCAGACCACTCGGCAGCTTCTCCCACCTAACTTCCCTTCCAGCCAGGTCTGCCTCAGGTCCCATCACTCATTCTCCCTCAATTTCAAAACTTCAAAATTCTCAGTGACAAAAAAAAAAAAAAAAAAAAAAAAAAGGAAATATCTAAACGAGAGTTCTGCCCTGTCTTCTCTGTGATTCAACGAGTTTTTGGCTTCAGGGGCCTTGGAAGTCTGTCTTTCAGACAAGTGAAAATGTAACTGCCTCTAAGCGTTTCTCTCTGCCAGCAGGATGCCTGTCTCTATATGACAGTTCTGGCTGGCTCGTGCTGTTGGGTTTCTTACCAGGTTGTCTGACAGCAGGATACTTTTTAGCTTGATCAAGGACAATAGGCTCTAGATCAATGCTTATCATTTGTCAGACCTGGAAAACCTCATCGCTCTGATAACTGTTGGTCCCACTGGGACCATGTTAACTATTGGTCTGGCTGTTGGTTGGCTTGAGAGAGGCAGAAGTGAGTCCCCCAGATGATGAGTTACACAGGTGTCTTCTGAATTCAGAGTGGTGTGGAGGAGCAAGGTCTGGGGGTGAGTTAGGAGAGCTGCTTTCCAGGTCTCCTCTTCTATCTATGGGGTCCACACTGTAAAGGAAGGTATTTTCCCCCACCAAGCCTTGGTTTAATCATCCCCAAAGTGAAGGAATAGAAGAAATAATTCATTTCTTCCATTTCAGGTAGGGTGTATGCCTCTTCAAAAATCTGACATCACCTGGGAATGCACAGGAATCTTTTCATGTGAGGACTTCTAGAATGAAACATAAATGAAGGGATGTCCCCTAAGAAATTCCTGTTATTGATTAACTGCTGGTTAATGATCGTCTTGCAAAATACACTAAGGGATGGGACCATTGGAAGATTCACAGAATAGGGAGGTGAGTGGACAAAGCCCTCTCCTCCACACATTTCTCGATGCCTTCCCTACTGTTATAGCAAACTAAGTCAAAAACCAAAATATCAGCACACAGAGTTGTCTGCTAGTTGGGACATTAGAAATCAGCTCAGCTAGTTCCTTCTTTTTATGGTTAAAGACAACAGTGTGCATGGAGAAGAAAACTATTGGCTAATGATAGTTAAAGCTGAGATTCCAGCTCTTGCTGGGGGTTCTGGGAGACTCAGAGCATCCTGGTAAAGAAGAGGTTAAACTCCTTCATGGAAGGAGAAAGGTAAAGAGGCCTGAGTCTGGACAGTCAGCAAGTAGAGGAAATAAGCTTGTTTCTAGAAACGTGCTTTTGCTGATTGCTCTGTTTTACACTGGAGATGAATTGCTTTGGTTCCTCAGATGTTAATTGTAGCCAGGAAAAGGCCAGAACACTGTGATAGCATGATATATTTGGAAAATAACACATGATTTGGAATTTTGCAGGCCTGGAGTCAAATTCAGTTCTAACTATCCATCCTTTCTGAATCCAAATTCTGTCATGAATAACTTGGGGATAATTATATCTGCCTGCATTTGATGAGGATTTAGAGTTAATATATGCAAATTTGCTAACTGGTATCTAATTTATCAACAAGATACGAGGGAAAAGGACAAAAAATTTCATCCCAATTGCAATACAGATACACTGTAATTGCCAAATTTGCCACTTTGAGGGATGCTGCCAGACCTATACTGATTTTGTGGACAGGTCCTTCACATGCCCACGTGGGGAGAGCAGTGTTCTCAGGACCAAAGTGGCTGCTGCGACAAGATGAACCATATCAACTCTCGGAGTTTCCCTTGGGGACTACAGACTTTGGTGACTCCAGAATTTCCCTAGAGGAGTCTTAAAGATGGCAGTTTACTTGGAAATGAGGCTTAAGGTCTTGCCTTGATGTTTGCACCTATGTTTGCAAATGACTGAAAAAATGTCAATTGTGTGATCAAGGACAGAAGACGTATAGAGTTGGGGGGTGGTGAGGTTGGACAAAACTCACCATATTCCTAGATGCCCTGACTACTATGATAGCAAACAAAGTAAAAAATCATAATTCTGACATGCAGAGGTTCCTGCTAGCTGGGACATCAGACATCATCTCAGTTAGTTTCTTCTCTTTATGGTTAAAGACAACAGGGAGCATGGAGAAGGAAAGCTATTGGCCAAATTTTCATCAGAGTCAAGGGATAAATACTTACAAACTCTAAAGTGTGACTTTGGTCTCCCTCAACTCCCATATGTATGCATATGTACACAATCACACACACACGCACACACACACACACATTAGAATCAGGGCAAAAAAATAATACTCACATATTATTCATTTGGGCTTCTTCCCTGGTGGCTCAGATGGTAAAAAATCTGCCTGTGATGCAGGAGACCTGGGTTGGGGAGATTCCCTGGAGAAGGGCATGGCAACCCACTCCAGTATTCTTGCCTGGAGAATCCCATGGACAGAGGAGCTATACAGAGGACAGGCAGGCTATAGTCCATGGGGTCACAAAAGAGTAGGACCTGACTGAGCAGCTAACATTTTCACTTTCACTATTAGTACCATTCACTTAATAAACATGATGATAAAAAGTCTCTCCTTGACCAAACTGTAGCTGGGCTCCTCTGAGCTCTTTTTCAATTATACATGTCCTTCAGAGCCCAGTTTTAGCAAGAATCCTATCATGCTGGTGGTTTAACCCCAAATCCTTTACCCTCAATCTCTCTAATATCTGACCAAATTCCTCATCCTCCACCATCCTCCCAGGAGATGTCTGATCACTTTGGCCTGCCTTGAGCAAGAATCCTGTTAGGTCAGTTTAGAAAAGAGTAGTTTGACCCTGTTAGTAATTGTCCATCTACAGACAGCTGGCCTCCCCCACAAACTCCCCTGCCCTGCACAATTCTGCTCCTTATCACTAAATTTCCACCTTTTTTTTTAAAAAAAAAAAGTTTGTTTGTTTGGTTATATTCACAGTTGAGCCCAATCTCTCTCCCTTACTTCAAAACCCTGTTATGGGGTGCCTATACCTGTCACAAGAGTCCTAAGCAAAATGTGACTTCTTGTCTTAACAAGAGTCAGAACAATTTTTTTTTCTACTGAAGTAATAAACTAAACTTCAAAGTAAAGATGGGCAGAAAATTGAAAGCAGCCTCTTTAAATGCAAGTAACTGTGGTGACCAAAAAGAAATTATGTTAAATGCAATAATTAATCAAATGTAACAGCAATAATATAATATTTGCTAATTGCTTTTATGGGAATTCAGAGATAAAATTTACTATTCTTTCTCTGAAAGAGCTCCAGTCCAATATACCACTTAACTGTCAATGTTTAGAGTGGTTTGATACCAATGGTGATACTCCAGAGAATGGAAGGGCTGGATAGTCTTATATGCTTAATAGATAAAAGGCCTGGAGTACCTAGGACAGTGCTTTGAGGATCCGTGTCCTTATCTCTAATAAAAAAAGAGGTTACTCAACCATATGAAAGAATGAAATGGTGCCATTTTCAGAGACATGGATGGACCTGGAGATTGCTTTACAAATTGAAGTAAGTCAAAAAGAGAAAAACAAATATCATATATTAATGCATATATGTGGACTCTAGAAAAATGGTACAGATGAACTTATTTGCAAAGCAGAAATAGCGACACAGATGTAGAGAACAAATGTGTGGACAAAAAGGGGGAAGGGAGCTTGGGATGATTTGGGAGATGGGGACTGACATATATATTTGTATATACTGTGTGTGTGTATGTGTGTTAGCTGTTCAGTTGTGACCCCATGGACTGTAGCCTGCCAGGCTCCTCTGTCCATGGAATTCTCCAGGCAAGAATATTGGAGTGGGTAGCCAATTCCCTTCTCCAGGGAATCTTTCCAATCAAGGAATCAAACCCTACTGTGTATAAAATGGAGCTTCCTGGGTGGTTCAGCGGTAAAGAATCTACCTGCCAAGCAGGAGACTCAGGTTCGATCCCTGGGTCAGGAAGATCCTCTGGCGAAGGAAAGGTAACCAACTCCAGTGTTCTTGTCTGGGAAATCCCATGGACAGAGGAGCCTGGTGGGCTGTAGTCCAAGAGGTCAGAGAAAGTTGGACACGATTTAGGGACTAAATAACAACAACAGGGAGCTGCAGCTACCTACCAATTCCTAAGGTGGAATTGAGGCTGGACTACAGCCAGAATGATTGCTATGTGAATTGCTCTGTGGATTTTTTTTGTGAAATTCCCTAACTTTTAAATATTGTCAGTTGATGAATTAAAAAAAAAATATGGAAAGGTCCAGCGATGCTGGGGTACAGAAAACACAAGACACCATGCATCTACCTTGTGATCCAAGGAGCTAGAACAGAAGGATAGAAATTCACCAGCCCAGGTCCAGTCTCACTTCTGTATATTAAAATAATTCAGAGTATATATCCTACTGAAGGTATGTGAAATGCAACCACTCTGGCTTTTCAGGGTCACTTTTATTATCCTATATAAACGTTTATGCTGACACATTTATTTAGCTAATACATATCTTGTTTTGGTTGAGAACAACTTATGCTCAGAGACTAAGATTTGTCTTTGCCACTCACTTATTTAACACAGGCTCGCTGCAGGAATTACAATAATTTCAAAAGCCAAGAGCACATAGAATAACGTTTCTAGTCAATTAAAAAAAAAAAAAAAAGCATTGTCCAGACCAATAACAGATTAATCACACTATTGTTCCAGGCAAGGGGGAAATGAAGAGACTAAAGTGCAAATTTAGTTGAGATGAATATTTTTCTAACCCCAGGGGAGTCAGTTTTAGCCAACCAAGAACTGGCTTCCAGCTGTCAGAGAAAAAGTGAAAGTCTCTTGTTGCTCAGAAATGTTGCCCAGGAAAGAAGAATGTGTTGGCAACAAGATACACAATTTTCATCACTGCCAACCAAGAGTCACTTTGTCCAGGCAACAGCTAATGCACCGAGTCTGTAGAGAGCTGTTTATTGCTGCAAGCAGTAGCCTTGCCCAGACCAAACACTCTGAAGTCGCTAATCAAACCTCCTGGTACTTAAAGCTTCAGCTTCCCCCAGCCATAGTCCCTCCCCCCATGTGTTTTTGTTGGTAAGCTCCTAGCAGCACTTGTCAATAGCTGAGATACTGAGTTCTATTGATGGTCACAGATGTCAGTGTCAACATCCTGACACAGCTCCTCCATGTAAACAACCCACTCTTAGGACAAAACAGCTTCATTCTTGGGTCAAAACAAGTGGATCTGAAATCATAGCAGACTAATACACAATGTGTCTATTGGGTCATTGTAGATCTCTGAAAAGAAAACTAGTTCAAGAAGATTCAGACAACACTTGGGTTCTAGTCCTCAGGAGCACATAATCAAAAAAGAAAAGTAAGGCATGTACAAGTGAAAACAAATTACAAGAAATAATATGTTCAAGTAATTTAGTGATGACTACCACTGGCCACGGAATCAAAGGAACATGTCATCAAGTTCTGGCTCCATCTAGGTGGTTATGCCCTTGGCAAATACTTATCCTTGGTCTCCTCCATCTAGATGAGGTATATTAAGGGAATCTATGTAAAGGGATGTGAGTGTTAAATGAGGTAATACCTGTAAGTTTCCTTGTAGTATCCAGTACCAAGTTGATAACATATACACAAGCAACAATAGTATTGGTAATAATAGTAATAATAGAAGCGAGAGGACAGCTCACATGTCACAGGCAGCAAATGAGGAGAATCACCTGGGTGGTACAGGTAATATGAACTAGACCCCTTCAAGGTGGGTCCATTGGACTGGCAGTGCTGGTATATTCCGGGAGCCTGTCAGAGCTCAGGCCCCACTCCATATGTACTGCATCAGAATTTGCATTTTATTTAGCATTTTTTCCTGGGTGATGGGCAACGCACACTGAAGTTCAAGAAGCATTGTACAAGGAGATATCAAAAGAAAAGTGATCCCACTGGTGAATGCAGATGAAAGGGGCTCAACGTGGACTAGACATGAACTAAAGCCTCCAAGATGAGACAGAATCAGGCTCTAAGTCACCAAACATCTTGGTCCCAGAACCCCTTTACTCTCTCAAAAATTATTGAAGACCCAGAAACCTTTGTGTGTTCTGTCTGCTTGATGTCTAACCATAGGAGACAGCTGGGCTCTCAAATTCTTCAGCATTTAATCTGTTGTGTTATTTTGGCTGAAGAGCAAGAAGAAAATTTGTCCTCACACAAATATGTAGCTTGAAAACGTAGTAGTATTTGAATACACTTTTAAGATAATTGTAGATATTCTCTTTTGTTATACCACAAAAATGCTAAAAGTGGTAGTTTCTTAAATGTGTGGAATCTCAACTTTAATGAATCAACCTTGAGAAGACTTGGATAAATCAGTGAGCAAATGTTTTCCAAATGACCGATGCATGCTGTTGCAAATACCAGAACAAAAGTAACAAGTCTACGCAGAGTAGACTAATGGATTTTAATATGCCAGTATGAATACAGACTAATGGATTTTCGTCTATAAAGACTAATGGATTTTTAATGTACCAATACAAACATTTATTGCAGTGTTTTTCCTTGAGATAACCATTGTATGCATCAGATCTTTTTTGTGTGTACTTCCTATTCAAAATAATGAAAAGAAATATACTTAAGGGTCAAAATGAATGACTTTTGCTGTTTCATCTGGGGCATTGTTAAGTGAAACTGAATGCACAATGCTGGGCAATGCAGTGAGTACTTGTCCATTTGGGACCACTGCCTTGACTGACATCAGACACTGACGGTTTTACAGCTGGGGCTTTTGCACCATCAGTGAGAATTTTAACAAAGTGAAAAAAAGCGAAAAAGATCTCAGTCATACTGTAAAAATAGTTTTGACCTCTCAGATGGCCTTGAGAGGATCCTGGGTAGTGTAGGAGTCTTCAGAGCGTATTCTGAGAACCGCTAGACTACAACATTGGAAGACAGGGGCCAGAAGAGAGGCTGAGAGGGATGGAGGGCTGCATTAGACAAAAGGAGTTCTGACAGAGGAGAGCTGAAAACAGGGGCAAGCAAACCGCATTCCACCAGTCTGTGTGAAGCAGGGCTCACACAATTCAGAAACAGCTGTTTAACATGAATCAGCCACAGGTATACCTGTGTTTCCTCCCTCTTGAATCTCCCTTCCTCCTGCCTCCCTCCCCATCCACCCCTCTTAGGTTGTACAGAGCACTGGTTTGAGTTCCCTGAGTTCAGTCCAGCTCAGTTCAGTTCATTTGCCCAGTCGTGTCCGACTCTTTGAGACCCCATGGACGGCAGCCCGAGTTCCCTGATTCATAAACCAAATTCCCACTGGCTGACTATTTTGCATGTGAAATGTATATGTTTCCATGTGCCTTCCTGCATACATCCCACCCCCTTCCTCCTCCCTCTCATGTCCATAAATCCGTTCTCTATGTCTGCATCTCCATTGCTGCCCTACAGACGGGTTTATCAGTACCTTTGATCTTTTTCAATTTTGAATCATGTGAAAATCATATCTATTTTAAAATAACAAACTAAGAATATAAGAAAAAAGAAAACAGCTGCTCCACCTGCTTTGTTCTGTCCTGAAAACAGAAGCCTACACAGAAGGACGTTTTCCTTTCAGCTTGTCTATTGAATCAGCCTCAACTTCAACTGGTCTACAGTTTGCTACTTGAACTTGAAAATCTGGGCAATCAATTAAAGTTCAAAACTCAAAGAGAATACACATGAATCAATCTCTTTTGCCATTCTAACTGAAGAAATGCTGTTACTGTCTTTTTTAAAAAAGGAGGGCTGATAATGTATTTTTTAAAAGCAAACTGCTACTTTAGTTTTATTATTTATATAAATGCTATTTTCTACATAAATTACACTCCCTACCCTCAAAACCCAAGGGGTTGGGAATACCATTACTAATTTTTATTTTATATACTTTAGAAAAAATGTTCATAGCTTGGAAAATCTAAGGCATTAGATTTGAGAGTGCAGGCCACCTTAATTTTGAAATGTTTACCAATAATCTTCATGTACTGAGAGGTTTACATTGTTGACTATGGGAAACACAATAGAAGACTAGAAGGCAAATGCCAGTGTCTTGACTTTTTTGTTCCTAAATTTCAGCCAAAGATAGAAGAATTCTGTGAGGTAGCAATGAAATGAAAGCTAGATCTCAAAAGGTCTGGCTTGTCCTCCAGCCAAGCATCCCCCATTGAATTGATGAGCACCCTTGAGATCTGTCACGCAGAGACCATCCAGCAGGTAAAGACATACCAGCCTAGGATCTGAGGATGCCTGGGAATCTCTTGCCCTCTTGAATCAAGGTCATCTCAGACCATTCTAATCTGGTCCAACCCTATAGGGACTAGATGTGGTAACTTCTTGATCTGCCACCTCTTCCACCACCAAAACTCTGCAACTCAAGCTCATGTGGCTATCCGATTTCCCTGTGTGATTATTGGTCCTGGCCCAATAGCTCCAGGAGAC
This sequence comes from Cervus canadensis, assembly GCF_019320065.1. NCBI lineage: Eukaryota > Metazoa > Chordata > Mammalia > Artiodactyla > Cervidae > Cervus > Cervus canadensis. The sequence continues at coordinate 33,243,796 of NC_057416.1, read as the reverse complement.
AGTGTGTAACTCAGAGAGATGAATAGTGAAGCTCCTTCTTATCCAGATGGGGCTTTTGCAGCTCGTGTCTGGAATCGCTCTCATTTTCTCTGCATTAGACTTTAAGAGATGCTTGGCTGCCTAAAATCATTAGTGGAAATAACTCATTGAGGATATTGGAGTTAACACAGCTGAACATACCATTAGAGTCCTGTTCAAAATCCTGCTCCGTGTGCTTTTTTCTCTCCTAACCTGACTTAGGTGCTCTGTATTCAGAGCCAAGTGCAACAACTTTTTTCAGCTTACAAAATCAATGCTTATCTATCTTAGGAGATTTTGTAAAATTAAAAAACAAATGAAGAAAAATAAAATGACTCATACTGCTGGCCATAAAAATTATTTAAAACTTGGAAGCATAAATATACATGACATGTCCTTTCAACATCATAGGAGGACAAAAAACAACCCAAGGGCTATCTAGAATCAAGAAAAATATAATGTGAAACACAAATGCAAACTGCAAAATTGTAAGTGTCCTACTAGCTATATTAAAAACATAAAAATAAAAAGAAAAAAAAAACATAAAAATAAACAGGTAGAGTTAATTTTATAGTTAATTTAATCCAAAATACCAAGAAATATTTTCAATTTAATGTGTAATTGGTGTAATTATGAAATATTTTATATGATTTTATTACACTCAGTCATTGAGATCTGATGTGTATTTTACACTCACAGCACATCTCAATGTGGGCTAGTTCTAAGGCCGTGTGTGGCTGGTAGCTACCACCTTAAATAGCACAGATCTGGGGAAAAATAGTTTGTTCAGCTCACTGTTTCAGTTCAGTTCAGTCACTCAGTCGTGTCTGATTCTTTGAGACCCTATGGACTGCAGCACGCCAGGCTTCCCTGTCCATCACCAACTCCTGAAGCCTACTCAAACTCATGTCCATCGCATCGGTAATGCCATCCAACTATCTCATTCTCTTCCCTTCTCCTCCCGCCTTCAATCTTTCCCAGAATCAGGGTCTTTTCCAATAAGTCGGTTCTTCACATCAGGTGGCCAAAGTACTGGCGTTTCAGCTTCAGCATCCTTCTGATGAATATTCAGCTCACTGTTTACTCTTAATTAAATTCCCAGTCTTAATGAAGCCACATGTTAACTTATAGATTTGTGTCCAGTAGCGATCTCAAAAATTTCTGTCTAGTAGGAAAGATAAAATCACTCATCATCTTATGCTGTAGAATATTACCCAATTATCCAATTTTGTGTCTACCCCAGCATTTATATCCTAGCATTTTGTTGTTAAATTGACTATAAACATCTAGCTCCTTACATACTCTTTGAATTAGTCTTACTGGTCCCCTCATCAATTAATAAATTAAACAAAATGTTGGACATGTGCTCATTTTATACTTTCATGAGTCATGGATTTTACCTTGTTGAAGATTGTATGTTAGCATTTCTATGACCCAGAACTGCTATCAACATGTAGCTGTCTTTTATCATTTCTCTATAGAACCATGCATGTTCATTTTACATGTGGAGGTCCACCACTTCAGCCCCACCTATATAAATATTGAAAACACTGCACTAAGTGAACTCATATATATTTTTACTTATTTTTATTTGTTTCTCCAGTTTTATTGATATATAATTGACATATGTCACTGTATATGTTTAAGGTGTATTGTATAATGATTTGACTTACAACGGAAGTTTGGTGAGCATTATGTCATAAAGATGCAAAATACAAAACAAGAAAGAAAACATATTTTTGTTGTGATGAGGACTCAAGATTTACTCTCAATGTACATTAATTGTTGTGTTAATAAACTGTTGGATTAAAAAATAAACAATATGAGAGTTGCACATTAAGTTTTATTTGGGGCAAAATGGAGAGTGTAGCCCTGGAGCTCGCGTGCATGCTAAGTTGCTCAGTCACGTCTGACTCTGTGACATGTGGACTGTAACCCATCAGGCTCCTCTGTCCATGGGATTCTGCAACAAGAATACTGGAGAGGGTTGTCGTGCCCTTCTCCAGGGCAGCCCTGGAGATAACACCTCAAATAGTCCCGAGAAACTGCTTCAAAGAGGTAGGGAGGAGAATAGTATATATGTGATTTTGGTGGAGGGAGAGTACATGCAAAAATCAAGCACATATTTTTCCAGAAAGTCTCTGCTGGTCTAGTGAAGCTTTTGCTAGTCGTGAGGAACAGTCATCACCATGAAGGATTTTGGTGCTTTTCTAGATATGAGGAAATATAAGAATCGGGCTCATAAAATCAGTTCCTGAACATATCTATCTGAAGACCTGCCCTGACAGTTTTTCCCCTAGCACAGAGTGCCTCATTTCCGCTCTCCATGCTGAACTCCTTTCAGAGGGGGTTGAAAGTCAGTAGCTGCTGCAGCACCTGATTTAATCCTTGTAGAGGTAGATGGCAAGCGCCCACAGCAAGTGCCAAATTGTAGTTGATAATGCCCACTACTTATTTATCTTATGACTGGAAGTTTGTTCTTTTTGATGACATTCTTTCAATTCTATCTCCATCCTCTTGCCACGTCTGCTAACTACAAATCTAATCTCCTTTTCCCACCATTTTGTTTGAAGTATTAATATAAATGACCTACATCCCTACATTAGCTCCTGAGGCTCAGTATAGTGATTTGATATTTCTATACATTATAAAATTATATATATATATATATATATATATATACACTTTTGCTTGTCTGAAATGAAAGTTTCTTGATAACCATTACAATTTGGGTACCAAATTGTCCTTCTGAATGTTTTATCACATTCTTATTACCGGATTATGAAAGTGTTCAATTTCTTGTTGTCTAGAAGACTCCTCAAAAGAATTGATACTATCGCTCTCCTTTTTTAGAATTTCGATTTATTTTATCTTATTAAGGACGATAAAATGTTCACAACAGTGACTAAAGTGTCCATAATAGTAATAGCAAAGAGGGCTTTGTGTGTTTTACGTCTAACTTGGGCAGAATACTATCAATATTCTCATCATAAGGCAAGATGTTCACTACTGTCTTTGCAATTTATTTATTTATTTTGGCCGCACCACAATGCATCCTGTATCTTAGTCCCCCAACCAGAGATTGAAACTGTGCCCTCTGCAGTGGAAGCTCTGCCAGGAAAATCATTTAACTTACCTTTAAAATCAGATTAAGAACATATTTCTCTACTCCTATTTTGCCTATTAAAATAAAATATGGAGTAAAATTTGAACTGCAGCAAATGCATTTTTCCTTTGTTCTCCTAATATTATAAATTATGTTCTAGTTATTCTAACATTCAATTAGCCATCTGTTTTTAGATTAAGACTTACTTGACAAAGTATATTATTCTTCTAATATGCTGATATACTGATATACTCTAATACATTGAAGAATTTGACTAGCTATAATTTTTTAGTAACCTGGCATTTATATTCATAAGTAACACTGATCTACTGTTTTATCTTTAAAGCAATTTAATCAGATTTTAATATCATAGTCTTACTAATTTATCAAAGTGAAATTAAACACCTTTCACCATCATGAATCCTTAAGAAAGTGTGAAAGTGTCAGTGGCTCAGTTTTGTCCAGCTCTTTGGACCCCATGAACTGTAGCCTGCCAGGCTTTTCTGTCCATGGAATTCTCCAGGCAAGAATACTGGAGTGGGTAGCCATTCCCTTCTCCAAGGAATTTTCCCAGCCCAGGGATTGAACCTGGGTCTTCTGCATTGCAGGCAGATTGTTTACCATCTCAGCCACCAGGGAAGCTCACACATCCTTAGGCATCATTAAATGGTAACAGACAATAGTAGGAGTTATCTATTCCTTCAACTTTTGAAATAACTATCCAGTAAAGCCTCCTGGCATCTTTCCTAGAGGTTATTCTTTGATAAATGTCTAAAATTTCTTTCATAGTCTTGGTCCATTCCAATTTATTTCCTCTACCTTCTCTACATTTAAAAAGTCTCAAATGGAGTTAAATTTCATTAAGATTTCAAATTTAATTACTAAGATTTTATATATATATGTGAAGCTATTTATATATGTATATCTGTATAAATGTGAAAACATCTGTATAAATATATATTTATATCTTCTTTCTTCTTTTCTTAATTAAATAAGCCAGAGATTCATCAATTTTATTTGTTAGAGCATCCACTTTTTGTTGGAATAGGTCAATCATTAAATTTTCCCTGGTTTCATTTTCTTTAACCTTATATTTTATGTTGGAGTACAGTCAATTAACAATGCTGTGATAGTGGACAGCCAAAGGGACTCAGCCATACATATACACATATCCATTCTCCCCCAAACTCCCTTCCTGCTTTTCCTCAGAGTAGATGACTTTTTAAGTTTTCTCTGGCTTTCCCCTTCTGATTATTTTTCCTTCTGAGGGCAATAAGAAGTCACCAAGGAATTTTTAGCAGGGTAGTGGCCTCTGAGGAGGTTTGAGCTTTTGAAAGAATGTGATGCCCACTGGGGTGGGGGTGCTGTGGAATTGGGGGGGGGGGGTGGACACAGATCACAGATTGAACTCAGACCCACTGCAACCTCTAAGAACAGCTTTTGGGCAAGAGAGACTCAGGGACAGGACCAGAAGGAGAACTGACTCACGCCAACGTAATACACTTCCCCGGTGGGAGGCTGAGGTGTGGGGACCAACAGTGTCCGGAAACTTTTGCCTGAATCAGGCCCAGCTCCATTCCTTGGATACACACAATGCAACTGGCAATTTTCTGAAACAGATGAAGCAAACACAGTGACTTGTAGAGACAGGAGCCTTGCCAAGGTCTAGGATTAAGAGGCTTGACCCCTCCAACTCACCATCAGGTGTTGCAATGTGGCCACAAGACTATCACCAAAGGTCCCAGCATCTATGTAAGCATGATTCCAAGGAGGCTATGCACTCGAAGGGCATCAGTTAGAATTGTGCTGGGCTGTGGGCACCCCTGATCTGGGAATCTACACAGGACTCCAAGCTCATTAAGCAGCTGAAGACAGGAAAAGAAACCTGTCCACATTAGTGGAGATAACTGAGGGAGAGTCTGGGAGAAGCTGCAGATCAGAGAGAGTCAAGGAGTCCCGGGCTCCCTCCAGGGACAAGGTGCTACCAGAGAGAGACTAGTGGACACTTCAGCTGCGATGACGATGAGATTTCTGTTGAAGTGTAAGCCCTAGGTGTGGACCAGGAAAAAGGCTGACTTAGTAAACCTGGGTGAAAAGGACTTGAAAGATTACAGTTGAGAGGGAGGATGGCAGATAAAAGTTCTAAGGGTCATGCTCCCACTTCTGTAAGCCACGTGCCTTCTTTTTCTTCCTCCTTTCTCTGTTTCTCTCCTTCCTTTCTTCTCACCTCCTCTCCCATCCATCCCCCTTTGTCCACATCTTTGTCTGACTTCTACTGTCCCAAACTCTACTGTGGTCTCTTAGCACTAATAGTAGGAACCATCTATTCCTTCAACATTTGAAATCACTCTCTATTAAAGCCCACTGGCATCTTTCTTAGATGTTATTCTTTCATAAACTTCCAAAACTGTTTCCACTTTTTTGGCCTGTTCCAATTTTTTTTCTCGCTACTTGAGTCATTTAAAAAGCTGTAAACATAGTAAAATTTCATTAAGCCTTCCAAGTTGAGTACTGAGATCATGCACATATATCTAAAACTATATAATTATATATGTGTGTCTGTATGGGGATATGAAAACATCTGTGTAAATATATATTTATATCTTCTTTCTTATGTTCTTAATTAAATTAGCCAGAGATTGATCAATTTTATTTGTTACAGCAGACACTTTTCATGAGAATAGATCACCTTTTAAAGTTTTCTCTGGTTTCATCTTTTTGATTATTTTTTCCTCCTGAGGGCAATAAGAAGTCACAGGAATTTTAGGCAAGCTCAAGCTCTGGGTACTACCTGAGGTGATGGGGTCCTCGCTCACAGGCAAGGCTGCCTGGAGACTTGTTTCAAGACATTGCTTGGCCACAGAACAAACTGCATCTGCTGCTGAGAAGAAATGAAAGCCATTGATGAGTGGAGCAGCACCAGAGAGAAGCCTCTCGTTGAACAAGGGAAGGGCTGGGAAGCTGGGGCCCATCACGGCATCGCCTGCGATCCCGAAGCAGCTGGCTGTACAGCTGCGGGGGAAGCTGGCACCTTCTGCCCGGCTGCGGCGGAAGACCACATTCAGGTGTTGGGGGAAAGCCAACCAGGCAGGAAACAGCTTGACCAGGGGGCAGGCTCTCTCTGCATATCAAAGTGAAAAAGCTAGGAAGGGACGGTGTGCAGGGCAGGAGACTAGATCAACCAAATTCGCTGTGGTGAGATCAAAAGCAGGATGCCAATAGGATGTGACAACTCTTCCCATTAAAACAGGACCCTTGTCAAGTAAAATAACCCTCATGAATTGGCTGAAAAGCCCACAGCGGGGCAACCGACCTCTTGGCCATTTGGCAGTCACAGAAGCTAAAAACTAGCTCCAATTAAATTCTAAAACAGGACAAAAAGCTCTGTGAGTAACCAACATTATTATTTCTCTGAGGCAAAGGCATGTATTTTTCCTTTCAGTGACCTTGGAACAATGGATTGCTGAGTTCCTTCTGCAGAAGAGAAACTGTGAGGCTTCAAACCTGGGTGCAGACCTCCAGTGGAGGGTGGCAAGTGTGAGTTTCTTGACCACAAACATCAGGCTGGGTGCAGGGTGAAAGGGCAGGAAGCTGAGTTTGAGGATCAATTTCCTCACAGATTCGCTCCAGGGCTTTGGTCTAATAAATCACCTTAAGATAATCTTGTTTGTTTAAAGTAATAATAATAGGACTTCCCTGTAGCTCAAATGGTAAATAATCTACCTGCAATGCAGGAGACCTGGGTTTGACCCCTGGGTCAGGAAGATCCTCTGAAAAAGGGAATGGCAACCCACTGCAGTATTGTTGCCTGGAGAATCCCACGGACAGAGGAGCCTGACGAGTTACAGTCCGTGGGGTCACAAAGAGTCAGACACGACTAATAATCATATACATCTCATACGGTTGATGTGAGGATTCATTAAAACAAAAAAAGAAAAGATGTATGTTAAAGCACTCAGTACAGTGCCTGGGCTATTTCAGACAGTCAGTTCAGTTCAGTCGCTCAGTCGTGTCCGACTCCTTGTGACCCCATGGACTGCAGCGCGCCAAGCCTCCCTGTCCATCACCACCTCCTGTAGCCTGCTCAAACTTATGTCCATCAATTCGGAGATGCCATCCAACCATCTCATCCTCTATCATCCCCTTCTCCCCTTGCCTTCAATCTTTCCCAGCAACAGGGTCTTTTCTAGTGAGTCAGTTCTTTGCATCAGGTGGCCAAAGTATTGGAGGTTTAGCTTCAGCATCAGTCCTTCCAGTGAACACCCAGGACTGATCTCCTTTAGGATGGACTGGTTGGATCTCCTTGCAGTCCAAGGGACTCTCAAGAGTCTTCTCCAACACCATAGTTCAAAGGCATCAATTCTTTGGCACTCAGCTTTCTTCACAATCCAACTCTCACATCCATACATAACTACTGGAAAAACCATAGTGTTGACTAAGGCAGACCTTTTTTGGCAAAGTAATGTCTCTGCTTTTTAATATGTTGTCTAGGTTGGTCATAGCTTTTCTTCTAAGGAGCAAGCGTCTTTTAATTTCATGGTTGCAGTCATCATCTGCATTGATTTTGGAGCCCAAGAAAATGAAGTCTGTCACTGTTTCCATTGTTTCCCCATCTATTTGCCATGAAGTGATGGGACCAGATGCCATGATCTTAGTTTTCTGAATGTTGAGTTTTAAGCCAGCTTTTTCACTCTCCTCTTTCACTTGCATCAAGAGGCTCTTTAGTTCTTTGCTTTCTGCCATAAGAGTGGTGTCATCTGCATATCTGAGGTTATTGATATTTCTCCCAGCAGCTTGATTCCAGCTTGTGCTTCATCCAGCCTGGCATTTCACATGATGTACTCTGCATATAAGTTAAATAAGCAAGGTGACAATACAGAGCCTTGACGTACTCCTTTCCCAATGTGGAACCAGTCTGTTGTTCCATGTCTGGTTCTAATTGTTGCTTCTTGACCTACATACAGATTTCTCAGGAGGCAGGTAAGGTGGTCTGGTATTCCTATATCTTTCAGAATTTTCCAGTTTGTTGTGATCCACACAAAGGTTTTGGCATAGTCAACAAAGCAGAAGTAGATGTTTTTCTGGAACTCTATCTTTTTTGATGTTCCAATGGATGTTAGCAATTTGATTTCTGGTTCCTCTGCCTTCTCTAAATTCAGCTTGAACATCTGGGAGTTCTCAGTTCATGTACTACTGTTGAAGACTCACTTGGAGAATGTTGAGCATTACTTTGCTAGCCTGTGAGATGAGTGCAATTGTGTGGTTGCTTGGATATTCTTTGGCATTGCCTTTCTTTGGGATTGGAATGAAATTCAGAGAGTCAACAAACATGAATTCTTTTCATTTTATTTATTAAAAAATCTCCATATTCTCAGAAACTAACATAGCACTTGAATAAGTTTGGATTCAGTACAGGAATATATAGCTTAGTGTATTGGACAACATGATAGTTTCCAATAACAAGCAAGGATACTCTGTTTAAAAAAAAAGAAAGAAACCATGGTAGTTTCTGAATATATTGCATTTATTTAGTCCAGTAAGACAACAATTGTAGCTCCTTTATTCACTCAAAATTATATCTTGGTTGTTGACTTTGTATTATCTACTGCTCCAGGCCCTGGGGGTATTGCAGTGACAAAGATAAACATGGTTCTTATCTATGTCACTAGATAGCATATTAAAAAGCAGAGACATTACTTTGCCAACAAAGGTCCATCTGGTAAAGGCTGTGGTTTTTCCAGTGGTCATGCATGGATGTGAGAGTTGGACTGTGAAGAAAGCTGAGTGCCGAAAAATTGATGCCTTTGAACTATGGTGTTGGAGAAGACTCTTGAGAGTCCCTTGGACTGCAAGGAGATCCAACCAGTCCATCCTAAAGGAGATCAGTCCTGGGTGTTCATTGGAAGGATTGATGCTGAAGCTGAACCTCCAATACTTTGGCCACCTCATGTGAAGAGTTGACTCATTGGAAAAGACCCTGATGCTGGGAGGGACTGGGGGCAGGAGGAGAAGGGGACGACAGAGGATGAGATGGCTGGATGGCATCACTGACCCGATGGGCATGAGTTTGAGTAAACTCCGGGAGTTTGTGATGGACAGGGAGGCCTGGCGTGCTGTGATTCATGGGTTCGCAGAGAGTCGGACACGACTGAGTGACTGAACTGAACTGAACTATCTATGTCACTCAGGATGCTTTTGATAACATATAATAGAACACCGAGGCTTCCCAGGTGGTGCTAGTGGTAAAGAACCCACCTGCCAATATAGGAGATGTAAGAGACTTGGGTTCCATCCCTGGGTTGGGAAGATCCCCTGGAGGAGGGCATGGCAACCCACTCCAGTATTCTTTTCTGGAGAATCCCACAGAGGAGCCTGGTGAATTACAGTCCATAGGGTCGCAAAGAGTTGGACACAACTGAAGTGACTTAGCATGCACGCGTGCACAACATAACTTCCACTCAAAGCAACTTACATAATAAAAAGGATTGTTGTCTTGCATAACCAGCAAAGCTGAAGGCAAGCCAACTTCATGGATAGTTTGACCCAGCAGCACTTTGAAGTCCCTGGAGACTCTAGGTCTTGCCATCTCTGCTCTGACTTCTGCAGTATCTGCCATATGATAAGGCTGCTTGCTGTCAAGGTTGTAAGGTGGCCACCAAGGTTACATGCTTTCTCTTCCATATGAAGAAGTCTCTGTGTTCTTAAAGCTCCTGGTCAATCTCCCCTTGTGTCTCATTGGTCTTAATGGGGTCATACTCACCCCTGAATATGCAATAGATGGGATTGTTATGATTAGTTGAGGCCAGAGCCACACACCCTACTCTGGAGCCAGTGCCTATACATTGTGGGCAAGGACCAGTAATATTCAATAAACTGAGGAGGGGAAGGGAAAGAAGAAGGAGTCACATAGCATCTGCATAGAGCTTCTGGTCAGGCTTGGCAATTTTGGAAATTGCACAATTTAAGAAACAAAAAATAAAATCTCGTGCTGCATTACTGGGGAGAAAAGTGTCTCAAGAATGAATAATGTCATTTCACATTTAATTATGGAGGCATTTAGTAAATTGAATAGCTAATATATTCAATAAATGGTGCTAAGCACTCTCAGGCACACAGAAAAAATGTGCAATTAGAGCCACTGTCATTAAGAAGTCAATGGCACAATAGACAAAATATTTTACTCACATATGAGGTGACAAACAGAAAAATGGGGCCATGTGGTGAATGTCCAGTGAATTTAGCAGACATTCATTTTTGTAAGTTTGTGAGTTTCAAACTTAAGATGGCTTAAGAATCACCAAGGGTGCTTGTTATAAATGGAGATTTTTAACCCAGGAATTCTAACTCAGTGATTTGAGATGGAGCCCAGGAACCTGTTTTTTATTTCTTCCCCTATATGAAACATTTCAGTGATGCAGTACAAAAGAGCTACTGTGGTTAGACAGCTCCATGAAGGAAGCAACGAAAGTCATAGAACAGTTTTGTGAAGCGAATGTCGAAGAGTTCTCAGGATTCTCTGGAGAGGATGTAGGTCTTGGTTTCTTTGTTATTCCTTGCAGGGCACCCATCACTTAGAACAGTGCCTCCTCTAAGGCAGACACTTGCAAAGGAATGGAATGGAATGTATGAGCTTACTGTATTTTTGAGGTTGGGATGGAACGGAGATATAGCAGAAGCAGGGAGATGAGTTGATTGCATAAAATGATACAGAATCGGTCTAGAAGACATAAAAAGAATGGAAGAAATTGCTACCCCAAAGCTCTTCAACACGTTGTAGTTACTCAGTGGATAATTTATACTACATAGAAAAGGGAGCAGAATGTTTCAATTTCTTTAAAGAAAGTGTGAATGAGTGAGAAAAAGAAACCCAGAATCCCGCAGTAGCACGTCACTGTATTTCACTCTGTGTTGGTGTAAAACAGAGGAAAGAGAGTTAGACTGGAAGACAGGACTCTTGGGTTCCAGCATCAGCTTTGCTTCTCAGTAGCCGTATGACATCTGGGAAACCCCCTCCCTTCTTCAGAGCTGTTTCCTCATTGGTAAAATGAGGAGGCTGAACCAGATAATCTATGTTCTTTGTCACTATCACTGCACTTTGATAACCCTATTGTAAATTTAATTTACTGTTTAAACTGTTAAAATGACTATGGTAAAAAACAAAAAGCATATTGTATTCAATGTAGGAGTAATGGCGTGCTTTCTAATTATCTGCCCAAGCAATGTAACCATAGTTAAATTTATGATGAGAATAGCACATCCAATTGGGGTGATCAGGTTGTAGTAAATTAAAACTTACAGCTGCTGCCCTTTGTATTAAGTTAAAGGCACCCTTCTGCCACCAGCAACAGAAGTCTTATCAGCATATGAATGAAGTGCATTAACACAACAAAAGATGTGTCACATAATGTCAAAGCCCTGTGTTTCCTGGCTAACCTTGTAAACACTGAGCTTATATCTAAGGAGAAATTCATGTTTATTGTCTCTGGGGCTGGCCCAGCTTCTCCTCTATCTGTTGCTGAATTCAGAGGCACGGAGTACAAGATATATAATTTTTTCATGAGGGCTGCAGTCACCCCTTGCTGGCATAGGTGTGTTACACCCCATTTAAGGCCAACTGAACATTTAAATTTCTAGACCAACCTGTTGGTCATGTGAAGGTCAGAGTTTCCTTACAGAAAGATTATTCTCCTTTCAAAATAGTAATAGCAAGTTAACAGAGGATTTTATTAGAAGCAACTTTCTAAGTGTATTTTAAGTACAATTTAATATCTAGAAAGTTTATATCCAAATTTTCAGAGAGATAGTATTACCTCAATAACCATCAAGGCTAGCTTTTTGAGTCCCTACAAGCTAGCAGGACCTGTGCTAATAATGTTATTAAATTTCTTTATTTTCTTTCTAGGGAACCAGCAGGATAGGTACCATCTCCTATATATAGCTGAAGCTCAAGAACTGTCATTTGTCCAAGGTTAAATACAAGTAAGGATTCAAAACTGCACCCGTTTGACTTCAACATGTATCATTCCACCAAAAACTGGTGCTTAAAACAAACAAACAAAAATCCATACCATCTCCTGAATCATTCTTAATTGTAAATACTGCTGCTGCTGCTAAGTCCCTTCAGTCATGTCCGACTCTGTGCGACCCCATAGACGGCAGCCCACCAGGCTCCCCTGTTCCTGGGATTCTCCAGGCAAGAACACTGGAGTGGGTTGCCATTTCCTTCTCCAATTGTAAATGAGAGAGGCAATTTTCACTGCTTCCAAGACTAGTGTATATTTTCTTTTTTTCACTGTGAATACCTAGAGTTACTGATGCACATTTTTGGACTGTAACTAAAGGTATGATAGCCTGGAAAATTTCAAAACAAAGAGTTCAAATATTTTCAAGGACATTTTAAAAAATAACTAACATTTTGTATTTTGAATGTTTCTATAATGCTGAATAAAACATGTAAAATTTACTAATTTAGTGTAATACCTTTAAATTATTTTAATATCTATGCTGTAAAATCATTCTACATGAAACTCCACATAGCTGACTCTGCATTGGAAGTAGACTTTACTTTTTCAAAGTGACATGGATTAAATAAGTGGTTTGATCATTTAGTTACAGACCTATACACAGGCAAAAAAAAAAAAAAAAAAGGAATGTGAATTATGCCAACCTATAGTATCTTCTCCACAATCCTCAAATCCAGAGTTTTGAAAAGTTTTCTCTTATTTTTATTGTTGTTCAAGTGAATTTAATTGCTGTTTTTCTAAAGAGCTTCTTCCTAATGAATGGAGGAAAAACAAAATATTTTTACCATTTTTTTAGATTTCACATGTAAGTGGTATCATATGATATTTGTCTTTTTCGGTCTGACTTCACTCAGTATGATAATCTCTAGGTCCATTCATGTTGCTTCAAATGACATTATTTCATTCTTTTTTAAAGTAGATAATAAGGGCCCAAGATATAGCACAGGGAGCCCCTCTCAATAATCTGTAATAACCTAAATGGGAAGAGAATCTAAAAATAAGTAGATTCATGTAATACATGTGCAACTGACTCACCTCACTGTACAGCAGAAGCATAACATTGTAAATCAACTATACTCCAATAAAAAATTTTAAAAATATTTTTATATGTATTAAAGTATTTCTTAGTACCAGAAAAAAAAAAAATTAAAAGACTGTCATCATCACTTCCTCTCATTTCAAACAGAAATGGTTTCAAAAAGCTAAGTTTTTAAAAATAAATTTGTGGTAAATTCCTTAGGTTAAAACAAAAAGTAACTCATGAAAATATTCATGTGCTTTACAGAAAATAATTTCAATGGATTTGAGGATGAGTGGTATCCCCAGATCCTTTCGGGCAGTTATGAGCTGTACAAGACAAGTACACGGTATCCCTCTAAAATCTACACAGGACAGAGGCACCCTGTGTAACCATAAAGATATTACAGAAATGCTGGTTTGTGACTTCAAGACTAGGTTGTAAGAAACTCTGTTGCTCTGCATTCCTCTTTCTTCCATTACACAGCCTGTGGGAAGCCAGTGGCCTTGTTGTGAGGTCCACAAGCCACCCTATGCAGACATCTAAGTATGGAGGAGCTGCGGTCTCCTGCTGGTTGCCAAGGAGTGTGCCATCTTGGAGGCAGATCCTCTAACCCCAGTCAAGCTATCAGATGGTTGTAGCCCCAGCCTACATCTTGGCTATAATCTCTTGAAAGACTTGGATCCAGAAGCAACTAGTGGAGCTGCTTCCAATTTTTGGACCTATAAAAATTGTGCAAGATGAACGTATTAGTGTTATTTAAGCCAGTAAGTTTTAGATAGCTAACAAGTTTTAGATAGCTGATTTTTTCAAGCTGCTGCAAATTTCCTGTTTCCAAGATTAAAAAGCAGAAATGTGGGTGAATACATTAATTGGGCTACTTAAGGAATAAAATACATAGACTATACTGTTTAAGAAGGAACTTTCAAATTTTGCATAATACCAGAATAACTGCTGTTGGACCAGTCAGGAAGAGAATGAGATTCATTAGCTCCCATTATCTCCTTGTTGACACACCAGGACATTCTTATACACAATGAGTTCTTGACTTCACTTGATCTTTTTTGCTGCAGATTCTTCATTTGCTGCAAAGGAAGGTAGAACAGAGGGTGGTTTCCAGCCTCTGAAGCTACTTTGAAAGGTAAAGAAGAGGTGAGAGGATCTCTGAGACAGGAAGTGAGGGGAACTCTGAGGGAGGAGATGAGGGGAGCTCTGAGGGAGGAGGTGAGAGGGAACTTTGTGGAACCCTATAAGGCTAGACCTCCACTCAGGTCTTCAGAGTCAGCTGAGTGATTAGCTTGTTTTTTTGTTTGTTTGTTTTTGCATATTTTAAACTGAAAGAATTGTCAAGGCTAGATGGAAATTCCTAATTATAATGGTGACTAAATATACCTTCAAAGAATGCCTTTTCTATTTGGTTAAAACCATGTAGAGACTGACTAGTGGAGTAAAACTGACATTTTTTTACCCATGCTCATACATCGCAGGATTTCTTCCCTTGTCCCTGTTTTTTCTTACCGCCGTCTTCTGTTATTTTCACCTTAAATTTTTATTTTTTCATAGACCCTGTTAGTCAGAGCTCTGTTCACAGATTAAGTGTGCCATGAGTTATGTTTGTTCCATTGATGATAGGAAAAAAAGCCAAGGAAAGAGTTGGAAGGCAAAAGGAAATGGAGGTTATCTAAGGAGGCGTTTTTTTTTTTTTTTAATAGGTTACATACATTACCCAAGAATCAGTGCTCTTTCAAATAATCTTTACCCTAAATTTCTAAGCAGGAATTTAATTGGACTGTCCCAGAAAATTCTTCATTGTTTTTGATAAAATATTTTTCACCCCCTTACTCTCCCACCTCTGCCCAAATATTTGGACACAGTGGATGGGAAAGACAATTAGATTCTGGGTTATTTAGCACTAAGCTTGTTTTTTTAATAATAGCAATCATGTCCTGTTAGGAAACTGTGGTAAATGCTAAAATAAGTTAAGGGAGGGGGCGCACTTCATGCTCAGAATGAACATTTAAGGGATTGAAGCCCTCTAGGCACTGTCCTTCTCAGCCCACTGTAGACATGCCAGTGTTTTCAAAGGAGCTTGATGGTCTCAGAGGCTCAGAGGGACATGACACCAGTTGTCAGATAACTACCCTACCTGCTCTCTCCAAGTCTTCAGAGGAAGAAAATCTGGAAAGAAGAAAGCTCAGTCTTTGCAGGGAAGGGCTAGAGGCACCCAGCAGCTATCTGGGCTCTGCATGCACCCTTTGGGTCCCTGTCCAAAGCTGTCCTTGTGATGAAGCTTTCCGCAAAAGTCCAGATGGACCAGGCCGGTCTGAAATGCAAGACCAATCCCTGACCCACCAATGAAAGAAAGGGAGTGTGGCCGATACACATAAATCTAACAGAGCGGTCAGGAAACTCCCAATCAATTTTGAAGCCTGCAGGTTGCATCTTCTCTGCTGGTTAAAAAGTTCATTCTACGTGCCCCTTTCATTTCATTATTCATGCAACACAAATTAAATGGCTTAGCTGTTTCAATAGAGATTAATTACATTAGGCACAGAGCACATTTCCAGTTCAGGCCATGGTTTCTACTTCATTTAATTCATTATCCCATGTGCAATCCAGTGGCATCCTGAAGATAACAGCTAATTTCAGTCACATATGTCTTTTTCAGCACTCTCTTTGCATTCTTTCAGGTTTTTCAAAGAAAACTGCTAGCTAGGATAAAAGTAAAAGTATGTACTTGGACCAAAGGAATTTTATTCTGAAGGGCTTTTTCTTTTCTTTTATATTATTGCTTGTGTTTATTTATTTATTTATTTTTGTTTCAGTGTCCTGTGACCTCTGATTGAAGTGACATAGAAAGTTATCACCTGGCCTCCTGGAGAAAGATGCTACTTCTGTTCCTATGATGGTGTATGCGCCAGGCAGAGAAACTGGGGTGTGGGGGTGGAGTCTCGTTAGGGCTGCCAAGGGTGTGGACAGAGGCCACTGCTTGTGATTCCTGACAGGAGCAAGAAGTTTCAGTCCCAGGCCGATCTCTTTACCTTGGCATACTCCATGCAGGGTATTTGTCATTCAACAGAAAAAAGTCAGATGCAGGCATCTCCATGCATATTTTCCACAGCTTGCCTTCAAATGATGTCTCTTTGAAGATTAGCTACTAAACATGCTGAAATGTCTTTTCTCTGCAGCTGTGAGCACAGGTTTACAGCACAGAGGAAGAGCCTGAAATCTAGAGTTGGAATACTTCCATATGCCCAAATTTCTTATGAAAATGAAGTTAAAATGCCAGACACATGGACCAATTCTTACTGAAAAGCATCTTGGAAGTTGCTCTCCAGATTGAAGTCATAATGGAAGAAAATAAGTATATAAATAAAATAAAAACCTGCTCTGTGGTTTAAATCTTGAAAGCTTTGTCAAGGATGGGGAAAGATGATTCTGCAACCCGAGAGGATGGCCAGAGTAGAGAGGCCAAGACAAATGCAAACTTTATTTGTACTCACCTTTGTCAAGAGGAAGAAAAAAAAAAGGGGGGGGGGGTTATTTGCTTTTTTACCTAAAAAAAAGTTTCTGAACCTTGCAGTTTAATCTAAAAGGTCCTTCATGAACTTTCATATCTTCAACTCAGTACCAGTTTATTTAAGATAAGTAGATTTGGAAATGACAGTACAAAGTGGATAAGATTTGGGGAATTACAATGAATTTTTTGGAGTTTTTTTTCCCCCCCTATGAGGGAACTAACTTTTCCCACTGATTAACAGCTTTCGAACTTACCCCTAAATTTTGTACTATATATTCCAAAGAAAGGCTGTAAGAAAAACCCCACCTCGTGCTGCTTTGTTTGAAAATCCAGACTCCTGGGTGATTTAGATGCCTGATCTTGGGGGTTCCAGTTCCTTTTTGTAACTCCTGCCAAAACATCACAGGAGAAAGCGAAAGACAGGAAGAAACCATCTAAAGACAATCAAACAACCATTAATCCCCTACTCTTTCCACACACAATAAACATTGGCTGTAGCTCAATTAAACTCAACAGTTCACAGATGTTCACAATAATGACGGCCCCACGATAGCATCCTTCTCATTAAGGTGTTTTGGAACTGTGCTCACGCCAGCACCCCCCACCAGGGAACTGGGACTGGGGGAAAACAGGTAACCAGCATGCCTGGCATAGGAAGCAGAACACAGATGCCTGCTCTTTTCACAAAAGAGGCATCAGCAGGATTTATCATTATTATTATTATTTTTTTTCCCTCAGCAGATCACTCCCCTGGCCCCCGTTTGAGTCATTACCAGTGAAAATATAGGAGAATTTGACAAAGGCAGAGACCAAAAATGTGTCCCTGGAGCCTGGAACCATCTGGAAGAAACACAAGTTTTCCCTGTGCCTGGGTGCTGCCAGAACAGAAGCCAGCACGGCTCACGCACGGAATGTGCTTTTTTGCTTGGCTCCTTCAGACACCCCAGACGCCTCCAACTAGGTTTCCTTTGGGGAGATTAGTTGCATAACAGGGGTAAGGAAGGTACCAGAGGCGAATTTTAAATAGTTCATTACATAGGAAGTGTCAGCAAAAGTGGAATCCCTTTCTTGCAAAGCCCAGTGAGGGCAGTGCTTCCACCGCAGAGACCAGACGTTCCCCTCTCCAGCCACCCAGACCGGCGCTTCCGGGTACCCAGCTTCCGGGTACTCAGCTTCCGGGGCACAACTCTCCCAATTCCGGTGACCCAGTTGTGGGCACAACCATGGCATTACCTACATCAGAGGTCCCCAACCTCTGGGCCATGGAGCCATACTGGTCCCGTGGCCTGTTAGGAACTGGGCTGCATAGCAGGAGGTAAGCAGCGGGCCACGGAGCAAGGCTTCATCCATATTTACAGCCGCTCCCCGTCACTCACATTACTGCCTGAGCTCCCTCTCAGCTCTGCTTCCTGTCAGAACCACCGTGGCATAATAAATGTAACGCACTTGAACCATCCCCAAACCATACCCCACCTCCACTGTCTTTGAAAAACTGTCTTCCACGAGACTGGTCCCTAGTGCTACTAAGGTTGGGGACCGCTGACCTACGTACCACATAGCAAGATTCTCTGATCTCTGGATATGGTCATGGTTACAATCTCAGGATAGATTTTTTCACTGGCCAGACCCTATGGAAATCCCAGAGACAGAGGACCCTGGTGGGCTACCATCCATGGGGTCACAAAGAGTTGGACATGACAAGTGACTGAGCACACGTGGACATGCATGCCTATTCTCTAAGGAGAGTTTTACTGGCTTTCCTCAGCCTCCAAGGGCATCCTGGCCCTTCAGCTGCCTGGGCCCTGAGCAGAGCCAACCTCACCTCTGCCCCAGACATCCTAGGCACTCCTCAGGGCCTTCCTTGTGACCTGTTGGTCATCTCACCTCTGTCAAAATTCACCTGACATATGGTTAGGTGAGAGTCGAAGAGAGGATAAGAACATGAAATACTACAAATACTATGAATGTGAATTTCCTTAAGAATAAAGGTTGAAATGGAATATACCAGGAAAAAAATCAATAGCTTTGACAAGTCTGGAGAATGATGCCTTCCTCATACTCATAGTTGATTAAAAAAACTTAATGTTGTTTTTACTATTAGAAAGTGAAGATGTGAACGCTGGGCATGCCATTGTGATTCTCCTTCCAAATGTTCTGGAAGCTTAGAACATTTAATGATCTCTTGCGATAACTCTGCTACCCAGTGTATGGCTGATTTTCTTTTTCTAGTCTATAGTTTCCATCATTTTATGACCATTGTAGTTCATACAAGACTTTCATTGTAAGTCATGTTGGGTTTTTATTTTTTATTTATTTTGTTTTTAAGGACTTCTTATGTTGATCATTTTTAAAGTCTATTGGATTTGTTACAATATCGCTTCTCTTTTGTGTTTTGCTTTTGTGGCTGCAAGGGATGTAGGATCTTAGCTCCCCTAATAGGGATTGAACCCACACCCCCTGGTTTGGAAGGCTAAGTAAGTATCAACCAGTGGACCACCAGGGAAGTCCCCATGTTGTATTTAAAAAAAAAAAAGAAAAAGAAAAAAGGAAAAACAGCTTGCAGACAAGTCTAATGAATGAAGTCTTCTTGGATTACCATGAAGATGGCAAGTGTTCTGCTGCTGGAAGCCTGTGACTGCTTCACATTGTCACAGCCCACCTGGCTCACAGACACATCCTCAGAAGAGTATCCAGCCGTGAGAGAGAATGGGAGGAAGATGGATGGAAGGCTGTATCATGAACTGTCTGTTAATTGTTTTCTCATGTGAACCATGTTCCCTCAGAAAAACTGGAATGATGATCATTCCCAAGTTCCTTGGAACACTTGGAAATGCCTTAAAAATGCACTTGTGCCTCTCACCTAGCATGAGGATCACTTACCCAGGGTAACACCAAGTCTGGTCAGCGTCCATCCAATTCAGTTGGGTTTGGGAATCCTGAAACTCACTTTGCAGCTCCAGCTTTAAGCTGGACATGTGCCCCCTGATACTGTGTGTATGCTAAGTCTCTTCAGTCATGTCCAACTCTTTGCAACCCTAAGAACCAGCGTCCACCAGGCTCCTCTGTGCATGGCATTAGCCAAGCAAGAATACTGGAGTGTGTTGCTGTGCCCTTTCCCAGGATATCTTCCTGACCCAGGGATCAAACCCTTGTCTCTTAGTCTTCTGCATTGACAGGTGGGTTCCTTACCACTAGGGTCACCTGGGAAGTCCACCCCCTAGTGAGGACCATTTATTTTCACCAGAGAACTTGGCAAGGTCCTCAGAGAGGATCCTGGTCCCGTAATAGTGGTTCATCCTGGCTAAGCTAAAAGCATTGGCAATTCTAGTTTGTTTTTTTCAACACAGTTCTTTCTCTTTGCTTGGGGGAAAAAAAGCTGACATAGTTATAAATATTTACATTTGAAACTGAAACATTTTGACAACAATTGCAGCTGCTAAATGATTTATGAAACTTGTGAAATCAAATAGAGAAAGACAGAAGACAAACACGTTGCTGCTAAGAAAGAAGGTCTCCCTGACTTTGATTTAGGAGATGGTGCAGGTTTCCTAGAGCGTAATTATATAGTAATACTTCTTAAGGGAGTTTGGTTTAGAAATATGATACACTTAATTGCCTTGAGTCATTAGCATTGCTATCATTAACCTTCAGCTGACAAATCACCTGCTTAGGAAAGACATATTTCAATGTAAACTGTTAGAATGGATGGGAGTACTCTAAGAATTTGGGTCAAAAGACAGATCCTTGGAGAAAAATTCAACTCTGGGATTCAGAGGAAGGAATATCTCAATATGCCTTAAATTTTCCAAATTCCATAAGTAAATCTTAAATAGTTAAATGTGTTAATCTACAACAAAGCCCCTCTTTTTATATATTTTTAATATTTTTGGTCAAAGTGGACCATTAACTGGGTAGTCTCTGTTCCACCCTGAGGCACCCTCCTGTGGAGTTAAATGACTGGCTTTGTGAACTGAGAATTAAAAATCCAAACCTGCCTGGAGATTTTGCTTCTCACTGGGGAACGGGCCTGTCAGAGCAGAAACAACATGCATACCATAGAATCAGAGGACTAGACTTCTAGTCGCTTCTTTGACTTTTATGGACTGAGTAGCCTAGAGCAAGCTAATGACTTTCTCTGACTCTGTTTCCTCACATACAAAATAGAAGAAAAAAAAGAGTATTTGCCCTATGGTAATACTGTAAGTATTTGATGACCTAATTCAAGTAAAGAACTCAGCAGCCTGATAGAAGCTGGACAAATAGTAACTTTAATTGCTGCAGGGGTTTTGAAAGAGAGCTTTGAGATGATTGACCTCAACTCACATTTATTTAGCATCCATCAGGGACAGTGGCTTGGATGAGCTAAGTGGGGGGCTCTAGTTAGTGAGAAAGATGTTTGTCCGCGCCCCCACTTCTGCCAAAGAGTGAGCATCCATCTCTGGGGCCATAGAATGGGCAGAGGTCTCCAAATCCAGGTGGAAGGAAATTTAGCCTTGCAGTGGAGATGGATAGATTAAAAACTGCCCTACAAAGAGAAGGGAAGGGCAAACTGGGGGCGGGGAGGAGAAGAAACCAACATGCCTTAGTCAGCAGCAGGTGGCCAGGGATGCAAGGAGAGGAAAACTGGATGCCAGCAGCCCCAGTAGCTGGACCAGGAGGGGCAGTGATGCTCAGAGGGAGGTGTGGGGGAAACGAGTGGAGGTCCAGGTGAGCTAGAGGACCTCGTATGCCCTGCATCTGCACAGGTATGGAACTGCTGTGTGTGTGTGTGTGTGTGTGTGTGTGTGTGTGCGCGCGCGCCCGCGTGAGCGTGCATTAGTGGGGACCAAGGGACAGAGGGGGAAAGACAGCCTGCTTGCCCAGAGCAGCAAGTGGACGTGAGGCTCCAACATGAGAGCAATAGAGAGGAGAAGAATGAAGATAAAAAAAAAAAAGAAAAGTTAGAGCGGATGAGGAGACTGAGGGGCCCTGCTAGCAAACCCCAGCCAGGTTGGCTTCTGTGAGTTAAGGGCACTCCGGCTCCACCCCATCCCATGCCAGGACCTGAAGAGCAAAACATGAGCCCTTGCCATGGAGAGAGTACATGCCCAGAATTATGAACTACCCTCCTCTTCCTCAGGTTGGTGACCCAGAAGATGCTTGGGACGAACAGACGCAAAGTCACAACACAAGATATCTGCTGTGGGTCACGTGGGCAGTCAGCTGATGCAGGGTGAAATCACTTCGGGCCACTGCGGTCTAAGAGAAGCTTCATGTCAAACTGAGTCCCAAAGATGGATGGTGTCGAGATGGAAAAAATACATTAAAGATGGAAATCATGAGCCAAAACTTGAGGGCTGAAACTTACTAGCCGTATTCAGAAGTCAGCAGCAGCCCTACTAGAGTCAAACACATAAACTGGGAAGGGAGCTGTCTGCACAGAGACACAGACTGGGGCTCTTCATCAAAAGCCAGAGAAATATGCTAATATTGATTTTAACTGGCTATCAAACTCTATTATATAGTACAAGGAAATGCAGTAGCTATATACTTTTTTTCACATGGTTATTCATTGTTTTAATTGACAATGATATCAAATTCAGCAAATACTGATTGTAAAAAAGAAAATGCAACGTAAGAATAATTGTGAAAATCTATTTCTATACCTAGCGTTGCCAGTTCCTCCTCAAATGCCTGGCTGTGCACAAAGAAAGATACTGTTCACATTTAGTAGCTGCTGCGGTCACCTTGGCATAATAGAGGGAACTCAGCCTTTAATGGCAGTTTAATTAGATTTACCATGGGGAAGTTGTCACATAGAAGATGCGATGCTTTTATATTTAGAAACCTGTATAATGACATGAATAAATAAAAAATGCACACACACAAAAAAAAACACGGTGAAGACTGTACCAGTTCTTTTTCTTTCTTTTCCCCTCAAAGTTTAAATACATATGGTGAGGTTGTCCTGTAATGCAAATATCTAAGTGGATTTAATGCTTATGGGAGGCTTCCATTGTGGCTCAGCTGGTAAAGAATCCACCTGCAATGAGCAAGACCTGGGTTCAATTCCTGGGTTGGGAAGATCCCCTGGAGAAGGAAAAGGCTACCCACTCCAGTATTCTGGCCTGGAGAATTCCACAGACTGCAACCATGGGGTTGCAAAGAGTCAGACATGATTGAGCACCTTTTACTTAATACTTATGGGAAGTGGCTGCATATGGAGAGGAGGGTTATCTGCCATGTTTTATATTTTATGAGCAGCAGGATATCTCTAAGAAAGATTTTTAATTGATTCTACTTTTTGTGGAAGAAGAAGAGAAGGAGGTTTTTATCTATACTATGAAAAAGATGTAGAGGTTCCCCTAGAAACTTGAGAGGCAGTAGAGAGTCCCTAAGACCAGGAGAACAAATGATATAGACATCATTTTCCTCTAGGACTATGGAGACTGAAAACTCGAGAGACCTAATCACTTTTTTTTTTAAAACCCGTTGCCATATAAAGAGGCTAAAACTTGCTTGGAAAGATGCAGGGATGAAAGAGAGCATGTGGAACGAATAAGTTCTGACATTTCTGTAGTTCCCATTTTAAAATAGGGCTAGTCACTCAACAACTATGTCTGCATCTGCAGTGGAAGCCAGACACCAAATCCAGCAGGTTGCAAACTCTATTCAGAAAGCTGTGGATGCCACCTGAGAGCTTTGGAAGAAGACTCAGGGATTCTGAAATGATGGTTTAGGTATACCACTGGGACTCTTCCACAAAAGTTAGATTATGTGTGGAAACTGCCCACACAGAAGGTGGAGATTTCTTAAATCTCTTGAAAGAGCTATAAACATTCTCAACACATCAATTACTGAGAAAATTAATTTAGTAGCCATTCAGTAAACACACTGAGCCTATTGTCAGGCTCTAAGCTCCTCCATGGACCCGCTGCAGGACAATGGGGGGGCGGGATGGGGGTTGGAGGCTGTTGGTAATACAAATTCCTGCCCCTTCTCCAAGCCTCCTGAAGAAGAATCTTCTGAGAATGGGCTAGATGATCATCTGCACTTTAATCACCCCCTTGCCCCAGGTGGGTCTCATTTATAAAATTTGGGGACACGGATGTTGGTGAGGGCTGTGCAACAATATGAATCTACTTAGTGTCACTGAACTATGTGGTGACATATGGTTCAAATAGTACATCTTGTATTATGTGACTTTCACAATCAAAAAACATGTCAAAAAAATAGGAAAGAGGGCTTCCCTGGGGACACAGTGGTAAAGAATCCACTTGCCAATGCAGGAGACATGGGTTTGATCCCTGATCTGGAAAATCCCACATGTGCAGAGCAGCAACTAAGCAACAGTTGTTGAGCCTGACCTCTAGAGCCCAGGAGCTGTGACTACGGAGCCTGTGTGCCCTAGAGCTCCAGTGCTCTAGGGAGGGAAGCCACTGCACTGAGATGCCTGAGCACCGCAACTAGAAAGTAATCCCCACTCGCCATGGCTGAAGAAAAGTCCATCCGGCAAGGAAAGCCAAGCACAGCCAAAAATAAATAAATAAAATAGGAAAGAATAGCAAAAGTGCTTCAAGATTTCATAGTGACCCTTCCTTGCAAGAACAGGTGTCTAGGACTTGGATTATTATTGTTTTTGCTGAAATCTCTAATTTGATCAGAAGTGGTGTGAAAGAATTAGCAGTACTTTTTTTTTTTTTTTTCCTGTTTGATGACTTCTTGAATTTAAAAGATGTTCCTTGAAAGAAAAGCTACGACCAACCTACACAGCATATTAAAAAGCAGAGACATTACTTTGCTGACAAAGGTCGGTCTAGTCAAAGCTATGGTTTTTCCAGTGGTCATGTATGGATGTGAGAGTTGGACCATGAAGAAAGTTGAGCGCTGAAGAATTGATCCTTTTGAACTGTGGTGTTGGAGAAGACTCTTGAGAGACCCTTGGATTGCAAGGAGATCCAACCAGTCCATCCTAAAGGAGATTAGTCTTGGGTGTTCATTTGAGGGACTTATGCTGAAGCTGAAGCTCCAGTACTTTTACACCTGATGCAAAGAACTGACTCACTGGAAAAGACCCTGATGCTGGGAAAGACTGAGGGCAGGAGGAGAAGGGGACAACAGAGGATGAGATAGTTGAATGACATCTCTGACTCAATGGACTTGAATTTCAGCAAACTCCGGGTGTTGGTGATGGACAGGGAAGCCTGGTATGCTGCAGTCCATGGGATCGCAAAGAGTCGGACATGACTGAGCAACTGAACTGCACTGATGACTCATTGCCAACATTTTTAAGAACTTTCTCTGTGCCAGACACTGTTCTAAATTCTTTGCAGGTATGATTTATGAAATCAGATCCTGTTCAATGCCAGTGGCAGTCAGGGAGATAATAAGTCTGAAAGGAAGTGAAAGTCTCTTGGTCCTTGCCCAAAGTGGTGTATCTAGCTGATTTCCCCTCTGAGTAGAGAGATGACCAATACAAACTTAAAAAAAAAAAAAAAGATAATAAACAAAATAAGGGTGCGTTTTAAGTCTTAGAAACAAAGATAACAAGTTCTTCCAGATCGGAAAAAGATCTAACATTCTGTGTCTGTCATTAATTGTTATGTGTTTAGGAAGGTGAGTTACTATAGGGTGGTCAAGCTGCCTTCAGTTACTTGTTTCTATGTATAGAATAAAACACAGGAACATTCTCATAAAACCCATGACACTCCTCTCCCCAGATTTATTAAAAAGACCCCCAGAGAAGAGAGTTATAAAATCTGATCAAGTCAGCAGTTCCAGCTGTGTAATTGATATCCATTATTTTCTACTGACTGCTAAGAACTTCCATTTCTGTAGCATAAACAGAATTCCCATTTCTTTTGCAGGGAGACTGCCATGGGGTAAAACTAAAAATAAGGTTCATCAGCAAAATCGTTTCATAAATTCCCAGAGACTTTCGGGAAAGCTCCACAGAGAATGGTTTCTTATCAACTTATTTCTTCTCTGTAAGTCATTTTTATATTTCAAGTCATTGCATGTGTTCTACATGATTCTTTTCTATGTATAACATATAACATAGGCAGAATGTTAATCTCTTGAAGCATCAGGGAACAGCTAAGAAAAAGCAGGAGTGTTGAAAAATATCCAAGGCTACATTTTTCCTTCTCTCTTTTGCAGATTCCTCTGCTCAAATGATACACATATGCCATCCTTTATAATTATTATTGCTTCCATGACCTGAAAACATAGCTTCATGTTTTATCTTGGAGGTGAAGAGCACACATGAGGGGTACTAGGATACACTGCACCAAAATATGCCTTTCTGATAGAAGGATTATTTTGAGCTGACTATTTCAAGAGACAGCAGACCCAGGAGAAGCTCTGCAAACCACAGTAGAAGCTATGCTTTTGTAAAGAATTTTAAATTGATAAAGAAAACGTCCGTTTGTAAGGGTGTCTCCTTCCTGCATCAGGAAGGGAAGGCTGGCTGGATCACAAGAGCGTCTCATCAGTGGAGAAGCTGTTGCTGTGCTGTGTTTAATTTCTCAGGTGTGTCCAACTCTTTGCGCCCCGTGGACTGTAGCCCACCCGGCTCCTCTGTCCATGGGATTCTCCAGGCAAGAACACTGGAGTGGGTTGCCACGCCCTCCTCCGGGGATCTTCCCAACCCAGGGATCAAACCCAGGTCTCCTGCACTGCAGGCGGATTCTTTACCATCTGAGCCACCGGGGAAGCCCAAGAATACTGGAGTGGGTAACCTATCCCTTCTCCAGGGGATCTTCCTGACCCAAGAATTGAACTGGGATCTCCTACATTGCAGGCGGATTCTTTACCAGCTGAGCTACCAGGGAAGCCCCAGTGGAGAAGATACCAGTTTAAATCTGCAATAGCTAACCTTACTTACCCTTGTTTACCAGGCTTTACCTGGTAACCTCCCAAAATATCCCACCCACCCCAACCCCCATACTTCCTTTCTTTTGCCTTTAGCTGCAGATGGTCTTTAAGGTCTTGGTTTAGATTACCTCCCTAAATAACTCAGCAGTAAAGAATCTGCCTGCAAGGCAGGAGACCTGGGCTTGACCTGGGGAAGATCCCCTGGATGAGGGCATGGCAACCCACTCCAGTATTCTTGCCTGGAAAATTTCACGGACAGAGGGGCATGGCAGGCTACAGTCCTTGGGGTCACAAAGAGTTGGATGCAACTGAGCAACTGAGCACAGATATGTTAATAAACTTCTGTTTGTTTTTCTTTTTTTTTCTCTTATAAATCTGTCTCATTACAATGGGTCTCAACCAAGAATGCAGAAAGTAGAGGAAAATGATTTCTCCTCTCCTACTGGAGAAAAAAGATTAAATATTTCCCTGAAAAAAAATTGTAAATTCTATAGCTAAGTTGCAGAGAACTGAGCAGCTACCTTTGTAAGTACTTGAAACACCTTAGTAAGACCTATCCTTTTCCCATGTTAATCATTTCAAAAGAGAGTCCTATGGTACAAACAAAAGGCTTCAAGCTCCATAAAGGTAATAAAAGTTTCTGTGAATTCCTCTGAATCATTGAGAATGGTTAATTCCAGCTGTGATCTGTAACCCTTTCAGTCCTTATATTTGCCTTATGAAAAAAAAAAAATATTTTGGCCACATGGGATCTGAGTTTCCTGATCAGGAATCAAACCGGGACCCCTTGCAATGGAAGCACAGAGTCCCAACCACTGAGCTGCCAGTGAATCCCCTATATTTTCATTTTTGATGGTTTCATTAGGCAGACGTATGATGTGTGGGCACTCCATTCAAACCCCTTGTGCTCTTAATTTTTCTTCTGAAGCCATTTGCCTATTGTAATTTTAGTTTCCTGGGTGGAATGTTAGTGAGATTACTTCTGATAAACTTTGGGGGATAAAAATGTGAAGTCAGCACAGAGTGAAACTGGTAAAGACATTTTTCAAACCTTTTGACAGCAAGCACTGTTCTGCTCACAATCACTATTTCTCCTGGAGCTGAAACTGTTCCTCCGTGATTAGTTTCCTCGGCTAAATACCTCCCACGGCATTGCCCTTTGGGAGCACAGATGGGTTAGCTGCTGCCAAGGCGATGTGATGAGCTCCTGGTTGCCTTAATGTGGTTTGCTTGTTTGTTTGTCTTCAAGAGGTTGGAGCCGTTTGGAGAGAGCATTTTGGGTTCCAGCCTGAGAATTCACAAAGTCCTGCCTCCAGGTTAAGTGTCAGATAGGAAGGGCCAATATGGGTCTCTGTTTTTGACACTTGCTAACCTTCTATACTTTCTCTCTCTAGGGCCCTTGCTGTTCAATCAATGCCTCTTCTCCCGGAGAACTGACGTCTTACCTACTCACCCTAGTGTGTTACGGGAGGTGGCGTCCTAGACTGCCCTCCGTGTCCTTGAAACAGAGCAGGACGCTGTGGTCTCCATCCTTCATTCCCCTTGTGCCATGTCCTCTGCCTGCGTTTTGTCTGTGGAAAAACTGTAGCCAAAGAAGAAAATCAGAGAAGTGAGAAAGTGCAGAAAGAAATGAAAATGGTCTGAGAAGACCAAACAATAATACTGTAGTCACTAAGCAAAGTCAAGAACCTTTAGTTCCTCCTCAAGGGCTGTAGACAATATTCTAAGGCGTATCCTGTGAGCTGACTTTTAGATACTGAAACCCCACTGGGGGGGAAGTTAACTAGGAGATGACCATGACATAAGGTGCCACAATTCTGAGAACTGGCCTCAAGAAATGGAAACGAACCAACGCTGGAACTGAAGGTTAACTGTGCTTAGCATAATCAAGATGCTGGTGGTCCAACCACTGCATGACCGATTTCAAGATGACTGTCAGAGTTGACCGTGCTCTTTCTGCATGTAGCCCCTTCCCTTGGTCTATAAAAGCTCTAGCCCACTGATGTCAGTGTGGGGAGTCAGCCTTTGGACAGACGTCTGCCCTCTCCTCCCCCACACCCCATCGCTGGCATCCAAAATGATGCACACTTTCTTTTCCACCAACCTGGCCTCTTTATTGGCTTTTGAGTGGTGAGCAGCTGGACCCCACTTTGAATAACATCCCGACAGACATCCATCCCTACCCTGTATGATCCACCTCCCTCGGCCGCTCTATACCCTCCCACCCCACTACCCACCCCACACACATCTTTCCCACTGCACCATGTCCAGGGCAAAAGGGGGTTAAAAGATGAGGCTTATTAAAAATGTTGAACACATTTGAGCAAAACTTGATTTGTATCAGGCAGCAGTCAGTCTAGCAGATGGAAAGGCGCTGAAGGAGCTGTATGAAATGAGAGACTTCAGCAGGCAGGAGGGAGTGGGAACAAGGGAGCCAGACTGGCTCCAAAGCAGGTTGGTTATGGCAAGGTTACTTTCCTTTAGAGGGATTGCAGGAGTCTGTGAGACAGCTCACCCAACCAGTGCTGGCCCCGGCATTCCTGACTGACAGCTGAAGATTCCATTTCTGGGAGAGCCAATACTGCCGTTGTTAAGTTTCCGTTTGACTTTGACTCGGGGCTTAGCATAAACAACTCCATTTGGGGTCTTTTTGGCTTGTTTCCAACAGTAATTTAATGCCTCTTATGATACCACCTGGGTCACTGTTGGTCCCTCCATAAATCTAACTGAAACCTTCCCTTCCTGCTTTCCTTTCTGCATCTCTGCAGGGATCTTTGGGGCCTAGAACACCCTGAGAGGGCAATCTAATCACTAATATGAAAGAACATCACCCAAAGATGCACTTCAGCTTTGGGGGAACTTGGATGGGGGTAAGGAAGGGGAGAAGGGGATGTTAAATCACAGCTTTGTGACTTAAGGCTTTTGTATTTCGTTTGAGTGTAAACAATTATGTGCACTGATCATTCGCATTACAAAAAAAATTTTTTTTAAGATGTCTTTAAAAAACAAATTGTTTATTTATTTATTTATCTATGGCTACGCTGGGTTTTCTTTGCTGCATCAGGCTTTCTCTAGTTGTGGTGCATGAGTTTCTTATTGTGGCGGCTCCACTTGCAGAACGTGAGCTTCAGGGTGCGTGGGCTCAGGAGTTGTGGTGTACGGGCTCAGCTGGTCCATGGCATGTGTAGTCTTCCCGGACTAGGGATCAAACCCATGTCCCCTGCATTGGCAGGCAGATTCTTAACTGCTGGAACACCAGGGAAGTC
This sequence comes from Cervus canadensis, assembly GCF_019320065.1. NCBI lineage: Eukaryota > Metazoa > Chordata > Mammalia > Artiodactyla > Cervidae > Cervus > Cervus canadensis. The sequence continues at coordinate 33,213,990 of NC_057416.1, read as the reverse complement.
CCTCGTATTGTGCCTTGTATGGACAATTCAGGAATCTCCGTGTCTGAGACAGCAACAGACAAGAACACTGGTCTATACACCCAGTGGAGAGCCACCCTCTGCTCTGACCTGCCCCTTCCCAGGGCAGGAAGACTAGCAAACCAATGAGTACTTTCGTATGTAGCTCATTTCTCATGTACCCCACCCTCTGCTCCGTCAGCCCCAGGAAATATTTTCTATGCATTTCCCTATCAGTCCTTCCCTTCTAGGCCTCTAGCTTCTCAGCAGAAGAGCCACTCATTAGGTCTGATGAGAGGTATAAATGGTCCTCTTCGCTCTGAGCAAAGGGAAGCTGTGTAATTACCCACTTCACTCACTCAACTGCTGTTAGAGGATTTCAAAGGCTCTTCTGAAGGGGGCGAAGAGAGGACAGGGCAGGAGGAGGTTTTCCTCTGTCCAAACACGAGTGCCAGTCAGGAGCAGACATGCAGGGTTGGGCCATGGCGTTGGTTCACATAATCCTCTTCTCTGACATGAGGCTCCTAGAAGGAGCAAAGATACCAAGTGGGTTAAACTGCAAGTAAAATTCTGCAGGAAGTGAAGGAAACAGCAAGAACAGTAAGCTGCCGAAGGTCTCCAAATTTGTCCATATTCCTCCTCATTCTGGTCTCTGGGCACCTGGTTTTGTCTTAACTGTTTTCATTAGTTAGGATGTCAACTGCCTGAATTCAATAGCAGATGCTACCATAGTGGCTTAAGCAAATTGGGAAAGTTTTTCTCTCCTAAGAAAAAGTCTTGAAGCAGGAAGTTCATACTCAGAGTTTACTTGGTTAGTGATTCTATCATAGCTCCGAACTCAAACTCTCTTTTTAACTTTTTGTTTCATTGTTAGCAAATTGCCTTTTGGTCTTATGGTCTTCCCTTCACAGGTGGTAGCTGGCTGTTGTTGCTTCAAAGGCCATGTCCACATTCAAGGGAGGATGAGAAGGCAGCTGGGGAATGTCCAGGCACCTTTGCTACTTTGGTCTGGAAAACAGGAACCAGTTCCAGAAAATGTCTTCTTTTACTTCATTGGTCAGACAGTGTCACATGATCACACCTCACTTTAAACTGGCAAGGGGACCATGGGTTGATTTTCCCAGTCTTTTCTTGCAGAAGGCAAGGGATTGAGCACCATTATACTATACAGAATTATGATCTGATTTTGTGACCTTGGTCTTTGCCAGAGAGGGAAAAAAAGAAACTCTTCATCTCTACCATTTTAATTTATGTTCTGGAGGATAGCAAATTAAACTGACAAGAGACTTTAACAGGTGAAAATGCAGAGTTTTATTTATTTACATAGGAGTTCAGAGGAGAATGTGACTGGGAGGTGATTAGAATTCAGAGCATTTTTTTACCATATTAATAAGGGATGAGATGGAGAAGGGGGACTTCTGGGAGGTAAAATGACTTTTTAGAAGGGAGAAAAAAGAGCATTTATGAGAAAACAAATGACTTTTTTGAAATATGGAGAAGTAGACACTTAGGAGAATAGGCTGAAGATGTGATAGTCTTGTGGCAATGGTTGTTTGGGTAGAGTGTCCATTTCTCATCTTACAGAAGGTGAGATCAGAGTAGCTTCCAGAGGTGAGTTTATGGCAAGTGAGTCTTTGGGGAGGCTCTGCTTTTAGGCAGAAGAGAGATTTTAGGAACTCACATAGCTTCAGCTCAAAATAATTTTTATGCTACCATGGCTTACTATGGACCCTTCATCCTCAGTCTGATTCCAATTTCTCATTTCAGTCAACTCATCGCAACTTCGACTAGTGACTCAGAATTCTTAATCCTGAACTGTGCTCAGACTTCATCAAACCCCACAATAGCATGTCTTCAAGAAGGACCTGAACCATGCCATTGGGTTAAAATAAGTAGTTATACAGAAATTAAATAAAAAACTTAGCTTTGGTAAGAGCATCAAAGATAATCAAGGTTTGACACCCTCCGTTGAAGGGGAGTCATACATGAAAGATAGATTCATTTGAGTGAGTGTTACTAATTTTTCCCCTTGCAGTTATTTCATAATCCACAAACTATGCAAAAAATAAGTGATTATTTGTCACTAAAGTGATGAACCTAAATTACTTCTTGGCTTTGCTACTGTTGAATTCTGTCTCCTGTTTCTGACTATATTTAACTTCTTATTCCAGGCTATTATCCTGTCCTTGGGGGAGGGGGGCAGTTACTTCTTCTCTCCACCTTTGGTTATCAATGCTTGCCTAGAGAAAGAGTGAATTCCTTTAGGAAAAAAAAAAAAAAAATTCCTGACAATTATTTGCAGTTAATTGTTGAATTTGTGGCATTTTGCTTTCTCTAATGAACACACAAAATCCTTTATTAACTAGCCTTTCCAGTGCCAAGCTATTTAGGAAACAGTTTATGGCAAATCCATTATTACAAAAACTAGAAAACCAGTGAAATTTATGCTTCTGTTCAAGGTGGAGCAAAGGGGATGTCCTTTAAATGCATTATCTACCGCTTATCTAAAAGTAATCATAACTCAAGGTCACAGATGACACAGCCCTATGTCCATAGTCTGGAATCTTCTCGCAGTCCGAACCAGTAAGGTTTACACTTTAACTTTATGACTCCCGTAAACTCACTGTGGCTTCCATTTTATGGATCAGCTCCCAAATAGCTTGTGACAGGGGGAAGCCAGATGGTGAGAGTGTGCTATTTACAGCCTTTTTTCAACAAGGGTTCCGCAAGAGAATTATGCCCTAATGTCCTAAGGCATCCACTGGATGCTATGAATTAACTCCTCTCTTATTATTCTAAATTGGCACTAGCTCTGTACCATCTTTGAGTAAATATCATGCACATATTATACTTTCTGAGGTTTGGATGGGTCCCAGTTGAGAAAGGCTATCTGGGAGTCAGTTGCAGCTGAGCCTGTGAGCAGCCTTATGACTTGAGGCAAATGGTCTATTTGGTAACCTTACTCTACTTATCAAAAACTGAATGGATTGTTTCAGGTGAATTCTAAGATGACTTTCAGTTCTGATAGAAAATCTGCTCTCCGGAAAGTAGTTTTAAGCAAGGCTTAGGGAAGCATATTGAATACTTTGTTGAGTCACACATTCTTCTTTTGACAACCCATTCAAAAAAAAAAAAATGGGGTAGAAATTCAAGAAAAACATTTTCTGAGTCACCTCTCTCCTTCTGCTCTGTCCTCAGCACACCTCCAACTCACCCCTCACTTCTGCTTTGAAATCATAGGTGCTGAGGGTACCAAAATCTTCATTCAGTTGAACACTCTCTGTGCTATGTAAGTTGCAAAAGGTTGAGCTCCTTGATGCTGGCTGGGTTGAGAACACATTCTCTTCTACCTCTTCTGCTCACCTGTTTCCTTCCTCAGGCCTCCCTCTCTACACTTGCTTAAATTTGGAAATCCAGAGCTATCAGTTTCCCAGGGTTCCCCCTAATGTGCAAATAGATACCTGGAGACATGAGCAGGGGTTGAAGCTACAGAAATTGCCAGGTCATTTCCTTTCTCTTTTTTCTCTCGTCCTTCCATCTTCCTCCCTCCCTCACCCTTCTCTTTTCCTTTCTTTCTTTCCTTCTTTTCCTTTCTTCCTTCCTTTCACCAAAGTTGCTACCCTAATTATATGCTTGAAATAAAGGAAAGAAAGAAGTAGGAAAGAAAAGAGCTTCTGATGTCAAAACCGTATCTTTGGTTCAATAATCTGCATATTGTGTTCCTGATTCTATTTCCCTTGTATTTTCAGGGTCAGAGGTGGGCTAACAAAAAGAGTGAACAGTGAGACATTTGAATATAAGTCACTCCTCCACTGATTCCTCTGCTGTTTTGGATTAATCAGTGTTCTTTGGTGAATGAGGGGCTTCCCTGGTGGCTCAGATGGTAAAGAATCTGCCTGCAATGCAGGAGACCTGGGTTTGATCCCTGGGTTGGGAAGATCCCCTGGAGAAGGGAATGGCAACCCACTCCAGTATTCGTGCCTGGAGAATCCCATGGATGGAGGAGCGTGGTGGGCTACAGTCCACGGGGTCACAGAGTCAGACACGACTGAGTGAGTAACACTTTGGTGAATAAAGAAGTGGGCTCTCTAATCAGGGAGATTAGATTAGTCTAAACAGATTGAACAGATCCAAACATCACAACCTGATCTCGCATAGCCAGTGGGGATATGTGTATATGAGTCTGATGGTAGTAGAAAGAGCTTAGATATTCCCCGAAGCTTTCAGTCTCCATTCTAGAGGTAAACTCTTAAGAATAACCTAGGAGAGTGAAAAATGAGTTTTGAGAAGGATTCTTTGTTTCATTTTGTTTTTTGAGAAGGATGCTAAAGCTGAATATGAGTAATGGGAAAATGCCATTTGTTGCTTATGGATGTGTCTGCTACGGCTCAGGTTGAGAGAGGAATGCTATGAAGCTTTTCTGGCCCTACAGACTCTCTGGTTGGCTGCCCTCAAATAAGTTATACTAAATCTACACAGTAAAGCTGATGAAACTCTGATAATGCACGGTCTTCCTTGTATGTAAATGATTCAGATTTTGCATTCTGAATCCTGAAAATTACTATTGTATCAATAATACCTATGAATAAACTATTCACATACTATTAGCCACAGTGGTTGTGCAAATGACCTTGAATATTGTTTTTGCCTAGAAATTCTATAATCCAATGAAAGACTGATTTTCTATCAGTAATTTCTTTTTATTTGTTGCCCTCATTTTTATCTTAACACATTTTTAATAGGACAATCTGTCTGAGTGTATCAAAAAGTATTACCTACTCAACAAGACTAATAGTCAATTTCTCATCATGGAAACCAGATATAACATTTAAAATTCTAAAACAACAAAAATACTCTTAGTCAATAATTCAATATTTAGCAAAACTATCATTCAAAACAATGAAGGAAGAATTAAGACATTCCCAGCTAATAAGAGCTGAGGGATTTTGTAGTTAGTAGACTTGCCCTGTAAGAAAGGCCAAAAAAATGTCTTTTAGGCTGAAATGGAAGGACATTGGGCAGTAACTCAAGAACACCAGTAAAGGTAAAGTTACTACAATTCAAAATATAATGGGAAAAATATCTGAAAGAGGTTTGACTTATAGATTATTAACTTGTCGCTTCAATTTTGGTAAAACTTTTGGTGGGGAGTTCTAAAATTTTAAAATAGAAGAAACAAGCAACATTTAAGATAAATTTTTATATCAGGGGTCTCAATGTTTTAAGGAAAAAATTATAGCCAAATACTGTATATGTATTTATTATATATAGATTTATTTATTTATATATTTATTTATTTTTATTTATATAAATATATTTATATTTTTATATTTATTTATATATTTTTTAATTTATTTATATTTAAATAAATAAATAAATATATTTATTATTTATTATTTTATTATATAATTATATATAAATATATTATATAATATAATAATAATTATATTATTTATTTACTTATTCATTATTTTATATATTTATTATTTATTTATTATTAATTAAATAATTAAAATTATTTATATTTATATTTATATTAAATATAAATATATATATTTATTTATTATACATAGAAAGCATAATTTTTCATCATTTTTATTGTTGCTTCCTTCGCTTGCCATTTACAAACTAATGGATTCTGAATCTGTGTGTGTATGTGTGTGTGTGTGTGCACTTTTAAAGTGTAGCTCTCTCTTGCTGTGCTCTTGTTTCTCTGTTGAGAGACACAAAAACACAAAATCCAGTGACCCTCCAGAGGGTAGCAGAGACTAAAGCCATCAACCAAAAGCCCAGGCCTGGCGATGTGGGAGGGAAAGTCCAGGACTGAGTTATTCCACCTTTGAACCCTTATGCATAGACACACAGACTAACCTGGTGATATTGACCTCTGTCATGTTACATGAACAATTCATAGCATCTGTCAATCTCTATGTTTCTCCTATGAGTCAACAACATACAAAGATACAAATTTAAGAAAATTTGAGGAAATTTACAGCCAGTAAAACAAAGTATGCTTGAAAATCTATATAAATATTCTACAGTACAATACTAAGATTCTCTCACTGATTTTTTATAAAATAAAAGGAGTTCTCTTTAAGGATCAACAGAGCCTAGGTTTTGGCTTCAGACTCTTTTGGATTCCCATCCTGCTCCCACCATTTCTAAGCTGTTTAGCTTTGGCGTTTGATCTCTCTGTGTGATGTTTTCCTGGCTTCAGACGGTGCCAGTGGTATCTTCCTCACAGAATCTCTGTGAGGATAAACCATGCTCTGCGTGCATATTAGTTAGGGGCTGCTGAATTAATCCTGCATAACAAGCAACTCGCAAATCCCAGTGGTTTACAGAAACAAGCATTTCTTTGCTGTTCATGTTCTCCAGGTGGGCGCAGGCTCTACCAGGCTGGATTGACTTGGGTGCAGATCCGTTCGTGTCTCTCATTGTGATCCAAGCTGAAGGAACAGGAATTACCTAGAGTCTGTTCATCTCACATGAATGACAGAACAATGAAAGGACAGCAGAAATAAGTAATGCCGTTGGAAACTTCCAATCAAAACTGGTACAGATTACCTTGGTCAAAGCTAGAATATGGCCAAGTCCATAGTGACATAGGGATATATACACTATCCCTGGGAATCCATGGCAAGACTGGAGAAAGAGTAAAGTTTTATGAGCAAATAGGACACTATGACCATATGTACAGCGTGTTACACACAACTGAACATACACACGCGAGTATTTCCTAACATGGCTGCTCGCAGGACTCTGTCCCCCTTCATTCAGTCATTCACCATTCTGTTGGCACAGCTCCAAGTACCAACTATAAAACTAACTATTGTAAAGCCAGAGTAGACCCTATCAGCCCATTTACTTGGGTCTATTTCCCCAAAGCAAAATAGGGTCCCCAGGAGGGGAGACCTCTTCCCATATTGCAGGCATCTTAGAAAGCATCCTTCTCCAGTCTTCTCTTAAGCTTTCTTTGATCACCAAGATTGAGAAATACATCTCTTTTCTTTCACATCAGCATTGTCCCACTGATGTATGATGTTAACCACATATATGATACAATGTTTTCTAGTAGTCACATTAAAAAAGTATTCAAAAGTATTCAACAAAAATAAACCAAACATGATCATTTTAGCATGCAATCAATATAAAATCGTTGAGAAATTTATTAATGAGGCATTAAAATTTTTTTATTCATAATGTCTTCTGAATTCAGCACATCTTTACATTATGGCACATCTTAACCTGAATGCTCCATGTTTCAAGTGTTCGATAGCCATAAAAAGCTACTGGTTATATTGAAGAGTTCACCTCTACATTTTTTCCTTTCCTTTGTCATTTATTCTTGTGTGTCCAGCATTTTTCTTTCCATCAGAATGGATGTTTTCACTTTTGTCTCTCTCAAAATACTTCTGATGTTTGCTTGGCTGTTGGTCTTCATCTTGATCTGACCAGGAGTTAAATGAATAAATAAATACATGCATAAATAAACCATTTAGAGTAACAGCTAAAGAAATAAATACACCGAGGTACTGATTAAATAATTTACAGACTGAACATCAATCGTGTCTACAAATGTGTTATTCTAACTTGGTCTTCCTCAGATCATCCTAGATACGATTTAGAGGCTAGAGTATCTTAGAACGTAACACTCACTCAAATGATTTTTTAAGTCATTAATTTGATCAACTTATGAAGCCCAAAGTTCTCTCTCTCTCACAAGGTAGCTGAGGTTTACTGAAGCAATTCAACACTGCTTATTTTTTTATAGAAACTACTTAACTGAAATGACTGCAAGGATGTTATGTGCCTATAAATAAATCCATAAGAAGCAATAGCGCATGTAAGGCAGTAACTTGTGGGAAGAATGAATGCAATACCTAGTGAGATTGCACAGGAAATCAGGAAGACAGCTCATGATCCAGAGCAGGGGTCCCCAAGCCCCTGTCCCCCTGTTAGCAACCAAGCTGAACAGCAGGAAGTAAGCAGAGGGCAAACAAGTGAAGCTTAATCGCTCCCTATCACTAGCATTACTATCTGAACCATCCCTCACCCCATCTATGGAAAAATTGTGTTCCACTAAACCGGTCTCTGGTGCCAAAAAAGTTGGGGACTGCAGATCTATAGGTTAGGTCGTGTTTAATGTCAATGAAGAATGGTTTTCTATAGTCATTTGGGTTACTGAAGGTCATGATGCTGAAGTCTTTCTTTCCATGCAATCTGCATATACATGTTTTGTGAAAGACTGGTTGACTATATGTGATGAGTGCTGCAGAGGAGTATGAAAGAAAATGAAAGTGTTAGTCACTCACTTGTGTCTGATTCTGCGACCCCATGGACTGTAGCCAACCAGGCTCCTCTGTCCATGGGATTCTCCAGGCAAGAATACTGGGGTGAGTTGCCATTCCTTTCTCCAGGGGATCTTCCCAACCCAGGGATTGAACTCAGGTCTCCTGCATTGCAGGCAGATTCTTTACCGTCTGAGCCACCAGAGAAAGCTACAGAAGAATATAATGGAAATATAACTTGTTTTCCATGTCTATTTCCCAAGCTTGCAATTTTATATACACTTGTCTCATGGGGTGAGACATAATGTTTAATATTGATGAATATTGGTGGGCAATATTAAGACTTTTTATTTAATAAAACACAAATCTGCATATAAACGTAAAGAATATCACAATATTCGACCCTGTGTGAACTCAAAATGTAGCCACACAGATTCCCATGGATACATGTAAAGTTCTTTGTGAAGAGGGGCTGGTAGAGTTCACCAGCCTTGTTCAGGCCCTCTGTGCTTCAAAACTCACTCTTCTGAGTGTGAAAAAGAAATGAATCACTTTGCTGTATTGCAGAAATTAATACAATATTGTAAATCAACTATTTTTCCATTTATTAGCTGTGGGTCCTTGCATAGTCAAGTTAAGCTAATCATCAGAATCCTTTTTTAATTTTTAAAATTGATATAATAAAGAAAGTTATTTGCTTCTTGGAAGGAAAGCTATGACAAACCTAGACAGCATATTAAAAAGCAAAGACATCACTCTGCACAGAAAGGTCCATCTAGTCGAACCTATGGTTTTTCCAGTAGTCATGTATGGATGTGAGAGTTGGACCATAAAGAAGGCTGAGCACCAAAGAATTGATGCCTTCAAAATGTGGTGCTGGAGAAGACTCTTGAGAGTCCCCAAGGAGATCAAACCAGTCAACCCTAAAAGGCAATCAACCCTGAATATTCACGGGAAGGACAGATGCTTAAGCTGAAAGCTCCAGTACTTTGGCCACCTGATGCAAAGAGCCGACTCATGGAAAACACCCTAATGCTAGCTGGGAAAGATTGAAGGCAAAAGGAGAAGAGGGTGGCTGAGGATGGGATGGCTAGGTAGCACCACTATCTCAATGGACATGAATCTGAGAAAACTGAGAGACAATGAACGACAGTGTAACCAGGCGTGCTGCAGTCCATGGGGTTGCAAAGAGTTGGACATGATTTAGTGACTGAGCAACATCAACAAAGTCCCTCATTGGCAGGGCTTGCCTTGCACATACAAGCATTCAGTATACATTAACAATTATTAACAATTTTAGGAAAGAAAAAAAAAATTTTGTCTATTTTTTTTTTCCCCTGAAAAATCTCTTCATGTATACCTGAAACAGAGAATAAAATACCTACTGCAATGGAAAGCCTGAAAGATGCCTGAACATATAGCTATCTTCATGCTTTTTGTGCCTTGATTTCTGAAACTTCTTAAACTGACGCATCCATGAAGAAATAAGAAGCTACTAGGCACATTTCAATTAACTTTTTAAACATTTTGAATGTGGGTGTTGTTATTCATCATCTATTGTTTGGTTTAAAAATTGGAAGAAGCAGAAAAACCCAATGACTGTGGAAATTTACAGTCATCTCTCATTTATTCTCTTGGTGTTTCACCCACGGCAGCAACTTCTGACTTCTGCATCTTAGAACTGTTTCTCAATTATTGCCAGAGTCATTATTTTGTTGGGATCTATCCATTGTGTGAAAGATACAGATGATGATTGTATCAGCTTATACATCTCAAATGCATCTCAGATCATAAGGGACGGGGAAAGTTGGTCTTAGAAGGTAATTAACTGCTTTGTCCTCCGTGAGCTGAATTAACAATCTAGTTCTCATATCTAGTCTAGTTTATTGTTTCTATTTGCAGCCTGATACTTTGTTTTCAGATTGTTATGTAGTAAAGGATAATTAAAGACACGTACACTTATCTTGCCAGTAAGAACACTGCTCTTGTTGTTAAGGAATAATTCTAATCTAATGTGATTTCTATTTGCATAATATCCTGTGGCAATAACAAAAAACACTTCACTGCAAAACAGAGGAAGGTATTAAGATCATGGTTTATAGAAGAGAACGAAAGGTCATGAATAATCACTGTCAAACAGAACAGTTAGCTTATTCTATCAGTTTGCTCCAGCAAAATTAAGCCTATTTTCTCTTGGAAGTAGTTAATACATAATGGAGGCAATGCTGTCAAAAATGTGTTGCATGGCATTATTCAGACACCCGACTGACTTCTTAACTCAGTGTTCTACTTTTCACCTGGTTGGCTGTAATGCCACAGACAAATGGCATTTTAAAGTTCAATTTTGCTTTCTCTACCTCCTGGGAATCAAAAGTCAACCAAAATAAGTCATAAAAATGCTATTTTTTCCAAGGAAGGACAAGTTTCCTCAGGAAACAAAAGTGAAATTCATAATCATCAATCATTCAAATTCTAATTTTTGAAGACCTAAGTACCCCAGTTTAAAATCACGTTAATTAATTTTGTGGTTCAATTATAATCATTTGGATAATCTTAATAGACATCAACCTCACAACTGAAAAAGCATTTCGATTCACACAGTTCAGTTTCCATGTTAAGCTTTTAGATGCAACCTGAGAGGTTGTAAGGTGACCTCCATCTTACTTTGCCCAGGAATGAAGCGTTTCTTAGGATGCGGGACTTACAATGTTGAAACAAGAGCAAAGTTTGGTGGTTGGTACTCTATAACGGAAAGCGCAAATATCTTAGGATGGCTCAGAACTTAGAATGGAAATCTCCTGCAAAGTGAAGAAAACCTGAGTCATTCATTAAGTGCTCATACACTTTTGTTGTTTTTCGGTAACAAAGTCATATCCGGCATTTTTGTGACCTCATGTACTGTAAGCTGCCAGGCTCCTCTGTTCATGGAGTTTTCCAGGCAAGAATACTGGAGTGGGTTGCCATTTCCTACTTGAAGGGATCTTCCCAACACGGAGATCCAACCAGTGTCTTCTGCTTGACATTTGGATTCTTTACCCCTGAGCCACCTGTGTTCATGTAGTTACACTTTATTTAGCACTTGGAATTGGCAACCCACTCCAGTGTTCTTGCCTGGAGAATCCCAGGGATGGGGTCGCACAGAGTCAGACACGACTGAAGTGACTTAGCAGCAGCAGCAGCATATGCAACTATCTGCCTGGGCACCAGAGATTGAGACTCAGCTCTTGTGCCAGATATGTGTATAATAAGAGAAATAAGCAAAAAAAAAAGCCCAAAACTTCAGAATAGAGGTATGTACAAGGCCCTAAGGGCCACAGAGGAGCATGATGAGGATTTAACTTTTGTATATTTCTGATGTCTATTTTCTAAGTTTGATTTCTGATATCTATACCTGTGAAAGTGTCACATATTTTTAATACATAATTAAAATGAAATTTTGGCAACTTAAAAAGTCTACATGCATAATCAACAAACTCAGCCACTAAAATCATATGTGGAAATCAAATAATTCCTGAATAAATCAGCTTTGGGTTTAGCATGCAATTAATCTTACTTCACAAGCAACCTAAAAGTTTATGAATTTCACAGCATTTTTGACCAGTGTTACATACTGATAAAGGGGTCAATTCGCTGAGTAGACATACCCTTTCTAAAAGGAAATAACCTAACAAAAGAATTTCAAAATATGTGAAACAAAAATTAATAGAATTGAAAGGAAAAAATAGACAGATTCACAATTGCAGTTAGAGAATTTGATACTCTTTTCAATAACTTATGTAACAAGTAGGCAAAAGTAAATACAGAGATAATTGAGACAGCACTATCAAGCAGCTTGACCTAAGTGGCATTGGGAGATCAGTCCACATCTTCTCAACAACAGAAACACATATATGCTTTTCCTGAGTCCCTTCACTGTTCACCTGAAACCATCACAGCATTGTTAATTAACTAGATCCCATTACAAAAAAAAAGTAAAAAGAAAAAAAAAAAAGAATATACGTCCTTTCCAAGTGCACATGGAAAACTTGATAAGGTAAGTAGTATCCTCAGCTTTAAAACAGTCCTTAATAGATTTATAAGAGCTGAAATCATTCAAAGTATGTCCTTGAGGCAAAACAGAATTGAACCAGAAATCAATAGAGCAAAGATACCTGAAAAATCCCCAAATATCTGAAAATAAAACAGAACATTGCTAAATAATACTTGTGTCAAAGAGGCGATTAAAAACATTTTTTGAAAATATTTTGAATCATATAGAAATAAAAACACAGCATTGTCCATATAAAACTTTGTGGGATAGAGCTCAAGCAATGCTTAGAGGAAAATGTATGAAAGTGAAAGTCTCTCAGCAATGTTCAGCTCTTTGCGACCCCATGGACTGGGGCCTGCCAGACTCCTCTGTCTGTGGAATTCTCCAGGCAAGAATACTGGAGTGGGTAACTGCTCCTTCTCCAGGAGATCTTCCAAAACCTGGGATCGACCCCAGGTCTTCTGCATTGCAGGTGGATTCCTTACTGATTCAGCCACCAGGGAAGCCCAAAACCCATTAGAGGAAACTGTATACCTATAAATGTTTCTATTAGAAAGGAAGGACCATTTCAAACCAATGATAAAATCTCCTTACCATAAGAGACAGGGGTTGTGTGGAACATAGGATAAACAATTAAAGATAAAAGGAAGATAATAAAGAAAGGAAGAAAGGAGATAACAAAAAAAAAAGAATAAAATAAAGAAGAAAGGAAATAATAAAAACAAAAGCAGATATCATTAGTTGAATACCAACACAAACACTAGTGAGGATCAAGGAAAACAAATTTGATACTTTGAGAAAAACAATACAATCAATAAAGCATTGCTAATGGGAATGCAGAGGTAGCCAGTTTAGAAAACAGTTTGGCAATTTATTGTAAGCTAAATATTTACTCATATTATCTAGCAATCTCACTCCTAAGTATGTACCCAATAGAAATAAAAACATATATTCACAGAAAAGCCGTGCACAAGTTTTTCAAGTGGCTTTATTACCAAAATGGGAAATAAGCAAATTTCCATCATCTGGAGAATATATAAACTTTGGTACATCTATACAACGAAACACTAATTAAAGAAAAAACCATATGAAAAAAACCAGTGACAGTAACTCAACAGTGATACATCTCAAATGCACAATGCAATATGAAAAAAAATCCAGGCTCAAAAAGTCATATGTTATATAATTCTATTTATATGACATTCTGGAAATATCAAAACATTAGGAACTGAAACGAGATCAGGGTTTGTCAGGAGCTGTGGTTGAGGATAAAGAATTGGCTACAAGTGGACACAGGGAAATTTTGGTGATAGAAACATGTTGTATCTTGATCATGGTGGTGGTTATACAACACTATGTGTTTTTCAATATTCATAAAATTGTACACTGAGAAAGGTGAATTTTACTGTTTGCAAATTTTAGTTCAATAAACCTGACTTTTAAAAGAAAAAAAAGGACATATGGATAAAGAACAGTTTATTTCCTTTCTGCACAATTCCAAAAGGACCTTGTAATGTAGAATGCAGTTACTTTCAAACTAGTAAAAATTAAATCATATACTTAAATTTCATGAAGCTGTAGTCATGGATAGTATTGTAAAGAAAATTCTCATATAGACAATGAAGCTGCATACATTTGTTTTTATATCTCAGTAATTGATTCTCTTTATATAGTTTTTATAAAAGCAGGAGCTTGGCTAATGCAATTATTAGATGCTGTAAATAATAAATGAATAAGTGAATTAATCAAACAATAAACAAGTTAATTAAGGTAAACATTCTGCAACCACTCCAAGGTACATGCAAGGGGTGGATGCTTCTTAAATGAACTTCATAAATCTTTGTATAAATGAATAATTAAAACAGGAAAAACAAAAACATCTGTTTTAAAAACTATGTATTGAAAAGATTGTAAGTGATATATTTATTTGATAGAAAAGATTGTGTTTGATAGAAAGATTGTATTTGATAGAAAATTTTAAATACTCATACTGCAAAATGTTTAAAGTCCAATTCATTGAGATTTCATCACTTTTTAGAGTAACTATTGATTTTCTTTCTTTAAACTCCAATGAAGAGATTTCTAAATATAACACATAACATTCATGTTTACCTTATGCCTGGCACCCATAAGCATTTTACATCTGCTGCTGCTGCTAAGTCGCTGCAGTCATGTCCGACTCTGTGACCCCATAGATGGCAGCCCACCAGGCTCCTCTGTCCATGGGATTCTCCAGGCAAGAATATTGGAGTGGGTTGCCATGCCCTCCTCCAGGGTATCTTCCCCACCCAGGGATGGAACCTGCATCTCCTGCACTGCAGGCAGATTCTTTACCCACTGAGCCACAGGTAGCCCCTGTTTCTACCATATAATCCAACAGTCCCACTACTGGGCATACACCCTGAGAAAGCCATAATTCAAAAAAAAAAAAAAATACCACATGCACCCCAGTGTTCACTGCAGCATGATGTACAGAGGTCAAGACACGGGAGCAACCTAAATGCCCATCAACAGAGGAATGGATAAAGACCATGTGGTACATATAGACAATGGAATATTAATAAAAAGGCATGAAATTGGTTCATTTAGAGAGACCTCATCTGTATTTAGCATCAATCCCATTACACAGATTTCTATTATTGTATTTTACGACTGGGGAATGCAGGCAGAGGAGATTCAGAAACATCTCCAAAGTCACAGAACTACTGTTCTGAGGAGGATCTGGGCTCAGTAATCAGCAAATTATGATTAACTGTTGCCTTGGCGTTTTTAAACAGCAACCATCACTGTCTGCCTCCTCTATCATCTACACAGGGATTATTGGGTGCGTGGGTGCAAGGACCAAGACAGATTGGCTTTGGATAGTATGCAAAGCCTTCACTGTGGCCATTTATGCATTGTTCAAAGTCAGCTTATTTATAACACCCTTTATCTCCATTTAAGAAACGTACAAGCAGCACTTGTATCCCATTGGTATGCTTCAGAGCATCAGAAGGATAAAACAATGTATTTTATCTAAAAATTATGTGATTTTGCCCCTAATGCCTTTAGATTTTCACTCTCCAGAAGCTAATACCCACCCTCAACAATGATGGGTATCTGCTCATGGTAAGAAGGAGCATCTTCCCTTATCCCATTTGCAGAATCAGAGTGTCTCTGTCATTCCCTCCCACTCCACCCCGAAATACTGTGACAAACCAATTCTTTCTTACTTGGCTCTGATCATCCATCTTTCTTCCATTAAAGATTCTTCTTACAATATTTATCTCTTCTTTTTAGTGATTGCTTCTCACTGATTACATTTCAACCTGACTTTGCTGGTCTTTACAACCATCTAATTAACTTCTCCTTTAGAGCTGAGTGGTCTAACCTCTACTGCATCCCTTTTTCTCTGAGTCCTTGCTACTGAGCATCTTCCTCTTCCACCTCACTGAGACGCCTCTCCCACTGGCAAATCCAATCATGATTTTCAGTTTTCATACTCCTATGCTTTCTCCAGAAAGTGCTTTCATTCAACATCAGGGCTTCAACCATTTAATTAATACCGGCGATGTCTTCTTTATTAGTTCACCTCTCACCTCTCACTCAAGCTGAAATTCTGTCTTCCTTGCTGGTTCAAAGACATGCATTTTAATATATCTGGTTATCCATCTAATTAAGTAACATATTTTATTTGAAACTAAACATATGCCCTACTCACTTTTGAAATATCTGTTAAAGGCAAACTTTTAAATCAATTTAACTTATTTCCCTTCCTATCACCTCAATCCTTAGCCACTTAATCTTACTTTTCTTCACATTTTTAAAATGGACATCTCAGATGCTCATCTCATACTTGGATTATCAATCTGATTCTTGCTTAGGAAACCCTATAGACAGAGGAGCCTGGTGGGCTATGGTCCATGGGGTTGCAGGAGTCAGACACGACTTAGAGATGAAATAATGACAACAACAACTTTGCCCTCACTGTCTTCCTTATTCTAATCCACAGTGCACTTTATCATCGTTGTAATTCTGACATCATTTTATTGCCAATAGGTTATATACAATAAGAGACTATTGCTTGTTTTCTTCCTACCATACAAATCTCAACTCCTCATATGTAACTGAAATTAAAGTGCCTATTCTACCCTTTTGTAATAGACATCTTTGATTTTGGCCCGATCAGCTGCCTTTACCCTAACCCGTGTAGGCTTCCCTAGTGGCTCAGATGATAAAGAACCTGTCTGCAACGCAAGAGACCCAGGTTTGATGCCTGAGTCTGGAAATCCCCTGGAGAAGGGAATGGCAACCCACTCCAGTATTCTTGACTGGAGAATTTCATGGACAGCGGAGGGTTGAGGGCCCCAGTCTATGGGGTCGCAAAGAGCTGGATATGACTGAGTAACTAACACAGCTCTCCATGCTATCCCTTGCCACAGGTGGGAACAAAGACCCAGCTTTGATCAATTGTCATGTGGCACCGTTTCCTGCAAAGCTATAACTGGATCAAGAGTGTTGACCTAACAGAACTGAACCAAGCAGAATCCCTCTGCTAGAAAGATTACAGACCTATGAGGGGAAGATGTCACCTACAGGAACTTGAGCTGTGAATCATTTTGCCACATTTCTTTCAAGGAAGAATGCACATTTCTGGGTGTATCCATAAAAGAGAAGAAGCAGAACATAAATTAATGTTTGAGCTTGCTGATCAAGACATAAATAAACTCAGACCTTCTCCTGCACTTAGTTATGTGAGCTGAAACACTCACTTTAGATCCAAATTTTTATGTTGGTTTCAGTCACTTGCAACTAGAAGTTGCTCGTTACACAATATCAATGTACCCAATGTTTGGTTTATTACTGAAAAGCAATGTATAGTTCAGAGATAAAGATGAATCAGTGCCATCTGGAGTCCACAGTCAACTTGGAAGAAGATTGCCCTGCGGCAAGGTAAGATATAAATGTTTATATTTGGCAAGTGTTCCAGGAGAAGTAAAGAGGGCTAAAAATCTGCAGAGAATGGGGTGATTCATTCTGACCAAATAGAATGAGAAGGCTTCTGGACATAGGTGTTTTCTCCCCCATCTTATTATTTATTATTTTTATTTTTCAAGAAGGCATAATTCAAGAAAACTTTCACAAAGACTGAAAAATTTGGTCTTTATGCCACTTCTCCTTCACAATGGAATGACATTTATTAGGATTTGTTCCTCTGCAAAAGAGACACAATAGGATCATAATTACAAACATGGATTCTGGAGTTAGTCAACTGGGGTTCCAATTCCAGTTCCATTAGGCATCAGCTCTGTGACTTCAGGCCAATTGCTTTACTTCTCTGTGGTTGGGTGCTAAGTTGATTTAGTTGTGTTTGACTCTTTGTGACCCTATAGACTGTAGCCCACCAGGTTCCTCTGTCCATGGGATTCTCCAGGCAAGAATACTGGAGTGGGTTGCCATGCCCTCCTCCAGGGTATCTCCCCAATCCAGGGATCAAACCCAGGTTTCTCATGTCTCCTGCATTGGCAGTTGTTTTCTTTACCACTAGAACCACCTGGGGAGCCCATATATATCTATAACCATATCTGTATCTGTACAGTATCCGGCATGTGATAAATACTGTGTGTTTGCTATATATTTCAGAAGCAGAAATAAAGTTATGCATATTTAGTCAGTAAATTCTAGAGAGTAACTTGGAGTCCCTGTAAATAAGTTTTCAAACATTGTCAATGATCATAAATGAAGCACAAATGACTCCTCACCAAGAAGCTAACCAAGCATTGAAGATAGAATTTCATTGTCTAGTTTATGGTGAAATTCACTTTCCCCTACAGTTTTATGAAGATATAATTGGCATTCCACGCCATATAAGATGGAAGCATAATGATTTGACTTACATACATGATGAAATGATCATCACGGTAGGTGTAGTCAGTATCTGTCATGTCATATAGATATAAAATTAAAGAAATAAAAAAAATTTTATTCTGATGAGAATTCTTGGGATTTACTTTCTTTACTGTTATATATATATAACATACATGTTATATATATATAACATATATATACATATATCTCATACAGCAGTGTTACAGTTATCACATTGAATATTACATCCCTAGTACTTACTTATCTTCAAACTGGAAGTCTGTACCTTTTGACCACCTTCATTCAATTTCTCCTCCCCCAACACCCCTGGGCATAAGGTGCTTTTTGAACTGAACTTGGGAAGATAAGTAAGTTGTCAACACTACTCTTTAATTTGATCTCCAAACATATTGTACTATGGTTTTACTTGCTCCAGTTGATTTTTTAAATCCTTTCCAATCTTGTTGGCGATCCTGGTATGATTTATCCCAAGGCCTCAGTTCCTGGGAAGCTCTGTCTCCTTCTTGTTTGCCTTGCTACCAGCTTGTACCAGTTTTAGTTACTTATGTGTACATACATCTTCTCCTAATTAGACCATAACTTCCTGAAATTATAAAGATCATGCTATCATCTTTTAGTAGCTACCATATCACCTAACACAGTTCTGGGCTCAGAGTACTCAGAAAACGGTAGAGGCAAGTGGATGCCAAGTTTGTGACAGTTTGATTTAAGTGTCTGTATATGGTGTATGAACTTCATTACTCGATGATCCTGAAAGCTTCCTGTTATTTTCAAGTACAAAAACCTAGTAGCTGGAAGAATTCCTTTCTGTTCCATGAAATTATTTCAAGCATGCACAGGAAAATAGATTAAATTGTGTTTGATTGACAGGTCTAAATCGAGACTACTTTTTTAACCTGCTTTCACCTCTAAGCTTTTAACTGGCATCTTGGGATTAAGGACTTTGAATAACTTAGTTATTGAGAAAGCAAAATGCATATAAAGAAGATGATAGAAAGAGACAGAAATAAAAACTGAAGGAGTATTCAGTTTGGATGATTAGATTGAAGTAGCAAATGCAGTAAAGTATCTGTAAAAACATATGAACATAGGCGATTCCTTTTGCTACAGTACAGTCATACACCAAAACCATTAAAGCACAATAGTTTAAAGTCAGAGACTTAGCAGGCCAATATTACTAAGAGCTTGGAACTGCTTTGCTATGGGACACATAATTGAAGGTCGTATCCTTGAGATTAAATGTGTGGAAAATAGTTCTTCCCACAGAAAGGGTAACACCAAGTGATGTGAGGCCAATCAATGTGTAACAGTAATTTCACAAATAGAATTACTGTGTAAAGATATGACAAGATGGAGCTACAGAAAAATTGTGTCTTAGCACAGATAAGACAGAACCATCAGAGAAGAAAGGAAAAATCAGCAAGTATCTGATTAGGTTTTGATTAGAGTGGATCCAGGTTTTATGGAGCCTCATATTACTTGGTGTGACACTGCTTAAAAGCAACACCAGGAATGAACACTTTGGTACAAAAGTGCTTATCTAATTAGAATAAGAGAAGAAATCAAAACAAACCACAAAAGTATAAAATGGTACAACTATTGCAAAATCCAGAAAAAAATCATGACTAATAATTAATAGCTTGACATATCTCTTTACTGAATTTTCTGCATTTTTTTGCTGTGAGTTATTTGATTGCCTTTTCATATGATGAAGATTTTCTTATAATATCATTCTGTATGGACAGCCTAGAAAGATAATTACTTTTTTCCTCTAGCCTCATTGGTGAAAACATTTTTGCTATCAATAGCTCAGAGAAGTTTTTCTGCTTAATAGCTCAGTGTTGGCCATGTCATATGAATTGTTAGTATTGTTGACAAATTTTGGAATCCTCCTCCCAAATTTCTTTCATATATGAGCTGTTACAAACATAGTTTCTGTCAGTACTGTTATAGATTCAAGCCTTAGAGATGAGAATTTGGATAAATTCTGTCTTGCACAAATTCCAGCAAAAATTTAAAAAAATCCATGATGCTTTATAATTATATAAGGTGCTTATCAATATACAGTTGACATGAGGCAATTCTTTACACTAGATTTTGTGAGACAGAATTCTTTGCTTGTAATTTTATACAGGAAATGATTAGAAACAAAATTTGCCACAGGATAGCTTGTAGTTCTTCTATTGGGTTGGCCAAAATGTTTGCTTGGGTTTTTCCATAAGATGTTATGCACAATGTATGTATGGCTTGGTCTACTTTTGAAATTTGCTTAATGGAGTCAGGCTCATATGTATTGATTTGGGTCTTGCCTTTTTGGTACAACATTTTATTCGCAAGATTCACTGTAATACATTACTTTTGCTCATTTTTCTTAAAGGGAACGCTATTAAATATTTAGGCTTGAGGGCAGTGTGATCTCTGTCACAGCTCTCCTAAATCTGCCGCTGTGTTGTGAAAGCAGTATAGACAATATGTAAATGAATGGACATGGTTGTATTCTAGTAAATCTTTTCTTAAAGACTTTTTTTATTTTTTTATTTTTGCTGTGGACCATTTTTTAGAAAAGTCTTTGTTGAATTTGTTACAATATTGCTTCTGTTTTATGTTTTGTTTTTTTGGCCAGGAGGCATGATGGAATCCTAGCTCCCCGACAAGGGATGAAACCCTCAGCCCCTGCACTAGAAGGCAAAGTCTTAACCATTGGTCCACTAGGGAAATCCGTAATAAATCTTTATTTGCAGAAATAAACATTAAGTGTGCAGGCCGTAGTTTACTTGTTTCTGGTCTATGAGCATCTTCTATGCCTGATACTTCTATTTTCCATGATCAATCTCAAAAAAGTTAATATTAATAGTATTTAAAATAAAACTAACCTTTGACTTGGTTGATTCTCTGGGCATAGATTTTCCAGATTAGCAGCTGTTTTTCTTTCAGCAAATGGAAATTATCATTGCATTATCTCCCGATTTCCACTGTTGTTATTGAGAAGTCTGTGATAAATTTCGCTGTTCTCTTTTGAAGATGATCTCTGATTTCTTTGGCTGTGCTTAAGATTTTCTCTTTGTCTTTAGAGTTCTGAACTTTGTCATGTCTTTAGATGTGAACATTTTTAAAGATAATTGCTTCTAGAGATTCACTGGAATTCTTTTGTGTGTGTGTGTGTGTCTTTATTGAATTTGCTAGAGTGTTGCTTCTGTTTTATGTTTTGGTTTTTTTGGCTATGAGTCATGTGGGATCCTAGCTCCCTGACCATGGATGGAACGCTTATCCCCTTCATTGGAAGGCAAAGCCTTAACCACTGGGCCACCAGGGAAGTCCCATCGCTGGAATTCTTGAGTGCCTTTTGTCATGTCTGGCAGTCTCTCAGTCATCATCTCACCTTGCATCTGCCCTTTTCTCTCCTTTCCATCAGGAACTCCAATTAAATACAAATTACATTTTCTCATTTTATCTTTCGTATCTCTTGTGTATTGATGACTTTTCATTTCTCTACTAGGCTTTCTTCTGACTTGTTTTCCGAGTCACTTATGCACTCTTATTTGTGTTCTATTTGTTTTTAAATCCATCTAAGTTATTATACTTCAAAATTGTAATCAAATCACCATTTCCAGAATTCTATTTGACACTTTATAAAATGCTAGATCACTTTTATAGTTTCCTCTTCTCGATAAATATTGCAATTCATCTTTATTTTCATAGCAGAATCTAATTTTTATAATCAATATTTTGATCAGATAAGCTCTATCTGATAATACTACTAGAAAGGGTTGTAGATCTGTTTATATATTTGTTTGTGATCTTTTTTGCACCTAGTTTCTTTTTTCCTTATGTGCTTAGATACATTGTCTTTGAAATTTTACTTATGAGTGTTCTTTGAAGCCTAAGATACAGGATAAATGTCCATTTCTACAAAAGATGGCTCAGGGAACTATTCTCAATCATTTTAAATTAAATTCACAATCCAAAGTTTTTTTGTGTATATTTTTGGTTTTTTGATTCTTGTTTTGTTATGGTTACTCAGGTAAGATGAATTTGATCTCAAGTCTATAGAAGGGCCAGCAGCTGTTTACACCTTCAAGGGCCATATTCTTCATCCCTTATTTGGGATAAAGGCACTTTTCCTAAAATACCATGGGGTTTAATGGTGAAGGTGGATTGATTTTTAGCCTGTTCTTAATTTGAGAGGATGGTTCTTTGTGGCTCCAGCAGAATACATGAAGGTCACCTCTTAAACTCTGTAACTAGACTTCCTGGGCTTTGGGTTTCCTCCCAAGAGTTGTAAGACCAGCTAACAGAAAGTTCAAATGTGCTTTATAGACAAATGCTTCCATGGGGGGGATAAAAATTCTATCTTTTCCTGCTTCTCAAGATTCCTTCCCTTTGATTATATCCTGACATTCCCTTCTACCTGCCACATCTTCAATAATGTTAAGACAAAAAAAAAAGTTTTCAACTCATTTAGTCTTTTTTTTTTCCTCAGTGGGTAAGTTAGTCCAAATGATCTAGACCACATTAATAGAAGGGAGAGTTTGAAAAATCTTTGGTACCTATTTTGGTATTTTCCCCTTTACTTTGTATTTAGGAGGTTTAGTAGAAATTTTTTGAATTTTTTCCCCTGTGCTCAATTAGTAACCTATTGTGAAGTGAGACTGCAAATGCTTGCATTGGAAAGTTATGTATGTGGGATTTGATGCTACTTTCAAAGCTCCACAGCTGAAACTAACACAGGGAGAGTCTATATTACTATGTTGCTATTTTTGACACGTGGTACTGAGCTGGAGCTAATGGTAGTAGGGATAGTAGTCAATGTCCTGAAGAGTCTGTGTAGCCTGCATCGGTAAACGCCTGCAAGCACATCTTTCATCACATGACTGTGTCTCTAGAACCATCTGCAGTACAGGTCCACTGGAGAAGCTTCTGGTCCGAGTTCCCATCGAAGGACACCTGCTGTGGTCTGCTTTCAAATTCTGAGATGCAGCTTTCCCTGTCATTTTCTTCTGAGGGGAACAGAATAGTCCGCCCCCAAGTATGCCTCTTTGACACATGGATTATTTGAGCTGAAGGCAATTTAGATTCAGCAAACTCAGGAAGAACTTTCACCGCTTCCTTGATACCTCTGGGAATTTACGTAGGGGGTACAGGAGTACCAGAAAAAGAATTATCACCAGATTCAGCATTTTTTTGGTCATTGTTGTTGCTACTGCCTTTTTGGGTTTGTTTACATTTTTTGGTTGGATTTTATTTTGTTTACCTTTTTTTTTTTTAATGTAAAAGAATTACCTGCATGGAAAGGTAAACTTCTACATACCAAATATCTGTTCTTCTCATCTTCCTATGTATCACCCTCCTGCCCTTTTCTTTAAATATTTATTTTTATTCATTTATTTGCTGTGCTGAGTTTTGGTCACTGTGCAAGGAATCTTCCATGGCATTCAGGATCTTTAGCTGTGGGAAGTCTCGCCCTCCTGCCTTTTGAAGCCCAATGCTCATCCCATCTCGTGAGATGGATGATAAGCCTCAAATTGCCTGACTTGCCCTTGGGTCTTACATTCTGATGGGACTCCATTTCTTCAAAATCAAATTTGGTTTTCTCCTGTTCATCTGTCTTATGTCAGTTTAATTATTAGACCTGTCAAAGATCCCAGAAGGGAAGAAGGCGAAATTTTCCACCTTTGTCTCTGGAAGCCTAAGAGGAACTGGCTGCAGTATTTATGCGGCACTGGGAAGAGAGAAAAGAGTCCAGGCTTTTCTACAAGCTTATAGGTGTAAATACGGTAACACGACTGAGCACACGCGCTACCTACTACTACTAAGGTAACATTAATTTTTTCTCTGCATAAGTTACAGCAATGCAAGTACCCTGTTTCTGAGTATAGAAACCCAGTGCCTTATTATACCCCATCGTTCCCTTTGTGCTGAGGAACAAGGCCCGGGGCCTCTTTTTGGCTTCTCACCAGCTCCAGGACACGCAGTGCAATCAGTGGCCTGGCCCTCGTGGGTTGGCTGCCCCTGGGCACCTCCAGCCTTTGTGGAATCAGGTGCTGCTACAGTCTCTCTGGTCTTACCTGCCAACTACTGTTCTAGGCTCTGTGGCTCTGTCCCCGGCAAGCAGGAGACTCTAACAAGAGTATCTCATTCATAACTAAGATCAGTTTGCAAGTTCTGATAAGACTTTATGGAAATTTCAGGTATATGAGAAGGAAAGTGTAGCAAAAAGAAATTAAAAGTGCTTCCGAGACCACAGGTTCAGATTCATTCTCACGGATGCCTACGGTATAGCTGTGTCTCTCTGCCTAGGTGCTCAGTTTATGCTAACTCTCTATAAAGCCTCCACGACTTCACTACATTCATCGAGTCACTGCCTTCCTCCTGGTTGTTGTTTCTGTTCTGGAATCTACGCCTTCCCCGTAACTCCCATGTTGGCAGGATTTCCTACTCATCCAGAGGGATATAATCGGCAATGGCCAATCATTTGTGTGTTCTGGATTAGTTATAGTGACATCAGCAGTACATTCCAAGCTGAATGTCATGAATTTAGGTAAGCATCCACTTTATGGGGACTGCTATGTCAGGCAGTGTGAGGCAAAGACTTTACCTCCCTGTCCTTGCTCTAGTCTCAGAATCATTTCTAGGCCTCAAACAAACAAACAAACAAACAAAAAAACCAAAGAAAACCCCTACTTGAGCAAGATCATGCACATATCCACTAAGATGAGAAGTAAGTTGTACTCTAAAGCTCTACTTGGAAATTGAACATTTTTTCTAGGCAGGATTGTTTGTTTGTTTGTCTTGGATTATAGATTGCAACCATAGGGAGAGATAAAAAAACATCTTTCCTCCACCCTGTTAGGTTTTGTACTATGGCCTGTGAATTAAATTGACAAAAGACATATTACTGGGAGAAGTGATTTATTTCCTATTGCTACAGGAGTTGTCGCAGAAAAGAAGTGAAAACCCTAAAGAAGCAGTTACATATATATATGCACATATATAAATAATTATAACAAAGAGTGATAAAATGTGGACAAGAGACTAGATCAAGGGAAGGAGGGATTGGGTAAACTCTGAGCAAAGGACTGAAAGTGAAAATGTAGTCACTCAAGTCTTTCTGACTCTGCAATTCCATGGACTGTAGCCCTCCAGGCTCCTCTGTCCATGGAATTCTCCAGGCAAGAATACTAGAGTAGGTTGCCATTCCCTCCTCCAGGGGATCTGCCCGACCAAGGGTCAAACCTGGGTCTCCTGCATTGCAAGTAGATTCTGTATTGTCTGTGCCACCAGGGAAGACCAAGCAAGGGACTAGGAAATGGAAAGTAAATGTGTTGTTTAGTGAGGGTGGCTGTGCACTCTCAGTTGATGAATTGTTTCTGGTGACAAAGGAGACAAGAGGACATGTTTGCAAATGGAAATTTCCAAGTTTCTTTTACAAAAGGGAAACTTGTGCTTTGATTTTAGGCAGAAAGCTTAAGACTGAGAGCTCCTCCTGTGTTTGCCTTAATAGCCTTCAGCTCACATAATCTTTATGCAAGTAATTCTTTGCCAAGAGAATCCTTTGGCAAGCAGGAGATATCAGGGTGGTGTATTCTGATGCCCTTCACAACCCAGGGGAATTCTTGAAGTCCATATAATGGATCACTGTAGGCATTTAAACGAATAGAAATGATGAAGCCCTTGTGTTTGATAAGTGAAACTGTTTTCTGAAACAGACATGTGTTTGTGTATTGGGTCACGGGTAAAATATAAAATATACTTCTGAGACAAGGTCTGGTAAAAAGTTTGAGAAATGTTTCCATGGAACAGCTCATCTGAATATAAAACTTTTAGCTGCAACAGAGGTGACCGTTCAGATTGTTATTCTTTACAGAAATTTAGCTTCTTTGAACCTGGATTTCTCCTGGGTCTCTGCAACCACTTTGCATCACATTTGCATTACTAAAAGTACCCAAATGATTTTCCAAAAAGAAAGCGACTCCCAAAGGAGTACTGGCCTCTACTTCTAGAGAAAAAAGCCTTGCACCCCACTTTAAATACGCTTTCTTTTTTTTTCCCCCTTCTTCTCCAGCTTCTACCTATCAACATTTCAAACACTGTCTAACTGAATTTCAATCAGACGGCCCTACATATATTATTTTACCTTGTTCTTTTTTTTTCCACAGGTCTTTTTCCTGAGTTTATAACTTGATCCCCAACTAATATCAACTTCTTGAGAATAGATTCCCCAATGTGGATTTGAATTTCCCATTAGAAATGCACTTAATAAATATAATTTATTAGAACCATAATGTGATGAATGGAGTTCAAGGATTAAAAAGCAGGTGGACATCACTGAAAAGTTAATGAAATGAACGCGTGAGCCAGCTCAGCTACAAAGCTACAGTACCCAAGAAGGGTCCATCCGTCAGTCTCTCCCTGTCCACATAGTATTTGGTGCCATCCGGTGGCTGCTGTCTGCTCCATGTAAAAAAATCGACAGAGCCGATTCTGGGTCCTGTGACTGGCTAGAGATGGACTTCCAGGGTTTTAACAGGGATTAAAGGGCTGTCCAGGTCAGCTGATACACACTTCATTGCCTGCTTCCATGACAAGTAGAACAGGAGAAAACTAGAAGTGTTCAGACTCAGCATCTACCTCCTGGTTTCTAAGCTGGGGTTTTCACCTTTTTCCCAACCAGTCCGACATCTCATCCTGGATACCTCTGCTGAAGTACGGAGACCTGGGGGACAGAGGATGTTCCATTCAATTTTAGTTCATTTTAAAGAGGAGGTTTGGGGGGCTTCCTTGGTGGCTTGGCTGGTAAAGAATATATGCCTGCAATGCAGGAGACCTGGGTGCGATCTATGTGTTGGGAAGATCCCATGGAGAAGGGAAAGGCTACTCTCTCCAGGATTCTGGCCTGGAGAATTCCATGGACTGTATAGTCCATGGGGTCGCAAAGCGTTGGACAGGACTGAGAGACTGAACTGAACTGAAAAGGACTTTTACAGTATAGGTTGACAGATTTTTAAAATATACAGACTTGGTGTGTGTGTGTGTGTGTGTTAGTTGCTGAGTCATGTCTGACTCTTTGCGACCCCATGGACTGTAGCCCACCAGGCTCCTTTGTCCATGGAATTCTCCAGGCAAGAATACTGGAATGGGTTGCCATTTCCATGTCCAACAGACTTGGTAAGGAGACACTTTATTCAGAAATATTATTGGAGGAGAGGGTGGCGGGGGGGGAAGGGCGAAAGGAGAGAGAGATCAGGGAAAAAGAAAGCTATGACATCATATCTACAAGCATCTCAAGAACTAGGCAAAAAAAAAAGCTTTTATTTCAAGAAAGGCATAAACAAGGCTAGAAAGAATGGAATGAAAGGGTGGTGTGTGGAAATAGACAAGAGCAGGTTTCATCCTGAAGCCAGCTTATTTCCTGGGAGGGGTTTCAAAGGGGGCTGTGTGCTGAGGTAAGAAATTTCAGGGCCATGGGAGGAGAGATTTTTTAAAAAATACATATTTATATTTCTGTCTGTGTCAGGACTCAGTTGCGGCATGCGAACTCTTAGTTGCAGCTGGTGAGATCTGGTTCCCCGACCAGGGATTGAAGCTGGGCCCCCTGCATTGGGAGTGTGAAGTCTTAACCCCTGGACCACCAGGGACATCCCAGAAGGAAAGACCCTCAATCAGCATTTGGTTTATAAGCATTTTGTTCTTACTGATCAGTGGGAATAAGCAGTCTTCTCATCACTTATGAGGCCAAGAATAGGACTTTGGAGTGTGAGCTTGTCATAGGAAAACAGGGGACAGCCCCAAGCCTTAAATCAGGGGGGGTGGTGATGATTCTTGGCAATAAGCCTTCTCAGGAACATAACAAAGGGTGAGGGGGTTTCTGAATCTTTGTTATTTTCCAGGAGGTCAGGTAAAATTCAACATTGCTGACCTGGAATGATTGATACTCAGGCAGAGGAGAAAGGAGGCTACCTCATTAGAGCCCTGGACTTCCCTGGTGGCTCAGAAAGAATCTGTCTGAAGTGCAGGAGACCCTGGTTGGATCCCTGGGTCTGTAAGATCCCCTGGAGAAGGAAATGGCAACCCACTCCAGTATTCTTGCCTGGAGAATCCCATGGACAGAGGAGCCTGGTGGGCTACAGTACATGGGGTCGCAAAGAGTCAGACACTACTGAGCAACTGACACTTTCACTTAGAGCCCTAGACGGGTGGGCTCTGACTAAAGATGGGGTCAGATAGGGGCTTCCGGACCCTGGAGGAGCTGGTGTGACATTGTTGCCACAACTTGCTGATGATGGTAGCTTTTCTATACTGATTTTCATCATCGAGAATCTCTCTTGGGGAAAACACATGATCTCCACGTGCTCCTGTCTGCAGACAGCAGATGGAGCACTGTTCCAACTATCAGTGACAACCAGAGGACCCGGCGATGGTGATAACTTTGTCCTAGGACAGATATGGTTTCAAATGGAGTCCCAGGCAAGAGAATGAATAGAAGCCCCTAATTTAAGGTCATTTGTTTAATCATTTTAATATTTTAAGGTTATCTTACAAATTATCTGTTCTCATAAATAAGAGACTGTGTGCATTGCATGCTAAATTGCTTCAGTCATGTCTGACTGTTTGTGACCCTATGGACTATAGCTTGCAAGGCTCCTCTGTCCATGTGATTCTCCAGGCAAGAATACTGGAGAGGGTTGCCATGCCCTCCTCAAAGAAGAGACTAGGCAATAACAAATTCCCTAAATCACATTCTGAGGAATTATGTAAATTGCTTAGGGGAAATGTGCACCATGGGGTAAGGAAGATAAGACAAACATTGGCTAAGAATATAATTTTATTTTAGAAAATGTAGAACTAAATCATTTATAAGATTTTTTTTTTAATTGACAGGATTTGTGGGGAAAAAAATCTTTGAGAGGAAATTTCTTGGCATTTTCATACATATGCCACCTGAATTACCAAGCTATGAAACCAGTCTGTCAAAATTTAAGAAAACCCTTGCATCGAGGACTGCAGAAATACTCATTTTTAAATTTCCTCCTTAATTTTTATCCTTGCTTTTGCTTCCGTTCTCTCTTAGGCTGATACACAAGCAAAACTCTTAGAATTTACTAATTTTTTGCTGTAACAATAGAAAGCTTTGTGCTTATTAGTAATGAGATTTTTAACTAATGACAGAAAGAAGGTCAGTAAGGAATCAAAGAGGATAATTCCAAAGAGCTCACGTCTGTTTATAAGTCAGTCAATGGCTTAAGCAAATTGAGAAAATTATTTGTTTAAAAAAGGAGGCACTGAGCTTATGTTAAAATGAGAATTTAAATCCTGAATTAATGGAAATGATCTCAGGTAATGGAGAGACTTGTTTCTCTCCCCCAAATATTGTGTATATGTGTGGAGCATATGGAAAGCTTTAGCCGTAGGAAAAGAGACCTGTTATGATATAAATAAAAGGAGTCATATGAGGTTGTAGCAAGGGAGAATTGCACACAGACAATTCTAAATTATTAGGGCAAACGAGCGCATGAATTTCACTGCTTACTGGGTAAGCTAAAAAGGTGCTTAGACTGGAGTATCAGGAGCAGGGTAAATCTCTGGGTTGACTGATGTCTTGAGGGCAGAGTGAAGGCAAAGTTTTGGGCAACGAAGAAAGCATTATGCTAATCATAAAATATTCATTGGTTATAGTTGTCGAACCCTAGGAGGGGATCATTCAGACTCACAGGGATTTTAATGTGTTCTACCTTGAAATGTAAGTATTAAAACCAGAATCCAGAATCTATTTCAATATGTACATCACTCTTATGCATTTTTCATCAAGTACAAAAGGCAGGATGAGTTGGTGGTCAGAAAGTCAGGCAAGATCTAAAGCAATTTACAAGCTCTCTTAGCTTGGTATTGATACAGTTCAAACATACATTATTTTGATGGCTACTTTATGCAGCACACTTTCCTGGTTTTGCAATAACATCCGATCATACACTAAGGTATACTGCCCTCTTATGGGTCACCCATCAAACAGTCAATGGAGCAGGAAGCATAGAGAGAAAAAATACCTGACATTAGCATTGGTAACCGGTAACTGGCAAGTCAGCATCTTTGAGAAATCTCTAAATAGAGTGCTGATGAGAAGAAAGTGAGGTTGTTCAAGAAAGGGTGACTTCCAGCAACCTCTCTGAATAAAAGTAAGTGTCAGTAGGAAACGTGTAGAGCAGCTCTCAGGAAAATCCCCCTTAAACCTTTTGATTTATCAAGGCTCCGGCCAGGGGCAACGATTGGCTCTCAGAGCATTGGGGAGAGTGCTTGCTAGAGATATATTTCCTTGTGCTGAGGAACAGCACATGAAAACTCTGCTTCTCTGGGAGGCTAAAGCAAACACAAACAACCAAATATTGGATGCTTAACCCCGTCAATCCAGGGAGCAGCTTGGTTTTAAATATCAGAAACCAACTCTGAATGATTTAAGCAAAACATAAAATTAGGATAATAGATCATTCATGGAATCACTGGGACTGCTGAAGAACTGGGATTAAAGAAAAAAAAAAAAACAGGAAACTTTGTAAAACTGGACATGGCACTTTGTAGCATGGCTATCAGCAGCTGGGGGTACCAAAGGCCAAGGTCAGCTCTGTTCCTTCTGGGGCTTCCTGAAAGAGGAATTTACTATTTTCTTTATCATCACAAAGTATTTCTCACAGTCCTGGCTTCCTTGCATCTTTGGTGAATGACTCAAGAGCCCAGGGAAATACATCCCATTGTCTTAAGTTTACACCAGGGAGAAAAAAAGCTAGTCAAATTGACATACCGTTGTTTTGCTCTGCCAGTTATCCTAGGAAAACAAAAATTTCAGATATACTCTTATTGAACATGTCATCAATCAAGCTTCAAAACTTGTAAATAAGAAATTCATGACATAAAAAGACCAGTGGTGAGAATCATAACTAGTTAGACATAGCATTGAATGTATATATATGTATGTTGTATATGTATATATATATATTTAAATTTTGCAGCAATATGGAAGGCAAACATAATTCCTTAACTAGAACATATGAAATACAAATTAACAGTAATAGTAATAAAGTTTATTACTATTTTCCCATAAAGTAACAAATTTAAGGGAAAAAATTGGAAAGTTGATGGAAGGAAAGCAAAAGTATGCTAATTTTTATATAATATGATTCTTTATATAACATTTATATAAAGAAGTGCAGTTTCATTATTGCTATTGATAACTAGAAATGTATAAATTCATTTTTATTGAAAAACTAATAATGAAATAGTAATAAGATGTATAAAATATTGACTATAATACGGCTCATAAAATAAATGATAGAATACTAAGAATAAGCACAAAAACAAACAGTGATTGGAACAAAATGCATTAGTATTGACAATAAAACAGAATTAATGTAAATATAAATACTTTTCTATTTAAAGCCAAAGTCTTTTTCTTTTTTAGTTGCAACATATGGGGTCTAGTTCCTTGACCAGGGTTCGAACCTGGGCCCCTGCATTGGGAGGGAAGAGTCTTAGCCATTGGACCACTAAGGAAACCCCTTA
Organism: Cervus canadensis; assembly: GCF_019320065.1. NCBI lineage: Eukaryota > Metazoa > Chordata > Mammalia > Artiodactyla > Cervidae > Cervus > Cervus canadensis. The sequence goes on along the minus strand of NC_057416.1, from coordinate 33,182,256 downwards.
AAGCCAAAGTCTTTCAAGTTGAAAAAAATATAGTGGACATTTGACTGCATTCCTAATATTCATTTATCACATCTTTTCTGACATAACTCAAACATTTTGATATTCACATTATTCCCCCGACTCCTGAAGATAATCCTGAATAATTTAATTGGTGCATAGAATTCCTTCCAGGCTTAGTCCCCATACATACACAAGATCTAAGTTGTCTCTGATCCATTGAATGAAAGAAATTACAGGCTTTGCTATAGGCCGTCTTAAAACTATTAGGAGAACAAGATTTAAGGTGAAGTCACTACTGAGATTGAATTATCAGGAGATGGAAAGATTATGGGTGCTTGGTGACATAATGGAGCCACTGATTATATCTACGTTTCCAAATACGTGAGATACTACATTTTATATCTTGAAAGCCAGAGATTTCTGTTACTTTGAGCCTACAGCAGAACTGAAACCATAAGCCTTGTTTGATTTCTACAGTCAAGAATCAAAGTCTAATTATATACTAGATACAAAGTATACATATTCATAACAGGGGCCTAGTTAAAAAACTAGACGCAGGGACGTAGACATAGCTATTAACACCATAGACTTCATGGGGACGAAATATCATGACAGGTGATGGGCCAGGTAAAGAACAATGTGTGTGTTTTGCTAACATGTCTATGAAAATTGTATGTATGATCCATTTTCTTATGTATTTAGAGATTTCTGGAAGGATTTGTTAACAGCTCTTCAAGTGTCTGCCCGCTGGGAAGGGTGACGCATGGTTGGGCCAGAGGCAGAGGAGGTGTACTTTTCAGTGTATTGCTCTGTTCCCTTTGAATTTCTACCATGAGCTTGTATTATCTAATCAACACATGAAATTAAGAAGGAGATAAAAAGATTAAAGCCAAAAGGACTGGAAAAATAAATGGAACAAATGGTCACAAAGTTAACATCAATATAGTAAACTTCAGAGAAAAAAGCACTAAAGGATAAAACATTAAATAAATAATAGAAATAATCAAAAATAGTAGTATAAACGTCAAAAATATTTATGTGCCAACTAACATAAATTAAATGAATCTGCTAGAAGCTTATGAAGATCGATAAATGGATTATTCAGGGCAGAGTTTAAAGTCTCTGTTCATTTTGACTGGTTGTATAGGTAAAATACAATAAACAAAATACAGTAAATAATAATATGATGGATCTAACTATATTATTTCTAATATTAATTTAATATATACATAAATCTTATGTTAATATTTTGAATACTACAGAAGTAAGTCTTTAACAAATGCCCATGGAACACTTACAAAGAGTCACCATATGTTAGGTCTATGAAAGTGAAAGTGTTAGTCACTCAGTTGTGTCCAATTCTTCCAGACCCTGTGGACTGTAGCCTGCCAGGTTCCTCCGTCCATGGGATTCTCCAGGCAAGAATGCTGGAGTGGCTTGCCATTTCCTTCTCCAGGGGATCCTCCTGACACAGGGATCAAACCTGCATCTCCCACATTGCAGGCAGACTCCTCACGGTCTGAGCCACCAGGTCTATAGTCATATAGAAATATTTGAAGTATCTTAAAATGTGCCTAAAAAGGCTCAAAGAGGGTTTTGGTTTAGTTTTTTGGCTTTTGTTTCTTCAAGTGCATTTTGTTTATTTTTGGCTGCTCTGCATGGCACATAGAACCTCACCAACAGGGTGAGGCCCCCTGTAGGGGGCCAAGTATTAACCAGTGGATCACAAGGGAAGTTCATATTCCTTCAAGGTTTTAATATGGATACTTCCCTATGAGAGATAACGCTTTTCTACCTGTCGTCTTTTTCTGTTCTTTTGTAAGTTCAAACTAACATGCTTAGTGATGAGGGGTTTTGTTTGTGTTCACGCCCACATTGTGCATCTTTTCAGGCCCTTCTAACCATGTTCACGGCTTTCATTACCACTTACAGTCTGATGATTCAAATTTGCATCTCCAGTCACAATCTCTCTTTTTATTTCCACATACATATATTCAATAACTTACTTAACATTTCCATTCAAATGTCACAAAGACAACATATCCAAGAGAGCTCTTTCCTTTCAAGTCTATTTCCTGTCCAGCACTCTCTGTCTCAGAGAATGGGGTCACCATTTGCTTTATCGTTCAAGACAGAAATCTTATAGTCACTTAATTTTCTCTCTCCTTTTCTCTCTACCTCCTCAGTACTCAATCCTGCATTAAACTAACTTTAAATGAACTGGGTCATCATTAAATTTCTTATAGTAATTTTTAATATCTCTATCTCTTTCAGTTCAGTTCAGTCACCCAGTCATGTCTCACTCTTTGCAACCCCATGGACTGCAGCATGTCAGGCTTCCCTGTCCATCACCAACTCCTGGAGTTTACTCAAACTCATGTCCATCAAGTTGCTAACGCCATCCAACCATCTCAGCCTCTGTAGTCCCCTTCTCCTCCTGCCTTCAATCTTTCCCAGCATCAGGGTCTTTTCCAATGATTCAGTTCTTCGCATCGGGTGGCCAAAGCATTGGAGTTTCAGCTTCAGCATCAGTCCTTCTAATGAATATTCAGGACTGATTTCCTTTAGGATTGACTGGTTGGATCTCCTTGCAGTCCAAGGGACTCTCAAGAGTCTTCTCCGATACCACAGTTCAAAAGCATTAATTCTTTGGTGCTCAGCTTTCTTTATGGTCCAACTCTCACATCCATGCATGACTACTGGAAAAACCATAGCTTTGACTAGATGGACATTTGTTGGCAAAGTAATGTCTCTGCTTTTTCATATTCTGTCTAGTTTGTTCATAGATTTTCTTCCAAGGAGCAAGCGTCTTTTAATTTCATGGCTGCAGTCACCATCTGCAGTGATTTTGGAGCCCAAGAAAATAAAGCCTCTCACTATTTCCACTGTTTCCCCATCTATTTGCCATGAAGTGATGGGACTGGATGCCATGATCTTAGTTTTTTGAATGTTGAGTTTCAAGCCAGCTTTTTCACTCTCCTCTTTCACTTTCATCAAGAGGCTCTTCAGTTCTTCATCGCTTTATGCCATAAGGGTGGTGCCGTGTGCATATATGAGTTTATTGATATTTCTCCCGGCAATCTTGATTCCAGCTTGTGCTTCACCCAGCCCAGCATTTCGCATGATGTACTCTGCATATAAGTTAAATAAGCTCTCTTATTCTATCTCTTCACCATATGCCCTATTTTCAAATAATCATCAGCTTCTATTGATCTTAATACATATCTTTGGAAAAACATATTATCTCTACTGGGTCTTTTCTTTTTTGTGTGTGTAATAAAGTTTTATTAAAGTATAAAGGAGATAGAGAAAGCTTCTGACATAGGCATCAGAAGGGGGCAAAAGAGTACCCCCTTTGCTAGTATTAGCAATGGAGTTATACACTCTCCAATGAATCCAAAGAATGTCTGAGGGCTGCAAAGACCTCACCAGACCCACTCCCATAATTTACATTTTAAGAAAACAGAGTTGGCTAGAAGGTTTAATCCAAAGATTGTCCTCTCTACTGAGTCTTTTCAAGAGCCACTCTCAGACTTCCCTGGTGGCCCAGTGGTTAAGACTCCACACTTCTAATGCAAGGATCATAGGTTCGATAACCAGTTGGGCAACTAAGATCCTACACACTGCACAGGCAGCCACAAAACAAAGAAGAACCAGTCTTATTAATCAAACCTAGTTTCTACGTTTCAACTTTAATGATTTTTACCCAAATGTAGCTATAATGACATCATCCTTAGGCATAAGACCCTTAAGCAGATGCTCATTTCGTTTACAATAAATACAAAATACTAACTCTGACCTAAGACCGTGTGATAGAGCACACACCTGTCCCGTCAACCTGGTCGCCGCGCACCTTTTCCTTCGTTCTCTGTACCTCCGTACACAGGTCTCCTTTTCAAGTCTCAAATGTGCCATTTTTCCTTCTGGATCGGATCCAGATCTTTGTAACCTCTGTCTGAATTCTGCTTCTGCTTCTTCATTTGATTACATCCTACTCTTTATTCAGATTTTATCCCCACATGTCTCTTCCCCAAAAAAGCATTTTCAACCTCCAGTCTGAATCAAGTTTCTTGGATACAATCATATAGATTGCTTCCAGTGTTTCCTTTGTAATATTGCCTAGCAATATAAACATCATTTAAATTATCTGCTTTATTTCTTCTTATTGCTGTCAACTCCATGAGTCTAGGAAGCCTATCTATTTTGTTTTCTGCTGTATCCCCACTGTAGAGTACAATGCCTTCAACATAGCAGAACTTCAATATTAAACAAAATCTGCTATTTAACATTTCACTTTGGAGATATTTACTTTCAGCCAAGTACAAGTATTACCAGTATCATACCCTTGAGAGGATTAGTCACTGTTGAGGCATTAAAGGGTCAGTGGTGGGTGGGGAATACATTTGCTTCCTCTTTTTTTAATCTAGCTTCAGTGACTTGCAGGATCTCAGTTCTCCAACCAGAGATTGAGCCCAGGCCATGGTGGTGAAAATAATGAATCCTAAGGGCTAGACCTCCAGGGAACTCCCTGAATTTTCTTCCTGTTTCAGATATGTACCTCCCTCCCATCACACATAAAACCACCTGTTGTGAAATTATCTCCGCTGTCCAAGTAGGGTGTTATAGACAGTCTCTTGTATGAATTAAGAATCAAAAAGTGGATATTGTTTGCTAGACACATGTTCCCCTAACACATCTATCAATCAATAAGTCTCTATTTTATTTCAAAGTCTATGCCCTAATGCAGTTGCTCAATGAAAAGGGAGTATTAGCACTCTTTACCTTTTGAGGATTAGAAATATATGAATATGTTCATGGTAACATTCACCAGGATTAGAAAAAGAGAGTTGAGATTTCTTAATGAAACTGCGGGGTTTGGGGCTTCTCTCAAAGCTCAGTCGGTAAAGGATCTGCCTGCAGTGCAGGAGACCTGGGTTCGATTTCTGGGTCGGGAAGATCCCTTGGAGAAGGAAATGGCCACCCACTCCAGCATTCTTGCCTGAGAATCCCATGGACAGAGGAGCCTGGCAGGCTATAGTCCATGGGGTTGCAAGAGTTGAACATGACTTAGCAACTAAAGCACCACCACTGATGAACCTGTGAGCTAATCAAGACAAAACATCCCAGGGGGAGCAGCAGATAGGTGTATAAATAAAAATATGAACCTTAAGAAAATCCAGCAAAGCAGTACTAAGCAAGTGAAGCCACCCTTCTCCTAAAGGCTTTGTTTTCTAAGGAGCTAAGCTGGGGAGACTGTTCTGCCAGGGAGTCCATCAGGGAAGGAGAATAGTGTTCACATCAGTCCCGTGGGTCAGCAATGATGGTACCTAATTCTACAAAGGGAGTTAGAAGAATGTCACCTTTGGAAATCTCTTCAAATGCCTGGTAGGTACTTCCCCTTATGTTTCTTACATCCCCCTGTTGTGAATGCTTTAGTAATTCTCCCAAGGTGACACCATTATGATGCTCAGTGAGTCAGGAAAATGTCTTACTGGAGAAATCAAACTCTCAGGTTCATTAAGGATGTCGCAGAGGTTGTTTGTGATGAGCCCTTTGCGGGGATGTGTTCAGTCTTGTCATGCGAGTGTATGCTCCTTGGTTCTTTGTCTCGTCACAACAAAAATTTGGAGTGACGGACATTGAAGCCCCCTTGGCGGGTGGCAGCTCTCGGAGGACAGACTGTGTTATAGCTCTTAAATAAACCAGTGTTACAGCTCTTATTTATTTAGATAATAGCAGGAAAATCCATCTTCAAGGCATGAGAGCACGTCAATCCAAAGACGCAAAGAGAAGATCGCCCCATTGTGCGGGAGAGAGAGAGAGAGAAGAGGGCTTTGGCTCCTCTTTTTATGTGATATTTTGTTCCCCCTGGGCCTGTCCTATGCAAATTGGGCTTAGGCAGGGCCGTTGTTTGTTTTACCTGAGGTTCTCACTCTGGTCCTTGGACCTTCCTTTGTTCTATTTTCGCGGGCTTTCCCTTCTAGGTCTTTTAGCCACCGCCATTTTGGACGCCTTTTCCCTGTTCTAACTACCTAACAGTCTCAAGACCAGAGAATTGCTAACTTATTTGCGTCTTATTTTTCAAACAGAGGTGGATGGTGTGATACAGATCCCTGTGGCAAAGTGTAAAGATATATAAAGGCAAGACATTTAAGAAAATCTGACCAATTATTGGCTGACCACCGCATTTTGTTGACCCCAGGTGTGACCTGTAGGAAGCTAGATTTAAAAATGCAACCAAGAACTTATAAATAAACAGGAGAAGACAACTCATAAGCCACACAATGGAGAGAAAATAGAATGTACAGATTTAGTGCAGGGAAGTTGCTAAATAAATAAATCACCAATTAAAAACAAAAACAACAACCATAAGCCAGTAAGAACAGACCTTGGGGGACAGAGGACTCTAATACCAGAATTGAAAAATTATATTACCTATATGTCCAGTTTTCAACAAAATCATTGTGAGAAATGCAAGAAAACAGGGGAATATGTCACATACACAATTGAAAGAAAGAGCCAGCAGAAAATGTCCCTGAGAGTACCCAGGTTATGGACTTAGTAGACAAAGGCTGTCAATCAGCAATTATAAATAAAATTTGCTTAAAGAACTAAGGGAAACTATGTCTAAAGAAAAGTACAGCAATAATGTGTGATCAAATAGAGAACATCAATATAAGGGCAAATTTTATTTTAAAAAAGTAGAAATTCTGGAATTGAAAAATATAATAAGTGAAACAAATATTATCTAGAGGGGCTTAGCAACAAATTTGAGCTGGCAGGAGGAAAAAATCAGTGAACTTGAAGATAAGTCAATAGATATTATCCAGATTTCAAAGGTGGGGGAAAAAATGAGGAAAAATAAACAAGGTCTTAGAGACTTGTTGGAAACCATCAAGTGTATTCACATAGGCTTAATGACCCAAGAAAAAGGAAGAAAAAATATTAAAGAAAGCAATGATCAAAATCCCTCATATCTGATAAAAATATTAATCTACAATCAAGAAGCTCAACAAACTCCAAGTAGAATAAACTCAGGGAGAACCAAGCCTAGACACATCACAGACATTGATGAAATCAAAGAAAAAGAGAAACTCTTGAAAAGATTAAGAGAAAAATGACCTCACAGACAAGGGATCTTCAGAGTTTAGGCTGATTTCTCGTTGGGAACCATGGAGAGTAAAAAGCCCTACTGGATGACATCTTCAAAGTTTTGAAAGAAAAGCCCCGTAAACCAATATTTGTATATTTAGCTACACTTTTAAAAATTGAGGGAGAAATTATGCCCTTTTAAGAAATTTAAAAACAGAATTTATAGCTTATAGAAAACAGTAAAAGAAGGCCTTCAGGCTGAAATGAAAACACATTAGATGGTAACTCAAATTCACACAAAAAGGTAAAGAGAACAAACAGAAGTAATATAAAAATATCTTGAAAGACATTGTAAACACATTTTTGTTTATGACACTTTTTATCCAATCTATTTTGAAAGACAATTGCATAAAGCAATCATTATATAACCATTTTTATAGCTGCATAATACATAAAAACCTATTGGGACAAAATTATGTATATTATTAAAATTAATTTTATATTAATCCTAAATAGATCACTTTTAATTAGTTTGCTAAATATAATCACCAGAACAATTACTCACTAGGAAAGTAACTTTAAAAATGCAGTAAAAGAAAAGCAATGTAATTAAAATCATACACTAGAAAATAACAATAACAACAACAAAAGGAAATTGAGGAATAGAGGATTAAAAAAGACATAAGACATTTAGGAAACAGCAATGGCAGAGAAGAATCCTATTCTATCAGTAATCATATTAAATAAAACTATGCTAATTAATCAAATGTCTGAAATAGACAGAATGTGATAGCTTACTGTGAATGATGGTGGATTGTGATCTCCAACGAAGATTTAGCTTCAGGATCAGGGACCAGGCTTGATCACTCAAGAGCTTTTGTGTAGCAGAGTTTTATTAAGGTAAGAAAAGGGACAAAGAAAGCTTCTGACATAGACATCAGAAGGGGAATGGAGAATGCCCCCCTCTCTAGTGTTAGCAAGGGAGTTATATACTTTTTAATTAATTATTAAAATGAATCAAAAGAATGTCTCAAGGTTATAAAAGTTTTACTAGGCCCACTCCCGTAATATACATTTTAAGATAACAGGATTAGTCAGAAGGTTTTCAGGAAGGAGAAGCTGTCCTCAAGCAGGATACATTATTGTTATATAATCCTTAGTAGAATTTAAACTGAGCTGTTTGTTGGGTAATCATCAGTTCCAGGCTTAAAGAGAAAAACGTTTTAAGTGATAAAGCTAAGGAATGTAGAGAAAAAAGATGTTTGTCCTTTCCTCCTCCTTGAGAACTCCTGACCCCTCTCTCCTTGGGGACCCCTGGACTTCTTATCAACCTGCCTAGGCATTGACTTTCTCATCTTGCCCTTTTCTTTTAGGAGAATTACGTTGCCAAAGGAAAGAGGCATCATTTTCAGTCCATAACTACTTCCTGTTGTTGAGGGGTGTGGTCCCTAAATTGTTGAGGCAACATATTCTCCTCACCCTCATATTGAGGGTCTCTGATCCAGGGGCCCCAAGTAATAGTTGAAAGAGGTTGTGGCACTTGTAAGAGCTTGGACAACCATTGGTAACTTAAAAGCTTTCAGACGATTAGAAACAAGCTCCGTTTTACAGTTTCAGATGTAAGGCAAAAGAGTCATTAAACCAAGTTAAAACTTAATCAAAATTAAAAGTGACATTATGTCCATAGTTACGTCAGTCCATCTTAGGATTGAGAGATGTTATCAGATCAAGAAGAGGCATCACATGTGATTTTTGTTGAAGAAACATTCTGAGTTGAAGAAAGTCCTTTCCTTGAAGTGAAGAAACCCACTATGGGAAGTCTTCAGTTGATGAGGAGGGGAGTGCTCTGCAGACCCATGAATTATGTCAATTGTGGAATGCAGCATAGGAATGAGTCCAGGACAGGAAGGCGCTGGCTTGAGGGTCAAACAGCAGACTCAGCAGAAGTCAGCAGAAGCAAGGCTTTTGGAGTCAGCAGAAGCAAGCCCACCCAGATTCTCACACCCATCTCGGTTCCTGGTTCAAGCAGCAGCTTGTTTGACTCAAAGGCTGAGTCAGGAGTTAACCTCCCAATAATGTCTGTTGAAAAGCTAAAAGCTGAGTCACATAGTTAATTTTAAGGCTTCAAGATCTATGACAATATCTGTGCACAAAAACAGTCTGTCATAGAGACAGTCTTTTCCTTTTTCGGGGCAGGGGTTGGGGGCAGTTCGAGCCCTCATTAACGCTATGTGTAGAACTGTAAACCAACTGTCTTGTGTTTCCTGAGTTAGCTTACACGGCTGTCTTTTAATCATGTCATTAGCCTTTTCAACTTTTTCTGAAGATCAGGGTCTCCAGGGACAGTGTGAGTGATATTCTATTCCTAGAGCTTTTGACACCCTTCGAGTTACAGCAGCTTTAAAGGTGGAGCATCATTGCTCTGAACTTTAGTGTTTAAGATCCCACTTACATCATGAGAAGTCAGTACAGTTAAGATTTCACCTTTTCATTAACCTCTGGCTTTAGTGGATACCGCTTTTGATGTGAAAATAGGTGAGGGTCACTGAGGCTGATAAAGGCAGGAACAGCATTTTGTGCTCGACCCACAGTTTTTCCATCAGTCCACACTCTAGGATTTACAGTTTGTTCCATTAAATAGAGCTGGTTCCATATCCATGAGGCCTGGACCTTGTTTAGTATATCCCTCCCCAGAAGGGGTGAGGGAGACTCTGGCATGATTAGAAACTCATGAACATAGCACAGAGTCCCAGTTGTAGCTTAAAGGATGACTGAAATAATAGTGTTTGGCTTGTCCTGGCAGTTCCATTACAGTAGTGGATTGGGAGGAAAGTGGACCAGGGCCTTCAGTGAGCCCAGAGAAAGTTGCCCCAGTGTCCAAAAGAAATTGACTGATTGACTCCCCACAGTTATTAATACCCGGGATTCCTCAGGTGTAATTAAGGCGGGAGCTTGTGTGGGGACCCCCGGGCAGCTTCAGTCCCGATTGTCTTGAGTGCCTGACCGCTGGGGCCTACACCTCGGGGGGCAGTCTATTCTCCAGTATGGTCCTTTGCAGACCAGACCTGGAGCTGGAGGCGGCTTAGATGCCAGAGAGCAATCCCGCTTGAGATCTTGAAATGCCCCTCCTTTCCACAGTAATAACAAGTCCATCCCTTTTCACCTGGGTTCCTCTGGGCATTTTTCCTTAGGCTGTTTCAGAGCAGATCTAACAGCCATTGTTGGGGCTTCAGTCTTTTGCCTGGTTATTTTTTCCTATTTTCCTGCTTATCATCTCTACCATAATATACCATCTGAGCCAGCTGTGACAGTTTTTTCTAAAGACTGATTTGGTCCAAATGCCTGTTCTTGTAACTTATGGCAGACATCTAGAGCTGACTGAGTGAGAAATCTATCTTTTAAGATCATTTCTCCCTCTGTAACTTTGAGATCAATGTCAGTAAGCTTGTGGAGATCTTCCCATAGTCCATCTAGGAATTTACAAGGATTTCTTTCTCTCCCTGTTCTATGTCAGCCAACTTAGCGTAGTTTAAAGTCTTAGCGTGTGCTTGCCTAAGTCCTTCAAGAATACATCTGACAAAGTGACTCTGTTATTGGAACAGCTTGGCTCCCAGTAGGAAGCAGTACTATTTCGTGTTCCTTCTTTCCCCTTCTCTCACATTCAAGCCATTTATCTCCAAAAGTAGTAGCTTCCCCCAGAACTCGAGTTCTTGAGTCAGGAGGCAGCGCCAAGACATACATTACATCTCTCCAAGTAAGCTCATAGAGTAAAGTTAGTCCCATAAAGCCTTCTATGTACTTTTTGGATTCTCTAGATAGTCTCAACCACAACTGGTACTGTTTGAATTTCTACCAAGGCAGAGGCAACCCCTCCGGGAAGGGTGCCCTAATTCTCAGCCTTTTCAGTTGGGAGTCCCAGATAAAGGGGCGATATACGAGAACAGGAGGCAGCTGAAGGTTTCACACCCAAATCTGCACCCTGAGGACATAAGTCTGGCATGTCTCACAGAGAGAAAAAGAGCAACATATATGTCACTTCCACCGCTTTCCCTTATTTCCTACGGACCTGATCTAGTTGTAAAACAATAATAATTGAGATCCTGCAACAGGTCAACACTCCCTGTCTTCCAAAGGATACTGTGCCCATTCAGTATCATAGAAGATGATCAGGCATATCTTTTTAAATTCTGGGGATCAAACTTGCCCCAGCTTTAAAAAAAAAAATACGTTTTAAAGGAGTGGTTCTGGAACTGCTAGCTCCCATCTGTAAGAGAGAAAAAGGCGGCATCCACAGCCGTGGCTTCTTTCCACCAGAGGAGTCCCTCTCTGCTCTAGATGGGGGTGTAGACAGACTCTCCACGGAAGCTTTCCTTCCCTGGCTGGACTTAGTCTGTCCCTTACCGACGCAGGTGTCTTATTCGTCCCTCCTGGTTCTACCACACCGAGACGGGGTGGAGACGCACCAGGGCTAGACCCGGTGGCATCCCAGATTGATTTAGTTCCATACCACCAAGACCTTGGTTTGATTTGCCAGAGTAATTTCCCAGGATGTTTCCCAAACTAGGACTCCTAGGGGAAGCATCCATCTTACGTGTGCCAGGGCACATTCCTGAGTATGGTCCTGACCACAGTAGAAAGGGTGAGTCATATGGGACGGACAACAACCAAGATGTCCCTTCTGAGTGTCATCACGCCAGCCTATGTGATGGCAAAGGAGGTTGTGGAGGGTTGGCCAGCGAGGAAAGAGTGATTTTTGTTCTTGAGCTACTAGAACCAACCCTTCCAGTTCATTTCCACAGATTCCACAAAAAAGAGTATCCAAGGAGTTGAGACAAAAGCCACCAGTGAGCCTTTTCTGGTCCACTTGGAGCTAGGGCTACCAAAGGAAGAAGCTCATTGCATTTCCAACCTAACCAGATCCTGCAATTCCCAGTCTATGTCCTCAAAAACCTCATGGTCACGAGCAGTGCTTGTATCCACATACACAGGAGACACAGCTGTGACTAAGACTCACCTTCAGGTCGCTGGCCCCTGGGGCAGGCAGCCAAGAGAGTAACCTCTAGCCTGAGAGATGTTCCTGGAGCTAGAATTCCGCCTCGCTCCCAAACACGCTCTTAGTAACTTTCTAGCAAGGCTTTCCTAGTCTAGCAAGGCGAAGCTCTTCCACACGTGGGGTCTAAGTAAAAGTGCAGAGTAACAGCATGGATCACTATTCCCTTGAAAGTCTATGATCCGACAAATTAGGTTAGTCATTCTAATCCGCCATGCAATTACAAAATGGTCAAAGAGACCAGGAAAAGCTGACCGAGAAAGGGAAGTTCGGTCCACACACTTCGCCCATTTCTGGCCGCTCCCCTAGCAGGGAGGTTGGGTGTCTCTTGGCATTGGCAGGTAGGTATAAACCCCCGACGAGGCTCCCCTTATTGGGGGCTGCCTTCAGTCATTAGGAGGCACCGCAAAACCGCAGAGCAGGGCTCATCACTTGCTCCGCGCGGGGCATGTCATTCATTCACACAAGCACACAGTAGAGTTAGTAAAGTAAAGCAGAAAACATGCATACTGAGAGAGCAGAGAGGCTAGAGCTTGGAGTGTTCTTACCTTGTCCTGAAGATCCCGGACGAGCCCCCAAGATGATAGCTTATGGTGAACGATGTCAGATTCTTGATCCCCAAAGAAGAAATTTTAGCTTTGGGACCAGGGACACTCAAGAGCTTTTGTGTAGCAGAGTTTTATTAAAGTAAGAAAAGGGACAGAGAAAGCTCCTGACATAGACATCAGAGGGGGCACAGAGAATGCCCCCAAGGTAGCCTTATCAAGGCCTCATATACTTTTTTCAGACCCACCCCCACAACATACATCTTATATTAACAAGATTAGAACAAACAATACCAGACCCACTCCCATAATATGCATTTTAAGATGACAGAATTAGTCAGAAGTTTCTTCTTAAGGAGAAACATGTTCTTGAGCAAGATACATTGTTATATTGACTAAGACAAAGCAATGTAGAAAAGAACCTTTGTCCTTTTCTCCTTGAAACCCCCAGACCCCTTTCTCCTCCTCCTCAGGAACCCCAGACTTCTTATCAACCTACCTAGGAACTGACTCCCTCAAATGGGTAAAAATGATCGAAATACAGGCTATCTATAAGACACACACTTTAGACTAAAAGACATAAGCTGAAAGTAAAAGGATGAAAAAAGATAATCTATGCAAAAAGTAACTAAAAAAGAACCAGAATCATGATACTAATACAAGAAAGTGGACTTTAAGATTAAAAAAAAAAAAAAGCATTACAGTAGATAATGAAGGATGTTTCATATTCCTAAGATCAATACACAAAGAAGAATATAGAATCATATTAAACATACATGGATTTAAGCACAGAGCTCCAAATATGTGAAGAAAAAAATGACATAATTGAAGAAACAAACAAGGAACTTAAATAAAAAAATAAAAAGTAATGTGAGTGACTTCAACACCCACATGCAATAATGGAAATAACAGCTTGTCAGAAGAGCAATGAGGAAAAAGAATATTTGAATAGCACTATAAACCAACAAGATGTAACAGACATTTCTGGAAGACTCCCAACAGTAGCAGAAAACATATTCTTCTCAAGGTAAGACCATAGGGTAAGCTATAACAAGCCTGAATAAGTTTAAAAGGGTTGGAAGTATTCAAAATATGCTTTCCAGCCACATTAGAATTAAATTAGGCATCAACCAAAGAGGAAATCTTGGAAATTAACAGCTGTGTGAAAATTTTAAAGTTCTTAGAAATAACCAATGACTCAAATAAGAAAGCATATGGAATATTACAAAACACTTTAAGCAGAATAAAAATGAAAATGCAAAGTATCAAAACTTATGGGAAGCAGCAAATACATTGCTCGCAGGAAACTTATTGCTATAAATATATATGTAAACAAAAGAAGAAAGATCTTAAATGAATAACCTAATTTCCCATCTTAAAAATAAAGAATAAACAAAACTCAAAGCAAACTGAAGGGAAAAAAAAAGAATAAAGTGTGAGCAGAGTTAACAAAACAAAACATAGAAAAATGATAGAATGAGACCAAAGATTTTTTTTTTTTAAAGATCAGCAAAATTAATACACCTTTGGCTAGACTCACCAAGAAAAAAGAAAGAAGATTCAAACTGCTGAAATTAGGGATGAAAGAGGGACATCATTACTGACTGTGGAGTAATAAAGGGTAATGAGAGAATATTATGAATGATCATATGCCAACATATTAAATAACCTCAGTGAAAGGAGAAAATTTCTATGAAGACAAAAGCAAACAAAACAACTGAAGAAGAGATAATCAGAAACAACCTGAAGTAAACAACAAAATTGAATTAGTTATTTTAAAACTTTCAATGAAGGACAGCCAAGCCCAGATGCCTTCACTGGTGAATTTTATATATAACACAGGCAAACTGTTATCAGCCCGTCACAAACACCTGCTAAAAAATTACAGGAGTAAGTATTATTAATACTTCCTAACTCTTGTTATGAGGCCATTATTTTCCTGGTGCCAAAACCAAACAAAGACAACAAAACCCTGAAAACCACAGACACACATCCATTTTGAAACAGACGTAAAATTACTCAGAAAATAATAGCAAACCCATGAGGCAACATGTAAGAGTAATTATACATTATAACCAGAAAGAATATCCCAATACTGGGATACCTCCTCAGAACAATAAACTTATTACCCTAATTAATAGACTAATGGAGTAAAACCACATAATCACCTCAATAGATGCAAGAAAATCTTCAGACATAATTCAATGACCTTTGAAGATAAAAACACTCAACAAACAAGGAATTGAAGGAATTTTTCCACCTCACACAGACTATCTGTGAAAAGCCCACAGTTAACATAATAAGTGGTAGTGAATGTTTTCCTTATAAAATCAGGGGCAAAATTAGAATATCTGCTTTTGCCACTTCTATCTAATATTGTACTAGTGATTCTAGTCAGGAAAAGTGGCAAGAGAAAGAAACAATGAGCAACCATATTGGAAAGGAAGAAATAAACCATTTCTATTTGCAATTGATAAGATATTGTATATAGGAATTTTTAAGGAATCAACTAAAATGCTATGAGAACTAATGAATGAGTTCATAAGAATGGCAGCATAGAAAATCAATATACAACCATCAATTACTTTTCAATATTCTAGCAATTAACAATCTGGAAATGAAATTAACTAAATAATCATGTTTTTAATAGTAAAAAAAAAAAAAAGCAAAAACGAAACAAAAATCCAGGAATAAACTTAACAAAAGAAGTTAAATACTTACATAAATCTATATACTGAAAACTATGGAAAACCTAACACCATTAAGATGACTTTTTTCTCCATATTGATCTACAAATTCAATGTAGCCCCTATCAAAATTCCAGTTGTTAATTTTTTATGGAAAGTGACAAGCTAACTCTAAAACTCGTATGTAAATATAAGGCACCCAGAATAGCCAAACAATCTCGGGAAAAAAAACAAGCAAACAAACAAACAACAACAACAACAAAACACACACACACACACAGATCAACATTGAAGGATTCAGTTTCCATTTTAAAAATCTACAACAAAAGCTACAATTATTGAGATGCTGTGATACAGTCATAAAACGGACATTGATGTAGATCAGTGAAATAAAATTGAGTCTGGAAATAAACCCTGTTACTTGTGGCCAATTTGATTTTGACAAAGGTGCTAAGATAATTCAATGGAGGAAAAAATGATTTTTTCAACAAATGTACTGGGCAACTGCATATCCATATTGAAAAGAACAAAGTGGACCTCTGTCTCACACTATGCACAAAACATAACTCAAAATGATTCAAAGATCTAAATATAAGAGCTGAAACTATAAACCTCCTGGGAATAAATTTAGGAATAAATTTTGTGACCTTAGGTTAGGAAATGGTTTACTAGATATGCTGCCAAAAAGCACAAGTGACCAAACTTTTACTTCATAAAATTTAAAACTTATGTGTGTCAAAAGATACCATCAATAAAAGAAAAAGTGTGTACAGAGTGGGGAAAAAATATTTGCAAGTCATGTAACTGACAAGGCATTTGTGGACAGAATATATGAAGAACTCTTATACCTCAATGATAAAAAGACAAACTAATTTTTAAATGGCCAAGGATTTGAATAGACCTTTCTCCAGGGAATATTTATACATGCAGTAAACACATGACAAAATGTTCAACATCAATCATCTTCAGGGAAATGCAAATCAAAATAGAAAATAAGAGTTTCTCAAAATGTTAAACGTAGAATTGCCATGTGATCCAGAAACATTTTGGCCACCTGATGAGCTAACTCATTGGAAAAGACCTTGATGCTGGGAAAGATTGAAGACAAAAGGAGAAGAGGGAGGCAGAGGATGAGATGGTTAGATAACATCACTGACTCAAATGGACATGAATTTGAGCAAACTCCAGGAGACAGTTAAGATCAGGGCAGCCTGGTGTGCTGCAGTCCATGGGGCTGCAAAGAGTCGGACACAACTTAGCAAGGGAACAACAACAACCAGAAATTACGCAATTATTTATAGACCCCAAAATAAGTGAAAAACATATGCCTATATAAAACTTGTACACAAATATTTCTAGCGGAATTGTGTATAATGCCTCCAACATGGAAACACCCCAAATGTTCATCAAGCGATGCATGGATCAGCAAAATGTGTTTCAAAGCAGAGGAATATTATTCAGAAGTTTAAAAACATTAATAAAGCACTAATACATGTTGCTACATGGATGAACTTTGAAAACATTAGACTAAATGATAAAAGCCGGTCACAGAAGGCCACGCATCTAGAGCAGGCAAATCCATAGTAGACTGGTGCTTGCTTAGCGCTGCTGGGGAGTGGGTGGAAAGGAGATGGGGAGGATTGTATGTATGTGGGGTTTGTTTGGGGCCTATTGGAAATGTTTTAAAGCTAAGTTTGTGGTGTTGGCTGCACAATTCAGTGAAAATACTAAATATACTGGCTCTTTTTCCAGTTGGTAAATTTTATTATATCTGAAAAATATCTCAACTGAGCTGCAAGAAAGACTGCATGAAAAAAGATTGACCAAACCTAAGTCATCTTATCAGAATTCCATAACTGATTAGTAAAGCAGAACATATGTTTTCTTCGAAAAAGTAATGTGTAACCCTGGAAATACACAAACATCCAGTTGTATATTCAACGGTATATCAAGTCTGGCATACCTTCCCTATAAGTGAAATTGGCAAAAAGATGCCCTTAAATAAATTTTTATCTGAAAAGGATTTTCTTTCCACTCACCATCCATCTTTTTTCCATTTATGTTTTGTGGTTTTTCTCTTCAACGTTAAGAGCTCCAGTTCTGACACTACCATCCAAAATTCACATGTTCACTATAGTGTCCCTCCCAGCTTCCCTGAAGCTTCCAGCTTCCTTTATAACTGTCCAGATTCCACCATCTACATCAGACCTGTTTGTATCAACAAGAGACTTTCAGCAAACCAAACTACTACTACTAGAAAATCAAGAGTCAACCATTACCTTTTCTTTGATTTGTTCTAATAGAGAGTTGTTTTTTAAATTCTCTCTGGCAATGATCATTTCATCGCTCTATGTCTATAGCTTACTGACGAATGAGTGAGTCAAAATGAAAAGAAATGGTGACAGAGGTGCCTCAGAATTTGAAAAAGACCTTTTAAAAGTATATTGCAGTTTTTTGTCCTGCCCTCTTCCCTTTGTTGTGCACTAAGTGGGAATGATGGGTTTCCTAGTATGTGCAGGAACTGAGACCCAGCCCAGACCACTTTCCTGGATATGGATTTTATTGAACTGAAAACGGGATCTTTCTGAGAGCTTACAAATGAATAAGTCACCAGATTTCTAAAAATTAGAGAAATAGTAATGGGGTATCAGAAAAAGCCACATGGCTGTGATGTGAAATTGATTTTCCATAAATTGAGCATGTACCTGAATGGTCATGGGTGAATGAAACACTTCCATTTTATATTGGATTATTTCAGAAACAGCAAGCCCAGAATCTGATTTAATTTGAAAGATGACAAAATTCTATTCCTCTGCTGATTCTCCAGGTGTTAGAAGTAGATGAGGAGTGGTTTTTTTTTTTTTTTAATTTTTTTTCCACCCATCTTCCCTAAGTTAATTTGAAGAAATTGCTTTTACCACAAGACAACATGACAGGAATTGCATCAGGAATAATAAAATTGTCAGGCAAATGGCAAAATGTAATTGGGTAGCTTGTTTTGTTTTTCCTGAAATTATAAAATATTTGACCAACCAAGATGTTGTATCCATTATGAAAACATCACAAGGACAATTTTCTGATAGGACTAGCTAGCTGATACTAATTAATAACAACAGAAAGACTATTCTAAGCAAAATTTCTTAGCATCCTAGAGGACAAAATTGTATGAGCAAGGCTAAAAATAAGTGTTTTTAGTTCTTTGGATAAGAAACTGTGGTTTCAATTGAAAATACCTTAAAAATAATTAAGAACATAAGTGAATTTTTCATAGGTGGTTCTGATGTTTTTCTCTGTTTAGCTCTGTGGTGATTGACTATATACCCCTAAACAAAATATTTTTACATCATCTTTGCACATATTGTTTCAACATTTATATATATTTTTAATTGCATGCCAGGCCTTTTTCTAAATCCTGTGTATAGTTATAAGTTAGACAGTTCTTATGAAGTTGAAGACGTGCTTGCAGGAGCTGAAAGGACTGAGGGATTTAAAGAAGTTGGTACAATCATGAGTGTGCCCAGTGGCTCAGCTGTGTCTGACTCGTCTGTTAATCTAGGGGCTGTAGCCCGTCAGACTCCTCAGCCTATGAGATTTCCCAGGCAAAAATAAATACAGAGGAGGTCACCATTTCCTACCCTAGGTTATCTTCCCCACCCAGGGATCAAATCCATGTTTCTTGCATCTCCTGTATTGGCAGGCAGATTCCTCACCACTGCACCAACACATTAAAACTAGAAAACCCATAATTGAATAGTTTAAAAGAAAAACTCAGTCAGTTCAGTTGCTCAGTCGTGTCTGACTGTTTGTGACACCATGGATTCAGCATGCCAGGCTTCCCAGTTCATCACTAACTCCCGGAGCTTGCTCATACTCATGTTCATTGAGTTGGTGATGCCATCCAACCATCTCAGCCTCTGTCGTCCCCTTCTCTTCCTGCCCTCAATCTTTTCCAGCCTCAGGGTCTTTTCCAATGAGTCAGTTCTTCGCATCAGGTGGCCAAAGTATTGGAGTTTCAGCCTTAGCATCAGTCCTTCCAATGAATATTCAGGACTGATTTCCTTTCTGATTGATTAGTTGGATCTCCTTGCAGTCAGAGGGACTCTCAAGAGTCTTCTCCAAAACCATAGTTCAAGAGCATCAATTCTTTGGTGTTCAGCTTTCTTTATGGTCCAACTCTCACATCCATACATGACTACTGGAAAAACATAGCTTTGACTAGACAGGCTTTGTTGGCAAAGTAATGTCTCTGCTTTCTAATATGCTGTCTAGGTTGGTCATAGCTTTTCTTCCAAGGAGCAAGCGTTTTTTAATTTCATGGCTGCAGTCATTATTTGCAGTGATTTTGGAACCCCCCAAAAATAAAGTCTTTCACTGTTTCCATTGTTTCCATTCCCATGAAGAGATGTTGAGTTTTAAGACAACTTTTTCACTCTCTTCTTTCACCTTCATCAAGAGGCTCTTTAGTTCCTCTTTGCTTTCTGCCCTAAGGGTGGTGTCATCTGCATATCTGAGGTTATTGATATTTCTCCCAGCAATCTTGATTCCAGTTTGTGCTTCATCCAGCCCAGTGCTTCTCATGATGTACTCTGCATATCAAACCAGTCCATCCTAAAAGAAATCAGTCCTGAATATTCATTGGAAGGACTGATGGTGAAGCTGAAACTCCAATACTTTGGCCACCTGATGAGAAGAGCTATCTCACTGGAAAAGACCCTGATGCTGGGAAAGATTTAAGGCAGGAACAGAAGGGGATGACAGAGGATGAGATGGTTGGATAGCATCCCCAACTTGATGGACCTGAGTTTGAGCAAGCTCTGGGAGTTGATGACGGACAGGGAGGCCTGGCATGCTGCAGTCCATGGGGTTGCAAATAGTTGGACAAGACTGAGCAACTGAACTTATTGACTTTTCAAATAAGTTAAATAAGCAGGGTGACAATATACAGTATTGATGCACTCCTTTCCCAGTTTGGAACCAGTCTGTTGTTCCATATCCAGTTCTAACTGTTGCTTCTTGACCTACATACAGATTTCTCAGGAGGCAGGTAAGATGGTCTGGTGTTCCCATCTCTTGAAGAGTTTCCACAGTTTGTTGTTATCTACACAGTCAAATGCTTTGACATAATCAATTAAGCAGAAGTAGATGTTTTTCTGGAATTCTCTTGCTTTTTCTATGGTCCAACAGATGTTGGCAATTTGATCTCTGGTTCCTCTGCTTTTTTTAAATCCAGTTTGGACATCTGGAAGTTTTCGATCCATGCAGTATTGAAGCCTGACTTGGAGAATTTTGAGTATTACTTTGCTAGCATGTGAGATGAGTGCAATTATGCGGTAGTTTGAACATTCTTTGGCATTGTCCTTCTTTGGGATTGGAATGAAAACTGACCTTTTCTAGTCCTGTGGCACTGCTGAGTTTTCCAAATTTGCTGACACATTTGCAGCACTTTCACAGCATCATCTTTTAGAACTTGAAATAGCTCAACTGGAATTCCATCACCTCCACTAGCTTTGTTCATAGTGATGCTTCCTAAGGCCCACTTGATTTCACACCCCAGGATGTCTGGCTCTAGGTGAGTGATCACACCTTCATGGTTATCTGGGTCATGATGATCTTTTTTGTATAGTTCTTCTGTGTATTCTTGCCACCTCTTCTTAATATCTTCTGCTTCTGTTAGGTCCATGCCATTTCTGTCCTTTATTTTGCCCATCTTTGCATGAAATATTCCCTTGGCATCTCTAATTTTTTTGAAGAGATCTCTAATCTTTCCCATTCTATTGCTTTTCCTCTATTTCTTTGCATTGATCACTGAGGAAAGCTTTCTTATCTCTCCTTGCTATTCTTTGGCACTCTGCATGCAAATGGGTATATCTTTCCTTTTCTCCTTTGCCTTTTGCTTCTCTTCTTTTCACAGCTATTTGTAAGGCCTCTTCAGACAACCATTTTGCCTTTTTGCATTTCTTTTTCTTGGGGATTGTCTTGGTCACTGCCTCCTATACAATGTCACAAACCTCTGTCCATAGTTCTGCACACTATGTCGATCAGTGGCACTCTGTCTAGCAGATCTAATCCCTTGAATCTATTTCTCACTTCCACTGTATAATCATAATGGAATTGATTTAGGTCATACCTGAATGGTCCTGTGGTTTTCCCTACTTTCTTCAGTTTAAGTCTGAATTTTGCAATAAGGAGTTCATGATCTGAGCCACAGTCAGTTCCCAGTCTTGTTTTTGCTGACTGTAAAGAGCTTCTCCATCTTTGACTGCAAAGAATATGACCAATCTGATTTCTGAAAAGAAAAATTACATCATTTTATTTCTCTCTCATGTGCCAGTCTCACTGAGACCCACCCTGTTCAAAGGAGAATTGAGCCCTTAGCAATCTAACATAGGGCTTCCCAGGTTGCACTAGTGGTAAAGAGCCCACCCATCAATGCAGGAGACTTAAGAGACATGGGTTAGATCCCTGATCAGGAAGATCCCCTGGAGGAGGGCACAGCAATCCCTCCAATATTCTTGCCTGGAGAATCCCATGGACAGAGGGGCCTGGAAGGCTATATATAGTCTATAAGGTCACAAAAAATCTGACAAGCAACCTAGCACGCAAGCACTCACAGTCTAATGTATGCGTGTTCCAAGTCATTGCTTCCGCATGTCCCTATGACATTCTTGCTGTCTAAGCAGTGGAGGCTGGGACACTCTCACAGGAAGATGATGTGGGTGGTTGGTGACCAAAAGCAGAGGTTGGAGAGTGTAAGCATCACTCCCTATTCCAGTGGCATGATCCTATCACTCGGCCAGATCTAAAAGCAAGAGAGTCTGGACCTCAGTGAGCTAGCTGAGCAGCCATAATGGTTAAGAAAAATGGGAGGCTGAATGTTTGTGACAACCAGCTATCTCTGAGAAAAAATGAAAGAAGATTCAGAGAGCACACTAACTGCTGTATTTCTCATCTGTAAAATAAAGTATGATTATGTTATTTGATTTAAGCCTTTGGAAAGGATGTCTCTTTGGCACAAGACAATCTCTAATGTTCTCACTTTGCATAAGGACAGAGACATTCAAAATTAAAAGATTGCAAGTTTGAAGGAACAATGCAAACACACTAAAAATGGGACACTGTACACATTTTAAAGCAAACAATAATTAAACCGTGGACCAAGGGATGCCCTTGTGGCTAATTACTCTTTCTCTCTCATTATGGCTGTCAACCATCCCCATCTAATACTAGAGTTAAGTTTATAGCATTCAAGGCATATAAGCTATCATAAGCTATTCTTTCTTGGCAAATTTAATATATTTAACCTTTGTTTGGCTACGTTAAGTGTGGTTGCATCTTGAATAGCCCCAACCTTATAGTGTAGCTAAGGTTTGAAGTCATCTTAATGACCTTTTCAGTGATCTTTAGGTCCCTTTCCTTTCAGAAAATCTAGATATATACAAGTAGAGTTCAATGGTTAGATTGAATTTTATTATTATTAATCAATACATTTATCATTGATCAGAAAAAACACATCAGAATCACCTATGAAAAATTCCAAACATAGACACTTGGTACTAAGCTGAGTTCAGAGGTTCTCTGCAGGCTCCGAGGGCTTCATTTCTTATCAACCCATAAACCTGGTTGAGAATCACTATCATTGTGATTTACCTCAGAATAGAAAGGAGTAAGGAATTGTTTTTTCCCCAAGTCTGAGGTGTTTCAAAGGTCTTCAAAGGCGTAAAGTGAATTGGACACAGGCCATTAGAAGGGAGAGTTGGAGAGACAGAAATTGGAAGCTCACAAAGGCCCAGTCTCCCCATCCCTAACTCAACACTGATAACCATTCCCATTGCTTCCACGTCTCTCTTTTGAATTAGATTTGGGAGATGTCTTTTCCCAAGAATTCTTTTTACATGCTGGTCTATCCAAGCTAGAATGAAACCATTCCCCTCAAAGAAATCCCAAAGCTTCCTGGTTGAAGATTCCCAAGCTTTGAGCAGGTTTGACACCTCACTGTTGAGCTCAGTCCTGCAGGACACTGGCAAGTTGGAACAGAGAAGGGAAGTCCACTCCCCATTGCCCTCTGAGCTCTTTCAGAAAGTAGCACAGAAAAAGAATTCTCCCCATTCTCCAGAACTTATCAGTGTTCCTCCATAAACAAATAATCCAGCATCAGGACAAGATTCAGGTTCATCAGCGTCTACCCCAGAGCTCACTAAGCCATAATATTTCAATTGGCCATGTGCTTTAACTTAAAAGAAAAGTCAAAGTGTTAATCACTCAGCCGTGTCCTACTCTTTGCAACCCCATGGACTGTAGCCCCATCAGGCTCCTCTGTCCATGCAATTCACCAGGTAAGAATACTGGAGTAGGTTGCCATTTCCATCTCCAGGGGATTTTCCCAACCCAGGGATCAAATCCAGGTCTCCTGCATTGCAGTTGAATTCTTTATCATCTGAGCCACCAGGGAAGTACTTTAATATGAAATATTTTATTAATAACTCAAGATATAAGAATATTTAAATTCTTGACCCTGATTGATTATTAGCCTCTCCATCTTAGGAGATCATGATACAGAGAGGAGAAGTTGTGTAAAATCAGAGTCCCCAACCTTTTTAGTACAAGGGACCAATTTCATGGAAGACAATTTTTCATGGACCAGAGGGTGGGGGGATGGTTTTGGAATGATTCAAATGCATTACATTTATTATGCACTTCATTTCTAATCTAATGCCTATACTGATCTGACAAGATGTACCAATCTTGGACCTAGGGTTTGGGGACCCTTGGTGTGGAAATTAAAGCAATTAAGTAGAATGGAGTCAGAAAGTCATAATTTAGCTTCCCAGTCTCTGTCCCCCTCCCCCACTTTCCTTTTCTCTTTGCCCTTCTCCCCCCGCTCCTTCCTTCCCCCTTCCCCAAGCTATTCTGGAACATCTGTATCCTAGGCATTTTTTCCACTGGACTATGTTTGGACTTAATACCAGTGGGACAGTTTCCATCCAAACAGACCATTTAGCAAGCCTTGCCTATGGTATTGGATTGCTTGCATAGGGGCAGTGTTTAATTTGATTTCAAAAGAATCTACCCTACTGTGAAAGGTGATTACTGTATATACTCATATAATTTCACTCTTTAGTTTACTACTAAAAAGGAAGATTTTAGTGATGAATATACATGAAGATTCTGTTGCCCACATAGAAAGAGGCTACTTATTATTCAAGATTCAGTTAAATGTCTCTTTGTGATATCTTCACAGTAAGACTCTCACTTTCTACTTTCACAGGAAGTTATTTTTCCCCCTGCCTTGTAATATTTTGGCATTCTTTTGTTACATAACTGTACTTATTTGTATGCCCATCATCTACTCTAGACTGAGTCATATCCAATTTTGAAATTCAGCTACAAGGCTAGTTTGAAACTTTTTGGACCGATTTAGTGAATAAACATGAGTATACATTAAGGGTTTTTCTGTGGGGGCGGGGGGTGGCATAGGGGAGGAGCAGTCAATATGGTGTAAGTGAAAGCTAATTTTCCCTTTTTTCCCCTTAAGTTTGATTTTAATTGAATGCAGTTATCAACTAGTCTTCTAAATTTCAGGGCTAAGGAAATAATGGAATGCATTCCCTATTCCATCTCCTGGGGCTAGAGAAGCAAATAAAAATATTGTGGATAAAGAAAGTGAAACTATTCAAAGCTGAATAACTTAAGAAAATAACAAGTGGTAACATTCTATGTGCTCTACTTTTTAATCCATTGCTTAATTTGACTTTAAGACCAACTCTTTGAGGGAAGTAAATTAAGTAGTATTTCACCATGCTATAAAGAGGGAGGGTAGGGATATTAAGGGACTCATCCAGGCTACATGGCAAATAGCAGAACCAGAACAAATCTAATTTTCAGTTCCTAGTGCAGTATTTATATCACTCCATCTCACCATAAAGTCCAAGTGTGGGGGCTTAGTTGGCATACTTGGTGAAGAAGGCAAGCATCTTCTCCCCTTCGATTCAGAATCTGTTTGTTTTGCTTTATTGTGTGGTGTGTGTGTGTGTGTGTGTGTGTGTGTGTGTGTTTGTGTGTGTGTGTGTGTGTGGTGTGTGTGTGTAGATAGTCAGTGGTGTGGATTCAACTGCCCATTCGGGGATACCATTCAGGTTTCAACTTTATAAATAGGACCTTGGGCCAACTGAAGAAATCTACATATTTACAGTTCTCTCTGAACATCTAACAGAGAGAAACAGAAAACCTCTAATTTTTTTTCTTTCTTTTTGTTTCTTTTCCTTTCTCTCTCTCTTTTTTTTAAGCCACCAACTCATCATTCACATAGTTCCAGAGCTGGCCTCACCTGGGCACCTGGGACTGCAAAGATACATGCTCCTCTCTGCCAAGACAGATACTGGCAGACCTCCCCAAATCTAAAAGTGCAAAGTCTGAAAATGGTGCTTTTTCCCCCAGGTTTAAAAGCTATCTCTTAGCATTTGGAGTTGCACTTCCGTGTCTCTGTTGAATTGCCTGAGATAAATTATACTGTCAGGGCCCTTCCCTTCTGCTACCTACATCTTTGTGGTGTCTTATTAAGAGATGTATCAAGAATAGCTTCAAAGGGGACAAGAGACTAAGAAGCGCTTGTCCTTCAGGACAGTGGGTCCTGAAGGGGGATGCGGAAGTGTTGAGACCCTAGTGCAAAGCAGTTAGTTCCAGCTCTATTGGTGTGACTTTGATTATTTCGGGGTGTCTGTGTGAGTGGAGATGGGGATGTTGGTGGCAGCTTGGCCACAAAGAAGTTGAGAGGGCAGCATATAAATCCTAAGTAAGCATCATGTGCTTGTCCTTATCTACCACCACTCTCTCTACAAGGATTAAATCAGGTGCTGGTGCAGCTGCTGACCTTCAAACACCCCCTGGAAGGAGTTGAGGGTGGCGAGCAGAAGTGAGGCATTCTGTGCTCTGGTAAACTAGCTGGACAGGTCTTCAGGTAGCTGGATATTTTCAGGAGCTGATTTTATGAACCCAATTCTCTCATCTCCTCATATCTAGAACTGCATTAAATTTTTTCGTGGTGACATCTGCTCCTTGCGACAAGCAGAAGCCTTCTGCAAAAATACATGCTTGATTGTACGAACTCCCCCTTCATCAAAACCACATATATGTTGACCTTTCCCCCTCATCTCTTTGAAGGCGTTTCCCAGAGCTATCTAAAATGCTGTCTGCCGGGCTGCAGTCCTCAATTTGCCCCAAATAAAGCTGAACTTGCAACCCTCATGTTGGGCATCATTTTTAAGTCAGCATCATCTGCCCTTCAGCCTCCCTGTGTTACACAGCAATCCAGGGACTTGAGGCTCAGAGCAATATAGAACTCACTCGGATTTTACCAGTTCATTGAGTTGGTTCACGCCCAGGAGAACCTGAGTACTCAGTTGGCTTTTCAAACAAAAGTACAGGTTTTCCTGACCCGATTAACAAAGCTCAGAATAACTGTACTGTCAGTTAGCTTTTTGTTCACAACTTTCAGGCCATTATGGGAAACAGGTTACAAAACAGGAAATCTTTTCATGTCCCTGGTGATTTCCCAGATTTATTTGCCGTGAAATGTCACCTTCCCAGGTAAGAGCAGAGAATTCATCACAGTTAAAGAAAGCATTGATATGTGGCTTTACGTGGTTAAAGAGCTCCTTTTAACATTCGAACTCTAGGCTATTTGTTACACCCGCACATGTGCATAGAAAATTTATTCCAATGACAAACGTTATGTGTTCTTCAAGAATGATTACATAATTTTTATTGCTTTCAAAAGTGTCTGCTGCAGAAAACTTTCTTGTCTTTGGGGAGCTAATGAACCATGTTTATGATCTACAAATATGTACTGAGTAGTGAAGTTGTACGTGCTGACCTGCTGGGCCCCCGTTTCCACCTCGTGCTATGTTACAACACAAAGTGAGCAAAACAAATTAGGATAATTATTAGAGACAGAAGCACACAATGCTTTCCCAGTGTAATTTTCTCCAACCAATTGACAAGGTGTGAAGACGTTAAAATCTAATCAGACTAGATGAGAAATGCACTGCAATTGGAATTCCTGCATGGCTTTCTTAATCTGGAATTGTTATATCAACTTCTAGCCAACTTGAACAGATACTGTTGCTGTCTAGAGTCATCAGCTGTAGAATTTGATTCTTAATTGCTCCGCGAGCTTCTGTTGATTTGGAGATGCTAATGACATGCGTTTTCTCTTTTGTATGTAAGCACATTGAGAAATAGGGCTTCCCTCGTGGCTCAGATGGTAAAGAATATGGCTGCAATGCAGGAGACATGGGTTCAGTCCCTGGGCTGGGAAGATACCCTGGAGCAGGGAATGGCAACCACTCCAGTATTCTTGCCTGGAGAATTCATGAACAGAGGAGCCTGATGGGCTACAGTTCATGGGGTTGCAAAGAGTCAGACACGACTGAGTGACTGTCATGCACACACACACACACATAAATAGAAATAGTTAAGAAACTAACAAGAGCAAACTATGGTATTAGTTTATCAATAGCTTCCCCATAGCTCTCAAAGCAAAGGGCTTCCTAGCGATTGGAGAATGAGAGAAAGATTTGGGTCTTGCTACATTACTTCAACTGGACCTCTACAATGAAGTTGGAAAAAAAGGAAGAGAACACCCAAAGAGACCAAGCTTTCCATGGGGACCTTTTTGCAGGGAGACAAGGAACAAAGAAGAATGTTTAAGCCATCTACAAAAGATCCAACAACTGGACCCTTTGCTTTTTCAATGCAATGGCTCCAGTTCCTACTTAACACTGGCCACTGGAAGCCAACAGTCTGCTCTATGGGGAAGACTGAGTAATGGGATAAAGAGGAGACTAAGATACGCTCCATCTCATGTTGGAGAAGGCAATGGCACCCCACTCCAGTACCTTTGCCTAGAAAATCCCACGGACGGAGGAGCCTGGTAGGCTGCAGTCCATGGGGTCGCTAGGAGTCGGACACGACTGAGCGACTTCACTTTCACGTTTCACTTTCATGCATTAGAGAAGGAAATGGCAACCCACTCCAGTGTTCTTGCCTGGAGAATCCCAGGGACGGGGGAGCCTGGTGGGCTACCATCTATGGGGTCGCACAGAGTCGGACATGACTGAAGCAACTTAGCAGCAGCAGCATTTCATGTGGCTCCTTCTCAGAGAGAAGACAAGCAATTGTTATTAGCTCTTCTTCAAAGGGTTGGCTTGTAACCTTTGTACTCTTTAAGAAATCTATAAAGCTTGGGTTAATCTAATCTGAAACTAACACAGCATTGTAAATCAACTGTATTTCAATAAACTTTTTAAAGTGATACTGAAAAAAAATTCATGTCATTGAAATCAAATGCACAAGATTGTGAACACAGAAAATAACATAAAATAACTTAAAGCTAAAAAAAAAATTTGCAATAGACAAACAGCAACTCTGAGAAATTTTCAATCTAATTATCTACGTGAGATCTCTTTACCCTTGGAGAATTAGGAATCATCAGGTCCTACTCCTTCAGCTCAAATGGAATCACTATTTTAGAAAACAGTACCAATCTAAGAGAAAACAGGCTGCAGGGGCAGTTGGTGACTGTGGGTCAGAGTAAAAATCCTTCTCCTCTAATTTTCACAACTAAATGCAAAACTCTGGTGTTCATTATTTGCTTGAAACACATTGTTGCCAGTGAAATATCACTGTCAAATATTTGTGTGACTTTAAACAGATTTCTTTAGTCCAAAAGTAAGAGAAAATAATCAAGTAAGCCAAGGTGTAGTCCCAATAAAAAACAATCATACCCAGAGAGAGGTACTTTCCTGATAGTCCAGTGGATAAGATTCTGCACTTTCAATGCAGGGGACATGGGTTCAATTCCTGGTCGGGGAGCTAAGGATACCCCATGCCACGTGGCCAAAAAATAAAATGTTTTTTAAAAATGAAATAAACTATGAATAATAATGGTAAAACATTTCTTTTTTAATTTAAAAAAATGTCTAGGAAGAACACTTTTCAGTACGATTCAGGGGACCTGAGTCTTTCTCTCTCTCTCTCTAAATAGATGACCCTGAATGAGTTATTAAAAGCCTTTGCTAACATCTTAATTCCCTCCAAAGTAGAGATTCATAAAATGTTAGTGCTGGAAGAAACTTACTGAGAATATATCAAAGAATGGCATTCTACAAAATCTAAATGAGCATCACTAATGTTTGCCTGAGTATCTTTGAGGCAAAATCATAAAGACCGAATTTCCTACACTGGACTGAAAGGGATCTGAGAAGTTGAGTTTATAATAAAGGGAAAATGGGTATCCTGTAAGGATTTATTTAAGGAAAAAAATTAAATCCTGTAAGGATTTATTTAAGGAAAAACCATCCACTGAAATATTTACAACCACAGTCAATTTCTTTCCACTTAACATCATTATACATACCTTCTCACTTGCATACATTCTGCTTCTTTGAATTAATTCCAGCTCCTTTGATCGCTGCCAGTTTAGCTGGAAATACAATGAGCTAGAATCCAAAAATTGTTTCAAGACATACTTTAGTGATAATAATGTGAAAAGACCAAACCCCCAAATTGTGCTTTAAAGGTTCTGGAGAAAGATGGTGTCTCGACACATGTGAATGAGGGCTGTCATTACTTGTATAACTGATGCTCACGACCCTAGGGCAACTGATATTTTGCCATAAAAAATAAAAATTCAGTAGTACTTTTACTGAGGAATTGCAACAGTCACCTCTCACAAACCTCACTGGCAGCGTTGCTGTGAGCTGCAGCGTCCTTTAGATTGCCCTTGTGGGTGTCCTTCATGGGATGCTTGGGCTCCTGCCCATCCTCTGTACCGCACTCACACCGATCAACTGCTCTCGTTTAATTAATGGAATCCAACCTTTGGTGGCCCTGGTCTTCATCTCTGTCCTCAAAACCAGCCTAAAAACAACCCCCACTGATATTTCAAGAGCGGCCACGATAGGAATCCTCAAGTGCTGGCAAGCTTTGCTTTACTTGGCCAGTGTCTCCAGAAATTGTATATGGACTACATTCTGGAAAATTAAGTCACATCTTAAATAACCCGGAAAAACTCACTTTTTCAAAAAATTCCATAAAGGACTACCCACCCTCACCCCACCCCTCAAATCTTTAAAAGACCTGAATTACAGCTCAAGATTCTTTCATATTGGGTCTATTGAAAAGTGAGGTCAACTGTATATCAGCTTAATTGCAAATATAGTCTTTAATTGATTAATTCAAGCTAGTTCAGGACAAAAAAAATTGGTGTGGTATATTGAGAAAATTCAAAGTATTCAACTCAACTTTTGGTTTTATATTTATTAATGTTTGTAGCCTCTGCATGAAGCTGGTTCTTGACTACAGTTTATTAAATGACTAGTAATAAAAGAATAAGTATCATTTTAAAAGAAATATGTGAAATTTATCACATGGAGGCAAATTCTCAAATAACTTTCAGAACAGAAATGCCATCTTATGAATTTCATTTAAACTCATGATAGTTTTGCTATATATTGCTAATGAATTCAATTTGCTTTGAAAAGCATGTTGTTTCATTTAACTATGACAGTTGTAAAAGGTTAGGGACTTTACAGAAATATTTCATTATATTTGGCATTTATCACTTGATTGAGCAAACCTTTTGCCAACAATTTGAGGAGGTGAGAGATTCAAAAATAAACTCTGAATTCATTCAGTTTGAATTATCTGCTTAGTGCTATTTAAATTTACAGGGAAATTCAATTTTATGTGAAGTTGTGAGTTCTCTGTCAACGGAAATATTAAAAAGAGATAGTTGAAGAAGTGGCTGAATATCAAGGAGAATGTTTCCCACCCAAGAGCTTGCAACATCTGTTATACTTTGGAATGACAAGTAGAGCTTTAAAAAAAAAAGAGAGAGAGAGAGAGCCTGGTATTTGATTGCACTGTCTGTGATTGGGCCTGGGTATTAGCAAGTTTTAAAGCTCCCTCTGTGATTCTAACGTGCAGCTGTGTTTGATAACAATTCCTTTACACAATTTTCTCTATTTCCTTCAAACTCTTAAGATTCTGCTAATCCAAGGATGAGCTGTACTTTATAGCAGCTTAAAACACAACAAAAAAAGGATGTATATTTTAGATTTGCAGTTGAAAAATATAAATCAGGATATAATGGGTCTTCTACAACCTAAGCAACCTAAAATAAATATAATTTAAAAATCTAACATTTATACAAGTGTCTGCTATGTTGCAGGCATGGTCTAAGGGCTTACATATGTTAACTCCGTGAACTCTTAGAGTAACTCTAGGGGACAGTACTATCATCATCACCATCAGCAGCATCATGACAGGTCAACTGATAGGCACACGCCTATCTGCTAATAGGTAGGAAAACTGAAATAGGCAATTTGGCTCCAGAGGACACATACTTAGCCAAAACACTATACCATACTGGTTTTACAAATTGGGCCTGACACAGCTTCCACACCCAAATAATTCATCCAACTGAGTAGTCTCCTTTAGGACACTAGAGTGGGAAACCCTTGTTATGTTTTGAACAAATGAGTTCAAAAGGCATTCAGCCCTGTCGTAAACAGGGCGTGTTCCTCTCCGTTACCATCTTGGCATTCCATGAGAAACATACCCACGACAGACGGGAGTTCATCCTCCTTGGGAAACACTCCAGAAAGTGAGGGGCCTAATTCCCCCAAGGTAATACATTTTAACATCTTACCTCCTTTTCTTTCCATAAATTTCCTTCTCTACCTAATCCAAACCTCTCATGTTGTGATTTAGACTGTTCTATTTTATTGTATTGTCTTCTGTCTGCAGAGAGGCTGGTGGGTGGTGGGGGAGGGGACGTGGGCTTAGAAAAGTGCTGTTTCTCTCAGCCAACAGCTAGAGTATATGGGAGAGCTTCGTGCTGTCTTGGCATAATGCAACTAAAAGTCCTGCACCTGAGGTTGTCAACCCTGAAGAGCAGGTGCATCACCTAGGGAGCTTCCAAAAGCGATGCCCACCCACACCCAGAACAATTTTACCTCCTGGTCATCCTTTCCCGTCAATAACCATCTACTTACTCATTGCCACTGTCTCTCAAGTTATTTGCATAACTGGCACTTTTTTTTAAAATTGATTTTCTTTTCAGTGAGTACTGGTCATTCTTTAATAAATTCCATAGATGGTTGCTCCCTTCACCTCCCCATGGGGCCAGCTCACCCTGGGGAGGACCATAGATGTAGATAACTCACAGTGGGCATCCTGAGGAGTCCAGCCATTGCTGCTTCACAAAATCGCAGACCTATGTTTGATTTCCTCAGCTTTTGTTATCGGTGGGGGTTGCTGTCTCCATCATGGATGAGGAGTCCTGAAACGCCAGGAGGAGTGACTGACACTTTGCTACCCCATGTAATACGGTATCTGTGATGCAGCATTTGAGATGAAACCCTCATCCCATGGGCAAAAACCCCCCTAGAGTTTCAGCTGCTAAAAATGAGCACTCATGAAACAGGGTGTGAACCGAGAAAATAAATCTCCTGATTTCAATTTTTCCCAAGTTCCACTCCACTCACCTAAATGTTTTATGTTTATCCCCAAAATGTCAGCTGAATCCAGTGCTCTCCCTGCGATGCTAAAAGGAGGAGAAAGGAGAAATTCCCCTTGCTTTTCTTGCAGTTTCCCCTTAAGACAACCATGTGTCTTGTCCTTAAATAAAAGGCAAGTTCTCTCTTCTGCCTTCAGAATTACACCAAGGAACTGATTGGAAACATAATTTCCAAATCGTAGAAGCAAAAATCATCTGAGGTGTGCTATGAAGTTAGTGGGTTGGCAAGTAGATGGATACTGTATTGTTTGTTTATCTACGAAATAACAGGATTTGGGGAAATTCAAGAGTATATGTACAATACAATTGTGCAGAATAACAATAAACCCACATGGGATGTAGTAGGGCTATTTTGAAAAGCTTAAAAAAAAAAAAAGTTTTGCCATAACAGTAGCATCAAAGCTGGTGCTCCATGGTTGCAAACAGTAGATCTGTTTGTGGTCATTATGGACTTAAATCAAAATGATTCTGAGGCATAAAATAATAAGCGAACTGAAGCAGCCACACCTGTTCCTGGGAGGGCAAGACAGCAAGAACCCAAAAGCAAACAAATAAACACCCCACCATGAGCGGCAATACCAATGGCACCAGAGGGCTGAAGGGTCTCAGAGTCAAGGGCGCAGAGCAGCCTCCGTGGGGTGGCCAAGGGCACACGGCTGTGCCCGGGGCTGGATACATCAAGCTTCTTCCTTCCTTCCTTTTTTTTTTTTTTTTTTTTTAAGAGCTGCCAATTCTTTCCTCGGTGATTTATTACACTCACTTCAAGGGGGAAAATTTAATATTTGGTTAAGGAAAGTGGCAGGAAATTAAAGCAGTAGTCTCAGCTGCTCTAGGGATGAAGGGAGATGTTTGGGAGGTGTCTGTGGGCTGCAGATTCCTTTACGGGATAGGGGCAGACTTTGGGAAAGCCTAGGGTTTGAGTTTCAGGTTTCCCTGTTCTATTTTAAAGAAGAGACAAAAATCACGGGCTTCCCCCGGAGAGCTGGGAGCCTTTGTGAAAGGGGGACGCCTTTGTCCGCTCACCCTGTGCTCAGGTGATGGTGGTTTAGTTGCTCAGTCGTGTCCGACTCTTGCGACCCCATGGGCTGTAGCCCACCAGGCTCCTCTGCCCACAGGATTCTCCAGGCAAGGATACTGGGGTGGGTTGCCATTTCCTTCTCCAGGCCTTGCGCTCAGAGGTGAAGGTTACTAGGAAGGTTATGCTGGTTCTCTGGGCCAGTGTCTCTGGAGGGCTTACTGGGGCCCTCTATTGGGCGGCCAAAAAGTTCGTTCGGAATTTCCCATCATGCGGTGTGGCTAATCCGAACGACCTGCTGGGCCAAGCCGCGTTTCCGTGAGACAAGCTGCCACCACGCTCAGCATCCTCCCAGATGTCTAAGGCGAGGGTGTGGAGGCCCAGAGAGGTGCCAGCAGGATGTCTGTGCAAACACAGCCTATCAGTGCCTGCCTTCTCTCCATCGTCAGCATCCTGCAGTGGTCCCAGGGAGACACATTTATACTTCAGCTGCGTGTCCTGGGAGCTGAGAGATCCGAGTTCAGGAAATGTTGATTTTTCTGTAGGCAAATCACAACCTCTCTGGGCCTCTGATTTCTTAGCTTTAAAACAACGGGTAAGGGAATTCCCTGGTGGTCCAGTAGGTAAGTGTCTGTACTTCCACTGCAGGAGACATGGGCTCAGTATCAGGTTGGGGAACTAAGATCCCAGAGGCAGCGTGGTGCAGCCAAATAAATTAAATTAAAAATAAAACAGCTGTTGCAGAGCTGATTTATATCTAGGATATAAATTGAAATAAAATAAGTGGTTGCACAGGAAACATGGTCTTCCCCAGTGGCTCAGCAGTAAAGAACCCCCTTGCAATGCATGTTCATTGCAGGTTCATTGAACAAAAGATGCATATTTGATCCCTGGGTTGGGAAGATCCCCTGGAGGAGGGCTTGGCAACCTACCCCGGTATTCTTGCCTGGAGAATCCCATGGACAGAGGAGCCTGGGGGGCTACAGTCCATTGGGAAGCAAACAGTCAGACACCATTGAAGCAACTGAGCGTGCACACACAGGAAACAGTTTAAAAAAATGAGTAAGAATGAATGAAAGTGAAATAATCTCTGCTGGGGTCTTCCCAGCCCTGACATTGTCAAATTAGTGATTTAGCATGTCTTTTTTACACATGTACATCCACACACTTTCACAGTTTGAGAAATTACGGTCCCGGATGTTAAGAGCTCCAGTTATTCATCCACAGGGACGCGGAGCTGAGTCAAGCAGAGAAGGGCTTCTAAACGTTCGTATTTGCTGCTTCTGTGTGGCCATGCAGCCTCGGGGCTGGCTTCTCCTGCACCTGGGCCAGGAACGAGGGCAGCAGGTCACCACGATCATTCTTAGTCACTAACTCTGGCTGCCTTTGCACATCGGATATATGTTTAGATGAGATGTTTGCCATCACTCTAGCCTTCCCGTCACCCTCGATTTCATCCAAAGTCAGTTCAGAGTTTGCCTCCTCCGGTTCTTTCTCATTCCCAGGCCTCTCCTTTCTTCCTAGGTGTCCACCAGACTTGAGTTTTTATAAGACAAAAAGTGGTAACCTAAATGAAGGAGCTCGAGGCCCCAGGAGAAAAGGAGGAGGACTTCAGAACATATCAGCGGAAGGAAATAACACAGCAGCGAAAGGCAGAGCAGAGCCGAGTTTTAGGGGCTGGGGTAGAGGATCATTTCATTCAGGGGCTTTTAAGAGAAGAGTGTCTCAGCAGCTGCCAAAGGTGATGGAAGACCTAGGAAGGAAGAAGGGAGGTTTATGAGGTTGTCTTGAACAGTGTGTCTGGATCCTCTTTAGATTTTTGAAGAAAAGCAAGCCAAAGATGTGAGCACTTTTCATATTTTATTGATGGTTTCATTGCTCTGAGACTAAGCCATATAGGACCAGGAGGCAAGAGGATTTCTGTTTTTTTTTTTAACGTGGTAATAAAAAAAGTATCCCAGAAGATCGGAACTTTGTTTAGCTCCCGGGTTGTGCCAACTTTGGTTTCTGATGAAAATGTAAACCCCCTCACCCCCAAAGGAAAACGCAAGCAACCTACATTCATTAAATCTTGGTTTCAGGTAATATCCTTGCTGTTTAAAGCTTGTACCGTCTTAACAGAGGTGGCCCTTCTGCTTCCTCCCCTGTCCTTTTGCCACTGGCGATGATATTATGGGGACTATAGGAAGCTGCTCTGATTGCTCCTGTTTGGGGTATAAATGCATCACGGTCATTATGCCATAAACACCCCCAAAGCAAATGAAAATGGGACCAATTCTTAACTCCACCCAATCTTACACCGTGTTTCCTGGGCCATGAAGTTCCAACATGCCATTTTTTGCTTCAGCATAACGATCAGGATGTTATCCCCAAATCCCCAGGGTGTCCAGCAGGACTGGGGATGTCTCTGCTGAAACAAGAGGAAGGCAGTGCACTGAAGGGAAGCTTAGGAGCCCAGGTCTCCACTTCACGTTAATGTCAAATCAGCCGTCCAGAGAGGCTGCAAGTCTGCTATTTCTGTGAATTCATTATCTGGGATTTATTTCTTAGGGGAAGGAAAAGCTGTTCTACATTAAAATATTCATTTAGAAGCTGATCACTTATAAAATTAGAACCCACTCAGCTCTCCCTGCCTAATGAAATCGTGCAGTTAAACTACCCATTTTTCAAAAAAGGCAGATTACATGTAGTTAATGAGAGTGGCTCTCAGAAACTGCTGGAATCACAAACACAGGAGTCTGAGAGAAATTCTCCCCCTGAAGACTGGAGAAAATGGAAGTGGATTTGGACCTGATGGATTACTCAAAAGGGGGTGGTTGGAACATCAAAGGGTGTTGGGGAAAATGAAGTACTTGCTCCATGTTTTGCAAACTGATTTTTTGATTGCTATGTTCCGGTTAAACCTGGGCATAAAGGCGTGACTGTCATGATGCCAGTAAAGAACCAGAGCAAATGACAGTGAGACCGATCTGGGTGATCTGCATTGTCTCTCGCTATCCTGTTATCTGTTTGAAAAATCAGACTTTGGAAAAAAAAATGGTTTATTTATTCTCAGGATTCATACAGAATGCAATTAGATCCCAAATCTTCCTAAATATAAAATAAACATTTATTTTCCTACTTGCAAGGTTTAATTTTTTCCCCAAGAACATCTGAAATAAATTTCTCTGTGTATGTACATATGTCATTTCTTTTTGCCTTTTCATGAAAAGCCATGAAATTAAAAGACACTAGCTCCTTGGAAGAAAAGCTATGACAAACCTAGGCAGCACATTAAAAAGCAAAGACGTTACTTTACCAACAAAGGTCCACATAGTCAAAGCTATGGTTTTTCCAGTAGTCACATATGGATATGAGAGTTGGTCCATAAAGAAGGCTGAGTGCTGAAGAATCGATGCTTCTGAACTGTGGTGCTGGAGAAGACTCTTAAGAGTCCCTTGGACAGCAAGGAGTCCATCCTAAAGGAAATCAGTCCTGAATATTCTTTGGAAGGACTGATGCTGAAGCTGAAGCTCCAAAACTTTGGCCACCTGATGCGAAGAGCCGACTCATTAGAAAAGCCCCTGATGCTGGGAAACCTTGAAGGCAGGAGGAAAAGGGGATGACAGAGGAGGAGATCGTTGGATGGCATCATCAACTCAATGGACATGAGTTTGAGCAAGCTTCGAGAGTTGGTGATGAACAGGAAAGTCTGGCGTGCTGTCGTCCATGGAGTTGAAAAGAGTCGGACATGACTGAGTTACTGAACAACGACAATGTAGATGTGTATGTATGTGTATGTCTGCCTGTTCACCCGGACTGACAAAGATTTAGTGCTACCCCAGAATATACATCACCTCCTTGCAGGTCTGATAAATGGCTTTCGCGGTCATGGTAACGGGGATGATGGTTCTGAAATGAATATCAGGGAGCTGGTACCACTTCTATTTCTCATCACTATTTAAATGGAACCTAAAGTGCTTCTCAGAGACTGAGTCCTTTTTAAAAATTGTTGTTTTGTTTTGGAACACAGTTGATTAATGGATTGCCAGGTGGCTTAGTGATAAAGAATCCATCTGCAGTTCAGGAGACACAGGAGATACAGGTTTGATCCCTGGGTCAAGAAGATCCCCTGGAGGAGGAAGTGGCAACCCGTGCCAGTACTCTTGCCTGGGAAATCCCAGGGACAGAGGGGCGTGTAGTCCATGAGGTTGCAAAGAGTCAGACGTGCCTGAGTGTCTGAGCATACAGCACGTAACACGCATAGTTGATTAACAATGTTGTGTTACTGTTAGGTCTACCGCAGAGTGATTCAGTTATACATATACATACACCCCTTCTTTCTCAAATTCTTTTCCCATTTAGGTTATTACAGAATACTGAACAGGGTTCCCTGTGCCATACAGTAGGTTCTTGTTGGTTATCTATTTCTAAGGCTGAGTCTTCTAGCATCTTAGCTGCAGCTTCCTATCAGGAAGCTAGAATCCTCCACCAGAAGGCACTGCACCAAGTCGGCCGTTAGAGGGCAGCTGTGTTGCAGAACGTGTTCTGTCTGTCCTTGCCAGGCAGCTGGAATCCTTGTGATGCAGCTGTCTATGTCTGCAGCAGTTTCTCAGGGAGCAAACAGGCTGCTAGTGATGCTGGCTGGGGATCAGGAGAAAATGACTGCGTTGTATTATGTAGAACTTAGCCTATTACTTTAAGGTAAATAAATCATCTGTTTGGGTTCATTTCTTTAAAGTGCACCCCCCCCCCCTTGCTTATCAGTTATGTTAACCCAAGACCACCCCTCAGCTTTTATTTATAAGGACTACTCTCAAAGGCCGTTCCCTGGTGGCTCAGACGGTAAAGCGTCTGCCTGCAATGCCAGAGACCTGGGTTTGATCCCTGGGTCAGGAAGATCCCCTGGAGAAGGAAATGGCAACCCACTCCAGTAGTTTTGCCTGGAAAATTCCATGGACGGAGGAGCCTGGTGGGCTACAGCCCATGGGGTTGCAAAGAGTCAGACATGACTGAGCGACTTCTCTCTTCTCTCAAAGGCCCCCTGCTGTTAGGAGGCTAAGGTATGGAGGAGTCATCTAATGGGAGGTGGGGAATAGAAGGATTTGTCAAATGTGAAAAGAACACATTATATATTGATTATCTGAAATACAGTCAGACTGTATTGATTGACTGAAATACAGTCATAGCAGAATGAGGAAGTAAACATGTTGAAGAGTTTGTCCAGGGACACCATCTCAAGGATGCAGTGAGCTCAGATGGAGACTAGCGTTCCATCCCGGTGGAATTCAGGCAGATCTGAGCCAGAGGTGAGGAGGTGACATTTCTTGTCCTGGCACTCACATAGAAATGTTCCATTTTGTTAATGCAAAATAATGTCATTAGATAAAAGTGACGGTAGGTAAATGATACCCATTAGTGATAGTGGATCAATTCCACCGCAGATTGTTCATGAAAATCTTTAGTACAGACAGTCCAAGGTGTCCACAACGAAGGGCATAGCAGTTTTCATATGGGTCTGAAATAAATGAGTCAGGGAAAATGAATTCTCTTCTTCAAATCCCCATCATAGCACGCATTCCAAATACTAAGAGGAGGGACTATTGGATGACCTGTTCCATAGTTTTATTTCCTTAGTGCAGATAACTGATATTTGAGTGTAGTTGAGTGTAGTTTGAAAAAAAAAAAAACAGTAGCACGCAAGCAGAGCTAGGGGCAGATAGATCCGTAGATGAGCCGTCAGCCCCTCTGTTCAAACGTCACTATGTGGCATCCCAGTCCATGCATCTGTGAATCACCTGCCTGTCACATTGCTTCATTCTTCTGGCTCCGTCAGTGCCAAAGACTAGAACACAATGCTGCAAATAAAACCAAGGTCATGCGTTTGGCTCCTGGCCACCCTGGATGCTACATGGGTGAGGCCTTCCGTTGCATTGTTACATTCTTCTTGCAAAGACTCTAGGCCACCTTCTGGCCCAGCAGGGGCTTCTCTGTACATGTGCTTATTCCAAGTCCAGAATCAATTCCATTTTCAGCTCCTCCTTTTGTTTTTTGTTTTTTTTTGACTCATGCAACGTGAAATGCAGGATTTTAGTTCCCTGATCAGGGATAGAACATGTTCCCCTTCCCAGCTTTGGGAACACAGAATCTTAACCACTGGAGGAAGTTCCCCACATAACTTCTGGAAGTCTACTGACAAGCCACGTTCTGGATAAACACTTCCCTGCTCTCCAGAGCTAAGCGGGAATTTTCCTCCTCTAAGCTCTTCCAGCTTCTGAGGGTCACTTTACGAAAATTGTCCTCTCTCACCTGGAATCAGATCTTTTTATCTTCCATTGCATGGTAAGTTTCTTGAGGACACCTGCTGTTGTTGTTTAGGTGTGATGTCATGTCTGACTCTGCCACGCCATGGCCTGCAGCACCAAATTTCCCTGTCCTTCACCCTCTCCCGGAGTTTGCTCAAACTCATGTCCATTGAGCCAGTGATGCTATCGAACCATCTCATTCTCTGCTGCCCCCTCCTCCTCCCGCCCTCAGCCTTTCCCAGCATCAGGGTCTTTTCCAATGAATCGGCTGTGTGCATCAGGTGGCCTAAGTTTTGGAGTTTCAGCTTCAGCATCAGTCCTTCCAATGAACATTCAGGACTGATTTCCTTTAGGATGGACTGGTTTGATCTGCTTGCAGTCTACAGCACCACAATTTGAAAGCATCAGTTCTTCAGCACTCATCCTCCTTCATGGTCCAACTCTCACTTCCGGACTTGACTACTGGAAAAACCATAGCTTTGACTACATGGACCTTTGTCGAGGACAGGTGTAAGTGTCTTCTTTTTTATATTCCACACACTGCTACTGTTTCTTTATGAAAATTAGAGGCTTCAAAAGGATTTATTGGCTGGATTAATGCATTAACTCAATTAACAAATTGATAGCTAATGATCCCCAAAGGAATAAAGCAGCTTGGGCTGATACCACTCCTGAAAAGCCAATTAAAAGACACATTCAAGTAGCAATTCATTTGTGCATAAAAGAAACTGCTTTTCTGTTTTCTCTTCTCGTCTTAAATGACAGCGGTACTGTGTACTCACGACGGAGAGAGAAAGAATTGCCACGGGTGAATACACCCAAGGAAGTCAGGGATAAATATGAAGACTCGCTATTCATATGTATGGTTTCATTTATCCCTGGTACATGTAGCACGCCGATATGAGTGACAGGAGGGGTATTTTATGTTTCAAACTGCAGTGTCCTCGCTGGGGAGGAGCAGAGGGCCTTCTTAGAGGAGGTGGGAGCAGTTTGTGAGGCAGAAGAATCTGTGACACGGAAGGAACACAAGAGGGCACCCTTTCCAATCTGTTATGGGAGAGGAATACCTCCTTGGTTCTTGAGACGCTGAGTGCACTCCTGAAGCATTGCTAACACTTCTATTCACGTTTTGCCTTCTCAAAATTAAAAAAAAAAAAAAAGCAATATATAGAGAAATCTATTTCACTATATATTAGTGTGTGTGCGTGTGTGTGGGGGGGTGCTGTGTTCAGTCACTCAGTCCTGTCCAACTCGTGACATCATGGACTGCAGGCCACCAGGCTCCTTTGTCCATGGGGATTTCCCAGGCAAGAACACTGGAGTGGGTTGCCATTTCCTTCTTCAGGGGCTCTTTTGGACCCAGAGATCAAACCTGCATCTCCTGAATTGGCAGATGGATTCTTTACCACTGTGCCATTTGGGAAGCCCTCTATTATTCATATGTGTATATATATATGTGTATACATATATACATATATATAATGAAATATATTGAGCTATCAAGAAGTATATTGATATTGTATCTAATAAAAATATTCTACTAAAGTTACAGTCTTTTATTTTTATGCTAGAAGCAACAGTTGAATTTACTATTTAACAGTAAATACTTGTCTTTCCATCTATATATGTGTAAACTCTACATGTTCTTCAGCATTTCATGTGTTTTGTTCTGTGCCCTGTAACGTAAGAGAAATTATCCTGACCTTGGCTTCAGGAAACCTGAATTTCACCCCATTTCTCCCATCACATGACTTTAAATAGACAATGAGCCACTCTTTCCTTCCATCTTTCAGTCTGTAGAATCAGAGGGTTGGATCAGATGGTTTCCAAGGTCCTTTCCAGGTTAAATAGTTTACTGGATCTATGAACTATGATGTTTCTATTAAGTATTTGATACATATTTAGCATACAGATGTGAAACGCATATAAACCATAAATATCTAACTTGTAGGTTTCTTATTAAAAGAGTGAAATCAGTAGAAATGGAATCAGTATAAGTTGAATACGTATAAACTATGTTGAAGATGCAGTGTTTTTGAAACCAGAAGTGGTACTTACACTTTGAGGTCAAAATGTTTTTGTGGATTTTCTACACAAGTGTGTTACTCATATGATTGAAGTGACTCAGTTTTGGTGACTAGGTTAGTTCTATAAATACTTGATTTTTGTGATTAGTGTGTTGGTTTAACTGACCCAAGGAAAAGGTTTTATTTGTGGGCCCAGGAGGTTATGATGGCTAGTTTTGTTTTGGGACTTTTTTTTCGGTTTCTTAGGCAGTATTTATAAACATCTCTGTTTGGAGAAGTAAATACAGCTTCACTAGATGGAAGATGCTCTTTAAAAGACTTGCATAATAACTACTGCAATTAGGGGGTAGACGTAAACTACCTACCTCTGTCCCATTCTCAGCCCGTGGATGTAGTCCTCATGCCAGCTCTTGTTACTCATTCTTCACCCCTTTTTGTGTGGGGTGTTCTTTTCTTCCCTCCTACCTCTTTCCCCATCCTGTCCTCTTTCTTTCTTGGGTTCCGGGAATCCTGCATTTCTTCAACAAATCCTAGGAATCTTTGATACGTAAAACGGCCTGGCTCATCCTGGGGAGGAAATCGAAGACTGTACAAGAAAGCTGAAGACTCTAAAGGTTATTTTCTGGGGGGAAGTAACAAAAATGCAGTGACTTGGTGCTTTGGGGGGGAAAGGGATGAAGATGCGTATGGAAAACAATGCAGAATCTGTAACCACAGCCTAAAAGGCACTTGGACCAGAGAGTCTAAAGCTGCGGTCCCCAAATTATCTTGCACCAAGGAAGATAATTTTTAGATGGATGGCAGGGGTAGGGGGGAGGTTTTAGGGTGATTCCAGCACATTGGATTTATTGTGCCCTTTATTTCTATTACTATCACATCAGGTCCACCTTAGATCATCAGGCATGAGGTCCCAGAAGTTGGGGACCACCGGCCTAAAACTTGGCCATGAACTTCCTTCCTCCCTCTTTTCATTCATTCTCTCCACAAGCACTGAGCATCATCTGCATGTCAGGCAGCAGGCAGGCAAGTGGCGTCAAGGTTGAAGTAGAAGGTTCTACGGTTTCAAGAGTATTGGAGTCTAGACAGGAAAGTAAACAGGTAAACAGATCAGAACAAAAAAAAATAAAATAAAATAACCTTATACTAAAGAGAGTGGTGGCACAAGGGAGCAGTAAGGGAACACGACTCAGCTTGTCTAAACCGTGGAAGCTTTGAAGAGGAGGAGCCGGTGATGTTAAGCGCCCGACGGTTGCTAGTTGTCCAGGCGGGTTGAGGGACGAAGGGT
Organism: Cervus canadensis; assembly: GCF_019320065.1. Taxonomy (NCBI): domain Eukaryota; kingdom Metazoa; phylum Chordata; class Mammalia; order Artiodactyla; family Cervidae; genus Cervus; species Cervus canadensis. Next base: position 33,138,693 of record NC_057416.1, on the reverse strand, counting down.
GTGGCAAGAAAAGGCAACCTTTCACAGCAGCTCATGGGTGACAACAGCCCAGTGCGTCCAGGGAATGAAGAGCTGCTGGGATTGCTGGGGACCGAAGTTCAAGGGAGCAGGTGGAGGGGGTAAAATCACAGAGTCGGGGACTAAACGGTCAAAGCTCTGTGGGTCATGTCAAAGACGCTCGCCAGCGTGTGCTGAGGATGAAGTGGCTTCTGTGGGGAAAGCAAGACAAGCATTTTATTTTTATTTTTTTTATTTTTATTTGTTTATTTTTTATTAGTTGGAGGCTAATTACTTCACAACATTTCAGTGGGTTTTGTCACACATTGATATGAATCAGCCGTAGAGTTACATGCATTCCCCATCCCGATCCCCCCTCCCACCTCCCTCTCCACCTGATTCCTCTGGGTCTTCCCAGTATACCAGGCCCGAGCACTTGAAGACAAGCATTTTAAAGAGAGCGTTTCTCAAGTCTTAGAAGAAGCATTAGGGGTTACAGGCACATGAAGGCTCCAGGCAAGCACTGATGAGGGTTCTCCAATGGCTCAGCAGGTAAGAATCCGCCTACCAATGCAGGAGACACAGGAATCACAGGTTCAAGCCCTGGGTCTGGAAGATTCCCCTGGAGAAGGAAATGCTAGAGTATTCTTGCCTGGAGAATCTCATGGACAGAGGAGCCTGGAGGGCTGCAGTCCATCGGGTCGCAAAAGAGTCAGACATGACTGAATATTCATGCATTCCCCAGTGTCCATGTGCAAGCTTCATCCCATCCGCCTTTTCTCACTTTGGTTGTATACGTGTTCACCACTCTTCACAGAGGTGTATACTTCTGCTTTGAGCTTGCAAGTGTTTTGTAGTTTTAAAAGTCCCCCTTCATCTTATCCTCTTCTCTGACATGGCAAAAGAGACTTCGTTTTACATATGGGGAAACCAGGTAAACAGTCTGCAGTGAAACTGAGATTAGAACTTGCACTCCTAGGCATTCATTTTCCCCTCTTTCTTTCTTTTTTTTCCTCTTTCTTTGTCTCCTTCCTTGCTTCCTTCCTTCTTTCTTCTTTGATCCCAGGAAGACTCTCTCCTAAGTTGCTAAAGAAAGACATCATATAGAGATGGGAGCAGTGCCCCAAATGTGGTCAATATGGTTGTTAAAAACACAGACAATAATGGAGTGCATTTTACTGGGTGAAAAATTCAGTTGCCAAGCACACATTGTACACATTTATGCCTCTGTGTATGCATGTATACCAGTGCATTAATACATATATACCAAGTTGCATAGAAGTTGTGTATTTTCTGATAGAGAAGAATTTGGTTGCATGTGGTCAAACTTTCTTCTTGGTTTGCTATATACATGAGTTGGGAACAAACTACACTAAGTTCAGAGGCATGTGGTCCCTGGGAAATAGAGTTTTTGTCTAGGTACCTTTCAAATGAGAACCACGGAATAAGAGCTATAACGCCATCCACATGTTTCTCTACTGCTGGTTTATAAGAATCCAACCAGCAATCCTATTACCCAGAAAAAGTAAATTTCTTTAAAGGCCACATTTCTCCATGAGGTGCCTTTCTAGCATTTTTTTTTTTTTTTTTTGTACAAAATCTGCTTTTGCTCCTGTTAGCACCTGGCTCCAATTATGAATTTTTCATATTAATGGCTATAAAGAGGCAAGTTGTGTAAGCAGGCATAACTTTTACAGCTAAAAATAACCTGATCTCCCGTTACCAGGACTTGAGGCACAAAACAAGGACATTTTCTTCTTGCATTGCTCATTTAATGCGTTCACCTTTTACTTATCTGAAACCATGCCCCTGGAAGAATGATTAGTCATAAAGGTTCTGGCTTTGAGTGTCAGCAAAAGCTGTAACCACACAAACCAAAGAATAAAATTCTCTGGGAAAGCAAAATAAGCGCCTTCAGGGTTTCCCAGATGTCTCGAGAGTACCACATAAGAGCTGGTGCAGTCATTTTTGCCCTCCTGCTTGACTAAGCTGTGGAGCCGTGGGTAAGATATGTTGGAATTATCCCAGGAACCTGGGAGAGGGAAGCAAGGAACCTTCTGAAGGCATGCTGAGTAGATTGATCCTCTCTTCTTTATGACTGCAGTCAGCTCAAAAGAGTGTATCTATCAGACTGAGATGGCCCCGACTTGGAAACAAATGCTGTGCTGCCTTGAAAATTCTAGAAGGCACAATTTCTCTAGTGATAGAAACTGGTAAGAGAAACCCAGCAGGGAGGCAGCAGGGCTAAAGACTTAAGAGGGATTATTCTTTTATTTTTATTTTTAACACCAAAACCATTTTGTATTGGGGTATAGCTGATTAACAATATTCTGATAGTTTCTGGTGAACAGTGAAGGGACTAGGCCATACATATCCATGGATCCATTCTCCCCCAAACCCCACCCCTATCCAGGCTGGCACGTAGCATTGAGCAGAGTTCCATGTGCGATACAATAGGCTTTTGTTGGTTATCCATTTTAAATATAGCACCGTGCATATGACCTTCCCAAAGTCCTTAACGATCCCATCCCCCTGGCAAACATGAGTTCGTTTCTAAGACTGTGAGTCAAGAGGGATTGTTTTCTTTGGCTCCTGTTCTCCTGTGTCACCCAGAGCACCCCGTGTTTTTCGGACTCATTTGACACTGGGATCAGGATTAATGGATCTGTTCATTTGAGCTCAATTATGGACCATTCACTTAAAAAACTCAGGAGTGAAATGAAAATTGCTCAGTCAGGTCGGACTCTTTGTGATCCCATAGACTGTATAGTCCCTGGAATTGTCCAGGCCAGAATACTGGCGTGGGTAGCCTTTCCCATCTCCAGGGGATCTTCCCAACCGAGGGATCGAACCCAGGTCTCCCACATTGCAGGCAGATTGGATTCTTTACCAGCTGAGCCACAATAAAAACAAAAAAACAAAAACTCAGGAGCAGAATTGCAGATCTTATAAATCAAATATTGAATTATCTCTAATTTATTTACTTAGGGAATTCAGAGCCCTGAGTTTTGCAATCTAATGTGGAAAGATTTATGATGGGAGGACTTCTTCAAGAGCAGGAGGAACAAAGTGTTTCATTTTTCTGTGGGTTCTGAACAGTAGGGTTGTTAAAGCTAAATCTGATTTAGAAAGTGGGGTCCAAGTGGCTGGGTGGTGCCAGGCACCTCACACCTTCAACCCCTCCTGCCATGGATCCCCAACTGCCTTTCAAAGATGAAAAGGCAAGCATGAGTACCTTTCCCCAAAGAAGCAGAAGCCCAGTGAACCTGGGCAGAGACCACTCCAGCACTCCTTTGCCTCTCTGCTCTTCCTATGCAAAAATTTTTGTCATGTAAATTTTGTCATGTAGTATTTTGTCATGTAAATAAGCATTTTAATTTTTAACATTTCAGATAAATTTAGATAATAATTAGGTAAGAACAAAAATAATAACATTCAGTGAAGTTCCGTATGCAGGAGTAGATCTGGGTTCTGCGGGGCCTGAATTCAATTTTACAGATAACGTCTTTAAGAAAATTGGTATAAAGTCACATATTTATTTATAGCATGAAAATAAATCTCACTAAACACATTATTGGAGCCTTGCAAATTCAAGTCCCTTTCTACTAATGCCTATGTAGTCAGGTTTCCAGAAATAATTGCATAAAGCATTCTGTATGCTCTCCCATGAGACCCTAAAGCTCAGCAATTCCCAACACCCACAGGGGCTGTGCAACCCAACTGCTTCGAACACATCATTAGCTTCTCTGTATCTTCAGCTCTGCACAAACATGTCCATTGCAGCGTTTTTGTTCTTTGATCAATGAGCATCTGAAGAGCTGGCTTGAATTCTGGCTTTGCCACTCACTACTTGGGTGATCGTGGGCAAGTGAGTTCTTCTCACTGTGTCCCATTTCCTTAAATAGTTAGAATGTAGCCTGTCCCTTTAAGCACTTCATCTCTATAAGTTATTGCTCAATTCTCTCTGATCTTAAAAAAATGTAGATGCTTTTGGATTTTTCTTAGAAAGCTTTTATTATCTGCTATATTGCCCCTTTTCCCCTAGTTAAAAGAAAATTGGTGTCTTATGACCAATATTCATATTCACTTTCAGCTCTATTCTAGACGTAGACATTTAAATCACTCTGAATTGCCTGTCCATGAATCATTACAACTCCTTCAGAGTCCTCTCTTATGATTTGTTCAACAAGCCTACACCATCAAAACGTGTGTTTTCTACTTTGCTGCTTATTTTTTTTCACGCTAAGAAATAGGCTTGAAGTGCTGTATATAAGAGGCAGAAATAAGTCAACTGTAAGAATCTAAGAGACATTTTCTTATTTTTGTGACCATTTTTTCAAACATTCAAGTGGCTATCAATCTCACCTACTTTTCCCCAAGTGATCAGAAGATGATTCATTCTATTGTTCATGTTTCAAACGTGAATAATTCTCTCAACTGGATTTCTTCACCCAAAAGAGTTGTCAAGGGCATAACTTTAAATCAGAGTCTAATTTGAGTTTGCATGTTCAGGTCAAGACTAAAGAACTGCAGGATTCATTAGCCCAAGGTGCTGCTTCTGACATGGCATCAAGGAACTGAGGGTGGCGGGAGATATGGCATCGAGCGGGGATGGGAAGGTGGAGGGCTTGATGACTGCCATCATTAACATCCACTGTCAAGTTTGTGATGCTTCCTGACTGTACACAGGATGTGCACAGGTGATGTTTCCACATTATGCATCACTATGACCAACCTAGACAGCATATTAAAAAGCAGAGACATTACTTTGCCAACAAAGGTCCGTCTAGTCAAGGCTATGGTTTTTCTAGTGGTCATGTATGGATATGAGAGTTGGACTATGAAGAAAGCTGAGTGCCGAAAAATTGATGCTTTTGAACTGTGGTGTTGGAGAAGACTCTTGAGAGTCCCTTGGACTGCAAGGAGATCCAACCAGTCCATCCTAAAGGAGATAAGTCCTGGGTGTTCATTGGAAGGACTGATGCTGAAGCTGAAACTCCAATACCCTGGCCACCTCATGTGAAGAGTTGACTCATTGGAAAAGACCCTGATGATGGGAGGGATTGGGGGCAGGAGGAGAAGGGGACGACAGAGGATGATATGGCTGGATGGCATCACAGACTCGATGGGCATGAGTTTGAGTAAACTCTGGGAGTTTGTGATGGACAGGGAGTTTGTGAAGGACATGGGGTCGCAAAGAGTCGACATGACTGAGCGACTGAACTGAACTGAACTGAACTGATGCAGGAGGAATTTACCCCTATTTCACTGACCATCATGTGTTCCCACCCACCTCTCATCCTATCATACATTTTTAGCATAATCACAGATAAGCATGGGTTCCCCAGGTTGTTCAGTGGTAAAGAATCCTCCTGCCAATGCAGGACTCACAGCTTCTATCCCTGGGTCAGAAAGACCCTCTGGAGAAGGAAATGGCAACACGCTCCAGTATTCTTGCCTGGGAAATTCCACGGACAGAGGAGCCTGGCTGGCTAGAGTTCATGGGGTCACAAAAAAGTCAGACACAACTTGGCAACTAAACAACAGCAATAAATAAGCATGACTGGAAAGCACTTTGGAGAGTTTGTTATGTGGGTAAACTAAAATGCAGATAATTTTAGTAAAAGCTGATTATAAGTGAATTACATCAGGGAAAGAAGATCTGAAATCCTAGTTGAAAACTTTTCTTTAATTCATTTTCACTTTAATCAAAGTCATAAAATCTTCTAAGTGTGAAAAGGCTTTCAATGCAGGATAGCTTTCCCTGACCAAACCCTCTCAAACCTTCCAGCCCTGATCCTCAGAGGCAGACTCTTTAGCAGATCTATTTCTTGGTATTTGCCTTGATAATTCTAAATGAGACGCTCATGTGATAATGTCCTGATTTCCAGTTGTGGGAACAACTTAAGGCTTGCTGGTTGTCTTAACTAGCTTGAGAACCAATACAGGGTAGAATTTAAGGGCTTCTGAGGTGGCGCTAGTGGTAAAGAAACCACCTGCCAATGCAGGATACATAAGAGACATGGGTTGGATCCCTGGGTCAGGAAGATGCCCTGAAGGAGGGCATGGCAACCCACTCTAGTATTCTTGCCTGGGAGAATCCTATAGACAGAGGAGCCTGGTGAGCTACAATACATCCAGTCTCAAAGAGTCAGACATGACTGTAGCGACTTAACACCCACACTCACACAGGCTAGAATTTAGAAGCAAGAACAGTGGAGCCGGGTGTCCTGGGCTTAGATCTTGTGGCAAGAACTTCCTCTGTTTTTCTCCATACCTCATGCTCCTTGTGTGTGAAATGGACATAAGACCTGTGCCTTTCTCAATAGGTAGTTGTGAGTTAAATGGATGAGACTCTGTAAAGCATCCAGAACCTTCTCCAGCACAGTCTATATTCCATAAGCAGGCCATTGTCCTTCCTCCCCATTCACCTTAAGACACAGTTACAGATAAATTGCCAAAGAGTGAACACATAATTATGATTCGAAACTACTTAGGAACTGACCCCTCCAGTTTCACTTCCTTTCTTTCTTGACCAGGCTTTTATGCCTTTCCAGAAACCAAATTTTTCCAGAAATTAATAATACCTTCATTTATTTTCCATCTGCTCTCAAGATACTGATCACTTGAAAGATGCCTCTATAGTAAAACTGTTTTTCCAAGGGACTTCCTCCTAACCAACGACTCTATACATCAAAATAAAATAAAAAATACAATAAACCTTGGCAAAGTGGTCCATCTTCATTGATTACATTCCAGTCTTTCAGGTGACCATACAGGGTTCCTTGTTTGGGAAATCCTGTATCTTCCTTTTTTTTTTTTTCTTTTCTCATTGCAAGAACATATTTCTGGTACCTTCCACAGAAGGTGTTCACAGAGTATACTTTTTTGACACCTTGTCTGTATGCAGCTGTCTTTTTTCTATCATCCTGCTTGAATGAGAGCTTGGGCTCTATGCAGAATTCTAGGTTGAATATTGTTCCTTCAAAATGGTTAGGGTGGTATTTTCTAGCTTTTGAGGAGCTCACTTCTTTTCTGGTAATGATATGTGTTTTCATTAATGATATCATATCTGGTTAACGATAATTGTTTTCAAACAATTATTATTCTGAAATCTTGTAAGATCTCTATCTTTAGTGACTTTTCACCATAATGTGACTTTTTCTTTAATTTGTTTTTTTATTCCTTGCTTGGTACCTAGTGAGATTACATTTAGAAACTCATATGCTTCAGTCCTAGATAATGTTCTTGAATGATTCCTTTCATAGACTTTTCTCCTGTCCATTTTGTCTGTTCTATGGAACCCCTACTGCCTAGATAGTGGACATCCTGGGTTGATTTTTCAATTTTTCCCTACTTTTTACTGCATTTTTCAATATATTTCCTGAGGAATTTCCTCAACTTTATGTTCCAGTTCTTCCATAAGTTTCTCTTATTTTTGCCATCAGTTATTTTGTCTTTGAGAACACTTGCCTACTCTCTGATAGCCATTTTTATTTAGCATCTTCTTCTATTTCTTGGCTTTAGGTGTGAAAAAAGGAGGGGCTCACTGACATTGTCATCAAGCCTTTATACCCACTATGCTTTACACCCTGGTGATCACAGTCTAAAGGCCAGTTCTCAGCTGTCTAAATTGAAGATGATAAGGTTTTAAAAGATAAAAGTTCCAGAAAAAATACATTTAAAAAAATCAATTTTATATAGACTAGTCAGTCAGAATGACAAGAGAATTGAGATACGTTAGGGCAATCTTGCCCTGTATCAAGATTCTTAGAAATGTTATCTCTAAGTTTGATAGGCGTGGGATTTTTGAACAAATGAACTGTATGGCATAAAATAATAATAATTCTATTCTACTCATGAAAATGTTAAACTATGTCCTTATCTTCTATTTCTGTTCTTGTTCTAGCCATATTGACCTACTTTTTGGCTCTACCCTCAGGCTTGAAAACAGCCCTGTTGGTGGAAGAGAACCTAACTGGGCTTTAGAATGACCTGGGAAACTAGCTCTTTAAAATGTACATATACATATTTGTGATGGGGGTGAATGTGTTTATGTATATATTTCAGGGACAAACCCCAGACTTACTGGATGAGATTCTTCAGGCATTGGTCCCAGCATCTCTTTCAGGCACATGACTGTGATTCTCTCCACAGATACTTGAAAATCCCTGAAATAAATTCTCAGATTGGTCATCATCTGATGCTCGTGTCAGATATCAGAGTTTAGCTCAAAGTCAGGTTCTCCTGGGGGTTGGTGTCTTTTCCTTGGAGTCCTGAATCTCCTTGGCTCTGAGCTGACTGTACTGTCAAACAGAGATGAATATTCACCCCATTTTGCCATGACACATGACCTTGGCTAAATTACTTAGCCTCTGTGAACTCGAGGACTGTATGGGGGATGATAAGCTGCAATATGGCAGAAAATATGCTTCATATGTGAAAGTTTCTCTCTTTTTTTTCCCTTTCATTTCCTCCCTCTTTTGATGACTTCTGGGACGTGTGCTTCCGGAGAATCAGGTGGGCACCCCTAAACTCACTGATAATGTATCTCTGACGGCTCAACCCGATGACTTGCTTTCGGTAGGTCTCTTGCACACGACAAATCCCGTTCAGGGGTGTGGGTCTTCCTTAGATTCAGCCCCAGACAGTGGTGCTTCCTGGTCTGAATGCCTTATCCTTTTCCTGACTTTGTGATTTCCTGACCTTGTGCATCTTGAGAGGCAGCCGTGGTCAAGCGGAAATAGCCCTGGGATTTGGATTGTGCCTTGACTTTATCACCTACTAACTGCATAACCCAGGAGGTTTCAGAGGGGCATTTCTGAGCCATATGATATAAAACAGGTTTCTTCTGGTTTCTTTTCTCTTAACACATTTTCCTCAAGCCACTTGTCATCTATATAATGTGAGCGTTATGTATGTTTATTTCAGAAATATATGTTTATGGGGTAATTGGTTTAATCTACCTGTCCTTCTGAACCTGTCCTGAGCTCCTGAGCTTATTATTATTATTAAATTTATTGCTCATTTTAAAGCAAATCAGTTACACAGTAGCATGGCAATTCCAACTTGTTCACAAAAAGTGTTTTGCTGAACCTCATGCTTCCAGCTCCTCTTGTGTGCAGCTGATCATTTAGCAGCATCCCAAAACATATGTGTTGAATGAATGACTGACTAAATAAATGAGTAATACAGAGACAAAATCTCTTGCCCTTTCTTCCTCATATGGTGACTATGCAGATCAAATGAGACAACCTATATGCAAATGATATATAAGCAGTATTAATACAAGCATAAAATACTTTAATTTTGTTAACTTATACCTCTCTGCAATTTGTTGACAAAAAGCATTTGACCTGAAGCTACACAAAGCGTGGTCCAAAAGCCAGCAGCTACAGAAGCGTCTGGGAATCTGTAAACAACGCAGACGAACAGACCTACTCAAGACCTGTGAAATCAGAATCTTTGAAGGTGAAGCCCAGGGATCTGTTTCAACAAGCCTTGTAAGAGGTGATCAGACATGTGTTAACATTTAAGACTTACTACCATACAGGACACTCTAGAGAGAGTTTTTAGAATTGCATAAAGTAAATCACGAGTTTAAAAGTTATCCTTTTCCTTACCTGAGCAGATCCTCTGAATCTCAGCTGATCATTTAGGTCTCAGAAAGTCCAGATCATCAGGAAGACCTTCCCCCTACCATCACTTGTAAGCATAGCCTCTCATTTATTAACTTCAGAGATGATGATTTATATTCGTTTTATTGTTTGTGGTCTGTTTACTTGTTTCCTGTCTCTTTTCCCAAGAAAGAGAAATATTCCACAAGAAGGGATGGAGTTTGTCTTAACCACAACTGTATCCATCCCAGTTTCAAATACAAGATTGGTGCACAGCAGAGTTCAGTATCTACGTGTTAATTGGATCAGTGTCCTTAAGAAAATATGTGTTGGAAAAAAAAATGTGTTTGCGGATGGAAGAAGTGTAGGTTTCATATTGAGGATGATTGTTTGGCTCATGTTGAAATTCATGCCTATTTCCACTTCCCCGAGAATCAATGAAGATTCGATGGATTTGATTCTAAAATTCTCCAAGGGTTAGTTTGCTGTTTTCTTTATTTTTTAAAAAAGGTTGAGGTTTCATCTATTGGTTATGATTAAATGACACCCATGCCCCGTTGCCAATATCATTTGATCATTTTTGCAATAATATGGAGGTTTCCCAATATAGTGTTTCCAATACAGTTAACTCTTGGTTATCTGTGGGTGGACTTCCCTGGTGTCTCAGATGGTAAATAATCTGCCTGCAATGTAGGAGGTCTAGGTTTGATCCCTGGGTCAGGAAGCTCCTTTGAAGAAGAGAATGGCTACCACTCCAGTATTCTTGCCTGGAGAATTCCATGGACAGAGGAGCCTGACAGGCAATAGTCCGTGGAGTCACAAAGAGTTGGACATGACTGAGCAGCTAACACTTTTCACTTCTCACTTTCATTATCTGCGGGTAATACTTTTCGCAAAATTTGCTTTAAGTCCTTGATAAAATTAATGGATTTGCTTTTTTCTTCCTTGGTCAGTTCAAGAAGAATTCATCCTAGCAGAATGTCTTTTTAAACAAATGGTCACTTCACCTAGGAAAGAAACATGTGCATAATACATAGAGCAAGTTTCTTCAGACTGGAATGAGAAGAGAGAGTGCCTTTCAATACTGTTACTTCCTTAGCTTGTAATTAGGGAGGATTCTCAGCATTTGAGGCAAACAGGAAAGACATTTTCTTTCTTTTTCTGTTGATTTACTTCTTACTCCAGCGCGAGTTGATTATATTAAAAGGACTATGCTCTAAATAGTCAGTAAATATACCATCAAGTTGGACTAGTTTAAAAAAAAAATTGCCACTGAATTGTAGATGCCACTACTCTGTTCTATTATTCTGGCAAACCATGGGAAGACATTTTATATAAAGACAAATTTAAAATATTACCAAAAATAAGGAGCTTTATTTTACATTTAAGAATGAATAGCCCAATTAGAAAGATAAAAAGCACTTTCTAAGAAACCTGATAGTGTTGTCTTTTAAGGGGAGAAAATTGACTTTACCGAGATCCCATTAAGAATTGGACATTTTCACATGCCTGTGACTTCCCTCTCTTAGAACCTAGAGGGCTACCAAGGAACCTCTTTCTTTTTAGGTGCAGACCATTTGCTCATACTTAGCCTGCTTCTCTTTTCCTCTTTCTAGGCTGTCATCACGTAATCTCTGGGTCTGTTCTCCTAGGATGTTCTCAGCATCCCCTAGGGAGGTCCTGAGGCACTTCAGAGTGAAGATTGAACTGTTACTCTCTGAAAGAAAAAGCAACAGAAAATATCAAAAGTTACAAAAGTGGAGAAATCAAGGCATGGCTGAGAACTCCTTGTGCCTGATCTGTAGTTCATACTTCCAGGTGGGTAGCTGGAGATCTTCTTAGAATATCACTTTCTGTCTTTATTCCTGATAATGCAATTCTTTCACCAAGCTTAGCTTTTTCTTTTTTTAAGCAGAAGTGTTGAGTCTCTTTTTCCAAGAAGTTTCCAATTCCAGCTTAAGGGAAAAGACTTAGAGGATTTACCCTGATAGATAAATCACATTTCTGGCAATGCTTAGATTGGGCATCACTTATCTTAATAGATCTCTGCTCCACATAGAAATGATCTCTTTGGGGGGATTTTTTTCATATTCTCTATGGAGTATATGTCATCTCAATTTTATAGGAAGTGAAATAGCAAGGGTTTAAAAAGCTTAACTGTATTGACCAAAGTCATAGAGCTAGCTCACTAAAAGTGGATGGATTTGAACAAGAGCTGCCAGGTTGCAAAATTCCAGAGGAGATAAATCACATCACAGCCTATGAGAAATGTGCCCGTGTAGTGGGGCAGGTATAGCCTGTATGATTATCGCTGGCCATGGTTTGACACTGAGGCTTGACTGTACCATACTTCTCCACGCCGTCTTAAGGCTATGCATTCCACAGAACTGGTTTACATGGTGAGGACAACTACCACTGACAACAAAAGGACTCAGGAACAGCTATTTATATGTAAAATTAACAGACACTATTTTTAGAGCAGTTTTATATTCACAGCGAAGCTCAGTGGAACGCACATAGTGTTTCCACAGACCTTCCATCCTCTGTATATACCCAGCCTCCACCACTATCATCATCCGGATTGATGAGGTACCTTCATCACAGTTCTCGAACCTACTTTGACACATCAACACCCAAAGTACATAGTTTACATTAGGGTTCACTCTTGATGTTGCACGTTCTGTGGATTTTGACAAAGCTTCTGGGTATTTGGCTGTTTGGCTAAAGCTTCTAAACTATTTGGAAAAATTATGTAGTGATTCATCACTGAAAACAACACAGAAAATCGTTATAACTGAAATGTGTGTGTGTGTTTTTTTTTTTAACCTGCAGGACAACGACCAGTCTGGTTAAAGACCTGAAGTCATGCACTTAAATATTTCTTTCAAAGGACGGTTAAAAAAAAAGAAGTACTGTCAGTCCCAGTATAATTATAAAACAAACAGACCGTCACCAGAACACAACTCTGGTTTTATAGTTGAGAGAACTGAGGATCTGAGAAGTTAACAATCCATTAAGTTTGCATAACTACAAGAAATAGAACCCAAATTACCCATCCCTCTGGATATAGAGGTTACACAGCTTACATTAAAGCCTTCACAAGAGCATGCACTTTGCACCTGAACAAACCTAGATTTCAATCCCATCACAGTGATCTAAAGCAAGTTGCATAAGCTTAGTGGCCAAGGTTGCCCATCCTACATCTAAAGTGAGTCTTCCACTTTCTTCCTTGCTGTAGAATGTCACTTTGCTGAGTTGCTGGGGTGGGGATTTGGGCAAAAGTTTTTCCTAAAAGGGAGAAAACAGCTCTTCTTCTCCTAAGCATTGTCTAATCTGGATGTGATCTCTAAAATGTGGCACCGGTCTTGTGATCATGAAAGCAATGAACCTAGGCTTAAACCCAGGGATGCAGAACAGAATTGTGGAAAGAACCCAGAATCTGGGCATGTCTTGGAACTATTAAGTTAACCAACTCCGGAGTTGTCTTACATCTGGATTATGTAGGGTTATACTTGTTTCTGTTATTTAAGCCAAATTTTTTTTGGGGGGATGGGGTCCTGTCTCTTCCATTGAAAGCTTCTAAATATATGACAACTTAATCATACTGTTCCAGATGAATCTGCTGCAGGAATATCTGGCTTCTGTATTCCCAGAGGCTAAGAAAGGAAAAAGTGATGGCCAGAAATGTATAAATTGGCCATGTCCCAGTGATGCAAGAGAGAAGGTCTCTAAAGAACCTCCAAAGGCAATCATGAAAGACAGAGGTGTGAAGACCCTGCCTGCCCCAGGGAACACAGGTGAGGCCCTTACAGAATTGTCAGAATGTTCCAGCTCCCCCTGGGCACTTTCCCCATCCCCTGCACAAATTGCTGGCCTGATGCCTTAGATGGGAGACAAGACTGCTTCCAGTGAGGATGGAACCTTTCACCGGTGAACAGCCTAGGCATTCTCCATGCTGAATCAAGACAGTTTTGTGACATGAAGAAACTCTAGATCTTTTCATTTCTTGGGGCCTATCAAAGTTCTCATCTAGGAGAATGGGGAAAATTACCACAGTGAACTGGCTTGAAGGAAAAATAAAAATCAAGCACAAAGTTGCTTATCTGCTTACACTCTATGAGATGAGATCTTTCAATGCATCAATTACACAGTTTCCTATTATATACTCATTATGTGGACTGCACTCAGAGAAGTGTTTCAGAGATGCATAGAATCAGACACAGGCATCTTTTCACTGAACTAGACATTGCTGAAGTCACAGAGGCTGGCTTTTACCTATTGTTGCCTCTGAAAAAACGGCTAGCTCAGGGCCCTCTTCCTAAAGCTTTGCCAGGTTTTGGTGGAGATAGAAATAGCATTCATAGGATAATTAGAAGACCTGAGTTCAAGTTTTGCAACTGAAAAGCAATGACTTGGCCTATTCACCTACCTTTCCTGCAGCTTCATTAGAATCTCTGTCAACTGAGAGTGAGTGGCCTAAATAAGCCATATGCCACTTTCTGGGCTTAAAATTCTACAATTCTATAGCAGCATTATTCACAATAATTAAAAACTGGTAACAGCCCAAATGTCCATTAAATGATGAATGGATAAGTAAAATGTGGTATATCCATACAATGGACTATTGTATGTGATAAAGTACTGATGCTGTGACAACTTGGATGAACTTCAGAAACATTATGCTAAATGAAAGAAGCCAGACACAATAGACTCACATATTTTCATTCATAGGAAAGTCCAGAATAGGGAAATCTATGGTGGCAGAAAGTAGGTTCATGGTTGCTCAGGGTAGGGGAGGGGAGGGGATGAGGTGGGGCAAGGGAGTGCCTGATAAAAGATATGAGAGGTATTGGGGAGGTGATGAAAATGTTCTAAAATTCACTGTGGCGGTGTACAGCTCCGATTATATTAAAAACCACTAAATTTACACCTTAAGTCAGTGAATTGCATGGAATGTGAATTCTTTTTCAATAACACTGCTGTATTTTTAAATCTTTGATTTTGTGTATAAAATACAGAACAGAACACACTAAGTTTAAAAAAAATATAGTAATGGGTCAGAGGAAGCAAATGTGATAAATTCATTTTCTAGTAATATCACATCCATTCAAAGAGAGGCTATTGTTATTACTAGTTTTATTTGTTGCATTTCAATAATATAGCCTCATATGGATTTAGGTATGATTTATCAGAGGATGAAAGAAGAAAAGCACTTTATGGTCAGAAGACTAATTTTATCCTCCTTGCCTTTTAACTCAAGTTCTGACAGTACAATTGCTCTCAGTTGTCTTTGTTGATGGTGTACATCAGGGGTCCCCAACCTCTGGGATCCAGTACCTGATGATCTGAGGTGGAATTGATGTAATAATAATAGAAATAAAGTGCACACTAAATGTAATGCACCTGAATCATCCTGAAACCAGCCCCCCAAACCCTCTGCCCTCCCGTCCATGGGAAAATTGTCTGCCATGAAACTGGTCCCTGATGCCAAAAAGGCTGGGACCACTGGCATTGAGGGGTGAATAATGAAAATATAGGTAATTCTTAAACTTCATTTTTTATAAAGTCATTTAAAAGGTGATGTTTTTAAAGTTTGCTGTTTTTAAGGTAAAAGTTCATCTTCATCATCTGCTAAGAAAAAAGAAAAAAGACAAAAGACACAGATAATGAGGTCTCAGTATGCACCAGGCTCTATACCAACTGAGTTTACTCACATCATGTGATTTACTCCTTACAGCAATCCTTAACAATGTTGGTAGGTTGGTGCAAAAGTAATCTCATCTCGGTTTAGGATCATGAATTTTAAATCATTATAACTAGGCTCAAATACATCTTTATCAATCAAAATAGGAACCATTGCAATCAATACATTTTTGTCAATGAGAACTATGTTTGTTCCTGTAGCATAAAAATCTGCGCTTCGACACAACAAAACAATGATTTTTAAAATTTTTGATCTGCTCGTTGTTATGCCCGATGTCCGAATCCCCGAGCGGGAAGAGAGAAGGCTTCCAAGACAATGCAACTCGCAAAAAGGGAAGTTTATTACTGTCTCGAGCCAGGGCTTTCTGCCACAAACATCACAGTGGTGCAGGGTCAGAAAGTGCCGAGCTCAAGCTTGGTACACAAATTTATAAGATATGCAAAAGCGGTTAGTAGCTGGCTTAAGCGGATTGGTTACATGTTTGCAAAGTAATTCTATCGGTACAGACTTTCGCGGGCTTTTCAGCTCTCCCTTTGTTCTTACTGGGCGCATATTGATTGGCTGGCTCCAGGTTACCTGATGGGGGTAGGGAATCTTACCATTTCGGGGGAAGCTAAAACTTAGGTCCAGGCCGCCCGTCATGGTATTAACCCTGGCAGCCTCACACTCGTGAATAAGGCACCTACTTATCAAGCTTTTTCACCTCTCCAGTTTGCTTCAAATGCCCCAACAACCGTGCACTGCTTGACATGGTGTTCTTTGGCGACTTCTCGTGTAGTTGTAAGAGGATCAGCTTTGATGATCCTCTCAATTGGGCCTCGTCACCTGCTGATTGCTGGCCACTCTGCTCCTCATCACTCAAGGCTCTCGTATCCTTTGCAAAACTTCTTGAATCCACACTGCACTGTACATTCATTAGCAGTTTCTAGGCTAAATGCCTTGTTGATGTTGCGAGTTGTCTCTGCTATTTTATAATCCATTTTGAACTCAAATAAGAAAATTGTGCATATTTGCTTTTTCTTTAACATCATTTCCCTAGACTAAAATAAGTATAAAATAAACAGCTAGTAATAAGTCACTAGCAAAAAAAAAAGTGATAAATGTGCATTAAAATGGTGTATAACATAACCACATTTATTTAAGTGTGTATTCCAATATCAAATGACAGAGTTCAACAATGCAAAATCGCTATTACTGTTACACCAACCTAATAAAATTACCCCATCATCACAGAAGAACAAACTGATGCTTTAAAAGTGTACATTGTTTACGCAAAGGTAGCACTCAGTAGATTTGGATTTAATTCTAAATCATTAAGCTTAAAAAAATGGAATACAGAAATTGACTTGAGTTTCAACTATTTCTGTTTCATCTACAGTGATTCTATGGCCTGTCAGATTCAGTATAAACTCACCAACTTTGTTGTTTTTGCTAATCTGGCCCTATTTCTTATGATTTCTTAAGACTTGAATTATCATGTATTCTTCAACTCACAATAATATTGTCTTAATTTTTATTCAACTAAAGTGTCCTTTTCACTTAAATTAGTTCTATTTTTCCTTAGTGTCAGGTCCTAACAGGAAATAAAACTGATATTCTGACATGTTTGAATGTGTTTAATAAATAATGGACAAGGCCTTCAGAGATTATTTTCATGGATATTTTGGGCTAAAGAGAGGGATACACATAGCAGGTGGATCTGAGACAATATCTGTCTCTTTTCTGAACTGGTCATGAGTTCTATGCAGACGAGGCTATAGAAAGAAGCCCTCTCTTTCATATTCTTTTCCATTGTGATTTATCATGGATAGCGAATATAGTTTCCTGTGCTATACAATAAGACCTTGTTGTTTATCCACTCTATCTCAGGCAGTATAGAAACTCCCTCAATGCAGGAGACCCAGGTTCAATCCCTGGGTCTGGAAGATCCCCTGGAGAAGAGAATGGTTACCCACTCCAGTATTCTTGCCTGGGGAATCTCATGGACAGAGAAACCTGGCCGGCTATAGTCCATGGGATCGCAAAGAATCGTGCAAAGAATCGTACGTGACTGAAGCAGTTTAGCAAGCACACACACGTTCACATCTGCTAATTCCAAACTCCCAATACATCCCTCCCCCACCCCCTACCTCCAGTCCAGGTCTTTGATTTAAATTCCTTGCTGAATAAGTTACAAGCGTACCATCAGTCTCTGAATCACCAGGAGGCACCCTGCATATAAACTTTTCTTGTAGCTGAGCTTCAAAGATTTGTACTATCATCAAAGAAGTTCAAGGGGCAAAAATCTGTCAAGCATTCCTCTAAAATGCGTATTTCTCAAAGTAAACCCAGTGGCTATTAAGATTGGACTGGAGATGTTACCAAGAGATTGGGATGAACCCAGAAAAGACAATGTGAGGAATCCCTAAATGCCTTTCACATATGTACAGTGTCCAGGTTAACAAGGGAGTCGCTTTGATCTAACAACCTGATCACCCAGAAAGTAATCTGAAATTCTTCTAAATATCTATACCAACCTTGAGGCAGAACACAAGGGCATGCCCCTTATTGCGATTCACCTGAAAAGGGCAGGCTGTGCTCTGGGCTGTTCTGAGCTCTTCAGCTTCCAATATGAACCAGGCAGGAAGTAGCTAAAGATTAACAAAGTAAGCAAACTTGTTTGCTGTACAAAGTGGGGCTAAGTTGGAGGCTCACTGCAGGAATTCTGAACCCATGGGCTGTGCTGAGTGGTTTCCATAGCAACTAATGACAGAACATGAGCCAACCAGGCATGACTCATGTGAAACGTTTCTACCCCGTTCTCCGGAGGCCAAATTTGGTCACGGGGAGACTTTGAAAGAATGGAGTCATCTCTGTCTTACTAATCACACACTAATGACACGCAAAGGGCAACGCTTTCCTCAGTCACAAAGCCATTTCCATCAGTGACCGAGGGGCTGTATTGATTCATCTGGGGATCCCTACTATTCACCCCTGGCTGCTCCCTCCAAAGTTCCCGTGGTCAAAGGGCGTCACCTGGATGCTGCAGAATGTCAAATTGTTACTGTTTGATCATGTTGTGCGGCTGATTGGGGTCTGGGACATGGACAGTGATTTTTTTTTTTTTAGGGTGTATCTGAGTATTATTATCAAAGAAGTTCAAGGGGCAAAAAAATCTGTCAAGCATCTCTCTAAAGTGTATATTTCTCAAAGTAAACCCAGGGGCTATTAAGATTCAACTGGAAATGTTGCCAAGAGATTGGGACGAACCCAGAAAAGGCAAAGATCCTTACTTCTACTCGATCAGGGTGGCAGTGGTATGAGAAAGAGAATGCAGCAGTTTGCTCCAGATTTTTCTTTTTTCATTTGCAACCTCATGTCCTCTATTTATTTATTTATTTTTTTTTTTTAATTTTTTTATTAGTTGGAGGCTAATTACTTCACAACATTTCAGTGGGTTTTGTCATACATTGATATGAATCAGCCATAGATTTACACTTATTCCCCATCCCGATCCCCCCTCCCATCTCCCCTCCACCTGATTCCTCTGGGTCTTCCCAGTGCACCAGGCCGGAGCACTTGTCTCGTGCATCCCACCTGGGCTGGTGATCTGTTTCACCATAGATAGTATACATGCTGTTCTTTTGAAACATCCCACCCTCACCTTCTCCCACAGAGTTCAAAAGTCTGTTCTGTATTTCTGTGTCTCTTTTTCCGTTTTGCATATAGGGTTATCGTTACACCTTTCTAAATTCCATATATATGTGTTAGTATGCTGTAATGTTCTTTATCTTTCTGGCTTACTTCACTCTGTATAAGGGGCTCCAGTTTCATCCATCTCATTAGGACTGGTTCAAATGAATTCTTTTTGACGGCTGAGTAAAATTCCATGGTGTATATGTACCACAGCTTCCTTATCCATTCATCTGCTGATGGGCATCTAGGTTGCTTCCATGTCCTGGCTATTATAAACAGTGCTGCGATGAACATTGGGGTGCATGTGTCTCTTTCAGATCTGGTTTCCTCAGTGTGTATGCCCAGAAGTGGTATTGCTGGGTCATATGGCAGTTCTATTTCCAGTTTTTTAAGGAATCTCCACACTGTTTTCCATAGTGGCTGTACTAGTTTGCATTCCCACCAACAGTGTAAGAGGGTTCCCTTTTCTCCACAGCCTCTCCAGCATTTTTTGTTGTCCATCATTCTTTTATCTTCATTTACTTTTAATTGAAGGATAATTGCTTTACAATATGGCCTTGGTTTCTGTCATACATCAACAGGAATCAGCCACAGGTATATCCAGATTTTCTTGAGAGACGGACAGTCTGAGGCTCAGAAAATACCAGCCTGCTCATCCCCTCCCCTCCACCCCTGTCCTATACCTGCTCCAAGTCGCTTCAGACGAGCCTGCCTCTCTGCCTTCACTGACATTTTTTGCTGTATCCCAAAGACTGTGCACAACTCCTTACTCTGACAGATCCTTCTCACCTTCTACGGCTCCCCTTAATGCACACAGTCACCATATTTCCCTTACTCTATCTCTCTCTCTTTTTTTTTTTTTTTCAGGTTTTCTTTTCTGCTTGTCTTGTGGCCACACGGCATGGCATGTGGGAGCCTAGTTTACTGCCCAGGGATAGAACTCTCGTCCCCGGCATTGGAAGTGCAGAGTCAACCACTGGACCATCAGGGAAGTCCCTCCCTTACTCTCATGACATCCTCTCTTGCCCCTTATCTTTCCCAGCAGCCAGGCTGAGTCCTGAAAAACATGGATCCACTTCCGCACCCTTCTCTTTGAAACACTGCACTGACTTTGCTTTGCTCAAGTTCAAAGAGCGCGGACTCCACCCCAGATACCTAGGCTGCTTCCTCCTCCAAGCCACCAAGCTACCTGCCTCGTCTCAGAGCTTCTGCCCATCCAGGTTCTCCTACCTTTTCCTCCCATTCTTCTCCTGGATCCTTTAGAGCCCAGTGTGAGAGTCCCTTTCAGCGTAAGGACCAATCTAAACTGGGTGCTCCCTGACCATCTTCCTCAGAGCCCCACCCTGTATTTTAGATCCTCTAGCATATTCTGGAGCAATAACGTCTAGTTACATATGTGACTCATGTTTGTGCCTGCAAACTCAGCTTCAAGGTGACAGGAATCTATGTTGGGTCACTTTATACCCACCGCCTAACACAGCTACATGCATGTTACTATGTAGTAGCTACACACTTACCAGTTAAAGTGAAGTTGCCTCATCCCATTTAAGCGTGGTGGGGGAGGTGTAGAAAGTGGTGTATTTACAGTCTGAGGTACTGCTTGTCCTCAGGTAGAGAAGACAAAAGTATACCACGTAAAAGATGTGCCTTATCTCATACTACTTGGAACCCTTTGAATCAGTAGGCTGTTCAGGAAAGGTCCATGATGCAAGTTCTTTGTCATCTCATGCACGGAGGAAATGGTCACACTTGTTCTGACCAACCTTGGGCTTGAATCATTTCCTGTCAGCTCTGGAGACGCCTTGAGTGCAGAACCAGACTGGCTTGGGCAGGGTGATTTGGCTCCAGCACGTCAGTCCTGCCCTGAGGAGAGGACCTCCGTGATTCAAGTGCATTTCTCAGGGAAGCCCCAGGGTTTGGACTTGGTGAGTCAGCTCTAGGCGGATTAAAACTCCCTGCCACAGAGAGGTCCTCTGAAAAAATAATTTGCCTGCTGATAGACTGTCTTTTTGCTCCCTCACTAAGCCATGGCAAAATTACAGGGCAAATTCATTCAGAAGGATCTGAAAGATAATAAAATTCGACAGTTGAAGTACTTGGAACCTGAAAGGTTGCTTGTTTCTGTTGCAATGTCTTCTCATTTAAGTCAGGAGGAAGGGATTGGGAGCAGGGAGGAATACAAACTTTGGGGTAAGTATTCACCAGCTCATTAATTAAAGAATGAACCTCTGAAATAGGGGAAGTTTTCTTCATTATTTGAATCAGGAAAATGAAGCTGAGAAGTTAAATGACTTGCCCAAAGTCATGGAACTGGGATAGAAGCTCAGTGCAAGGACTCCTTCAGGTCCTGTTTCTGCTCCGAGTGCAATGTTCTCAGGGAAATCCAGGCTTTCAATTAACCAGAACACACACACACACACACACACACACACACAACACAACACACAGACACAGCTTATTTACTTATCCAGTATACAACCAATACCATCAAAATGTTGAGCAATAACGTGTAAATCTTTTCGTTTCTAAATATTAAGTTAGAATAATTAGAATAAAGTGTGCTAGTCTCTTTATTGGATAATGAGCTTTAGTATAAGTCATTTGAAATGGACATTTTTATAACTCAAAAGCGGCTAAATGTTGGCAGTTTCAAATTGCATTTGTCTTTGAACGGTCTGTCTCTCCTGACACCACAATATTTTATCTCTATTTTTAGCGCTTAGCATATTGGCAATTACATGGTAGAAATCCAGTAAATGTTTATTGAAGGAATGAACCAAATTATATTATCAAAGCTACAGACATCCCAGCTTGCTACACTTTTTATGCAAAGATATAGCATTTTAATAAAATAGAAGTTAGCTTTCTAAAGACATCTTGGTGCATCTTGGACTTTGGAGTCAGGAAGATGAGTCAGGAAGATAATCAGATTTTCCCTCCAGGGCCCACTATGTGAGACCTTGGGCAGGTGACTTACCCACTCTGGTCCTGAGTTTTCTCATTTCTGAGACAGAAATGGAAGTTGATCCCTGCATGGACAGCTTTGGAGATGGAATGGACCACTCTTACCCTGGGCTTTTCAGATGATACTAGTGATAAAGAATATGCTTACCAGTGCAGGAGACATCAGAGACGCGAGTTTGATCCCTGGGTCTGGAAGGTCCCCTGGAGAAGGACATGGCAACCCACACCAGTATTCTTGCCTGGAGAATCCCATGGTCAGAGGAGGCTGGCAGGCTGTACAGTCTGGAGGGTCACAAAGAGTCGGACGCGACTGAGGCGACCTAGCACACACTCGTACCCTAGGTACTCAGCAAATGGTATTCCAGACTCATACCCTTACTCTTAAGCTACCATTTGAGAAGTGAAAGCATTATTTCGTTCCTCTTTATAGCTGAGTAGTACTCCATTGTGTAAATGTACCACATCTTCCTTATCTATTCCCCTGTTGATGGACATTTAGGTTGCTTCCATTTCTTGGCTATTGTAAACAGTGCTGCAATGAATATCAGGGTGCCTGTGTCCTTTTGGTTTATGGTTTTCTCTGGTTATAAGCTTGCTTAGAGTGGGGTTGCTGGAGGGATAAATCATGAGCTTGGGATGAACACATGGACATTACTATACATAAGACAGATAACCAACAAGGACCTACGGCATAGACCAGAGAGCTCTACCCAATATTCCATGATAAACTATATGAGAAAATAATCTATAAAGGAACGAATACATGTATATACGTAACTGAGTCACTTTGTTGTACACCTGAAACTACCATACTCTAAGTCAATTATACTCCAATAAACTTTTTTTAATAAAATAAAAAGTGAAAGTAAAATATGACAGTAGAAAGGATTACCATATAAAAATAATTGTTGCTACCTAATTTTTAGAGGAAAACATGGAGTCCTAAAATGTTTGTTGTTTGTAACAATGGCTTCAGCTAAGCCATGGTGACTAAAATGCTTAATAGGCAACGAAAATTTTTGAATTAAAAAAATCATCATTAGAATAAAAATATGCACCAAGTATTGATTACATGAATACCTTAATATAAGAATACAGAATAATAATGTGAATGAGTTGAAGAAAATAAAAATTCTAGTTGTAAAGACATATTACATAGCACAGGGAATTATAACTTTTATCTTGTAAGAAACTTTAATGGAATATAAGCTGTAAAAATACTGAATTACTATGGGGTATACCTGAAACTAATATAATATTGAAAATCAACTTTCTGTCAATTGATAAAAAAAAAGAAAAAAAAATTCTAGTTGCTTTTCCTTTGTGGGAGAGGTATCTTGGTAACAAGAAATTCTATTTTTATCCTGTGAGATGGTAAACTTCCTGTGTCTTAAGTTCATTACCATTGCTCCTCCCTGTAAAGATGATAATGGTCAGCAAAACAGAGCTATTTTGGTACCAAGTAAGGCTGCAAAATCGTCCTCATCAGCAAAATTGAAGGGAGAGGCAAGGAAAAAGTGTTTATGTTTGCAATTAAGTGGGTTTCGATATTTAATAGTGAAAAAAAACAAAGCCTTTTGTTGATCTAAAACAATTTGGTATTTTAGGGAAAAGATAATTCAAATGGAAAAATGTTTTAGATTTTATTTTGCTGCTAGGTATGCAGACACACTTAGTGAACAAAAAATTGTTATTACTTAATGTGTATTCACTATAGGGGAAGATTTTCAAATTATTGTTGACCTTTCTTCTCTTGAGTGGAAATGGCCTAAATATTGTTTGGTTTTACTTTATTTCAGAAACATAAAGATCTTAATAGGGCTTGACTTATTTCATTTTCTAGGGATTGGCATTATGGTTATTCATTAAATTGATTTAATATCTTCTCTCTTCATTCACTGAGCATTCAACAGATACTCATTGATTATTTACTAGGTGCAAGGTCCAGGCTTAGACTTTGAGGACCTACTGACTTACAAGAAAAAAAAAATGGTCTTGCTTTCATTAAGTTTATTTTCTGGGTGACTGCTCCCACTCTGATAACTAGAATACATATTTTATTGTAATTCACAGTGACACAATGTTAAAATGACTTGGTTCTTCTATGTACTTGGATCTGGTCTTCCTACCTTGATGAGGCTGGTCTTCCCTGCTGGCTCAGGTGGTGAAGAATCTGCCTGCAATGCAGAAGACCTGGGTTTGATCCCTGGGTTGGGAAGATCCCCTGGAGATGGGAATGGCAAACCACTCCAGTATTCTTGCCTGGAGAATTTCCTGGACAGAGAGAGGAGCCTGGCAGGCTATAGTCCGTGGGGTCACAAAGGGTCAGACACAACTTAGCGACTAACACGTTCCTACATTGAATAGGGTATACTCATGAACATGTGCACATTTATTTCAAACACAGTCATAATTTAAGTTCAATTCAAATTCAACTGAGCAAATATCTATGAAGCTCCAAGTCTGTAGCAGATACCATCATGGAGTTTGGGTGCATTAGGTCAAGTCTGGATGAATTAGACCAAGCCCTTCCCTTAAAAAGTTAATGCCTTGGGGAGAAACTGGGGGACAAGACTTGGAGAGAAATACCTGCTAGAGAGTGCAGGGGGAAAAAAAAGCACTGAAGCACAGTCCTAAGTTTTAGGAACTACCTTCATAGGGCAGACGTTTGACTTAGCCCATAAAACTGTAGAAGACTTGGGTAAATAGGGGAAGATATATTCAGGGAGACTACAGAAATCTTGTTACCCTGAATCAGGTCCACAGACCAGCAGCCTTGATGTCATCTGGAAGCTTTTTGATAAATCAGAACCTCAGGCCTCACCACAGACCTCCTAAGCCTCCTGCATTTTAACAAGGTTCCCAGGTAAGCTGCGGGCCTGTTTGAAGACAGTCACCTTGACCAATGTGTCTGGAGCCCAGAGGGTATGGATGGCAGACACTCTGCACAAGGAGTGAGAAAGCTTGCAGCGGAATCAGGGTACTACCTTTAATCAAACTGGGATGTGAGCAAATTCTAGTCCATCTGTATCTCCCCGGGAGGCTTACCTCTTTCTTTTCCGAGTTATTGCTATTGTGTGTGTTTTTCTAACTTACTGCCCTATCTTATTTGTTTTGAGGTTTGCCCACTTCCCACCTTCTCCCAAATCCACCACTAATATTTGTCTTTGCGTCTCCTGAACCAAGTACTTAAGAAATGATTGGAAAGAACTATCTAAGTTGTAGTTATGCAGTCATTAACAGTGAGGCACTGGGGACTTCCTGGTGGAATCTGCCTTCCAATGTAGGGGACGTGGGTTCCATCCCTGGTCAGGGAAGTAAGGTTCCACATGCCACAGGGCAGTAAGCCCCTGAGCTGCAACTAGAGATGCCCCCAAGCTGCAACAAAGACCCAGTCCAACAAAAAAGAAAAAATCAAATGAACCAAAAAAAAAGGTGCTGGCTTGTCCCAAATTACTTAGTTCAATATTGCAGCTGGATGAAGCTGTCTATCATCTGTTCGTTTATTTATTCAATAATTACTGAATGCCAGGCATTTTCTACCTTCCCTTCTGATGTGGATGTTTTCCCCTTCTATTGCCTGTCAGCATCTGAAGCTCCTAAGTCTAACTTACTGCTCTGAACAAAGCATGTCATTATTGATCATGTCATCAGCAACAAGCTCTGCACCTTCTCAATCGAAAATAAGGTTTGTGCTTCCACTGACACGTTAAAGGTTACTAACAATTAACGGCAGGGCATGCTGATGCCCTGGGGTGTGGAGACAATGGCTAGTTATGCTTAGTCTGAGTTAAAGGCTCACGAGAAGCTTCCTTAGAAATGAGTTCTGGTCCAGGTTGAAGAAGAGGAGCATTTCCATAAACAATGAGAAGGGCGAGGGCATCCTCAGAAGACAGGATGAGTGCAAGTTCAAGCAAGAGAAATGGTTTACAACAAGTTGCTGGCGGTAGTTAATCCAGCCCGTAATAGGTGCTGAATAAATAATTTTTAGTGAGTCCCTGCTAAAGTATTAAATAGGGTACATAAAGAAAGACAGAATCATAAAGTATTTTGTTTTTCAGGCTAAGGAAGTGGGACTTGATGTGGAGGCTGTGGGCAGACACTGAAAGTTTTGAGCTGGCAAGTTGTGTGTGAAGAGTGGCATTTTAGAAAGCTAAGTCTAGCTATAATGTCAAGGACACCATTAGGAGTAAGAGCCCAAGGCAATGAACTCCATCAATAACAGCAGTGCTCCAGTGGATGGTGACAGACCCCCGGGTAGGGTGACCGTGGCGCTGGGAGAAAATGACTGGTTAGAGAAACAGCACAAAGGATAAAGCCAATGCACCTTGAAGTCCTGTTGATGGCTCTGCCTCAATTACCACTAAAATCCATCTACTTCTCTCCATCCCACCTCTTACGTGCAATGACAATTGCCACCTAAAAGACTTACATGTACCCTTTCAAGCTATTGCTACCCACTGGCCCTTTCCGCTAGATGCTCCCAGACTGACCTTTTGAGAACACAGGCCGGAGCAGTGCCTTCTCTGGCGTGAAATCGGTCACTGTCTCTGTTTCCACATGACCCAGTGCAAACTCTGTCACCCGTAGCACTGGTCCCCCGGGTGACTCAGCCCTGCCTCCGTCTCCAGCACAAGCTGTTCTCACCCCTACTCTTTGGGCTCCAGCAACACCAACTCCTTCTCATTTTCTTGGACAATCCATGCTTTTCCCAACACAAAATCTAGCTGTGAATTAGTCCCATTCTTTGAAACTCTTTCTTCTCCATCCTTTGTCAAAATGGCTTCTACTCCTGTACACCGTGGCTTGTATTGCAAGTGAGTTTAGACTTGTAAATCTGTAATATTTGGCAAGTCCCTGAAAATAATTAGGAAATTGAATGAAGCTCACATTCAAGAAAAAGAATACCCTTATGTTTTGTTAAAAAAAAAAAAAAAAAGGATTCAGACCATGTTTTTTTAACTTTCTTTTTTATTGACCCAGTGTCTCTTGCTTTGGCAGGTGGATTCTTTACCACTGAGCCACCAGGGAAGGCCTAAATTTAGAATTTAGAAGGGTAATGATCTCACTTAGTCCTGGTCCCTTACATTATCAG
The DNA here is from genome assembly GCF_019320065.1 of Cervus canadensis. Classification (NCBI taxonomy): domain Eukaryota; kingdom Metazoa; phylum Chordata; class Mammalia; order Artiodactyla; family Cervidae; genus Cervus; species Cervus canadensis. The sequence goes on along the minus strand of NC_057416.1, from coordinate 33,111,641 downwards.
GAGGTGGAAACCCAGCAAGTAAGTGACTCACCCCACGGCATCTATCAGAAAGGGACTAGAACCGAGTCTCCTGATTCAGTGTTTCATGGAGCCTCTTGGACATTGAATACAAAAGTGGGGAATAAAAACTGTTAAGCATTAGAGTAAGGAACACATGGGGGCTCAAATCAAACCAAATGTGAGGTCAAGGCAGAATTCTTACATTGTCCTTCCCTGTGTTCTTATGCAATTGGAGCCTCCTTGGAAAAGTTGACGAACCTCGCAAAGCTTTAGTTTCCTCATTTATAAAATGGTGATACTAAAACCTGCCTTACAAAGCTACTGACAAAATTACAAGAAATTAGCCAGCATCCTACAAGTGCCTGAGTTGTGTAGCCATTGAAAACATATTCATTTTCCCTCCATCAGCCAAGATGTAGCCTAATAGTGGACTCATGGATGTTGCTCTTCAGTGATTCAATCACGTCTGATTCTGTGCGACCCCATGGTCTGTAGCCTGCTCGGCTCCTCTGTCCATGGGATTCTCCAGGCAAGAATACTGGAGTGGGTTGCCGTTTCCTCCTCCAGGGGATATTCTCCATCCAGGCATCCAACCGGCCTCTCCTGCATTGGTAGGCGGATTCTTTACCATTGAGCCACCAGGGAAGCCCTAATAGTGGGCTCACGTTAGGTGCTAAACCAAGACTCGTTGGTTTGACTTGCTTTCACAAGCAACAGGGTCTCAGACTGCCTTCACCTTAGTTTTATTCTGGTTCTTTCTTTCCAATTTCGGGTGCGTTCTAACAAAAGGTCAGAGGAACCACAGAAGCAGATGGCCTTCCGGAAACGTGTGCCAAAGGGCCGGCTGTGTGTCTTAAGGGTGACGTCTCCACCCATCACGCTGCTCCAAGGCTCAAGGGCAGATCCCCAACATTGTGGTGTCTCTTCCTGCTCCCTCCCGGGTGCCGACTGCAAGTCTGACAAGGAAAATGTGCTGCGATCATCACACGGGGAGTGGACAGCTGCTCCAAGGTGGAGACTATTGTCCAGGCCCTCCTGGTAACAAAAAGAGGAAAGGGCCTATCAAAGCGCTTCCTGCCTGCAGGAGCCACGGGCTTCCATTAATTCTTCGCCCTGAGTCAGTCTGTCTCCCCCGGGCTCGTGGACCACTGTCCCAGAGAACAGGACAGGCATTTTTAGCAGTTGCTTTTACACCCTTTCCAAATACTGTGGTTTTCAGGAGGGGGACCGGCTTAGTTGTTCAGGGACAATGCACTTATTTATTTAGTAAAGAATGGAAGAGTATGGTTCAAGCAGTCAGGGCTTTTCTGTATTCTGCTTACACCCATCAACTTCTCTGGCCCTACCGTGGGGTCCGTGGGGATGAGAGTCAAGTCTCTATCTTTCCTGACTCACGAAGGAATTACAGAAAGCTAGCAATGAATATGCGCTGCGTAGGACCTTGGTAAAACTCACTCCTAGGGAGTGAATGAGCTAGCCATGTCTGCTCAGTCTTTAGTCATGTCCAACTCTTTGTGACCCCATGGATTGTAGTCCACCAAGCTCCTCTGTCCATGGAATTTTCCAGGCAAGAATACTAGAGTGGGTTGTCATGCCCTCCTCCAGGAAAACTTCCCCTCCCAGGAATTGAACCCACGTCTCTTATATCTCCTGCATCCTTTACCATTGAGCCACCTGGGAAGTCCATGAACTAGCCATAGGAGTCCTTAAAAAAAAAATAAATTTCTAAATGAATGAATGAGTTCTGTGAACCAAAGTTCTAAATGAATGTCTTAAGTTTTGTGTGAACCAAATTAACAGAAAGAGCTGAAAAAAGTATTTTTAAATAAGTGACTGAGTTTTGTGAACTAGCCTGCATTTGATCACTGGAAAGTGAGCCTACAGAGTGACTGCCAGAAATAAGGTTAAAAAAAAAATCTTATACTGGGTTGCAAAAGAAGATGAATCCTGGGCATTGTGTGTACAAATAGGAGAGACAGAAAAGCAGAATTTGACAATTTCTTCTCTAGCACTTTCATGGCGAGAGCCCCTGAGAGCTAATATTGCAAAAAAAAAGTAGTGGAGGGTAATCCGCTTCTCTGGTGGGTGCATCGGTCAACAGCCTGCCAATCAACAGGCGTGTGAATGAGGCCATCCCACACCATCCAGCCACCAGCTGACCTGCCAGCTAACCACAGACACAGGAGAGAACCCAGTCAAGGATGGCTGAGTCGTCTCAGGCCAGGAGATTCCCCAGGCTGCCCCACAGGATTCTGAGCTAAATTGAGTGTTTGTCGTTTTGAGTCACTAAGTATTGGGAAGGTTTGTTACACAGCAAAAGCTTAATGTTGCAGTGATCAGCAGAGAAGAGATTTCTGCTGTGAGGCTAGCTCTTCAAATCTTATCAAAGCCAAGCTGACAAGTGCCCTCCAGACTCTGACCCTCCCTTTTGCTTTCATTTACCATTTGCCCTCCTGCTGGGCAGTTCAGTTCCTCCCACGAGGGAATAAATGAGTGACTTTGTTCACACACAGGTGGTGAGTTTGATTAAGGTGAGTGAGTCTGTCTTTCAACCCTGGTGCCCACAACGCTGAGCTTCTGACCTTTCTTTGCTGAGGAGTGGAGTTCTGAGCAGTAATATGTCCAGTTTGTCCCTGTCCTGTCCAAGCAACCAGCCCTGTCCCATGTGCTTGAATGGTTACTAGCCTCCCTAACAGTGATGTTGAATTTCTAGAGTTGAAAAATGAATCTGTTTCTTACATCAGCTTCAAAATAATAAGAAAAAGTTATAAAAGAGTAAGTTAGTGTTAGTCACTTCAGTCGTGTCCAACTCTACAATCCCATGAACTGTAGCCTGCCAGGTTCCTCTCTCCATGGGATTCTCCAGGTTGCCATTCCCTTCCCCAGGGTATCTTCCTAACCCAGGAATCAAACCTGGGTCTCCCACATTTACAGTCTGAGCCACCGTGGCTTCCGTAAAAGAGTAAATGTTCACTGTAACAGGCGTGAAAGCCAATCAAGCTAATACAGGATCTGGTCTTGACATCTTTTGAGGATGATGGCAAATCCATGTGCCCTTTGACCCCATCAGAAGGGTGAAGACGTTGACATCTTCAACATCCAAAGGTGTGTAGAATGAAAAGTTGGGGCTTCCCTGGTGGTCCACTGGCTGAGACTCCAAACTCCCAAAGCAGGGGGCCCACGTTTGACCCCTGGTCAGGGAACTAGATCCCACTTGCCTCAACTAAGACCCTGTGCAGCCGAATAAACAAAAAGGAAAGGATAATGCTTGTCCCCGCTTGTATAGTATGATTCTGATGAACTTAAAAACCAGACACCTGGATTGCTATTTTGCCTCCATATTTTCCCATGCTTACTGGGGTGACTTATTTTAGTCAAATTATGTCATGAAAAGCCTGCTTAATGTTGCACTAATATAATGTTAGCTGTTGGTATGATAATACATTTAGGTTTTTTCCTCCCCTCAGTTTCCCAACTGAAACCAGACAATAACCCATGGCATTCCATTCCTAAAAACATACCACAGGGCTTTATTCCACAGAGGTTCCCACGCTTCTCCAGTACAGATTAGAAAACCCTATAAAATCTGTGCCATTCTTTCTGAAATTCTTGCCGTACATGGTACAAGGTAGAGAATCACTTTGGAGATCAGCACAGTATTTTTTTCAGTATGTCTATTTTTGGGGGTGTTTAAACCTTGAACTTCTCATCCCCTCCCTTCTTCAAACTTGCCCAGATGAGATGGCGATGACCTGGCAGTGATTCATGATCCATGCCTGAGGCTGGAAGGAGTCACGGAAAAACAACACTTTTCAGCCTTACACCCATAACCAGAGGCCCCCAAATTTTGTCCAGAACAACAGAATTAGATGCCATCAGCAAACGCTGTTCACAGATGTTCAGAGAACGTGCTCATTTCCATTGAACATTTTGAAACCATTCACGTGTGAGGAAAAGCAGAGAAAGTGCTTAGTGGCAGAAACCCCTTCCCCTCCCAACTCTTTCTACACGATCACGGCCCAGGTATGGTTCAGTGACTCAACACCAGTGGACCCCTTCCAGCTGAGCCCCTCTTTGAGGTGTGGGGAAGATAAAAAGGAGGTAAAAAGGATGCTGAGGAGTGCGTGTTGATTTCAGAGACTGATCGGGTGATAAATCAAATACCGTGTGCTTATGTGCTGTGTGTATGTTATTAACTATCTCCGCATGTTAGGCACTGTGCTGGAAACGTTTACATCGTTCAACCACAGGCGTAGTGCCACACGTGTCCCCAAGGATCTTGAGCTTATGGATACTTAACTCCCAATCATTTATTTCATGCTTATTATAGTCAAAAGAATAAGTCTAGGGACTTCCCTGGCCAGCCAGTGGTTAAGACTCTGTGCTTCCAAAGCAGGGGGTGCAGGTTTAATCCCTGGTCAGGGGACTAAGATTCCACACGGTGCTGAGACCCTTCAGAGACATTGAGGACACAGAGAAAAGATGGCAAGGTGAGAAGCCTCAGAGGAAATCAGCCCTGCTGACAACTTGAACTTCTGGCCTCTAGAATCGCGAGGAGATCAATTGTTAAGCCGCCCAACCTGTGATACTTTATTATGACCATCCTAGTAATCTAATATATGTGTGTGTGCATGCTTCGTTGCTCAGTCGTGTCCGACTCTTTGCGACCCCAAGAACTGTGACCCACCAGGCTCCTTTGTCCACGGGATTCTCCGGGCAAGAATACTGGAGTGGATTGCCATTTCCTTCTCCAGGGGATCTTCCCCACCCAGGGACTGAACCCAGGTCTCCTGCACTGCAGGCGGGTGCTTTACGGTCTGAGCTACTAGGGAAGGCCTAGGAAACTAACATGGGAGGTATATAGTCTTAGTCTATAGGTGATAAAGGAAAAGAGGTTAAATAATTTACTAGAATTTGCACTTGGTACTGAATGGCTGAGGCTGGATTAGATTACAGTTTTTAGACCCAAAACACTGTTTAATCTTCCTACTGTCCACCACATAGCACATCTGTCTAGCAGCGTTCTAACAGCCAAGACCAGTGATGAGAAAGTCGGGGCCCGTTGCTTTTCCCCAGATCACCAATACCTTGTGCGTTCTTCCCCAGTTCAGATGCTCTCTTGTCCCTGGTTTCAGTCTTCCTCCCTGCCCATTCTCCCCTTAACATGAAAACCACATCTTCTCAACAGAGGATACTTGCTTTTAGGACAAAAGCATTTAATCACATGTTAGGATGCTAGATTATATAAGTGATTGTCAGTGATGAGTGCCGAACCTTCTTTTTGAAAAGACTGACTTGTCTGGTTTAAGGAATGAATTCTTCAGGATAGCGGGCAAGTGGGGAATATATTTCGGAGAAGAAAGGCCTTCCATCCACTTGAAAATGTGTATTTGCACTACTAAGACTGTATGTCTTAAGGGAGTTCAGCTAATGATGATTGGGTAAGATTTCTTAGAGCATAGAATTTATGAGCAAAGTCAGAAGGACGGTATTATTTGAATAGGAGATCAGAGGCATCATGTAATTCCAGAATGAGGTAACAGACACACCTTGGGTCAACAGTGGGTTTAGTCAAAACTGTATTGAGGCCTGCAATGTACCTGGGGATTCGTGAGTGAACTGAAATGAGCCCCAGCCTCACTGTGCACGGTTGGGGACTTTAATCTGGGTCAGTGATTCTGGTTCTGACTTTGCAACAACATCACCTGGGGAGTGATTTAAGAACAGAGGTAACAGGTGACCAGCTCTAGAAATTCTGAATCATTAAATTCAAGGACCTGGGTTTTAAATCCCCCACCACCACCACTGGGAGACGCTGAAAACAGCAGGTTTGGAAATGACTGCCCTCCTGGAGGTATCCCATGAAACTGGTTGGAGAAGATGCTCTGGTAATAGCACTGCAGATGCTGTGGCCCCTATGACTCCAGAATCAGCAGGATTCTCCAAAATCTTTCAGATGGTAAAACCTGAGCTTGAATAATAAACGTGGACAAACTGCAGGAGAATAAAAAGAAAATGTAGGGGACAGATGTTTTTCTCCTGATAAAACATGTATGTATCAAAGCAGAGAAATATCAGACTGAAATTCAAGGAAATTCCAAGAAATCTCAGAAAAATAGCAGAAACTTTAGTCTACACACACTACAATTATTAAAATCCAAGAGAAATTAAACTCCCCTCAAAATATATCCCTTTTGGGGTCTGTTTTTCAATTAATGATAGAACTGATATGCTAAGAAGATATCTGACCAATGCCATCAAATCAAGTCCTTTTTAGTCATATACTAAAAGAAGACACACACATACACACATGCACACACACACACACATGCGCGCGCACACACACACAGTGGAATACTATGCAGCCACAAAGAAGAATGAAATGCTGCCATTTGCAATATTGTGGATCAACCTCGGATGTATTATGCTAAGTGAAATAAGTCAACAGAGAAAAACAAATATGGTATAATGTCACTCATATGTGGACTTTAAAAAAGCAAAACAAATGAACATTCACAGTTAAATGAAGACAAACTCACAGATACAGAGAACAGACTAATGAGGGATCTAGGAGGGGAAGAGAGTTGAGAGCAAGTGAAACGGGTGATGGGGGTCACCTGCTTGGTGATAGATGGCAACTAGACTTGCGATGATGATCACTTGGTAGTGGATACCAATGTCAGACTATGATGCTGCGTACCTGAAACTTACATAATAAATGAAGTCTCAAAAAAAGAAGAATCCACACAAAATTGCTTCCCTCACATTCTGCCTTCAGCAACCACTAGTAATGACCAAGACTTTTAAATTAGACATTTGGTTTAGTGGAGAGAAATCCTTATCATATGTGGAATACAAACAGATCCAGAAAGAAATCCTATCATGTAAGATGGTAGGTACAGCTGTTATTTCCCCTGTAAAGTTGAGATCTAAAAGAGTCACAGCCATCATCCAGTCAGATCTGTTTTTTTTTTCCCCTTACAGATGAAATCCAGAGATTAAAAAAAGGAATTTGCTTCAGGCAGAGTTGGGAAAAACCCCAGAACATCAGACTCCGTCTGGGGGTGTTTGCTCAATACCATGCTGCTGCCCGTGGAGCTGGAATTAAAGGCTCAGGAATCAAACTTCTGTGTTCCTCCTGGGACTCTGTATGGTGTGTGTATGTGTAAGGCAGACGGAGGAAGAAGGTGCCCACAACAAAAGTCTTCCAACTATTTATCCACTTTTTTAAAAGCACTGCTGCGCCTTATTGGGACAGGATTTTTATTTCCAAAATTCTAAAAGGTACTTTGTCAATACATGTCTGAACCAAATCCACTGTCACTATGTGGATACATTTCACCAGGACACATTTGTGTGTCTATAATGATCACTGAGAATATCCAGAAACTCTGTTTGAAGAAGAATTATTCAAAGGGAGAAAGAGCTTAGTAGCCGTTAATCTATAATATTTGTTGAATGATATTCTAAAATGCGCTAGGAGTCTTAGACACATTCTAAGATTCAAACATACACACAATTTCTTACAAATTTAATTAGGAATTAGTCTGTGGTCCCCTCAATCTTGTCTCCAACACTTTTTTTCTAAAGTCTGTTTCATCTTCAGCTTCCACATACTTACTCATTTATCATTGAGTTGTGAAAGTCATGTAGGGCTTTTCACCTGAGTAGACCAACTGTGAGACAACTCTGGGAAAAACAAAATCACTGTAGACCCCATGTGTTCAGCTGTCAGGCTATGCACTACTTTTGAAAATGTTAACTGCATCTTTCATGAGGCCCAATACATAGTGTTACACAAACATGGTCAGGCAGTAAATGTTACTCTTCTATTGAAAGTCCTTCATGGTTCCTTCTCCCTTTGGAGTAAATTAATACTCAGGCTTGCGTTGAAGACCCAACTGCCTCTCAAATGATAGCTCCAAATGCTTATGCCCCCTAACCAGGAATTGCCCAGAAATTCTCACACAATTTACTGTCTTCCTACCTCCTTGCCTTTGCAAATACCAGACCCAAATGCCAGAATGAAATTTTTCCCCTTCACCCTCCTAACTTCTACTTTGAAACTTCTCTATGGAATCTTCTGGGATCTCCTCAGATTGGGATAGGTTTTCTTCAATGTTTTTGCTACTCTCTAGACACTCACACACACACACGCACCTGAGCGTTGCTTCCTGTTGAAACTGCTATCGTGTATCTCACTGTATTCATTGTAAAACACTTTCTGGCTCCCTGACAAGGAGACTAGAGATGCTTTCTGACCATGGTGACCCACACACTGATACTTACTACATTTTTGTTGCACAAATGAAGAAGTTAGAAACCCTGATTCCACTCTAGAGCTCCCTGAGTGTGGGAAAGGGAGTCAACTGAGTTACAAGCCCTTCTGGGGAGCCCTCATGTGGAGTTCAGAGGAGCAGATTTAGGCATTCTGAAAGCTGACATGATTCCTAGACCAGGGCTTAATCATCTGTTTGTTAGGAAGACTCTCCAAGGGAACAGCAGTCACATTCTCTGACTGCCTTCAGACAATGGGGAAAAAAAATATCAGGCAGTCACACATCCTGGGCCTTTTCTCAGTAAAATTCATCTGTTGGAGACTCCTATAGATATAAACCCTCCTTTGCTGTGGGCCAGGACTGGGTGGCTGAGGAGGTCTACACTGAGGGAGTAAAACCATGAAGCCCTAGTTTCTGATTTCCCCCAACAAGCTAATCTAGACCCAGAGCTTTGACTGTCAACTCAGAAGAGAACAGAGATGTGACCTTATGTTCCAAGATGCTAACCAGGTGCCACTGTAACTGTAGATTTGAAAGGCTCCATCTGAGAAATCTTTGATACAATTTAAATGATTGAGAAGCATTCCTCATGGAGTTCAGGTGCCAAATAAATAGACAAACAGACACAGGTCAGACTTCTCAGAGGCCTTGCTGCTTTCCTGTCTTTCTTACTGTTAATAGCATATAAGTACTTGCCACTTCAAAGGATGAAAGAGAATTTTAGCTCCTCATAGAGAAGCAGTCTAACCTAGTGGTTAGGAAGGAAGGCTCGCTGGTTTGCTTCCTATCCTCATTCACTGCGTGTCACTGATCAATTCACTGTACTTCCTCATGCTTCACTTTCATGACTACACATACATAGACACACACATGCAAAAACCTTCTTTTATACCACGGTACTAAAGAAGCAATTTAACTCACACACAGATACACACACACACACACACACAAAACACTTAGAAAATTGTCTGCTGAATAGTGAACATTCAGTGACATTTAGTTGTTACTATTACGATCTAATGATACGAAAGTATTAAGGAACGAATTCACCTCTGCAGCTTTTATTTCTTCAGTTACAATGAGATGTCTTGAGATATATTTGGTCATTCCTGCACCATAGAAGGATTTCTGAACTGAGTTAATCCCACCTGTTCTAGTGATGGATCCCTTCACCTCATATGAAGTAATAAAAAATAGCATGAAGTTAAAAATCATCCTTGTGCACTGACGCCAACTTCTGCTCTCCATGAAGGAAGATAGCACATTTGAATAATAATCCACAGGAAGAGGAATTATTCTCTACACCATCATGGATCATGATCATATCCAACTGCTTTTTAATTTGCACCCCCCACCATGCTATGGTCTTGCAATCGGAAAATAATGTCAATATCCTGTGAGATAACTGAGTTAGTGCACGCTTATGTGAAAAGTGGTGAGATATGCATGCACTCTATTGAAAACAACAGAGGCAGAGAATATAGTTATGAGTGTGTGTAATAAATGCAACCTTTGAACAACTGTTCAGCATCTGAGATGTGTTTAAAGTCCTTGAGTAGAAAATAAGTTGAATGCTTTCACTGGGACCATGAAATAGGATACCTTCTCTGGAGGAGTTAAGTTACTAAATTTTTTTTTTCTCAAGCAGTTCATCAGTGTCTTTGGGGGATCCTGGATGAACAGAGAAAATGTGTCACTAACAGACCCTATCAGAGATAGGAAACTCATTCATTTTCAGAGCTTTCACTTTGATAATTTCCAAATACCATTACTAACCAAGCCTCCCATTGGTCAAAACTGTTTCTTTTTTGTTCTTATTTTGGTTTCATGAATATCTTTGCAAACCAGACAGAAATGATAAATACTCCTCCAAGAAAAATGCACACACATGCATGCACAGAATTTTGCCTATTGATTTGTGGTTTTCATGGATGCTGTCATGTAAAAAATTCCTTTTTCATGGAATGATTTATCTGTACTAAACAAATCAATTAATATTTTAAAAGACCTAACTGCTTAATTTCTTTTTATAAAATATGTTATTTAAAAACCTAATATATAACTGTCCCAAAAGATTTCAGATCTTTCACTTTTGTTTTACTATGATCAGCAGTTTCAAAAACATTCTAAGGTGTTTTTCTGAAACACTTAGTTTCTAGGGAATTTTTTCATTTCTTTCTGCTAGGAAAGTGCAGCAGGCATTGCTATATGCCTTCTTAGAAATATTTTATTATAATTCTATGAGGAAATAAGCAAAGAGACTGTAGTGTTATTCCCATGTTGGTTTGTAATACATAAACATTGATAAGCTGCAAAATCTTGATGGTAATTCAGACTTTGACCCTCAAATATATTGCTTTGGTAGAAATAAATGTACACAACTCTATAGCCACAGAGGAAAATTTTAAAAAATATGGAGAGAACAACCCTTTACAACTTACCTCTTATGGTACATAAACAACAATATTGATGAGCCAGTCTATGCATTTCTATGTCTGTATTTTATAGTTTAAAGTTGGGACAGAGAAACTTCCTAGATACTTGAGGCAAGAATTTTCTTTGAATAAGTGTGGCAAGGAATATAAAATCACCTCTTACTCTTAGAGTAAAATCCTTAGAAAAGTTCATAAAACTTTATAATAAAAATCACCATCTTCTTTTTCCTCTGAGATCAATCACCAACACCAAGAGCAGTTAAGTTTATATTAATTTATTAAGGTTGCATATCATTTGTCATGAATAATAAATTATAGAAACCATAGCATCTTTATAAACTAATAAGTGTCTCATATTCACTTCCTAATGCTTACTGCAGTAACTGTAAGAAATTTAGATTATGTTTTACCATTAGTTAGAAGATTAAAAAAAAACTATAAAATTTGTTCACAGTAGTTCGGAATTATAAAGGACCCCATTATTCTAACTTTTGGGTAACCAGTTTGAAATGCATAAAAACTCCTTACGAACCAGAAGGTGGCATACAGTTTCACCGAGATGCTGAAAATACTGCAGTTCCTTGAATCTGTTCTTAGATCATATGGTGCACTTTTTAAGGCATTGTCACAAATGCAAATAAATAATCAATTACTGATCTTTAAAAAGAAAAAAAAATCTACCAATAGACAACATTGAATCTTGGCAACACTTGGGAACATTCAAATAAAAAATTCAGTAAATGATTGCAGCATGGAATTCTCTCTCTTATTCCCCCTCTCCATCCTCCCTCCTCCCTGCACAGTTTGTTTAAGGAAAAAAAAGTTCAGGTTGAATTTCAGTCCTAGGGCCTGACCAGGAGACCCTGGCTGCCAGTCTTTCTCAGCCATCTGTCATCTTCTCATTATATCTGTTCAGACTCTCCTCCTGACATCAGCGTCAGTCTTTCTCCTGCAGGGAGAGTTTTCCAATCCTTGCTGAAAGTGCTTCTCCACTGGAACAGCACAGGCGTGAAATTGGTTGGAGTCCTTGTCACCAGTTCATTCTGTTCCTCTCCTGCCCCGAGTCCCGGAGTCCTGACGGAAGAGAAACTTACAAGGCAACAGCAAGATGCTGTGCATGTCAGGGTCTTACAGACTCACTTGGTCTTTAGATGTCCGTTCTTGGATAATGTCCTTATCCATCCTCTGGTCCTCAGTGAACTTTGATGGAATATTTCCGCAGTTTCAGAAACTGGAAAAGCTTGTCTTTTGTCCTCTTCTTCAGAGCCATCAGGGCTCGTGTCTTCTCCTCTAGGTCTTGATCTATGGCAAAAATGATCTTAGCTCTCTCCTCTGCTTTCTTGTCCCCGGAGTTTTTGAAGAGCCTCTGCAATGCTTCTTGGTCTATGTTTTCGAAGATGTTGCCCACAGCTTTCTTACGTGAGGCTGTGTCGAAGTGGTAGCCGTGGATGGACGGGCTGACTCGCAGCGAGGTGGACATGCTGAAGGCCGGCTGGCTTGGCTTGGCTTTCATGGATGGGGGGTTCTTCGGGAATTCAGCTCCCAGGCTTTCCAGAGAGTCTGTAGCAAAATCATTCCAGGACTGCTATTTAAAGTGTGAACAAAAGCTCCAGGCTCAGATTACACTGATGACATCAGAGTGATCTCAAGGAAGCATAATCGCAGACCAGTTTAACAGTTGAGTTGCCAATATCCTGTTCTTGTGCTCTGTTACTGAAAGCTGTGTTCAACGACGGGGCAGAAATGAGGAGGGGAGTTCTTTTTAATGCATCTGTGGCAAGAGAATTACAGGTTTGGGTTCCTCTGTAGGAAAAAAAAAAAGAGCTTAAACCAGAACAGCGCAAAGCGAAGAAACACACAAGGTGAAATCTTTTAGCCTCTGAAAATCTTCCCAAACAACCGAAACAAAAGGTTCTGCCAGCCACAGGAAAATTTTAATTCCCAGAGAAGTTATAAAAGTACAGTCCAAACATTTGGCAACCCACATCAGTGCCCTCTGGACTTCCCTCGGCAGGGCAACCCCGGAGCTATTGAGAGAAAGCTTAACAATCAAAGACGTTGATTTGGAGTCTGACTGTAGTCTGGGGCTCAGACACTCCAAAACGCTGACGTGACACAGCCTGAGTCAGTGACCATTCAGAGACTGCATCTAAGAGCTAATCTGCAATTACTGGATAAAGCTGTAATTTAATAAGAATCATGACAATAGGCAGTTTCTGCTTAGGCTTGTGTATATATCAACAGCAAGGTCAAAAAAGCCAGGAGGAAGAGTTAAAAGGCGCTTTATGTACACAGCACTTAAAAGGGATGAATCGACTTTTTTTCATATTTATTTTGGCATCAGTCAGACACAGTCAAAGCAATACATTCTTTGCAAGATTTTAAATCTGTGCTTTCCACATTCCACCACATTCAGCCAGCCACTGCCCCCAGTAATGTAGGGAACACTTACATTTCGCCCAAAGTTCAGTGAGCTTCAAAATGCCCCAGAGGCTCCTCTTCAGGGACCTCCTGCCAGGCCCTGGCACTCTCAAATACAGAGCTGGCCTTCATTTTCCTCCCATCTAGTTACCTAGAAAAATGCCCATCGACTTCCCTGGTGTTCTTGTGGTTAAGACTCTGCACTCCCAATGCAGTGGGTACATGTTCGATCCCTGCGTGGGGAACTAAGATCCTGCAAGCCACACAGTACAACCTTAAAAAAAAAATCACAAAGGGAGAGTGTGTGGAGAAGATACCTTCCTAGCAAACTGAATGAGGGGCACTTTTCACGTATTTACTCATTTATTTAATCAATATTTATTCAAGGTTGACTTCCAGCTGGGCCTCCCCCATGGCTCCGTGGTGAAGAATCCACCTGCAACAGAAGAGCAACAGGAGCTGTAGGTTCAATCCCTGCATCGGGAAGATCCCCCTGGAGGTGGGCACGGCTACCCACTCCAGTTTACATTCTTCTGGGAAACAGACAATAAGAAAGGGTGCATTTGTAGTCTAGATGACATCAGAAGGTAATGAATGAAGCAGGTTTTATAGGAGAGGTGGAGGAGGGTTGGGATTTGGTTAGGAAGTTCAGGGGAAGCTTCTCAGGGTGACCTTGGGCAAAAACCTGAGGGAGTAGGCTATGCAGACACCTGGAGAAAGGGTGTTACAGGCAGAGGAACAGCAAGTGGGGAGGCCTGAAGATAAGAACAGGAGTGGAATGAGGAAAGACAGCCAGGAGTTCAGTGTGACTGGGGCAGAACTAACAGAGAAGAGTGAGAAGGTGACTTGGGGTGAGAAGACAGGGGCGGGAGGGTGGAGCAGGCAGAGTACATCCTTGCAGGCTTTCTCATGAAATTTCCTTTCTACTTTGTAAAAGGTCGGTGGTGGTGGTTTAGTCGCTAAGTCATGTCCGACTCTTTGCGACCCCATGGACTGTAGCCCGCCAGGCTCCTGTGTCCATAAAATTCTCCAGGCAAGAATCCTGGAGTTGGTCGCTGTTTCCTTCTCCAGGGGATCTTCCCCACCCAGGGATTGAACCTGAGTCTCCTGTGTTGCAGGTGGATTCTTTATCAACTGAGCTACCCCTTTTGGGGAGTTTGGAGCTGAGAAATAACATGATTTAACTTATTGTTAAAAAAATAAGGGGCTTCCCTGACTGCCTAGCAGTTAAAACTCTGTGCTTCCAACACAGGAGACGCAGGTTCAATCCCTGGTCAGGAAACTAAGATTCCCACATGTCACATGGCCAGAAATGAAACAAGCAAATAAATGCAATGCCAATAAAGCTTAAAGGCACATCAAATTTTTTAATAAATAAATCAATAGCAATCACTTCTTAGTAAAGATTTTAGGGAAGGAAATCAGATTCTGAGCATGTTGTGAAGGGTAAGTTGGAACGATTGCTGACAACCTCATCATGGGGAATAAGACAGACAGGGACCCAGCACACATTCTTCCTGAAAGATGCTTCCTTGAGAGATATTTCTAGGCCAGCTGTATTCAATTCCCCAGCCATGGAAGCTGATGCTTGTTCTGGGTTTTTCAAAGAAGAAGCATATGGTCTGCTGCCCCATGACTAGGGATTTAGTGGCATATCCAGCACATCTTTGTGGCAGCCTCAGTAATATAAAAATGGTCATTATTACATTATCAAAAAGTCTATAAACAATAAATGTTGGAGAGATTGTGGAGTAAAGGGAACTCTCCTACACTGTTGATGGTACTATGGATAGTGAAGGTACTATGGAAAACAGTATGGCAGGTTCTCAAAGAATTAAAAATAGAACTACCATATGATCTAGCAATCCCATTCCTGGGCATATATGCAGAGAAAACCATAAATCAAAAGAACAGATGAACCCGTGTTTACTGCAGCACTATTTACAATAGTCAGGACATGGACACAACCTAAATGTCCATTGACAGATGAATTGATAAAGAAGTTTATATATATATAAATACAATTAAATACTACTCAATGACAAAAAAGAATGAAATATTGTCATTTACAATAACATGGATGGACCTCAAGATTATGGTAATTGAAATAGGTCAGACAGAAAAAGACAAAGCATATGATATTATTCATATGCAGAATCTGATGTTTTAATGATCTAAATGAACTTATGTACAAAACATAAACAGAGTCACAGATTTCAAAAACAAACTTATGGTGACCAAAGCAGAAAATTAGGGGGGAAGGGTACATTAGAAGTTAGTCATGGAA
The DNA here is from genome assembly GCF_019320065.1 of Cervus canadensis. NCBI lineage: Eukaryota > Metazoa > Chordata > Mammalia > Artiodactyla > Cervidae > Cervus > Cervus canadensis. The sequence goes on along the minus strand of NC_057416.1, from coordinate 33,096,219 downwards.
ACACTACTATATATAAAATAGACAACCAATAAGGAGCTGCTATATAGTACTGTTCAATATTCTGTAATAATCTATGCAGGAAAAGAATCTTTAAAAAGAGTGGATATATGTATATGTACAAGTGAATCCCGTTGTTATACACCTGAAACTCACAAAACATTGAAAATCAATTGCATTTCATTAAAAAATAAAAATAGTTATTATTATAGCAATAGTATTTTTACTGAATTTTCATTTCGTGGCAAGCACAGTGCCAAGAAATGGACATTCCCTGTGTTAATTGTCATCGCTCAAGGCTCCATAAACCTTTTCATGCTCTGCCCTTTGTTGAAGTGACTCATGTAGGCTTGTGCTTTTTATCTTCTTTTTATTAATTAATCACAAATTTTGATTCCCAACATGCCACTGTCCTCTGAAGTATAGACTCGTTTATTTAACTAACTGCACAATTACTTCATGGCAAATAGATGAGGAAAAAGTGGAAATAGTGGAAGATTTTATTTTGGGGGACTCTAAAATCATTGTGGATGATGACTGCAGCCATGCAATTAAAAGACACTTGCAAAAAAAAAAAAAAGACACTTGCTACTTGGGAGGAAAGCTATGACAAACGTAGACAACTTATTCAGAAGCAGAGACAGCATTTTGCTGACAAAGGTCTGAATAATCAAAGCTATTGTTTTTCCAGTAGTCATATACAGATGTGAGAGTTGGACCATCAGGAAGGATGAGCACCAAAGAACTGGTGCTTTCAAACTATGGTGTTGGAGAAGACTCTTGAGAGTCCCTTGGATTGCAAGGAGATCAATCCAGTTAATCCTAAAGGAAATCAACCCTGAATTCATTGGAAGGACTGATGCTGAATCTCCAATACTTTGGCCACCTGATACGAAAAGTTGACTCATTGGAAAAGATCCTGATGCTGGGAAAGATTGAGGGCAAGAGGAGAAGGGGACGACAGAGGATAAGATGGTTGGATGGCATCATTAATTCAATAGACATGAGTTTGAGCAAACTCTGGGAGATGGTGAAGGACAGGGAAGCCTGGCGTGCTGCAGTCCATGGAGTCGCAGAGTTGGAAACAACTGAGGGACTGAACAACAAAAATAACCAAGAGCAGGGATCAGATCCACCCTTATTTTTAATGTGCCTGAAGCTCCTGGGTCCCTTAATGTGCTTCCATAGTAGTGTTAAATAGCAATATGTGTGATTCCATTTAATTTTCACACCAGCCCTGTGAGGTAGGAACTATTGCAATCCTCGTGAGACCAGTACAACAAATGAGGCGATGGTACTTTGCTCCCTGCGAGGTAGGAAATATTGCAATCCTCGTGAGACCAGTACAACAAATGAGGCGATGGTACTTTGCTCCCTGCTGTAGGCTGAATGTCCTACTCTCCCTCCAAAAGTGTCCATGTTCTAAACCCTAGAACCTACAAGTACAGGCTAAAGGTAACTTTATATTGAAAAAGGAATTTAAATGGCAAAAGGAAGTTTGTAGGTGTAGGCAAATTAAAGATCTCCAGATGTGGAGGTTATCTTGATTACCGCGGGGTTGGCCCATGTAATCATAAATGTCCTTATAAGAGGGAGGAAGGAAGTCAGAGGGCAGAGAAGATGTGACAGACTTTAAGGATGGAGGGATGGGGCCATGAGCCAAGGAAGACAGGCAGCCTCTAGAAACTGGAAAAATAAAAAAGACAGGTTCTTCTGTAGATTCTAAGGAAGAAGCACGTCACCGTAGACCCATTTTAGACTTGGAGGTCTCTTGAACTGTAAGACAGTAAGTCTGTATTGTTTTAAGCCACTAAATTTGTGGCAGTTTGGTACAGTGCCAAAGGAAACAAATTCACTCTGCATACCCCTCAGCTGTGATGAGACGGCTTGAACCCAGGGCTATCTGACTCCAGAGCCCACGACGTTAAACTCTTTACTGGAATTGCTATCAGATCAACTGCAAGCTCTCTCTTCAAAAAAAAAAAAAAAACCCAAGTAATGTTCCCACATGACACTGAGCAGGTCTCCTTGACGACTGCCTAAGAGCATTCAGATGAATCTGAGAGATTAAGGCGCTTCAGAATTGTTTAGAGGACAAGACCATCCACAGCGAAGCAAGGCCAGTTTCTGTTTCCCAGAAATGTGACACAAGCCCTTAGATTGTGATTTGCTGATGCTCTTTGCCAAAGGTAACTCCATATGTGCTCGGAAAGACTTTAGCTGTTGTCACTCTGTTCTTTCCCGTCTTTGTATAAATATTTTCAGTGGATGATGTGGACAACAGACTCTAAAAAATGATGGGCAGTGATTCACAGGCTGCATGTGGATGGGATGGTACCATATAGGTAGGTACCTTCCAGAATTTTTGCTTCCTGTAGTCAAGACAGGACATAAGGAGGGCTGTTTAGAAGAAGCAGGTTCTAGGCTAGTGTATGTTCTTCCAAGCACCAATTTTCCAGTATTCTTATTTTTATTTTTTAATCACACAAAGGGATCTGTTTGCCAGTGAACAGTATGCTTGGTTAGTTTTGTATATAATGAAAAGATTTGGGCAAACAAAGGGAAAGAAGAAAATGTATTAAGTGACATGTGATGTGAGTTCGAGTCCTGATTTGGGAAGATCCTCTGGTGAAGGAAATGGCAACCCATTCCAGTATTCCTGCCTGGGAAATCGCATGGATGTAGGAGCCTGGCAGGATACAGCCCACGGGGTCACAAAAGGGTCATAAGCGACTTAGCAACTAAACCACCACTACATACCTAGTTTTCTTCATATATCTAAATTATTCTTCATAACGATACTGGAAATACTTCTTACTGACCTCCATTTTCACCACAAACAAAGAATTGGGTTAAACAATCTGTCCAAAGTAAAGCAAAAACGGAATTCATTTCCAGATTTTTTTTTCTTATCCTCAAAATCTCTTCAGGGGAAGGTTTTCCTGACCTTTTTCTGGGCTTCTTGCCACTATTGTTTGCTTCAACAAGACTCTAGATTTACCTTTACAGATAAAAAATATTATAAATTATTTTATTTATAACTTTTAAAACATTTATTTGATGTGGACCATTTTTAAAGTCTTTATTGAATATGTTACAATATTACTTCTGTTTTATGCTTTAGTTTTTTGACCACAAAGTATATGGGATCTTAGTTTCCTGACCAGGGATTGAACCCTCACTGTCTGCATTGGAAGGCAAAGTTTTAACCACTGGACAACCGGATAATTCCTTTAATTATATCTTTAAAGGGCCAAAGATATTCAGTATAGTGATTGGTACAGAGAATGTATATAATGGATACTTATTGAATTATTACATGAAGAATTGAATGAAAGTAAGCATACAGAATTTACCTCAATTCTGTTTTGTATTCCAATTTTTCTCCCTGGCAATCTCCTGAAAAAAAAGAAGCCAGAAGCTAGAAGTTTGTACCTTACGCTTTCATTGAATTATCCCTGGACATTTTAACAATAAAAATTTCATACTGCATTATAATTTACCAGGTGCTTTCATATGCATTTCTTCATTTGACTTTCACAACATCACTAGCATTATCATCCCTATTTTGCAGATGCGAAAACTGAGTATAACAGAAGTTAAGTAAGTTTTCCCAAATCCTGGAGCTAATTAAATGACAGAATCAGCCCTGGAACTCTCATTTTTTTAATCTTTAAATCTTATGTGTTTTTTTTTTCCTACCATTGTATGGTTTCCTAATTACTGCTCATTATTTATTTATTTGTTATAGTTTGAAATTTTTTCAACTTTATTTTTTTTTTGATTAGGATATAGTTGCTTTACTATGGTATATTAGTTTCTGCTATACAACAAAGTGAACCAACTATATGTATACATTTATTTACTTCCTTTTGGACCTCCCTTCCACCTCCCCCCATCCCACCCCTCTAGGTCATCACAGAGCACCAAGGTGAGCCCCCTGCGCTATCCAGCAGGTTCCCACTGGCTATCCGCTTGACACATAGTAGTGTGTATCTATCCATCCCAGTCTCCCAGTTCATTCCCCTATCTGCCCCCCATGCTCACACGTCCATTATCTACATCTGCGGCTCTGTTCCTATCCCTCAAATAAGTTCATCTGTACCATTTTTCTAGATTCCACACACATGTGTTAATATATGACATTTGGTTTTCCCTTTCTGACTAAAGTCACTTTGTATGCCAGACTCTAGGTCTATCTGCATCTTTACAAATGACCCAATGTCATTCCTTCTTATGGCGGAGTAGTATTCCATTGTGTATATGTACCCCATCTTTATCCATTCATCTGTCAATGGACACTGAGGTTGCTTCCAGGTCCTGGCTATTGTAAACAGTGCTGCATGTTTTTTTATGCCTTTATTCACTGATTTATAGATTCAGTCACAAACACATTATTGAATTCTGTGTGCCATGAGCTTGAGGAATAAGTAGGCTGGGGAAAATGGACATGGTCCCTGTGTGTGTGGAACGTGAGGCCTAGAGAAGAAAAGATACTTTAGATGGATAAGTAAATATATCAGTATTTATATGGAGAAGATTGTATAAGTGCTAGAAAATGAAAAGCCTCAGGTGATATAAAGGAAGAAACAAGGTGAGGCTTCATTTAAATTGTTTAAGTCGTAAGAAGTCTTTTTGAAGAAGAAACGTTTAAGCTGAGACTTGAAATGAATGTTGGAATGAACAAGGAGAGGGCATAGTGGGGAGCTGTGTATGCAGAGGGAATCCTGTGCAAAGGCCCTGGGGTGGGAATGAGTTTGAAGGACAGGAAAACAGACACAAGAGACAAAGCAGGTGGGAAATAGAAACCAGCAAGGCCAGGAGCAGACAGTGAAGCAGCACTGGTAGGTAGGACCAAACGATGGAGAGGGCTGATGACCAGGTTGAAGATTTAAAATTTTATCCAAAGTGCAATGGGCGGTCTTTAAAAGGTTATATGCATGGAAGGGAACCAGCTGTGTTTTTGTAACCTAACTTTTTGAATTACTTTTTGGGCCATCAGCGACAACTAAAGAGAACAATTATGGTTTCAGATGGCTAAACAGATTTTTCTAAATGTATTTTGGAAATAAACTCAAATGGACTTGGTGATGAGTTGAACAAGGGATGGGCTAAGTATCAAGTGCTACTCCCAGATTAAGTCTTTGGCTCCTTGATGGGGATGGTTGAGCTGGAGAAGGTGAAAGTGGAGAGTTTTTGGAAGAAAAAACAAATTCAGTTCTGTATATAGTAAATCTGAAATGCCTGGGAAAAAGCCAAGAAGATAGTTGAGTATATGAATCTAGAGCTCAGAAGAGAGGTCTGAAATGTAACTTTTTAAATTTTGTTTTCAGTAATAGCTGTCAAGAAATCAGCATTGCTTGCAGCTTTCTTTATCCTATTTATGCATGAATCCAGAATCTAAAACAATGTCTGTCACAAGGTAGAATTCATATAAATAGTTGTAGAATTATTTTGCATAAGGAAAATTACTGAGCCCAAGAGAGGGCTGAATAACATGTGAAAACAATGGTTAATGGTCAATGGTCATGTGCGTGACTTGTTTTCACTGGACACTGAAATTCCCTTCATTTTTCTATACTTGACAACTGAAATGGTCATTCTCTTCAGTAATTGCCTTGAGGGCCTTTATTTTATTCTGTGCATGCATGCGTGTGTGTGTGTGTGTGTGTGTGTGTGTGTGTGTGTGCGTGCACGCGTGTACACTCTGTCATGTCCAACCGACTCTTTGAGACCCCATGGACTGTAGCCCACCCAGGTCCTCTTTCCATGGAATTTCCCAAACAGAAATATTGGAGTGGGTTGCCATTTCCTTCTCCAGGGGATCTTCCTGACCCAGGGATTAAACTCCTGTCTCCTGCATTGGCAGGTGGATTATTAACCACTGAACCACCTGGGAAGCCCTATTGTATTACATATGGTTGCATAAAACCTATACTAGATTTCCATTTCTACTGTAGTTGCGGTTAATCCCTTTAAAAATTAATCAGGAGACACTTTTTATTTTCGTAAACTCTATTAAATGTCTTTTCAGTCTTTAATTATTGCTGATGAGAAAGAACGGCAGTTTTTTTTTTTTTTAAGAAACTTTGATTCTTTTTTTTTTTTTGAACAGCATTGAAACATGTATATTATCTAGGGTGAAACAGATCACCAGCCCAGGTTGGATGCATGAGACAAGTGCTTGGGCCTGGTGCACTGGGAAGACCCAGAGGAATCGGGTAGAGAGGGAGGTGGGAGGGGGGATTGGGATGGGGGATACATGTAAATCCGTGGCTGATTCATATCAATGTATGACAAAAACCACTACAATATTGTAGAGTAATTAGCCTCCAACTAATAAAAATAAATGAAAAAAAAGAAGTATTAAAAAAAAAAAGAAACTTTGATTCTGATATTTCCTTTCCATCATACAGCAGGAACAAATTAAACATTCTGAAGCAATAAAAATTTCAAGAAAGAAAAAAATCCAAACAAAATAGACAAATGCTTTCCCAAAACCTTTCAGTTGAAACGTGGGGGGAAAGAAAATCCACAACTTTATTGCAAAGAACGACTGCCAAGACCAGTTTTTAAAAGTGCTGTTTTTTAAAGGGTGCCTTTGCATGTGAAATGAAACAGCTGTCTTTACTTAAGCCACTGTCTATATTTGCACAGTCTCCTAAAAAAGGAACTGAAGATAAGCTTTTCTTCTTTAACGTTTTAATTAGCTGTTCAGATTCAGATACTGAGCTCCTGGTATTAATAGCTTCTTTCAAAAGGAAACAGTTGTGAACATAAACTAACATGTTTTTCTCAGGAAGTGAGCATGAGATATTTATATGTATTTATAGTAGTGTGTGTTGCTGTAATCTATGACTAAAGCTAAAATAAGTCTTTACCAACCATCTCCTCCCACTTGCTGCTCCCTCCCGTTCAGCGCGTGCTTCTAGCTAGAGTTGAGACACTGGTGGATTTCGGGTTTTCTCTAAATGGAGCTCCACAGAGAAAGGAGAACTTGTGGCATGTGCTTCTCAGGTTTTATAAGTAGCGTAGCAAAGGATACACATGGCCACTCCGAAAGGCCCTTCTCGACTTTCGTTTCCTGAGAAGGATACAGTCACACCAGGCTCCCCTCTCCCCAAACTAACTTAATTCTGTCTGACTTTCTGAGAACTATATGCAGCCCAAACCCATGAAGAATATAGAGAAATCTAGCCACAAAACTTCTCAAGGCCACTGAAGGACAACTGGACCCTTGAAATTCTTCATAAGGTGGAGCAAAGGTCCCTTAGCAGGCACGACATATCTCAGTTTAGATATTGAAAGGTTATTAAGTGTAAGAAAAAGTAGGCTTATCTGAAAAGTGCCTAGTGGTAGGAATATGGTCAATGCAATAGACAAGTTCCAGGAAGACAGATTTTGACTCAGTGTAATTAAAGGAATTTATTTAATGCCTTTACATTAAATAATTTAATTCAAGTACAGTCAGGATGACCACTTGGTAGGTATATCATAGAGGACTGAAAGTAGTGAGAACAGATCAGTGCCTATTTTTATATTTATTCTATTTATTCTATATGATCTATAGCTTGTGTTACCAAGTTACCCACACATACAAAAGTGTGTAACATTTTTGTTTCAGTTATTATATATAAGAAATGTATATGTTTCATGTATATATAAGTAATGTACATTTACCCCTGAAACACTTTTTTTAACAATGTATATTTTAATATCAGATTTGCATAGTGATTTAGAAGGATAAATATCACACAGTGAAAAGCTTATCATAAACTAAATGCAACAGCAAGAGGAAACAAAATCTTGTGTATACATTACCAAGGTCTTTACAATAAACTATAGTGTACAGTTCCATAACAATTTTTCATTCTATTTTATTGCATCTGTTCTTTAACAAATGGCTGGTTACAATCCATTAAGTTGATTTCAAACTCACTAATGTCACAAGTTACAGTTTGAAAACCACTGGACTAGACAATTTTAATGACTCTTTTGATGCTAAGCAGAGGCGATTGTAACCTCTGGTTCAATAAACTTTTGCATATCTAGTTGTTGCTTTGTGGCTGTGCTGTTGTTTTTGAAATATGCATACGGGAAAGATTTCAGCATAAACTCCCTGAAATGGTAGACAGTCCAGTAGAGCTGCCATCACTAGAATTATTTGGGGAATAGATTGTTTTTTTAATGTCTCTAGAACTAGGTAGTAGAATCACATAAAAATATATCAGTAGTTTAAATCCCGAGGGTAATCATTCATTCATTTCTTTGTTCATTTAATGCAACATAAGATTATTTTATTTCAAAAGCCTCCTGGCCACTTTGCCATGTTCTAAAGAAACAAATACTATATTTGCTTATTAGTCCTATTGCCTGCAAACATACCAAAGTATCCCCTCTTCCATTTTACAGGGATAAGAAGATAGAAACTGGAGTACCAAGCATTTAAAAAGGGAGCCACGATGCAGGATAAGGATGGTACTGCTGGGTGTAGGGTAGAGGTCAAGAATAGCCTTGAGTGGAAGAGACATAAACTTGGATTCTGGGATTGGCGTATACACACTATTATGGGGTTGGTCAAAATGTTCGTTCAAGTTTTTCCATAAGATGTTACCAAAAACTCTGTGTGTGTGTGTGTGTGTGTGTGTGTGTGTGTGTATAGCTGTAGTAACTAATAAGGACCTACTGCACGGCCCAAGGAGCTCTACTCAATACTCTGTGAATGACCTATATGAGAAAATACTAAAAAAGTGGATATTTGTGTATGTATAACTCAGGCTTCCCAGGTGGCTCAGTGGTAAAGAATCCGCCTGCAAATGCAGGAGAAAACAGGTTTGATCCTTGGGTCAGGAAGATCCCCTGGAGAGGAAATGACAATCCACTCCAGTATTCTTGCCTGGCAAATTCCATGGACAGAGGAGCCTGGCGGACTACAATCCTGGGGGCCACAAATAGTTGGACATGACCTAGGTACTAAACAACATAACTGACTCACTTTGCTGTACAACAGAAACTAACAAGTATTGTAAATCAAGTACACTCCAATAAAAATGTAAAAAAAAATAACCTGGAGTGAAAATTAATAAAGTGATCTGACTTGAAGCCCATTTTCAAACGCATGAAGTGAAAAACTGACCCTTTGTTAATTTTCTGCTTGTTGACACTTGAATATGAGAGTTTCTAAAATGCTGGAAAAATTGCCCAGCTGCTATACAATCCAAGCTCCTGTCTCTCTAGATAAATTTACTTTTCTACTCAAGCAGGTCAAATCTAAGTTTTCAGGCAGCCCAGAAAGGGAGGGAAAGCAGCATTGAGTGTATTCACATGAGTTTCAGGATCGTGTGGACTCAGTAAGAATTTACGATGGATTTTATGACTCAAATGCAGAGGAAAACAGATCATGGTCCCTGAACGTTGTCAGTTTTTGTTTTGAACTTTGAAGAATCGGTCCACAGTCATTGAAGAAGACTGACTAAATGTTTACCGAGTCCCTTAGACTGTATTAACCTTCCTATAATCAACCTTTAAAAAAAACAAACCTGCATCATTGTACCATGCTTTCTTTTTCTTTTTAAGGCACAGTGTTCTACACGAGCTCTCAAATCTTGTCAAGCTTTGTTTCTGGTTAATTACGTCTGAAGTTCTCATGCGCATTAAATAAACCTTCCAGTGATAAAAATGAGTTGAACTGACGTGCTGTCAGAGCATGTCCTCTGCTCTATCTTACAGATCTTGTGGCCAGACTGACAGCAATAAAGTCGCTCAGTCGGGTCCGACTCTTAGCGACCCCATGGACTATAGCCTACCAGGCTCCTCTGTCCATGGGATATTCCAGCAAGAGTACTCGAGTGGGTTGCCATTTCCTCCTCCAGGGGATCTTCCCAACCCAGGGATTGAACCCGGGTCTCCAGCATTGCAGATAGATTGGCAGCCCCTCGCCTATTTCACAGATGGGGTTCCAGAAGGGGAGACAACTTTCTGAGGGATATAAGCTCTTTTCGGTGGCTCAGCAAAAGTTAAAGCAAACCAGTGGCTGATCTGGAATTGGAGTTGTGGACAGTTTTGTCTAGACTATTTCAGATGCTCCTTCCTGTTTCTTTCCAGGTAACAAATGCCTCCCCTTCCATTCAAAGCTACTCTCCAACAGGATCGAGAATCAGCACTTTATACTTCCAAGCAATAAAGAATAACTTTCTGTGTACTTTTTAGAGAGAGGTATTTGCATTTACACCTTGTTTCCCTCCCGACGTCATGCAGACCTTCCTGAAATCAACGCATCAGTGAAACACACAGTCAGTTCTCCTTCCTGTTCAGTTTCTCCTCAGCTGCTTGGCTAGTGTCCATATAGGATTATACACCTGAGCAGTGATGGTTATCAATAAATCACAAAGTATATCAAGCTAAGTGTCTAGCCATGCTGTCCACTGCTTTTTTTTTTTTTTTTTACTTTTAATAGAAAAGATGCAAAGCCCCAGGATGCACACACACTTGAACTATGGGGCTTCTGTCTCCAATTCCCAGCTCCCTCCAACCTTCTGTTTGTCTAACCTTAAAGCACTTCAGGACACCGTGTTCCCGGACCTCCCTCTGGTCCAATCTGGCTCCACATCCCAGAGGGGACTTCAGCTCTTGGCTGGCGTGTCCACCGGCTTCTAGCCCAGAAGGAAGCAGCTGGAAGCACGGCCAGAGACTGCAGCCCCAGCAGCTGTGAGGTTATGGCTCACTGGCCCTTTGTGCTCCCCTCAGACTCCCAAACCCCTGGGGTCCATCAGAAAGGTTCATACTGTGCAAAAAGGAATCCTGCTGTTTTGGCTTCCTCACCTTCCTTCCTCTTTGCACTCCTGGCAGGAAGTCACTGACACATGCTGCCACTTAAAAAAATTAATAAAGAATCATGGAATGCTGCCTAAATCTTGAATTTAGTTTAATGTTCAGCTTGCCTTAGTGTTAGTCATAGAGTCGTGCCCAACTCTTTGCGACCTCGTAGACTGTAGCCCATCAGGCTCCTCTGTCCATAGGATTCTCCAGGCAAGAACACTGGAGTGGGTTTGCCATTCCCTTCTCCAGGGGATCTGCCCCACCCAGAGGTCCAACCCACGTCTCCGGCATTGCTGGCCAATTCTTTACCATCTGAGCTAGAAGCCACGAACACTGTGAAAGATATCAGATGCGTTGTCTATGTAACAGGATTTTGAGAATGACCTTGTCGTGGAACCCCTAACACTTAAAGCCAAATATGTCATTGCATTTTAGAGCTGAGAGGGGTTGCAGAATCTATCAGAAAAGAGATGTAAGGCAGAGTCCTGGCCCTCGGGTTCCATTCACTCTCTGTCTGCAAAGCTTGCTAGCTCTTGGAGCCCTGCAAGGCTGTAGTGGACCCAGGACTCAGCTTTTCAGAGACTCCCTTGGACCACAAGGGATCATGAGACACCTGACCAGCTGTGTGCGGCTCCTGGTTCAGGCTCCTCTGTCACCACTGTGAACAGGAAGCTGGACGTTCTCCCGATTTTGTCCCTCCATGCCTGGGCAATGCTTCTGTGTTGTCTTATCACTAATTTTTTTTATTTTGATGAAAGAGGTGGGAGAAGGCACATTCATTTCTCTTTCAGAAAAATTCTGGAGAAAGGTTAAAGTCTGAAAAATTACTATGTGACATGTAGCCCCAGATGATGACCAGAACTAGTCGGGGTTCTGGCAGGCAGGGCTCTGGGCAGAGTGAAGAGGGCAGGGAAGTCACGTTCCAGAGGCTCCTCCCATTCCAAGCCACTTTCCTACTCTTTACAAACCAACAGAGTCCTGTAAAATTGGGACTTGGCTACTTGGGGAAAGTGAGGTTAATTTAATAATGTCATGCACAGAGTCTTGTTTCTTATTTGGTTCTGTTTCCGAAACCACAGAGAGCCTGTGCATGAAACTACTGCAGCCACCATATAGCTTTGGTGCTGGCTTTTCTTTCTTCCTCTACTTTTCTCATAAGCCTACTTTCACGGTAGGCTTTACCATATTTATATTTATATCCTATGTATTGTTGCTACTGTTTAGTTACTAAAATATCCATATGTATTATTGTTGTTGTTTAGCCATTACGTCTTTGCGACCCCATGGACTCTAGGCTCCTCTGTCCATGGGATTTTCCCAGCAAGAATACTGGAGTGGGTTGCCATTTCTTTCTCCAGGGGATCTTTCAACCTAGGGATTGAACCTGGGTCTCCTGTATTGCAGGAGGATTCTTTTCACTGAGCCCCCGTGCGTGCTAAGATGCTTCAGTCATGTCCAACTGTGTGACCCCATGGACTGCAGCCTGCCAAGCTCCTCTGTCCATGGGATTCTCCAAGCAGGAATACTAGAGTGGGTTGCTGTGCCCTCCTCCAGGGGGTCTTCTTTACCCAGGGACCAAACCCACATCTCTTACATTTCTTGTACTGGCAGGCAGATTTTTTTTCATCACTAATACCACCTGGGAAGCCTATCTATGTGTATACCTCTATTTATATCAGGGCTTCCCTGGTGGCCCAGGCAGTAAAGAATCTGCCTGTAATGCAGGAGACCCAGTTTTGATCCCTGGGTCAGGAAGATCCCCTGGAGAAGAGAATGGGCACCCACTCCAGAGTTCCTGACTGGAGAATTCCATGGACAGAGGAGCTATCATCTCTCTTTAACATCTATCGATCTCTAAGTATGAAATCTGAAATCATCCTCCCAAAAACTTGTTGAACCCATGAGGATTAAGTCTTCGGGAAGCGAGTATCACACAGAACACTGGGCAGCCGAGATGGGATGGCAGTCCCAGCTCCTGTGTGACTCTAGTGCTTGCCTTTTCCTGCTGCGTTGGTTCTGACATTTGAAAGAGCAGGTAACACATGTCAATAATTTGGCAGCTGCACTAAACCCAAGAGAGCGTGGAGGGCAGGGCACTGTGTTAAGACACATCAGCGGAATAAGGAGGGAAGGAGATTTGTGCTCCAGATGGACCATCTGATAAGGTTTAAGGAGATGGAGAACACCTATTTCAAATGCTGTTCACGTGCTTCCTCCATATCACAGCCCCACAGTTTCTCCACTCAAGAGTATGTACCAGTGGAGAAGACAGCCCAGGAAAAAGAGCTAAACTTGACCTCCGCTCCACAAACTTATTTCTGTCCACGTCCATCTTCTCTCAGGCAACCGTACTAGGATCCACACCCAGGGCTCTACTTCCCTCCGCCTGTCTCCTGTCTCTTTACACCCAGGTCAGTGGATTCTGATGCACCAGCTTCTCAGAGCAAATCTCACTAACTTCTGCGACCACCAGCTTCAACACCAGTCATTTTCCTCTGGGATTGCCACACAATTGTATTTACTCTTCTTGTGTGTAACATCTAGTGTTTCCTTTACAGCATAGATCTCATCTTAATTTTTTTCTGTGGATTAAAAGCCCTTCAGCAGCTTCCCTGATGGTTCAGTCGGTAAAGAATCCACCTGCAATACAGGAGACACAGGTTCGATCCTTGGGTTGGGACGATCCCCTGGAGAAGGGAATGGCTACCCACTCCAGTATTCTTGCCTGGAGAATTCCATGGACAGAGGAGCCTGGTGGGCCACAGTCCACAGGGTCACAAAGAGTCAGACATGCAATGGCTTAGCACGCATGCACACACACAGCTTCATGCTGAAGAGAGTAAAACCTGAGCTTCTTATGTGAGCGTATGAAGCTCACTCTGATAGGGTCCATGCTCCATGTACGCTCTTAGTTCCTCCCTCTCCTTCTCTCTCTCTCTGTGTCAGGAGGAGCGCTCCAGCTCCAGGACTTTATGCCCCTTGTGTAGACCCATTTCTTCTTCGCAGATTGCTAAGTGGGCTTCCCTTGTGGCTCAACTGATAAAGAATCCACCTGCAATGCGGGAGACCTGGGTTCGATCCCTGGGTTGGGAAGATCCCCTGGAGAAGGGAAAGGCTGCCCACTCCAACATTCTGGCCTGGGGAATTCCATAGGCTATAGCCCATGGGGTCACAAAGAGTCAGACGTGACTTTCACTTTCTTCCTTTTTCCATCAGTCAGATTCTAGTTCTAACGTACTCTTTCCATAAGGGCTTTCTCTTAGCATTTATTATGGGTTGAATTGTGTCTCCTATGAAGACATGCTATCGTTCTAACACCCTAGTGCCTGTGGATGTGACCTCCTTTGAAAACAGAATCATTACAAATGTGATCAAGTTAGGATGAAGACACACTGGATTTGAGTGGGCCCTAACCCACTGACGGTATCCTTATAAGCAGAGGGAGCATTTGGACAGAGAAACACAGGGTAGAAGGCTGTGTGAAGACTGAGGTAGAGATCTGAGTGATGTACCACAGGAGACAAGAATGCCAGGCATTGCTAGAACCTTTCAAAAGCTATAGGAGGTGAGGAAAGATTCCCACCCTGAAGTCTGTAGAGACAGCGTGAATCCTCTAACACCTTGATTTCAGACTTCTAGCTTCCAGACTCATGGGAGAATAAATTTGTATTGTTTTACCTGACTCATTTTGTGATAATTGGTATAGCAATCCTGGAAATGAATACAGAATTCAATCAAAAGGTCACCCCAACTAATTCCCTGGCCCATAGCCCAATCTTATGTTTTTCCATAGCGTTAATCACGCTGTGAAATTACCATTATTTCATTATCTATGCAATTAATACATTAACAATGTTTATACCTATATACTACTAATGCTTATGGTGTTTGTACCTGTTTGTATGTTTATTATGTGGATATTTCAAAGCACAAAATGCATCTATCTGGTTCACTGAACACTTAGAAGATTTTCTGTGTTCAATAACATTATATCAACATCTGTTGAATGACTGGGTAAACTGTGAGTATAGTTATAGAACTATGCTCAGATAATCTCTCAACAAAAGCCTTTATTGTAAAGCTCTTTCCTCACTGAAAGCTAGGCTATCTCAATGCAAAATATCGTTCCAATGTTTCATTTGATAAACCTAATTCTGTGAACATGGAACTCAGTACTGTTCCAATGCTTCATTTAATAATCCTAATTTTGTTCCATTTACTTAAGCTCCCAGAGAGGTGCAGAGTGTTATAAAGATAAGATTTTGTATTCATTAAGGGATATATAATATGTTTCAATGTGAATCTTACAACAAAGTTCTGAATTTGAACCAATAAAAATAATTCATAAAAAATTGAAAAACCAAATTGAGTTACATGTATCAAGTGAGAAAATATGATTAATTTACTTTTAACTGTCTCCAGTTTTAAGAATTCAAACAGGACAGGCCCAAGTGGATATGAGTTTTCCTGTGACATGGCAAAAATAAGTTCATTTTTTAATCTGAGTTTGAGTTTGGCTAAAATGAATATGGCAGTTCATGCTCTGATTCCTCATATGTGCTTAATTAAATTTCTTCTGACGTCACTTTTGTTTCCTAAGTATAAAACCTTGCAGATGTATTGAGTATCATATCAATAGATGAGTCCTAATGTAGAAAAATCAAGTTTGTTCCCTTTGGCAAAGTTTAGGCTTCAAGACTCAAAACCCTCTGATTTCAATCACAATGTACCACATAATCACAGGAAAATAACCTTAATTTTCTGAGCATGACATATTGTTTTTCATGGCATTTGTTTTCTTTTAAAAGTCATCATCAAAGTAATAGAGGTTTAAAACAACAATATAGAAAATGCAAAAAATAGAACACCAAAAATATAAATCAGTTCCAGTCTTACCAGTTTCAAATAACAGCTATTAACATGTTAGTTTATTTTCTTCCAATTGGTTTTGTGTCTACATATTTAAAATCAAATATGAGCATGGAAATATGGATGTGTTTCTCATAAAATTAAGAACATATGGTATACAGTATATAGCTTTTGTATTTTACTTTCATTGGTGGTTATATAAATATTGATTTCTTTTATTCACAGTCTATGCGAATTTTTTTAATGTGTGAATATGACATTAAAAGTTTGCCCAATATTTAATGACATGAGTACTATGTAAATCAGCAGTCTATTGTTGAAAGTGTTACCTATTGCTAATTTATAAATGATGTTTCCGTAAAGATTGTTGTCTGTAAATCTTTGGGGCTATCGCTTTGGAACATGGTCATTCCATGAGTTTTTCCCACCATAGCAACTGTTTTCCAAGAGAGAGTTCTCCTGATGCTCTAAGAGATCCAGACGAAAATGACAAGGCTGCTTGTGAGTTCAAGTTTCATTTCTCCCACATTCTCCCAGCTGAGTCACTAAAATCAGCACAGATTCAGGGGAAGGAGAATTCAAGAAAGTGAGAAGCTGAAATAAAGTTGAATGTCTGTTTTTAAACAGGATTTTGGAAAGACATAAAGAAGTCAGCTTCTGCTGGATTTGAAAATAAAATTGCTTCTTATCCCCAGCTTTGTTCCATCTTTTGATGGAGGAATGGCCAGGTCAGGTTCCAGAAGACTGTGTGGGTTGAGAGACACTGTCGTGACTATTCTAGGTCACAGTCAGTCATATACAAGTTACACTCACACTTCCTTCACGATCCCTAAAATCTGATGCACTTTCAGTATCATCATGAAGTCTGGTCTCTCTCCATCCAAATCACATACAGGTGCAGAGGAGGTTACTTGGGTTCAGTAACTCAAGAACATTCCCTCTCAGTTTGTAAACCTATAAATATGTTAGTGAGCTTCCCCATTGCCAATGTACACACTTGATGTACAATGGTGATTGCTATTTTTGTTCAGTCACTCAGTTGTGTCCAACTCTTTGTGACCGCAAAGGCTGAGCCACACCAGGCTTCTCTGTCCTTCACCGTCTCCTGGAGCTTGCTCAAACTCATGTCCATTGAGTCAGTGATGTTATCCAACTATCTCATCCTCTGTCATCCCCTTCTTCTCCTGCCCGCAAACTTTCACACATTGGGGTCTTCTCCAATGAGTCAGTTCTTCGCATCAGGTAGCCAAAGTACTGGAGCTTCAGCTTCAGCATCAGTCCTTCTAATGAATATTCAGGATTGATTTCCTTTAGGATTGACTGGTTGGATCTCTTTGCAGTCCAAGGGACTCTCACAAGAGTCTTCTCCAACACCACAGTTCAAAAACATCAATTCTTTGGTGTTCCGCCTTCTTTATGGTCCAACACTCACACCCATACATGACTATTGGAGAAAACCATGGCTTAGGCTAGGCAGACCTTTGTTGGCAAAGTAATGTCTCTGCTTTTTAATATGCTGTCTAGGTTTGTCATAGCTTTTCTTAAAAGGAACAAGCACCTTTTAATTTCACAGCTATAATCACAGTCTGCAGTGACTTAGAGCCCAAGAAAATAAAGTCTGTCACTGTCCCCATTGTTTCCCCTATCTATTTGCCATGAAGTGATGGGACCAGATAACATGATTTTCATTTTTTGAATAAAGAATGCTTTACATTATTTTACAATGGTGATACAGGGATGGACGGAAGCCTGTCTCCTGCAAATTCTCATGGTGGTGTCCTAACCCCCAGTACCTCAGGATGGGACCTTGCTTAGAAACTAGGCCATTTCATATAAGATTGATTAAGCTGAGGTCATACAAGAGGGAGAGTGAGTCTTTCATTCAATATAAGTTATGAAAAAAGGGGAAGGGACTTCCCTGGCTGCCCAGTGGTTCAGACATCACGCTTCCATTGCAGGGGGCACAGGTTTGATCCCTGGTCAGGGAGTTAAGATCCCACATGTCAGGCAAAGTTGCCAAAAATTTAAAAATAACTAATAAAGTCAAGAGTTAACTCTTCTTACAAGACTTTATTAAAAAGGAAGGGTGGGATTTGGACAGAGTCATGCAGGGAGGGAGGCATACAGAGAGGAAGACTTCCCAGGGGCTGCTAGTGGTAAAGAACCCACCTGCCAGTGCAGGAGATATAAGAGACCCTGGGCTGGGTAGCAAGTAGTTGGACACGACTAAAGAGACACACAAGCATGCAGAGAGGGAAGGTAATACAAAGAAAACGGAGAGAAGAACAGCCAGCTACAAGCCCAGCAGATTTCCCTGCAACAAATCCCTCCCCCAGTTTTCAGGGAAGACCCATCCTGCTGTTATCTTTATCTTGGACTTCCAGCACCATGAGGCAATACATTTCTGTGGCTTAAGCCACCCATTGTGTGGTACTTTGTTATGACTTGCTAGTAAATGAATACAAGAAGGACTGAAATAGACATTCTCCTTTAATAAGAACAGGAAGGGGAGGAGTACAGGACACATTGGTCCACAGAAACACTGAAATCTACCTGGGCACGTACAACAGTTTCTTAATTAGAGTCTCCCTGGGTATGATTTTTTTGCCCATCTCAGCTCTGCTCTCGGAACTGTAAGCTCTTCCCTCTGGAACGTACTTTCTTTGCCATAAGACATGACTCACTTTTTCCAGTTTAGTAGCTTTCTCATCCTGCTTCCTGAAACCCTGTCTCTGTTGCTTTAATCCAAGTATACAAAGCTTCTGCTAGTGTAATTATATTAAAACATTTTATAGATTTGCTATGAATCTTACTAGCATTTATTCCATTATACAAAGTCTATGCCCACAATTCTCCAGCTTGGACAGAGAGTCCGATTCTGTGAGATAACACCCTTCTGTTGGTTGAAATCCTTTGGGTCTAGTTGAGAGTTTACGAGACATACCCTTAAATCATTTTGAAGTTTTAACAAAGGGTCTTACAGCCACAGTCCTGGATTTGTTCTTTGTGCTGAAGCTATTTTTCACTTTGAGAATATTTTGCCATCTAGAGAAGCTGGAAATAAGAGCTAGTTTTATTTTCAGATCCAGCAAGACCTGACTCTTTTATTGCTTCAAAATTCTGCTTGCAAACATATCTACTACTTCATTTTAGCTTATGTATCTATGGATATCTTATCATATGTGATCAAAAGATATTAATTGGCATTTTCAAAGTTCTTCCTAGAAATTTCCTTAGCCAACCACTCTACTTCATTAGGTATCTTTTCTATTTTCCACATTATTAAAGAACATTGTTGTATAGTCGATAAGCTGTGTCTGACTCTTTTGTAACACCATGGAGTATAACCTGCCAGGCTCCTTTGTCCATGGGATTCTCCAGGCAAGCATGCTGGAGTGAATTGCCATTTCCTTCTCCAGGGGATCTTCCTTATCCAAGGATCAAACCCGCATCTCCTGTGTCTCCTGCATTGGTGGGTGGATGTTTACGGCTGGGCTACCAAGGAAGCTCATTAAAGACCATAGGGCTGTCAAAATTTCTGCCATTATGTAACACAAATTTCTTTTTCTTTCATAGCCAATAGCAATTTTCTCAGTCTTTAAAGCTTATTAGTCATCAAGAACATCCTAGATTTTGCTCACCATATAGTATAGAAGAGAATGCCACATGTTTTAGGCTTCCATTTTGGCAGTACCCCAATTTCAGGCACTAGACATGTATCAGGTAAAGTTTGATCAAGCAAAACAGAACTAAGAATGGAACAGCCTAAGGGATTTAATATGGGAATTAGACTTTATTTATTTATAAAAGCATGTGAAGAAGTCTATGATTCTACCAGTGGGAATAAAATGATCCCATAGGGTCACTAAGACCCGTAGACAGGAAATAAAACCAGAAGTGAACCAGGGAAGAGTGAGGACAGATTAGAACCTCTGGGGACAGATCCAGACTACAAACTCCAACCCACCTCTGCTGACTTTGATGATACCAGTGGTCTGGGATTGAAATCACTGACCTTTTCCATGGAACTACACACACACACACACACACACACTCCAATTAGGACTCAAAGCTGAAAAACAAGGTCCAGTGGAAGCTGAAGGGGCTGGTGGAGCTGCAGACACAGCTGTTTCCCCAGCTCATGAGGTAAGTCCTCAGACTGAAGTGGGGTGTGTGAGATGCCATCTCACGTGGCACCCCACACCTTTGGAGAGTCAGAGCCACTGTGGTCCTTCCCCCTTCTAATAAAATATGCTTGAATGGAGGGTGACTGTGCCTTGTTCATATAGCCCAAGGTAGTAGGGGGACACACGTGGATTTAAATCTGGTTCCAGTAATGATTCGCACGATTCACTTTTTTTGAAAAAAACTCTTAGAATTGAAGTATGGTTGATTTGCTTCCCTGGTGGCTCAGATGGTAAAGAATCCGCTTGCAATACAGGAGACGTGAGTTCAATCCCCGGGGCAGGAAGATTCCCTGGAGAAGGAAATGGCAATCTACTCCTGTGTTCTTGCCTGGAGAATCATATGGACACAGGAGCCCGTGGGTTACAGTCCATGGGGTCACAAAGAGTCGGACACAACTTTAAAGAGTGGCAGCAGCAGCGTAGCTGATTTATAATGTTGTGCCAGTCTCTGCAGTACAGTGAGGTGACTCAGTTATATACTTATATATGTTTGTTTTTAACACATTTTTTCCCATTATTGTTTATCCCAGGAGACTGGATATAGTTCTCTGTGCTATACATTAGAACCTTGGTGTTTTTCCATTCTCTACATAATAGCTTGCATCTGCTAAACCCAAACTCCCAATCCTTCCCTCTCCTTTCCCTCCTCCCCCTTAGCAACCCCAAATCTGTTCTCTAGGTCTGTGAGTCTGTGAGTCTGTGAGTCCGTGAGTCTGTGTGTCTGTGTCTATGTCTATAGACATTCTATGTCTGTTGCTGTCTTGTATGTGTTCTTTCACACAATGCACTTTTTATTAGGACACCAAACTTCAAGAGGAAGTAGAATCTCCTAGTGCAATGTTTTTTTCTCCATTAATAGGATAGTGAAGGATTTGTTTTTATGGATTTTCAACTTTTGCTTAGTTGCAGGAAGCTCAGAGTTAAACTGTGATGTTCAGTTTTTATAATTACCTTTTCTCAATGTCCTCTGACTTCATAACTACTTCCCCTTCATTATTGCTTCTTCTTTTAAAAAATTTGCTCATTATTTTAATTATTTAGTATTTAATTTTGTAGGCCATCTCAAATAACTCCTGCAAGTAGGTTGAGTGTAAATAGAAGGTATTATTGTGATCATTGTACATTGGCTGCAAAGCTCTTGTTTCTTTTTTCTATCTCTCTTTGGGAGGCTCTCTTTCTCCATTTCTCTCTGTCTCCCTCTCTTTCTTCTTTCTTGTGTGCACACCTTACTTCTTAGAATGGAGAAGGAGAACTTGGGTTAAATTCAGGTGTTCTTATATGATTTTCCAAGGGGACAAGGTCTAAGGTCTCATTTTCATACAACAGAGTTTTACATACAATGAGGAAAATACTAAAAGATACCAGAAAAAGCATGGCTTTTCCAGCAACATCACAAGGCAAAGGTTTTGGATATGTCAACCAGTCTTTAGTTTTTCTTTATCTTATACAATCATAAGTTAATCACATTATGCAAAGCCAGGAAGAAGGAATATGGTAAATGTTAGATCCTCATTGAGACTTAAAATTCTGGTACTTCCCATAAATTCTGAGTCATCTCTGGATTTCCTGACACTGCAGAACAGGACAAGATACATTGCTAGTGACTTTAAGTAAATGACAGAGTTATGCTCATCTTGAAAAACAAAGCTGAAAGTTGTGACATTTAAAAAGTGTTCATGAGGCCACATGAAAGAACTCCCAAGTAAAGAGGAAGAAAGGGGCAGCTGTGAACCTACACATGGGTCTTGCTTCATATTTTTTTTTTAAAAGATCTCCTTGTGTAGAATAATATTGTTCAGTTCAGTTCAGTCATTCAGTCATGTCCGACTCTTTGTGACCCCATGGACTATAGCATGCCAGGTCTCCCTGTTCATCGCCAACTCATGGAATTTACTCAAACTCATGTCCATTGAGTCAGTGATGCCATCCAACCATCTCATCCTCTGTCGTCCCCTTCCCCTCCTGCCCTCAATCTTTCCCAGAATCAGGGGCTTTTCAAATGAGTCAGTTCTTTCCATCAGGTGGCCAAAGTATTGGAGTTTCAGCTTCAGCATCAGTTCTTCCAATGAATATTCAGGACTGATTTCCTTTAGGATGAACTCGGTGGATCTCCTTGCAGTCCAAGGGATAATATTGTAGCAGCCACAGAAATGGGAGGTTGAGGACACACACACATGCACACACACACACACACAGACACATATGCAAACACACACAGCCTCTCAACTGTCACTTTGCACACATTTCTGCTTCCAGGCATCTAGCTTCATTTAGCCAAGTCTCAGTAATGCCAA
Source organism: Cervus canadensis (assembly GCF_019320065.1). NCBI lineage: Eukaryota > Metazoa > Chordata > Mammalia > Artiodactyla > Cervidae > Cervus > Cervus canadensis. The sequence continues at coordinate 33,074,054 of NC_057416.1, read as the reverse complement.
GGGGATCGGGAATAAGCACAGACCACTGCCTTTCCTCCTTATTTATTTATTTTTTTTTAGTATTCCCCAATCTCTCTTAGTTACTGCTCCACTATATTTGGAATTCCCTGAGAACCTCATTGGGATCTCAGCCATTCATTCATCTTCCACAACGATTTCCATAGTCCAACACAGATGCTAAATACACAGTAATTAAAGGAATGAATGATATTGAATCAAAATTGTCTTAATCATCCAAAACCTTGTGTGTTTCTGTGAGTGGTGTGTGGGGGCAGGGGGAAGGAGAGAGAGAGGAAAATTTATCGAAGCAGACACTATGAAATGTATCATGGTGGGAGACAAATGAATGGTCTTCCCTTGTGGCTCAGATGGTAAAGAACGTGCTTTCAGTGCAGGAGATCTGGGTTTGATCCCTAGGTCAGGAAGATCCCTGGAGAAGGGAATTGCTATCCACTTCAGTATTCTTGCCTGGAGAATTCCACGGATTGTGGAGCCTGGTGGGCTACAGTCCATTGGATCGCAAAGAGTAGGACATGACTGAGCTACTAACACTTTCATAACACTTTACTGCTCCAAGAGATATCATCAGCTAGAACCACTGGATGTCCTTGACTGCTGGAGTGCATCTACACCTGCTTTTAGGAAATGAGTTGGTTTGTCTCTGAAAATCAGCTACACTTAGATAATAACTGGAAAACCAAAGCAATTAAATACAGATTCCAAGACTGAATTGTAGAGCACAAAATTACATTGTCTCATTTTTTTCCTGATGATTTATTAAAAATAGATTTGAAAACATTTCCCCCCCTTATCTCTATAAAGCAAAGAATAACTTTTCAGGTTCAACAATATAGGCAGTTAAACCACAGAGACAGAAAATCAAGGGTAGTAAACCCCTAAATACTCTGGTTCGATTGTGTGAAGAAAGATTCACTCTAGGGGTTAATTGGAACAGAATACAATTGATTCTCATTATTCTCTGCCGTTAAGGTCTATGAAGTCCCCGTGGACACCCAGTGAGAGAATACTGAATCACTGCTTCTAGAGGAAATATCCTGTTAGGTTCCTGAGAGCCTCTGGTCACATTTTTACCAATCAGTCAATCAACATATACCTGATTTTATGGTACATATCTGCTCAACAGCTTTTAACATGCATTATAGATTGATTAACATTGAACTCACCGTCAACGATATTCTAACTCATGTGCAAAGGAAGATTATTTAGTGTGTGTTTTCTCTCTAATGGAGATCACACTGGACAGCGCTTAGCACCAAATATGGGAACTATTTTAAAATACAAAATCACCGATAAAAAGCACAAACATGTGCCACCAAGGAGAGCCCAAAAAAAGACGCTTGTTTACAGTCGGAGCATTGCAGCAAAAAGGCAGAGGATCTCCTTATTCAATCTCAGATGCATTTTTTTTTTTTTTTTTGCCACTTGCAGTCTGCAAATAACTGTGAAAGTGCCTTGCATATTGATTCGGGGTTACAGATCAATTTTAGTGAGTCCATGAACTGACAATACAGAATCCATGAATAAGGAGGGTTAACTGTATACACATTAGTGGGCAAATTGAGATGCCTCAGATTGAATCTAATTCTCGGTTCCATGCTTACAATCACGACTATTCTGTATCAGGAGGAAGCAGAAAGAGATGGTTCCTAAGGCCTGTTTCACATAGCAATGAGAATGCTTTCTAAAATTGCCTAGAACGTTTACACCCAGTGGCATAAATGGGGAATATGAAATGCCGATTTCACAGGTGAACAGGGCAACGAAGTTCCTCTAGGGAACTGCTACTTCCGTGATGTTGGAGGTGTCCCTTGGCCACTGTGAAATACTGGATACTGTTTCTGAAGGTGAGGTAATGATCCTCTAATTGGGCAAAGCCACAAGAAATCTGGATCTTGCTTTTGGATAAGGCCAAACAAAAGAAAAAGAAAAAAACAACCCAAAACTCCAGAGAAATAGAACTGCCCCTAGGTTGAGTTCCTAAAGAGTCCTAATAAGTCTCAGTGCAGAACTTTATTTGAAAGAGCTCCTCGGAGCTAGGCCAAGCTGTCTGTAAACAAGCACTGCTAATATCAAGCGACACAGCCACAAGCAATGAACATAAGACAGCAGAGAAACACTCTGTGATGCCTGTGTTTTTATCTCCATTTGATACTCAAAGAGTTTTGTTGTTTTGAGGGTGGTTAGAGGCGTTGTTGAAAAGAAGAAGTATCACGAAAGTTAAGATTAGGACATACAAAGTCATGCGTGTCGTGTCTAATTCATGGCAGTTACTCATATTTTCACTCTGCTTGTGAGCTAAGCATGAATTAATGGGAAGACAGAGAATCTCTTGAGGCTGTTTGCTTGGCTGGCTTCTGACCAGGAATAGCCACGGCCATGGCTTCTCTGCTGTAGTGGAGGCTATTACCTGTACAATATCCCTTCTTCATCTTTTCCTTTCTAACAGAGCCTGGATAAAATACACACTCCAAGCTTTGCCAACAGTAAAACGTGGCCAAAGTGATTGAGCTCTGAACTGAGTGGGACTCCCCAGGAAACTCTTTAAAGGGGATTAGCAGAGTTGGCATACTGTTTTCCTTCCCTCTTGCCCTACACGATGGCTCTTGAGGAGGTTTTGAGAATCTGAGGACAAGGTCACACCCTAAGGATGGAGAAGCATAAAGGTCAGAGGAGACTGACTCCTGGCTGGAATTGAGAAGCCCCCATACCAACTCTGGGCTGTCTACTTTCAATGGAAAAAATAAGTAACCCCTACATTGTTTAAGCCAGTGAGTTTGGAATTTTTCTTGCTAGCAGCCAAATGCAATCCCTAACTGACAGACCCATGGAAGGTCCTCTTGGGTACTAGGACTGTCTAGTGTGTCCTAGAGTGAAATATGCTCAAGACTTTTGACCTTTCCTTAGAAATGAAAGTGACGAGTTACAGTGAGGAATGTGGGGTTTTACTCTGCTCTGAGGTGTGGGTTTATGTGATTATTGGGTCCTAATGGGTAATGACCTTGAATCAATAAAAGTATGAGTTTAAGAAACAACGTTCTTTTCTTTCATGTACTAGGTTTAAAATAAAACAATTTTGGCTGAAAATTGGGCCCACATATTTCTTATCAGGAGGTGGGTTTCTAGGTTTTAGAGTCATACCTTTGCTTTTTGGTAATCTTGTCTAAAATAGCCTATCAGAAGTCTCAGTGATTCAGGATGTCACTCAAACTGAGTTAAAATGTTTTGTCTCTTTGCCTTCATTTTGTTTGACAGCAGACCCCTCCCCATTCCTGAAAAGAATGCTTCCTGATTTCCTGTTTAATAAAAGATAGTGGAGAGGGGCAGTGGGCAAGGCGTCAGGCGTCCTACCTATGAAAATAGGGCACAAGCTTTGCTAAAAAAGGATAAAGATGAAAGGTCTCCAAGTGGCTGTGTCTCCATCCATTGTTTAGGGCAGGCGACGCTGACTCACCCTCCTGACGGCCAGGGGAAATCCTGTATTTCTCTCTCTGGGGCTTTCGATTTAATCTTGCTTAAGCGAGGCAGGCGCTTTATTGTTCTGCTGGAGCCTTGGTGTCACTCTTCCAGACAGGCGTGTGCCAAGTTCCAGGTGGCCTCTATAAATCATGCCATTGGAACTTGGGGACATAAATTTTTATTCTTCTATTGTTTGGATACTGGGTAGAATTGTGTGTTCAGGCACGTGTACATCTCTCTACTGACCTGGGACACTTCAGCCAGGTCTTCCTGGGAACCTCCTGCCCTGTTCACCTGTGATTCTCCAGTAGAGTTGGTTCCAGTCTTTCCATCATATTAGGAAAACTCTGCATCGATTACATTATATATTTCCTCATATAAATGAAGCACTCTATTAATTGTCAATCTTTTGCAATATCAGGCTTCCAGTGCTGTATTCAGTAACGCACAGGAAAGAAACCAGAAAAGTTTCTGACATGAGGTCTGCCTTAGATGGATGGAAAACAGAAGATAACCAACTAGAGGATAATCTGGCTTGTGTGTGTGTGTGTGTGTGTGTGTGTGTGTGTGTGTCTGTGTGTTAGTCTCTCAGTTGTGTCCAACTCTTTGTGATCTCATGGACTACAGCCCGCCAGGCTCCTCTGTCCATGGGATTCTCCAGGCAAGAATACTGGAGTGGGTTGCGTTCCCTTCTCCAGGCGATCTGCCTGACTCAGGGATCGAACCCAGGTCTCCCATACCGCAGATTCTTAACCATCTGAGCCATCCGGGAGCTTACCTAATTTCTCCATCTATGTGGATTATGGCCAGGGAGAAATTCACCAAGAAGGTATTGAGGGACTTGAGGGGTTAAAGTTTAGGTAGCTTTAAAGTAGGAGGGAAAACAAAATCAATTCCAGCAAGAAATAGGATATGCAAAAGCTTGGAATCAAAATTGAATGCATGTTGGCAGAGAACAGTAAATAAAAGTCTTGCAATAAAAGAGAACTAACAGTGTTTTAAATCCTTTGCGTGAGGCTACATTATGGAAAGTGTTGGGCTCCACACACTAGGAAACAGACAAACTCTTAGAGATGCTCAGGGACAAGGTGGAACAATGTTTAAGAAGAGAAACTTAGCAAATGTTCATTCATTATTAATGTCATGCTTACAAAGCAAATGAATCATCGAATTAAAATTTAAAGTGGGAGTGTTTAAAATTACTTAAAAGGATAAGTGATTTACTTACATTAAAGAATCTATTTTCAGACAAATAAGATGCTCTGCCTACATTACAGAATGATGAAACTGGTAGAACAAAAAGATAAATTATTGATTGTTATCCTCTAATATTTCGGATGAAGAATTTCTTCTCAGCTATTCACTGCAGTTTGCTCCTTCTCATCTTAAAAAAAAAAAAAAAAGAGCATGATGGCAAAAACAGCCTGATACAGGTCAAACAATTTAATTTATTTTTTTGTTTTTTATATTGTAGTGGTTTTTGTCATACATTGACATGAATCAGCCATGGATTTACATGTATTCCCCATCCGGATCCCCCCTCCCACCTCCCTCTCCACCCGATTCTTCTGGGTCTCCCCAGTGCACCAGGCCCGAGCACTTGTCTCATGCATCCAGCCTGGGCTGGTGATCTGTTTCACCCTAGATAATATACATGTTTCGATGCTGTTCTCTTGAAACATCCTACCCTCGCCTTCTCCCACAGAGTCCAAAATTCTGTTCTGTACATCTGTGTCTCTTTTTCTGTTTTGCATATAGGGTTATCTTTACCATCTTTCTAAATTCCATATATATGCGTTAGTATACTGTATTGGCCTTTATCTTTCTGGCTTACTTCACTCTGTATGATGGGTCATTCACTCTGTATAAAAAGTCATTGTGTCATTTAAACTTAAACTAGGTACTTTCCTCTAGGCTCTCCTCGTTGCTCAGTGGTAAAGAATCTGCCTGCCAGTGCAGGAGACAAGGGTTCTATCCCCAGTTTGGGAAGATCATCTGGAAATCCACTCCAGTATTCTTGCCTGGGAAATCCCATGGACAGAATAGCGCCACAGGCTATAGTCAATGGGGTCGCAAAGAGACTGACACAACTCAGCAATTAAACAACAACAACAACAAAGGTACTTTCCACTAGTTCTAAATTAGTGAGTCAGTATAAACAAACTCTGGTTCATGCCCTAGATTGCTGCTGGTTGACAAAGATGTACATACAGGGACGTCATTAAAAGGTCCGCATAAAATAAACTGAGCTTGTTGCTATGTCCATTGCATTATTTATTTCCCAATTCAGCTGCTCCAAACAATTTGCACTTGGCAGTGATTTTTGTCCCCAGTTTGGTTATTTGATAACTTTGAATACATTCTGAGTTGTTTCTGTCTCTGCCCAGTTTATTTTTTATATTGTTATTCCTTTCACCTAATTCTTTTATTATTTTGTATTGACATATAAATGTTGAGTTAGTTTCTGTTGTACAGAAAAGTGATTCAATTATACATATGTGTTCTTTCTTGTGTTTTTTTTCTGTTATGGCTTTTTATCACAGGGTATTGAATATAGTTCTCTGTACTCTAAAGAAGGACCTTGTTGTGTCTCCCCAGTTCATTTTTGTTTACAGTACTATTGCTTATTTCTTCAGGTTCAATGATTTATCCTTTAAATCCTATGAAATCTGAGGAGTTGATCTTTCTTCTTTGGTATCTTGGTTATTTCCCGTGATGCTACCCCTGTGTGAAATCTGTCTCTCTGTCATTTTGAGAAAAATTTTATAAAATCTTCCAATATCTGTCTGTTGGGTCCTTTGATTGCCACTCACGGCTGTCAGAATTCCCGGCGTGCAAAGGCCAACAGGCTCAAATACAATAATTTTCAATTATATTCTTTATTACTGTACAAAATACCTTTCCTCAAGGACTTAAAATGTAAGACCCGCTTATCTGAGGAATAACCTGGTCAAATCTTCAGATATTAATTTTCTCAAATGGGAAAAGAAATGGTGATTTCATTCTTAATTTAGAGAACGTTTCAGCTGTGTGTGAACTTTTAGTTTTGAAATTTTTCAACTTGCGTGTTCTCTTTGTAATTTGCATGTAGTTTATATATCGCAGAGTCTTGTTCTCACATCAAAGTCAGTTTTAAAATGAAAAAGTTTTGCTGTCATTAAAGCTGTCTGACTGACATGGTTTGAATTGCCAATGCTAAGACTGAGTGGGTTTCAGCTCAGTAAAAAATGGTCTGGGAAACACAGAGAAGAATGACCTCTTCACTGCTAGGAAAAAAAAAAAATACAGCTTCTTTCCAACTTTTCAATATGCCTTTTTATCCTTTTGAATTAGAAGAGCAATCTCTCTGCTGTAGTTCACTATGTGTTCTGATTTATTCACCCATCAGGAAAATCCGGGAGTTTCAGTGTCCAAAATTTTATTGGGTTTTATCTGGAAACCAGGCAGGACCCTGAGGGGCCTCCCCGGGTACAAAAGCCCCTCTGTGTTCCCCATTTCTTGTCCCCAGAATAAAAGGCTTTAGTCTCCTGGGCCTTCCCCAAGTTCCAAAGAGCAGACTCAAGCAGTTAGAGATGAGGACAATGGAACCACAGAACTCCTGAAAGTGAAAGTGTTAGTCGCTCAGTCGTGTCAGACTCTTTTCCACCCCATGGACTGTAGCCCACCAGGTTCCTCTGTCCATGGGATTTTTCAGGCAAGAATACTCAAGTGGGTTGCAATTCCCTTCTCCAGGGGATCTTCCTGACCCAGGAATCAAACCCAGGTCTCCTGCATTGCAGGTAGATTCTTTATCCATCTGAGCCACCAGGGGAGCAGACAAGACGCCTAGTTCCTCCTAATAGATATAAATAACAATCTATCGCATATAGTTATTCAGTTGTTCAGTAAAAACTAATTACCCCCCCACCTCACCGACCCAGGTGGAGGATGGTGCTGACATGAGGACCACAAGCAAAGAGACCCCAGACTGTTTAGGACCAGAAGTTTGAGGTTCCTGAAACATCACCTTGTTACCTCACCACCAACCAATGAGTAGAAGGCCCATAAACTGATCATCCACCCTACAATCCTCCCCCTAACACTGTCTTTAAAAACCTTTGCCTGAAAACCATTAGGGGGTTCAGGTCTTTTGAGCATAAGTTGACCCTTCTATTTGCTTGGTACCCTGACTTTGCTACAAACCCCTGTTGTCAGAGTTTGACTTTCTGACTTCTGACACACAGGCCCTTGCTCTGTAACAATTATACAGACACAATTGATTGAATCACTGGCCATATGGTTCAACTGAATCTCTGCTCCCCTTTACTCTTGAGGTCGGGAGGTTGGCCTGGCCTCACCTGGCTCATAATCTCAAGGTTGATCTTTCCCTCATGTCCAGCCCCATGATGGATAGACTATGAAACTAACTAGAGGGTCCTCGTGAGTCACTTATGTCTGATCCCAGGGGCTCTACCACAAATAACAAACACATTCTTATCACTTAATCGGGGACAGTTCAGTTGCTCAGTTGGGTCCGACTCTTTGCGACCCCATGAACCACAGCACGCCAGGCCTCCCTGTCCATCACTAACTCCTGGAGTCCACCCAAACCCATGTCCATCAAGTTGGTGATGCCATCCAACCATCTTATCCTCTGTCATCCCCTTCTCCTCCTACCCTCAATCTTTCCCAGCATCAGGGTCTTTTCAAATGAGTCAGCCCTTCGCATCAGGTTGCCAAAGTATAACCGGGGACAAATACCAGTCAAATTCTTTATTATCCAACAAGTTTCAATAAATTTAGCTACTTTTAATTAAACAACAAGGTTCAATAAATTTAGCTACTTTTGGTTAACTTTATTATTCCACTGAGTTTCATAATAACTTTGTAAGCTAGGGAGAGTTTTCCATACTCTGATATTCAAAGATGAGAAAACAGTACAGATGGGAGGGTGTATTCAATTCAAGATGAAATTTCTAAGCCCCTTTGGGAACCAAACTCTTTTTAAAAAGTAAAGAAAGCTAGGCATTTCACACATTTTCAATCTCAGACTTGGAAGTAAAAGTGTAAAAATGTCTCATCTTTCTATAAATTAAGTCAAATTAAAAAAAACGGGTAGTTGAATTCTGTGCTACTTATGTTTAACAACAATTAAAAGGTAACTTCTCTGGGAAAGCTGATAAACTCATTTTTGGAATCAAAAATAGAGACGAAAAGTAGGCCAGACCCTCCAAACATAAGATGCAGCTGTTTGCCATATGCTGTTTACAACCATTATTGTTGGTGGCAACCAAGGAAAATGAACTTCTGTCAAAATGCCTTGGATTTCGCTGTATCACTATAGGTTTGATTTACCTTGTATTACTCCCAAAGAAGCAATAACAGGCTTATAAAGATTACATTAGCATTTTTATACCTTTGTAACAGTGGGCTGGATCACGGCTTTGTATGCTATTAAAGAGAAAAAAAGATATTTTAAAAGTGTTCTGCTACAGTTATAAGATGTAAAGAGTCTCCTGGTTCACTTACCCCAGCTGGACTCTGACTCAGCAAATGAGCCATACTAGAAACGAGATTTGCTTCTTCAACAGAAGAAGGCAGACCAGAGGGTCACTTTCACAGGGTTTTGAGAAGTGATCTGAAGGGAATCTCTTGTCCTGACTCCTTCCTTGAGACAGTCAGATCATTCAGTAACGTTTTACATTTGAGACAACTGAGGCCAAAAGCTAGGTATTTGATCACAACCCTATGGTAGATCTTGTTTAAATTAGAATATTACAAAAATAATTTAATTAGGTCTTACTGTATAGCACAGAAATCTATACTCATTATCTTGTAAACATCTACAATTAAAATAATCAGAAACACATACAACTTGCTGTTGCTACTGTTTGGTTGCTAAGTTGTGTCTGACCTTTTTTGACCCATGAACTGTAGAGGAGACCCATTGGTCTCCTCTGTCCATGGGGTTTCCCAGGCAAGAATACTGGAGTGGGTTGCCATTTCCTTCTCCAGGGGATCAACCCAGGGATAAAACCTGCATCTTTTGGGTCTCCTGCTTGGCAGGCAGATTCTTTACCATTGAGTCATCTGGGAAACCCAGAGACATATACATATGTATCTATATCACTTTGCCGTACACTTGAAACTAATGCAACATCATAAATCAACTATACCACAATAAAAAAATTAAAATCTGAGCCCCAAAGTCCATGGGTTTAAAACATTTCTCAACAATCCATCCACTCGACATGAAAGTGTAAGTGATAGAGACTGTTAAGAGACTATCTATTAGGAAGCCATGATTTCTCCAAAAGAAAATGATTGTTCTAGACATTTCAACTTTCCAATTTTACATTACATTTAAGTAGACACTTGACTTGTTAAGTTGCTGGTATCTGATTAGCATGATTTATTTTGATGACTATCTTCAAGTTTTAAGAGGAACTGGTCCTTCTGTGCTGTTGGAAATTCTTTGTTAATGCAATGTGTCAGAACCATAAACCATCCAAGGGACTGTTTGGTTACTATGGAACTCCAGAAGAAATTATTTTCTTTCTTTTTTTTTTTCTTGAAGGAAAGACTGTAGAAAGAAGTTGGGTCTAAGGACAGAGACAGATTCAAAGAGGACAAAAGCACCAAAATGTTCCCGTTTCTGGGTAGAGGGGAAGATAAGGTAACATTCAACCATAAGGAATGCAATTGGTTGTCTTTGTAGTATAAATAGAGTGTCCCTAATAGCCCCCTTTTTGGAAAGACTTGTTTCTGCAGAATTTTTTACTAACTCATTATTTTACCATGAACTCTCTGCTATGTAATCTTCAGACTAGGATTGTGAGATAGAAAGATTCATCCTTTATTTCAGATCTTGTCAGGAGTGTGGGAAAGTGGTGTAAATTAGCTAGCAATATTCTAGGAAATAATGTAACCAGAAAAAAAAATATTGGGGAAGATTGCCCAGATTGTGGTTTTTCATTTTGCAAAACATCCTTATTTGCTATCTCAAATCAATTTGTGAGCCAAGAGTGTTTTTAATAAGTAATTATTATCTTCTTAAAAGAGTCCTTAATCACTAACAGGAAATTTTATAGTTCAATGAATGCAAATTCAAAACTATTGCCAACTTGTAAAATAACCTTAAGATATCTAGCTTGAGAATACTTACCATATTTTCATCTCCCTTGCTTTCAAAAGCAAAGAACATTTGAAATTAATCTTTGTTCTAGAAACAATGTAGAATGCTTATAAAAACCCAAGGTGGATGAAGTTTGGCATTCTATTTATTTTCTAAACAGAAAGTTCCCCTGACTTATGTGAAAAAAGACCCCTTGAGATTGACCTGCAATGGGGAATAGTTTCAAGGATAAAAACAGGAATGTTTTTATTAGACTCGTTTTATACTCATTTCTTACTGAGAATATAGATGAGTAGGGACCTTATTATTAAATCTCTTTGAATTGGGCTCTTTTCTCCAAAAACTCACATTTATAACTGTTAGTTCCAGTTTAAAGTCAATGTGAATTCAGATGTGAGGAAGAAAATACTTTATTCATATGAAATCTAAGCAGTGATTTATACTTGGGTGCTTCGGGCAATAAGTAAGATGAAAGTACTTCATTCCCCATTTGGAATTCTTTTCCACAGTTCATAAGTAAAATTCCTTCTCACTGTGGTTTTTGAGTTTAAAATCACTTTAGAGTTTTGAAAAAATCATGGAAGGGGTGCCCTCTACTTGGACTCAGTCCCATCTGACCACCATAGATGCTTAGGCAGAAGGTTTGAGTCTCTAAGGCAAGAGAGTATATAAGACATTGGCTAGAAAGACTAGACAAGAAACCCAGTAACTGGTCTTACTTGATTTTTGTGGTGGGGTGATGGGTTAAAAGGTGGGAACAGGCTTGGATTTTGGAGAGCCTTGAAAACTAGACTGAAAAGTTACTGCTTTTCATTTATCAATAGTAAATCATCCCTTAGTAAATGAAACCATCAATAGTAAAGGAAATAACCCAATACATGTAGCATTTTGAGATAATTAGCCTGATAAGGGTATGCAAGTTGAATTGTGTACAAAGAGGACAAAATTGGGATTAAGCAGAAATGCAGTAGGCTTATGTAGTGGCTCAGTGGTAAAGAATCTGCTTGCCAATGCAGGAGACTGGGATTCCATCCCTGGGCTGGGGAGATCCTCTGGAGAAGCACATGGCAGCCTACTCCAGTATTATCGCCTGAGAAATCTCATGGACAGAGGAGCCTCATAGGCTAAACTCCATGGGGTCACAAAGAGTTGGACATGACTTAGAGGCTAAACAACAACAGCAACAAGAAGTACAGCAATAAGAGGAGGAATAGACAGGGAGAGAAACTTGAACAGTAATTCAAGCTTTAAAAGAAAGAGGAAAACTTTGGTGGAAATACAGGCATATGCAGAGACAGAAGAACATAACTGCAAAGCTTCCTGCCTTCAAAACTTAGATGGTGGACAGAGTAAGCTCTTTGGAAATGCTTGTAATTTGCATTTAGATTTAGGTGAGGAAAACTGATTTGATTTGGGAGTGTGGAGTTTGCGATGACTGTAGGACATCCAGCTGGTTGTATTCAGTTGACTATGTGAGGAGTATGCTAGTCAACTAGATAAAAATATCAATAGTGGTTAATTCTCCAGGGAAATTAGAATGAGAGAGAAGACCAGAGGGAAAAAGAAAGGCCCTGAATTAAGAAGAAAAAAAAAAATGTGCCATGAAAGCAGAGTGAAGGCAAAAGAAGAGAGGTAGGAAAGAAACAGAATGGTGTGACTCAATGGAAACAAGACAGGTAGGAAGAGATGGATACCAGAGTCAAACGTTTTACCAATGTCAAGGACATGAAATTTAAGAATTGGTCACCTTGGATAGAGCAGTTAGTGGAATGGTTAGAGTGGAAGTCAGAATATAGCAGTTTAAAAAAAAAAACAACACAGCAGTTGAAAGTGGACTGGGAGGAGACAAGGAAAAAGGGAGAAACTGCAGGGTATGAAGGAGACTGCCACTACGGGGAGTCTGAAAGTGTTTATTTTAGGACTCAGAATTCTTAGGGCTCAGGAAAGCTTTTTGTTTTGTTTTTTTTTTTTTTCAGGAAAGCTTTTGAACCTGGAGTTGAGAGGCTACCTATTTTGAAATACAGTAGTCTAAGGTGCCGTGATGGACCTTGTAATGGGTCTACTGCTGTAAGCTGATTTTTGATTTTATGCTTGTGGCTTGAAATGATGAGTTTTAAGGATGTGTTTCACATTAACAAGAGGGAGAAGGAAGAGAGGCTCAGCTACTCTTTGGACTCAGTTTCATTGTGAAAGGCAGCCTCACATCCCCCTTTGAACTGGCTGGAAGCCAGCATCTTCAGAGCCTACTTACTTCCTGCTCAAACTGTAGGGACAGACTAAAACCAGATGTGTTGTAACCTTCTCAAAACCTACACACAGGCAGGAGGCCATAACATACTGTTTAAATACAGCCCACGTGTCACTAATGCAGGCCCTCTTTTTCCATGATGTACCCCCACAGGGTGGGGGCTCAGCCAGCTGCAGAGGCTCTAGGCTAGAAATTTACAAAGAACTAGTCACACTGTGTGAGAACTGCTGAGTAATAAGTGGTCCCTCTTTAACACTGAGATGTTTCACCTTAAAGCTTCAGTCACCTAGGAGAAATCCAACATGAAATTATAGCCCTTTTCAACTTCCTCATAATGAAAAGAAGAGATGGGGATGGGTCCCTGAAAGGTCAACATGTTTAGAAACCGGAAAAGACGAAAGAGTGGGTTTGGGTTCTGTGTGTGTGTGTTTTTCTAACATGACTCAAATAATGACTCCTGCCACTTCCCTTGTGGTTCTGGTTCTCCATCCAATGTGTCTCTCATTGGGAATTCTACTTCTTTAAATTCAGCTTTGACATTTTTTTTCCTTAATTTGTTTTTTTTATTTTTATATTTAATTTATTGCTTCTTTTAGACCACCCAGAACATATTTTTCTGTATTTTCTGTCTTCATCTACACATGCACACACATGCTTCTCTCTTTTGCTCTTTCTCTCCCTTTGATTTTAAAAGACTTAGGCAATGTTTCATTTATACCTTCAAGTTTCAACTCAAAAAAATGTACTACATATTAAGTTAACTTTAAAAGTTCATTCCAATATATATTAAGTACAGACAAATATGGGGCTTCCCAGGTGGCTTAGTGGGCAAAGAATTCACCTACAACGCAGCAGATGTAGGAGGTGTGGGTTCAGTCCCTGGGTTGGAAAGTTCCCCTGGAGGAGGGCATGGCAACCCACTCCAGTGTTCTTGCCTGGATCCCATGGACAGAGGAGCCTGGCAGGCTACAGTCTATAGCGTTGCAAAGAGTCAGACAGGATTAAAGCAACTGAGCATGCATGGAAGCAGACAAATATTTATTCTGCTTATATGAAGTACCCAGAAAAGTCAAGCTCATAGAGTCAGAAAGTACAGTAGTAGATGTCAGGGGTGGGGAATGTGGAGGAGGGAAGCGGGGTTAGTGTTTAGTGGGTGTAGAGCTTCAATCTGGAAAGGTAACAATTCAAGAAATGGATGATGGTAAGAATTGCACAACCATGTGACTATACTTAGTTCCACTTACTGTACATTTAAATATGGTTAAAGTAGTTTTGTATTATGTGACTTTTACCACAATAAATAAAATAAACTGCATGGCACAAAGCAAAAAAAGAAACATATTGAATACCAATTTATTTACCAGTCAGCCATTTATTCTTATTTTGTATTGAAATATTGATTTGTGGGGAAAATGATAAAGGGTCCCTGTTGAAAAATCTAAAGAACAAAAATCTTAAAAAATCTTACAGATATCACCATCCAAATACAACCACTATTAACCATTCATTTGCTGTCTCATCATGCGTATTTAAAAGTACATATGTTTATAATTTTGTGAAATGGGATCATATATATTTTCTATAAGCAGCTTTTTTTCACTCAATATGCCATGAATAGCTTTCCTAGTCAAAATGTATCATGAGATAATCATTGTCAATAACTACATCATAGCACATGATATACACACTGTGATTTTCTTAACTAATCTCCCAGGGTTAGTAACTGGTGATTTCTTTTCTATTTGAATTTCAAGAAGCAACCTTATACATATATAATTTTTCATGTTTTTCTCTAAGCTCTTACTGATGTTGGTGGGTCAACAATTCTTTTCCCTTGGTGTTTTCTCTTCTTTCTCCAGATTGTCTTACAAAGTCTTCAGAATGATCTTTAATATGAAGAGTATTCATGAAAACCATATTTTATGTACTGTTCTGGGCAGATGAGATCACAGGATGGAAGCTATATGCAGGTAGATTATAGTTCAACACTCAGAAGCTGTCTTGATATGACTACATTAAATGAATGAGAAAATACAGGCATAAAAGAGTGCTGAAAACTGTATAGCCCAATACTTACTAAGATAAACACCATTATTATGATGTAATTATGGAAGGAATTACTTCTTTCCATGGTGAATTACAAGGTCTTTGCTTTGTTTGGATTGAAGCTGGATGAATAATTTCAGCAAATGTAAGACATGTTGTTCTTAGGCGAAAGTTTGAAGAGGCTAACCTCTTATGTATCATTCTCCTAGAAGTTTCTAAGATTCTAAACTGGAGCAAATAGTGAATTGGGCTTTAACTTCACCACCACCTCCTTAAATCTTTCCTCCCCAAAATGTATTCATGTTTCAGCAATGGATTTTTGAACACCTTAATATTGGCAGAATCTTGGCAGGTAGACAGAGGGAGATATTTGGAGTAAAGTACACATGCTTTATTGATTATGCCAAAGCCTTTGACTGTGAGGATCACAACAAAACATGGAAAAGTCTTCAAGAGATGGGAATACCAGACCACCTTACCTGCCTCCTCAGAAATCTGTATGCAGTTCAAGAAGCAACAGTTAGAATTGGACATGGAATGATGGACTGGTTCCAGATTGGGAAAGGAGTACATCAAGGCTGTATATTGTCAGTTCAGTTCAGTTCAGTCATTCAGCTGTGTCCAACTCTTTGGGACCCCATGGACTGCAGCACCCCAGGCTTCCATGTCCATCACCAACTCCTGGAGCTTGCTCAAACTCATGTCCATCAAGTTGGTGATGCAACCCAACCATCTCTGTTGTCCCCTTCTCCTTCTCAGCCATACAATCATCCTCTGTTATCCCCTTCTCCTCCTGCCTTCAATCTTTCCCAGCATTGTTCTTCACACCTGGTGGCCAAAGTATATTGTCACCCTGCTTATTTAACTTATATGTGGAGTACCTCATGCAAAATGCTGGGCTGGATGAAGCACAAGCTGAAATTAAGATTGCTGGGAGAAATATCAATAACCTTAGATATGCATATGACACCACCCTTATGGCAGAAAGTGAAGAGGAACTAAAGAGTGTCTTGAAGAAAGTGAAAGAGGAGAGTGAAAAAGCTGGCTTGAAACTCAATAGTCAAAAACCTAAAGTCATGGCAACTGGTCCCACCACTTCATGGCAAATAGATGGGGAAACAATTGAAGCAGTGACAGACTTTATTTACCTGGGCTCTAAAATCACTGCAGATGGTGACTACAGCTATGAAATTAAAAGACACTTGCTCCTTTAAAGAAAAGCTATGACCAACTTAGACAACATATTAAAAAGCAGAGACATTACTTTGCCAACAAAGGTCCATCCAGTCAAAGCTATGGTTTTTCCAGTAGTCATGTATGGATGTGAGAGTTGGACTATAAAGTAAGCTGAGCACCAAAGAATTGATGCTTTTGAACTGTGATGTTGGAGAAGACTCTTGAGAGTCCATTGGACTGCAAGGAGATCCAACCAGTTCATCCTAAAGGAGATAAGTCCTGAATATTCATTGGAAGCTGAAACTCCAATACTTTGTCCACTTGATGCGAAGAACTGACTCATTTGAAAAGACCCTGTTACTGGGAAAGATTGAAGGCAGGAGGAGAAGGAGAAAACAGAGGATGAGATGGTTGGATGGCATCAGTGACTCAATGGACATAAGTTTGAGCAAGATCTGGGAGTTGGTGCTGGACAGGGAAGCCTGGCGTGCTGTAGTCCATGGGGTCACAAAGAGTTGGGCATGACTGAGCGACTGAACTGATGCAATTCAGACTGCCTATTTATATCACATTTTTTCCTATGATTTATTTATACATTTCCAACTCAGAATTCGTGCGTTTCAAATAGGATTAACTTCTCCCCTACACATATACACAGAGTATCAGCCTATAAAATGTTCTGAAGGTCACTGGGTGGATGAAGAAGGCAATAGCAGTAAGAATGTTGACTGAAAAAAAAAATTGCACAGCATAAAATTTGAGAATTATGTTTTATTCGGCAGACATTCTGAGGACTTCAAGCCTAGGACACAGCATCTCAGATAACGCTGAGAGACTGTTCTGAAGAGGCAAGAGGTGGGGAGGAGTCAGGGGATTATAGGAGTTATTGCAACTATGAACAGGTAATCAAAATATCAGAATATTGCTGTTAATTAAAGAAAACCAGGCATCTCAAATTAATGAAGCTAGCACTACTTTTCTATACATGGGAAGACACACAAAGTCTAGGCTGTCTGAATCCATTCCTTTGACAGGCATCTAAGCTATCTGGGGCCAGCATCCTGTGCTTTCTCATCCTGGGTCTCCTCAGGGTGCACCCTTGGGGGTGGCTGTAGCAGCTGACTGATAGATGGTGGGCATTCTTTGTCTCCGTCCTGAGGTCCCTCAGGGCTCACCAGAGAACGGGCTGTAATGTGATGGCTCAATGGCTGTAACATCCTTTGTTTACTGATATGGCAGGCAATATTTTTCATTCCATAATGAAAGGTCCATCTAGTCAAAGCTATGGTTTTTCCAGTAGTCACGTATGAATGTGAGAGTTTGACTATAAGGAAAGCTGAGCACCAAAGAATTGATGCTTTTGAACTGTGGTGTTGGAGAAGACTCTAGAGAGTCCCTTGGACTGCAAGGAGATCCAACCAGTCCATCCTAAAGGAGATCAGTCTTGGGTGTTCATTGGAAGGACTGATGTTAAAGCTGAAATTCCAATACTTTGGCCACCTGATGCGAAGAGCTGACTCATTGGAAAAGACCCTGATGCTGGGAAAGATTGAGGACAGGAGAAGGGGATGACAGAGGATGAGATGGTTGGATGGCATCACCAACTCACTGGACATGAATTTGAGCAAGCTCCAGGAGTTGGCGATGGACAGGGAGGCCTGCTGTGCTGCAGTCCATGGGGCCACAAACAGTTGGACAAAACTGAGCAACTGAACTGAACTAAACTTTTCATTCATAAGAAGAAACATGCTCACTCCAGTAACCTATTACATCCACAATTGTAAATCATGGAAAGATAGGATAGCCAGACATCAAGACACAAGCAAATGAAGTTTGTGAATCACCACAACAGGGGGTGGGAGGGAAGCACCCAGTTTTGATAGTGAATTCCTCTCAATAGTTGCAAGAACAGATATCCCTCCAAGAAAGAATCTCTGCCCAGCTCCGAAGAACCAAGACTCCCCAGCATGCACAGAATCTCAGTGACAATATGGTGTTGCACTGTGGTGTTGGAGAAGATTCTAGAGAGTCCCTTGGACTGCAAGGAGATCCAACCAGTCCATCCTAAAGGAGATCAGTCCTTGTACATACAAATAAACTATGGGAAACCACATCAGAAATTTAGTATTTCCTAAAGTAGAAACTTTCTTAAATAAAGTTTTGACTTTTTAATTTTTAAGAAAAGAGTGTGCTCAAATGAGGGGCAAAATCCATATATTTTCCTAGTGGCTAGCTCTCTAGCTCTTTGTAGTCTGTTATTGGCCTCTAAGCCATTCTTGGAAGAATATGCTGAGATAAAAATGAAATAATGTATGTGCAAGTGCTTTGAAGAGATCAAGACTGCCTGAGCTTTAGGAAAGATAGTGATAGTCTTCTTTTCTGCAAAGTCCTCAGGCTGTGAGGAAGAGTTCAGAAAAATCAAGGGTCTCCTAGAACAGAAGGAGTTTGCATTTGCCTGCAGCGTTTGTTTCTTTTTAATATATGCAATGCTCTGAAATAGCGTGTGATTCTCTTTTCAAAACATTTGCGATGGTTTTCTGTAGGATAAAGCTTAAGCTTTTTAGTTGGAATGGTCTTACCTAAAGTTTGGTATTTAAAGTTCTAGGGCATCCCCTTTGACTCAGATGGTAGAGAATCTGCCTGCAATGCAGGAGACTCCAGTTTGATCCCTGTGTCTGGAAGATGCCTGGAGAAGGGACTAGCAACCCACTCCAGTATTCTTCCCTGGTAAATTCCATGGATGAGGAGCCTGGCAGCCTACAGCCTATGGGATTACACAGACTTGAACATGACTGAGACACTAACAAAGTTCTAAAATAAAATATTTGCCGACAGGTTGGATTTGCTGGAAGGCTTAATAAAAGAATGTCATAATTATTATCACAAAATGAAACCAGATATTATAGAGGTAGACGTTTTGAAAATTATCCATAGAAATTGGTGTCATAAAACTTCAAAATGTTTCCCTTTATAACCAAAGGAGAACAGAAGTGTGAATGAAAAATATTGCCTGCCCTATCAACAAACAAAGGATGGGAGGTCATCCAGCCCTCAGTCCCTGCGACTGCCAGTGGTGAGCCTTGAGGGGACTCAGGATGGAGACAAAACAGGCTGCCCAATGCCAAGCCCTCAGTCTCTGCAGTCATGCCCAGCAATGCCCCCTGCAGGGACTCAGGATGGGAAAGAACAGGATATAGGTTCCAGATAGCTGATTTACAGATCAAAGGAATAAATTCCATGAGCCCAGAGTCTTGCATCTTCCCTCATATAGAAAAGTTCCAAATTGCTTAGCTAGAGATGTCTACATGGGGGGAAATGACAACCTGTTTTTATGGAAGACTGACCTCCTTGGGACTTTTGATTTTATAAAAGTAACAAGCATGCATGCGTGCTCAGTCGTGTCCAGCCTTTTGTGACCCCGTGAACTGTAGCCATCCATGCTCCTCTGCCCATGGAATTTTCCAGGCAAGAATACTGGAGTAGGGAACCGTTTCCTCCTCCAGGAGATTTTCCTGAACCAGGGATCGAACCCATGTTTCCAGAGTCTTCTACATTGCAGGCAGATTCTTTACTGCCTGAGCCAACGGGGATGAGATGTCTGGCTTTCTTTAATAAACAGTCATCTTTTGATGTTCCCACTGCCTGGTTTTTGTTGCAAAAACTCCTATATATCCTGGCTCCTCCCCTACCTCTTTGGAGTAGTCCCTCAGAGCTATGTAAGTGGCTTGGGCTTAAGTCCTCAGAAAGTCTGCCTAATAAAACCATAATTCTCAACCTACTTTTAGGTTGTGATTTTTTTTTTTTTTTTTTACCAGTTGACAGAAGCATTCCTCATATTCTCATCGGCTTTGGGGATCCTTCTGTGGAAAATTTTGAGAGGCATTAGCCTAAGAGTAGAGGACAGACTCCCAGCCTGGTACTGAAAACTGTGAATAAGGCGGTCTCAATATTCCTCTTGGAACTTTCTCTGCTACCCTTCTGAGTGAAATCTGATCACCAGCCGGCCATCCACCCGCTCACTGGATATCACGTCATGCTCTACACACGCCTCAACCAGCGTTCCTCCCAGGACTCTCTTTCTTCTTCTTCACTTCAGGTTCTCCCAATTCAGCCCCATTCCCTGGTGGCTCAGCGGTAAAGAATCTGCCTGCCGATGCAGGAGACACGGGTTCGATCCCTGGATTGGTAAGATAACCCTGAAGAATAAAAATGGCAGCCCACTCTGGTATTCTTGCCTGGGAAATCCCATGGACAGAGGAGCCTGGCGGGGCTACAGTCCATGGAGCCACAAACAGTCAGATAGGTAGTGATGAAAGGTTGTTGCTGAACTATAAGACGCCAGGATTCTTGGCCTCCGGAGGAGACAAATTCAATCCAGGGCCAGAGACGAGGCTGGATCGCTCAGAGCTTTTGTGTAATAAAGTTCTATTAAAGTATAAAGGAGATAGAGAAAGCTTCTGACATAGACATCAGAAGGGGGCCGAAAGAGTACCCCTCTGCTAGTCTTCAGATGGATGTTATATAGTCACTAGAAGTCTGTTAATGAAAAGAAAGGAATGTCTTAAAACTCAGAATGGCACCAGGCCCCTCATCCATAAATTGCATTTTGTGATAATTTTGGCACCAGATAATTCATCCCAGGCCATAAAATGATTGACTAGAATCTTGTAGAAGGGCAGATTACCACACAAATAGTTTCATTTACATAGATTAGGGGAACAATATCTGAGTATAACATACTGGTTTGTCAAGTAGTTTGAGCCATTTGGAGGAACTTAGAGTCTGGGGTAAATGCATAGCACATTAACATAGCTTTAAGATAAACATTTCCATAAGAAAAATGTCTTGGTTAACTCAAGGTTTGAGAATAGTTAGCTTCAGGTGAAACCAGGTGTCACGGCAACACAGCATTTTTTTTTTTTTTTTAATTTTTTTATTAGTTGGAGGCTAATTACTTCACAACATTTCAGTGGGTTTTGTCATACATTGATATGAATCAGCCATAGATTTACACTTATTCCCCATCCCGATCCCCCCTCCCACCTCCCTCTCCACCCGATTCCTCTGGGTCTTCCCAGTGTACCAGGCCCGAGCACTTGTCTCATGCATCCCACCTGGGCTGGTGATCTGTTTCACCATAGATAGTATACATGCTGTTCTTTTGAAACATCCCACCCTCACCTTCTCCCACAGAGTTCAAAAGTCTGTTCTGTATTTCTGTGTCTCTTTTTCTGTTTTGCATATAGGGTTATCGTTACCATCTTTCTAAATTCCATATATATGTGTTAGTATGCTGTAATGTTCTTTATCTTTCTGGCTTACTTCACTCTGTATAATGGGCTCCAGTTTCATCCATCTCATTAGGACTGGTTCAAATGAATTCTTTTTAATGGCTGAGTAATATTCCATGGTGTATATGTACCACAGCTTCCTTATCCATTCATCTGCTGATGGGCATCTAGGTTGCTTCCATGTCCTGGCTATTATAAACAGTGCTGCGATGAACATTGGGGTGCACGTGTCTCTTTCAGATCTGGTTTCCTCAGTGTGTATGCCCAGAAGTGGGATTGCTGGGTCATATGGCAGTTCTATTTCCAGTTTTTTAAGAAATCTCCACACTGTTCTCCATAGCGGCTGTACTAGTTTGCATTCCCACCAACAGTGTAAGAGGGTTCCCTTTTCTCCACACCCTCTCCAGCATTTATTGCTTGTAGACTTTTGGATAGCAGCCATCCTGACTGGTGTGTAATGGTACCTCATTGTGGTTTTGATTTGCATTTCTCTAATAATGAGTGATGTTGAGCACCTTTTCATGTGTTTGTTAGCCATCTGTATGTCTTCTTTGGAGAAATGTCTGTTTAGTTCTCTGGCCCATTTTTTGATTGGGTCATTTATTTTTCTGGAATTGAGCTGCAGGAGTTGCTTGTATATTTTTGAGATTAATCCTTTGTCTGTTTCTTCATTTGCTATTATTTTCTCCCAATCTGAGGGCTGTCTTTTCACCTTACTTATAGTTTCCTTTGTAGTGCAAAAGCTTGTAAGTTTCATTAGATCCCATTTGTTTAGTTTTGCTTTTATTTCCAATATTCTGGGAGGTGGGTCATAGAGGATCTTGCTGTGATTTATGTCGGAGAGTGTTTTGCCTATGTTCTCCTCTAGGAGTTTTATAGTTTCTGGTCTTACATTTAGATCTTTAATCCATTTTGAGTTTATTTTTGTGTATGGTGTTAGAAAGTGACACAGCATTTTAAGAGAAACCTCCTTTTAAATTTGTATAGAGAAGGAAAACAAATATCTCTAGTTTGTTTCTTCCTGCTGCTTAAGAGAGATAAGCATGTCTGGCACTTGCAGCCTATTTCTTCCGTTTGGAGACCCCTGGCCTTCCTGCCTGTTACCCTCTCAGTGACTAAACAACAGCTCGCAATCCCTTGGTTATCCTCTCTTCTACCCCGCGTCTATATATTTTTTTTCTCCACATCGTTTGCCATTAGTGGCAAAATACGTTACCTAGGTAAAATACACACAGCTTCTCATTTTCATCCTATTTACTATCTTCCCAGTTTAGCCTGAATGTCCCCAGAGGGGAGGACTTTTAATATTCTTCCTGACTCCTGACACACCATCAAGCACTTTGGAACTTTGATGACAATACGTGGATAACATTTTAGGAATCATTAAACTGAGCTTCTCCTTTTATAGATTAGAAAATAGAGACCAAAGGTAGAAACAGATGAGAAGATCTGGAGGATAAGATAGAAGAGTGATTTTCACTGAATGTCTCTCCTTTACTTCTGGTAGAGATTACTTTTACACGAAGTCCTATAGCAACTGAGAGAAAGAGAGCGAGGTTTCACTACAGCCTGTGATATATAGGTTAAGTCAGAAATATGGAATTTTGTCTAATAGAAAGACTGCTTCATTCTGGCCTCTGGGGACCTTTCCTGTAGCTCTGAAAGAAGTTCTGGTATTTCCTGAAAGCAGGAAGCACTGCATTCTTCACTCATCTCTCCCAAGCACTAGTTTGGCCTTTCATTTTTAGCATGGATTTATATCTGTCTGGAGTTCTACCTGTTCCAATGCAATACCATAAACCTCACACCCATCCTTTGAAACTTTCTCCACACTCATTTTCCAAGAGCCTTACATCACCACTAACTGTTTGTTCAGGTGTGCCAAGCCTCTTTAGTTAGGGTGATGTCATTTGAGAGGTCGGCAGAGGGTGAGCGTTGAGAGAAGTGCAGATGTTGGAGACTGGAAATGAGACCTGTGGTTACTGGTGCGCAGCTTGAGAGAGGGGGCAGGTGAAACGAGGGGAAAGAATTCCTTCCTCATTCTCTTTAGAAGAATAATTAGCATTGGTGTGTTATACTGGTATATATAATAATAGCATTGGTATACATGCATATTGGTATATGCACCCTGTATTCTTCAGCTCATTGAATCCTCATAACAATCCTCCGAGAGACAAACTGGGGCCCAGAAAGGTTAGGACTCACCGAAGTAAGCCAGCGGAATAGCTGTCACCACCTGTATTTGAGCCCAGGAAGTCTGGACCTATGCTTCCATCCTTGATACTGTTCATGGTAAATCTGAGGTTCTTTCTTTATCATGAAGACATAAATAACATGAATAAATATAATCAATTTAGAAGTTTAAGATGTAAGAAAATTTGTAGTCAGTGAAGCTTAAAGTGGTAAAGGCAAACGTTTATTACTGATTTAAATTATTTCTGTGCTCTAGAGAACTGGTCATATATATACACAACTTTGGAGAACTTTTGGAGAAGAAATTCATCAGTCAAAGCAATTCACAGTTGAAGCATTTACCCAAGTCAAAATTTGAATATCCCTGGCTCACCTAAGTAGACAGTATAAGAACCTTATGGAAAGATAGACTATTCATCAATAAAAGAAACCTCAGATGATTGCTCATGAGTGAAATTCCACCTGTACCGAACATCAGATATAAACTGTACTCCTTAAATGACCCAGATTCACGTACCGTGCATTTACATTTCCTGCAAGAAAGAGATTCTCCAGGAAGGAATAGCGGGAAACCTAATGAAAGTTGATGTTTTCTGACCTGTGAGATGGATAGGATGTGAGTGAGGCCAAGAACTAGAAAAGGAACAGCCCAGCAGAAGACACTCCCAGGAATCCAGGGAAGACCTGGCACTCAGAATAGATGGGAAAAAATACGGCCATGAAAGATTCATCGGAAATCTAGGACTGACCAGAAGTGAAAGTTGAAAAAAGGAGAAGTGGAAAATGACCCAAAGTTGGCAGACAGGGATGGAGTGTCAGTGACAGGAATAAGCTAGCGTGGGGGTGCATGGACTGTGGGAGCTCTGAGGTTTGGAACTGTGACCAAGTGATCTTTGTATCCCAGTTCCCATCACTTAGTGACTTCCCAGTAAATACCGAGTATAAGAACGAAAGAATGAACTTGAAGTTTTCTTTCTTGAGAAAGAGGAATCACTTTTAGGGGAAGGTGATGTGCTCAGTTTTGTGAAACGATTTTGAGGCAAGAAGGGTGTATTTCAGGCTTCAGTATATTTCAGGCTAAAGTACCACAGACTAAGCAGCTAAAAGGACAGACATCAATTTTCTTACAGTTCTCGAAGGCAGAACTCCAAGAGCCAGGCGTTGACAGGTTTGGTTTCTTCAGAAGCCTCTGTAATTGGGTTCAAAGGGTCGTCTTTTCCGTGTCTTTGCAAGGTCTTCCCTCTGTGTTGGTCTGTGTTCTAATTTCCTCTTTTTATAAGAATATCAGTCATATGGTACTAGAAAAACATCCATATGTATAAGGACACCACCCTTAGGACTTCATTTTACCTTAATTATCACTTTAAATGCCCTGTCTCTAAATGCAGTCATAATCTGAATGTATTGGAGGTTAAGACTTTAACCTATGAATTTAGAGGGAGGCACAATTCTGCCTATGGGAGATGGCTATTCCAACACATATTCCACAAGAATCTGGAAATTTAAGATTATAACATGGGGAAAAGGACCAAGCTGAAGAGTGATTTGAAGAACATAAGAGTGGGTTAATATATACAATGGAACACTACTCAGCCATAAAATACAATGAAATAATGCCATTTGCAACAACATGGAAGGACCCAGAGATTATTTATACCAAGTGATGTCGGTCAAAGAAAAATATAATATGACATCACTTACATATGGAATCTAAAAAATAAATGATACAAATGATTTTGTTACATGATAGAAAGGGTTTTATAATATAAATAAAATGTAATAATAAAGCTTATTTTACATTTTACAAAACTGTCTATGATTTATGGACTTTAAAAGCATCTTTTTTCCTGCTATGCTGTGCAGAGTGAAGGATCTTAGTTCCCTGACCAGGGAGTGAAACTACTTTCACTGCAGTGGAAGCATGGAGCCCTAACCATTGGATATCCAAGTGAAAGTCACTCAGTAGTGTCCGACTCTTTGCGAAACCATGAACTATACAGTCCTTGGTATTCTCCAGGCCAGGATACTGGAGTGGATAGCCTTTCCCTTCTCCAGGGGATCTTCCCAACCCAGGATTGAACCCAGGTATCCCACATTGCAGGTGGATTCTTTACCAGCTAAGCCACAAAGCAAGCCCAAGAATACTGGAGTGGGTAGCCTACCCCTTCTCCAGCGTATCTTCCAGACCCAGGAATTGAACCGGGGTCTCCTGCATTGCAGGCGGATTCTTTACCAGCTGAGCTACCAGGGAAACCCAAGGAAGTCCCAAAACCATCTTCAAATCCATCTCTAGTTGCATTTTATTAAAATCAGAAAAAATTTTCCACACGATATTCTTTGAAATTTGTTGAGATTTTTCTTAAAGATAACATGATCTTCTTTTGCAAATGTTCTATACACTCTATAGCTTTGGCTTGTAGGATTGTAACCATGACATCTTCATCAGGTTTGCTAGTCATACTATTCAAATTTTCCATATGCTCACTGAACGTTTTCTTTTGCAGATTAATCAGTTACTGATAAAGTCATGTTTAACTTTCTAACTATATAAAAAAAGGGTGGATGACACCATGAGACGTATAGTCTTACATACCAACCAGCTTGTAATAGAAAATATATGTGTGTGTGTGTCTGTGTATAAATAAACATAGGAGTTTCTCAGATAAGATTTGGGATCCAGTGAATCTAGGTGGGTCCAGGAAATAACTCAGAGAATGAGCTAAGTCATTACTAAACTTGCAATTTAAACAGCATCTATCAGAGGAGTTTCCAGTCTCTGCCCTACTGTGTGGGCTTCAGGACCATTACTCAGTCAAGCTACACCATGTTCCCAGGAAAAGACTCATAAAGCAAACGGATGTGGTGAGTTCCTGGACTACAAGAGAGATGTTAGGTATGTGACTGTCACCTGAAATCTTACTGGAACAAGACTGGCACTGCTTTCTCCTAAGACAAATGTGTGGGGTTGTTGCATCTTGAAATCAAAGGCTTCCCGGGTTGTGAGAGTGGTAAAGAATCCATCTGCCAATACAGAAGACATAGGAGATGCAGGTTCAATCTCTGGGTCTAGAAGGTGCCCTGGAGTAGAAAATGGCAACCCACTCCACTATTCTCACCTGGAAAATTCCATGGACAGAGGAGCCTGGCAGGTTATGGTCCACACAGTCACAAAGAGTCAGACTGAGTGACTGAGCACACACATACACACAAAATCAAAGGAAGCTTGTAGTCGCTTCCATTCTGATATCTTCCACTCTCCTCTCTGTTCTAATATGGCATTTGTAGAATGCAATCTGGTAGAATTGTACCAGCAGTGTTCTCCCAGCAACTAGCTCTCAGATTTGTGTCAGTCATGGCTATTATTATGATGTGAGTGTTATAAAGTTAAGTTCAGTGATTTCTAGATTGGCTTAGTGATGAGGAAGAAAGGGGAAAAAAAGAAAAACAATAATGGCATGCTGCTACCAGGAGAAGTAATAATGTTGATTTTCCTGTTTGAAGCAGTGCTATTCCTTGCTTATGGTCTCAGGAGGGTGTAGGAATTAAATGTAAAATAAACACTCTGTAAAGTCTTCTCCTTACACAAGAGACCTTAAACAAAGACCTACAAACATGGCTTTTGCTTTTTTTGTTGCATAATCTGGCCCTTGCTGACCTCTCCTGGACACCCCTGGTCTCTCAGCCCTGAATAGAGATGCTCCCGTCATCACCTGTCCCCCACCCCAGCCCATCCCATCTCACCAATTTCTATCATTCTGGAGATTTCAGCTCCAATATGATGTCACATATACTATGAACTGAGTCCTTGGGAAAGACCCTGATTCTGGGAAAGATTGAAGGCAGGAGGAGAAGGGGACAGCAGAGGATGAGATGGTTGGATGGCATCACTGACTCAATGCACATGAGTTTGAGCAAGCTCCAGGAGTTGGTGACGGACAGGGAGGCCTGGCGTGCTGCAGTCCATGGGGTTGCACAGTGTCAGATACAACTGAGCGACTGAACTGAATTGATGATGCCACAATTGAAAGTTATACCAAGTAAGGTCCTTCTGCTTATATCCTTTTAGAACCCAATGTTAATTTTCTTTCTTCAGTTCAGTTCAGTTCAGTCACTCAGTGATTCTTTGTGACCCCATGAACCACAGCACGCCAGGCCTCCATGTCCATCACAAACTCCCGGAGTTTACTCAAACTCATGCCCATTGAGTTGGTGATGCCATCCAGCCATTTCATCCTCTGTCGTCCCCTTCTCCTCCTGCCCTCAATCCATCCCAGCATCAGGGTCTTTTCCAATGAGTCAACTCTTCGCATGAGGTAGCCAAAGGATTGGAGTTTCAGCTTCAGCATCAGTCCTTCCAATGAACACCCAAGACTGATCTCCTTTAGGATGGACTGGTTGGATCTCCTTGCAGTCCAAGGGACTCTCAGAGTCTTCTCCAACACCACAGTTCAAAAGCATCAATTTTTCAGTGCTCAGCTTTCTTCACAATCCAACTCTCACATCCATACATGACCACTGGAAAAACCATAGCCTTGACCAGACAGATCTTTGTTGGCAAAGTAATGTCTCTGCTTTTTAATATGCTATCTAGGTTGATCATAGCTTTCCTTCCAAGGAGTAAGTGTTTTTTAATTTCATGGCTGCAGTCACCATCTCCAGTGATTTTGGAACCCAGAAAAATAAAGTCTGACACTGTTTCCACTGTCTCCCCATCTATTTCCCATGAGGTGATGGGACCAGATGCCATGATCTTAGTTTTCTGAATGTTAAGCTTTAAGTCAACTTTTTCACTCTCCTCTTTCACTTTCATCAAGAGGCTTTTTAGTTCCTCTTCACTTTCTGCCATAAGGGTGGTGTCATCTGCGTATCTGAGGTTATTGATATTTCTCCCAGCAATCTTGATTCCAGCTTGTGCTTCTTCCAGCCCAGATTTTCTCATGATATACTCTGCATATAAGTTAAATAAGCAGGGTGACAACATACAGCCTTGACATACTCCTTTTCCTATTTGGAACCAGTCTGTTGTTCCATGTCCAGTTCTAACTGTTGCTTCCTGACCTGCATTAGCGCTTGTTAAATATGACTGTTTGTTTAATACTTAGCAACTTCACAAGATCAGAAGCTCCACAAAGGATAGACATATCTACACTCCTGACCAGTCTCTGCCCAGTGTCTAGATCATTGCAGAATCTAATGACCATGGAATAAACACATAATTAGTGCAAGTATTTCTATGCCTGTAGGTATTTGACTTGTCTTTTTAGCATCTCAGGTTTGTGTATTTTAATAGAAAGTAGCATGGAATGGCGGAAAGACCACAGGTTATGGAACTAGACACACAAGTTTATATTGAAAAACTATATTTTATTTGTCTAGATTCAGATGAGAGAGATACCAGTAGTTGGTAATCAGTTCTCATTCTCTTTGACCTTTTTGTTTTTTAAAAAATACAGTTTATTTTTAAAGAGCCATATACATACTTTTTA
This sequence comes from Cervus canadensis, assembly GCF_019320065.1. Lineage (NCBI taxonomy): Eukaryota > Metazoa > Chordata > Mammalia > Artiodactyla > Cervidae > Cervus > Cervus canadensis. The sequence continues at coordinate 33,045,023 of NC_057416.1, read as the reverse complement.
AAAGCATTCTGTTTTGTTTTTTTAAGTCTTTATTGAATTTATTACAGTACTGCTTCTGTTTTATGTTTCTGGTTTTTTTGACCACGAGACTTGGGACATCTTAATCCCCCAACCAGGGATCGAACCCACATCGTCTGCATTGGAAGGTGACAGCTTAACCACTGGACCACAAGGGAAGGCCCTGACCTTTTGATTGAGCATTCACTTTTACTTGAAACTATCCCCCACTGTCTTATATTCTCCTCCTAAATATCTAAGACATCCTCAGTTTTCTTTCTTTTGTCCCCAGAATTCCATTCTGTGTTGTCTTCACACTGGGCACCCTTTATACAGAGATCTCATTTTCCCTTGTAGTTTTAACATCCCTAATGTGAAATTTTCAGCTGCCTCATTGATACCTTCATGAGAACACAATAGAAAATATTGCAGTTAACCCCAGAACAATGCTGTATAGATATTTGCCCATCACTTGTAATTCTGTATAGTTTGAAGCTTTAGGTAATCTTTCAGTGAATTACTTGTAGTTTATTCCTAATTGCTATGGAAAATGCATTTTGCACAGTACTAGTTCAGGCTCACTTACTTTGTAACCAGGACAATTCCTGTGTGTTCAATATAAAACATCTATTACAAAAACAAACATCTGATGTTTCACTGAATTATCTCAGAGATCACAGATCTCTTCTAGACCATCCATAGGACTTCTTCAGTGTAAATAGTCTTCAATTGCATAGTTAGACAACTTTTCAGGGCACTCAAATCCATAGGGAGGAGGGATATATTCTAAAAATAACTCCAATATAAGAAATGTCATCTGGACATATTTCTGTGTTACAGAAGACATACCCAAACTTACTAAAACTCTCTGAAATGGAATAGCTTTTCGTGATGGGAAGGATAAAGAATTGGTTGATAATGATCCAGCAAAAATCAAATATGCCATTCATCAAAGAGAAATGATTTTTATTTTGTTTGAATAACTTCTGCTAAGTCAAAGCATTTTCTTTGATAAAAAATGTGTTAGTTACACTTTGAGCTTCACATTGCAAGCTTTGCAGTGAGCTGCAAGTTATAAGTAAATATGTTTTTAAGTTATTCTGTAGCCCTAGAGAGCAAGAAAGACAAAAAATAAGCAGGCCACTGCTGTGGGGGGCACAGTTGGACACCTCAGGCATGGAGACTTGGCATCCAAGGTACTTTGTGCTGTGCTGTGCTTAGTCGCTCAGGCATGTCCAACTCTTTGCAACTCTATGGACTGTAGCCTGCCAGGCTCCTCTGACCATGGGGATTCCTCAGACAAGAATACTGGAGTGGGTTGCCATGCCCTCCTGCAGATGATCTTCCCAACCCAGTTCTCCCGCATTGCAGGTGGATTTTTTTTTACCATCAGAGCACCACCGAAGCCCAAGAATACTGGAATGGGTAGCCCATCCCTTCTCCAGATGAACTTCCTGACCCAGGAATCGAACAGGGGTCTCCTGCATAGCAGGTGGATTCTTTACCAAGCTGAGCTATCAGGGAAGCCCCCAGGGTACCTGGCTCAACAATTTCCCCCTGTCATCTCTAAGATCAGCTGCATGGAGACACCTGGAGACCAGGTAAATAAGAAGGTAAAATTTTCACTGTGGCTCTTCTAAACACCCACCCACCTAAAGGCATCAGACTAGACTTAGGCTAGACATATACTAGACAAGCAGCTGTCTTCAAGGTTAAAACCTAACTTTTTTTCTGAATAGAAAAAAAAGAAGGAAAAGAGAGAAAGAAATACTGAAAACAAGTTATACTTAACACTATCCCAAGTCAGAAATCAGTTGTCCAACATAGTTACATGCTGAGAACTTGGAAGCAAAGCTCCTATGTAACTGTAAAGGATGGTGCCTCCACTGAGATTTAACCACTTGACTTGTACACAATTTACACAAAACTTTTGGGCATTTATTCAAGCCTACTTATTGTTATTTTATACCATGTTAAATACATTTTCATATTTGAAAGCTGAGCCAATATCAGCTTAAAATACAGACCTTAGGATAAAGTCATGCCCCAGTTTCCACAATGACATAACTCATTTGAACCTATTTGACAGACAAAGAGAAAAACTACACAAATCTGTAGTATCTCAAATAACACAGAACATGTGATATTGGGGGACAGACAGGGATCTTATCCAGAAATATAGATGCTGAGGAAACAATGTGTTATAAATAGCATAAAACCCTGCCCATCATTAGGGAGGTCTGGCATAGTGCAGTTCATGGAGTCGCAAAGAGTCAGACACAACTGAGCGACTGAACTGAACTGAAATGCCCATCGTAAGATACCAAGAAAAATTAAACTTAGAATCTTCTGTGAAAAAGAGTGCAATTTAAAAATTTTATTTAAGATGGATACAATTCAAAGCTTGGTGTTTAAAGAAGTCTTCAATAGGTCATAAGTTTGTCTGTGCTATTTATTTGCTGTCATTTCCAAGCGCATCCTCTGCCCTCCGGTCTATGATGTTGGAGCCAGGGTTTCCCTTGCCATTTTGCTTCTGATGAGGATCTGACAGTGGGAAGCACTGGGAGACAGAATGGAAGAGGGAAGGAAGAAGGCAATTCTTCCTGTTTCCAGTGCCCGTTAGCTTTGTTTAAGCAGCAACGATGGTTGTTTTCAGCCTACTGATGCTCTTAGCACGGCTACTACCTGCCTCTGCTGGGTTCTTCCTCAATAGTCAATTCACAGACTAGCACAATTAAATGGCTGCTATCCTGTTTTGTTTGGGGACAACTTCTTGTGCAGCAATAGTAACCAGAACACCAGACTCTTTTCTTTCTTCCCTTCTTTTACTTCTTTCTTGCCTTTTTTCTCTTTTTGGCCACATCGTGCATGGCATGTGGCATGTGGTTTCCCAACCAGGGATCAAACACACAGCGCCTGTAGAAGTATGGAGTCTTAACCACTGGACCGTGAGGTAAGTCCCCCAGCACACCAGACTTTCAAAATTTGTCCTCCACAGAAGGTGCTCAAGTAATATTTTATTGAATAAAAGAATAAAAGCTGAGAAACTAGATGGCAGAATCTGGGGGCAGTACACCAATGGTATTCTCCACTTATTTCTGGAGTTTGCCTTACTTTTGCCCTAGAATGAACAATCAATCCAGGAAACAGTTCAGAAAGCAAATTCCACTATACAAAGTAAGTAGGTTTTATTTCCCCCTTTTCTTTTTAATGAAGAGCAAGGCATTTGTCTTATCTTATAATTGAATATGCATACTTCTTAAATAATTCCCACATTTCTTATACTTTCTTATACTATCACCTCAAATTTCCTTTTATTTTCCTCCATTCCCAAGACTAGGCTTGATTTTCATGCTATTTGAAGAATTTCTAGAAATTGGTGTTAATGAAGTGCTTATGCTATCTCATCGTCCTAGAATTAGTAGTCTTCTGAAGGATGATTATTAAACAAGTTTTCATTTTTAGTTGATTAGTGGCAATGTTCCAGATGTAACTCAGATTTTAAATGTTCACATGAATAACAATAGCAAGGGTCACACCTAGCACCCAGATCCTGTTTTATAATATCTTTCTCCAGCCAAAGAAACAAAAGATCCCTGGAGAGAAGGCTGATTATTGGATTAAGGAGGGAAATGTACAAGATGAGTCTGGGTCATCTTACAGTTTCAGAAAGTAAAAAACTGCTCAGAAGTTAAGAAGTCCAAAGTGATGGAGGTATGTGGAAGGAAGATGAGTGCCAAAGCAAAGAACTCTCAACCGTCAAAGCTAGAACAGTTTGAGCAGCAGAATAAATAATGTAGTTTGTGTGTGCGTAGTCATTCAGTCATGTCCTACTGTGTGCAACCCCATGGGCGATAGACCGTCAGGCTCCTCTGTCCATGAAATTCTCCAAGCGAATACTGGAGCGGGTTGCCATTTCCTCCTCTGGGGATCTTCCTGACTCTGGGGACTGAACCCACATCTCCTTTGTCTCTTGTGTTACAGATGGATTATTTACCATGAGCCATCGGGGAAAGCCCAAATAAAGTTGTATTGGATTATAGTCAAAAAAGTATAAAATAAATGTCCATGAGTTCATACTTATTTAAATAAGTGGGTGAATAAATAAATAAATGGAGAGAATAGATGTTTCCTATGCAGAGAAATTCCAAACACTAAGAGAAATACCCCACCAACAAACAATGTACTATACCTCTTCGCTCCTTAAGTGTGGTTTTCAAGAGCAATTTATTTCCAAGGAGGATAGTATAGAAAGAGATAGGAAAAAAAAAAGAGTAACTTGACAATGATGAAAGAAATAAAAAAAAAATTAGTAAATAGAAAGAGATCCTATGTTCATGGATTGGAAGAATTAATATTGTTAAAATGTCAACACTACCAAAAGCCATCTATAATTTCAATATGATCACTATCAGGCTTCCAGTGGCATTTTCAACAGAAATGAAAAATAAATAAATAAAAGCACTCCTAAAATGTATACCCTGAGCAGCTAAAGAAATCCTGAGAAAGAAGAACAAAGGAGGAGGCATCACGTTTCCTGATTTCAAGCTATACTACAAAGTTATATTAATTAAAACAGTGTGGTACTGACATAAAACCTGACAAATAGACCAATAGAACAGAATTGAATGCCTAGAAGTAAACCCAAGTATATACAATCAACTAATATTTTATGAGAGAGCCAAGAATATTCAGTGGGAAATGACAGTCCTTCAATAAATGGTACTGGGAAAATTGGATATTCACATGTAAAAGAATGAACCTTAAAACCTGCCTTATATCAATTGTGAAAAGACAATTTACAGAATGGAAAGGTGTATTTGTAAACCATATATCTGATTTGTAAACCATATTTATAAATCATATATCTGATAAGTGGTTAATGTCCAAAATATATAAAGAGTTCACACAACTTAATAGCAGATAACAACAACAACAACAAAAAACCTCCTAATTAAAGACTGAGCAAAGGACCTGAATAGACATTTTTACATAGAAGATATACAAATGACCAATAGGTACATGAAAGAATGATGCTCAACATCACTAATTATTAGGGAACTGCAAATTAAAACCACAATAAGATATCACCTCCCAATTGTTAGAATGGCCATTATCTAAAAGACAAGAGATGATAAATGCTGACATGGGTATGGATAAAAGAAAGTCCTTGTACACTGTTGGTGGGAATGTAAGTTGTTGAAGCCACTGTGTAAGACAGCATGGGTGTTCCTTAAAAAATTAAAAATAGAGCTAGCATATGATCCAGCAATTCTACTTCTGGGAATACATCCAAAGGAAAGACAAACACTGACTGGAAAAGATATGTGCACCCTCATATTTGCCACAATAGCTAAGACACAGAAATAATCTAAGTGTCCATCAATGAATGACTGGATAAAGAATATGTAATGTAGTATTTTTCAGTCATAAAAAAATGAGAAAATCCTACTGTTTGTGGCAATGCAAATGAACCTTGAGAACATTATGCTAAATGAAATAAGTCAAATGGACAGAGATGAATATTGGTATGTTTGGACTTTTATGTGAGTCTTAAACAAAAACATAGAAAAAGATATCAGATTTGTGATTACCAGAGGTGTGGGAGGAGTGAAGAAAGGGAGGGTTGGAGAAGGTGGTCAAAAACTACAAATTTCCAGCTATAAGGTAAGTACTAAGGGTGTAATATACCACATGATAACTACAGTTAACACTCCTGAATGATATGTAGAAAAGCTGTTAAGAGAATAGATCCTAAAGTTCCTATAACACAGAGAAAAAAGTCTTCTTCTCTTTCCTTTTTATTGTATTTACATGAGACAATGGATGCTAACTAAGCCTACTGAGATAACATTTAATAATATATGCAAATCAAGCCATCATTCTGTACACTGGAACTTTATGCAGGGATATATGTCAATTATTTCTCAATAAAACTGGAAGAGAAAAAGAAAAACTTTAGAACAAAGAAACTGGCAGCCACGACTTGTGTGCGTGTTAGTCACTCAGTCGTGTCCAACTCTTTGCGACCCCATGGACTATAGCCTGCCAGGGTCCTCTGTCCGTGGACTTTTCCAGGCAATGATACTAGAATAGGTTTCCATTTCCTTCTCCGTGAGATCTTCCTGACCCAGGGGTTGAATCTGGGTTCCTGCATTGCAGGTGCATGCTTTACCATCTGAGCTACTAGGGAAGCCCAGTTGATCAAGATTAATTTAACATCAACATCATATTCACTTGACGTGATGAGAAGGGCACTTTATCTCCATGATCTTTCTAGGAATTAGCCCAGTCTGTTGGAGATTGGACTATTCAATACAATGAATATCCTGCGTGAGATCCTGCAATAGTAAAAGGACATGAGGGAAGAACTGAGGACGTCTGAATTAAGCATTTTCCATAATTAATAACAATGTATCAACATCAGCTCATTAATTGTGACAGAGGCACCATACCAATAAGATATCATAACCATAATGGAAAACAGGTTGGAGTCTATGGGACCTGTCTGTACTACCATCATAATAATTTTGTAACTTTAAAACTGTTCTGAAATAAAAAGTTTATTTTGAAAAGGGTTCAAATAAAAAAATGTTGACAAAAGTTTTGAAAACATAAAAAAAAAGTGTTGACAAAACTCAAAAGAGTATCTTCACCATGTGCACAACTGTCCTGTTGACTGTCTTCTCGATGACTAGGTTGACGAGTTAGGAATCTATACGTGTCTGCTTAAAAAGGGTAACATTAAAATCCTGCCAGGTTTGGTGATGAATAGTCTGGAGGCTGCGATAGCCAGCCTGTTCCAAGTATTTAGAAAAAGGAACTTAGTTATCTGCCCACTCTTTTCTTTATTAAGTTTAATTTATGGACCATGGATTTCAGTAGAGTGAAATTTTGAAAACAACAGCGAATTGTTCCACAGAAAAGGGATGGCAGGGGGCTGCAGCCCACGATGCTCAGAAACAATGGGGAGATAGAATTGTTGAAAGAGAATAAGGGCATTGCATTGTTGAGAAGGCCCAGGACAGAATAAATACACCTAACTCTGTCCCCACCTCCTCCCACTTAGTCCAGTCCAAAAAGCAAGTTGGAAGGTACTAGATTTTCTTGCTTGCATTAAGCTTTGTGAAACAAACAGCAATTAAAAAAAAAAAAAAAAAGGTTAAAGCAGAAACCTATCTTAATTGTATTCATGCAGTTGCAAGAATTCAAATAATTTTTCTATGACAATATTTAAAATAAACTCCAAAAAGAAAGCATAGTAAGTACTAACAGGAAAAGTATATGCCCCTTTCCAGAAGTGACCTTGAAGACCATTTTTGTATCACTTGAGTCATATGTCTATATTAGAGGCCTGGAAAAATAAATGAAGACTCATAAAAGAGGAGGGGTGAAAGTCAGCATTCAGGGCGACATTTTCATCATGGAGCTTTATGGCTTTACACTTATTCAGGTCAATTTTCTTAAAAGTCGGGTCCTGAGAATGAATCCAAGTGAATGATCAACTTATTTAACAAATTATTCAATTTAACAAATAATTTAATTAATTATTTAACAGTTAAATAAATATTTAATAGTTAATTTAGTAGTTAACTATTCAATAAAGTATTTTTCAAAGTTTTCCTTTAACTTGAACCCTTGCCCCTGACTTCCGCAATCCTTTCCAGCAATGCTCACCTGCATCTGCTTCTACTCCAGCCTATTAATTTTTTATGAAGGTAGAGGGATTTTCCTTTAATCACTGGCACAGAAAAAGTTATGGCATAGTACCAGATCCTATACAAGTGTAAAGTTTCTAAAAACCTCTCGGGCTAAGGTAAGTACAGAATCGAAGGCAGTGGCAGGACGCAAATCTACAAAAATAAGCAGACTGATAAGCACAAGAGGAAAGGCTCTCCATTGACAAATAAAACGACAAGAACAGGAACAAGAGACGATGTTGAGGCAAGTGCTGGATAGGGGCTGTATGTGAGTGTGCATGTGTGTGTGTGTGTGTGTGCACGTGCGTGTATGGTAAGGCACTCAGTCATATCTGACTCTTTGCAACCCACAGACTGTTACTTGCCAGGCTCTTCTGTCCACGGAATTTTCCAGGCAAGCACACTGAAGCAGGTTACCATGTCCTACCTCAAGGGATTGTCTCGACTCAGGGATTGAACCCATATCTCTTGGGTCTCCTGCATTGGCAGGGGGATTCTTTACCACTGCTCCACCTGGGAAGCCCAGATAAGGGCTGGAACAATATCAAAACTTTGAAATACTCTCAATAACTGGCAAATAGGATTTAAAAAAAAAAAACAACCCTGATCTATTGGCAAAATGACTTTTTGCAAATTGACCACTGAGTTCTCTTTTGACAACATCATGCAATCTCACCATGAAACAAAACAGGACTCTCTGGGCTTTACCAAGAAGACATTAAGAATTCATTGGGAAATAAATGTTCAAACAGCCATGCGCATAATCCTATTTCTGACTTTTCTTCCCAGCTTACCGTATGCCTTGGGTAAGAGCCCAGAGTTGGTGAGTTTCAACATTTCTGTCGATTTAAGGGAAGAAGAGGAGAGAGAGGACATTTTCTCAACTTCTAAGTAATACCACCTGACATGTAATTTGTGCCTGCTTTTGTTGGTGGAAATGAACCCCCTCTGACCCCAGAAACCTCTTTAAAAGAATAATGGGACTAATTAGTTATCTATTTTGTTTATAGTCAGGTGTATATGTCAATCTCAACCTCCCAATTTATCCCTCCTCCCTTTTTACCCCCTGGTAACCACAAGCGTGTTTTCTGTATCTGTGACTCTACTTCTGTTTTGTAAAGAAGTTCATTTGTACTCTTTTAGATTTCACATATAAGCGATAGCATGATATTTGTCTTTTTCTATCTGAGTTACTTAGCTCATTATTATAATCTCTAGACCCATCCATGTTACTATAAATGGCATTCTTTTGTTCCTTTTATGGCTGAGTATTATTCCATGGTATTTATGTACGTATTCTTTACCCATTCCTCTGTTGGTGGACATTTACATTGCTTCCATGTCCTGGCTACTGTGAATAACGCTGCAATGAACACTGGGGTGCACGTATCTTTTCAAATTATGAAGAAAACTAATAAGGACCTACTGTATAGCACAGGGAACTCTACTCCTCAATAACGGCCTATATGGGAAAAGAATCTAAAATAAGAGTGGACATGTATATGTACAACTGATTCACTGTGCTATAGCCCTGAAAATAACACAGCATTGTAAATCAACTATACTCCAGTAAAAAATTTTTAAAAAAGAATAAGGTGATTCTTCAGTTATAAAATCATCCAGGAACTGATAAAGACAGTGAAGGGTATGTTAGGAATTTATGCATCACCATCCATACATTTTATAGGCTGAATTCCCACGTTTTTAGAATAGTAATATGAAGGCTTATCTTATTCTACCAACAGGATTCTGTTGGAAAGGAGAAAATGCCGGAAGGAGGAGAGGCGGAAGCAAAAAGAGGGGATGGAAGGACGTGTGTTACACTCTTGATATGGCCGGGGGGGCCCAGGGTTGTGGCCGTGACAAGACGTTTTCCCACTTTTTTCCACACTAGTCTTCTCCAGGAATAACCTCATCACTGTTCCCTAAACACTGTCCTTCATCTGATCTCCTGCCATTGCCTTTTCAGTCTAACTTTCTGAATTCCACCTATTTTCAGGGCCCAGTTGAATGGTCCCTTTCCAAATATTTCCCACCCACTCTAGTATCGTCTTCTCTAGCCCTTCCAAAAAGTGGGTTTAGGAAATAAACTTGTCTGAATTTTGACCCCTTTTAGTCTGCACAGGGGCTTCCCCAGTGGCTCAGTAGTCAAGGATTCACCTGCGATGCAGAGATGCAGGAGGCACAGGTTCCATCTCTGGGTCGGGAAGTTCCCCTGGAGAGGAAATGGCAACCCACTCCAGTATTTATGCCTGGAAAATTCCATGGACAGAGGAGCCTCGCATGCTACAGTCTATGAGGTTGCAAAGAGTTAGACGTGACTGAAGCGACTGAGCATGCACAGTCTGCATAACTTACTTGGAAACTGAGGAGCAACAAATAGACGGGACATGATCTTTTCTGTGTGTGTTATATAGATGTTCACGGAAGTACTATGGTTTTCCCAGTGGACATGTATGGATGTGAGAGTTGGACTATAAAGAAAGCAGAGCACCGAAGTATTGATGCTTTTGAACTGTGGTGTTGGAGAAGACTCTTGAGAGTCCCTTGGACTGCAAGGAGATCCAACCAGTCGCTCAGTCCTGGGTGGTCATTAGAAGGACTGATGCTGAAGCTGAAGCTCCAATACTTTGGCTACCTGATGCGAAGAGCTGACTTACTTGAAAGGACCCTGATGCTGGGAAAGATTGAGGGCAGGAGGAGAAGGGGACGACAGAGGATGAGATGGTTGGATGGCATCACTGACTCAATGGACATGGGTTTGGGTGGACTCTGGGAGTTGGTGATGGACAGGGAGGCCTGGTGTGCTGTGGTTCATGGGGTCACAAAGAGTCAGACACGACTGAGCGACTGAACTGAACTGAAAGTGCAATGTCTTGCAAGCCCTTTATGTTTCAACGTTTACAGCTGTGCTGGACCCCGTGCACACCTGCTCTGTGAATCCCTGCTGGGTGAACATATAGGTTAATGAATTAACGAACACATGAAAGGGTGCCCTGAGCTAACAGTTGCACATAAAGGCAAGAAGCATGAGGATGCACAGCAAAGAATCTGAGCAGGAGCTTTTGCCTGGCCCAGCATGCTCCTTCCCACAGAGTGCTCAGCTTTCTTTAGAGATCAAAACTCAGGGTTTTTTTTGGGGGGTGGGGGGTGGTTCCCTGGTGACCAGTAGTTAAGAGTCCCCCTGCCAGTGCAGGGGACAGCGATGTGATCCCTGGTCCGGGGAGGTCCCATGTGCTGCAGAGCAACTAAGGTCATAACTACTGAGCCCCTGATTCTAGAGCCTGTGCCCTGCAACAGCAGAAACCACGGCAGTGAGAACCCAATGAAGCAGCACAACGGAGGGGAGACCCCGCGCACCACAGTCAGAGAAAGCCCAGGTGCAGCAAAGAAGACCCAGCAGTGCCATAAATAAATAGAATAAAAAAAAAATTTAAATATACTTGAAAAACTCAGTTGTTTCGAACTCGTCATGGCCAAGCAAGTGAGGGGACTTCAAAGGAAATATGAATGATTCCATAAACATGGATCCTCACATTAACAGCCCTTTATGGACAATAAAAAAGTCACCGGAGGTGAATCTAAAATAAGTTTCTTTTCCCAGAGCCCAAGAGAAAAATAACTCTTGAACATCTTTCTTTAATTAAGTCTACATTCCTAGGAATGAGGAGCTCAAACGACTCCATTTCCTGTTTGTGTAAAAATTTTTTGTCACTGGAAGCAGGGAAAAACATTCATCTTGTTGACCCTCTCATTAAAGGTATCACCCACTCACCAATGCCCTATTCTTTCAAAGTATAATTCGTTAATGTCACCACTGGTCACCCGAAGATCAGATGAGGCAAATCTCATGGTTTCTTTGTGTCCTGCAGTTTCACAAGGGGAAAGATTGCACTTGCCTGATATTTCATCTTGTTCCGTGTCTAAGGGTTTTGGAAAACATACTGTAAATTTCCGCCTGGCGTCTGTGTGAGTGATCCCTGGACTTGGGCAGGTACAGTCTGTTTGTTTTACTTTTTCGTCACACCCCGTGGCATTCAGGATCTTAGTTTCCTGACTTCACCCACCTGCATTGGAAGGGGAATCTTAACCACTGCAATGCCAGGGAAGTCCCTGGACAGGTTCAGTTTTCTGAAGCAAGTCTTTCTGCCTGGGTGCCCTGTTAGTGACCTTCTTTGCTGTAAACTGAACCAAGATTAATAACTATTTACATGGCATTTGTTCATTGCCTGCTTTCAGCTGGCAAATGCCAAAACTATGCATTTGTTCAAACTATATTCTTGTTCTGCCAACGCACTGTAGAGATAGTATCATCTAAAGCTGGCTGTTGTTCCCACTGACTCCATCCTTCAGAGGATGGGGACAGTATGTAATTCTAGTAATTTGCCCAAGACAGAACATTTATAACATGCATCCTTCTGCTTTCTGTGCCCAGAGAGATTACATGATTCTTTACCAACAATGCATTTTTGAAGGAATTCGTCTTATCTCTTTTGTTTGGAAATAACTTTATACTTGCTCCATGTTTTATCATTCTCTCCCTCCTAATGTGTGTATGTAAATTCTTTTTTCAGCCATTTGAGAGTAAGTTGCAAAAACAATGTCCTTTTCCCTCAGGCTGTATTCCTAAAAACAAGAGCATTCTCTTACAAATCTAGAGTATGTACAGTTTTTGAAATCAGGAAATTTACATCAGTGCATCTCTGTTATATAATCTTCAGGCCTTCGGCAAGTTTTATCATTTGTCTTACTACTTTATAGCACAAGGAGTTTATACTTTTTTCCTGGTCCAGGAGTCAAGGTACGATTAATGTTGTTTTTGGTTTCAGTTCAGTTCAGTTGCTCAGTTGTGTCTGACTCTTTGTGACCCCATGGACTGCAGCATGCCAGGATTTCCTGTCCAGCACCAACTCCAGGAGCTTGCTCAAACTCATGTCCATCAAGTCTGTGATGTCATCCAACCATCTCATTCTCTGCTATCCCCTTCTCTTCCCACTTTCAATCTTTCCCAGCATCAGGGTCTTTTCCAGTGAGTCAGTTCTTCACATCAGGTGGCCAAAGTATTGGAGTTTTAGCTTCACCATCAGTCCTTCCAAAGAATATTCAGGACTGATTTCCTTTATGATTGACTGGTTTGATCTTCTTGCAGTCCAGGGGACTCTCAAGAGTCTTCTCCAGCACCACTATTCAGCGCTCAGCTTTCTTTACGGTCCAACTCTCACATCCATACACGACTACTGGAAAAACCATAACTTTGACTAGACACACCTTTGTTGGTAAAGTAATGTCTCTGTTTTTTAATATGATGTCTAGGTTGGTCATAACTTTTCTTCCAAGGAACAATTGCCTTTTAATTTCATGGCTGCAGTCACCATGTGCAGTGACTTTGGAGCCGAGAAAAATAAAGTCTGTTACTGCTTCCATTGTCTCCCCATCTATTTGCCATGAAGTGATCGAACCAGATACCATGAGTTTAGTTTTCTGAATGTTGAGTTTTAAGCCAGCTTTTTCACTCATCTTTCACTTTCATCAAGGGGCTCTTCAATTCTTCTTCACTTTCTTCTGTAAGGATGGTGTCATCTGCATATCTGAAGTTACTGATATTTCTCTTGGCAATCTTGATTCATCTTTAATTCATCCAGCCGGGCATTTCGCATGGTGTACTCTGCATATCAGTTAACTAAGCAGGGTGACAATATACAGCCTTGATATACTACTTTCCCAATTTGGAACCAGTTGGTTGTTCCATGTCCGGTTCTAACTGTTGCTTCTTAACCTGCATATAGATTTCTCAGGAGGCAGGTAAGGTGGTCTGGTATTCCCATCTCTTTAAGAGTTTTCAAACTGGATTTAGGAACCCCTTTTGGTTTACTTGTGTCTTTATGCTCTATAATTCAAAATATTTCCTAGCCTTTCATGGTCTTTCATGACTCTAATAGTTTTGAAGAGTAGTGGCTATTTATTTATTTACTGGGAATTTTCTGAAGCCTCTCTATGTTTAGACTGGCAGAACACCCATCAGCAGGTATCTACTTGTCTCATTAATGGTGATGCTAATTTCATTCACCTTGTTAAGGTTTTTCATCAAATTTTCACCTACTGGTTTAGTATCCACTGATGAGTCTTGACTCAAACAATTATTACCATGGTGTCAAATAGGGGTTTTCTGACTTTATCATGCCATCTATATTTGTTATTTGCCTTTCTACTTTTAAGAAGGACTTTCCCGTCAACCTGGAACTATCAAAGCATTGTTAATCAGCTATGCTCCGATAAAAAATAAACAGTTAACAGATGGTTTTCCCCTCTTGTTTGTGTATTACCAGTGTACGTATTAACATTCATATTTAATATGGATTTGTGACTTCCCATTTTTCGTGTCAAAACCAAATTATTATTTGACACCCAAATCATGTCAGATTTGGTTGGAACCTGTTCAAGCAGGCTCCTGTGTCCTTCTGATAATCCCATTATTCTTTGAGCACTTCCTACTTTTTGATATTGTCGACTTAAAAATTAGTCACACCCTCAAAGTAGAGAGTGCTTTATTGGAAAATCTTAGGACTTAGGTAGCCCTGAGAGACTGCTCTGAGGAGGTGGGAGAGGGAGTCAGATTATATGTGTGTGCTTAGTCAATTCTGATTCTTTGTGACCCCATGGACTGTGGCCCACCAGGCTCCTCTGTCCATGTGGATTCTCCAGGCAAGAATACTGGAGTGGGTTGCCATGCCCTCCTCCAGGGGACCTTCCCAAGCCAGGGATCGAACCCATTTCTCCTGCATTGCAGGCAGATTCTTTACCATCTGAGCCACTAGGGAAGCCCAGGCTATATACAAGTTTGTAACAAAGCGGGCAGGCAGTCTGAACATCAAATGTTAGACACCCAGTCGTGTGTGACTCTCTTTCAACCTCATGGATTGTAGTCTGCCAGGCTCTTCTGTCCATGGGATTCTCCAGCCCAGAATACTGGAGTGGGTTGCCATTTGGGTAGAGGATCCTCCCAGCCCAGGTATCGAAACTGAGTTTTCTCACATTGCAGGTAGATTCACTACCATCTGAGCCACCAGGGACATCAAAAATTATTTTAAGTAAGGAAAGCCAGATATCAACTTAAGGAATTTAGTATTCTTCTATGTATGGGAAAATACAAGAGTCTGGGATTATTGAAGTCATTCTTTTGATATGTATCTCAGCTATCTGGGGCCAGCATCCGGTTTTTTGGTTTCTCACATACTCCCCCACCCCAAGCTCCTCAGCAATCACCCTGGAGACAGGTGGTGTGGACTGAGGGGGGCAGTGCCATCTGCCAGATCCCAGGTACCATTTTCCCTTTGAGGAAGCTCCATTCATTTCTGGACACCCAAAATCTCTGATGCCCATTACATCCTCACTCTCTGATATGGCAGGAGATTCCATTTCACAGTATAAAATACCAAACTTATTAAAGATAAGTTTGGAATATATTTTTTTACCAAAAAGTAAGGAAGTGCTCGAAGAATAATAGATGTACTAGAAGGACACAGGAGCCTCTTGAACAGGTTCCAAGGGACCTCAGGGGCTTCTCAGGTGGCCCAGTGGTAAAGAATCCACCTATCAATGCAGGAGATGCAAGAGACACAGCTTTGATCTCTGGGTCAGGAAGACCCCCTGGAGAAGGGAATGGCAACTCACTCCAATATTCTTGCCTGGAAAATTCCATGGACAGAAGCAACCTGAGGGCCTGCAATCCATGAGGCTGCAAAGAGTCGAACATGACTGAGTGGCTGCACGCACAATACAACATAAGGGGACTTAATATTTTTATTAGTAAGCAGTACTTAAAATCCAAGATCTGGAGCTAAATGTGCTAATTGGCAATGTAACTGTTCTAAGAAACTCTCAGTGGACAGGGTTAAGAAAGATGTATGTGTGTGTATACACAAATTTTCATCTATATTTATTTAAAAATCTATGTATTATACTTCAAAAACTGAGTTCTAACCAATAACCTCATTTTCAATCCAAAATATGAGTTCTCTAAATCCAAGTCCCAAAGAATCCCAAGCAAGATAAATGAAATGTTCATTTTTTAAAATGTTCAGTTCAATTCATATCAATTAGAATGTTTCAGCACATGAATTAGAAACTCAAAATGAAATTTGATACAATACCAGGAAAAATAAGAATATAATTAGATTTTAAAAAGAAGTTATTTGGGCTTGAAGTTCCATACCCAGAAAAGATATGTACTTTCAAGGTTAATAATATGAACAAATCTTTGGCAACTGTGATCAAAAGAGAGAAAAAAATCATGAATAAAAGGGGAATTTTCATGGAACTTGGGACACTATTTCTCAAATTCAAGTGAAAGAGAAATGTGTAAGGATAATTAAGACAACTTTGAAAAAAAAAAAAAAGAGAGAGAGAGCAAGAGAGGATTTCTTGTCCTAACAAATATCATGATGTATTATAAGCTTTTAGATGGGGAAACAGTGGAAACAGTGGCTGACTTTATTTTTCTGGGCTCCAAAATCACTGTGGATGGTGATTGCAGTCATGAGATTAAAAGACGCTTGCTCCTTGGAAGGAAACCTATGACCAACCTAGACAGCATATTAAAAAGCAGAGACATTACTTTGCCAACAAAGGTCCATCTAGTCAAGGCTGTGGTTTTTCCAGTAGTCATGCATGGATGTGAGAGTTGGACTATAAAGAAAGCTGAGCGCCGAAGAATTGATGTTTTTGAACTGTGGTGTTGGAGAGGACTCTTGAGAGTCCCTTGGACTGCAAGGAGATCCAACCAGTCCATTCTAAAGGAGGTCAGTCCTGAGTGTCATTGGAGGGCCTGATGTTGAAGCTGAAACTCCAATACCTTGGCCACCTGATGTGAAGAGCTGACTCATTTGAAAAGACCCTGATGCTGGGAAAGATTGAAGGTGGGAGGAGAAGGGGACGACAGAGGATGAGATGGTTGGATGGCATCACCGACTCAATGGACATGGGTTAGGTAAACTCTAGGAGTTGGTACTGGACAGGGAGGCCTGGCGTGCTGTGGGTCATGGGGTTGCAAAGAGTCGGACAGGACTGAGCGACTGAACTGAACTGAAGTATACGCTTTTAAATATCAAAGCAGTGTGTCAGTTGAACAAATAAACACAAGTGGGCCAATAGAAAAAAATATCAGAGAGCCCAGAAGCAGCAATTATGTATACAAGGGATTTTCTTACATGATAAATGCTGTCTTTATATTGAAGAGAAATTCTAACATATTAGATTGTATTGTAAAAACTAGTTACACATCTGAGAAAATATTAATCAGTTGTTTTCAACATTCACAGAAATATATTTTATATGGATTTTAGACCTTCATGTAAGAAAGTATGCAAATACAAGAAAAAATGTGAAATAATATATTTACCAACATAGGGCATGGTTGTCCTTAAATTGGGTACATAAAGCAATTGCTATAATGAAAACTATTTTATTTTATTTTTTCCCAATTATTTTCATTAGTTGGAATCTAATTACTTTACAATATTGTAGTGGTTTTTGCCATACATTGACATGAATCAGCCATGGATTTACATGTGTTCCCCATTCTGAACACCCCTCCCACCTGAAAACTGTTGAGTTCAGTAAAACTTCAAGTTTTGTAAGATAAAACACAAGGCAAAAATAAAAGAACTGTTAGTCATAGACTATAGGAAATATTGGTTGCAGTACTGTAATAAAAATTATTTTCTTACAAATACAAAAATTAAACAATGTGCAATTCATAGGAAAACTAACAATCTATATTAAGAAGAAATTCAAAAGGAAAAAAACATAAATGGTCATTAAACACATAAAAACTAAAAAAAAAAAAAAAGTTTAGCCTCTCTAGTAATCAAGAAAAAATGCAAATGAAAATAGAAATGAACATTTTCCACCCAACAGTATGGCAACATATGAAGTTTGATAATATTGGGTTGGCTAAAAGTTTTCTTTGGGTTTTCCCATAAGATGTTATGAAAAACTGAAACAAACTTTTTGACCAAACCAGCAGATCACATTGGTAGATCCTTGGAAACTGGTTGCCATAGGTGGGACACTGGCATGGCCTTTTTATTGAAAATTTAACAGTACTAAAAGAAAAAAATGTATATCTTAAGTCTCAGCAATTTCACTTTCAAGAGAATTATTTGCAATGTTCCGATAACAAATATCAATATTTGTTATTTGTATTGATATACTGCGATATCAAATGCAGATTTATTGTTGTAAGGAAATATCAGAAAAATCCAGTGTTCATCAATATGAGAATTGCTATCAAACACTATATACAGTTAACATGTATCTTTAAGGTATATTGTTTAGTGAAAAAAAAAAAAAAAGCAAATTTCAGAGTGAAATATATAATAATCTACTTCAAGAATAATTCAACCAATACAAATTTTATGGATCAAACAGATACATGTCAATATACAGAAATTTTTTTAAGAATACATCTCACACAGTTGTAAAACCTGGGAATGGATTAAGGTGTGCATGTGTGTGCTTAGTCGCTCAGTTGTGTCTGACTTGTGTTTGCGACCCCGTGGACTGAAGCCCGCTAGGCTCCTCTGTCCATGGGAATCTCTAGGCAAGAATACTGGAGTGGGTTGCCATTCCCTCTTCAGATCATTTTCCCAACCCTGGGATTGAACGCAGGTCTCTTGCATTGCAGGTGGATTCTCTATCATCTGAGCCACGAGGGAAGCCCCATATATTAAGGTATCGTAAAGTTTCATTTACCATGTAGCAGATTTTAGTGAAGGTCTGTATTCAAGAAGAAATGAGGGATGGCATCACCAGTAAGAAACTCAGTCACCTCCATACCTCAGTTTAAATGTATTAGTTTTACAAGCTCTCTTGTATTTATGAGTCCCACACAAGATTCCCCTCCACCACCATCAACTATCCAAGAATTATTTTGAAATCCATAAAATTTTTAAAAAGTAAAGCCAACAGCAAACAATATATGCTTGCATATGATTTATTTTCCTTATCTAGATGCTGACAGCTTGCCTTCTCCCATCAGAGTTTAGGCTCCACAATGAAGACAGAGACATTTTTATTTTTACCAATTTTTTCCCAAAGCCTGGAAGAGAGACAGGTGCACTCATAAAAGTTTGTCTCCCATTGAGGAATTTCAAAAGAGATAAACTTGATAAATCATTATTATTATAGTGATAGTCCATATTATGAGTGACTCTGTATCTCTGAGGGATGACAGAATTTATTTGTACCATTTTTTTCAGATCATCTGGCTTCCCAAGATCACTTGGAAATGCCACTTCTCTCAAGAAATCAATGATAAATCTGTGTCATGGAAAAGAAGGTCCTTTTACATGTGTTTTAGGGGCTGTCACTGCCTCTTGTTGCTGATGGGTTGTTGAGGGCCAGATAAGGCCCGTTAGGGGTTATTGGTAGAACAACAAGGAGTGAAATTATATATTTGAAGCCAATCCCAACATACCTTTTGAAAAGGGAAGAGATAATAAATGAAACCAGATATACAATTTGAAAGCAAGGGCAGTCAGAGTAAATAAAGTAAAATATATACATGAAGAGAAATTTTCATAGCCATTTGAAAAAAAAAAGATGGTCCCAGTATAATATTCATTCAGAAAGACATATAAGAATATGAAATTTAATATAGATAAAAGCATCCTGAGATTTGTTCAAGGGGAAAAAACTCTGCAGTTTCTTTAATATTTATCTATTGATGACAGGTACACATAACTGCAACCAGACACTCCATATTTAATGGAGCTTAGGACGGTTCTGAAAGCTCAAAAGTCAATTGACAAAGCTCTAAAATGACTTTTGTTTGAATTCGGTGGTCAAGAGACTCATCTGCTTGGACTAAAGGAGACTGTGTCTATTCTTTTTTTTTGTTTATTTTAAATTTTATATTGGAAAAGGGAAAGGCTACCCACTCCAGTATCCTTGCCTGGAGAATTCCAAGGACAGAGGAACCTGGTGGGCTACAGTTCATGGGTTTGCAGTGTCTGAAACGACTGAGTGACTAACACTTTCATTTTCATAGTTGATTTACAATGTTCTGTTAGTTTCAGGTGTATTGCAAAGTCATTCAGTTATACACATACATCTGTCCATTCTTTTTCAAATTATTTTTCCATATAGATTTTTACAGAATATTGAGTGGAGTTCCCTGTGCTATAGAGTAGGTCCCTGTTGATTACCTGTTGTATTTATATATTGTTATATTTGTTTTTTCAATCACTCAGTCATGTCTGACTCTTTTGTAACCCCACGGACTGCAACCTGCCAGGTTCCTCTGTCCGTGGGACTTTCCAGGCAAGAATACTGGAGGGGGTTGCCATTTCCTTCTTCAGGGGATCTTCCCGAAACAGAGATCAAACTTGAGTGTCCTGTGCTGCAGGTGGTCTCCTGCATTGCAGGTGGATTCTGTATCCTGAGTTACCAGGGAAGACCAGGGTTTAATATATAATAATGTGTATATGTTAATCCTCAACTGTCTGTTTGTTTTAAATTAACCCTTATATGATCCAGCAGTTTCTGGGCAAGAAGTGGAACCAAAACCAAAAATCTTCTCAGTCCCTAAATAGGGTTGAATTCCCTAAGCTTTTTTCATTATCAGTCAGGGAGAATAATGAAAACAAAACTTTTAGAGGACCACAGAGGACAAAGGTGAAGGGAGCCCAAGCTACTCCTTGGAACCTAATCAAGGAACATTCCAAACATTCCACACTCCCCAGATAGGGGACCTCTAAATATATTCTCCCCTTGGCATTTAGGAATTTCTGCAGACCTCTGCCAACTATGTGTTTCCCATTTTTCCTCTCTCAGAAAAGCAGAACTTAGTCTGCTTTCCTGCTCCTCTTCTTCTCCTGCATATTGGCTGCATGTGTTGAGAAAGGTCAGACAGGTTTGCTTTCTGCCTCCTAAATCTCTGCATCAAGAAATCCCCAATTTGGACCAGAGGATTTAGTGGCTTGATCTCTTTGCTGTCCAAGGGACTCTCAAGAATCTTCTCAATTCAGTTCAGTCCCTCAGTCGTGTCTGAGTCTTTGCAACCCCATGGACTGCAGCAGGCCAAGCTTCCCTGTTCATCACCAACTCCTGGAGTTGCTCAAACTCATGTCCATCAAGTAGGTGATGCCATCCAACCATCTTATCCTCTGTCGTCCCCTTCTGCTCCTGCTTTCAATCTTTCTCAGCATCAGGGTCTTTCCCAATAAATCAGTTCTTCGAATCAGGTGGCCAAAATATTGGAGCTTCAGCTTCAACATCAGCCCTTTCAGAAAATATCCAAAAATCTTCTACAGCACCATAATTAGAGAGCATCAATGTCTTGGCATTCAGCCTTCTTTATGGTCCAGCTCTCTCATCTGTACATGACTATACATGACTACTGGGAAAACCATAGCTTTGACTATAAGGACCTCTGTTGGCAAAGTGATGTCTCTGCTTTTTAATACACTTTCTAGGTTTGTCATAGCTTTTCTCCCAAGGAGAAAGAATCTTTGAATTTCATGGCTGCAGTCACCACCTGCAGTGATTTTGGAACCCAAGAAAATAAAATTTGTCACTTACTTCCATTTTCTCCTCATCTATTTGCCATGAAGTGATGGGACTGGATGCCATGATCTTAGTTTTATGAGTGTTGAGTTTCAAGCCAGCTTTTTCTCTCCTCTTTCACTGTCACCAAGAGGCTCTGTAGTTCCTCTTCACCTTCTGCCATTAGAGTGGTATCATCTTCATGTCTCAGGTTGTTGATATTTCTCCTGGCAATCTTGATTCCAGCTTGTGATTCATCCAACCTGGCATTTCACATGATAATCTCTGCACAGAAAGTAAATGAGAAATTAAATTAAATATACCGCCTTGACTTACTCCTTCCCCAATTCTGAACCAGTCAATTGTTCCATGTCCAGTTCTAACTGCTGCTTCTTGACCTGCATACAGGTTTCTCAGGAGACAGGTAAGATGGTGTGGTATTCCCTTGTCTTTAAGAATTTTCCACATTTGGTTGTATCCACACAGTCAAAGGCTTTAGCATAGCCAATGAAGCAGAAGTAGATGTTTTTCTGGAATTTCCTTGCTTTCCCTATGATCCAGCTAGTGTTGACAATTTGATCTCTGGTTCCTCTGCCTTTTCTAAACCCAGCTTGTACAGCTAGAAGTTCTTGGTTCACATACTGCTAAAGCCTAGCTTGAAGGGTTTTGAGTATAATCTTACTAGCATATGAAATTAGTGCAATTATACTGTGGTTTGAACATTCTTTGGCATTGCCCTTCTTTGGGATTGGAATGAAAACTGGCTTTTCCCAGTTCTGTGGCCACTGCTGAGTTTTCCAAATTTGCTGACGTATTGACTGCAGCATTTAACAGTATAGTCTTTTAGGATTTGAAATAGCTCAGCTCAAATTCCATCACCTCCACTAGCTTTGTCTGTATAATACTTCCTAAGGCCCACTTGACTTCACACTCCAGGATGCCCAACTCTAGCTGGGTGACCATACCATTGTGGTTAGCTGGGGCATTAAGACTTTTTTGCATAGCTCTTCTGTGTATTCTTGCCACCTTTTCTTAATCTCTTCTGCTTCTGTTAGATCCTTATTGTTCCTGTTCTTTATCATGCCCATCCTTGCATGACATATTCCTTTGATATCTCCAATTTCCATAAAGTGATCTCTTCTTTCCCATTCTATTGCTTTCCTCTTTTTCCCTTTCATGGATCATAATCTTGCCATCACAAAGGGCTTACATAATTGAATATTACCTATATGGTTATTCCTTTGATTAATTAATTTATTAAATATTTGCCTTTGCCTGTGTCAGGCTGTAGTTGCTGCATGCGGGCTTATCTCTAGTTGTATTCAGACTCTAGCTGTGACATGCTGGAGTGCACTGGGGCATGTGGGATCTTAGTTCTCTGACCAGGGATCAAACAGGTGTCCCCTGCATTGGAAATCAGATTCTTAACCACTGGATTACCAGGGACGTCCCTATAGTTACTTTTTCTTTTTTTAAGAGAAGATTCAGAGAGATGTCTTGGGCTTCCCTGGTGGTGCTAGTGGTTAAGAATCCACCTGCCAATGCAGGAGGCATAAGAGATGAGAGTCCAATCCCAGAGTTGGAAAGATCCCCTGGAGGAGGACATGGCAACCCACCCCATTATTCTCGCCTGGAGAATTCCATGGACAGAGGAACCCGGCGGGCTACAGTCCATAGGGTCGCACACAGTGGGATGTGACTGAAGTGACTTAGCAGGGGCACACACAGAGCGATGTCTAGGAGAAGTGAATTAGAAGGAGAAAATGCAGGTGATGGCTATCTGTGGGAGCTTGTCTAGGGAAGGAACTGGCAATATGGGATTTAGCTCAAGCTGCTCTGTGACATTTTCATAGTTATCCAAAAATAACTAATTTAACCTTCTGTTCAGCGGGTCATGTGGACAGGGACTTCCTATAACCCACTGAGCTGGGAAGATGGGGAAAGCAAAACACTAGTCAAATCTCAAAATAACAAGGGTTAAGTTCTTGGATGTTTTTTGACTTAACAAGTCTTTGTGGTTTAACATTAGAAAAATGGATTTTCTCTCTTTTCTCACTATCAGCAAAAAATTCTGGGAGACAGGAGTAAACAAAATCTTATTTTTACATTCCTCTACCAGTAATGTCAATAAATTGTTATTAAGTGGAAAAACAAATGTGAAAGGACTGATAATTGAATGAAATCTGTATCAATAGTTTGGACTAAAGACATACCATTCTGGAGTATGTGTAACTAAACTCATTTCTTAGTAGCCAAGTGGAGGATATCATGTACACACATATGCATAGGCATTTAGTTCTTTTCAAAGGCTACTGATTCCATCACTTTCACACCTCACACTCACTTATTGTCCAATTCTGGGGGCTTAATTCGGAAACTCAGTATCTTTTGCTTATACAATGTCCATCGCTGGCTAACTGGACTCCAAATCTCCTCTTCTACCTTGCAATCTTTCTGTTACAGCCCAATGCAGGCAAAGCAGACTAAGCTGCTTTCCTACTAAAAAAACATTTTGTTTCAGATAAATCAATCAACCTAGACTCCTCAGCAGGCTAAAGGAAACTTTATCTGCGTCCACTTACATTGTTCAGTGAAATTTTAATTCATTTTAACTCATTTAGGCCATGCACTAAATTTACTGTATCACTTACTGCTTTTTCTTCAGCATGTGATAAATGTGTGTGAATTCTGTCACTGGAAATACTATTCCTTTAGCAAAGACCTATCCTAAAGGTGTCCTGTGTGTGTTGTGTTAAGTTGCTACAGTCCTGTCTGACCCTTTGAGGCCCTACAGACTGTAGCCCCCCGGGCTCCTCTGTCCATGGGGCTTCTCCAGGCAAGAACATTGGAGTGGGTTGCCATGCCCTCCTCCAGAGGATCTTCTGGATCCAGGCATCAAAGCCTAGTCTCATGTCTCCTGCGTTGGCGGATGGATTCTTTACCACTAGCCCACCTAGGACGCCTGGAAGGTACCCTACCTAGGACAAAACAGAACATCAGCCTACTACAGCTATTTATTAAGTGTCTACTATGTCCCAGGCAATGTGCTATACATACATACATACATATATACATATATATCCTATTTTTTAATTCCCACAACCTTCTGAGTCAACTGTCATTAAGGGAATTGGACAGTGAAGAAACTGATGCTTCAGTTCACTTCAGTCACTCAGTCATGTCCGACTCTTTGTGACCCCATGAATCACAGCACGCAGGGCCTCCCTGTCCATCACAAACTCCTGGAGTTTACTCAAACTCATGCCCATCGAGTTGGTTATGCCATCCAGCCATCTCATCCTCTGTCGTCCCCTTCTCCTCCTGCCCCCAATCCCTCCCAGCATCAGAAATAAGGAAAAAACTCACCTAGCATCACACAGCTATTAATACTTGAGACGTCACATAGACCCTCTGTTGACTCTTAAGCCCTTTAACCGCTATGTGATACTACCTCAGACCAAGCTCAGATGCTAACTCTTATCTCTATACTGCCTTTCTTGGCACCTAGAGGCAAAGTTAACCATACATATTGACCAAAATTCTCTTATAGAATATAGTACATTATAGCTATTTGTTACACATCTCTCTCTCTCTCTAAGTAGATTATGAGTTCCTGAAAGTAGGTAGTACATTATATCAAACTTTGACCTTTCTTTTTGGACATCACCATTGAGTACAGTGGTTGGGCAAGAGAACATAACAAGTGCTTGGGAAAAGAAAAGTGGGGAAAGTGTGAGGGCAGAAGTCTGTTTGCAACACACACACAGAAAAAGAAATATGCACAATTTCAAAAAAATTGTACAAGCACTCTAACTCTCTTTGGGTATGAAGATAATGTTTTATAGAGACACTCTGCATTCTCAAAGGAAGAAGATGTAATGTAGACACGAGAAATGACAATATAGGAAGTTACAGAGTTGACACACTTGGGCATTCTTTGACTTGGACTCTTTTTAAAAATATTTATTTTTATTTATTTTTGTGCAGTGGGTCATAGGTAGAGCATGCGGGACCTTTGGTTGTGGCATGCGGGATCATTAGTTGCTGCATGTGGAATCTATTTATAGTCCCCTGACCAGGGTTTGAACCTGGGCCCCCTACATTGGGAGCATGGAGTCTTAGCACTGGATCCCACAAGGTCCAGTCTCTGGACTCTTTTTATAAATACATCTTTGCAGATATTATAGCCTTCAATGGTTGCCACTTTAATGGAGTTTTGGTAGTCAAAATCATAAGTAGATTCAAAACAGGTATAAGCAGAAGAGTCATGTAGTCATTCCAGTAGTTATGTATGGATGTGAAAATTGGACCATAAAGAAAGCTGAACACCAAAGAATTGATGCTTTTGAACTGTGGTGTTGGAAAAGACTCTTGAGAGTCCCTTGGACTGCAGGGAGATCCAACTAGTCAATCTTAAAGGAAATCAGTCCTGAATATTCATTGGAAGGACTGATGCTGAAGTTGAAGCTCCAATACTTTGGCCACCTGATGCGAAGAACTGACTCCATGGAAAAGATCCTGAAGCTGGAAAGATTGAAGGCAGGAGGAGAAGGGGATGACAGAGGACGAGATGGTTGGATGGCATCACCGACTCGATGGACATGAGTTTGAGCAAGCTCCGGGAGTTGGTGATGGACAGGGAGGCCTGGTGTGCTGCAGTCTATGGGGTTGCAAAGAGTCAGACACGACTGAGCAACTGGCCTGAGCTGAACTGAAACAGAAGAGATTTCCAGTGAAGCAAGCCAAATAGGAGAACTTAAACTTAAGATTCAGAACTAATGGTACTAATGACTTGCAGAGGGAAATAATAGTAACATATTGATTCTGAGCAAAGTTTCTTTGGATAAACCATTAGTCAAGAGAGCAAATCAAGTAATTTAAGGATGACATAAGATACCTCAGGAATGTCTGTGTGTGTGTGTGTTAGTTAATCAGTCATGTCCAACTCTTTGTGATCCCATAGACTGTAGCCTGCCAGGCTTCTCTGTCCATAGAATTCTCCAGGCAAGAATACTGGAGTGGATTGCCATTCCCTTCTCCAGAGGAACTTCCCAACCCAGGGATCGAACCCTGGTTTCCCAAGGAGTATTTTCACAACTGGAAGTCTTTCAGTCATCGAATTGCTGTTGTTTATTTGCTAACTCACATCCAACTCTTTTCAATCCCATGGACTGCAATGCACCAGGCTTCACTGTCCTTCACTATGTCCTGCAGCTTGCTCAAATTCATGTTCATTGAGTCAGTGAGGCCATCCAATCATCTCATCCTCTGCCTCCTCATCTCCTCCTGCCTTCAATCTTTCACAGCATCAGGGCCTTTTCCAATGAGTTGGCTCTTTGCATCAGGTGGCCAAAAATTCAGCATCAGTTCTTCCAATGAATATTCAGGGTTGATTTCCTTAAGGATTGACATGTTGGATCTCCTTCTTGTCCAAAGGACTCTCAAGAGTCTTCTCCAACATCACAGTTCAAAAGCATCAATTCTTCAGTGCTCAGCCTTCTTTGTGATCCAACTCTCACATCCATATATGATTACTGGAAAAATCATAGCTTTGATTATACGGACCTCTGTTGGCAAAGTGATATCTCTGCTTTTTAATATGCTGTCTAAGTTTGTCAGAGCTTTCCTTCCAAGGAGAGAGTCTTTGAATTTTATGGCTGCAGTAACCATCCACAGTGATTTTTGGAACTAAGAAAACAAAATCTGTCACTGTTTCCACTTTTCCCCCTTCTGTTTGCTATGAAATGATGGTACTGGATGCCATGATCTTAGCTTTTTGAATGCTGACTTTTAAGCCAGCCTTTTCACTCTCCTCTTTCAGCCTCATCAAGAGGTTCTTTAGTTCTCTTGGCTTTCTGCCATAAGGGTGGTGTCATCTGCATATCTGAGCTTTTTGATATTTCTCCCAACAATCTTGATTCCAGCTTAGGATTGATCCAGCTTGTCATTTTGTATGGTGTACTCTGCTTGTAAGTTAAATAAGCAGGGTGACAACATACAGCCTTGATGAACTCCTTTCCCAGTTTTGAACCAGTCCACTGTTTCATGTCCGATTCTAACTGTTGCTTTTTGATTCGCGTACAGGTCAAACATCAAGAAGAAAGACTAAATAGCATATTGATTAATTTAAAGACATCCTAGCAGTGAGAGTATGTATGAAAGCTCACCTGACATAAGCTAGGGCAGAGATATTCTCTGTACAATTTGCTGAAAGACTCCAACTAGAATGTTGGCACTTGCTGTAGGCGTTTGCCTTCTGCCTCTACAAAAATTCATGCCTTCTGCCTCTACAAAAATTCAATCAGGTGCCTCTGAAGCTGCTGACCTTCAACACTCCCTGAAAGCAATTCAGGGTGGAGAGCAGAAATGAGGCATTCTGTGCTCTGGGAAAAACTGGCAGAACAGGCCTTTAGATAGTCAGGTATTTTCAGGAGCTGATTTTATGAGCCCAATCCTTGTATCTCCTCATATCTAGAAAAGCATTAAAATCCTTCACAGTGACGACTGTTCCTTGTGACTAACAGGGAGCCTCATGAGAAGAGCAGAAACTTTCTGCTTGATTGCATGTGCTTGCCCTTCACCAAAATCACATATATACTATCCTTCCCCCCTGTCTCTTTGGAGCAGTTTCTCAGAGCTCTCTGCGGTGTCCTCTCTCAGGCTGCAGTCCTCATTTTGCCCCAGGGAAGACTTAACCAGCAGCTCTCACATTGTGCACTTTTTTTAAGTTGAGAGACAAACCAACAATAAGGCCAGAATCATCTGGTGCATCCACACAATCTGGTTCCAGGAAATTAACCAAATGTGATAGAAACAGTTAAAAACAGGAAGCATCTCCAATCCAAGTGTTTTCAACCCAGTTCATTTTCACATAATCATGAATCTACAAGTGAAAAAGAGAAGCAGGAAGATGTCTTTGTTTTGTGCAGACTAGCTTCAGGGACCCTGGAATACCCTGAAGAAAGCAAATGGAATCACTCTGAGGACCAGACAGCTAGTGTAAGTGGTAGTGACCATTTCAGAAGCCCTGGATTACGCTTGAAAAGGAAATTTTGCTTTGTGGAATTCTCAGCAGGGGGAAGGGCATCCAAGGTCAGGCAGAGCTGGTTGGAGAGAAATATTAGCTCAGCGTGTGAGTCGAGAGAGAAATGCCTAGAATCAGCAAACATCCCAGACTTTTCAAAGGAAGCTTTTTTAAAGCTCAATTTGTGCAAACTTTCTCATCCATTTTGCTACCAGGTAGAGTGAAAAGAGGGCTTCCCAGGTGGTACTAGTGGTGAAGAACCTGTCTGCCAATGCAGGAGACATGAGACGCTGGTTTGATCCCTGGGTCGGGAAGATCCCTTGAAGGAGGGCATGGAAACCCATCCAGTATTCTTGCCTGGAGATTCCCATGGACAGAGGAGCCTGGCGGGCTACACACCTCTAGGGTCACAAAGAGTCAGATGTAACTGGGATGACTCAGCACACACACATGCAGAATGAAATGAAGGCCACTAGCTTTCTTTTCCTAATGCAACACCCAGGAAATCAATTTTGTAACTAAAGGAACACCTCTTAGGCATTTTCTGAATTAATACAGTTTGATCTGGTTGATAATGCTTTAACACCAGATTGTAAATGGCTCAATAAAAAGTATTTACCGAAAAGGGCCCACAACACACAATCAGTAGGTGCCTGCGGTAAGAACCCAAGTTTGATGTGCATGTTTAAGAATATGTTGTGGTGGGTAATTTTATCACATTACCTGGCACATTAGTCTTTATTCAGAAGAAGAAAAATGTGAACGTAAGTTGTAAAGGAACTTTTCTAGTTCTCAACCTCCTGCAGCCTCATTAAAAAAACACACAAACATTTCTCAAGCATTTTTTTTTTTTTGCTGACTTTACTTCCTCATCTCCAACTTATTCTTTTTTTTCAACTTTACTTTTATTTTTATTTTATGATAGAGTATAGTTGATTTGGGCCATCCCAGGTGGCTCAGTGGTAAAAAAGAAATCTGCCTGTTAATGCAGAAGACATAGGAGATGCATGTTCAATTCCTGGGTGGGGAGGATCCCCTGGAGGAGGGCATGGCAACCCACTCCAGTATTCTTGCCTAGAAAATTCTAAGGACGAGGAGCTTGGCAGGTTACAGTCCATAGGGTCACAAAGAGTCATACATAACTGAGCACGAATGTTTTTACTCAGTTTTTTCCTTATTTTTTTTCTTCTGGAGTTCTAATTAGATACAATTACTTTTATTTTACCTGCCATGACGTTCCATCTTTACGTTTTACATATCCCACTGAGTTATTATTTCCTGTAGTAATTGCTGCAGACTATTTTTTCAGTTCACTGATTCTTTAATCATTTGTGTTCAAGATTCTTTATTTAATTGTGTTCAACATGATGTTTAACCAAAACTTTGGACATCTGATTTTGCTGATTGTATTTTTGTTTCTTAAAATTAGTTTTGTTTTTCTTTCAGAAAACATTATTTTTGAAATGTTGCCCTTTATTATAATTTTATTATATCTTTAAATCTTTAACAATTTTAAGCATACTTTATGGTTTTTCTATTTCTTGTAACTCTTGAAAATTTATTCCTAGTATTACTTTTTAAGCAGATTCCCCTTCAGGATAGATTATTTTCCTGAGTGGTTTGTAATTTTTGTGTGTTTCCTATTCATTTAGCTGAGATGTATGTATGTATGTGTGTGTGTGTTCGAATATTCAGGCTGGGAGAAAAATCCTCCCAAATAACAATTGGTTTAGTTATCTGCTTTAGCTACCTTTTGGGGCCAAATGTAGCTCAGATGGTAAAGCGTCTTCCTACAATGCGGGAGACCTTGGTTCGATCCCGGAGTTGGGAAGATCCCCTGGAGAAGGAAATGGCAACCCACTCCAGTGCTCTTGCCCGGAGAATCCCATGGACTGAGGAGCCTGGTGGGCTATAATCCATGGGGTTGCAAAGAGTCGGACATGACTGAGGGACTTCACTTTCACTTTAATTATCTGCTTAAATCAAGATCTTAATATATCTTTATGGGACCAATATTTATGCTAGCTTTTTCTCCCATTTTTTTCTAGAGCATAGATTAGGGCTTCCATTTCCCAGAGTATTTTTTCCCAGTATTATATTTCCAGAAAGTAGTCAGGATCTTTGTTCCTTTAAGGATGGATATGTTTTAGTTTTCCTTTCAGTCAGTGAGCAGTCAGTCAGTCCTCCCCTGTTCTGGACTTTATGCAGGAGT
The DNA here is from genome assembly GCF_019320065.1 of Cervus canadensis. Classification (NCBI taxonomy): domain Eukaryota; kingdom Metazoa; phylum Chordata; class Mammalia; order Artiodactyla; family Cervidae; genus Cervus; species Cervus canadensis. The sequence continues at coordinate 33,014,545 of NC_057416.1, read as the reverse complement.
CTGAAAGACATACGGCTTTTTCAAACATGCCTGAAGTCAGGAACCCCTTGGCTAGTCAGGTACCATTGTCCCAGCGCCAAGATTAACTCATCTCTGGATTCAGTTCCCTCCCGGCCACCAGAGCATCACTCATGGGCTTTGCCTTTGCTGACCGCCCCCCCCCTCCACTCCAACTTCTCCTCCTCTCCCCAGATTTACAGTAAGGCTGCTCTTCGCATGCCACTCCAGTCATCTTTTAGGTTCTCATGCTTTTTCCTTCCTCGAGGTCCTCAGGACGTGGGTTCCTGGGTCTGGAATGCTTTTCCCGCTTTCCTTTGCACACTAACTCCCACTTAGTTCTCCAACATCCGCTTCACCACACCTTCCTCAGAGATGCCCTCTCCGATCTGATGAACGAACTCTAAAATCTGTATCTTCATTGTGTATCACACAATAGGCAACTCTGTGTCTCCTTTCTTTTTAAAATGTCAGTCCCATTTATTAGGGGAAATGTCTACTTCATGCATCATTATTTACACAGAGCCCAACATCGTATTAGGTAGTTAATAAATAATATGACCAGATGAATGGCAAAATAATTTAATACATAAGATAGCTGACTTCAAAAGTCAAGTTGAACCATTAAACTGCTGATTATCTAGCTTTTCATTTCTAGAAATCTTGCTTTCTCACCGTTACTTTTGAACCTGTCACCTTGACCTTTAATGATGGTCTGGGATGTGCACACCAGAATCCCTAATCTTGCGTTATTCTGATACATATTGTCCTAGAGAGAGCTCTCAGAGGAGCCTGGGGGATAACTTCCTGATTCCGCGACTCTACTGCTGACCGAGGGTGAATCACATTATAAAACTGAAGAGATGGAATGTCCCTGGTGGTCCAGTGGTTAAGACTCTGCCTTGCAAAGCAGGGGATGCAGATCGGATCCTTGGTCACGGAACTAGGGTCCCATGTGCCATGGGGCAACTAAGCTCGTGTACCCTAACTACTGAGCTTGAGGGCCACAACTAGAGACTCAACGTGCTGCAATGGAAGATCCCGCATGCTGCTACAAGACCTGAAACAGCCAAATCAATTCAAAAAATAAACTGCTGAAAACCAAAAAAGCTTAAAAGATCACAATGAATTATACATTAGATCAGCAAGCCCAGAGAGACTGTGCTGCTACTACTAATACCAACAACAACATTTTCACGTCTTGAGTATTGCCCATGTATCAGTCATTTTATGTAGAATTTCATGCACTCCTTTTATTTCCTCCACTTACTCCAGCTAACTGTGAGTTAAATAGGGTGCTGGATGTTTTTGTTTTCAGTGTTAACATCTGAAAAATGAGGAAAACAATACCAGATGAGACAGCTGAGCCTCAGAGCAGCTGATTGCATGGTGGGATTTGAACAGAGAGGGATCTGACTCAAAGGTTCATGACCCTTGACTTTAGGACGCTGCCCAGTATTCTAATCCAGGCCCTGTCCTAGCTGCCTACGCATTCACACAGTATATACACGTAGGACAAGCATCTAAAAAAGGCTTGTAAAATAAAATTCATATCTTATGGCAAAACAAGTATAATTCAAACATATAAAAAGATCTCTGCCCTGTGGCCGCCTTTCACCCTACTGTACATAATGTATCCGTATTAGGCATCACCAAACCTCACCCTTTGGCAGAAATATTTGCTCACTCATAAAGAACAACATTCTCCCGCCATCACCAAGACAACTCCTTAAAGATAACACTCCTTCTTGAGCTTGTAAGGAGGGGGTCACATGACCCACCACCTTGATGCTTAGGTCTATGTTATGTGAACTGTCAATAATACATTGTTTTATGCACAGTCCTCTGTCTCAAAACACTTATATAATGGGCAGAACAGTTCTCAGAGCCTTCGGAGATGCTCTCCCTGGGTTATAATCCTCAAATTTGGCTCAAGTAAAATTTCTCATTTCTTTCTTAGATCAGCTGATTCATCTTTCATCCACGGGCTACAACCTAGGAGATATCATAAAACTCTCTAACAAATGACTTGTCACATCTGTTGCTAAAAGAAGCCTCATCTGGAATTGTGGGAGGAGAGAATCGTTTCCAAGTCTCACCACCCTTTGTTCTTCCTTACTTGGCTGTTTTTCAGAGCCTGGAACTATTGGCATGCTTCATTGCATGTCGTATATTGCCGCAATATATTACAATTCTGTGCTCAGAAGAGGAAATTTTGAGGGAACGCGGCATTTTCCTTTTTAAGACTTCAGGAAGATATCTGACATTCCTTTTCCCTTTCTAAGTGCCTCTACTGAGGTCTGGGAATGGAAAGCCCTATGCTTCCCTGAACGAATATCACAGTTAGCTGGCCCTTCCTGAAGTGAAAGGCACTCTGGTGGCAGAATCACCAGGCTGAGTCACCTGCTATTTGCACTTTCTAAAAGGAAGTAAGTGGCTGCAGACAAGTGCCTTCATTTGCAGAAACCTTTGATGTTTGTTTTGGAGATTGCTTGCTCTCGAAACTTTGAAGAAAATACGCCTTGGACTAAACACTCTAACGACCTGTTACAGTTTCTGGTACACTGACTTCTAGATTCCAGGGCTGTGGGTTTGATGTCTTTTTTATTTTTTTTAATGTTGAAGTTGGAGTGACAAAGTGACCACATGTTTCCGCCTTGCAAAGTTATTTCCCAAGAGTTGAACAAAGCTCCCCTTGATTTGTTTCTTACCTTAGAGACTAAGATTTGCTAACCTTTTGAGAAAGTTCATAACCCACACATATTGCTTGTGTGATGGTGTTTTCTGGTTCCATCAAACATTGACAGAAAGTAGACAAATGTTTTCTAGAGCCTGAAAGTATTTTTAAACTATTACGGCATCGAGTTTGCAGGATGCCCATCTCCAATTAAAATCATGTATTTTATATTCTGACAACCAGGTACTATGGTTAAATGCTGGTGTCTGTACTGTGCCTCATTCCATGAAAGATTCAAGCCATTTGCCAAATTGCAAGGGAAAGTTTTGATAGGAATATAAGATTGAGCTTGTGGGGAGAGTTAGAAGACAGTCTTGTGGGTTATGGGGGAGGGGAATGTGTCTTGGCTAAAAAATCTGTACAGAAATGAGGCAGGATCTCTGAAAACCCCTCTCCCATAAGGCAGGACTATGGGAAGGGTCACCTTCTGTGTCTCTTCCTCCCCACCCCAAATATGTGTCCCAAACTAATGAGATGACTTTGGGAGGCTGTGTGAGAAGGTGCCACGTGAGTCCTGAGTCATCCGGACCTCGGTTGTGCCTGTAGCAAGGTGGGTGGGGCCCCTTTCCCAGCCGTGTTTTCTCTGCCTCGGGTCAGGGGGGTCAGAATGCCCCCAGTTGGCTCAGTCCTGATGTTCCAGCCACCTTACTCATTTCCTTGCTGACTCCTACACCTGTGAGTTCAAAATATCTCACTAAACGCCTATAGTCACTGTTTTTTTTAGCATCACTGTTTAGGTGTTGAGTTCCTAAGCTATGTTGGTTATAAACACATTGTGTAATTTCTGTTGTGTATCGGTGTTGCCTGCTAAGCCACTCAGTCATGTCCGACTCTGTGTGGTGCTATGGACTGGAGCCCATCAGGCTCTGCTGTCCACGGGATTCTCCAGACCAGAATACTGGAGTGGGTTGCCATGCCCTCCTCCAGGGGATCTTCCTGACCCAGGGATGGAACCCATGTCTCTTATGTCTCCTGTGTTGGCAGGAGGGTTCTTGATCACTAGCACCACCTGGGAAACCCCGAGGTTAGTTACCTCCTCCTGATTGTAAAGAACGATAAGCTGAGACTTCCCTGGTGGCTCAGATGGTAAAAAATCTGCCTGCAATGCAGGAGATCCTGGTTCAATCCCTGGGTCTGGAAGATCCCCTGGAGAAAGGAATGGCAACCCACTCCAGCATTGCTGCCTGGAGAAGTTCATGGACAGAGGAGCCGGGCAGGCTTCAGTCCATGTGGTCACACAGCGTCGGACAGGACAGAGTGACTAAGAACCTGAGACTTGAACAGTAAGATGATTTGCTTAGTTCTCTACACAGTTAATAAGTGGAAGCATTAGAACTGGAAGCAGGAGTCATCTACACTCTCCTTATTCTACATGCCTGCTGGGAAAACAGGATGGACAGGGGGTTTGATGATTACTCCCAACAGGAAGAGAAATCTGTCTACTGCGAGATTCTCCATACTCTCCAGTAAAGAAGAAAATATGTGCAATCGCATGTGGAAGCTGGTCAAAAATGACCAATGGCAAGAGATCAAAGCTTCAGAATTGGAAGCAGGGACTCAAAGAGATATTTGTACACCCATGTTCGCAGTGGCACCTTTCCCAGCCACCAAAGGTGAGAGCAAAAGCTGTCTCTGAACTGACGAGTAGACAAATGGATAATCAAAACATGGTCTGTGCACACGATGGGATCGTACTCAGCCTCTCTAAGGAGGGGAAGTTTGACAAGCGCCACAGCACGGGCAAACCTTGCCATGCTAAGTGCAATAAATCAGTCATGAAAGAACAAATACTGGATGATTTCACCCATGTGAGTAATTACAGTCATAAAGACAGGAAGGACCTGGGGGCGGGGGGAACGGGGAGCTGTTGTTTCATAGGTACAGTAAGTCCCCCACATACAAACCTTCAAGTTCTGAACTTTTGAAGGTGCGAACGTGCGTTCCGTCAACATCGGGCATGAGTGAGATTCCAGCTTGCCCTCCTATTGCTGACCATCCCTCAGCTGTACCATCTCCCATCTCCTTTCCCCTCCTCAAGTCCATAACTCTTCTCGCCTATTCATTTGATGCCAGGTCTGTATGCCAGCTGCTGTCCTGTACTACCGTCCTGGTGAGGGAACTGTACAGTAAGATTAAAATTATTTCATTTTTTGCTTTCGTGTATTATTTGTGTGAAAAGTATTATAAACTTATCACAGTATAGTGCTATATAGCTGATTGTATTAGTTGGGTACCTAGGCTAAGTTGTTGGACTTACCAACAAGTTGGACTTCTGTACCAAGATTCTCTTGGTATAGAACTCAGTTGGATGTAGGGGACTTTCTGCAGAGAATTTCGGTTTTGCGGGATGAAAAGAGATCTATGGATTGATGGTGGTGATCGTTATACAATATACAGTTAAAAATGGTTAAGATGGTAAACATGATGTGTGTATTGTACCATAATTAAAAAAAAAAAATTGAGCTCATACAGGAAAGGCAAAGATCTGGGTTGGTGAGAGGGCTGTAGAGGCTGGAGGGGGCAGGGGCCCAATGTTGGAGGAGACCCTTGGCAGGAGATGGTTGTGGTCTGTGCTTCTCCGGTTCCAGTAGGGGCTTTGGTACAAAGCTCTAGGACCAGGACAGTCACATCCAGAATCAGCCTTTCCTTTGCCAGCAGCCAGGCTGATCTTTCTGCACTGCCAGACATGATCACACCTCCTCTCTCTAAAACATAACCTTGAGTCCCTATTCCCTCCAGATGAAGTCACAGCCCCTAACAGAGCTCCAAGATCTGTCGTTGGAACCCCAGGGACCTCTAATTCCTGCCTTTGCCACCCCTCACTCCCTAACTTCTCACTCCAGCCCTCCTGGACTGTGTTCAGATCCTCTGTCATTCCTCATTCATTTAGACCTCTGTTGGGCCCCTACCTCCTTCACACCCCTTTCTCCCCATGGCTATGTATCAGCCCTTATTGAAACACTCCTCTCCCCATTCACCAGGTTGTCTGCAGTGGGTCTGAGTGGCGTCAGCAGGGTCTCTATCTTCATTGCAGCATGTGGGTTCTTTCAGTTGTGGAATTCGAACTCTTCATTGTAGCATGTGGGAATGTAGTTCCTGACCAAGGATGAAACCCAGGTCCCCTGCACTGGGAGTGCAGAGTCTTAACCACTAGACCACCTGGGAAGTCCCAGCACCAGGCTAACCCTTTATCTTCCTCCAGGACTCTGCCTAGACATCACATCCTCCAGGAAGCTTTTCTTGAGCTCCCTTTAGTCAGTTCAGTTCAGTTCAGTTGCTCAGTCACGTCCGACTCTTTGCAACCCCACGGACCGCAGCATGCCAGGTATCCCTGTCCATCACCAACTTCCAGAGCTTACTAAAACCCATGTCCATTGAGTCGGTGATGCCATCCAACTATCTCATCCTCTGTCATCCCCTTCTCCTCCTGCCCTCAATCTTTCCCAGCATCAGGGTCTTTTCAAATGAGTCGGCTCTTCGTATCAGGTGGCCAAATTATTGGAGTTTCAGTTTCAACATCAGTCCTTCCAATGGACATTCAGGACTGATTTCTGAAGCCTCCTTTATGCTCCTATTTGCATTCCTATAGCACCTTGTCCTTTATGGTGGCTACACTCCCACTATCACTACACTTCATTAAACTTCTTTTTTTTTTCTTATATCCCTCAATAGACTACTAGCTCTGTGAGAACAGGAACATTATTGGTCTTATTCACTGTGCTATCTTTAATGCTTAGCATAGGTCTTGATCTCCAGTATGCAGGCATCTGATAATGCTGGTGGAATAAAGAAATTCAGCGTATAATACTCTTTTCGTGTTAGTTTCTCAGTTGTGTCCGACCCTTTGCTACCCCGTCAGGCTTCTCTGTCCACGGGATTTTCCAGGCAAGAATACTGGAGTGGACTGCCATGCCCTCTTCCAGGGGATCTTCCTGACCCAGAAATCCTCCAGCATTGCAGTCAGATTCTTTACCATGAGCCAACATTTGGTTCTATGTAAATATCTGCATAAGCACTTTCTCATTTTGTTCTCTTTAAAACTTACATAGACCGATCTTACAGATTTTGTTTCACAGAAATCAGATTGAGATCTCTAAAAATTCAGGCAACCATGGAGGGCCATAAAGAAAGAAAGTGATGGGGTGACCTCTTGTTGGAGCCTTTGGTGATGTCGCAAGCCCTCACATCTTGGCTTCCTCTTTCATATGAAGGAGATTCCTTCTCTCTAGGTATCTCTTCATTGATTTCTTTCCAAATGCAAACATTGTGTCCGCTGACTGTCCCTGACATGGCTGATGCCCTATCCCTTGTCCGCATGGTCCACCCCTGAGTCTGCCTGTGGTGCCAATAGACAGCTTCCAGCACGTGGGGAACTTTCCACCTCAAGCCCCTCCAGGAGGGTGGGATGAATCGGGAGATCGGGATTGACATGTGTATACTGCTATGTATAAAACATACAACTAATGAGAACCTACTGCACGGAACACGAAACTCGACTCAATTCTCTGCAGGGACATACAAGGGAAGGAAATCCCAAAAGGAGGGGATATAAATATATGTATACGCTTCCCAAGTGGCTCTAGTGGTAAAGAACCTGCCTGCCAATGCAGAAGACATGGGAGATGCGGGTTCGACCCCTGGGTTGGGAAGAATCCCTGGAGGGGGGCACGGCAACCCGCTCCAGCATTCTTGCCTGGAGAATCCCCATGGACAGAGGAGCCTGGCGGGCTACAGTCTGTGGGGTCGCAAAGAGTCGGACACGACTGAGGTGACTTAGTGCAGCTCGGCATAAATATATATACTTCCTGCTGATTCACGTTGCTGTGCTGCAGAAGCTAACACATTGTAGAGCAACTATACTGCAATAAAAACTAATGTAAGAAGAGAAAAGCCCCGCCATACCTCTTCCCCTCTGCTCTGGGTTTTCTCCGCGACCTGTACCTGCTCCCCTGCACGCCAGGGCAACCCAGCAGTGTGCGGAGGGGGTTTCGATGACCTGGGAAGCAGTCCCCGGTTAATGGGGACGGAGGCTGCTGGAGGAGTCACACCACGCTCTCTGGCAGCACAGGTAGGGGGTAGGGTCCCTCCTCACAGCTCCTCGCAGGGTCTCCATCGCTGGGGTGGAGCCCCAGCTTCCTGCAGAGCTGGGCTGCTCAGGAGCATCCCTTGGGATGGATTTCCTCCCTGCCTGATCCACCGTCATCACTCTCCTTTGTGCATGGAGAGACGACCTCACAGGTAAATTGCTCCCACCTGAGTTTTTGTCTTGGGCGCTTCTTTCGGAGAAGGTATTGACAAACCCATAACAAGTAGGAAAAGCCAGGGAAAGGAAGCCACTCTCCTGCCCTGTTCCCCACCTGCCTCCTCACCCAATGACCCCTCAGGGTCCCTTTCCTCTCCAAGGAGTCACCCATGCTACCCCGGGCACTCCCCACTTCGTCCACCAAATGCCAAGCTTGGAGAAAACTGTCCTTCCCAATGCCGGGTTCTTACAGCCGCTCAGGGGACTGACCTGCGGTAGCCTGGTAACTGGGACAGAGCATGCGGTTTCCAACCTCTGTGCAGTTCGCTGTGTCCTTTGTTTATCAGAACTGGCTGGAATTACCGCCTAGAAGCCCCGAAGGGAGGATAGACATTGCAAACAACCTCGGCCGTCACTGGGGCAGACAGAGCCAGCAGCACAAGACAGCGTTAACTTCCAGACGTGCACGTGTAATTGCAGACAGTCTGTGAACAAGAGTGGAGACTGCGGGAGAAAAAACGGTCCCACACAGCGAAACGCCCAGGACCGGCACGCCAACCGCCCCGGGTCAGCTCTTGCACAACGGGTTTCTGAAACCCGTTCTCCCTGAGTTGCTGAAATGTTTGTTCAAGGGGCATGTCTCTAAATTCCAAAGGTCAGTTCCACTGATGCATGTCAGTGCCACCTCTGCCCTGAAATGTGTGCTTCTGATTCGAGTCCTCTCAGCTCTCCCCCGGGAGAAGGGTGGTTGGGCATGACTTAAGTCTTTTCCCCGTTCTCTACGACCTTAGCCCCCCGGAATCCTCTCCCACCACCCCAACAGGAAGAACTCACACATGCCAAGAAGCAAACGTGTTTCACAGGCAGTCGGTTACACTGGATCAGACTTTGGGCATCTGAGTAACTTTCTCTTATTTATCTTCATATCCCTTTTCTAAGTAGACGGTCTGGCACTTAGGAGATGCTCATTAAATTCTCATTGAGTCTGTGGATGCACAAGGAATGGATTAATGAATGTACGCCTAATTCTTTCAGTTTGAAGGATTGAGGCTAATGCGATGCATATCTTTCCTGAATAATTAGCTTTGTGTGTACTGGATGCTCTATAAATGTGAATTAATGGATCAATAATGTGCCTAGAGAAGAATAAATCTCTATGGAAGCCAGAGGATCTGCCCCCCACCTTGCTGTTGGTAGATTTTATGCCGTAATCCCTAAGAGAGTGTAGTCTCCTAGAAGTGATTTTTGTGGCAGTTTGCACTCTTGAGGCTGGTAAGGCATCATTTCAATTGGGCTTTTGCTTTTGGCATATGCCCTTTTCCCATATTCTGTTTTATATTAGTCTTTTGAGGCATCTAGGGAGAATTAGATACTGGGGGAGAAGATCAGGGTTATAATTAGGTTCCAGACAAATTCCATAATTGAGTAAGAGTTTGTCTGTGATCTTAAGTGTAGGCAATTAGTCCCCATGGGCAAGTATCAGCTCTGTTATCTATAGTACACTGTGGGCACGCAATACATTTTATAAGACCATAATAGAGTAATAGGGACAATCAGTCATTGTTATCTTTATCCATTTAGAGTTGTTTCAAAGTGCTGCATCAAATAAAGCTTACTTTTTCACTTTAGAATTATATTATAGAACTGAGACAAATTTTCCTACTCTCATATAACACTATATCCAGGAAGTTCTATAGCTTGAGTCAACATCTCTTATGTAATAATAATAATAATATAATAATAGTGAGAATAGCTGCCATCTTCGAGCATTTTCTATCTGTTAGTGTACATATATGTAACCATGCTCCGTCATGTCAGACTCTTTGCCATCCAGTAGTCTATATATAGCCCACCAGGCTTCTCTGTCTATGGGATTTCCCAGGCAAGAATATTGGAGTGGGTTGCCATTTCCTACTCCAGGAGATCTTCCTGGCCCAGGGATCAAACCCGTGTCTCCTGCATTGGTAGGCAGATTCTTCACCACTTTACTACCTAGGAAGCCTTATAAGTGTTAGACTCTGTACTAAATGCTTTATATGCATAATCTTATTTATTCCTTGAATTAAGTTTTTGAAGCATTTATTATTTTCAGTTTATGTCCAAAAAATGGAATTTAGAGAGATAAGTAATTTGATCAGTATCTTATAGATGGTAAATAGAAGTCTGTTTGATTCACATGCTTTGCTCTTAATTACTTTACTAGCATGCATGAAGGAATACTCTACAGAAGGCTGAAATTAGGACCATCATTTTAAAAACTGAGACTTGGACTAATAGCAGCTATATTAAGATAATGTGTTGAAATATAAGTTGTCTCATGTAAAATTTAGGCTGTGTACCTAATAAGTTAGGTATGCTAGCCCCTTTATACAGATGAGAAAATCGGAGCTCCTAAAGGTCATGTGATTTGCTATAGACAATCAGAAACTAGGTGGTAGAACTCTGACCAACACCCTCTCTGTCTGAGCTTGCAGCTAGCTGCACAACACGCTAACACTCTATTGCATCTAATAAGGTGGAAACTGCCAAAGTGGCTGATATAAGTCTACCATTACTTTGTTTGCATAGCATCTGGTTCCCCCTTCTTATCAACATCTTGATTTGGCATTATTTGGGGGGAGGGATTGGGAGGGATTGCCTCTTCTCTTGTGTCTGGAATTGGGATAGTGAACCCCATGTTTCTACCTTTTACTAAAGAAACTACAGGGATCAGATTTTACCTTCAGTTGACTCATGTTGACAAAATGCGGACCAACCATCTAACTTGACAATTAGAGTACATTTATTTTTTTCAGGAACTTGAATCCTTTTTTTTTTTAATTGGAGGATAATGGCTTTACAATATTGTGTTGGTTTTTTCCATACATAACATGAATCCACCATAAGTATTCATGCATCCCCTCCCTCCTGGGCCTCCTTCCCACCGCCCCCCACCCCATCTCGCTTCTCTAGCTTGTCACTTGAATGCTGACGATCTGAGGCAGGTGGAGGAGATATGATTGGAATCTGTTAATCTCAGTCTCTTCCATGAGGTTCCCCTGCTATGAGATTATTCTTGTAATTCCCACATCACTCTAACCTCACTCAGGCATAGTTCTGAAGCATAATGAAGAAAGAAACTTCTTTCATGAGTCGAATTCTAAAGAGCGCATTTTACCACCTTTGCTTAGGAAAGACGGTCAGAGACAAGACTTTCCCTTCATCCTGGGCAGCGGCAGATAGTCCGCTTCGAGGATGAGGCTCTTAGAAGAGTCCTGATGAAGGAATTGATGACAAGGATGTTTAGAGAAGTGTGTGGATGAATCCTGATGAATGGATCCTCATATATACATATTTAGGACTAGTTTCAGCTGACTACAACAGAAAATCCTACAGAACAGTAACCAAACAAGGTGCAAAGTCATTTTTTGGTTTGCTTTGTTTTCTGTTCACACGTAAAAGAAGTTGTAGCTGTGTATCAAGGACTGATAGAACCACTCCATGGCTATCCTGGTTACTTCCTGGTCCAAGATATCTGCTGGAACTCCACCTATCATGTCAGGAAGACAGGAAGACAGAAGCAAAAAGGGGAGCACCTCTCAGCTAAGTCTGCAATCTTCCTGAACATTCCATATGGTACTTCCACTTACATCTCTTTGGCCAGAGTTTAGCTACATGGCTACACTTAGACACAATGCCAGCTAGGAAGCAGAGCTTTATTTTTTTAGGTAGATGATTTGATAGCCTAAATAAACTCAGCCTTCTATTTCATATACATTATCACCAGCAGTCCAAAAGGGAATCTTAATAATCAGGTGGACAAACATGCTTGGTACTAAAGTTACTTTGCTGGTCACCCCAGTTTGCTCAATACACTCTTGAACAAACTCTAGTTACTTGAAAAACATAAACCACCACAACTTATCCAACATAAAGTTTGTTTCAGGGATGACTGAATATGACTATTGAAGAAATCTAATTGCTACCAAAGACAAAACCAAACCACTTAAATAGAAACATTAAGGCCCTGAAGTTTTTACCAGATAATTCTGTCAGATATTTAAAGGTTTAATTCCTACCTACTCTGCTCCAGAAAATCAAATAAGAGGGAACACTACTCAATTAATTTATAAAGCTAATATTAACCAATACCAAAACTAGACAAAGCCTATATCAAAAAAAAACAAAAAACAAAAAACAAAATCAAATCCCTCAAACTATAGAAACTGTACAAGGATGGTTCCTAGCAACTTTATTTGTAATAACCGAGAACTGGGAACAGTTAACATGTCCCACGATGAGTGGATGATTAAACAAACTGTGCTCCATCAATATAATGAAATGTGCATGTTAGTCGCTCAGTCGTGTCCGATTCTTTGTGATTCTGCCAGGCTCCTCTGCCCATGGGATTCTCCAGGCAAGAATGCTGGAGTGGATTGCCATACCCTTCTCTAGAGGATCTTCCCTACCCAGGGATCGAGCCCTGGTCTCCTGCATTGAAGGCAGATTCTTTACTGTTTGAGCTAAAGGGAAGTCCTTATATAATGGAACACTAATCAGAAATCCAAATAAATAAGTTTTTGACAAACAGCAACTTTTGATGGATCTCAAGAGCATTATTCTGAGTGAAAAAGGCCATTCTTACAAAGTCACACGCTGTGTGATTCCATTTATATATCAAGTTCTGAAAGACAAAATTACAGAGATGGAAGATAGGTAAGTGACTTCAGGGGACTAGGGCTTTGGGGAGGGGGAAATGAATGGGATCATGAAAAAAAAAATAAAAGGGATGCCTTGATGGTGAGTGAATAGTTCTGTATTTTAATTGAAGAGATGGTTACTTTAATTTACATAGTATACACACTAATATGCCAATTTCAACTTTCTGTTTCACTATATTGTGCTATTAATTACATAAGATATAACCATTGAAGGAAACTGGTTGTAGGTTACATAGACCCTTTCTGTACCACCTTTGCAACTTTATGCAAATCTGCAAGTATATAAATAAAGTTTTGACAATGCTGGTTATCTACCCTTCCTTAGTTTCACAAGTTCATAATATCCTTTTAATAAATCCCTCTTCTGCTTAATATAGCATGCCTTGCTTTCATCCAAATTATCCTGATGTGCAAATTTATGTAAATAATCCATCTTACCCTTGGAAGAGAGGTAAGAAAAAGGTTTCTAAGAAGATATGCATTGGACAAAGGGATCAGAAATCCTCTTTCTTTAATGTCTTCTAAGCCAGGTTGTGTTAAGTTTGACTTGTGTTCTTTCTGCTAAATACAATGATACATTTTACACACACGCCCTCACCACCAAATCCCATCAAGTGCCACCCTTCTTCATCTGTTCTGAAAATCAGAGTCATCATTACATTTGGTAAGGAGACCCTACGCTTTTTTTCCCCACTAATTTTATTGCACTTACTGAACATATGAATACATGTTTGCCAGGGGTAGAAAGTCACCAAGCCAGGTAAGCACCAGGAATTTAGTGGGGAATATTAATTTCTTTCGTGTAGAGTGGTTTGGGAAAAGGGCTTTCCATAATTATTCAAAATCAGGATCTACAAACTGCATGTTTTGACTCCAAGTGGTTTATCATGGACTTTCTTTGAAATAGTCCAGTGTTCCTCCTTCAGCCTGAGTCAACTGTTGAAAATGCAGGTGTTTCTCTCTGGTTTTTTTGCCGTCACCTGTTGGACTCTGGATCCCAAGAGGACAGAGTAACACAGTGTAAAACATGGCCCATTCGTAGGGGGGACAGTAGGTGGTAGGTGGAGCAGATTTCCTTAGAAGGGAATGTGAACCGAGCAGGAAATGACTGATATCGTGAACGTGGCTTTGCCTGGCAGAGCCTGGGAAAGCTTCCAAATCTGCTGACCCGTCTCACTGTTTGATATCTCATCTCCATTCCTTTCCAGTGTAACACATCTTGGGTTTCAGAATGCAGACGTCTGGCTAAAGTACTAATATAGACATACCCCTTCCATTAGGGTATTTTCTTTTCGAGGGTTACCTGATACACTGCATGGGGGTTCAATCCCATCTGTCTGTACAGATATGATCTGTGTGTTTTCAGGACAAGTAGGAAAGGCAAAGAAAATTAGGATGAGACAGAATGTGGATACACTGGTGGGCTTAAATGGGCTGAGGTCACGGGGATGAGTGAGACTGTAAAATTTACTTATGAAGCAAAATCAAAGCCAGGGGCATGGTCAGCAGGAGAATCCTGCTTACCACATGTTCAGTTCAGTTCAGTTCAGTCACTCAGTCGTGTGCAGTTCTTTGCGGCCCCATGGACTACAGCACGCTAGGCTTTCGTGTACATCACCAACTTCAGGAGCTTGCTCAAACTCACGTCCATGGAGTCGGTGATGCCACTCAGCCATCTCATCCTCTGTCGTTTCCTTCTCCTCCTGCCTTCAATCTTTCCCAGCATCAGGGTCTTTTCAAATGAGTCAGCTCTTTGCATCAGGTGGCCAAAGTAATAGACCTTCAACATCAGCTGTTTCAGTGAATATTCAGGACTGATTTCCTTTAGGATTGACTGGTTGGATCTCCTTGCAGTCTAAGGGACTCTCAAGAGCCTTCTCCAACACCACAATTCAAAACCATCAATTCCTCGGTGCTCAGCTTTCTTTATGGTCCAACTCTCACATCTACACCTGACTACTGGAAAAACCATAGCTTTGACTAAATGGACCTTTGTTGGCAAAGCAATGTCTCTGCTTTTTAATATGTTGTCTAGGTTGGTCATAGCTTTTCTTCCAAGGAGCAAGTGTCTTTTAATTTCATGGCTGCAGTCACCATCTGCAGTGATTTTGGAGCCCAATAAAAATAGAGTCTCTCACTGTTTCCATTGTTTCCGCATCTATCTGCCATGAAGAGATGAGACCGGATGCCATAATCTTAGTTTTCTGAATGTTGAGTTTTAAGTCAGCTTTATCACTCTCCTCTTTCACCTTCATCAAGGGACTCTTTAGTTCCTCTTTGCCTTCCACCAGGGAAGGTATAAAACCTTATTTGGAAATCTGTGAGTGTGAAATTCTGTTGAAAGATTTGAGGT
Source organism: Cervus canadensis (assembly GCF_019320065.1). Lineage (NCBI taxonomy): Eukaryota > Metazoa > Chordata > Mammalia > Artiodactyla > Cervidae > Cervus > Cervus canadensis. The sequence continues at coordinate 32,999,516 of NC_057416.1, read as the reverse complement.
CACATCTAGCCAGGTTCACATTCCAGAACAGGTAACAAGATGAGGGCAAATGGTCATAGACAACAGTTCATTGTGTCTAGGCTCTTTTTTTTTTTTCCTTTTAATTTAATGCAATTTATTGGCTTAGGTAACAGGAAAGCCCAATAGCAGAGCTCGCCTCAGTGGCTCTATCTTGGAGGGTGTTTTCTGAGCTGGTTCTCTTGCCCTCCCCACTCTTCCACGACCTGCCCCTCCCACTCTCAACTCCTCTCCCTGTTTCCGTTGGTTTTGTCTTCAGATTAGACTTTTTCCACAGTCATCCCTAAACAGACTTTCCTATGGATTTCTCTCAGCACCCAGATATCTGAAACAAGAGTCCATTGACCCTGTGGTCCCTTATTTATCCCCGTGGCTAGGGTAACAAAGCCCTCTGTTTAAATGTGATGATGTCACCTACCCACCTTGTGAGCAGAAGAATTGGAACTGGACCCACTGCAATATCTGAAATGGAAAAAAAGCCATTCTCACCTTGACCCTAAAGGACTCAGATGACTGGAAGGTACTCTTACAGGTAAGATGAGCTACGCATGTAAGGAATTAGGACTTGGGCATAAAAGCATTTGCATGCTTGAAGGATGGCATAAAAGTAAACATAGATGCAGGAGGTTGGTGCAGACAAGAAGCATTTACTTCAGAGTTTTGTCAGAAAAGATGTGCCTGGGAGGAGACCACACATGGAACAATTTTAACATACAGATGCTACGTTGGCATAGTGACACAGAACGTCAAAAGGGGAAACATGGGAGCTCCTGAATTTCCCTGTATCTACACCAGGCTGTCTCTGCACTTAACAGTTGTCCCTAGGGAGTGCTTAAGTGGAGCAAAAGTCATGTAACTCAGGAAGAAATGGAAAATGGATATGCTAAGCCAGCCTGGAATCCTCCTCAGCACTTGAGTGAAAAAAGTGGAAAATCTGGGCCCTGGGATAGCTTTTGGTGTTGGTGGTTTAGTCGCTAAGTCATGTCCAATTCTTGTGAGCCCATGGACTGTAGCCTGCCAGGCTCCTCTGTCCATGGAATTCTCTAGGCAAGAATACTGGAGTGGATTGCCATTTCCTTCTCTAGGGGACCTTCCCGACCCAGGAATCGAACCCGGGTCTCCTGCACTGCAGGCAGATGATTTACCAACTGAGCTATGAGGGAAGCCCCAATTCAGCTCAGTTCAGTTGCTCAGTCGTGTCTGACTCTTTGCGACCCCATGGACTGCAGCACGCCAGACCTCCCTGTCCATCACCAACTCAAACCTGAGTCTCCTGCACTGCAGGCAGATGATTTACCAGCTGAGCTATGAGGGAAGCCCCAGTAGCTTTAAGCTGTGCTTAAAACATGAGGAGAAATAGCATAGCAACAGGCCAGGGATATAGCTCATAAAGCAAGTCCTATTAAAATACTTAAGTATTATAGATTGATGGATGTTTTAAAGCTTTTCATCTGGTAGCAGCGCCATAGGCTAAAATGTCATTTTATGCCTGAAACTCATGGTCTCTAGATACTTGGCGAAGGACAGAGTTAGTTCTTGTTTTGAAAGGTGCCCCATAACACTTGTAGTTGATCCACAGTCTTCATCTGACTTTCTGGTAGGATCACAATGCTTTGCAGACATGTCTTGAGACCATTGTGTATGTATAGAGTATAGAATGTACATAATCTAGTGCCTGACATATGAAATTTGCTCTAAAAATTATCATAAGATGGTTTAGAAGTGAATACTCTTTTAAAGGCAGGAATCTGAAGTGTGTCCTTGGTTTGGAAGCATAAAATCTAGTGTCTATTGCTCTTATCCCGTTCTGAAGTCACTAAATGATTTTACTGGCTATGAAAGATTATATGCTGACTCTGATTCAGCCCCTTAGCTGTAAGCAGCGCCCCCATCAGACAGCTCTTTGACTGTGTTGCTGAGAATTCAGTCCAGGATCTATCCTTCTGTGCTCAGGACAGGAAATCGAGACGTTCTTTCCTCTTTGGACAAAAAAATCAAGGTATATAGCTTTTCAAAAACACTTTTGCAAAGTATTTCAAAATATTAACTAATACATTAGGGTTTCAGAAATGAGCACTAAATGAAACCAAGCATGACCCTGTTGGGCTTCTGGGCACGCAAGACTTTCAAGCTGTTGCTAATCAGGGAAGGGAGGGCGGGGATGCAGAGACAGAGGAGAGGCAGCCAAGGAACAACAGTGCGGCCTTGGGGGCAGGATCCTCGTTCCACCCAAGGGACACGCATAATGGTATCTTTGAGTTTTTTTGTTTTTTTTTACAGAACTATCAAACCAGTCAATCCTCAAAGAAATCAATCCTGAATATTCATTGAAAGGACGGATACTGAAGCTGAAGCTCCAATACTTTGGCCACCTGATTTGAAGAACTGACTCATTGGAAAAGACCCTGATGCTGGGAAAGATTGAAGGCAGGAGGAGAAGGGGACGACAGAGGATGAGATGGTTGGATGGAATCACCGACTCAATGGACATGAGTTTGAGCAAGCTCTGGGAGTTGGTGACGGACAGGGAGGCATGGCGTGCTGCAGTCCATGGGGTCACAGAGTTGGACATGACTGAGCAACTGAACTGATCTTAAAGGGTGTCCCTGGTGGCTCAAATGGTTAAGAATCTTCCTGCCAAGAAGGAGATCTGGGTTTGATCCCTGAGTTGGGAAAATCCCCTGGAGGAGAGCATGGAAACCCACTGTAGTATTCTTGCCTGAGGAATCCCTTGGATGGAGAAGCCTGGCAGCCACAATCCGTGGGATCACAAAGAGTTGGACATTACTGAAAACGAATGGAAGATGTTTTAGAGACAAGGTCATAGTTTGTTAACCTCAAGGGATGCTTCAGGAGGCCACCTGAGGCCAGATCAAAAGGCTGTCAGCCTTGTGCACACCCAGATCCCTATCAGCAACCTGTCCTTGAACCATTGCTATTATTTTATGTATCAGTGAAATCATTTAGTCAGGTCCTACTCTTCTGCGACACCAGGAATGTAGCCCGCCAGGCTCCTCTGTCCATGGGATTTTCCAGGCAAGTATACTGGAGTGAGCTGTCGTTTCAATCTCCAGGGGATCTTCCTGACTCAGGGATCGAAGTCAAATCTCCCGCATTGCTGGCAGACTCTTTACCATCTGAGTCACCATTGCTATAAATCTCACCAAATCCTCCTGGGTTTGGAGGCACACGGTTTTGAGAAGCACCAGCCCACTGTGTCCCCCTTTGCCTGGCAAAGCCTTAAAACTCTTCTTTTCTGCTTCACCCAAAACTCTGTCTCCAAGATTCAATTTGGCACCGGTGTGCAGAGGCTGAGTTTTTGGCATCATAAAGAAGCCCCAAACCAAATCCTCTTCTGCTTTCTCTACCCAGGGCAGCTCTGCTGAAAGCTGGGGAAGATATTTCAAAGCCACATCTGTGGAATTCCTCTGTCCCTGCTTCAATAAATGGTGATTGATGACGATCCCTGCCCCTGGGTACATCCAGAGCTAGGAGGACAGATTGCAAATGCATTTTGCGTTACTCCCTCTCTCACCATCGAGGAGTCCTGGAGGTGACCGTGAGGATGCGCATGATGGAGAAGATGCTATATTAACGGTGATCTTCAGTGAGAACAAAAAGGGACCTCTGCATCCATTTCCTGTTCTCTTTTCTCTCTGCGAGGGGACTTCTGGCAATTGGTGTTGCCATCGCTCCTGGCTTTGCTCCTGCCATTGTTGCTGGCTTTTTAATGAAAGACTTCCGAAGTGACTGGTGCTGTTTATGGAGCATGAATTAGAGATGGAGTTGAGTGGCCTGACTCACTGATGATTGACAGGTGACTCACTGCAGGGGACTCACTCCCCAAAGCGCTTAGTGCGGAGTCATCAATTGGGGCCATCATGTTGGGACCTGTGTCTTTGTGCTTCTGCAGCCAAAGCAGCAGACTCTCAGGGAAGGACACTGGGATAGGAGAAAGCTACAGAAAGCTGAGGCTAAAGGACTGAGTCTGGTGACCATTTAGAAGGAAGGAGTCAGACTGGTTCACAGCTCACTCTCCCCTCAACCTTCCCCAACCCCCAGACAACATACATCCAGTTTTTGAAATCGCTTCTCTTTCATGAAAGAACTACTTCATGAAAGAACCATACAGAGACCATTGCATTTGGAGCCAGAAAACCTGGGTTGAGCTTCCGGTTCAATCAGAGCTTGAAAAGTGAAAATGTGAGTCGCTCAGTCGTGTCCAGCTCTTTGCGACCCCATCAATTGTAGCCTGCCAGGCTCCTCTGTCCATGAGATTCTCCAGGTAAGAATACCGGAGTAGACTGACATTCCCTTCTCCAGCGGATCTTCCCAACCCAGGGACTGCCTAGGTCTCCTGCATTGCAAGCGGGTTCTTTACTCTGAGCCACCAAGGTAGCTTGATTAACTCCTTTGAGCGGCCTTTTCTTTACTACTCAAACTGGGAAAACAGTAGCATCCACCTTACCAGTCTGTGGTCAAAACTCAGTGAAAGAATGTTTGTGAAGGCATCTCAGGAATCACACCCACGTTATCATCATTGCTGTATACCCCGAAGACTTCTAACCTAAGCCCTCACCTTGTTCAAAGCTTTGCTTGGTACAAATTCAAGTCAGATTTGATGGATTTGAACGTGTATGGAGAGAAAGACTCACAAAGTAATTTGCCCCAAGATACAGATTCTAGAATGATAAGTAGACTCCTGTTTCTGGGAAGGGCATTTTCGCTTTTAGACCAGATGTTCAGACTGTGTTTGCATTGCTGGCTGCCTCGTGTGGGCTCTCTCTACACCCTCTCTGAGCTTCTTCATTCCTTCCTTCATTCATTTCAAGAGTAGGGGCTTGGGGGACACAGAGGTGAATTCATGGAGCTCATAGTGGAGAGGAGGATATGATCTCAGGTGGCCTTGGCTTGTAGCAGGGCTTGGGTTCTCAGCCAGAGATTGAGAATCCAATCAATTTGGTGAGAACACCAAATCCTGGCCACTAGACCAGTGGTCAGTGACGAGCGCCAGCCCTTGGGCTTTGCAGAAAAGAATTTCCATGAAGACGGAAGGTAGTGAAGCGAGTAAAGCATTTATTCAGAGGAGAAAGATGCAGTACCTGTGGATAGGCACATGGGCAGACCCAGAGGGAGAGTCCCTGGGTCACGCCCCAGTGGTAGTTTAAATCGCTTCCCTGGGGATAAGTTTTCCAGGTTTCCTTTGGCCAATCATTTTGATTTGCCTGGTTCACAGTCTGTGTTTAGCATCTCTCAGGGCACTCCATGTGTGGGTGCCTATGCCTCTCTTAGCCAAGACGGATTCTACCACAAAGGGCTATGGGTAGCCCGGCATTAGTTAACATCACCCACCTTTGACCTCTGTGTAACTTTTCTGCGCATGTGTCTGACTTCAAGAATGTGAAACATGTGATCTAGGCAGGGCCCAGCCTCCTCCCCCAATTGTCCTGCTATTCTCTTCTTGGAGTTTCCGTCACAGGGGACAAATCTCCAATCACTTTACCATGGGGGGCAGGGGGAAGGGGTCAGAATCGACCTCCTGCCTCAGAAGCAGCTGTAGCACAGAAAATTACAAGCAAATCCAGCATGGAGGCAAACCCAAGGGGTTAAACAACACATAGGCTGGTGGAGCAGAGGAGGCAGGGGAATAAGAGCTGGTAGCTGATTAAGTCTCAGGGTTTGTAGGACCTTATCAGGAAGAGACAGGAGGGGAGGTATCCAGGGAGTGCCAGTCTCTCCCACTATGTGGAGCAGAATGACTTTGTTAACCATCCTAAATTATGAGGAGTTCGGATAATGTGATTTAAAATAGCAATAACCACACCTACGTGTTCTGATATTGTTTGGAAAAGGTGGACAGCCATGGTCCAGGGAGGGCTTATTCCATGGAGCTGGTGGTCGTGCAGGTGGGCAATTTCGGGTAAGAAAAAAAAAAATGGGTTTCTCGGGCACCTTTTGCTGTTCAGATAGGATTAATTGGTCTATTATTTCACAGGCTATTTGTGATAGATATCGCCTGTGTTTATTGCAAACAGGCAGAGGCCAGCCCAAATAGCAACAGCTTTGAATAGGTGCCGACTGATCGCAGAAAGAGAGTTAATTCCACGTGTACTCAGCACTGACTCATCAACTGCACACTCATCAGCGGATCACTGAAAATTAGAAAAGAAAGAAATCTCGAAGAGCCTCCAGCCCAGCTCACTGTCTTCAAGACTGAAGATTCTGAGTTTCAGTGAGGAGGTGTGAACTGTCTGCGATGGGCAGGCAGAGGAAAGGAATGCAACCATCCCACCATTGCGTTTATATTTGTTTGCAGAAGAATCCAGATTTGTATGAAACTTTTTTCCAGTGCTCTCTTTTCTCACGAACTTTTAAAAAAATTATTTGATGTTGGAGTATAGTTAATTTACAATGCTGCCTTTGTTTCAAGTGTTCTCCCTGGTGTCTCAGCTGCTAAAAAATCCACCTGCAATGCAGGAGACCTGGGTTTGATCCCTGGGTTGAAAAGATCCCCTGGAGAAGGGAACTGGCTACCCACTCCTGTACTCTGGCCTGGAGAATTCCATGGACGGTGTAGTTCTTGGGGCCACAAAGAGTCGAACGTGACTTTCACTTTTTTCCAAGTGTACAGCCAAGTGATTCAGTTAGACATGTGAAAGTCAAAGTCGCTCAGTTATGTCTGACTCTTTTTGACAGATCTCCCGCATTGCAGGTGGATTCTTTACAGACTGAGCCACTAGGGAAATCCCAATTAGACATATACATTTTTTTTTTCAGATTCTTTTCCCATATCGGTTATCACAGAGTATTGAGTAGAGTTCCCTGTGATCTATAGTGTGTCCTTGAAGATTATTTTATATATAGCAGTGTGTATATATGTTAACTCCAATCTCCTAATTTATCCCTCCCTACCTTTCCTCTTTGGCAAGCATGAGTTTTTTTTTCTGTGTCTGTGAGTCTTTTTCAGTTTTGTAAATAAGTTCATTTGTATAATTTTTTAGATGCCACATATGAGTGAAATCACATGCTCTTTGTCTTTGAACTTTTGAAGGAATATTTTACCCGTTAATGTTAGCATCACTTAGAAATACGCAAAACCATGCAACATAGTAAATCAACTATATTTCAATAAAAATTAAAAAGAAAAACAAAAAAAAACCACACCAAACTAGTTTCAAGTCCCAGAAACAGTCTCCCCTCAGATAAAATCCTGGTTAGTCAGCAGCCTGTTTGGAATTTTGCCATCTGTCTCCTTTCCTGTGTCTTTTGGCCCAAACTATCCTAAATTTTTTAGTATGTCCTTTGTTTAACAGTAATGTTGTTTTTTCTCCTAAAACCTGAATTTGTGTTCTATTTCAGTTGAAACTTACTGATGCAAGAGAATGATCAAAAAGAAGTATTTCCCTTTGTAATAAAGACAAACAATTTTACGCAAGTGTTTGGAGAGGGATGGGTAGGCAGGCCTTCAAAACAGCCTTAGACTTTTTTTGCTTCATATTCAGATGACAATAAAGAGCTTAAGTTTTCCCCTCCAGAAAGCAAAGCTCTTTTTCATTGAATGCAAGGTGAATTATAGGTAATATCTCATGGTATCCTTGTTAATAAGAGAAAGAAGAAAATGCCATGAACCAGTGGATCTCAACCTTTAGCTTGTAATGCCATCACCTGGGAACTTGCTGGAAAAGCAAATGTTCAGGTCAACCCTGAATTCTACAAATCGGAAATTCTGGGAGTCCTCCAACCTGTGTTTTATTAAAATCCAGATAATTCTGATATAAGCGTAAAGTTTGAGATATAGATTGCTGGAAACTTAAGGAATGCAACCCATTTAAGAATTTACTACTGACTATGAGAACAGGTCGAATTTCTTCCAGTCTGAGAGCAGCTGTTTTTACCGAGGCAGGACTGTTTCCATATCACTGTGGCTGCAAGTTGAAGATAACATAGCATTTAGGGCAGGCTGCCCTGCACAAGGTGAGGAGTAAGTTGCCTGTGTGATGTGATCTCATACTCCGCTCCCATCAGCCTCTGCTCCCTGCATTTGCCTCTCCCCTGCTTGAAATTTCACTAATAATGCTTAATAACTATACTTAAGGATTTAATCCTATTATACTTCAAATGCCTTAGGCAGGTTAATACTTCCATCCTTTATCAATCTCTTATACAATGGACTGAGTTTTGAGTTCCTTTTGGAGGAAAAGTTTTGAGAACCATGAAAGGCACTGAGAAAATTAGACTATTTAAGGAAGGTACAATAAAAATTTGTTTTGTTGCCTACCTCAAAATGCATACATGGTCTTCTTCTTTTTTTTTTTTTTAACAGAACCCTACTTTTTGCTAGGGGTTTCCCTGGTGGCTCAGAGGGTAAAGCATCTGCCTGCAATGTGGGAGACCTGGGTTCAATTCCTGGGTTGGGAAGATCCCCTGGAGAAGGAAATGGCAAGCCAGTCCAGTACCCTTGCTGGGAAAATCTCATGGATGGAGAAGCCTGGTAGGCTACAGTCCACGGGGTCACAAAGAGTCAGACACGACTGAGCGACTTCACTTTCACTTTCACTTACATGGCAATTCTGCCTCCATTGTAGCTAGGAAGGCTATGTAATTAAGATATAGTAAGTAGAAATTAGAAGATATGAAGAAAACTGTTTGTAAACCTTCTAAAATAAAAACAAGATTGTCTGTATTTCCCCTTATCTTCCCATCACCTGGAAGGCAGATATAAAGGCTGGAGCTCCAGCAGCCATATTAAGTCATGAGGTAGAAGAAACTTACTGAGATGTCAGGGCTGAGAGAGAGAACAACTTGAGTCATTGATGACTGATGGGAACCACCTTTCTATTCCCAGACATTTTAAAATATGAGAGAGAAACAAGCATCTTTCTTTGGCATTTTCTTTTTTTTATTATATAAAGTGCAACATTCTCCTGATAGAAGAGATGGCACCAAGATGGGGTGGAAAGCACAGAAAGCGGAGATCAGAAGTGTGGGAGCTAAACCTTCCCCACTTTACAGCTTAACCAATCCTGTCAAGCAGCAGGATAATACAGCTTTCTTCCAGAGAGTTACCCTGCTTCCCAATGCACTTATGAGTCTTTAGTGAGTCTTTAGTTCCAGTTTTTGTCTGAAATCTATAGTATCTCCATTTCTTTCAAAGAGTATTATAAAGTTTCACAGCAACAATGATATGATTTTAGTTATATATTTTAAAACTTGTCACTTTATAGTGTTTAGAATCTAGAATTGGAGAAGTTTTTCTTTTCTTTCTTTCTTTTTTTTTTTTTTTTTGTGAACAAGGTAGTAATCAAGCAAAGTCAGAAAAATATTTCTCTAAGAAGATGACCATGTAATACCATAGAAATTTCTCAGTTTTCCCCATGGCCTTCCTCTGGGGTTCTTAGAGCATAAATTCCCTTCTAGGTGAAGCCTGAGAGGACAGAAATGAGCCGAACTCTTCTTGACTCTATGCCTTAGGTTTAGGAATGCGTGACTGAAATTTCATACACTACTATGTGTAAAAAAGATAACTAATGAAAATCTAATCTACAGCACAGGGGACTCTGCTGTAGAAGATATGTCTTCTTCTGTGGTGACCTATATGGGGAGGAAACCCCAAAGAGAGGGCAAAGATAGATAGATAGGTAGATACACACACACACACATATTCACTTTGCTGTATAGCAGAACCTAACACAACATTGTAAAGCAACTATACTTCAATAAAAAATAAAAATAAAAAAAAAAAAATTTCCTTCCACACTGTTCAATTGTGTTTCTACCAGTCTCTGGAAATGACCGATAGCAACAATCACAGCAGTAAATAGTTGCATAGTGTTTGATCTTTGTAGTTACTGGTCTAAATGATGTATATGTTTTTACATTAGCTCATGTAATCATCATACCCTGTAAGGTGAGTATCATTATCACACTGAAAATGACCCACAGAAATGTCACAAGTGTATTGACTAGAAGAACTGGGATTTGTACCCAGACCAGTGACATAGAAGGGAGGGTGCTATGAGTAGATTTCTGCGGGCTTCTTGCTCTGTGTTGAGAGCACTAATCCCGAATGTGTGTAATACGTGGCTACAGGGCATTTTTGCAATGTAGAGTCTACATTTATTGTTTTCATTCGTTTCATATCAGGGGTTTTTTATTCTCTGTTTTAATTTCTGTATTGGAAATTAACAGACTAGGGAGATGATAAATAAGGGTGCTTTATGTTTGTTTTCTTTTCGGGCTTGTTTTGTATTTTAGAAGAAGGTTGAAAGTGGTGATGTTGAGCAGATGGTCACATTGCCTGTTCTTTCTCATGCCCCCGTTCACCAGAACGCTCCCCTTCCAATTTTGAATATGACTTGAGCAGTTGCCCTGGTAGGACATCTTTATGCGGACCATCTATTTGTAAGTATGGACTCCACCACTAACCTCTTCCCATGGTAGGAATTCCATAGGAGTCACTCACCGGTCAGGATGCAGTAGCTCTGAGTGGAGGTGCAGGGGGCCATGAGGACAGAACTATTTATCAGTGATGACATCTGTCTTTTCTTCCAGGTGAAGCCCCAGCTAATGTCTTTCTAAGCCCAAGGCAGTGTTTGTCCTTTCCTGTTTGTAGTATTTACATGCTCTTTCTTTTCGATCTCAAGTTCTGTTACCAATCTTCCTTTCACATTTGGCCAGCATTTAAGCATCCCTGACAGTAAAGATTCCCAGATAACACTGGTCATTGAGGCAGGAGGAAGAATTCCTCTTCAACTTTTTAAAACAACAGGGATCAGTGTTTTTCTTTTTAATAATGAAAGCTCTGAAGAAGAGGAATACAAGTTATCCACAGCTCTACCACCCAAAATATCCTTATTAACATTTACAAATAAAACAGAATTTGCTTTTGCACACGGACAGATCTATCAGGATGGATTACTGTGATTCTGTCTGGAGGAAGAGTGATAACCTCTTCCTGGGTGATAACCTCCCAACATTCCTCAGTCCTACCACAAAGAAAGAGACAATTCTATTTCTTTTACTCACCAAAATACTTTTATTAATACTGTGTCATTTATGTAGAAAAATTCGACATTTCTCCCAAGGAAGCAATCAGTAATTCCCCAGCAGTCCAGTGGTTAGGGCTCTGTACTTTCACTGATGAGGCCCCCATGTTCAATCCTTGGTAAAAGAACTAAGATCCTGTAAGCCAAGTGGTGCAACCAAATAAAATTAAATTAAATTTAAAAAAATGAGCAGGAATCACACCACTAGAGAGACAATTCTGGAAAACAGAAAAATCATTTGACCTGGGAGATGATTGGGAAGCTACATCTTGCTTCAGTTCAGTTCAGTTCAGTTCAGTCGCTCAGTGGTGTCCGACTCTTTGCGACCCCATGAATCGCAGCACACCAGGCCTCCCTGTCCATCACAAACTCCCGGAGTTTACTCAAACACATGTCCATCGAGTCAGTGATGCCATCCAGCCATTTCATCCTCTGTCGTCCCCTTCTCCTCCTGCCCCCAAACCCTCCCAGCATGAGGGTCTTTTCCAATGAGTCAACTCTTCGCATGAGGTAGCCAAAGGATTGGAGTTTCAGCTTCAGCATCAGTCCTTCCAATGAACACCCAGGACTTATCTCCTTCAGGATGGACTGGTTGGATCTCCTTGCAGTCCAAAGGACTCTAAAGAGTCTTCTCCAACATCACAGTTCAAAAGCATCAATTCTTCGGCCCTCAGCTTTCTTCACAGTCCAACTCTCACATCCATACATGACCACTGGAAAAACCATAGCCTTGACCAGACAGACCTTTGTAGGCAAAGTAATGTCTCTGCTTTTTAATATGCTGTCTAGGTTGGTCATAACTTTCCTTCCAAGGAGTAAAGCGTCTTTTAACCTCATGGCTGCGGTCACCATCTGCAGTGATTTTGCTTAGGCGGGAGCTATCTTGCAGGTCACTGTTGCCCTCTAGTGGTGACAGAGCAGACTTGCAAGCTAAGGTAAAACATGAAAAAGAAGTGTTCTGCAATACAACTTTTCTTTTTATGATGTGCTATTTAATGTTTTGTGTATAATGAAAACTCATGAATCTGCTCAAATTATGACCCCTCCTCTCCAGAAAAAAGGTATGTCTTCTTATGCAAGTTCTGCAAATAATTTTAGGAGATTCACTGAGACCCGGTCACTCAATCATGAACTCTAAGTTATAGCCTCATGATATTCTTGACTGGGAGAGTGAAAAAAACAAAAAGATTACAGGTGAAGAGGTAAAGAAAACAAAACAGCAAAAACAGCAAAAACAAAAACAAAAACAAAACAACTTCAGGTCTGAAGCAATCCCTACCCCCTGATTCTGCCAGGACCTTTCCTTGTAAATGGACATCCAATTGCCATGTCTACACATATTTAAAAGTGATAAATCAAGATAACAAATTATTAAATATAAAGGTGTTCCATCATCCCACATAGGAAAAAAAAAAAAAAAAAACTTTTGTAATAACCTGGAAGCCCATCTTCAGGTTAAAATTCCCAGACCCCTGAGAATCTTGTATGAAAGTGGAGGCCTGGAAACAGAGGGACTCAGGCATAGCTCTCAGTTTCCAGGTCTGCTCTGTTGCACACCTCCGGGGACCATGCCCTCCTGCTCACAACACCCCAGTCTCCTGGCAGAGCACCGGCAGCGTTCCGGCTCTGCAACAACAAGCCCCTGCTCCCCGCATACTTGCTGTGGGCCCAGGGAATAAACAGCGCTGGCTCCAGGAGCGACTCCAGGAGAGAGGGCTGTGTAGGTTTCAGAAGCCATCTTGGGACCATTTATGCAAGGATTCCAGGCTCCGAGTACCCAGAGAAAGATCTAGAAGGTGGTGGTGGTGAAGGTGGTGTGGGCTCTTGGGGGGTTAGTTAGGGTGACCCCACTGGGTTGCTGCATTCTGTCCTGCTCTCAGCAAAGGACAAGTTCCATGTCCTGGGAAACCCTTCATTAGGACATAAAAGATCTCACTTTTCAATCTTGTGTTCATAGATGACTAGAAAAGTGCAAAACCCTCGTGACAGACCCCCAAACAGGAGCTGAAAGTAACAGCGTTTTCAATGTCAAATGGATGTGAAACAGGATTTCCCGAGTGGTCCACTTGTTAAGACTCTGCCTTTCAAAGCAAGAGGTGTGGGTGGGATCCCTGAATGCGGTACTAAGATTACATACACCTTGGAGGTGTGGACACCCTTTTTTAAAAAAATAGATCTAATGTAGATTACCTCTCTTCTATAGTCATGGCCACTAGTCGCCGATGTTGGCAACTGTGGTTTGTGGTTCACAGGAACGGGTCCCCCACTGATGCTCACCCCAAGGACTGCCTTTTACTCCCAAGTTCACAATCTCTCCAACTTTACCTGTGGGTTGACTATGGTGCTTTCTTTGTATGGAGATGGTGAGAGTTCGATTTTTCACCTTGTGACTATTGCAATCATGTTAACCGACCCCTTTTGAAAAGTTCAGATAATTAGATTGAAGACAAGTACACAGTATTGGTTTACTTAGTCCTGTTCTTAACCACTACTAATGCCAGGGTTAACTAGTCAATTGTTTTATTGAAATAATAGCATTTGTGTAACAGAAAAGTAAAGCCAAATATAAAACTATAATTTCAAGTAGAGATTTATGTTTTAATATTTCAGTGATAAATTAATAACACTATGTGGATAATTATTATTTATTTTCATTATTAGTTTTTATCACTGTTGTTATCTTGTCTGATGAAACACCATAAATCAAACACCATAAATCATGGCAAGGAATGGAATCTAGCTTTCTGAATGACTGCCAATGGGCTGGAAGTTAGTTTGAATTTGGCCCCATGGGAAACAAAAATAATAGAGAGCCAGGCAGAAAAATGTACCCTCCTCTCTCTAGTACATGGAGAGAGGGCTGTGCAGGTTTCAGAGGCCATCTGGGGACCATTTATGCAAGAATTCTGGGCTCCAACTACCCAGAGCACGATCTAGAAGGTGGCTGTCGGGTATATGGTGGTGGGTTCTTGGGGTGCAACTAGGATGACCCAAATGGGTTGCCCATTTGATTCTCTAGATATTTGGTTACCCTGAAGGCCAAACATGATTATTCCAGTTCTCATTTCTTGTGAGGCGGGAGGTGGCCTGTGAAGGGTCAAAGTGAAGTCTCATGTTATACTGAAAATGCTTCCCCAAAAGACGGCAGCCCAATCTCTGACTGATACCTTTAGGAAGAAAAAAAAAAAAAATTAGTTATAGACAATGAAAGGAAAATACATAATTGAGTTTGGTTTGGAATCTATACACAGCTATAGAACCATGTGAACCAACAGATTTGTGAGTTTACAAAGGAAATGACCTTGCAACAAAACAAAATCATTTATTTTTGACGATGCTCGTATTCAAGAACTCAGTTTTTTAATGTTGCTGGCAAACAGATGCTAAACTGCAAAAATTAACTAGCAAAGGCATTTCAGAAAGCGATGATATCCAACTTCTTTATTAAGTTTACTGTTAAGTGAACAAAGAAAGAGAATAACATTTCTTCCATTAGCAAAGCAAAGAGAACATCTGTGCGCAAGGAAATGAAACACACAATTTGGTGGGTGCAATCCAGTGTCATGGAAGGAATAATTGGTTTGTAGGTACAGAAAGTTTTCTGTCCCAAATCTTAAATTGGATAAGATCTCATAGGTTTTAAGCATGCTTTTGTTGTGGTGGTTTAGTTTCATTTTGACTTTAACCCTGGTTTGTAAACTACAGAAAGTGAAATACGACTAATAGTGAGGAAAGGGGAACTCCGTCTCTGAGCTCCTGTGTGGTTGATGTCGTGTAAACTGAGAGGTCTTTGTGTCCAGGTTTGACCTGAAGGAGGCTTGGGGATCAGGATGGTGTGAGGCTTGCAAGCCTACAGGGAGAGCATGACACGTTAGTTCTGCAATCTCCAGGTTTTTCCTTTGCACTTTTTGTTTGTCTTCTTTTAAAATCATCCAAGTTTTTAAGTCCTCCCCAACTTTTAAGGCACTGTTGCAGCTCTTTCTTCTGTAGAAGGTGAAGAAAACTAAGTCTTGCCCCGGATAAATGCATCATTTTGAGTAAAACAGTGACTAATCCATCAAGCTCCAATTGTGCTTAGTCGCTCAGTCCTGGCCAACTCTTCATGACCCCGTGGACCATATAGCCAACCAGGCTCCTCTGTCCATGGGGATTCTCTAGGCAAGAATACCAGAGTGGGTAGCCTTTCCTTTCTCCAGGGGATCTTCCCAACCCAGGGATCAAACCCAGGCCTCCCGCATAGCAGGTGGTTTCTTAACCATCTGGGCCAGCAGGGAAGCCCTAAGGCCTTGTCTAAATAAAGACACTCATTTTTCAAAAATAAAAATAAAACTGTCAAGACAAAAATAAATAAATAACCAACTTTAAAAAATTTTTTTTCTGGGAGATAAAACTTCCTGTAGTCTGAAAGCCTGAATCTTTAAAATTCTTGGAAAAATTACTAAACTCATCCTAGCTGGATAAGAGCAGAGAATAGGAAGGACTCCATGCTGTCACCAACAGGGGTGGGTGGTTGGGGGGCCCCCAAGGAGAAGGTGAATCTACAGGGTTTCGGACCTTAACACCTTGTTCCACCTTCTCAGAAGGAAGAGGAACTTCTTCCTTGGTAAAGAAACCAGTGTAGGAAGGAAGACTTGTCCTACATTCTCGGCCTCAGAGCCGAGAGGGTTTGATTGCCATTAAGAGAGACAGTGGTTCCTTTGCACATGGATCCCCAGCATAATGAGCTTTCAGATGTGAACGAGGTCAGCTTTTTCTGGGTGGGGCTCCTTGATTTTCCTGGTGCTGTCTGCTCACTCCACTACTGCATGCTTTCCCTGCCTCTCTTAGACGATGGCTCAACCTTGTGCCATTTTTTTGCCTCCTCTCCATCATTACAAAGGAAAATTCTTCTGCTATTACAGAGCATGGGGAGAGTGTGTGTTAGACTTCACAATTTCTCAAGGAAGTCTGGGATGACTAATTTAATTGATCCCCTTGGCCAGATGCCCAGATATTTGGTCAAACACTATTTTATGGATGTTGCTGTGAGGGCGTTGGGGATGAAATTAACATTTAAGTCTGTGGACTTTGAGTAAAACAGATTGCCCCACCCTAGATGAGGGTGGGCATGTGCTAAGTTGCCTCTTTGTGACCCCATGCACTGTAACCCACTAGGTTCCTCTGTCCATGGGATTCTCCAGGCAAGAATACTGGAGTGAGTTGCCATGCCCTCCTCCAGGGGATCTTCCCAACCCAGGGACTGAACCTGTGTCTTTTACATCTCCTGCATTGGCAGGCGGGTTCTTTGCCACTAGTGCCACCTAGGAAGCCCCACCTAGGTGGGTGGGTCTCATCTAATCAGGTGAAGGTCTTAATAGACCTTTTGGTTCATCCTCCCCTGAGAAGGAAAGAATTCTCCAGCAGACTGCTTTCAGACTTGAACCACAGCATTGGTTCTCCCTGGGTCTTCCTCTTGGGATAGGTATGGATGTAGATGTAGGTATAGACATAAGTATAGATACATACAGATACAGAGTTTCTGAGCCTACATGTCAAGCCTATACTTCTACTTTTTATTCAAGCTTGTGCTAACTTCCTCATACCATCATCATCACCACATCATTTCAACCATACAGTAAGTCATTTTCCCCCACTGATGTGTACACCCTTTATCTCTAGAATTCTTGGGGGGAAATGTGTTTTTTTTTAATTATTATTATTATGGAAGCTTTGTTTTCCCTACTCTGCCATAAAGCTGAAAATGGAACTCACTTGGCCCTAGAAATCAAAGCTTGGACATGAATTAGGAGTTGGTTCCTTGGCAAAGAAACTCTGGTTTGCACTGATTTCATCCTTTTATAATGAAAACAAACAAAACATTCTGAAAGCTTCGAGAGGCCACACTTTGCTCACTTCCCTTCCAGCTTTCTTCAGTCTACCTGGTTTTCTAGTTATTCAACATTTACTGAAAACCTGCTCAGAGTCAATCCTTGTGGTCTCTTTGTGTGGGCTTGGATCTGTTGAAAGGATTCCAGGGAAGACGATTCTTTGTGAATCTGGTCGCTCTCAGTGGAAAAACATTTTTTCATTGATATAAGCCTAAATTTAAAACCTAGACTGAACTGGCATTCTTTTTTAAGTTCTCAAAGCCCTTCATAACTCCCAACTCAGGCCTACTTATTTCAAGAAAATTCCAGGTTCTGTCTCACTTTGCTTGCCTGTTTTGAGGCCATGTACCTGTTTTCTTTACCAAGTGCAGGATAGAGACAGGTCCAACTTTCCTTCTAGTTCTCAGGAAGCCATAGACACTGCTCCCCCTAGTTCAAGGTCACATAATAAAATACCATAACCACCAGTTTTTCACTCACTCTCTAGTTTAGCTCCCCTCAAGTGAGTGAACTATGGCTCTGAAAGATTGAATAATTCGCCTGTCATGAAATGTGACAAAACTGGAATATGGACCCAGGTTTTTTCCTCTCTTTAAATCCACACTTTGGTCACTTTCTACTTCCTAGGATCCCCAAATGATAAATGATAAATAGTCATTTTTTATTGCCAAGCAGGCTCCATGAATCCAAGAAGCTGGAGGAATACAGTGTTCTCTCTTGTACTGGTGTCTGTACGATGCTCTCAACCTCACCCCACAACCAAACTTTCATTAATGTTTCCTCCATGACAAGAACTATAACGTTTGTGACTTATAACCACCCTGAGACCAATCTTGATTATGAAAGGTCATCTTGACTATAAGAAACAGAAATTGAGACTATTTACAACAGCTAGGATATGGAAGCAACTTAGATGTCCATCAGCAGATGAGTGGATAAGGAAGTTGTGGTGCTTATACACAATGGACTATATTACTCAGCTGTAAAAAGGAACACATTTGAGTCAGTTCTAATGAGGTGGATGAACCTAGAGCCTATTATACAGAATGAAGTAAGTGAGAAAGACAAATACCGTACACTAATGCTTATATATGAAACCTAGAAAGATGGTACCAATGGTCCTATACGCAGGGCAGCAAAGGAGACAGACTTAAAGGACAGACTTTTGGACTCCATGGGAGAAGGAGAGGGTGGGATGATTTGAGAGAAAAGCATTGAAACATATAATTACCATATGTAAAATAGATCGCCAGTGGGAGTTTGATGTATGATGCACGGAACCCAAAGCCAGTGCTCTGTGACAACCTAGAGGGATGGGGTGGGGAGAGGGTTGGAGGGGACTTCAGGATGAGGGGAACACATGCATGCCTATGGCTGATTCATGCTGATGTATGGGTATGGCAAAAAGCCATCATAATTTTGGAAAGCAAGTATCCTCCAATTAAAATAAATAAATTTTTTTTTAAGGAAAGAAAGTGCATTAAAAAAAAAAACAGGAAGCTGAGAATAAAGGATATTCTGAATTTGGTCAATGTATCTATATTCATCCATAGCTATATGTATAACAAAATCACATTGTTGTACACCTGAAACTAACACAATATTGCAAATCAACTCTACATTAATTAAGCAAAATAAATTTTCAAAATGGAGAAGTCAGAATTCAAAGTCAGAATTCAAACGTATCTTAAATGTTATGTTCTTTTTGAACAAGAATGACAGCAATGATGGGCGATGTTTTGAATCACCAGCTATGGTGTTTCTACTTGATCCGCCTCCTTGGACCTGGTGTACAAGCGGTCTGGGTTTATTGATACCAAGTTAGAGCAGTTAGGAGAGCAAATCAAAGAGAAATAAATATATCCAAGCACATTTCTTAAGTTTTACAATTGACTTGTCAAACACAAGGATGGTACATGGATAGAAAAGGCTTTATGAGTGATGAGAGCCTCTGCCTTCTGAGCTTAGACTCTGACCTAAACTGTAGACAGAGAGGACACCATCAGAGTTTTTCTTGGTCCACTCAGACCACGTGCTCTTGGCTGCATCATCCACACCTTCCCTTTTTATTTTTTATTTTTGGCAAGACCAAGTCCTCAGAGGATGTAGGGCCTTCCTGGCACCCCAAAAATTGTACTGGTTTCTTATCAAGGGTCTTGGGCATTGAGGAGAGTCCAGAAAGATCAATTCATCCATTTTACAAATACAGACTTTCAGCATAAGAAGAAAGAATCATTCTTCTAAAAATAAAGAAGGAAACTGAAATAGAAATTACGAACTTCTGAACTGTGTGGCTATGCCTTATCTGTTCCCGTAACATTAAGTACCCGTTTCCACGCTGGTGATTTCAGAGTCTTGTCCTCCACTTCCTCTTCCCTCTTCACCTCCCCTGGAGTGTTTCCAACTTTCTGCCCCCAAGTTCCACACATGCAGGGGGAGAGTGGTAGCCTGGGGCCTGGAAAAGCCTTTCTGCAACCACCAAAGCCAGACTTCCCTGGTAGCTCAGCTGGTAAAGAATCTGCCTGCAATGCAGGAGACCCTGGCTTGATTCCTGGGTTGGGAAGATCCCCTGGAGAAGGGAATGGCTACCCACTGCAGTATTAATGGGCTTTCCTGGTGGCTCAGATGGTAAAGAATCTGCTCATAATGTGAGAGACCTGGGTTCGATCCCTGGGTTGGGAAGATCCCCTGCAGGAGGGCATGGCAGCCTACTCCAGTATTCTTGCCTGGAGAATCCCATGGCCAGAGGAGCCTGGTGGGCTGCAGTCTGTGGCCTTGCAAAGAGTCGGACACGACTGAGCGACTAAGCGCAGCGCAGCACAGCCCCTAAGCCAGGACTCGGTAGGAACTTAATAAGCTGGTGAGTACATGAATGGAGGCAGGCAAGTTTTGATTTTGTTTTTTGAGAAATCAGCAAGGTGATCCATGCATAAGCAATTTTATTTGATTAGTGAAATGTAGATTGGGTTTCTATAGTTGGACAAACAGAATAGGAGTATACTTGCTCCCGGTTAGGGCGAGGGGTGGTGGTTGGTTCTAAAGGGGTAATCCAGAGCTGTTTGCTATAAAACAGTAACTAGAGAGGGAAAGATAAGTTTCAGGCCATGAAAACTCTCTTCTGAGAACAGGTCTCAGTAAAGGAGAAGGCAGTGTTCTGGGGAGCAAGGACATGAACAACGGCACTGAGGTTCCTTTCAGACTATTCCAGACAGAGCCTTGGCCCCATTCTCCAGGCCCGCCCGCTGTGCCGCCAGAGGAGGCCAAGGGGAGACCTCCCGCCATTGCTGGGTTGGCGTTTCCGGGGAGAGGGCGCTCGCTTAGCCGCTCGGGTGGAGCCGTGCCTCCAGCGTCTTATCCCTGACGCTCTTCAGGAAGCTCACGACGGCCGTCCCCCCGGTGCCCCTCGCCTCGAGGGCCCGAGGGGGCCTCGGGAGGTGGCTCGTCCTCCGGGCCTTTGCTTTGGATGCGGCCGTGATGAGGTACTTGGTCACCAGGGCCAGGTGGTGGGTGCGCAGCGCTGCCAGGCTCTCCACACACTGGTTATAGGCCGTCAGAAGCTGGCCGTTCCCAGAGGAGAGGACGTGGGCCCTCACGGAAGGAGCCACGCGAATTTCTTCTACGAAGGCCCTGTGCGAAGGAGGCATGTAATCCCTCATCCTGTGCAGAAACTCAGCTGAAAGAAAGATGGCGGGACAAGGCTGTAACTCCCCGTGGAAAGACGAGCAAACCTGTCTGTCTGTTAAGACATTATGGCGCCCTGATCCTCACTACTCATCCTAACAGTATCCAGTCCATTTGGCCGGCTCTTTTGCTTACAGACATCACATCCTCCAAAGCTTTTTCTCTTTTTTATTTTTTTAAAAAAATATTTTGGCTCCCTCACTCAGCATGTGAGAACTTAGTTCCCTGACCAGAGACTGAAGCTCCACCCGCCCTATAGGAAGCACAGGGTCTTAATCACTGGACCACCAGGGAATTCCCAAAGCCTCCAAATGTTGATTGGAAATGAGGAAGGGAAAAGAAGCAAGCCCCATTTCAGATAACTAACCTGGAACCAGCTCTACCAGCCAATGTATAAATAGTTATCATCTCTGAAATGTGGGCAAAATATCTCACTAGTCACATGAGGTGTATCCACAAAGGTAAGGCACAGACCCTTAAACGGAGGAGCTATTTATTCCGCTAAATTTTGTTTCTCAAGTGCTTTATTTTAGAGGGAGTGCTAAGGAAGAGGACAGTGATAAAAGTTTCTGAGGGCAAGAAGATAAAGAATGAATAATTGTTTTAGTAATAGCCTCAAAGTCAAACTGCTGAAAAATCGGGTCAATAGATATTTATGGGAAATATAGATAGAAGAGAGATCATTTATAGGAAATTCATTATGGTATTAATATTAATCATGGTACATGATTAACATCACCAAATCAGAAGCCCATGGAATATTACTCAGTCATGAAAAAGAAACAATATTAGATCATTTGCAGAGATGTGGATGGGCTCTGAGTCTGTCACACAGAGTGAAATAAGTCAGAATGAGAAAAACAATATATATTAACACATATATATGGAATCTAGAAAAATGGTACAGACAAGCCTGTTTTCAGGGCAGGAGGGGAGACACAGACATGTGGACACATTGGGAGGGTAGGACTGACATATGTAGATTACTGGGTACAAAATAGATAGCTAATGGGAACCTGCTTTAGCACAGGGGGCTCAACTCGGTGCTCTGTGATGACCTAGAGGTGGGATGGGGCAGGGGATGGGGAAGTCCAAGAGGAAGTGGATATATGTGTGTATATGCCTGAATTACTTCATTGTACAGCTGAAACTAACATGACATCGTAAAGCAATTGTACTCCCCCCCGCAAAAAAAAAGAAACCCATGAAAATTGATCATAGTTCTAGAGAATTGCCTTTTGTGGGTGAGACTAGATTCTATGACCAAATTCTAGTTGGTTTTATCTTTTTCCTGTTTCTTAATCCAGTTTAGAAACTTCATGCTAGGAAATGTCTTTTTGCAGCTGTTGAGCATTTGGCTTGATGATGGCAGGTAAGGAAAGGCACCTTTTCAAGCTTGCAAGATGGCAGAACCCTGTCCTGGTCTAAAGGGATGTGGGTTGAGGCTGCACTGTTTTTATGGGAAGAGGCTTCAGTGGAGGAACCCATTTCTGTCAGCAGCTACATCCTGACTTGGCAGCTAGTGTCTGATCCTCAGTCTCCAGAACACTCCCCCACTCTAGAAAAAGCAATCTACTGCCTAAGGATCCAAATAAAGTGACAGGAGACTATGGGAAATTCAGCAATGTTTTAAAGTTTGGAAGTAAAACCCAACATTCCGCTGAGCTCTGATACCAACTGGCTTGATAAAATCACAGATGGTAGGCACACAGTCTCCTGGTTAATCAGGAGGAGTATAGACTTTCTGACTTATAGTTGGACTTATCAGTTGGTAAAAACAGCTCCGCTCTTCCTCTCTGATAAGGAAAAAAAAAACAAGAAAAAAGAAAAATGTCTGATTTACCACTCTGCTTGCTGTGACGGACGCCCAAGAACTCATCAAAGGCATGCAGTATCGTGCTCTGAGCAGCGCTTCCACCAGAGTAACTCAGGGGCTCTTTGGAGACACCTTCGTATACCAAGCCCACAGGCAGTGCTGGGTTATCCTTCCATCTAGGTAAGAACAAAGTCAGACGGAAGTGCATACTAGGATTTAAGGGTGTCTTTTCTGATCAGGATATAGATCAAGCATGAAAGAAAACACACGTTCCTCTCCTATCTTTTCTCTCCTCTTCTGTCACCCCTGATTCCATGTCCTCATCTTTTTGTCTGAGTCTCCCTCATTCTGAGTCCCCCAGCCATTTTACTCATTTCACTCTCTGATATTTTAGAGGGTCTTGAACGCTCTCGGGGTGTATGTGGGTAATTCCACAATGAGACAGAATCAGCAACCCCAAGAATACACCGTGTGTGTGTGTGTGTGTGTGTGTGTGTGTGTGTGTGTGGTTAGTCACTCAGGCATGTCCAACTCTGCAACTCCATGGTCTGTAGCCTGCCGGGCTCCTTTTTCCATGGAATTCTCCAGGGGAGAATATAGTTTGTATATCACATTCACCTACATTTTCTGATTTATTCTTCCTGGAGTAGATCCAGGCAGGCATTTTAAAACCCATTTAATAGAGAAACAGTCTCAAGAGGCTGTCTCCAGGACTACCATTCTTAGTGAAGCAACTAGAACTTGACCCCTAGATTTGTAATTCTCTAGTTTCACTTCCCAAGACCCCACCCACCCACATGTTAATTTCTTTTGCTGACAACAAAATATTCTCCTCTTATTGCTGGGAACCCTGTTGTTGATGCTTTAAATAGCAGATAGCAGACTTACGTTGATGTCTCCCGTCCTTCCGGTAATTCTAAAGATCATTTTGCTCAAGAGAAGGGAAACACACACATCATGCACATACAGAAACCTCAGACAGATGGCCTCAGCTGGCATCCATGACCTTTTTCAAATACCTCCTTGAGTAGGAAATGCTCTTATTTTCTTTGGGGGCCGTTTTGCATTGGCTGTTCTGCGGTTTTGCTGGATGAATATCACAGTGGCCTTTGCAGTTGGAGAAATCTCACCACACAAGGAGATGACACACAGACAGAAGAGCCGGGTGTGAACGGGAGGAGCCCAGGGAGGCTCTGAGTCTAAGATCAAAACCTGCTGTGGCTCTTAGGAGAGAGGACTCTGTCTTAGGCAGATGTGGAATTGAATCTCAGCTTTGATATTTAGTAACTCTGAGCCTTGGCTGAGTTAATTCACTTTCCAAAGCCTCAGTTTCTTCATCGGAATAATATTAGCATCAATCTTATGGGGGTTGTTGGGAGAACTAATTAAAATAATACCTGCTCGGTGTCTGAAAAATATCGTGTTCAATAAATATTAGGCATTTTATCATACTATTCACACTGAATTGTAAGCTCAGCTCCCCCCTTTCATTTTTTGGTGACTTTATACAAGCCCTTCTTAGTCTCAGTTCTCCTGACCTGTGCATACAAGCTCAGTCACTCAGTGCTGGACTCTTTGCGACCCTATGGATTGTAGCCTACCCAGCTCCTCAGTCCATGGGATTTTCCAGGCAAGAATACTGGAGTGGGTTGCCATTTCCTCCTCCAGAGGATCTTCCTGATACAGGGATGGAACCCACATCTCCTGCGTCTCCTGCCTTGGCAGGTGGATTCTTTACCACTAAGCCACCTGTGAAGTTCCTCCTGACTTGTACCTAGTACCTAGAGCTGCTGAAAGCATCAAGTGCATTCCAGAAAGGTCTGATGACTCATCAGAGTTCAGGACACTGGTCCAATAAAACTTCTAAACAACATTTTATGGGGCAGAAATGTTGAAGACCAGACTGCTATTGTGTGATAAGTGGACCAAACATTGGCAGTATGGGTTTGGATTGTTCTCTGTAATCCTGCTGATGGTCTCGTTTGGTCATTCTGGGCTCCTTCCCTAGCTCCCTCCCTTAATGACCACTTCTAAGTGCTGGACACTCTCAGGACTTAGTCCTTGCATCTCTCACTACTCTCACTCCCTCATCATCTCATCTCACCTCGTGGATTTCAAAGCCAGCTCTACTGGGACTATTGACAAATGTGCACCTGGACCTCAGTCTCTTCCTTATATTCCAGATACGTGTATTCAACTGCCTACTAGACATCTCCATAGGAAGGGCTTCACCCCAAACTGACCTTTCCATTCCCCCTTCCTTTTGCCAGGTTGGCTCCTCCCATGTCTCTACCCTCGGAGAAAAGCCAATGGCAGCTCCATTCTTTCCATGGGTCCAGCCACAAACCTAGAGTCCTCGCTGATGGACCTCTTTCTCTTCCATTCTATGTGCAATCCAAGAGCAGGTCCTGTCAACCTTACCTTCAATCCATATCTATTCAGAACTGACCATTTCTCAGTGTCTCTACTGCTCCCATCCAAGCCCAGGCCACCACCCTATCTTGCAGTCAGAGCTTCCTAAGTGCTTTCCTGGGTCCATTCTAGTCCCCCACTCAGAAGATAAGAGTGATGACCCAAAACTTAAGACAGCTTATGCCACTCTTCTCAGAACTTGTCCGTGCTGTTCATCACACTCAGAAAGGAAATCAAGGAACCTCTACACGGTCTGCCCCCCACCCCCACATCACTTGTATTCCTTATTCTCCCCTCCTTTCCTCCTTGAGAGCACTTCTGGGCTCAGGGCAGCTTTTCCTTCAAAAGTCTTCCCATGCCTGGGTCACTGTGATGTTGCTCCTTTTGCATGGAGCAGGTATCTGAGTAGCTTACTCCTCACTTCCTTCG
The DNA here is from genome assembly GCF_019320065.1 of Cervus canadensis. Classification (NCBI taxonomy): domain Eukaryota; kingdom Metazoa; phylum Chordata; class Mammalia; order Artiodactyla; family Cervidae; genus Cervus; species Cervus canadensis. The sequence continues at coordinate 32,974,248 of NC_057416.1, read as the reverse complement.
CGTATCTTCTTAAACACGCTTTAGGAACATGGCATTCACAGACCACAATAAATAAATAAGAACTTCGGCCACCACTCATAACATTCCGTAATGCTCTTATCCTACTTTAAATTTTTCTATAGCTTTTATTGTTGTAACACATAGAGTATGATACTTGCCTTCCTTATATTTATTTATTCATTAATTTATATTAATAAAATGTTTATTTTATTCATTAAATATAAATTTATTTATAATTATAATAAATTATAATTTGTTAATTAATTATTCATATATTAATAAATATGTGCTATGATTAACATGTAAGCTCCACAGGAATGAACTGGTTGTTTGTTTTACTGCTTCATTCCCAGCACCTATTAATAGAACTGTGCCTCGCATTGACTTAGCCCTCACTAAGTATTTGATCAATGAAGGGATGAAAAGATAACTTTATATAATTAAGCATTAAATATCTAGAATATGTAAAATGTTATTCACTCAGTCGTGTTTGACTCTTTGTGATCCCATGGACTATACAGCCCAGCCCACCAGGTTCCTCTGTCCATGGGATTCTCCAGGCAAGAATACTGGAGTGGGTTGCCATTCCCTTCTCCAGGGGATCTTCCTGACACAGGGATTGAACCTGGGTCTCCTGCACTGCAGGCAGATTCTTTATCTTATGAACCACCAGGGAAGCCCCAGAATATGTAAATCCAAGTGTACTTCTTGAAAGGATCTGGCCAGCTTAACAGAAAATAATAGAGAAAAGAAAAACAGTGTGAAAGTTAAAAATAAAAAGAAGGCATCTATTTTCAAAACCCCATATTCCCCATCTATGATGAGATTAATCTGAGGAAGAAAAATTGGGTTCCTCTCAATAGCCCAAGAATTGCTCCCATGCATTCTTAGGCCCAAATTGTTCTTTGTGAAGTAAAGGAATTATTTTCCTTTCAAGTCTCTATAGGCAAGTTTGTTTTTAGCCTTTTTTGTAGCATATTTCTAGTAAACCTCAGAAAGGGGGATGTTTAAACAGAAAAAGGAAAAAAGAAATGCGATGCCATTTTTTTTCCCAAGGGGACTGATAACGTCCCTGAGAAATTTAAAGTGAATGAGAAATAAAGGGAACTGTTTCATTTACAGATGGAATCTCTCAAAACTCGTAAGTAAAAAAAATTTTTAAGTCAACAGAAATAATAAACCATGCATAGGACAAATCAAGAACACAGGGACAGATTTAGATTTTTCAAGACAAGTCTACTGGGAACGTTCAACAATCCAGATGTTTTTGGCCACCAACATGTTTAGGTATGGCTACTGGCCACTTGGTTTATTTAGCTATGTGGGAAATAATTTTGAGGTTCACAAACAGAAAGCAGGTATTTATGTAGATCAGAGATAAAGTATATCAGCGGCCCAGAAACTTATTTTAATGAAAATGAAGTTACCCTCTGGTGTCCATTTAATCATGACACAGGAAGTCCCCAACATAGGAACCTTCCAGTTACAAACTTTCAAAGATGCTACAGCTTGCCCTCTGTTTCCTATTTGCTGATGACCCTTCAGCTCTACCATCCCCTACTTCCTCTCTTTCCCCCAGTCAGTAACTCTTCTTACCTGTTCACTGGATGCCAGCCCCTGGATGCCAACTGTACTACTGTATTTTTCAAGGTAGTGTACTGTAAGATTAAAAGTGTTTTTTTTTTTTTTAAATTTGTGTGTGTATGTGTTTGTTATGTATTATCTGTGTGAAAAGTATTATAAACCTAGTCAGTACAGTACCATATATTGGATGGTGTTAATTGGGTACCTAGGTAAACTTTGTTGGACTTAGGAAAAAAATGGACTCTCAGAATGGACTCATTCATATGTAAGGGACTTACTGGAGATGGAATTCTAAAAACATTGCCCCAAGATTCCCATTCTAACTCCAAGAACTGTTAATATTATAAGACAGCATGCCTGTGGATATGATACATGGCAAGCGAAAGGAATCTTGAAGGTGTAATTAAGGTCACTAATTAATAACCTTAATATAGGCTGTTATCCTGTATTACCTAGAGAAAATTAATCACACAAGACCTTAAAAGCAGGGAGTTTTCTCTGGCTGGTGGCAGAAGGAGACCTCTAAGAGGTCTGAATTATAAGAAGAGTCAGGAGTGCCATTGCTGAATAGCAGGGGCCTTTTGCCACTTCTGAAAGAGATGGGCATACCAGACCACCTGACCCACCTCTTGAGAAACCTGTATGCAGGTCAAGAAGCAACAGTTAGAACTGGACATGGACCAATAGACTGGTTCCAAATAGAAAAACGAGTACGTCAAGGCTGTATATTGTCACCCTGCTTATTTAACTTATATGCAGAGTACATCATGAGAAATGCTGGGCTGGAGGAAGCACAGGCTGGAATCAAGATTGCCAGGAGAAATATCAATAACCTCAGATATGCAGATGACACCACCCTTATGGCAGAAAGTGAAGAGGAAGTAAAAAGTCTCTTGATGAAAGTGAAAGAGGAGAGTGAAAAAGTTGACTTAAAGCTCAACATTCAGAAAACTAAGATCATGACATCTGGTCCCATCACTTCATGGGAAATGGATGGGGAAACAGTGGAAAGAGTGTCAGACTTTATTTTTCTGGGCTCCAAAATCACTGCAGATGGTGATTGCAGCCATGAAATTAAAAGACGCTTACTCCTTGGAAGGAAAGTTATGATCAACCTAGACAGCATATTAAAAAACAGAGACATACTTTGCCAACAAAGGTCCGTCTAGTCAAGGCTATGGTTTTTCCAGTAGTCATGTATGGATGTGAGGGTTGGACTGTGAAGAAAGCTGAGCACCGAAGAATTGATGCTTTTGAAGTGTGGTGTTGGAGAAGACTCTTGAGAGTCCCTTGGACTGCAAAGAGATCCAACCAATCCATCCTAAAGGAGATCAGTCCTGAGTGTTCATTGGAAGGACTGATGCTGAAGCTGAAACTTCAATCCTTTGGCCACCTCATGCGAAGAGTTGACTCACTGGAAAAGACCCTGATGCTGGGAGGGATTAGGGGCAGGAGGACAGAGGATGAGATGGCTGGATGGCATCACCAACTCGATGGACATGAGTTTGAGTAAGCTCCGGGAGTTGGCGATGGACAGGGAGGCCTGGCGTACTGCGATTCATGGGATTGCAAAGAGTTGGACACGTCTGAGTGGCTGAACTGAACTGAACTTTGCCACTTCCCAGGAGGCACAGTGGTAAAGAATCCGCCTGTCAATACAGGAGATGTAGGAGATGAGGGTTCAATCCCTGGGTTGGGAAGATTCCCCTGAAGAAGGAAATGGCAATCCACTCCAGTGTTCTTGCCTGGAAAATTCAGTGGACAGAAGAGCCCAGTGGGATACAGTCCATGGGGTTGCAAAGAGTCGGACACAACTGAGTGACTCAGTAGGCACAAAAACACACGTGTGTGAAAGGGACTCTGGAGGCTTCTAGAAGCTGAGAGCAGAGTCTGCCAGGAGAGAAAGAGACCTTAGTTCCCAAACCACCATGAGCTGATTCTGCTGAACACTTGAATGAGTTTGGAAGGGAATCTTCCCCAGGTTCTTAGGATCAGGGCTCAAGCCCAGCAGACCCTCTGATTTTTGAGGTCCCAAGCAGAGAAGCAAGCCAAGCCTACCTGGCCTTGTGACCCATTGGAAGGTGAGATCATAAGAGAGCCTTGCTCAGTTGTGATAATTTGTTAGGGAATGGTGGAGACTAACAAAAACTCAAAGGGAAAAGTGAAGCACAAAGAGATTTTCCAGAATTAGATCTTCCTAAATCCCAGGCTATTTCAAAAAAAAATTTTTTTTATGGCCCTTTCTTCTCCCTTCTAATCCTACCAACACTCCTCTACATGTTTTGATTAATATTTGTTGCTAGAATCTATTCTACAATCAGATCTTTGTCTTAACCTTTGTGTGTGTGTACTTGGTCACTCAGTCATGTCCAACTCTTTGCAACTTCATAGAATTAACCTACCAGGCTTCTCTGCTTATAGGATTTTCCAGGCAAGAATACTGGAGTGGGTTGCCATTTCCTACTCCAGGAGATCTTCCTGATCCAGAGATCAAACCTGAGTCTCTTCCTACATTGGCAGGAGACTTCTTAACCACAAGTGCCACCCAGGAAGCCTCCCTGATAATGCTACATGCTAAAGATGGAGAGCAAGAAGAGTCTTCAGCTGTTAACCAAGAGATTGGTGGTTTGAGCCCACCCAGGGCCGACTGCCCCTGTGACCTCTTTAAGACGTAGTTGAGAGGGTAACAGGCAGGAAGGCCAGGGGTCTCCAAATGGAAGAAATAGGCTGCAAGTGTCAGACATTTTTATCTCTTTTAAGCAGCAGGAGGAAACAAACTAGCAATATTTTTTTCCTTCTCTATACAAATTTAAAAGGAGGTTTCTCTTAAAATACTGTGTTGCCATAATGACACCTGGTTTCACCTGAAGCTAACTACTCTCAAACCTTGAGTTAACCAATACATTTTTCTTATGGAACTGTTTGTCTTAAGCTATGTTACTGTGCTATGCATTTACCCCAGACTCTGTCTTCAAGTCGGTTCTGCCTAATGACTCAGAACCTACTTGACAAACCAGTACATTATACTCAGATATTGTTCCCCTAATCTATGTAAACAAAACTATTTGTATGGTTATCTGCCTTTCTACAAGATTCAAGTCAATCATTTTATGGCCTGGGATGAATCGTCTGGTGCCAAGATTAGCCCAAAATGCATCTTATGGATGAGGGGCCTGGTGCCATTCTGAGTTTTAAGACATTGCTTTCTTTTCATTAACAGACTGCTAGTGACTATATAACATACAGCTCAAGACTAGTAGAGGGGTACTCTTTCGGCCCCCTTCTGATGTCTATGTCAGAAGCTTTCTCTATCTCCTTTATACTTTAATGCAACTTTATTACACAAAAGCTCTGAGTGATCCAGCCTTGTCTCTGGCCCTGGATTGAATTTGTCTCCTCCAGAGGCCAAGAATCCTGGCGTCTTATCATTCAGCAACAACCTTTCATAGTTTAAGGGTTTGCAGTGGCTCAGATGGTAAAGAATCTCACTGCAATATGGGAGACCTGGGTTTGATCCCTGGGTTGGGATGATCCCCTGGAGAAGGAAATGGCAACCTGCTCCAGTATTCTGGCCTGGAGAATCCCATGGACAGTGGAGCCTGGCTACAATCCATGGGGTCACAAAGAGTTAGACACGACTGAGCAGCTAACACTTTCACAGGATGGATAATCCCTTTGTGGGGGTTTCAGGAGTGAAGGGTACACAGGAAATGTCTAAATTCTGAGATACACTCTCAATTCCATTCCTTTGCTCTTCCCCTGTCCTTCTCTTTCCCCCATAATCCAGGTATCCATTACTCTCAAGTTATTCTCTGGAAAAGCTGCTCCCACTCTCTGTCCCTACAGTGAGGGGTCCACACCCAGGCTGGCCTTCCCTGAAACTGTCTCACACCACACACTCACGTGATCTAGAGAAAATACTTAATGCACATGGTGACTCCATGCACTAAAGCTATTGATGAATCAGTACATCTACTGATGTTGGTATTAGGTATGACTCTTGCTACATCCAGACACAGCTTAACATACTTTCTACCAACAGTGCTTCAAGCACCTTCTAGTTATCAAGATGGTCTCTCAGTTTAGTTCAGTTCAGTTGCTCAGTCATGTCTGACTCTTTGGGACCCCATGAATCGCAGCACACCAGGTCTCCCTGTCCATCACCAACTCCTGGAGTTTACTCAAACTCATGCCCATCGAGTCAGTGATGCCATCCAGCCAACTCATCCTCTATCATCCCCTTCTCCTCCTACCCCCAATCCCCCCCAGCATCAGGGTCTTTTCCAATGAGTCACCTCTTTGCCTGAGGTGGCCAAAGTATTGGAGTTTCAGATTCAGCATCAGTCCTTCCAATGAATACCTAGGACTGATCTCCTTTAGGATGGACTGGTTGCTAGGTGATGACTATTTCACGTTCACCTCTTTCGTCCACTGTTCCCCCCTTTCACTCTTCATCCTTGAAACAAAATCTTCATTCCTCTCAGTTGATGTGAATAGGAAGCCATCTCATTAAAATATGTCAAATTATGGCTGATATAAGTAAGAAATGTATCTCATCTTGAAGAATACCAGGAATATGAAAAACCTGTCATGGGGTAGCTATTCCAGGAATGTTAGAAGAAAGCTTTTCAGCTAAGGCCTTTGCCTTCACCAGCTTGGATAATGGGGGGGGGGGGGGGGGGGGGGGGCGGTGGGAAAAGGGATATAAATAGTCGAGCTTTGTGGGTGGCACATTGAGCTTTTTCTCCCTCCTTCCTCCAGGTGGTTTTCTAAGAAAGGTGAATACAAATCGAATCTAAAGGGATGGCCTCAAGACAATCACTCTAAATAGTCACCTTTCAGTGTCATTTGTCCCGCAGATGGCACCCCATTGCTTTGACCCAAGAGTGGATCCCCGGGTGATTCTTTTGTTACTTGGTGTCTCTTTCTCTGGCAAGTTTCTGCCTGTTTCTCCCCCTCATAAGTCTGGGAAAGGCTACAGATGTCTCAAGCCAGAGAGGAGCTGAACTGTACTTACCCAGAGAGGAAGATCCGGATGACTGCATAAAATATGTCTGGATCTACGTAATCTAGAGAAGCAATCAAAATGTGAACTTTACTACAGGCAACGAAAGCAATATGTTCCATGTGCTTGGGCTCCGAAGCCCTCCCGGGCCCCTCCCCTATCTGATCTGCAGAGAAATCTGGAAGAAGCCCCGCAGCAGGAGCGGGAGGAATGTCCCCTTCTGTCGCCCCCTCGCTGGTGCTTCCGGGAGTGTTAAACAGCTGCACAACTGGCCTTTTCCATCTGTGGTTCTTCCGTGTTCTGAACAACAACCAAAAAGGGAGGTCAAGCCCATCTTTAAAAAATTTAGTGTCATATTTTTAAAGAGACATGATATTTGAGAGAACATGGGAAGCAGAAAGGAGAAAAGCAGAGAGGATCTGCCCTCTGACCCCTCCGTGTCCGGACAGAGCGTGGAGGGTGTTCCACCCAGGCTCTGCCGCACCTGGCCAGACACAGGCTCGCCGACCTATATTCCCTAGTCTGTGCAGTTTGCTCTGAACCTAAGTCAGGGAGTGGGGCTCACTGATTTAACTAGTTCATTAACTGGTATGCAAGGAAGCACATCCTCACATTGGTACTGAGCTCCTTCGGGTTTCTTTTTTATCCACTTTATTTTTATGTGGACCATTTTTAAAGTCTGTGCGGATTGCTGCAATATTGCTTCTGGTTTATGCGTTGGTTTTTTTTGTTTTTTGTTTGGCCGAGAGAGATGTATGAGATCTTAGCTCCCTAACCAGGGCACCTGCACCCGCTGCACTGGAAAGCAAAGTCTTAACCACTAGACCGCCAGGGAAGTCCGCTTTGTCCATCCTCTTTCGACCCTTACTTTCTCTTCTTCATGCTTGTGACCCTCTGGGATCTGACTTGTTTCTTTCTCTGTTTCTGTTATCCAGATTCCTGTCTATGTTTCTTTGTTTCTGAGCAAAAAGAAAAAAAAAAAAAAAACCAGAAACTTTTTTTTTTATGAAACCCAAATAATGACATCAGTTTGGGTCATCTGTATATCAATGACATCTGTATATCATCAATTTACCTTTTCCATTGTCACACCTGGTCTCTGGTCCTCTATCTCCATTTTCTCTGAAGCCCCTTGGGCCCAGGTAACTCATGTCTTGCATCAGCCTCGGGGCTTCCCAGGGCCTCGGAGGGCTGCCACAGCCCCCCTGCTCATCTGCAGCAAGGTTCCACATGCTGGACTCTTCTCTGGGCCCTATTTCTGGGTCTTCTCCATTTGGTGCTCTGTTCCCACAGATCCTCTGAGTACTATGCACAATTATTTGCTGAAGCAATAATGACTGGAGGTAGTTTAATGTGTTACCCATCTTATCATATTTAAGGAGGGAAAGTCAAATGAGTATTTCAATAACCTGAGATGATTTGTTTTTCTGTTTCTGACTATGCCCCGCAGCTTGTAAAATCTTAGTTCCCAGACCAGGGATGGAACGTATGTCCTCTGCTGTGAAAACACAGAGTCCTAGCCACTGGATCATTAGGTAAATCCAAATGTGAGATAATTTTAATATTAAAATTTTCAATAGATATAAATAGTCCCTTCATGATTAAAACAAACAAACAAAAAAATAGCTAATTTGGAATAGGTGGAAAGTCCTCCTTAAACTGATGAAAGGAATCCACAGAAAGCCTTCAGGACATACTATACTTAATAGTGAGATATTAAAAATGTCTTTTAAAATGGGAGACAAAACCAAGTACGGTACTTCCATTCAACACTATGTTAGGCAACACCTCGCCTGGAGAATAAGAACAAAAATTAAAATAAAGAAAGGTTATGAGGATGGTAAATGAAATAACAAAACAATGTTATTCTCAAATAATGTGATTTCTACATAGAAAACCCAGATAGTCAACAAATCATTATTGGAATTAATGAGTGGTTATCAAAGTGCTAGGTTCAAGCTTTATATTAAATATCAATTTCATCTGAAGCCAGGAACAAAGAGAGATCCAACGATACTATCAGTTCAGTTTAGTTAAGTTGCTCAGCCATGTCTGACTCTTTGCAACCCCATGAACCACAGCATGCCAGGCCTCACTGTTCATCACCAACTCCCAGAGTTCACCCAAGCCCATGTCCATTGAGTTGGTGATGCCATCCAAACATCTCATCCTCTGTCATCCCCTTCTCCTCCTGCCCTCAATCTTTCCCAGCATCAGGGTCTTTTCAAATGAGTCAGCTCTTCGCATCAGATGGCCAAAGTACTGGAGTTTCAGCTTCAACATCAGTCCTTCCAATGAACACCCAGGACTGATCTCCTTTAGGATGGACTGGTTGGATCTCCTTGCAGTCCAAGGGACTCTCAAGAGTCTTCTCCAACACCACAGTTCATAAGCATCAATTCTTCTGTGCTCAGCTTTCTTTATAGTCCAACTCTCACATACATACATGACCACTGGAAAAACCATAGCCTTGACTAGATGGACATTTGTATACAAAGAAATGTCTCTGCTTTTTAATATGCTGTCTAGGTTGGTCATAACTTTCCTTCCAAGGAGTAAGTGTCTTTTAATTCCATGGCTGCAATCACCATCTGCAGTGATTTTGGAGCCCAGAAAAATAAAGTCTGTCACTGTTTCCACTGTTTCCCCATCTATTTCCCATGAAGTGATGGGACCGGATGCCATGATCTTACTTTCCTGAAAGTTGAGCTTTAAGCCCACTTTTTCACTCTCCTCTTTCACTTTCATCAAGAGGTTCTTTAGTTCTTATTCACTTTCTGCCATAAAGGTGGTGTCATCTGCATATGTGAGGTTATCCATATTTCTCCTGGCAATCTTGATTCCAGCTTGTCCTTCTTCCAGCCCAGCATTTCTCATGATGTACTCTGCATATAAGTTAAATAAGCAGGGTGACAATATACAGCCTTGATGTACTCCTTTTCCTAATTGGAACCAGTCTGTTGTTCCATGTCCAGTTCTAACTGTTGCTTCCTGACCTGCATACAGGTTTCTCAAGAGGCAGGTCAGGTTGGTCTGGTATTCCCATCTCCTTCAGAATTTTCCACAGTTCATTGTGATCTACACAGTCAAAGGCTTTGGCATAGTCAATGAAGCAGAAATAGATGTTTTTCTGGAACTCTTGCTTTTCTGATGATCCAGCAGATATTGGCAATGATCTCTGGTTCCTCTGCCTTTTCTAAATCCAGCTTAAACATCTGAAAGTTCCCAGTTCATGTATTGCTGAAGCCTGGCTTGGAGAATTTTGAGCTTTACTTTACTAGTGTATGAGATGAGTGCAATTGTGTGGTAGTTTGAGCATTTTTTGGCATTGCCTTTCTTTGGGATTGGGATGAAAACTGACCTTTTCCAGTCTTGTGGCCACTGCTGAGTTTTCCAAATTTGCTGGCATATTGAGTGCCGCACTTTCACAGCATCATCTAGGATTTGAAATAGCTCAACTGGAATTCCATCACCTCCACTAGCTTTGCTCGTAGTGATGAAGTGATGATTCCGAAGGCCCACTTGACTTCACATTCCAGGATGTCTGGCTCTAGGTGAGTGTGAGTGATAACACCATTGTGATTATCTGGGTCGTGAAGATCTTTCTAGTACAGTTCTTCTGTGTATTTTTGCCACCTCTTCTTAATATCTTCTGCTGTGTTAGTCCCTACCATTTCTGTCCTTTATTGAGCCCATCTTTCCATGAAATGTTTCCTTGGTATCTCTAATTTTCTTGAAGAGAACTCTAGTCTTTCCCATTCTATTGTTTTCCTCTATTTCTTTGCATTGATCCCTGAGGAGGGTTTTCTTCTCTCTCCTTGCTATTGTTTGGAACTCTGCATTCAAATGGGTATATCTTTCCTTTTCTCCTTTGCTTTTTGCTTCTCTTCTTTTCACAGCTATTTATAAGGTCTCCTCAGACAGCCATTTTGTTTTTTTGCATGTCTTTTTCTTGGGGATGGTCTTGATTCCTGTTTCCTGTACAGTGTCATGAACCTCCATCCATAGTTGATCAGGCACTCTGTCTATTACATTTAGTCACTTAAATCTATTTCTCACTTCCACTGTATAGTCATAAAGGATTTGATCTAGGTCATACCTGAATGGTCTAGTGGTTTTCCCCACTTTCTTCAATTTAAGTCTTAATTTGACAATAAGGAGCTCATGATCTGAGCCACAGTCAGCTCCTTGTCTTTGCTGAGTGTATAGAGCTTCTCCATCTTTGGCTGCAAAAAATATAATCAATCTGATTTTGGTGTTGGCCATCTGGTGATGTCCATGTGTAGCATCTTCTCTTGTGTTGTTGGAAGAGGGTGTTTACTATGACCAGTGCATTCTCTAGGCAGAACTCTATTATCCTTTGTCCTGCTTCATTCCATACTCCAAGGCCAAATTTGCCTGTTACTCCACGTGTTTCTTGACTTCCTACTTTTGCATTCCAGTCCCCTACAATGAAAAGGACATCTTTTTTGGGTGTTAGTTCTAGAAGGTCTTATAGGTCTTCATAGAACCACTGAACTTCAGTTTCTTCCCTGTTACTGGTTGGGACATAGACTTGGATTACCATGATATTGAATGGTTTGCCTTGGAAATGAATAGAGATCATTCTGTCTTTTTTGAGACTGCATCCAAGTACTGCATTTCGGACTCTTTTGTTGACTATGATGGCTACTCCATTTCTTCTAAGGGACTCCTGCCCACAGTAGTAGATATAATGGACTATATTATACCTAATTCAAAGATAATATTCACTAGAAACAAAAACATAGAGTAACCATAAGGTAGAAGATATCTAAATCTCTTATATTGTGAAAGAAATCAAAGAAGTTTAAGAAATGTCTTTGTTGATGGGAAATAAAACTCTAGAAGTTTTTAAAGAAAATTTTTCTAAAGAAAAATCTAGAAGAAGAAATGTATCTGAAGAAGAGTTCTCTGGGTAAATTTTAGGCCCTGTGACAATAGAGGAATACCCAGCAATGTAAAGATATGATTTGGGGAGCATGTTAATGCAGGGGTCCCCAACCGCTGAGCCACAGGTGCAGATCGGTACACTGTTGGGAACCGGGCTCCATAGTAGGAGGTAAGTGGCAGGTGATCCAGTGAAGCTTCACCTGTATTTATGGCCATTCCTCATTGCTAGCATCTCCCCGGCCTGTGTAAAAATTGTCTTCCATGAACCAGTTCCTTAATACCAAAATGGTTGGGACTGCTGACATCATGTCTTCAGTCTCCATCTCTCCACTTGCCCTGATCAGAAGGACCAGAGAGAACATCAAAACCATGTCATTTTTCTCCAAATTATAGAATATAGATTTAATGCAATTTGAGCAAAGTTCTTAACAGATTTTTTTTTAAAATTGGAATCTGACAAGCTGATTCTACAATTATATGAAAGGCAAAGTGTCAAAGGTAAGACAAGCATCCCTGGAGAAGAAGAGCAAAGGTGTGTGTGGGGGGCAGTTCTTTACCTGATAATGAGAAATACTGTGAAGCTACAGTTCTCTTATGACAGATGGTTTTGATATGGGGAAAGACAAAGAAACAATGAAATAGAATAGGGAGCCTGGAAAGAGATCCACTTGTTTAAGAAAATCTGGTGTAAGACGATGCTAATATTGCAGATTAGTGATGATTCACAGAAGGGAAATTGAATGTATTTCCTATGTCATGCTCTATAGAGATAATCATTAAATGTGTATTAAGGGCTGAAGGGTGAAAGATAAACAATTTCAGAAGAAAACATAGAAAAATATATTTATGACCTCTGATTATGAATTTATATCTTACATAAGACTTCCTAAAAATAGACTGCTGTAAAGAAAGGGCAAATACTCTGGCTATATTTAAATGAAGAATGTTGGCTTTCAAAAGGCAGAATAAGACAATCCAAGGCATTTGCAACACATAACTAACAACAATCACCCTCCAGGGTGTACCAAAAAGCTGACTAAAAGCAATGAGTTAAAGATAAAAGACACTTCCAAAATTAAGGAAAGCCATGCATTTCACAAAACAGGGACATGCTCAGTAAACACAAGAACATGGGCTTCTCCACTCCTCCGTCCCAGATACACAGAGAGTTAACTCATTACAAATCAGGGAAATGCAAGAGTGATGCCATCCTCATGGCTGAATAAGAGTTTTCTTCTCTTCCCCACAAAGAACATTGATTTAGACAGTCACCCATGGATAAGATGGGCTTCCCAGGTGGCTCGGTGGGTAAAGGATCCCACTGCAATGCAGGAGACCCAGATTGGATCCCTGGGTGAGAAAGATTCCCTGGAGAAGGAAATGGCAACCCACTCCAGCATCCTTACCTGGAGAATCCCATGGACAGAAGAGCCTGGCAGGCTACAGTCCATGGGGCTGCAGAGTGTCAGACACAACTGAGCCACTGAGGGAACACACGCATAGAGGGAACCTAGAGAAGAATATCAGCTCCAGACCTGTCTTTGGGAGATCAAAAGAAGGCAGGCACAATGCTTAAAGGAATTCTGCCACAAGAGGGAGCAAGAAGACTGGAGCAGGTGTATCCATAGCCAGTGTGGAAAAGCCTTAGAATCCCTACCAAGGCTGATGGATGGTATTTCTCTCTAAACCAGATAGAGAGCATCTATTAACACGGGACTGGTGAGGGATGAAAGCCATGTAAGTAGTCTTACTTCTGGATCATATGTGTGTACATTTGCACTAGGAAGGGCAGTTCCTGAAAGCCAGTGACATTATCCTACAGGGAGCACAGAAGCTCCAAGGACACAGCTGAGTTAAGCCTCCCCCGTGTCCTTCCCTCTGTCTTCCTAGGAGAGCAGAGAATGACCCTTGGACGGCAGCTTCTGCTTGATGGCCAAGCTCAGGTATGTTTAGTGAATGGGGGTCATGTCTTTCAAAGCTTTCCTTGTTGTTCTGAAAAACACAAACCATTTTGGTTGAGTATCTTGTTCTTTTGCATTTAAGTGAATCTGAAGAGAAATGCAATGTCTGTCCTTGATTAGTTCACGCTCATTTCATGAAAATTTTATCCTATTTTTGTTTTTCTTGGAAAACCAAAGGAAACTTGCTATTTCTATGTTTCAGAGGTAGAATATTTGAGTTTTATACTGAGAAGTGGCCTTTAAACAAAACAAAATTCAGCAAATCCTTGCTTTGGGTCAGTACTAAAAGCCACAGACCCAGAATCACAGCAGCATTTTCACATGACATTATTAATGCTCATGCTGGTCCCATGCAGGTCAGTAAGGGGCTTCCCAGGTGGCACTAGTGGTAAGGAACTCGCCTGCCAATGCAGGACACATAGGCATAAGAGACAGACCCAAGAGTCGTGGGTTCAATCCCAGGGTCAGGAAGATCCCCTGGAGGAGGACATGGTAATTCACTCCAGTATTTTAGCCTGGAGAATCCCATGGACAGAGGAGCCTGGCAGGCTACAGTCCAGAGGGTTGCAGAGAGTCAGACATGACTGAAACAACTTAGAAAAGAAAGCACCTGTTACCAACATCCAAAACAAAGCCCTATAGATGTATAACTGAACTATCCATCCGAACTGTATCTTTTTCGTGTGTGTGTAATTCCCACAGGGATCGAACTCACATCTCCTGCATTGGCAGGTGGAATCTTTATCATTGAACCACCTGGGAAGCCTGATGGATACATTCAGTTTTAAATTTTCTACTAGAGATATTTCAAAAGGTAAAAAAAAAAAAGGAAAAATTAATAACATACCATGTTTTAGTTAACTCCAAATATCCAAAATATTATCATTTCAAATGTGTCCAACACAAAATTATTAATGAGGGTTCTAAAAATAATTATTTGAAATTCTGTGTACATTCTTATAGACTTAAATTTTATTTTATACTTAGAGTGTATTTTAATTTGGATGCTGAATTTTCAACAATTAAGTGAAAGTGAATCTTTCTAACATTAAAGTTGTGTCTAACAGAAAAGTAATTATACTGATTCAGTTTTTTTTTTTTTTTAAATTTCAATTGCAATGAATTAAAATTAAATGCAGCTAAAACTTTAACTCCTCAGTTGCACCGGCCATGTAGCAAGTGTTCAGCGGCCATGGGTGGCTAGAGGCTGCCATATTGGACTGTGCTTGGAGAGAAACTGAAGAGTTTTCAGAACTAAAGTGACACAACCTGATTTGCACTCCTAAACATCAATTCAGGCTGTGTATAGAGTGTGGATTAGACTGGAAAAAAGCAGTTGAGAGAGAGGATGCAGAAGGCTACTGTAGGAGTCCTGGCAAGAGATGATGACAGCCAGGTGCAGAGGAAGTGATGGAGAAACACAAGGGAAGGAAGAGACACAAACAGTACTCCCAAAAGAGACTTCCCTTTGTGATAACAGAATGGTGTTTTACTTGGACCTATCCTTCCACTGAAAACAAACAAACAGGAAAAGCTGGATAAATGTGAAAGCATCCTAAAGACAATTAAAGAGCCAAAAAACCAGCAAGGAGTCACTAAGCAAAAATGCAAAGAAAGGAGAAACTCAGGGATGCAGAAAACCGAACTGGAGAGACACTTTTCCCTCAAAGCATCTGTCAATTCAGGTTCACCCGGGCTCTGCTTTAGCGGCTATGGTAGGAGCCCTGGGTCCAGCCTTGGTGAGAAATTTTACTCCACACTCTCCTCATCTTATCCAGGGAGACCCAGATGCTGTACCCTCAAATTCTGTATGAGTCAGGCCCTCAATTCACTCCTGCTTGCCACAGGAGAAAGCATTAGAGCTAACTTTTGCACCAAGCAAAACAGGACTTAAAAAAAAGAAAACTCTGTTCCTGAGAAGCTGGGACCATAGTTTTTGCATATTTTTAGCCCAGGTTCAGCTGACAGATTGACACATGGGTCTTTACTTGCTCAAATTGATCTAAGATGATGATCCAGAATTTTAGTTTTCCCAAGAGCCAGAAAGAACCAAATACAAATATTTCTCTATCCTAGTCCCAAAAGCCTGCCTACAAATGATATTTCAAGAACAACATTACAAAGTAGAAAAACAAAACAGGTCACGCATAGAAAAAAAAAAGACATGACAACCACTGTGAGAACAAAGAAAGGAAACAGAAACAAGTGCCAAACATTAAACTTATCATACTTACCACACCTATCGATTATAAAGAACCACACTCACCCACATTTAAGCAAGCTTGAAAGCATTTATAGGAAACAGAAAATTACAAAAAGAAAAGAGAGTTGAAAAGAATAACAGCTTCTGGAAATGAAAAATCAAACAACCTATTCAGGGTGTGTGTTTAGTAGTAGGTCAGAAGCAGTTTGAAAAGTAAAGAATCTAATTAGATGGGAAGAAGTAGTCCAAAATGCAGCCCAGAGAAAGAAAGAAATGGAAAACAGCAGCAAGATTTTTAGGAAAATGGAAGACAAAGAGGAATGGTCTAACACCTGGAATTAAAGTTCCAGCAGGAAGTAGATGTAGAGAATAGACTTGTGGACACAGGGATGGAATGGAACAATGGAGGAAGTAACATCAACAGAGATACTCTATCAGGTGTAAGATGGCTGACAGGAAGTTACTGTGTAACACAGGAAGCCCAGTCTGGTGCTCTGTGAGGACCTGAAGAGATGAGATGGGTGGTGGGGGACGTTAGGGAGGGAGGGAGGGGATGTATGTATTAATATAATTGTAGGTGATTTGCATTGTTGTAGGGCAGAAACAACACAACATTTAAAAATTGTTTAGATATATTAAAAAAAAAAAAAAGAAAAAGAAAAGTTCCAGTAGGAGGCAGAAAGGGAGTGAGGTGGGAGTTTGTGAGGGTTTCATGGCTGAGGATTTTCTAGGGTAATGAATTCTATCAAGTACAGAAGCATAATATTGTGAAGGGGTAATAAACTGAACAACACAGAAAATAGGCAGACTAAAGAAGACAAGTAGACAGGGAGAAGGGCTTCTTCCCTGGTGGCTCAGTGGAAAAGAATCTGCCTGCCAAGCAGAAGACAAGGGGTTAAATCCCTGGGTCAGGAAGATCCCCTGAGGAGGAAATGGCAACCCACTCCAGTACTCTTGCAAGGAGAATTCCATGGACAGAGGAGCCTGGCGGACTGCAGTCTGCGGGATCGCAAAAAAGAGTTGGATGTGACTGAGTGACTAAACGACAAGACAGGGAAGAAGACAGGAGACAGACTTCTCAGAGGCAACAAAGGGAACTACTACTGATGTACTCAACACCGAAGAATATTTAAATGAAAAAAAAAATGAAATTAAGTCGCTCAGTCGTGTCCAACTGTTTGCGACCCCATGGACTGCAGCCTACCAGGCTCTTCTGTCCATGGGATTTTCCAGGCAAGAACACTGGGGTGGGTTGCCATTTCCTTTAGCAAAAATGCAAGATATAAATAAGCATAAAAATAATAAAACATAAATAAATGGAAAAATAAGGCAATTTTTAGATGAACTTGCCAGCAACAGAGACTCTCACTAGAGCAAATCTTATAGGCAAAAAAATAAATGTATACAAAGGAGTGAAGAGCAAGGGTTATAAATATACAGTCCAGTGTTTAAGGCTCTGCACTTCCAATGCAGAGGCCTCGGATTGAGTCCCTGGTCGGGGAACTGAGATTCCACATGCATTGCAGCCAAAAAAATTTTTTTTCTTTTAATTTAAAATGTATATATAAGCAAATCTGAGTGACCTTTCACTATATAAAACAGTAATGATCACTGTAGATTTTTAGATATCTTCAATGTATGATGTGCAATGCATATTTCTGCTTACAGCCTTAAGAAATCTTCTGTGAAGATTTGTAAAACTCTTCAGTATCCTGTGTATATATGTGTGTGCTTGCCTTAAGATGTGCTGCACTCACAGGATGAAATTATATTTAAGGGAAGAGATGATGGCTCAGATAATTTGGGTTTACTCAGATTACTGTGTGTCACTAGTCCATGAGCGAAAACAACTTTAGAGACATGAACTTGGTCCCTTGGTCATATAATTGTATGCTCTTTGAAGAGAAGATTTCCAGTGTTAATTCTCTTCCACCTGGATTTAGACAAAGTAAGTTCACAAGTTGACGACCTAGAGGACTAGGATGGGCGGGGAGAGGGAGGCTCAAGAGACAGAGGATATATATACATGGCTGTTGTTGCGGCTTTCCCAGGTGGCACTAGTGGTAAAGAAAAAGTAAAAGAACATGTGATATCAGTGATAGTGAAAATCGCTCAGGGTCTGACTCTTTGCCAGCCCATGCACTATACAGTCCATGGAATTCTCCAGGCCAGAGTACTGGAGTGGGTAGCCATTCCCTTCTCTAGGGGATCTTCCCAACCCAGGGATTGAACCCAGGTCTCCTGCATTGCAGATGGATTCTTTACCAACTGAGCTATCAGGGAAGCCCAAGTGGTAAAGAACCCACCTGCTAATGCAAGAGACATAAGAGACACTGGTTCAATCCCTGGGTTGGGAAGATCCCCTGGAGGAGGGCATGGCAACCCACTCCAGTATTTTGCCTGGAGAATCCTATGGACAGTGGAACCTGGTGGGCTACAGTCCATAGGGTTGCACAGAGTCAGACACGACTGAAGCGACTTAGCATGCACACACACTGTTGTTGTTAGCTGTTAAGTCGTGCCTGACTCTTCTGCAACCCCATGGACTGTAGCTGTGGGATTAGCCAGGCAAGAATACTGGAGTGGGCTACCATTTCCTCCTCCAGGGAATCTTTCTGACCCAGGGTTTGAACCCACATCTCCTGCATTGCAGATGGATTCTCTACAGCTAAGCCAGCGGGGAAGCCCATATCTATATATAAATAATTATGAATGATTGGTGGTGTTGTACAGCAGAGACCAACATAACACACTCTAAAGCAATTATCCTCTAATTTAAAAATTAAGAAAAATTTTAAAGTATAAAAACTTAAAAAATAAATTCAGAAGTTAAGAAGGAAAATATCTTAGACAGAACTAAATGAAGTAATCAGAAGTAATCAGTAATGTGAAGGGCATTCACACGTACCAAACTGTCAGAGGCAAACATTTTGACCCCCTCATCACTAATCAAAGAACAATCCCTACATCTACTAAGGTGTGGACTAAAAAAAAATGTACAACTAGAGAGTTGTGAGTTAAGTTTTATTTGGGGCAAAGTGAGGAATGCAGCTGGGGAAGCAGCACTTCAGATACCTGAGAGGCTGCTCTAAAGTGGCAGTGGGGGAAAGTCAATATATAAGGTTTTGGTGAAGGGGGAATTCAAGGCCATGAAGCACCCATTTTACGAAAGGTTTTTGTTAGTCATGAGGATCTGATGTCATCACGAAGGGATTTAGAGTTTCTCTAGATATGAGGAGACACAAGGATTTAGATCATAAAATCTGTTCCTAAAAACATCCAACTATCTAAAGATCTGTCCCACCGGATTCCCAGGAGCACAGAGCGCCTCACTCCACGCTGAACTCCCTCGGGGGTTGTTGAAGGTCAACAGCTATAGCAGCATGGGGTTCAATCTCCGTGGAGGCAGATGGCAAATGCCTTTATTGTTTACTTGCTGGCAATGCTCTTGGTAAGTGCCAATTTGCAGTTGACAAAGGGTAAGCTGGAAGTGGTGTTGTGTCAGAAGAAAATACAAGGCAACAGTTTCCACGGCTTTTCAGAGAGAATAATTATCCCTCAGCTTTTCTGAGAGTTAAACTCGGAGAACAAGGGCCGTTAATAACCACACGGGCTTGAAATCCAGACTTACTCATATTTTGGAAGCCTGGAAATCAGAGCATAGTTTAGCCTTCCAACGGAGCCCAAAGCTCTGACCTGGTTGATTTGCTTGTTCACCACCATAACAGGAGAGCTGAACCTGGGTCCTGCGAGTGTGCAGTGTGAAGGTCCATGTGTGTGACGTGGTGATGGACTTCTGTCTTGGGGAGAGTCAGGATATGGAAATAGGACTGTCTGGGTTTGATTTCCAGTCAGCAGTGAGAACTGGGTAAAACTGTGAAGGGAAAACCCTGTGTGCGTTGGAAGGAGACTGCTGATAAAAGTCACCGCGGACGGTTCTCATATGCCAACTGCAGCTCTAGAGCAAAGAGGCTCTGCCTCGGCCCTGCCTCCTCCCCTGCCTTGGGCACTGCTTCAGGCGTGACTCCAGGCCAGAAAATTCCTGGAAAAGAGGACTTTGTGGAGAAAAGGAAGAAGCAACTTGTGCTAAAGCTGAGCTCAGAAAAAAAAGGAATCTTGGAAAGCTCCCTTTGGGGGAGGAAAGCAGTGAAGCTGAGCTCTACTTATCAGGCAGACGAAATTCAACTACAAAAGAAATTCAACCAATGACTAAAACATTCATGTGATTCCTTACACCTTGCACTTTCTATTATCGATCATTTTTATGATATCACTTTTCTGGTTACCATGGTTAAGTAACAAATCACTCAGACTCAGTGGCATAGAATAACCATTGTACTGTGTGCACGGCCCTGCAGGGCAGGAATCAGGGCCAGACCCAGCAGAGATGGCTATCTGCTTCACAGTGCTTGGGTCCTCAGCCGAGGAGATGGAGCTGAAGGTGCCTGGGCAGTGGGAACTTAAGACTCTCCCAGGGGCTTATTCACCCCTGTGCCAAGTGCCCAATGGGGTACACTTGGCCTCTCTGTGTGGTCTGACATCCTCTTCAATGCCCCGGTGACTCCAGTGGACTTTTTTTTCATCATGACTCAGTGCACACCGTGACAGATGCATCATGTTTTCTAACCACGCCTGGGAAGTCATGCCGTGTCACTTCTGCTGAGTTCTACTGGTCACAGGCATGTCACAAGCCCACATACATCACACAGGCTTCACCCCTTGAGGAGAGGAGAATCCAGGCCACATGTTTAAGGAGTGTAGAGGGTGGAAGATGCTGTTGGGGTTGCTTTTGGAAGTTGCAGGCTGAGACCATCATGTCTCTCACTGCAGTGACTAGTAGTCACTTTTTATAGTAGACACCTGCATAGGATGTCTGTGTAGGCAAATTTGCCTTGGGGTGACCCAAGAGAAATCATCCCATCACCTTCCCAGGCCATCAGACCTCCTGCAGAGGGTGATGAAGAAAGCTAAAAGTTGGCCCAGGCTGTAGAAGTGACTTTGAGAATGAGAACTAGGGAAACGTGAGAGAGCCAGACAGGGCTAAGGCCACCTTGCCGGGACATACCCGTGACAGGCTGGAGGGCCTCCCATGACCTTCCGAACCACTCACTCCAGTTCATTCATATGATCTGGGCACCTGCGATGCCTCGCTAGTTGTCCCGACATCCTGAGTAATACACTGAGGGCACCCTGGCAAAACTGAAATCCATCTCACTAAGCTGGGAGAGCTGGTTTGGCAAGAGACCTACTGATGTGATCGGGAGGCCTTTAAAATTAAAATTCGGAGAAATGGGGAGATGTGATTCTGACATGTAAAAAGAGACCTTTGAATGAAAAGAGTATGTAATCAGATGAATTTCGCAGAGTCTGTGAGGACAATCTATCCTTTTAATGAAAAGCTAAAACTGAGCTACATCTGGTTTCCATCTCCCTCCCTCCTGCTCCATTTCCTATAAACACTCTCTTTTACTAGAATCGATTTTGTTTTGCAGAAGGAATGGATACTCAGTTGTTTTTCCTTTATTAAAAAGATCACACCCTCTTCCATTTTAATTTTGGAGTTTCTCCTGAGAGAGGAAGTTAAATAGCTGCCAAGAAATTGCCGAGTGATGTGATCACCAGAATAATGTTTAACCAGTTGGCGAAGGGTGTGACCTTTAAGTGACCACTCCTGGGATAACCTATCCCTTCGCTGGCCACAGAAAAGGAGAACTGAAGAAGCCAAGGTCAGTCATGTTCTCTGGGACCAGGGTCATTGCTGGTTAAAGCAGGTATAAGCCATATATGTGCCCCTCCCCTTTTCCCAAGCTTCACGTGAGACCTCAATGCACAGAAACGTGACCGCCCAAGATAGGAAATCAGCCTAATTGCAAGCAAATGGAAAGGAGTCCAAAAGCACAGAAATATCCCTGCCAACTGAGAGGTCATTTTCCAACAGTCTGAAAGGCAGTTACCTTAAATCCAGGCTAACACAGCAGCACCATCCCCTGGATGCTTCCCAGCCTTCAGGCCCTTTTCCCCACCAGGAGAGCCCTCAGGCATCAGGCGCATGTACCGTGCATTTGTCCCAAGGCTCCGGTGATGTCCTGGATGGAGACCCTCAGTTGCTGCAAGGCTTGAAGCAAGGAGTGTGGGCTGGGCTGCAAGATGGCGTTCACGGCCTGAACCAGGGCCTGGAGACGAGATTCAGTCCCTCAGTGCACGAGCATTCACTTACGGTCAACTGAGGTGGGGAGTCCAGGAAGGGCAGCCCTCTGCCTGCTAGACCGCGTGGCGAGGCTCCCCCGGGGAGTGGTCCTCAACCAGATTGGCCGTGAGGTCCTCCTGAGAGGACAGTCTCTCTGGTCAACTGCTGGATGGACCTGGTTAGGTCTTTCTGGATCTTTCCCCTGGCTGCTCCTTCTTGTCCCTCTCAGGGGCCTCCCTCCCTCATTTCCCTCCTTCCTTCTTCTGGAGTTATCACACATGAGCATCCTTCCTACTTCTATGTCTTGAATCAGGACACCTTCACTCCTCAACTCTTGTCTGATGGAAAATCAGAATCTGTGGACCGCTCAGTTCCAGAGTCCTGTCATTAGCAGCCTCCACTTTATCTGAACCCCTTACCAGTATCTGATCCTGTTTCCATAATAAACACACGGATGAGGAGTAAAGTGACCACATAGTTTCAGAGTGAAGGAAGGAGCAGTAGCCCAATCTGGTAGCCCAATAACCCCACTCTAGATACGGAAGCCACCCAAAATATGCTTATCAGGGAAGGTGGTGAGGAAGGACAGAAATCTAACTCCAATATCTCTAGGCAAGACATGGATGCTCTGTGGACACCTGACCTTCCTGGGACCTGCCTGAGCCTTAAAGGGATACAAGTTTACAACCCCCAAGGGCTAGGTGACTTCAAGGATGATACATTTTTAGTTTAGCTAGTTTTTTTTTTAACTTTTCATTTTCTGTTGAAGGTATAGCTAATTAACAATGTTGTGATGGTTTCAGGTGGACAGCAAAGGGATTCAACCATACATACACGTGTATCTATTAACCCCTCAAACTCCCCTCCCATCCAGGCAGCCACATAAGACTGAGTAGAGTTCCCTGTGCTACACAGGGGGTCTTCGTTGGTTCTCAAGGAGGGTTCATTTGAACTCAGAGCCTTTGTATGGCATCTCCTCCTGCCAGAGATCAGACTCTGTCTCTCTATCTCTGTCTCTCTGTCTACATTACTCAGGGATTAGCTTTCAGACCTGTCATTTCCCATGGGAAGTTTTGCCCAACCTGTTGAGTCTGAATTAGATTTTAGATGTCTTTCCATGAAACTCAGCACTCTTTTCCTCGTTACACCCGATATCAACCCACCTTCCCCCACTGGATCCTGAGCCTCACTTGGAAGCCAGAGCAATGTCTTTCTTATTCCCCCAGATCTCCCATTGCCTAGAACAATACTTCTCTGTTTTGACCGTGGGCAAATGGTCAATTCTAAGCTTTATGGTAGTTGAGGAATGGGAGCTAGAACTTCAATCTCTTTGCTTAACTAACCAAAACAGGAGTCTATACTGATTCTGTCACTGTAGAGAAAGGGTGTGGGTGGGAAAGAAAGCTCACAGATTTCTCATTTAGGAGAAAAAAAAAAAAAAAGTGCTTTGGGTGGAAAGATACCTTAATCCCAGGCACGGCTGCTTTCTCCACCAAAACAGTCACCAGTATAAAACCACGCAGGCTTTCTCCCCCAGGGAATGAGACAATGGTATCCAAGTTCCTTGGGAGGGAGAGATGACCACGTGGTTAGAGAGGTTTGGGCACGGTGAGTATGCAGGGCCCAGGGGTGGCCTCCAGTCAGGTAACTGCTAGTCCAAGGTGGAACCAGCGGCCAAGCTACTCATCTCCGCAGGGCAGCCTAGGACAAACATCTCTTCAGCAGCATACAGGAAGGAAAGGGACACATCTGCTCCAGCCCAAGTGCGCCTAAGCTGAACTCCCAAAGTCTGGCACAGCCTTGATGGTCCCAGACCACCACTCCAACCTCAGGAAACCACTACAGCACGGGTGGACAAGTAGGGTTGATTCTTCACACACCCTTCCTGTTAGGAACACAGAGTCATAGAGCTACAGGGAGCATAAGATGATAGTTGCTCTGTCATGTCTGAATCTTCAGGACTCTATGAACTGTGGCCTGCTGGGCTCCACTGTCCATGGGATTTCCCAGGCAAGAATACTGGATTAGGTAGCCGTGCCCTTCTCCAGGGGATCTTCCCAACCCAGGGACTGAACTGAACCTGAGTCTCCCACACTGCAGGCAGATTCTTTACCATCTGAGCCACCTGGAAGGCCCAGGCCATGGCTAACTCCACGCCCCTTTTCTACAGACAGAAAAATATAGCCCAAAGAAGCAAAGTCACTTCCCCAAGTTCATCCAGTTGCTTAGTCACTGGAGCCGTTTCATAACTCAGGCTGGGACTCTCTCTAATCAGTTTCTCCCCCCATCCCCTACCAAATTCTGTATTATAGTAATGAAAGCTGAAGACTGTAATAGAGGATCATTCTTAAATGACCTGTTATCACATGGATTCAAATACCCCAGAGCTGAATCCAGTCTATGAAGCATGCAAACTTCATTCCATAAATCACCTCTGCCTCTAACATTTTAAAAACAAGAAGAAATGAAAAACACAAAAGAAAAGTAAGTCAGGGACTCCCATAATTTCAGCAGAGTCACATTTCTGTGCAAAATGGGGTCTTCACCCTTCATCTCTCCATCTTCCGAGCCAAAGCTTTTATGCTGAACCCCTTATTGAGCTGAGGTTTGTTGATTAGAGAGGCAATGCCAACTTAGAGGTTAACTGTGCTCTCTAGTGAAAGAGGAGTCTAAAAACATCTCAACCAGATTTGCCCCGCAAGCTCCAGTCTCTGTAATATTTCAAAGGGATTCTGTAGCTGTAGCAGCCACAGCCTGCCCTGTGTCCTTTCATAGAAGTTATGGTGAGACCAGAGATCTTTTTCAGATTTTGCGTGCGTGTGTGTGCTGTCAGTTCAGTTGTGTTCAACTCTGTGCAACCCCATGGACTGTAGCCCACCAGTCTCCTCTGTCTGTGGGTTTCTCCAGGCAAGAGTACTGGAGTGGGTTGACATGCGCTCCTCCAGGGGATCTTCCTGGCCCAGGGATCAAACCCACGTCTCTTACTTCTCCTGAATTACTGCATTGGAGGCGGGTTCTTTACCACTAGAGCATTAGACTTGAAAAAAAATCACAGAGAATTAGAGAACTGGTGAAGCTTTGGTGAGGAGTGGTTTATTTGTTTGCTCTTATTGCATTGGCTTTTACTTTTTTTTTAATGTACAAATTGGAAAATATAGCAAAGAAAATTAATTCCTTAATTTACACATAGCAGAGACAACTACTGTTAACTTTGGGGCTGTTGATTTGAAACATATGTTCTTCTAGTCTTTTTTTTTTTCATGCATTTCTATAAATTATATATTATACATGCAATATGGGATGCTTTCTTTTTTGTATGTTTATTTTATTGTAAATTTTTACAGTTAGCGAGAATCCTAAAGTGAGTATGGGGTCACAAAGGGTCAGATACAACTGAGCGGCTGAACTGAACTAAAGTGAGTGAAGGATTTCTGATAGCTTACCTGATTTCCAGGGGTCTAGTCCAATTTCAGTGATTGACAGAAGAAAAAGAAAAGAAAGGAACAAATCAGTTTGCAAACTTGATATGCCATCCAGGGTCATGTGTACACAAGGCATGTGCATCTGTGAGCAAATGAACCTTCAGACACACACACAGTTTAGATGTCAGGGGCTGTTACTAGGCTATGGGCCTGAGGGCAGCAGAATACATCATCCCAAATATATCACTTTGATGGATTATTTTGAATTAAAGGTACTTGAGAAACAGCAGTTGCCAAAAGGACACCCTGACCTCTTTGTGCCCCTGAAAGTAGGAAATAAATCTTCCATGTGAAGGACGTCCTCTCTGTGCCAGGCGGTAGAGAAAGAGTCTTATCGCCAGAGACAGGAATGTGGGGCTGAGGAGCTTGTACAAACAAACCTTGCTACCTCTCCCCTAATTAGCTACCCCAAGCCCAAACCCCAGTGTCTTGTCAAGTTTTTACAAATGTACTGTTTCCTTGTCTAGAAGTTATAAAAGCTGCCTGCTTCAGTCACATCTTCAGCTTCATATTTTTATGGAGTTCCAACATATACAAAATTAAATTTGTTTTTCTTCTGTTCATCTGTGCGTGCATGAGTGCTAAGTTGCTTCAGGCGTGTCTCTCTCTTTGTAACCCTATGGACCATAGCCGACCAGGCTCCTCTGTCCACGGGATTCTCCAGGCAAGAATACTGGAGTGGGTTGCCATGCCCTCCTCCAGGGGATCTTCCCGACCCAGGGGACTGAATTCCCATCCCTTACATCTCCTGCACGGGCAGGCAGGTTCCTTACCACCAGCACTATCTGGGAAGCCCCCTCTGTTCATCTGCCTTAAGTCAGTTTGATGATTAGACTAGCCAAGGAGCCTAGATGTGAAGAAGGGCAATGTTTTCTTCCCTACAGGTCTTGGTGTAACAAAGAGTGAGCCAAGTCTCAACGTACATATCAGACCCAAAACACTGAGCCTGTGGCCATCCAGACAATTTATCTTGTTCCTTTCATATCTTTGTAACAACCTGTCCCAGCATGTTCAGAGTGGGTTGAGAGGAAACTCCTGTGAACTGTGAATTTTGAACTTGGGTTTAAGTTCACCCTTTCTTTGACACCACAAGTGTGTTAGTTGCTCAGTCGTGTCCGGCTCTTTGCAACCACATGGATGGTAGCCTGCCAGGCCCCTCTGTTTATAAAATTTCCTAGGTTAGAATACTGAAGTGGAGTGCCATTTCCTTCTCCAGGGGATCTTCCGGACTCAGGGATCGAACCTGGGTCTCCCACATTGCAGGCAGATTCTTTACTATCTGAGCCACCAGGGAAGGCCCCAGGTAATAAATATGAGCATCTCTCAACCAAAAGAGCTGACAAAGTTTGGACTTTTCCTGTAACAAGAGAAATCACAAACCTCTCCCTTACCCAGTTTTCATTTGTTCAGATCCCAAGCACCCTCTCCTGGTCTTACCCTCCTGGGTTCCTAGTAGCCCAGTTGGCCAGCACCAAGTCCGAGTGAACGAGGATAGGAGGGAGCCCCAGGTTCCTGGAGACCTCGACAAAGGGCAGGGCAAGGTTTCTTGGCAGAATCTTGCGGATATAAATGCAGACAGTTAGCACATTATAGAAAGAATGCAATGGAGGAAGCAATCTTGTCTTTTTTTTATTATTGGCATATATTTGTTTTTCAATGCTGTGTTAGCTTCTGTGTAATTAGTTCCTGTGTAGTTAGTGTGGAAAATTGAACCAGATACACGTATATGTATATCCCCTCTTTGTTGGATTTCCTCCCCATTTAGGTCACCATAGAGCACTGAGTAGAATTCCCTGTGCTATAGAGTAGGTTCTCATTTGTTATCTGTTTTATACATAGTATCAGTAGTGTGTGAGCTTCCCAGGTGGTGCTAGGGGTAAAGAGCCTGCCTGCCAATGCAGGAGGCATAAGAGATGTGGGTTCGATCCCTGGGTCAGGAAGATCCCCTGGAGGAGGGCATGACAACTCACTCCAGTATCCTTGCCCGGAGCATCCCCTGGACAGAGGAGCCTGACAGAGCCCCAGCTCATGCGGTCTCAAAGAGTTGGACATGACTGAGCAACTATGTCAATTGGTTTTTTATTCCTAAAAATCATGTGGTAAAGAAATAACCTGAGAATAAAAATGGAATTATATGAGTGGGGTTCCCTGGTGGCTCAGATTGTAAAGCGCCTGCCCGCGATGTGGGAGACCCGGGTCCAATCCCTGGGTCGGGAAGATCCCCTGGAGAAGGAAATGGCAACCCACTCCAGTACTCTTGCCTAGAAAATTCCATGGATGGAGGAGCCTGGTGGGCTACAGTCCATGGGGTCGCAGAGAGTCGGACACGACTGAGTGACTTCACTCACTCACTCATATGAGTAATCATATAATTAATCCATGTAATTAATATATATAATTAATTAACACATATCCATATAATTAATATAAATATAATACACACCTCACTCTCATATTTATTCTTTAACAACCTAGTGGATATATTATTTATGAGTATGGTCTGAAATATATGTGAAAAGTACAAAATTGGACCATGCATGTACATATATAGTATAAAATAATCTCTAAAAATTGTACAATTAAGAGTATGAACAAATGTTGAGGCATAAGTGGGGACTGAGTTGATGAGCTGTGAGAGAATATCCCTCTGTGTGTGTGTGTGTATATATGTATATATATATATATATATATATATCCTATATATATCCAGACAGATAATGTAGATACCTGCATACAAGTGTTTTCTGCATAGTCTTAGTTTTAGGAACAAATATGTGTATGTGTTTGTGTATATATGTGTGTGTTTGTCCTTTTCTCGGGGAGACAGATGGGAAGACTAGAATATTTCATCACACCCAATAACAACTTCAAGTAAGTCACCTTAGGACAGTCCCCATTCAATCCCTGAGTAATCTGAGGACCTCTCTAAAGAACCCTCTTTGTCCAAATATCCAGAAAAATTACCAGGACCCATGGGGATGGGAGTGGGGGACTCTAACCATCAACAAGGCTAAATAGATTGAAAAGAATATTCTTATGCCTCCTTTCTCCCACTTCCAACTTCCTTCCCCCTTAATGTAAAAATATCTATTCACAGAAAGTGCAGAGGAGCTAAAGAGCCTCTTGATGAGGATGAAAGAGAGCTGGCTTAAAACTTAGCATTCATAAAACTAAGATCATGACATCTGGTTCCATCACTTCATGGCAAATAGATGGGGAAAAAGTGGAAGCAGTGACAGATTTTCTTTTCTTGGGCTCCAAAATCACTGCAGTGGCTTCAGCCACAAAATTAAAAAGACATTTGCTCCTTGGAAGGAAAGCTATGACAAGGCTAGACAGCGTATTAAAAATCTGAAACAAAGGTCCATATAGTCAAAGTTATGGTTTTTCAGTAGTCATATATGGGTATGAAAGTTGGACCAGAAAGAAGGCTGAGCACTGAAGCTGCTTTCAAACTGTGGTGCTGGAGAAGACTCTTTAGAGTCCCTTGGACTGCAAGGAGATCCAACCAGTCCATCCTAAAGGAAATCAGTCCTGAATATTCATTGGAAGGACTGATGCTAAAGCCGAAGTTCCAGTCCTTTGGCCACCTGATGTGAAGAGCTGACTCACTGGAAAAGACCCTGATTCTGGGAAAGGTGGAGGGCAGGATGAGAGGGGAGGGACAGAAGACCAGACGGTTGGATGGCATCACCAACACAATGGACATGAGCTTGAGCAAACTCCTGGAGATGGTGAAGGACAGAGAAGCCTGGGGTGCTGCAGTCCATGGGGTCACAGAGAGTCAGATGTGGCAGCGACTCAACAATAATAGTTTTCAAATTTAAGCCTAAGGCCAGCTTCCCTTGGGAGGCAGGGGATGAGGAGGGCAGTGCAGGAATGAGGTGTCTCCACAGTAGAAAAGTTAAAGGAGGAAATACAGGGAAAGTAGAGATGGTTTGAGGTGGTGTGTGGGAATGGGTGTAGGGAGCTCAGTGGTGATCTGGAAGGTCACAGACACACCGGAAGCTGGTGTCTCCCTCCCTTGTCACCTACTTCATCCCTTCCCCAAGCGAGGATGCTGGTCTGGAGAACAGAAAGAGGAGGAAAAATCCATTGGGATGTTCCATCATGTGTGCCTAGACTTCAAACTTTTCCACATCAGACACATGACTCTTTAAAGTTAGATGCCCTGACATTTAAACAGTCCACAGTAGCTCTCTGCTTCCTTCCCATCTCTTATCTCACTTAGCCTTGCTTTCATCACTGGGAGTCTCCTCTATTTACTTGATAGACAAATTGTAGAATAAACCCAGGCAAACAAAGTAAGAACAGGTTGCTCACTCAAGCTTGCAGAAGCAAAACAAGGATAACATCCTGATTTCTGTAAAAGGTCCATTTATAAAAAAGTGAAACGAATAGTAATTTATACTGTGGTAAGTGAAGCTCAAAGACTTCATGTTCTGAGGTTCAGGTCGAAACCGTAAAAAGTTATGCAAGGAGTCAGAAGAGATTTGCATGAAATGTTAAGAGACAGACCAGCATTTGGTAGATAACAAGCAACATCAAAAAAAAAAATAAAATAAGCACAGTGTTATAAACGGTAATGTGTGTCTCTGGGGAATGAAGGCTGCATTAGTGAAATCAGAAGGTCTGGGTTGTGACCCTGGATTTTCCACAAACTTGCTACCTAGCCTTGGGCCAGAAATTTAACTTCTGTAGTCCTTGACTGTCTGTAAAATGGGTACAGCATTGCTATAAGCGTATGAGACTGTGAATGCTGTGGTTACTGATGTGAGGAAGAGCACAAAATGCTGTAAAACGGGTCATTCAGGGTTTCATGATATCTTATGACTTGCCTTCAAATGCACCAGTTTAACATTCCTAGAAGAAAGTGCGGGTCAGAAAGAAGAAAAGAAAAACAATTCAAAAACAAATGAAAGGGCTCCCAGTGCTAAAGAAAATTAACTTCCTGGCCAGGTGGGGAGAAATGGTCTTTCATTTAAATGGGCCTTTTGCACTTCATTTTACTGCTGCTGCTGGGTAATAGTTAAGTCATGTCTGACTCTTTGAGACCCCCACGGACTATAGGCCCCCAGCCTCCTCTGTTCATGGGCTTTCTCAGGCAAAAATACTGGAGTGGGTTGCCATTTCCTTCTCCAGGAGATCCTCCCGACCCAGGGATTGAACTCATCTCTCCTGTATTGCAGGCAGATTCTTTACCACTGACCCACCCGGGAAGCCTTTGTGCTTCCTTCATCTCAAACCCAAAAGAAGACCGTGAAAGGAGCCATTTTCCAGGAAAACAGTGTAGACAGTGTCCTTCAGGGACAGAGAACCTGCCAGATGAGAAGACAGGAGTTCCTTTGTCCCTACCTCTTTGGGCTGCGTCTCCCCATCCTGCCAGACATACCCCATGGTGATAAAGCTCAGGACGAGGCGTGCCAGGCGCCACTCTCGGTAACCTGTGAGGAACTGGCAGTTCAAGAGCGGCATCTGTTCAGGAGAAATGTCCGGAGGTTACCAGTTGCGGGGGTGTAATGGCCATGGGAGTTTTGTGGCTTGAAGGGTCCTTTGGGTGTAACTGGTGGGTTATGTTTCAGTTAAGGCAATCCTCACACACTCATTTCTGCCCTAATCTCAGGACACTGCAGTAAGAGAGGTCTTTCACATGATATTGTTCATGAAATGCCAATACCTACATCCCATGCAAGCCCCCAAATTGTCCCCATGGTAGTGTCTGGACACTGGTCACCATTATTGAAGTGGCAACTTGATTGGAGTGTTATATTAACAGAATAAGGTAGTCCCAAGACTGATATCATGTATCAAACAGGGAGTCTCCCAGGGCGACTTTTACAATCCTGCCTTATCAAACACCTTCTGCTTAATGGGTACCACTGAACTTCAGTATCAGCCCACCTGCTGCGGGCGTGACTCTCTCAGTATAATTCCTAGGTGAAAAGGTAAACGAAGTCCAACGGAATTAGGAATCGACCCAACAAATTCCCTACGAGGGGGTGGTTGTGGGGAGCCCAAAGGCTGTTCAGTCCTTGTCCGAACTCTCCCGGTGACCCTGGGTGGGTCTTTTCACTTCTCCACCGGCTTCCTCCTCAAGATGAGTCATAGGGAAGTGTGGAGGCCACAGTTGCTATTGAAAGCAACACCCTGTGCACAAATATTTTATTCCTGACAGCCCTGCTTCTGCAAATAGTACCAGTTTCTCAGTTTAGTTCAGGATAGCCCTGCCTGCTTCAGATGACACCTCTGAGCTCTAATTTCCCTGCATATCCCGGCTGGGTTTCCTCCCCCCAACCCCCATCTCCGCCATCCTGCCCCCAGTTCTAGACACAGTCTGATCTAGGTCCTTCCAGGCGCACCTCTCTGGGGTCCCAAGTGCCAGAAGGGCGGCCGTGATAATGGCATGTATTTCTTTGAGAGAGGAGTGGGATGGGACCAGGGGTCCTATCGCCCTCGTAGAAGCTTCTGCCTCCGGGATGGGACTCCTTCCTATGCGGTCCTCTATGGACAGCCTTTCCCTGTCTTCTGCTTTGTACCAGATTCCACATTTTGTCCTAAAAATTGACTGAGATACAATCTTGAAAGTTCTGTGCGTTAGGGGGGTGTGGGCGAGGAAGGGAGGGAAGAGGGGAAAGGCGGGGTTGGGAGGACCACTGAGATATTGCATTTTAACAAGAACCAGCCTGAAAATTACAACCAGAGTTATTTATTCAGTATTTATTCTAAGGAAGTTACTAAAATGTCCAAGCCTTGATGCTAAAAGCGTCTCACTCAGGTTGGTATCCCATCTTCTCCCAAGACTCACAGGCCATAACTGAGGATCAGCAAGGGTAAGATATTTGCCCAAGGTCACAGAGCCAGGAGGTACTGAGCCAGGGTTATAGTTCAGTTCTGCTGGCCACTGCCCTGCACTATAAAGTCCTCTCTGCCAGATGAAAATCTGAAAGCCATATGTGTCATTTTACATTCTATCAACCACATTTTAAAAATAGGAAAGATAAAAAGAAAACACTGAAGTGGAATTGGTTTTAATAACATTTTATCGAGATTAATATATGCAAAATGTTAACACACGATCAACATTAAAAATATCGAGATATTTTACACTCTCCTTTTATAGTAAGTCTTTAAAATCCAGTGGATATCTGACATGTTAATTTGTCCCCAGTCATATTTCAAGGGCTCAGTGGCCATGAGTGGCTACTGGCTACCTACCCTGCAGCCTCAAGGTAAGGGAATAAAGTTCCAAGATGTTCTGGGGTCACCTTCTATTTTTTCCTAGCTCAGGATTTATAATCAACTCTTTCTCCAAGGAGCCCTACTTCCGTTGATTGGAAAAGAGTTCAAATAAATGGGCACTGGGTTTGCTCTTTGCTAGCGGAATGCCACTGTTTCTAGATCCTCACAGTGGGCCAAGTTAGGAAATAGTGCATGTGTATGGGGGGTGGGGGTATGCCCTGGTGGGTCAGGGGTAAAGAATCCGCCTGCAATGCAAGAGACCTGAGTTCGATCCCTGGGTCGGGAAGATCCCCTGGAGGAGGGCATGGGAATCCACTCCAATATTCTTACCTAGAGAATCCATTGGACAGAGGAGTCTTGCGGGCTACAGTCCACGTGGTCACAGAGAATCTGACACGGCTGGATGAGTAAGGAGCAGGATGTGTGTGTGTACGCCTGTTATGCTGCCACTGCTGTTTAGTCCCTAAGCCATGTCCAGCCCTCTTGCAACCCCATGGACTACAGCCCGCCAAGCTCCTTTGTCAATGGGATTTCCCAGGCAAGAATACTGAAGTAGGCTGCCATTTCCTTCTCCAGGGTATTTCCTTACCTAGGCATAGAACTCACATCTCCTGCTTGGCAGGCAGATTCTTTACCACTGAGCTACCTGGCAAGCCCATACACCTATTATATACACTGTTTATCCACATAAATTTATTTGTCCATCTATGTATCAGTGTGCATGTACGTGTATATAAGGGCATCCCAGGTAGCGCTAGTGGAAAAGAACCCACATGGTGGTGATGGTTTAGTCACTAAGTCATGTCCGACTCGTGTGACCCCATGGACTGTAGCCTGCCAGGTTCCTCTGTCCGTGGGATTCTCCAGACAACAATATGAGAGTGTGTTGCCATTTCCTTCTCCAAAGAACCCACATAAATGATGCTAAAATGCTAAACATATCAGATGTCTCCAGCTCTAACCTGGTGTCACAGGTTGATCTTATTTTCCTGCCTTGTTATAACTTGCCTCTCTGACAGTGAAATATCACCACAATTCATTTATTTATTTGCTCAGCCTAGTGTGTGTACACACACACACACAATGGTTTCAGAATTGTTCAACTGTACTGCTTTGCAAAACAAATTCACCAGCTTGAGCGCAGTGATTACAAATGGTTCTTTTTTAACCCAGCACCAGTCACAGCATCACTTTTCTGAGTAACCTAGGTCATCTCCCTTTCCCTACCCTCTTTCCTAAAGTGATGTCATGCATCTGTAGGACAGCTAGATTCACCTAGGTGTGATTGTCTGCATTCCATTCCAGCATCTCCCAACATTCTGGTTAATATTTTAAAATTTGCGGACCCTTCACTATGTGATGTACAATTCTATGGGTTTCACAAATGCATAGAATCACGTATCCACCACCAGAATACCATAGACTCCAGTTATGTTATCCTAAAATCCCCCTTTAGTAATCCTTTCTCTTCAGTCTCTCATCACCATTGACCTGTGTTCTGTCCTTATAGGGTTCACCTTCTCTGCAATGTCACATGAATGGAATCGGGATATGTAGCCTTTCGATTCTGACAAGTTTCATTTAGCAAAATGTACATAGAGTTTATCCATATTGTTGAATAAACCAATAGCTTATTCATTTTTGCCACTGAATAGCATTCCTTCATATGAAGACAACTCAGTGTCTTCCAGACTGTTGTAACAAAGTACCACAGGCTAGAGGGCTTATGAACAATGGAAATTTAATTATTTTGGTTTTGGAAGCTGGCAGTCCAAGACCAGAGTGCCGGCACGATGGGGTTCTATTGAGAACTGTCTTGCTGTCTTCTTGCTGTATCTTCCCATGACAACAACAGAGTGTCATAGAGCCCTGGGGTCACTTTGATAAGGGCACTCATCCCATTTATAACTATCCCCTTCTTCTCTCATGACTCAATTACCTTGGGTGTTGGTTGATTTGAGGTGTCAGTTTGACTAGGCTAAGAGAAGCCCAGATGGCTGGTAAACATTTTGGGGTGTGTCTCTGAGAGATTCTGGAAGAGGTTCTGGAAGAGATGTGGGGACTGAGTAAGGAACTCACCTCACCAGCTCAGGTGGAATCACTGCCCTGCGTAGGGCCTGAAAAGAACAAAATGGAGAAAGGGAGGCATTGCTCTGTTTAAGCTGGGACAGCCACTTCCCCTGACCCGTAGCATTAGCACTCCTAGTTCTTAGATCTTCAGATTCAGACTGGAACTTGCACCATTGGCTCCCTGGGTTCTCAGCTTTCCTGGGCCTCCTCCAACTTGCAGGTGGCAGACTGTGGGACCTCTCAGCCTCAGTAATCATGTGTGCCAATCCCTCCTAATAAGTCCCTTCCTATATAGATAGATAAAAAAAAGTCTGTTTCTCAGCAGATCTCTGACTAATCACCTCCAAAGGCTCCGCCTCCTAACACTATCACATTGGGGATGAGGATTTCAATGCATGAATTTGGGAACCACACAAATGTTCAGGCCTTTGTACTCAGTTTAAAATTCCCCTGTTAAAAAATAAACAAATAAAATTCCCCTGTTGAGGGACATCTTGGTGGTTTCTGGTTTAGATAATCACTTACACATCTGCTTTTCCATGAACACAAAATTTCAGTTTACTTGGGTAAATATTTAGTAATGTGATTGCTGGGTTGTATAGTAATTCTTTATTTGAATCTGCCACCTGGATGGAAGGGGAGTTTGGGAATGAACACATGTATGTGTATGGTTAAGTCTCTTTGCTGTTAACCGGAAACTATGATAACATTGTTAATTGTCTATGAGTGAAAGTGAAAGTGTTAGTCACTCAGTTGTATCTGACTCTTTGAGACCCCTTGGACTGTACCCTGACAGGCTTCTCTGTCCATATAATTCTCTAGGCAAGAAAACTGGGAGTGGGTAGCTATTCCCTTCTTCAGAGGCTCTTCCCAACTCAGGGAACCCTGACCATGGGGCTTGATGTGAGAATTCCATGCCTATCCTGACCCAGATACAACTTATCTATCAATTTCCTGACAATTCTTAACCAGATTGCCTTCTTTAAAAACAAAACAAATATTTGTTGAGTGCTTAATATAATATAGTCCAGGAATTGTTCTGTGTATGCTCTGGAAATTTTAGGGAAACACACATCATACAAGAAGCAAGTGTTATTCCACTCATCACCAAGAGTGAGATTGTTTCAGTTCTGTGGATAAAGTCACCACCTTCAGTGAGTGGTCAGCTGACCCATGTCTACAATGTGGAGAAAGAAAAGTGGTGAGAGGATGAAAACAGGGTCGTGAGAAAGGGTCAGGGAGAACACAAGATGTTATACCTCATCTACTTGAGCTCGAAGCTGATGGTTCTCAATTAACTGGGGAAGTCTGTTGGCAATTTCCATCCAAGGACGATAGTGACCGGGGAGTTCTCTCTGCATCCAAAAAATACAAATGTCTCAGTATGTTAGACCTCTCTGGGAAGCAGCCTCAATGCTACTTTCAGATTTCAACCTTAAGGCAGAATTCAGGTCAATTCTATTCAACAAATATTGAGAATTCGCTGAATCCTATGTGAGGCACTCCAGATACACAGGTGACTAAAATACAGTACTTGTGATTAGGAGCGTGTGACTACTAAGGGATAAGTATAGTGTCATCGGACATAACCCATGCAGTATAATATATTCGATTATAGATGTGTGTAAGCTTAAGAAAGGGCTTCCCCAGGGGGCTTAGCGGTAAAGAATCCGCCTACAACGCGGGAGCTGCAGGAGACATGGGTGTGATCCCTGGGTCGGGAAGATCCTTTGGAGAAAGGAGTCACAACCCACTCCAGTATTCTTGTCTGGAGAATTTCCACAGACAGGGGAGCCTGGAGGTTATAGTCCATGGGGTCATGAAGAGTCGGACACTACTAAAGTGACTTAGCATGGCACAGCACCATTAAAAACTAGCAGAGGAGGGAGTGGTTAATTCTGTCGGTTATTCTAGGGGATCAAAGAGAAATGGTCATAGAAACATGACATTTGGGGCCACCATTAGGGTCTGAAAGTGACTTTTCAGGTTGGCAATTTGAAGATGAGAAGGCAGTGAAACAGAGCAGATGATGGATAAATCATCTGTTCTTGGGATTACAGATCATTCAGTGTTACTCAAATCTAAAGTTTAAGAGAAATGACAGATTAACGACAAATGACTCATAACAAATGTGAGTCACTCACTCATTAGTGAGGTGGATGAACCTAGAGTCTATTATACAGAATGAGGTAAGTCAGAAAGAGAAAAAGAGATACCATATATTAACGCATATATAAGAAATCTAAAAAGGTGGTACTGATGAACCCATTTGCAGGGCAGGAATCGAGATACAGAGAATGGACTTGTAGACACAGCGGGGGAAGGAGACGGTGGGATGAACTGAGAGAGTAGCACTGATATTTATACATTACTCTGCATAAAATAGAAAGCTAGTGGGAAGATTCTGTATAACACAGGGAGCCCGGCCCGGCATGCTGTGATGACCTAGGGGGTGGGATTGGGGGGAGGCGGGAGGGAGGTTCAGGAGAGAGGGGATATATGTATGCTTATGGCTGATTCACACTGCTCTACAGCTGAAACCAACTCAATATTGTGAAGCATTTATCCTCCGATTTAAAAGAAATTGGGGGAAAAAAGGTAGAGGCAGTGAGGATGATTTCCATGTTTATGAATCAAGTGACTGGATGAATTGGTGAGAACACCATGAACTGAAGCAGAAATACAGGTGAAGTCACAGACAGGGCACACAGTACTGAATTTATTGTTAGATCTGTCTAAAAATTCCATGGAATGTCACCTAAAATATCCATGGAATGTCAAGATATGGCTGTATACTGGGCAGCTGGGTATACAATTGGGAATTCAGGAGAAAATTTACATTACAAATGTGCAACTGGGAGTATCACTGTAGAGCAAATTCTACTTTGTGGTTAAAACGAAGAGTATACAAAGGTAGTTCAGGAGACGTTGCAAAGTGAAAAGAGAAGGCTTAGATCAGTGCACTCGGGGATCTTACAAGGCGGGCAGAGGAAACAAATCCAGCAATTCAGATTATGAAGACATGCACAGATGCTCAATGAGCCATAAAAGAACCACCCTATGGAAGTCAAGACATTAGAGGGTTTTCTTGGAGAGCCAGACATCTTTTAAGACTTCTTAAGTGAACAATGCAAAGACAGAGAGGAAAACAATAGAATGGGAAAGACTAGAGATCTCTTCAATAAAATTAGGGATACCAAGGGAATATTTCATGCAAAGGTGGGCACGATAAAGGACAGAAACTGTATGGACGTAACAGAAGCAGAGGATATTAAGAAGAGGTGGCAAGAATATGCAGAAGAACTATACAAAAAAGATCTTTATGATCCAGACAGACACAGTGGCATGAGCGCTCACCTAGAACTAGACATCCTGTAGTGTGAAGTCAAGTGTGCAGGCCTTAGGAAGCATCACTATGAACAAAGCTAGTGGAGATGATCGAATTCCAGCTGAGCTATTTGAAATCCTAAAAGATGACGCTGTTCAAATGCTGCACTCAGCATGCCAGCAAATTTGGAAACCTCAGCAGTGGCCATAGACTGGAAAAGGTCAATTCTCATTCCAATCCCAAAGAATATTCAAACTACCTTACAATTGTGCTAATTTCACATGCTAGCAAGGTAATGCTCAATATCCTTCAAGCTAGGCTTCAACAGTACACAAACTGAGAACTTTCAGAGGTACAAGCTAGATTCAGAAAAGGCAGAGGAACCAGAGGTCAAATTGTCAATATCTGTTTCCTCACTGAAGAAGCAAGGGAATTTAAAAAAAAGCACCTACTTTTGCTTCATTGATTATGTGAAAGCCTTTGACTCTGTGGATGACAACAAACTCTGGAAAATTCTTAAAGAGATGGGACTATCAGACCACCTTACCAGCTTTCTGAGAAATTTGCATGCAGGTCAAGAAGCAACAATTAGAACCGGACATGGAGCACCCAGTTCCAAATTGGGAAAGAAGTATGTCAAGGCTGAATATTGTCATCCTGCTTATTTAACTTATATGCAGGGTACATCATGAGAAATGCTGGGCTCGATGAAGCTGGAATCAAGATTGCTGGGAGAAACGTCAATAACCTCAGATATGCAGGTGACACCACCTTTTGACAGAAAGCAAAGAGGAGCTAAAGAGCCTCTTGATGAAAGTGAAAGAGAGTGAAAAAGCTGGCTTAAAACTCAACGTTCAAAAACTAAGATCATGGCATCCGGTCCACCACTTCATGGCAAATAGATGGGGAAACAATGGAAACAATGACAGACTTTATTTTTCGGGGCTCCAAAATCACTGCAGATGGTGACTGCAAGCATGAAATTAAAAGACACTTGCTCCTTGGAAGAAAAGCTATGATCAACCTAGACAGCATATTAAAGGCAGAGGCATTGGTTTGCCAACAAAGGTCTGTATAGTCAAAGCTATGACTTTTCCAGTAGTCAGGCTTTTCTGGGTGTGCGAGTTGGACCATAAAGAAGGCTGAGAACCAAAGAATTGATGCTTTTGAACTGGTTGCTAGAGAAGACTCTTGAGAGTCCCTGGGATTGCAAGGAGATCAAACCAGTTAATCCTAAAGTAAACCAACCTGAAAATAGTCATTGGAAGGCCTCATGCTGAAGCTGAAGCTCCAATACTTTGGGCACCTGGTGCGAACAGCTGACTCATGGGAAAAGACCCTGCTGGGAAAGACTGAAGGCAGGAGGTAAAGGAGGCAACAGAGGATGAGGTGGTTGGATAGTATCATTGACTCAATGGACATGAGTTTGAGCAAACTCTGGGAGATGGTTAAGGACAGGGAAGCCTGGCTTGCGTGCAGTCCAAAGAGTCAGACATGACTGGGTGAGTGAGCAACAGGGATTTATTTATCAAATGGCCAAATGCATCATTTTAAGTAAGTTTACCTCTTTAAAATAAAAACTGAAACATCACTAACACATATATAGCAATGCAGATTGGGGTCATGGAAACAGGGTTTGAAATATAGTGTGCTGAAGAGGTAAGAGTGTAGAGATTGAATATATGAATTACTATTTTGGGAGCACCATAAGGCATTAAGGCTTCCCAGGTGGCTCAGTGGTAAAGAATCCGCCTGCCAGTGCAGGAGACGCAGGTTCGATCCCTGGGTCAGGAAGATCCCCTCGAGAAGGAAATGGCAACCCACTCCAGTATTCTTGCCTGGAATAGCCCATGGATAGAGGAGTCAGGTGGGCTACAGTCCATGGGGTTGCAAAAGAGTCAGACATGACTTAGCGGTGAAACAACAAGATAAGGCATTAACAAGGGGAAAGTTTGTATTTGAGAGCTGTTTCCACTGAAGAATAAAAGATTTGAGTGGTTTACAGTCTGCTACTCAAGAGGCAGAGACTGCAGAAAAAGGAGAGAGGAAATAAAAAAGAAAAGAATCGTGAGGAAGGGGAGGAGGAGAGAAAGAGCCCCGATGGAACACATTTAAAGAAATAGGAAGGCTGCCCCCGTGGGTTAGTGGTAAAGAATCTGCCTGTCAATGCAGGAGACAGTTCCAACCCTGGTCTGGGAAGATCCCATATGCCTCACAGCAACTAAGTCCATGTGTTGAGTCTGTGCTCCAGAGCCAGGAAGCCACAACTACTGAGCCACACATCCTAGAGCCCGCACTCCCCAACCAGAGAAACCACCGCAATGAGAAGCCTGTGCAGCACAAGGAATAGTAGGCCCTGCTTGCAGCAACTAGGAAAATCCTGTGCAGCACTGAAGACCCAGGACAGCCAAAAATAAAAATAGACATATATATATTTTTTTTTTCTTTTTTAATAAAGAGAATAAGAAAGTCTGGAGTATGAAGGAATTCATTTCTTATGAACTTAATTTCTCAGCAAATGGTAGTGAAGAGTCAGGTAGTATGATTTGAGGAGAGAGGTGAGTGTTATCTTCATTATAGGAGAAGGAACAGGAAATGAAACACAAAATGCAAATATATCACAATGCATAGTAGGTATATTATAACACATTATCATGAGTTAGAAAACCCAGGGAAATTTGAAAGCAATTAGTTTGGAGAGCTGTAGGTCTATAAGTTACCAATAAGTCACTTATTTCTTAGAACGTAAAATAAAACTGGAAGAATCTAACATCCAATGCACAACCTGCGAAAATTATAGACTTCATTTAATCCTCTGCTTTCTATCTTCTATCAATTCAGGACAAACTAGGGCACCCTTTGGTAGCTTTCTTAAATTTATCAGATTATTATAATTTCATAATTTAAATTTTTTAATATAGATATTGCCAGGGGGGATTTCCCCTCTACCTTTCCTAAGTTCTTGAGTCTGGACTTATAATAAATTGACACAAAAGAGATTAAGAGGAGAAAAAGAAAGGAATGTTATTAATAGCTTGTGCATACAGACTATTAGAAATGTGACCTCAGAAATGGGACCTGAGAAGTGACCATAGCGGGCAACTTTTATTCTTTTTAGACAAGGAAACAATAAATCTGTGATGAAAGGACAAGATGATGAAACTTGGGCTTCATGTATTTAGTGAAGAATCTATACAGTCTTGTCCTGGGGTCATCAATTAAAGAACTAACAGGGTTTTATTTATTCAGGCTTCTCGGCTCAAATTCCCTACCTATGGTGATAAGGGTGTCTTCCTATCTCCATGTGCAAGGAGGACATCTTTCATAGGAGAGATTTATTTCCCTGCTTCTAGGAAGACAGAAAAGAGGGTCAAAGTTCCTTTTGAATTTACTATTTCTTTCTGGTTTTAA
The DNA here is from genome assembly GCF_019320065.1 of Cervus canadensis. Lineage (NCBI taxonomy): Eukaryota > Metazoa > Chordata > Mammalia > Artiodactyla > Cervidae > Cervus > Cervus canadensis. The sequence continues at coordinate 32,932,867 of NC_057416.1, read as the reverse complement.
ATGGTCTTTTTATTTTTAAAAAATTTATTTATTTTTAATTGGAGGATAATTGCTTTACAATATTTCGTTGGTTTCTGCCATATGTCAACATGAATCAGCCATAGATATATATGTATATATATATATGTCCCATCCCTCTTGAACCTCCTTCCTGCTTCCCACCCTGACTGTTTCTTTAGTAACTTTAGTTCAATATAATCAATATGAAGGACTTCCCTGCTGGTCCAGTGGTTGGGATTTTGCCTTCCAATGCAGGTGGTATGGGTTCAATCCCTTGTTGGGAAACGAAGATCCTACATGCCTTGTAGTCAAAGAGACAAAACAGAAAACAGAAGCAATACGGTAACAAAGTTAAGGAAAGACTTTAAAAGTAGTACACATCAAAAAAAATTTAAAAAAAGAAGAAAGAATGTAAAGAACAGAAGACAAAATAATCAATATGATTGAGGCATATTCAGGGTTAACTTGCCCAGGGCCCCAACAATATGGGTATTCACAAAGAAGAAACCATACCATTTTCTGCTCATATATTCTTCACCCAGTCCCTCAATTTCTCAAAGGTAGAGTCCACTACACTCCTCTATTCTCCCAGGGTAAAAAACATTTATAAGCATAATGGTCATTTTCCCTAGCAGTGAAGTAGAGTTGAAGAAAGCTGGTAACTGACCCAAGTTTGGGGGTTTACAGAGTGGTGGCAGAGTTAAGAATGCTCGCACTCACAGAGGCACAGAGATTTACGGTTAACTGACTCTGAACCAGCAATCTGTTTTTCTCCTGTTTTACAAACAGCAATTGAATGCAGTAACAGAGACAAGGGAATATAGTATTTTCAAAGAAAATCACAGAAGGAGACTCAGTATTCAGGAGGTCTTTTTTTTTTTTTTTTTTTTTAACTGATCTTTTCCTTTTTTTTATTAGTTGGAGGCTAATTACTTCACAATATTTCAGTGGGTTTTGTCATACATTGACATGAATCAGCCATGGAGTTACACGTATTCCCCATCCCGATCCCCCTCCCACCTCCCTCTCCACCCGATTCCTCTGGGTCTTCCCAGTGCACCAGGCCCGAGCACTTGTCTCATGCATCCCACCTGGGCTGGTGATCTGTTTCACCGTAGATAATATACATGCTGTTCTTTCGAAATATCCCACCCTCACCTTCTCCCACAGAGTTCAAAAGTCTGTTCTGTACTTCTGTGTCTCTTTTTCTGTTTTGCATATAGGGTTATCGTTACCATCTTTCTAAATTCCATATATATGTGTTAGTATGCTGTAATGGTCTTTATCTTTCTGGCTTACTTCACTCTGTATAATGGGCTCCAGTTTCATCCATCTCATTAGAACTGATTCAAATGAATTCTTTTTAATGGCTGAGTAATATTCCATGGTGTATATGTACCACAGCTTCCTTATCCATTCATCTGCTGATGGGCATCTAGGTTGCTTCCATGTCCTGGCTATTATAAACAGTGCTGTGATGAACATTGGGGTGCATGTGTCTCTTTCAGATCTGGTTTCCTCAGTGTGTATGCCTAGAAGTGGTATTGCTGGGTCATACGGCAGTTCTATTTCCAGTTTTTTTTTAAAATGGGTTTGAGAAAAAGCTGTAAGTAAGTCATCACCTCTGGCTTTCTTTCACTGATACCTAGAAAAGGGATCGTATTCTGAGAACAAAAGCACCCTGGGGAATTCTCTGTAGTTAGGACTTGGTACTTTCACACTGGTGGCCTGAGTTTAATGCCTGGTATGGGAAATACAATCCCACAAACCACGTGGCACAACCAAATATATATATATATATACAGCATACATATAAATATACAGCATCCTGGATTTTTGTTTCTGGGCTTGCATGGAAATCTTTAAATACTCCATTGTTCCTCAACCTGAGCCACCCTCTATTCTTTAATACCTCCTTTCCCCTTAGACGCCTCGATGCTTCTTACCCTTCTTCCTCTTTCTCATCCTCTCCCTTCTTTGAACAGCTCAAGTGTGTGGACTCCGGTATCACCCCGCAAATATAAGAAAACAGTGAGCTTTGAGAACCTCTGGGTTCTCCAAGTGCAGTCCCCATCTGGCAGCATTGGAATGATGTGAAAACTTGTTAGATATGCAAATTTGGGGGGCTCTTCCCCAGACATATTGAACCCAAAACTCAGGGCTGGGGCCCAGCTTCTGTGCTTTAGCAAGCCCTATAGCTGAAGCTAATGTAACCAAAAGTTTGAAAACCACTGGTGTGGGGACCTCAAAAGTGAAGGGAGAAAGGATTTTAAAGCTAGTTCACAATCCATTTGAAATGTATCCACCAAGGTTTCCTTGGTGGTCTCCTGGTGGAGAATCCACCTGTCAGTGCAGGGGGCACGGGTTTGATTCCTGATCCGGGAATATTCCACATGCTGATATTCCACCGCATCTGAGCTGGTGCCCTGTGACTGCTGAAGCCCGGGGTGCCTAGAATCTGTGCTCCGCAACCATAGAAGCCACCGCAGTAGAAAGCCAGCACCCTTCAGGGAAGGATAGTTCCCCACTCCCTGTAACTAGAGAAAGCCCACACACAGCAATGAAGACCCAGAGCAACCAAAAATAAAACTTAAATAAACAAATCACTCTTTTTAAAAAAAAAAAAAACACCCACCCTTCCTGTGGGCTTTTCCTCTAGCAACTGAATAAAATAATGAATCATGTTCATTACTTTCTGACTGCCAGATTCTTTTTTAAGTTACAGTGTGGGGGGCAGGACCAGCCGATGAGTATTTCTCTACACAACATCCCTTTTGGTGTTAGTTAATACTTCTCTGTCTCATCTGTTTCAAAACCTGCAGACAATCCTAATGTGCTGTGAATGAATATTGGTAATTGCTTATAATTTTTGGCTATCATTAACAAATCTGAAACAGTCATTCTTCTACATGCATATTTAGGTGTTGTCTCATTAGCAGGACAAATTTATAAATATGGATTTTACTGAATGAAATATTTTTGCACCTAGAATGGTTGAGAGCCTCTTCTTGATTTTCTTACAGAAAAGTTACATGAATTGATAGTTGCATTTATATAATATGTAATATATAATGGGAGTGCCAGTTTATTTATGAGTCTAACAAGGTTGAGCATTACCAAACTTTTTTGTTGTTATTTTTAAAGGTACATACATTGGATTCTTTGCACTAAAATTCTATAGTTATTTTAATATTCAATAATAAGATAAACATCCAAAAATATTCCTTTCTCAAAAATGATGATTAAAATAATGTAGTCAATGTTGATGGCAAGACAGTCAAAAAGCACAGAATTTAGAAGGTGGAAAGTAAAATTACTCTTGTTCTCATCCTCTCTTCTAGCAGTAATGACCCTTGGACATTTCTGTGGTTTTCCAGAAATTTTGTATGTTATCATTGTATTGTTTACATTTCTGTGATTACTGATGAGTTTGAATATCTTGTCTTATGTTTTTGTTGTATTGCATTTTGGGTGCAGGTGTGAAACTGCCATTCACATCAGGGTAGTCAAATGAGCCAGTATTTTCATTTATGCATTGGGTTTTTGGTTATACTTAGAAAGTTCTTCTTGTCCCAATATTACTTCTTTTTAGAATATTTCTAGTTTATCTGTTGATGATTACTTCTTTAATCTATCTACACTTGTGTCGTGAGTTAGGATAGATTATCTCATTAGTGCCCTTTCAAAATAGAGGAAGTTCAAGCCAGAGAAATTAAGTAACTTTCCCAAGGTTACCCATATCATTGGCGGTCAGGTCAAACCACTTCTGACTCAAAGTTCAGTGTACTTTCCAGCACCACCTGAGAGTAAACACACAGAATGGCAAGTGGGGGGATGTTTAGTGCAAGGGGATAAGAAGTCCAGAGAAGCCTGACATGTTTTTCTTCCCCTTATTCCAATGATCAGAAGACCATTGGATGGACAGAAATAATAAAATCTGTGGCCTTCTTTTCTATTTTTTTTTTCAGTTTCCTATTTGATATTATTGTTTTTCTGGACTTTTATATCTGTCAAAGTATAGTTTTCAAAAGTTGAAAAATGACTCATGCAAATATGGAATGCATGTCCAAAATAAATTTAGTTTATTAATGAGGAACTCAACAGGATGGCCAAGTTAGTTCAAAAGCACTTGATAGACTGAAGTGTTTATAGAGTTTTTAAAAAATAAATGCTAAAAAATTAATTGCTAAGTTAAAAACATGGTAATGGGTTAATGTCCTATGTGGCACAACCGTCACAAACTTTAGGGTTATATTTTCTACTCAACAGAAATCACTTGCAGCTCTTTTGAACAAAATTTTGCAAGTTAACATGTAGTTTCAGAGATTCAGTCTGACTCAATAGTAAGCAGCATGTCAAAAAAGGAGCATCGTTCTTAAGGAAGGTAATTAAGTAATCCTAAAGTGAGACTGCTAATTAGACAGGGCTCCAGGTGATAGTGACTAAAACTCAGCCCTCCTTTTGCTCTGCTTTGGATAGTTCTTCTCAATACATTTATAATCTAAGAAAGAACAGATTTTATAGAAATCATGTATTTTATAGAAATACCAAACTGTATTATACTGGTTCACAAAATCAACTTCTGGTTAAGAAAATAGTACAGAAAGCTAAAAAAAAAAAAATTTTTAAGGTTTAAGTGAAATTATACCAGTCAAATGTCAATAAGGAAAAGCTGGGTGATAACATTAGTATCATAAAAATTAGAATGTGATCTATTGGACTGAGTAGAATTTGAAAGAGATGATTTTTAGGGAAATAAAAGACTGGAAAAATGGAAAGAGGCTGGTGTGACATAGCTGCCAAGTAAAGAGGAGGCAGAAATATTAGATGACTTTGAAGAGATGGGTAGGCAGCATGAGTGGGCTCTGAGGCAACACCAAAGTATAGGATTTTTTTCTAAAGAGAGGAGTTACGTGGTTTGATTTTTTTAACTTAAGAGTTACTCTGATTGCCATGCAGGAGTGTATTATAGTTGGGCAAGAGGGGAAATAAAGACAGTTTACAAAGCAACAGTCCAGGAAGAAATGGTGGTGGATTGCACTAGGGTGAAAAAGAGAAAGGTGGGCAGCTAAGAGATAGATTTCAGAGACAGGGATGAATTCATTCATTATCACAGGAGTCATTAGAATAATAAAGATTACTGCAAGACTCAATTACAAAATATGTAGTTAAGGGTAACACAGGTCTAGAACAAAGTGAACACTGACTAAACAATAGTTCAGTTCAGTCACTCAACTACTATAAAATAACTATATATTATAAAGGGGTTATTGTAGGAACTAAAAAAATATTCCATTCTTAATGAAATATAGAAGAATGATATCAATAAATTTTGCTAATACTTTGAAAATCTGAATTGAAACCCCGATTGAAAAACTGAATTGGAACCCCAATTGAAAAAAAAACAAACAACAACAACAAAAAAAAAACTTTTGTTTTTTTGCCTAGAAGTATTAAATCTAAATAGACAAAAAGCAAAGAGGAAATGAAAAATATAATTAAAAACTTTTCACCTAAAATCTGTCCTTTCTTAAGAATTATGATATATTATCTCTTCCAGAGCATAGATGAAGATGAGAAAGCAATTAATGCAATTTGTGAAGATAACAGACCCTCAGGACTAACCCCTGAAACAGTAACACTACTGTGGTGTATGAATACAAAAAGGTAATTCTTAAATAAAATATTATCAAACTGAATTCATTGGTATAAAAGACCAACCCATGTTTGGCATTACTGTGAGTATATTTTGACATTGAAATGTTGTTGTTTGGTTGTCTTTTAGTTGCTAAGACGTATCCAACTCTTTTGCGACCCCATGAACTGGAGCCTGCCAAGTTCCTTTGTCTGTGGTATTTCCCAGGCAAGAAGACTAGAGTGGAGCATCATTTCCTCTTCCACGGGATCCTCCCCACCCAGGGACTGAAACTGCGTCTCCTGCATCGCAGGTGGATTCTTTACCATTGAGCTGCCAGGGAGGCCCTTGGAAAGTTGTTATGAAACATAAAATCAGAAAGGCCAAGAAAGAGTACAGAAAAGGTTTAGAAAGAATATTTTGATAAGTTGTTTGAGGGCATGCCAAAGTAACAATGAGCTGTGCTGAGTTGCTCAGTCACGTCCGACTCTTTGCAACCCCATGGACTGCAGCCCACCAGGCTCTTCTGGCCATGGGGATTCCCCAGGCAAGAATATTGGAGTGGGTTGCCATTCCCTTCTCCAGGGAATCTTCCCAACCCAGGGATCAAATCTAGGTCTCACACACTGCAGGTGGATTCTTTACCATCTGTGTTACCAGGGAAGCCCCAAAGTAACAATAAATGGATGTTAAAATGCCCTCCAAGGTGGAACTTGGCAATGATAAATTTTCTTTTTTTCTTTCTAACTGTTTCGTTTTGCTTGTCTTTTTTCCTGGAGGATGTAAACAGATTTGGGACTGAGGTTCTGTAGCTTTGGACAGCAGGTGCTACAGAGAAGGGTTCACCATCTCTACCCACCTGTCTCCATTTGGAATAAGAGCTCAGGCGTTTCTATGATGAAGATTGGACAAACGTTAAAAACTTTCATTGATGACAAATTGATTCATCCACCTAGGGGAACTACATCTTTTGTTCTGGTCTCATCCTCTATCAAAATTATTTTCTAGGCTGGGAGCAGAGAGTTCACATTAATTCACATCTGTAAACTAAGTGTTCTGAAACATTAAAAGCAGTGCAAAATTATGCAGTGGACTGAAATGATAAAAAAAATTCCACCAAAAAAAATTGAAGAAATAGTGAATCGGGGAGGTACATTATTCTGACACTAGAGAGAGTGACCTGTCTTTTGAGAAACCTGTATGCAGGTCAGGAAGCAACAGTTAGAACTGGACATGGAACAACAGACTGGTTCCAAATAGGAAAAGGAGTACGTCAAGGCTGTATATTGTCACCCTGCTTATTTAACTTATATGCAGAGTACATCATGAGAAACGCTGGGCTGGAGGAAGCACAGGCTGGAATCAAGATTGCCAGGAGAAATATCAATAACCTCAGATATGCAGATGACACTAGTCTTATGGAAGAAAGTGAAGAAGAACTAAAAAGCCTCTTGATGAAAGTGAAGGAGGAGAGTGAAAAAGCTGGCTTAAAGCTCAACATTCAGAAAACTAAGATCATGGCATCTGGTCCCATCACTTCATGAGAAATAGATGGGGAAACATGGGAAACAGTGACAGACTTTATATTTTGGGGCTCCAAAATCACTGCAGATGGTGATTGCAGCCATGGAATTAAAAGACACTTAAGCCTTGGAAGGAAAGTTATGACGAACCTGGATAGCATATTTAAAAGCAGAGACAGTACTTTGCCAACAAAGGTCCTTCTAGTTAAGGCTATGGTTTTTCGAGTAGTCATGTATGGATATGAGAGTTGGACAGTGAAGAAAGCTGAGTGCCAAAGAATGGATGCTTTTGAACTGTGGTGTTGGAGAAGACTCTTGAGAGTCCCTTGGACTGCAAGGAGATCCAACCAGTCCATCCTAAAGGAGCTCAGTCCTGGGTGTTCATTGGAAGGACTGATGTTGAAGCTGAAACTTCAATTCTTTGGCCACCTCATGCGAAGAGTTGACTCATTGAAAAAGACCCTGATGCTGGGGAGGATTGGGGGCAGATGGAGACAAATATATAGCTAAACATACACACCCTTAGATAAATTATCCCCAGATACCTAAGGCATATTGATTTTATGGTAGAGTTGTGAATAATCAATTTCCTACTTTTAAGAATCTTCCAATGTGAACTTGATGTGAATTTATTAAGTTGGTAACAAAATAGTAACATTTAGATTTTTTTTCATAAAAAATCTTGTCACTAAAGATGTGCCACTGAATTTTAGTAGTCTCCTAATTTCTAAAGATTAATAATAAAATAAATATTCAATAAAAGGAGTTTGTGGTAAGATTTCAAGCAGAGGATGGTCAATTTATAGTACACATTAACCTGATATTATATATAATTGAAAGAATTTTTTAATCAATAGTGGGGTCTTAAGTTGTGATTAAAAGCAGTTAAGAGATAATTATGGTAATTATATGATTCAAAATCGAATTAGAACATAATTCAATAAATATTGACATAATGATGGTATGAAATGTGATAAGATATTCCTTCTCAAATTGGTCATGATTTAGAAAATCTATATTATATAGAAATAACTTATCCTGTTGTCAACAGGACCTGGAGCTGGGCCTGGCTTAGTCTTTATTTTCAGACTGAAATCACAGAGTATCAGAATTATGAGGGGTTTTCTTAATTTGATCCTTCTCATATGCCCATGACATGTTATCCTCACACAAGTAAAGCAGGTAAAAAGAGAGCAAATATGACTTGCTAATTTTAAAACTAGTAACAGATTTATCTAGACTTCAAATTCAAATCAATATGACTATTATAGTGTTGTCGGTGCTGTTAACCAGAATTTGTAATGTTAATCATCTACTGTTTCTCAACTAGAGGAATGTAAAAAATTGCCTTTGAGGAATAATTTTCATGAATCCCAGAGAATAATTTCCCAAAGATTCAAAGACCTGAGTCGGAAAAAAGAAAGAAACTAAAATCTTTTTTATGGAAAATGTTTTTTCACTGCAAATTATCTCTGTGATATAAAACATTTCTTTCTATATCTAGTCAGAGATTAAAAACACAACACTAAACATCTTAGCACTTATGCATCCTTAGAAGCATATATTTACTCCTCTTCTATCTCCCTACTCCACAACCCACAGTTTCAGAAACATGATTCTAGATTATCCTTTTAGATTTATACAGGTCAATATCGGAAAAACAAAAAAACCCAACTAAAAAATGAGTGGAAGACCTAAACAGACATTTCTCCAAAGAAGACATACAGTTGGCCAACAAAAACATGAAAAGATGTGCACTGCTCATTATGAGAAATGAGAACAACTACAATGACGTATCACCTCACACTGGTCAGAATGACCATCATCAAAAAATCTGCAAACAATAAGTTCCGGAGAGCATGTGGAGAAGAGGGAGCCCTCTTGCCCTGTTGGTGGGAATGTAAACTGATACTGTCAATAATGCAGAACAGTATGGAGGTTCCTTAAAAAACTAGGAATAAAACAACTGTATGATCCAGCAATCCCATTACTCAACATATACCCGGAGAATATCATAATTCAAAAAGACATATGTACCCCTGCCGGGGTCCAGCCCCAGCAGGATCCAGGGGAACCCTCAGGATGAACAGTGTCGGCAAATGAGAGAGTGAGTGAGACAAAGCTCGGGGCTGAGTTTGGAGTTTATTTTTGCACGGCCCCTTTATACCCTTAACAACATCTTTGGGGGAAGTGCATATTGCTTACACACAGGGCATCTCAAAACATTACAGCAACTTGACCTGCAACAGAAACAGGATGTCGCCCACATACTTTTCATTCACAAGAGTCTTTCTTATCATTTGGCCTTCAGGCTTGCTAACATTTTATGCCTTGCACCTGGTGTGACTTAAGCAACTTCAGCAGCCAACCCTGTTTTTCTTATAATTAATCTATTTTCTTTCTAATAAGTGTCATCTCTATGGAAACTAGATAGGATTCCATTTTTTACAGAACAGAAATGCGAAGGACTGCAAAAACAGCAGATATGGCACAAAACAGGCTCTTAGTCTAAAAGTTAACTAACTGCAAGAAGTCGCCAGCTAATCTCTATCTAAAATATTTTCTATTAGGCACATTTGTGGCTATCGTATTTGTGGAGCTTTTCTCACCCCGCAAAGAGGCCTATGCTTAATAGTTTCTTTTGTTAGCGTACTGTGCTTAGGATGTTTAGAACAATCAAGAGCATTTTGTGCAATGAGAGCACACATTTATCAAACAAGCCAGAATGCCAGAAAAGGGTTTGAACTGAAGCATTTCCTTCATCCCTGGCCCCTTCATAGGGTACAAGCGTCCAGGAGATTTATTAATTAGGGTTTTAAGTTGGTCTTTATTCAGTGAAAGAGAAGCAGGAGAGCTCTCGGCAGGCAACACAAGAATCCGCAGCAGGGCAAACAAGAACAACAGCAGAAAAGGGGGGAGGATACAGGGTGGGGCAGAGGCCAAGGCCAACCTGGAGGGTCCCTTATCCTAGACGGCCTTGCCTGTCAGTTTTTTTCCTCATGACCTCGTCATGGATGGGGTCCCGGACGGCCTTGCCTGCCCTGTATTTTCTTCATGACCTCGTCACTGGCGGGACCCCCCATAACGGCTCCCGGCATACCCCAATGTTCATTGCAGCACTGTTTACAATAGCCAGGACATGGAACCAGCCTAGATGTCCATTGACAGATGAATGGATAGAGAAGCTTTGGTACATATATACAATGGAATATCATCAGCTATAAAAAGGAACAAATATGAGTCAGTAGAACTGACATGCAAGAATACAGAATCTATTATACAGAGTGAAGTAAGTCAGGAAAACAAATATAGTATATTAACATGTATATATGGAATCTAGAAAAATGGTACTGATGAACTTATTTGCAGGGAAGGAATAGAGATACAGATGCAGAGAATGGACTTATGGACACAGCAGAGGAAAGAGAGGATGGGAAAAATTGAGAAAGTATGACTGACATATATATATTACTATGCGTAAAACAGAGAGCTAGTGGAAACTGCTCTATAGCACAGGGTTCCTAACCCAGTGTTCTGTGATGACCTAGAGGGGTGAGATGGGGGCATGCGAGGGAAGCTCTAAAGGAATGGGATATATATGTATATACATACATATACATATATATATATAAATACATACATATATATGTGCATATATATGGCTAATTATTGTACTGCAGAAACTAACACAACATTGCAATGCAATTATATTCCAATACAATATTTATACAGGACAGTTCAGTTCAGTCGCTCAGTCATATCCCCATGCGACCTCATGGACTGCAGCACCCCAGGCCTCCCTGTCCATCACCAACTCCGGGAGTTTACCCAAACTCATGTCTATTGAGTCAGTGATGCTATCTAACCATCTCATCCTCTGTCATCCCCTTCTCCTCCTGCCTTCAATCTTTCCCAACATCAGGGTCTTTTCAAATGAGTCAGCTCTTCGCATCAGGTGGCCAAAATATTGTAGTTTCAGTTTTAACATCAGTTCTTACAATGAACACCAGGACTGAGCTCCTTTAGGATGGACTGGTTGGATCTCCTTGCAGTCCAAGGGACTCTCAAGAGTCTTCTCCAACACCACAGTTCAAAAGCATCCATTCTTTGGCACTCAGCTTTCTTCACTGTCCAACTCTCATATCCATACATGACTACTCGAAAAACCATAGCCTTAACTAGAAGGACCTTTGTTGGCAAAGTACTGTCTCTGCTTTTAAATATGCTATCCAGGTTCGTCATAACTTTCCTTCCAAGGAGTAAGTGTCTTTTAATTCCATGGCTACAGTCACCATCTGCAGTGATTTTGGAGCCCCAAAATATAAAGTCTGTCACTGTTTCCCCTGTTTCCCCATCTATTTCTCATGAAGTGATGGGACCAGATGCCATGATCTTAGTTTTCTGAATGTTGAGCTTTAAGCCAGCTTTTTCACTCTCCTCCTTCACTTTCATCAAGAGGCTTTTTAGTTCTTCTTCACTTTCTTCCATAAGACTAGTGTCATCTGCATATCTGAGGTTATTGATATTTCTCCTGGCAATCTTGATTCCAGCCTGTGCTTCCTCCAGCCCAGCGTTTCTCATGATGTACTCTGCATATAAGTTAAATAAGCAGGGTGACAATATACAGCCTTGACGTACTCCTTTCCCTATTTGGAACCAGTCTGTTGTTCCATGTCCAGTTCTAACTGTTGCTTCCTGACCTGCATACAGGTTTCTCAAGAGGCAGGTCAGGTGGTCTGGTATTCCCATCTCCTTCAGAATTTTCCACATTTTCTTGTGATCCACACAGTCAAAGGCTTTGGCATAGTCAATGAAGCAGAAATAGATGTTTTTCTAGAACTCTCTTGCTTTTTCAATGATCCAACAGATGTTAGCAATTTGATCTCTGTTTCCTCTGCCTTTTATAAAACCAGTTTGAACATCTGGAAGTTCATGGTTCACATCTTGCTGAGGCCTGGCTTGGAGAAGTTTAGGCATCACTTTACTAGCGTGTGAGATGAGTGCAACTGTGCGGTAGTCTGAGCATCCTTTGGCATTGCCTTTCTTTGGGATTGGAATGAAAACTGACCTTTTCCAGTCCTGTGGCCGCTGCTGAGTTTTCCAAATTTGCTGGCATGGAGACTGCTTTCCCATATAACTGGTCAGGTAAATACTGTGCTCACAGTTGAAAAACAAGACTGGACTTTGAGCTCATGTGGGCTAGCTCAGCCGTCTACCCTTTGCTCATAAGGTGTTTTCTCATATTCCAGCTTTTCTCTGAGCTTAAAGCTACAATTTTCAGCAGAGCCTGTGAATATTCTTCAGTCTTTCTCAGCACTTTGAGATCATAGAGTGTTGATCCAACACGAGTTAATAATATGCTGACAAAACCGATCAATATTTAACAGTCCCTTCCTTGTTCCTTGGTCATTTCGTGTTTTGCGCCCTCACATTTTGTTGCCCTTTACCCTCCTGTCTGGTCAGCTCTGGGGATCTCAGGGCAAAACAAAGCTTTGGGGCTTCCCTGTTGGCTCAGTGGTAAAGAATCCAACCTGCCAATGCGGGAGACGTGGGTTCAATCCTTGGTCTGGGAAGATCCCACATGCCGTGACACAGCTAAGCCTGTGCTCCACAACTGTTGAGCCTGGGTTCTAGATGCTGTGGGCTGCAACTACTGAAGCCTGAGTGCCCTAGAGCCTGTGTTCCACAACAAGAGCGGCCGCCACAAGGAGAAACCCACTTGCCACAGCTAAAGAAAAGCTCTGACAGCAGTGAAGACTCACCGCAGCCAAAAAAAAAAAAAAAAAAATCAATCAATAATTATTAAAAAAAAAAAAAAATTAACAAGGCTTTGGTTTCCATTGCCCAGGATTTCCCTTTCTCTAGCTGTTCATCTTTCTGCCTCACTTCCTATAGTGAGCCGAATGGCTTGTGCCAACCCTTTTCTCCCCAAAAGACATGTCCGCTTGGAAACTGTGAATGTGACCTTAATTGGAAATGGGTCTCTGCTGATACCATTTAGTTAGTCACCACAAGATAAGAACACCATGGATTAGCATGGTTGTGATGATGTGTGCTAAGTCACTTCAGTTGTGTCTGACTCTTTTGCGATGCTGTGGATGGTAGCCCGCCAGGCTCCTCTGTCCATGAGATTCTTCAGGTGAGAACACTGGAGTGTGCAGACTGCCATGCCCTCCTCCAAGGGATCTTCCAGACCCAGGGGATCAAACCCACATCTCTTATGTCTCCTGCATTGGCAGGCAGGTTCTCTACCACTAACGCCACCTGGGAAGCCTGGATGTGATGACATGTGCCCTTATAAGAGAAGACAGAGAGAGAGGGAGGAAGATTGCAGGGCAGATATGAAGGCCATGTGAAGATGGAGCAGAGAGTGGAGTCCTTCTGCTGAGAGCAAGGATGCCAGGAGCCACAGGAAGGTGGAAGAAGCCAAGAAGGATTCTCCCCGAGAGACTTTGCGGGGGGAGGAGTGTGCTGCCAACACCCTGATTCCAGACTTCTTCCCTCCAGAAGTCTAAGAAGGTACATTTCTCTTGCTTTAAGCCATCAACATATTTTTGGTAATTTTGACACCAGTCCTAGGAAATTAATTCACTTCCAGAGCCTCATTTTGACTGAGAGTAGCAGATATGTAATTTCCCTGATGCATGATTTGTCATCCTTTCTTAGATCACTCAGCTCAGCTCTCCCCATGTTGTCTTAAGCTTTTCTACAGCTTGGGTACCCTGAGGGTGAAAAACTCTGAGCGGTTTCATTGTTTCGGATTCCAGTTTCTAGGACCATCTTGGCTGCTTTTTACCCATTTTTATCCTCATTGTCCAACCACTTCCCCATCAGCTTGCCTCACCTTTTTCTTGGTTTCTTAACTTTGGCATGGAAATCCATATCCTGTCCAGCCCTCCCCAGCTCCAAACTCACCTTTCTTTATTAATCTACGCTCAGTGTTCTGAAATCTGATCTCTTTGGGTGTATCTCTGCAATATAGCAGATGTATTAATAGTAATATATCTATTGGTAATATAACCATTTATATGGCCATATAGTATGTAATAAACCATGTATATGTATGTAATATAATATGTAATAAATAAAATAAAGCATGGACATGTGTTTGAGCAAGCTTCGGGAATTGGTGATGGACAGGAAAGCCTGGCATGCTGCAGTCCATAGGGTCACAAAGAGTCTGACATGACTGAGCAACTGAACTAAACTAAATATAACCATCATTGCCTCAAATCTCATTTGACATGGTCAGGCATATAGCTCAGATACCAGCAGATATGGTAGCTTTTTCTCAAGGAAATATTAGATTTCTTCCTACCTCTACTTTCCATTCGAAAACTATAGTCTCGTGTTAATTATTTTTCTACTCTTCCTTCAGAACAGCTGGAGTCCAGTGCTTCTCGCAAGTGCTTTAAATTTTCACAGGAGAGTATATGTATATTTATTTTTCCTAAGAGACCCAGGTTTGGTCCGTGGGTCGGGAAGAGCCCCTAGAGAAGGGCAGGGCAACCCACTCCAGTATTCTTGCCTGGAGAATTGCCATGGACAGAGGAGCCTGGTGGGTTGCAGTCCATGGGGCCTGAAAGAGTCAGACACGACTGAAGTAACTTAGTATGCACACAAGCCCGTCTCACTGTTTCTCATAGTTAGGAACACATTTCTTTCCAAAAACAACCTTCAAAAACCCTCATTGCTCATGTGAACCTCCACTGTCTTTTATAGATTCTGTCAGGTACGGACCTAATTAGCCTAGAGGTTCCTATTTCACTCCTGGCTGGGTTTCTGGCATCAGTATTTAGGCTCCCCAGCTAATTTTGGTACACAATCCAGGAACCCCTGTCAGAACCTTGCCTGCGCTTAACTTTCTGCTAGGAATACAGTCACATGTCAATGCATAAGTCGTTTACCAGATGTGTGAAATCCAAATTCCTGAGCCTGACATTTGAGTTCCCTTGGTCCCACCCCAATCTAATCTGCTATCATCTATCTTGGTCCCTCCTTTTCCTGCCCAGCTGATTTGCTTATATTCTTTAAAGAAAAATTTCTCCCCACCCATCCACCCAAACACAGGCACGCACAGATTACATGATTGGCAAGTGATTTGGGGGGCTTCCCTGTGGGACTAAAAGAGACACATTTTCCTCACTGAAATGTTAGACCCTACAGATGTTTGAGAGTTTATAGAAACAGTAGGGTAGCATATGTTAAACCAAGTCAGCCCTTTCCTGCAGAGCCAGAATGGTTGCTTGTTCGTTAGTTTAACTGTGCTTTCTTCTCTTCTTTGTTATTGATAAAAATCAGAACCATTTCTTGTATTTATTAGCTTAACATAAAAACGCTATTAGAAATCCCACATAGATGGGTCCAATATCCATAAAATCATTGGAGCATAATGTGATATTTACTACCTGTGGTACATGATTATACTCACATGCTGTAAGTATTTGTGGTAAACAACCAAGCTTGCTGGAAGAGCATCTTTGGTCTGACTGACATAACGGAATAGCCACCCCATCACTTCCCTAAAAGCAAACAAAGCCCTTAGCAAAACCAGGCTGATGTTTCTCAATTTGTGATCTGTTGCGACACCACTGCTATTTGAGGATGGGTGAAGATCACACCAGGGGTGATGGGTGATCTTCTGATCAGCTGAGTAACCTGAGACAGATTCTGGTGTCAACCGTCTTCCCCTACCTCTTCCCAGAAAGGGAGGTGTTTAGGAGGGAACACTAAAAGTGAAACAAAGACTTGCAATCTTTAGAACTCTGGCAAATGACTGTAAGAACAGATCCAGTTTGCCAGGAATTGAGCTCCAGAATGGAAATTTCCTCTAAGGAGTATGCATGAGCCAGACCACAGGGCAGATGGGGTCTTGTGTTGTCTCAGAAAGTCACAACCACTTGATGTTGTTATTGTTTCTCATCTGGTTTTCTTATTTATAAGAAAGGAAACAACAAAGAAGGGAACACAATCATGGTGGCCCCACTCAGTGTTCACACACAAAATGTTATCGAAAAACCCGAAAAATCTTTTCGGCCAACCCAATAATTTTAATACTATTTTTCTCAGTTCAGTGTATATATTGAATCCCAATAAGAGAGTGTTGGCCTGTAGATTGACTCTTTCTTGTGAATTAGAGATGATCTGAATATGCCTGAATCAAGTTATATACACAGAATGAAATTTTGAATAGGCTCTGGACCGAGGGTCAGGCAAATTGGCTTCTAGTCTTCCACTGGATTTATGAAAGTGCTTCCGTGCTCCATAGCAGTCCAGTAAGGGTGGGGCTAAACCTCTTTCAGTGCCTGTGAAAACTGAGGGTGAGGCAATGCTGATGATTCATTCTAGGTCACAAGAGTTAGTAAGTAAAACTTTGGATGACTCAAGTATTCTGGTGTGTTTAGGACTTTCCTGACTTAGCATAGAAAATCCTGCATCTTGGAATCCCCTTTGGCCTCTAGCAAATGGACATTCTTGTTCACCCTACTGGCAGGGTCAGAGAATACAGTCCAGTGTTCTGGGCCACAATGGTCGTCTGTTATAACACCCTAGAGTCATTACTGTTAATGCTCAAGTTTCTTGCAGATCTGTGACTTGATTTCAAAACTAAAAGCTCTACAGAGTAGCATTGGGGATCAGCAAATAGATCCTATCTTCATCTGTATTCCTCTATCACACTCAGAAGTAGGAATTCCATAAAAGTTCATTAAATTCTAGGTCAATCATTAATCACGATTAAATCACCAATTAGGTCCATAGAAGGGAAAATTGAATCTAATAAAAGATTGCAGTGATTGTAACATTGGATCTCTAGATTTTTAGCTGAGTAGTCTTGGCCCTTATTTATAACATAGTGGGGAAAAAAAATCAAGAGTCCTGAGTACTACTTCTGCGTTTTCTAGTAATATGACTTTGGGCAAGCCACTTCTGGTCTTCAGTTTCTAAGAACTCTTCCAGTTTTAACATTTTCGATCTCAACCACATTCAAAGATTAAACAGTGTTGAAAAGGAACTGCATTAAGAACAATCAAGAAATAGTTGCAGTTGTTCTCAAAGATTCTTTCCTCTTCACGGCAATATCTGTGAACATCTAATCCCTCCTACTATCCTCAAGCACACCTGAGGTCCACTGTGTTCTCTTTTCTCTACCTCTAGCCAGGCAAGATAAACTGAATTTCTTGCTTTAGTGCTTAGTCGCTTGGTCGTGTCTGACTCTGTGTGACCCCATGAACTGGGGTAGCCCACCAGGCTCCTCTGTCCACTGGACTCTCCAGGCAAGGATACTGGAGGGATAGCCATTCCCTTCTCTAGGGGATCTTCCAGACCCAGGGATCATATAATTGATCTTTATCTAATTCTCCCTTTCTCTTTTTGATAACTGCACATTTGCTCACAAATTCAGTGGAATGATCGGCAATCCATTTAAAAAACAAACAAACAAAAAACCTGACATTAAAACATTTCACTTGCTTTCTCCCTGCGGTAGCTGTCACTTGCCTTTGCTGGTAATCACCCTGTGCCTCATTTGTATTGTTGGTAAAGAGTCCGCCTGCGATGTAGGAGACCCTGGTTCAATCCCTGAGCCAGGAAGACCCACTGGAGAAGGGATAGGCTACCCACTCCACTATTCTTGGGCTTCCGTGGTGGCTCAGCTGGTAAAGAATCCACCTGCAATGCGGGAGACCTGGGTTTGATCCCTGGGTTGGGAAGACCCCCCAGAAAAGGGATAGGCTATCCACTCCAGTATTCTGGCCTACAGAATTCCATGGACTGTATAGTCCTTGGGGTCACAAAGAGCAACTTGCACTTATTTGTATTATCCATCCCACATCACAGACTTGGCATTTATGTTGCATCTCTCTTAATGACTACATCATTAAACAAACACACACACAAACCAGCATCTCAAGAAAACTATACTGACCTGCTCTAAGACCCTAGCCTTACCAGAGGATTTGGGAGAAGAAAGCCATAATCTTCAGAAATGTGAAATCTTCCTAAAGTCAAGAATGGTGCTGTCTTCAAATTCTGACTTTGAGGCTCCATAATGTTGTTTGAAGTATCTGTGCCGAGACTGCTACCAAAGAGACAACTGCTCCAAATATGTCAAAGACACAGGGAGCTTCAGAATAACATCTCTTCCTCACAGTTTGCTGTCTGGTTGTCTCAGGAATAGGGGAGTACCTTGCTCTGAGGTTGAATTCCACACTACCATGGACTTTCTCTGACACAAAGCTGAGTAAACAGTTAAAGACTGCTGGTTAAAACAAACAGGCAAACAAAACCATGTCACACACACAAAACCATGTCTCACACACACACACACACACACACACACACACACACACAAACAAATTTCTTTTCATACATGTGAATACAAGAAGGTTGATTTTAAACCCAGAGACAAATTGGCTCTTCTTTAGAAAAAGGGAAATAAACAAGAGTTTTTGTTGATCCCAAACACTCTGACGGAACCTGGTCCCTGAGGAACTTTGACAACTGGGTCTTGGGCATAAACTATTAAAACTAGAAGTTAGTTACTTTCAGACAGATGTGTCAGTGATTGCCATGAGTAGAGTGGGGGAAAGGACTCTGTAGGCATATCAGAACCTCTGAAGGGTTCTGTGTGTAGTTTGAACAGCATATTCCAAGATTATAATTACTTTGAGTGACATTAAGAAATACTGTTTAATTTTTTTAAAACTTCAGTGACACTCAGAGAATATATATTTCGTGAAGTTTGACAAACAAGGTAGCAGATATTAACAAATTCAAGAAAAACCTAATGTATCATTTGTTTAACCCTTCATGTTTATTAAACATATTTTGAAAATTGACCTCTAAAATGGGTAACTTTACTTATGAACCACGTACTACCAAATCTACTTTACAGATTAGTAAACTGAAGTACACACATGTAAATAACCCTGTCCATTGCCTCTCCACTAATTATGAACTAAAGCTGAGGTATCTTTATCTCCAAGCTATTTCTCTTGAAGTTCACTTGATCAGGCTGCAAGGCTGTCTGTTGAAGGTGTCATGATGGTTTGAATTCACTGAACCCTGGAGCCCAGTGATAAGTGCCAGATGCACTGTGAAAATTTCAAAGATTCTAACTTTTTGGTCCAGTTGGACCCTGAACTTAGGTCGCCAGGTTGTCAACAAACTTATTTGGAGGCTGACTTGTCCTTACACATCTTTTCCTCCCTCTGTTTCTCTAAGATAAATCCAAAAGCTGAGAGTAGGAAGTGCTCTGATAATTCACATACCAATTCCCACAGAGGGTTCAAATTTTGAAGGTAGTGTGCAAAAGTAGCCGAATTGATTTATGGTTCATTAGACCCTAAGAGTCATTCTCAACTATCCACGTCTGGGACTTCCCTGGTGGTGCAGTGGATTAAGCGTCTGCCTGCCAATGCTGGGGACATGGGTTCGATCCCTGGTCCGGGAAGATTCCACGTGCCTCAGAGCAGTTAAGCCCGTGAGCCACAACTACTGAGCCTGAATGCTGCAATTACTGAAGCCCACATGCCCGACAGCCTGTGCCCTGAAATGAGAGAAGCATTTGCAATGAGAAGCCTGCACACCACAGCAAAGAGTAGCTCCTGCTGGCAGCAAGTAGAGAAAGCCCGCAAGCAGCAATGAAGACACAGCACAGTAAAAAAAAAAAAAAAAAAAAAAAATTAGATGAATAAATAAATTAAGTAATTTTTTAAAACTATCCACTTCCTCTTAGACCAATGTCCAACCAGTTTTGAAGATCAGTTTCTTATGCCTCCTAAATGCAATTTGCCAAATTATATATGTTGAATGATCTTTTTTGTTCTTTCATTCAATCTCAGATTAAAAAGAAGGGGCAGGTTTTTGTTTGTTTGTTTGTTTGTTTTTTATGCTGGTCTAGCTATTTTTCATCCATTCTCTCTGCATTCTCATAAGAATTTATTGTAACATTATTAAAGCTTGGCATCAAAATACCCAAAGTGAAAAGAACATTATAGAATACATAATCTAATTCAAACTCTCAGGAAACATAAGAAATTCCTGAGGTTGGTGGGAGGGAAGTGACTTAGCAAATGTCATTCTGATAGGGTTGCCATCAGAATTGGTTTAGAATTTGGACTTGTTGCCTCTCAGCCCAGAATTTTCCACTCTGCCCAATCGCCAGGCCTCCCTGAGTGGGAATTTCTATCTCATCTCCTATTAGCTTATGTGGCTATTTTAACAAGTGACTTAAAATTCCAAGCTTCTGTTTCTACATCTGCAGGAAATAGTAATGTTTACCTCAGTGGATAAATGAGGAACATTAAGTGAAGTACTTATCAGATAGGTAACAGTAAATGCTATTTTCCTTATGTTCTCCCCCTTTTCTAGAAATACATTTTTAATATGATATTTTTTTTCTGGCTTTCTTCCCTCTCTTCCTGACTGGATCTTTTCTTTTTCCGTCTCTGACTTCTTTTCCCACTTCAGACCAAAGTGTATAGATATTTGCAGTATTACTATAACCACTTCCCCACCTCAGTGTTCTTATGTATTTCCACCTGATCTTAACCATCAGTTCTATGTGCATGTACTACAGTCTGCATGTTCAATCTTGACCTTTCTTACTTCCAAGGTGTAAGCCCATGGAACCTGTGGGTCACTGAGCATCTCAGGTTCTGCAGCAAAAATCATTAAGAACTCCTCATTTTAAGTTAAAGTTCAAATGTCCTTGGCCTGACATTCAAGGATGTCCTTCACCTGACTTCTAAACACCCTCTAGCTGTTCAAAATTCTACTATCACCTTGAACCTCTTTTACACTATGTTTCAAGCATCATGTCAAACCTGGTTTGACAGCTACTAACATCCAAACATTGTATTTATCTAATCTTTTCTATTAGACTGTAAGTTCCTTGACTAAGCCATATTTAACTCAACTTTGTATTTTCCTTTAGCAGCAAGCCCAGTGTCTAGAGTTCAATAAATGTTTATGAAATGAATGATCTATCCTGGCATCTCATTTTTAGATTTGGTGTCTTGATGCCAAGTAGAAGTTTGTGCTGTTCTGTTGTTGGTCCTTTAATGGACTGGAACCTCATGGTCTGGAGTCAACAATAAGGAAGTAAGAGAGAGAAAGAGGCTGATACCCCCTGGTTTACGCAGAAAGCCAATAAAGTCCTGTTCTTAGAGCTTACACTGCTGCATGTAGGCACCGGGCACCCTCTCGAGTGGGTGAAGGCACAGTGTGCCTTCTCGAGAGGGTCTTAGAAGCCCGGGCAAGAAAGTGAGCTCAACGGGCCTCTGTGCTCCAAGGAATTAGCCTGAAAGAGAGAGAGAAGGAAAGACAGACAGATAGACAGACAGACAGGCAGACAGACACGGGGACCCAAGCTCTGATGGAGCAAAGGTGTTTTAATCAACATAGTGTGGGCGTATATACTGTCTTACAAGGTAGTTACTCTCAGCAAAGATAAAGATTAAAATTTCAGACTTACAAAACATAAGACGATCCCTATCAAATAGAGAGTTGCAAACAATCACCTTTTACCGTGTGGTTCATAAAAAGGAAGAGGGTTCTTGCCACCGTAATGAGAAATGCCTGGATTCCTTAGCCCCAGGAAAGGCATGCCTCACCTCTTAATTCCTGAATATTCAGGAATTAACAAGGGCCAGAGGGTTCCTGACCGATCCAAAACAGCACACAGGAAGCCTCTTGTTAAATGTTTCCTGACATTCTGTAACTCCACTGTAGCCCCAGACCAGAGGTGTACTCTGAAGTAGGGAACACAGTGACCTTATGAAGATTTGTTTGATATATTACTTATTTACCAAGAGGAAACTATGTTCAAGAACTTCCTCTCCTAATAGTAAGGCTTGTCATTTCAGAGTCCTGGGTTCTTTAATCAGCTTTTGGGTGAATTATTATAATTTCAGTATACAACAAAGTTTCACCTTTTCTTAAACTGGGTATTAGGGTCCTTTGGAAATGCACCAAGAAATATTCAGGAAAAGAAGAAAAGCATTCACAATGGAAGTGTTTAGGATATCATTTACATGTTTTCTGGTAAAATTTCAGTTATACTTAGTTTTAGTTTCAAGTTGATTAAGTCCAAAACCTGAGTTATCAAACTCAATCAGCCCAAACAGCAGTACACCAAGGTTATTCTGTACAGGTCATTAATTACTCCTTTGTTCATAAGTTCAATGGAACTTCCTAGTCCTTTCTGATTAATAGTTCAAACAAATGGCATTTTGCTTTACTAATTTTTTAAAACTTTCTTTTCCTTTTGACCTTTCCTATGAAATGCTTGCTCCTTGGGAAAAAAGCTACAACCAACCTAGACAGCATATTAAAAAGCAGAGGCATTACTTTACCAACAAAGTTCCATCTAGTCAAAGTTATGGTTTTTCCAGTAGTCATATATGGATGTGAGAGTTGGACTATAAAGAAAGTTGAGCACTGAAGAATTGATGCTTTTGAACTGTGGTGTTGGAGAAGACTCTTGAGAGTCCCTTGAACTGCAGGGAGATCAAACCAGTCTATCCTAAAGGAAATCAGTCCTGAATATCCATTGGAAGGACTGATGGTGAAGCTGAAACTCCAATACTTTGGCCACCTGATGCGAAGAACTGATTCATTGGAAAAGACCCTGATGCTGGGAAAGTTTGAAGGCAGGAGGAGAAGGGGACGACAGAGGATGAGATGGTTGGATGGCATCACCGACGCGATGGACATGAGTTTGAGTAGGCTCCGGGAGCTGGTGATGGACAGGGTAGCCTGGCATGCTGGACTCCACAGGGTTGCAAAGAGTCAGACACGACTGTGCAACTGAACTGAACTGAATGAAACGTATTCCTTCTGGTTGGACTGTATTTAAAACTAAAAAGGAAAAACCTGACAGTTAACACTCACAGATTGTTTTTGTCTGTTCCAAGTCCTTAGGTAAGCATCTTCCCTAGAGTTTCTGATTTAACCCTCCTAAACAGCCCTGTAAGTGAGCCAATATTATTCCCATCATTCAGTTGAGGAAACCACAGCACAGGAAAGTTAAGTAAGAGCCTGAGGTCATACTTCTTTGTAAGTGTTAGTGTCAGGGCTGGAGCCATCTGGAGCCAAAATCGTTGCTGTTAACCATGAAGGTATGGCTTCCCTTTTTGGGTTTTTCTCTCTGTTGTTCTAGTTACAGTTTACTACTGGTGATTTCCCTAGCTCAGGTCCTGATTTCCCTCTCCTTGGGTGGTCATCTGTCTTCAGACTTCAACCATCATCTCCAGCTGAACACTCCCAACATTTCATTTCTAGTTGGATCTCTCCTGTCATCTACTAGACATCTTTACTGGACTGCTATAGAAGCTTCCTAAGAAACACCTTAACACATCCAACATTTGCTGTATACTTTTCATGAAGACCTGAGCAAATACTTAGAAAACCTGCATCAAGGTACAAGGTCTTGAGCAGAGAGTCTACTGCCAAGAGATAAATTCAAGGCTTACTTATTACTTATACTCTGATGATAAGAACCAGGCTCATCTTTCCTTCCTATATTGCATGTCTGGGTGAATGGTATCTTTCAGAACTGGTGGTATAATTTGTGGGTCCCAGAGAAGAACAAAAGCATAAGGACCCTTGTTCAAAATTATTCAGAATTTCAAAAGAGTAACAGTTGAGCATGGTCAAGAGTGAACCCTTCTGCAGACAAGACCCTATCTGACAACATGGGCTGAAGGTCCATGAGGCTGGCTCTAGCTGACCAGTTGGAGACCTGAAAGTGGTCTCTCCATCTCATCCAACAGAACTCTGGTCTTGCCCCTCCTACTGCCGTAATATTTCTTATGTTTCCCTTATCTCCAATCCCACTGCCATCATTTTCAATAGCCATTTACTACTGAAATATTATATATTCTAATCCTTAAACTGATATTTTCCCCAAATCTAAGCCCATAATACTTTACCATCATTGCAGCCTTGGATGACTTTTACAAGCTCCAACCTCATCACCCTGCCTTTATGATCACACCCCATTGTATCCCACCCCTACAATTTTTTCCTCAATTACTACCAAAGTCATTTAAATACTTATTTCATTACAATGGGCTTCCCTTGTGGCTCAGGTGGTAAAGAATCTGCCTGCAATTCAGGAGACCTGGGTTTGATCCCTGAGTTGGGAAGATATCCTGGGGAAGGGAAAGGCTATCCACTCCAGTATTCGGGCCTGGAGAATTCCATGGCCTATATAGTCCATGAGGTTGCAATAAGTCAGACACGACTGAGTGAGTTTCACTTTCCTTTACAGTGGGCAATGCTTTACTTAAATAGAATTCAAATATACAAATATAATAAAGTCATTTCTCTGCTTAAAAGCATTCTTTTTGTTTCCACAATAAATTGAAATTCCTTTATTGAATGGCCCTGGAAGCCAATCATGATTTAGCTTAATCAACCCATCACCATTTTTCTTCTTTTATGCTTCAGTCATATTGAGCTGTGTGGGCTTCCTAAGTAGACTTTGCTATGCTGCTATTCTTAAACACTCTTCTTTCTCTTCCTGCATTTTTCTAGCCTTTTATTTGCATATAGTATACTAATCACCTTTTAAAACTCATCTCATGAATTGCCTTATCTAGGAAAATCTATTCTTACCACAAACTTTTTTTTTTTTTTTTTTGGTGGAAAGCAAAGTTTGCTTTATTTTGGATGCCAGCAACTGGGTGTGGGGAGAGGAGGACAGACTCCTGTCCAGACTGACTCCACCCCCGTCCCCCAACACCCCCATCAAGAATCAGCAGGTTAGAGCATTTGTAGACAGACAGAGTGGGCTACATGCAGAAAGCACAGTTTACTCTGACAATCATCTTGAAATTAGTTATCAGTGATCTGATTGATGAGTCACCTTGACTGTTTTAAGTACAATCATTCTCATTCACTCTGCCTCCAACACTTTAAAAAACCACCACCACAAAATAGAAAAATAATTCCTATTCTGACTAACTGATATTGTCAGGAAACAAAGATACTGAGGGAAAGCCTGTTGTAAGCTTTTAAAAATTATAAATATATAAAATAATTCTTACATCAAAATCATTGTCTTTATGATCTGAAAGAAATAGAGATGCTATTCTACTTTTGAACATGTGTTGTTAAAAATTTCCATAGCTTCCATAGCTTAACATAACATCTGGATGAACTTTCAGATCACATAGAGGAGTGAATCATAGAATTGGAAAGCACCTTAATCTATTTATCTCTGATTATTTTAGGTGTGCAAAAACAGACCAGAGAGGTTAAGTGAATTATTGAAGGCCATAGAATGGTTTTCTTTTTAATAGACTTTAATTTTTTAGAGTTGATTTAGGCCCAAAGCAAAATTAAGCAGAAAGTACAGAGTCCCCATATATCTTCTTCCCCAGGTATGCTGAGTTTTGCACATCAGAATGGTGCACTTGTTACAGCTGATAAACCTACACTGATAGATTATGATTATCCAAAGTCCACAGCTTACATTAGGGTTCACTCCTGGCGTTATACGTCCTATGGGGTTTGGGAAAAGCATGGCGTGTATCTACTGTTATTCTATCACACAGAGTAGTTTCACTGAACTAAACATCCTCTGTGTTCCTCCTGTTCATCACTCCCTCTGTCCCAACCCCCTGGCAGTTCCTGATCCTTTTCCTGCTTCCATGGTTTTACCTTTTTCCAGAATGTCATATAGCGGGAATCTCACACTCCGTAACCTTTTCAGAGTGACCTCTTTTACTTAGTCAGGTGCATTGTTACATTTCTCCATGTCTTTTCATCACTTGATCACCCATTTCTTTTTCTTTTTTTAACCTTTTAAAAAATATTTTTAATTTTATATTGGGGTACGGTTGATTTACAATGTTGTGTTAGTTTCAGGTGTATAGAAAAATGATTCACTTATACATAATACTTATTCTTTTTCATATTCTTTTCCCAAATAGGTTATTACAGAATATTGAGTAGATTTCCCTGTGCTCTACAATAGTTTGATGTTGATTTTCTATTTTATATATCATAGCGTGTATATGTTGGGAGAAGGCAATGGCAACCCACTGTAGTACTCTTGCCTGGAAAATCCCGTGGATGGAGGAGCCTGGTAGGCTGCAGTCCACGGGGTTGCTAAGAGTTGGACACAACTGAGCGACTTCACTTTCACTTTTCACATTATGCATTAGAGAAGGAAATGGCAACCCATTCCAGCGTTCTTGCCTGGAGGATCCCAGGGACGGGGGAGCTTGGTGGGCTGCCGTCTATGGGGTCGCAGAGTCAGACATGACTGAAGCGACTTAGCAGCGACAGCAGCAGCAGTGTGTATATGTTAATCCCAAGCTCTTAATTTACCACCACCAACACCTCCGCCCACCACACACCACCTTTCCACTTGGGTAACCAGAATTTGCTTTCAAAGTCTATGAGTCTGTTTGTGTTTTGTAAATAAATTCATTTTCAACATTTTTTACTGAACCAGGAAGAAATACACCACACTCATTTCTTTTCTCTAAAAATTTAAAATTTTATTTTTAATTGGAGGATGATTGGTTTACAATATTGTGTAAGTTTCTGTAATAAATCATCATGAATCAGGCATAGGTATATATATGTCCCTGCCTCTCGAGTCTTCCTCCCACCCCTCCAGGTTGTCACACAGCACTCATTTCTTTTCAGCCCTGAGTAATATTCTATTGTCAGGATGTACTTCGATTTGTTCATCCATTGAGCCACTGAAGGGCATCTTGGATGTTTCCAAGTTTGGGTGATTATGATAAAGCTGCAATAAACATCCCTGTGCAGGTTTTTGTATGAATATAAGTTTCATTTTCCTCTCAAATGAAGAATGTGAATGCTATTTCTGATATAATGGGCAGATGATTAACACATGTCAAAATATACAACATATGCCAAAAAATATACTTTCTTGGATTACAATTAATGTTCCTTCAACAGGCTTTTCACAGTTTTACCTCTTACAGACTTCAGAAAGTCCATGAGATTGGTGCCTCCAGTTCCTTTACTTTCTGCCTTTAAATCTTCTTCCGAGCTTTCCGCCTTGGATTGCGATTGCTGGCTTGCAGGAATTATGATGTATTTAGCTACTATTTGCAAATGGTAGTCTCTCAAGGAGACCATAGCTTGCACACACTTATCGTAAGTTTCCTGCAGCGTAGCATTGCCTTTTGAAAGAACAAAGTCACGGACCGAGGGCCTTGACTTTAATGAGAGGAGAAAGCTCTGGTGAGCTGGTGGCATGTAGGTTCTCATCTCCTGGAGAAATTCAGCAGCAGGGTCTGAAGGAACTGAAGACAGAGATGAGTTAATAAGGAGTCTGAAGCAGTCTCCAATCCAGGGAGGGAGGGCTGAGCGGGGTCAGAGTGGGTGGCCATGAATTTATAACCATCAAGTTAGCATCCTGCTAATCTTGCTACTAGTAATGGTAATTACTGCAAAATGCACTTAATTCTGAAAACCACATGAGCTAAACTCATTCATTATATTGTTGTTTTGCTTCCTTTCTCATGTTCCTACTGTATTTGATCCTTCTAAGGACAGGGTAGATGTCCTATACTTGATAGACTGTGATGCTGAGTCCAAGAGAGTTAAAGGGACCATTTTAAAATAAGAGAATGAGCTCGGGAAAAAAACAAACAAACAAAAACCTTACTGTCATGCACCCCAAAGCTTTCCCCTTTGACTGTTCTTTAGCAGTTTAAGAAAGAAAGAAAAGCAGAAAGAAGTTCTTCCTGGAGCTTCTTCCTCTGCTCCCTTAATTGCCTATGAAGAATGTAATGAACGTGGCTCATCTTTAAACTTTGGTGCACGTGTTGGCCCTGGGCTCCCTGGGCAGTAGGTTGGGGAACTAGAACCGTGCCAAGCCTCCCCACTCTCTAGCTTCTGCTTGTGGTCTTATCTCAGTCATAGGCTTTTTCTTTCTAAATCTGACCTTACATGTTCAGGACATGTAATATTGGCTTCACCACTCAATCAGACCTCATAGACATGTTCAAATATCAAGATCAAGATGGTGTTGAACTTGGTCTGAGTTCTGGCTTCCCTGCTTTTTAGTTGGTTAACAGGGAGACTGTTTATGAGCCTCTTTCAGTTTCTGCTTCTTCATGGTGTAATGAGATGATTGCAGTAAAGTCTCCACTGATTGTTCTAAAAGTATCTGATAAGCTCAGATAAGATGCTGATGGGAAGGGACATTTTTAGACACTATCCTATTAGCCTAAGCGATGCTGGTCCTTTGTCATTTGCTGCTCACCTCCACAAACAGTGTGCTGAATGCCCAGGAGAACATCAAAACACTGAAAGATGCTGCTTTGGGCTGCACTGCCTCCGGCAAACTTCTTTGGGGTGTCCCAGACGCCTTCATATAGCAGGCCTTCTGACAGCAAGGGGTTGCCTTTCCAACTAAATCAGGAAGGAAAGAATAATCGGTATTTTATCAATTGCTAATTTTTCGTACGTCAAATCTTGCAACAGAGAATGAGTGGAAGGTGAAATGAGCTAGGCTTCATTATACTTCTTCCATACTCCCCCTTCTACTCATGTTCAAGCATAAGAATAATAATTAACATGGTTCTGAGCAAATTCAGCATTGTTGGGGTCCATTGCTTTGTCCAAATAGGCTCATAATTTTTCTCAGTTATTTTAATAATTGTTCTAGTGATCTAAATGATTCATTGGATGACTGATTTTTGGCATTATAGGATTAATAACTATTTGCACCATTGCTGCCATCACTAGCGTTACTTTACAAACCTCAATTCAAACAAATAATTTTATCCAAAATTGGACTAAAGATGCTCATACTATGTGGGCCACTCAGGCTCAAATAGATGAGGATATTCCAAAAGAAATACAGGAACTGAGAACAGCCATCAAATGGGTTGGAGATCAATGAACAGATGTACGAAAACAGATGATGTTAAAATGTGATTGAAATTCTACTCAATTTCATGTTACTCCTGTTCATTTCTATAATAGTGGCTACAACTGGAAACAAATCAAGTTTCATTTTTAAAACATATATGTTAATGCCTTTCTGAATGTACAGTTATTACAAAAAAAAAATATGTGAAACCTTTTCTAATAATCTGCCCTCTTCCACTAGTATGGGAACTTTAGCCAAACAATCAGCTGATCAATTATCTGGGCTAGACCCACATGGATGGTTTCAAAGCCTTACTCATAGCATTGGGTCTAGAACTATAATTTTGGTGATTGTCTTAACAATTATATTTGTTGTCTACTGTTGCCTTCATGCAAAGATTGTCAAAACTAAATAAACTCTGATGGTCAGAACTCTTCTTACAAATATTATAAATAAATAAGGGGGAATTGTCAGGGAATATCTGACGGGAGGATTCCTACATGCTATCTCTCATGAGTCCTTTGTCCCTCTTCAAGCGGAACAGCACGCTGCTCCCAGGGACTGAGGTCATTGTGTGAGGCAAGCATGAGTCTCCTTTAGTAAACATTCTCTTTAGGACAAAACTGCTTAGTCTCTTTCCCCTTTCTTGAGATATGGATTGTCTCCTGACCTTGTGACTAACATTACCCCTTGTTCCCTTGGTAACGGTTGCTATATGTTTGGTTTTCTGATCTCTATCATTCCCAAAAGAAGTTTCTTGTACCACAGCCTATATATACTCATAGAAAAATCATTAAAGCACCTTTGCTCCATCAGAGCTTCGGTCCCCGGGTCTTTTTTTGTCTCTCTCTATCTTTCTCTGTTTTACTTTCTTATCGTCGACTCCGTACCACCAGATTCCAGTCCATTAAAGGACCCCAACAAGCATAAGGATTCTATAAGTCAAATCTTACCTTGCACCACCAAAGGTTATTTCACTCTCTAAAATGAGTAGCTTTCTTGTCCCTACTCCAGTGTTTGCCTGCCCAAGTAGTAACCGAGAGAATAGCCTACTGTTTCTTGCAACATGTATTTTAGGATATAAATTGTTTCTTAAACTGGATTGATAGTGGGGACCATCAGGAAAATTTGTTGTCTTCTTTTTGTTGTCTAAGTGAAAACAGAACCAAGCATAAGGCTACATACCCAGACAAGTATATTCGAAGAACATTGAAAAACAGGTTTGGGTCCACGTATTCTAAAAACAAACAAACAAAAAAGATGAGATACACCTAATTAAGTAGCATCATTGGGAAAAATCAAGGTGTTATAAACAACTGATCCTGGATTTCAGTATAGGAAACAAGAAAGGTGCTAGGTCAGTCTGTGCAGAAACATCCCTGAGGTTAAGCACACATCTTGTGACAAAGAGCCCTGGCCCATTCACCACTCATCCTCAGGAGACCAATTAAACTGCCAACATTTACTTAAGGATGCTTCATATGTTTACTGGGCTTCCCTTGTGGCTCAGCGGTAAAGAATCCGCCTGCCAGTGATGGAGATGGGAGTTGGATCCCTGGGTCAAGAAAATTCCCTGGAGAAGGGAATGGCAACCTACCCTGGTATTCTTGCCTGGAGAATCCCATGGACAGAGAAGCCTGGTGGGCTATAGTCCATGGGGTCGTAAGAGTTGGACACAACTTAGAGACTAAACAACAGCAACGTTTTTACTGGCATAACTGATAAATTACTTACATAAAGAAACTCCAAATCTAAACACAAAAAACAAAAATAAAACAAAACCTCCAGGAGCCCTAGGGACCACATCTCTGGGTGTCCCTCCCCAAAGCCTGCTAATGTCTTTGGTTTGAAGGCCAATCTTCTTGCCAAAGCCCACTGATACACAATCACATATTTGTTAGGCGCATCCAGTAGGGGACATTTCCTTTTGCAAATCCTTGTTTATGTACTCTTTTTGTTACTGTTTTTAGCTGTTAATTTTATGATAACTTTCGAGCCCTGTGGCTGTTTTAGATGGCTTTCTAGTTAATTTACGTAAAAGCAGAATTCATAGAGAGTTCTTATCAAGCAGAAGCTAAGTTTTTCAGAACTTAACATATCCTGCACCTTTGGCAAGTTTTTCCATAATTTTTAGTGGAATTCTGGCTTCCCTATTTATTACTTACATCATCTTGGGTCATTTATCTTCTCTCTCAAAATTTAGATTCTTTTCTCTGTAAGATGAACATAATAAAACCCACCACATGGAAAGTACATATAATGATTCAGTGAGATAAAGGAAACCGCAAACACAACTACTATGTGAGAGCTGGTTTTGCGTCCGTTTTCTCTGCAAGTCTACATCTAGATAACCAGAAACATCTGAGCATGGTCTAGCATTTGCAAGACACACAATACTTGCTATGAATTTGGGAAAACACGTCCAGGGCTTTGTGCAGGCTGGAAGATACGTCAAGCAGTGCCCTCTGCAAAGTATCTGAGTCTTCACGTTTTACTGCATCAAATATAATGGGGATCACCTTTAAAAAAAAAAGAAAACAAACACTTGAGATTTCATAACACTAAATATTTGCATAGAATTAAGTTCTTCTAAATCTTAATGCTCAAGTTAAATTTGGTATTTCCATTTCTTTCTTGGATTGAATACCGTTGGATTGTTTGACTAATTTTCATATGTTTAATTAAACTTGGGTTTGTCTTTATTAATTTATCACTTAGAGATAAGTTTATATAGTTTTATGTATTTCTATCTCTAAGGCAAAAAATCATTAGCTTTTTGTCACTGTGAAACAGAGTTCCCATGGCAAGTTGCATTGAAAATACTTCTCTCTTATTAGGGCTTCAAATTTGATTCTAATTATATGGCTCTTACATTTTATATTTTAGAAGAGACAAAAAAAAAAATAAAATAAAGTATTTATTTGTACCAGGCGATCCCTTATCTCCAATTCAATCAGCAAATCCTCTATTCAGTCAGGATCAAGTTACTTTATGCATAATAACGTTCTGTTGCTAAGTAATTGTTCTGCTTAAGTGAATCAAAATGCACATTTTTCTGGACTGACATACTTTGATTGCAGAGGCAGCTGCTATTTCCACCAACAGAGAAACCAGAAAGAAGCCTTTGCCGCAGTCCCCACCAGGAAATGAGAATAGAATGTCCATGTTCCTGAGAAAATTAATCCAGGAAGTCAAAAATTTAGTAAAAATAAAAGAAAGAAAGCTAAAAAGAAGAAAAAATAATTTGATAACAATATTGATCTATTTGTTGGATCCTTATTCATTTTCAAGACTTTCATTTACCCTCCATTTTCAAAATAATCTTGTGAGATAAGTATGGCAGGTTTACTATATCCACTATGTAGTTAGGAATACTAATGTTAGGTCTATTGTCTAAAGTCATAAAATTAACAGTACTTTAAGCTGGAACTTAAAATTCCATTCTAGAACTTGAAACTAGAATCTTCAAGAGCATTTCTTTTTCTATTAGCCCATCAATTTTTCACAAATTTGTAAACTCAAGGTTTATAGAGGTATCTGTGAGGTATGGTTTACAAAAGTAGATTTTTGACTTAAATAAACATATTCATATCCATATTTTTATCTGTGAGCCTGACTCAATTTCTCAGTGAGATATCCTGCCTTACAAAGGAATTGATTGGGAAATTCAAATAATTTATTACACCTTATTTTCTTTTGCACTGAAGTTTTGTGTTGGTGCAAATATGGTCTCAGTATCAGTACACCTCTGAGTTTCATGGCAGTTAAATGTATGGTCTCAAACCATTTCTACACCTAACTTCCTGGGGCTCATTGAATAAGATATTTCATTGGTTTCAGCCTCAAATGGGGCTGGTGACATCATTCTCCCATTTAAAAATCTTCCATTGCTTCCCCTGTAAGATACTGTTTTAACCCCTTATCAGAGCCCAAAGTCCTATGTAATAATTCTATAGTTTATTTCTTCATCCCCTTCCTATACTGTTACCTTCCTTATTTATGATGTATCAGTGACACTAGCCTTCCTTCAATTCTGAAAATGCACCAAGATTTTTGTCATTTCAAAGTCCTCATTCTTGCTGTTTCCTCCACTGTGAACATGCTCAGCTTTTCTTTCTTCTTCCTTTACTTTTTTCTGGCCACATGACACATGGGATCTTAGTTCCCAACCAGGGATAGGGAACACGCTGTGCAATGGAAGTACAGAATCTTAACCACTGGACCACCAGAGAAGTCCCAGCTTTTCCTTCTTCTAATCTATGCCTAGTCACTCTTCCAAACCCAACTTAAATTCCTTGCTGTAGGATTCTTTCCTTGTGCCTTTTGTTTGACTTGAACTCATAGTCCTTTAATTCCTTAATTCTTCTCTTGATCTTGTAGCAATTTACATAATTTTCATGTATCTTCTTTCCTCCAAATTAATCCAGTTTCATGAGGGTAAGCTTATTCCTATATTTACTTTAGCTTCCCTAGCTCTTAGCTTCTGTTAAGTACCTAGGCCAAAAATAGTAAGAATTGGGTCAAAAAGAATAGTTTCATTACTTCTAGCCACTGAGGTCATGGGGTCATGGATACACAGATGTATGTGCATCTTGTATGTATGCATGTTAATTATATTTATTGGCAGATCTTCCTAAACTTACAATGGTGTTATATCTCAATAAAGCCATCTTCAGTTGAAGATAAGTTGCAAATTTATTCAATATACCTAACCTACCAAATATCAGATATTAGCCTATATTAGCCTTGTGGTCCTGCTAAGTTGTGCCTGACTCAAGTTGTGTCTGTCTCACTATGACCTTGGGGTCACAGTCATTGTGATCCCAAGGACTCTAGCCCGCTAGGCTCCTCTGTCCATGGGGTTTTCCAGGCAAGAATACTGTAGTGGATTGCCATTTCCTCCTCCAGAGGATCTTCCTGTCCCAGGGCTCAACCCACGTCTCCTGTGTCCCCTGCATTGGCAGGCGGATTCTTTACCACTGACCCAGCTGGGTGCCCCAGAGTTTAGCCTAGCCTACCGTAAATGTGCTTAGAATATTTGCATTAGCCTAGAGTTGGGCAAAATCATCTAACACAAAGTCTATTTTATACTAAAGTGTGGAATATCTCATGATTTATTGAATACTAAAAGCGAAAGACAGAATGATTGTCTGGGTGCATGATGGTTGTAAGTGTATTAGTTGTTTACCCTCTTGACAGTGAAGCTGCCTGGAAGCTGCACTGCCCTGCCCAAGGATCACAGGAGAGTATGTACTGCACATCTAATTAGGGAAAGATCAAAATTCAAAATTCAAACTGAGTTTATAGTGAATGTATATCACTTTTGCACCATCCTAAGGTCAAAAAATCATAAGTTGAGCCACCCTTAAGTCAGGTATCATCTGCATATACAAGTAAGATTTTTGTATTTTTTGCCTAAAATCAATTAGTCTTTTAAAAGAATTCACTTGGAGGGTAGTGATACATCCTTATTTACTTTGAATAACAGTAATTCTTCAAATAAAACAGATGGAGTACTTACTCATAAGTCATGGGCCTTAGGAGAGCAGCCACGAAGCCATGGATCAGTTGGAAGATGGAAAGGAAACCAATGTAAAAATTAAATGGTTTTGAGTTATTTCATTTAATACTACTGATCTAGCAAAGGTAAAAAAATACATAAAAATGTAAAGGTGTGTTTTTTTCAATATTTGTCAAGTAGGTGTCACAAACATTTAATTTAGGACTTTACAAGTGAAAGAAACAATTAAATATGCAAGGAACACATGTGGATTGTCAAAACCAATCGGAAACCTTGTTACTAATAAGAAACTTTCAAGATCAAATTATTTCATTTTGCGGTACTCCCACATCTAGAACATGCCTCTGAGCGTGAATACATGTGTGGTGAATACCCACCCAGAGCCTCTGACACTTCATCGTAGCAGATCCATTACTCAGTGCTTAGGAAGGGCCGGGATTCTAAGCAGACTCTTTTGAAAGTCCAGAGGTTGCCACATTTACTACCAAAGATGTGTTAATTCCACTCAATAGTTAAAATTGAAACTTGTAGAATCTCAAAAGAAGCCAGTATCAAAAGAAGCCAGTCAAACTGATCAAACTGAACACTTAAGATATGTACATTTCATTGTATGTTGACAAGACGCCTCTCTCTCTCACATGCATGTATCTTTTACATCTTAACAACAGAGAAGAAAGCCATGCTGCCAAAGATTAAACAAATGACCAATTCCCTTTTGATTAAAATACTGTGCACACCTTTAATTCCTGTTATAATCACTGTTTACGTACCCACTGGGGTCCTTTTTCTTCCAGTTTGCCAAGACACAATCTGCATAAAGCAGAATAGGAGGCAGTCCCAGCTTCTCAGATAGCTTGCAGTAAGGAACAGCGATATTGCTTGGCAAGACCTAATGAAAACACGACTTTTAGTATTAACCTTTGAAATGTCTCACCTTTGCTTCTGGGTGTCAAAAGATTAACTGTTCTACATAATGGCCCTGTGAAACCAAACCAATGTGTCATTGCCTCTTCCTCATTTTGTAACTTAAGCCCAGTACTTGTAAATGCCCTTGTACTTGTAAATGTAAAAGCCCTTACATTTGAGATTTGTGATGGTGTGGACATAATCTGGGCATAGAGAGAACAAAGGCTAACTAGAGAGCCAGGGGAAATCCAGGCTGTATT
Source organism: Cervus canadensis (assembly GCF_019320065.1). Taxonomy (NCBI): domain Eukaryota; kingdom Metazoa; phylum Chordata; class Mammalia; order Artiodactyla; family Cervidae; genus Cervus; species Cervus canadensis. Next base: position 32,897,151 of record NC_057416.1, on the reverse strand, counting down.
CTTGACTTTCTAATGGCCTATGAATCATTTGCAACCATTCGCTCAAGCATCCATCCATTCCCCAAATATTTGTTAGGCAACTCCTCTGCATAAGACCCTCAAGCTTCACAAATGCCGTAACAATACTCTTAGAGTTCATTTGCATTAAATGTCAACAGGATGTCAGTCTGTTGTGTTAGCATAAAAGAATATAAGAAAATCTCCAAACCTTTCGGATGTCTCCACCGCCTTGACCCCACACGTACGCCATGGTGATGTATCCCAGAACCAAGTGTCCCAGGCGCTGTGCCCTGTGGCCTCGGAGGCCATCGATGCTGAGCATTGCTAACTGAGAACAAATAGAGAGATGGACTCAACTCAAAATGCGTGATGTGACTGCCACAAAACCAAGTCAATGCTTTTAAGAAGCTGAAATAGAAGATGTGTGATATTTTTTCCAAACCTTCTCAACTTCCATACGTAGTTGGTTGTTCTTGATCAGTTCAGGCAGATTTCTAGCAATAGAGATCCAGGCATCATAAGGATGAGGTAGCTCCTCCTTGAAAAGAAGAAACAGGGCTTTGATTGACCAGTGGAAGGTATTGTCCAATAGTGGTGCCTCCACTGATGGTCCATGTGGCCTCTGTATCGATGCCGTGGAATGCTGAAACACACTTAACCCGTCTAAGGCCACCAGGCCATGCCTTGTCACCTGCACACTCAGCGCTCAGGACCTTCTCTGTGCTCCTCCTCTTCTTCTCAACTGCCTCCTTTGCAAAGATCCCTTGAAACATTTCATTGAACTCTTCCTGACTATTCCATTCTATAGGTATGCCTCCAGTGAGGAATCCTATGAACTATACCCTTTCACGTTAAGTGATTTGTTATTGTTGTTGTTTAGTCACTTAGTTGTGTCCAACTCTTTAAGACCCCATGGACTTAGCCTGCCAGGTTTCCCTGTCCATGGGATTTCCCAGGCAAGAATACTGCAGTGGGTTACCATTTCCATCTCCAGGGGGTCTTCCCAACGCAGGGATCGAACCCAAGTCTTCTGCATTGGCGGGCAGATTCTTTATCGCTGAGCCACCAGGGAAGCCCTAAGTAATTTACTGCCGTCTGCTATATTTTTACCTTCTCAGCTAGATGTTAAGTTTTTTTTGAATAGATAGAAAATGAGATTTATTAAATGTCAGTAATGAGACAGTTTTGCTTCAATTTTTCATTTATTTATTGTTTAATTATTATAATGGCCCCCAAAGTTTTCTCCATGTCATAAATAAGCAAGACTCAGGCAGATTTATGGCTTGTTTTGTGCACATAGTTCATTGTGATTCAAACATAAGGATTTCCAACTTCTAAAAGATATTTTCTTTTTTTATATCTCACTATCTGAAGGCAAGGATTTTATCATATTTTTAATTCTGTATTTCTTAGCACAGTACTAGACATGCAGGAGATGCTGTATATATGTTGTATATATATGTATATGTATGTGCATATATATATATGCATGTATATATGTGTATATATATGTTTGTATATATGTATATATATGTATTCTTGTTGATTGCTTCCTTTCATACAACAGGCAAATTTTTGGTCAAGTATGTAAAGCTGAAATCCAAATAAAAGTGTGTTATAAATAAGACTGCTCTGTGTTATGTGGCAGCCTGGATGAGAGGGGAGTTTGGGGGAGAATGGATAAATGTGTATGTATGGCTAAATCCCTTTGCTGTCTGCTTTAAACTAAAGGAAATCAGTCCTGAATATTCACTGATGCTGAAGCTGAAACTCCAATACTTTGCCCATCTGATTCTGAAGAATGACTCTGATGCTGGGAAAGACTGAATGCAGGAGAAGGGGACGACAGAGGATGAGACGGTTAGATGGTATCACGGACATGATGGACATGAGTTTGAGCAAGCTCCGGGAGTTGGTGATGGATAGGGAAGCCTGGTGTGCTGCCATCCATGGGATCACAAAGAATCAGACACGACTGAGTGACGGAACTGACCGACTGAAACTGTTACAACAATGTTAATTGGCTATACTCCAATACAAAATAAAAAGTTTAAAAAAAAAGACCCCAAAACCCAGCATGGAATAACTTAAGTCCCATGTCACTAAATGGAGATAATGCTTAATTACATACAGTTTCTGCCTCTCCCAGAGTGGAGTCCTAAACCAGTCAATCCAGAATCCCCTGGCCAGCAGTAGTGAACTGATCTGCTCATATAGCCCTGCTTTTCTCTAAAGAAATGTGACCTCAATACAGCTAATCCACTCTCTGCAGGGATGACTGCCTTCTTTCTGCTCTCTTCTGCTTATAAAAGTCTTTCATTTTTGTACAGCTCCTGAGAGTACTTTTCTTCCTGAGAGTTGGGATGATACCCATTTCATGAGTCTCTGAAGGAAGCCAATGACGTTTTAAATTTTACTCAATTGGGTTTTGTTTTTAATAAGTGCCTCCCTGGGTATTATTTCTAATCATGTCTCAAAGGAAAATATAAAAACCAAAGAACTAGGTCACAGCCTGAAATGAGATTCAGAGTCCTGAAAACTCCTTCATTAAGCTTCTTGGGGGCACCGATCCTGAATTGAAACCAAGGTGAGTGAGGTTTTAAGCTTCAAAACCAAGTTAATATTATAAGGAAGCTATAAAATATGAAGACAAATGTAATAAAAACTTCAAACCTGTTCAGAGGCTGCAGAGAATTGGCTAGACTTAGTCAGGGCAAATTTTTAGGAATGAAAGATCCAAGCAGTGTATTCATTAGATAATCACCTTTCTTGTGTTTGCTCTGAATTTTTTCTCCCTAACCACAAAACTACTCTGCTCTGATGATTTTAGTAATACATACATATTTTCTTTATTCTGTGTTTCACGTGTAGCACATCTGAAATTTTTATTGGGGCTACTTTCCCCAAATAACAGACGCATAACTTTATTATGCGTCCAGATTAGTGTCTTATTGGACAGAACTTTCAACAAATGTAAAATTCAACCACTAATATCTTCTGGTTCAAAAGATGCTTAAATGATATATTATAAATTAGTAAAGGGTAACAGAGAGCCATTTAACTCCTGCTAGATGAGAGAATGCATTTTGCATCTACATGAAATCAGAAGACAAATTATTTTGCTTTACAACTGGAAGGTGATAGATTATAAGAGATGAAATGGACATTTTTGAATCTCTAATTTCCAGGAAAGATCTTCAGTGAGGAAATAAAAGTAACTTCTAATTTTGTTTTCATCCTGTTTCAGGATACTAAGTCTAATTTCATAGGTATCTCAAGTAGCAGCATTATTTTTTAAATAGCTCAGGAAGAGTTTTATTTTGCTTTAGTTTTGGAGTTTACCCCTTGGAATCTGTTTTAGAGGTCTACATAATTACTTGTGTCTTCCTTGGTGGCTAAGCGGTAAAGAATCTGCCTGCAATGTAGGAGACTCAGGTTCAATCCCTGGGTAGGGAAGATTCCCTGGAGAAGGGAATGGCAACCCACTCCAGTATTCTTGCCTGTAGAATTCCATGGACAGAGGAGTATGGCGGGCTATAGTCCATGGAGTAGAAAAGAGTCGGACACAACTGAAAGATTTTCACTTACTTATTCACATAATTATTTTGATTGTTTTCTTTTATATGAGAACCAACCTTATAGGGAAATAAAGAATAAATTTGATATGAGACTTTGCAGTTTCTGAAAAAGTTTTTTTTTTTTTTTTTTGGTACCATTGATAAATATTTCCTCAAAGCATCCAATCTTGGCACCTGTGCACTTTAGTGAAGAGAGAGTAAGTCTGAATATTATTGATTTGAACATATAAAGTAAGCCAGTTGCTTTTAGCAATAAAATTAAAACATCTGCTTCATTTTCTTCAATTAATCATGTGAAGAGGAAAATTAGATTGGGACAAAGAATTTGCTTTAGATTTACCTATATTAACCAAGGTATTTACTAGATGTGATTTCTAAGTATAGTTAGATTCTGACTAAAATATGTATTTATCACACTTAAAGGTTGCCTCTAGAGTCTGGATTCTGCTCCGGTCACAAGCAAACAGATACATCCTGGTATATACAGCACTGCCACAACATGTTACTGGCTCCTAGAAATCCTCTCCTGGAATCTCACGAACTTCATTAAAACCAAGAGTAGGAAAACAAACGATAACCAAACACCAAAATAATGTCCTGTGTCCTCTCCTTCTCTTGAGTTAGGCAGTGTAGCGTAATAGATAATGGTTTTCAGACCATGGATTCTGGAACCAGACTGATTAGACTCACTTCCTATCCCTGTTATTACTAGCTGTGTGAGTTTGGATAATTACTTAACTTCTGCATGGCTTACCTTCTCATCAGGAAAATGAAATTAATAACATACATACCTTTCAGGATGGTAGTAAAGATGGAGTAAGTTAATATTTGTAAATTGCTAAAAATGAGATAAAAGTGTGTGATGATTAAGATATTAAAGAGAAGATGCTTTTCATGGCATTCTTGGGAAGATAATGTAGGAAACTATAGTCTTAAGACACACATTTATTCTAATGCCTTGCCCCTTGTAGCAAGACCTGTGGAAAAAGCATACAGATCTAGCAGGTCTAACTCTCTCTAAGCCTGAAACTTAGGCTTAGTAAATGCCAAATAATATTAATACAACATGAAGTTGCTTGATGCCCCACCTCAAAAACATTATCAAAGCAGGAACACATGCTTTGTGCAATCTAAGGTTTATCAGCTGGAAAAGGAGGTTCCTTTGACTCACGGGTCATTAATTACTTTTTTAAAAAATTTTTCAAAATACCCCCTGAAATGTGATTGTCTTAAAATAAAATACCTCTATAGTTACCTTATCTCATCACTCCCTGTACCTGTATAAGATGAGTAAGAAGTGCCTCTAAGGCTAAGTTTCTAGGAAGAAAATTTTAAGAAAGTTATTTGTTCAGTAGAAATTACTGAACCACATTTATTCAGTAGAAGTTAACTTGCCCAGGTAAGTCAAGATAAGAAAATAATTTTGCCCATATTCCAGTGTCCCCTCTTACCAGTGGAAGTGGCAGAGCAAAGCCCACATCTTCATCTATGTGGTATTCCTCAAAGATGGTCCAAGAGTGCTCCATAGGAGATGACATGTCAACTGTCGTTCTTGCAGCCTACTCTGGTCCTTCTCAGGCTAGATGCTTTCAGAGCATCTATTTATTACAGAGGTTATCATAGCCAACAACCACAACTCACCACGTAGGCAGTAAGAAATGACTTTCACTTTTGGAATAGTTTCATTTTCCACTTTTTGTATTTGTAGTTTCATGAAAAATAAAACTACAAAAGCATGACTGTTTATCACATGAAGAAACTGAAAGTGTATATTCCATATCGAACATTTCTGGGAACATCATTTGCTTACTGCCTAAGGGAAGTTGGAAAAGGCCTGATTGAAATAGCAAAAAACATAAAAATAGGTGGCCAGAAAGAACATTTTTATTTTATGGGAACTATTAAAACTTTAAATTAACCAAGCCTAATGGTTTGCTGGGAGGGATTGGGGGCAGGAGGAGAAGGGGACGACAGAGGATGAGATGGCTGGATGGCATCAGTGACTCGATGGACATGAGTTTGAGTAAATTCCGGAAGTTGGTGACGGATAGGGAGGCCTGGCGTGCTGCAATTCATGGGGTCGCTGAGTCAGACCTGACGGAGCGACTGAACTGACTGGCTGACTGAATGGTTTAAACCAACTTTTAATTATTGTAGTCACTGGTTTTCTTTTAAACTCTCAGGGTTCTTTGAACATATTAGTGTCTTGTTTCAGCAACCATGAAAAACATTTTTTGGTAGCCAGAATTAGTGCCTCTGAAATAGGAAAGTAAATAAATAAAAAAATAAAAATGCAAGCACATGAATTTAGAAGCATAGCGTCTCTTCACCCCGCTAGTCCCGTTTTTCTTACCCAGATTCCATAAGAGTTCTCAATCTGTTCTTTCTATTCCTAATGAGTGATTTTCTTTTAAATTTTTGACTGGAGGATAGTTGCTTTACAATGTCGTGTTGGTTTCTGCCGTACAACAATGTGCATCAGCTACTTGTATACCCACCTCCATCTCATCCCTCTCGGTCATCACAGAACACTGGCTTGAGCTCCCTGTGCTATACATCTGCTTCCCACTAGCTATTTATTTTACCCCGGTAGTGTATATGTTAAAATTTCAATGCTACTGTCTCAATTTTTTCCACCCTCTCCCTCCCCAACTGTGGAAAATTTTCTTGCATCTCTACTGTATATGATCTCTAAGGGACTATAAGGCAATAGTCCACATTTGGAGACTTTAGAATATGCTTAAAGTTGAAATAAATTATAAAAATCTATCTTGAAAACAGTTCTTTCAAAATGCGAATTAAGGTTGCATTTAGTAAAGGTTTTCAGGGTGTCTGGAGGTCTGTGGTCACTTGTGTATAAGATCAAACGATCTTATACACAAAGCTGAAGCAAGAGAAGAAGCCATCCTGTTCATTATGATGGTCAAAAGGAGAAAAAAGAAGTGAGTGCTCCGTACATTAACAGACAATGCAATGTTGTCATCCAGGTTTCAGTACTTACAATAGATTTTAACAATACATTGCATTGGATTGACTTCATTCTAGAATGGTTCTCACAGTATTCTTCCTAATCACGTGATGGCTTTTGATAAACATTATTCTTCTTAATTACATAATGACTTTTGATAAAGATGTAGTTTTGCGAGAATAGGTTTCCTTTATTGTAAAGGTAAAGGAAATTGAAACCTAAATTACACAGCCAAGAGACCACAAATGGCTATGCTTCTTTAAAATTCGTCCTCCTACACTGCTGGTAGGAATGTAAATTGGGACAGTTAATGTGCAAAACAGTACGCAGGTTCCTCAGTAAACTAAAAATAGAGTTGCCATATAATCCAACAATCCCACTTCTGGGCCTATTTCCAGACAAAACTCTAATTCAAAAAAGATACATGTACCCTTATGTTCGTGGCAGTGCTATTCACAATAGCCAAGACATGGAAACAACAACCTAAATGTTCATTGACAGATGAATGGATAAAGATGACATGGTACAATGGAATACTACTCAGACAAAATAAAGAGCAAAATAATGCCATTTGCAGCAACATGCATGCATCTTGGGGTTATCACACGAAGTGAATTTAGAAAGAGAAAGACAAATATCATATGATATCACTTATATGTGTGATCTAAAATATGACACAAATGAACCTGTCTATGAGACAGAAACAGACTCACAGACATAGAGAACCGACTTTTGATTGCCAAAGTAGAGGGGCGAGGTGGTTGGGGGAGGGATGGAGTGGAGATTAGGGTTAGCACATGTAAGCTTTTGCAGAGATAATGGCTAAGCAACAACGTTCTACTGTATAGCACAGGAAATTACAGTCAATTTACTTTGGTAAACCATAACAATATTTTCTAAAGAAGAATGCTGCTAATTCTGTACAACAGAAATTAACACAACATTGTAAGCCAACTATACTTCAATAGAAAATAAAAATAAAAATGAACGGTTCATGAGACTAAGACTGCCGAAATCAGATCCAAGGGAAGAAAACAATTACAAACAAAAAAATATGATACTAGCCTATCATATTCATGGTGGTGGTTTAGTGGCTAAGCTGTGTCCTAGTCTTGTGGCCCCATAGACTGTAGACCACCAGACTCCTCTAGCCAAAGGATTTCCTAAGTAAGAATGCTCAAGTGGGTTGCCATTTCCTTCTCCAAGGGATCTTCCCAACCCTGGGATCGAACCTAGGTCTCCTGCACTGCAGGCAGATTCTTTAATGACTGAGCTGCCAGGGAAGTTCACCTATCATATTCATATAAAGGCCAAAAATACCAGCAAATTTTAATTTATTTATTTATATAGATACATGATAGAATATATCACAATGATAGCATGAATATGAGAATGGATATAAATATTGTTAAAATTCTTGCATTTTTCTGGAACAATAAATGACAACTGTTTATAAATAAGGGTTTTGAAAAGTTACTGATGTTTGTTCTACTCATTAGGGTAAGCAGTAGATAAATGCTATTACAATCATGAGGAATAAGTCAATAGATGGAAAAAACTGGTTAATAAAAAAATTGATTAAATCTTAATCAATATAAGAGAAGACATAAAAAGGGGAAAAAAAGATGCCAACACAACTTTCACAAAGAATACTAATAGTTCCATGGTAAATCTGTAATCATATATATCAATAAATATGTGTAAATTGACTAAGCATTGCAATTTAAAACTACAAAGGTTATCAGGCAAGGCTTTTTAAAAAAATCACATTTGTATTTATTTAAAATCCAAAATATAAGGCTGCAGAAAGGTTGAAAAATAAAATGATAAAAATATATGTCATTTGCTGTTGGTCAGTCACTATGCTGTGTCTGACTCTTTGTGGTCTGCATGGACTGCAGCATGTGAGGCTTTCCTGTCCTTCACTCTCTCCTGGAGTTTGCTCAGATTCACGTGCACTGAGTCAGTGATGCTATCTAACCATCTCATCCTCTGCTGCCCGCTTCTCCTTTTGTGTTCAATCTTTCCCAGCATTAGGGTCTTTTCCAATGAGTCAGCTTTTCACAAAGTCGCCAAAGTATTGGAGCTTAAGCTTCAGCACCAGTTCTTCCAATGAATATTCAGGGTCGATTTCTTTTAGGATTGACTGGTTGGATCTCCTTGCGGTCCAGGGGACTCTCAAAAGTCTTCTCCAGCACCACAAGTTGACTCTTTTTCAATTCTTTGGCTCTCAGCCTTCTTTATGGCCCAACTCTTATATCCGTACATGACTACTGGAAAAACCATAGTTTTGATTATGTGGACTTTTGTTGGCAAAACGATGTCTCTGCTTTTGAATATGCTCTCTAGGTTTGTCATAGCTTTCCTTCCAAAGAGCAACTGTCTTTTAATTTCATGGCTGCAGTCACCACCCACAGTGATTTTGGAGCCCAAGAAAACAAGGTCTGTCACTGTTTCCATTGTTTCCCCATCTATTTGCCATGGAGTGATGGGATCAGACACCATGATCTTAGTTTTTTGAATGTTGAGTTTTAGGCCAGCTTTTTCATTCTCTTCTTCCATCCTCATCAGGAGGCTCTTTAGTTCCTCTTCACTTTCTGCCATTAGAGTGGTATTATTTGCATATCTAAGATTGTTGATATTTCTCCCAGGAATCTTAATTTCAGCTTGTGAGTCATCCAACCTGACATTTCACATTTCACTCTGCATATAAGCTAAATAAGTAGGGGAATAATATAGAGCTTTGATGTACTCCTTTCCCAATTTTGAACCAGGCAGTTTTTCCATGTAAGGTTCTAACTGTTACTTCTTGACCTGCATACAGGTTTCTCAGGAGACAGGTAAGGTGGTCTGGTATTCCCATCTCTTGAAGAATTTTCCACAGCTTGTTGTGATACAGACAGTCATAGAAAACTAATGAAAATGACTAGCACAGTTATGTGAATATTTAGTGAAGACTTAAAGGCAAAAGGGCTTCCCTGGTAGCTCAGATGGCAAAGAATCCGCCTGCAGTGTGGGAGATCCTGGTTCGATTCTTGGCTTGGGGAGTTTCCCTGGAGGAGGGCATGGCAGCCCACTCCAGTATTTTTGCCTGGAGAATCCCCATGGACAGAGGAGCCTGGAGGGCTACAGTCCATAGGATCAGAAAGAATCAACATGACTGAGCAATTAAGCATTAAAGGCTAAAAGTATCATTAACAATCATATCAGTCAGGATTCTCCAGAGAAACAGAACCAGTAAGCAGGAAATATTTTAGATAGATATAACTAGATTATAGATAGATACATAATCAAGGTATTGATGTATGATATGACTGTGGGCACTAGGAAGCCTGAAATCCAGAGGGAAAGACAGGATAGTGGAAAATCTCTGATAGAATCTAATGCTGCAGTCCATATGCAGAATTTCTCCTATGTTTTTGTTCTCAAGACCTTTCAACTGATTGGATAAGCCCCATTCAAATTACTAGGCCTAATCTCCTTTATTTAAAGCTAACCAGATGTGGCATCTGGTCACATCACTTCATGGGAAATAGATGGGGAAGCAGTGGAAACAGGGTCAGACTATTTTTTTGGGCTCCAAAATCACTGCAGATGGTGATTGCTGCCATGAAATTAAAAGACACTTACTCCTTGGAAGGGAAGTTATGACCAAACTAGACAGCATATTAAAAAACAGAGACATTACTTTGCCAACAAAGGTCTGTCTAGTCAAGGCTATGGTTTTTCCAGTAGTCATGTATAGATGTGAGAGTTGGACTATAAAGAAAGCTGAGCACCGAAGAATCGATGCTTTTGAACTGTGGTGTTGGAGAAGACTCTTGAGAGTCCCTTGGACTGCAAGGAGATCCAACCAGTCCATCCTAAAGGAGACCAGTCATGCGTGTTCATTGGAAGGACTGATGCTGAAGCTGAAACTCCAATCCTTTGGCCACCTCATGTGAAGAGTTGACTCATTGGAAAAGACCCTGATGCTGGGAGGGATTGAGGGCAGGAGGACAGAGGATGAGATGGCTGGATGGCATCACCGACTCGATGGACATGAGTTTGAGTAAACTCCAGGAGTTGGTGATGGACAGGGAGGCCTGGCGTGCTGCGATTCATGGGGTTGCTGAGTCAGACCTGACTGAGCGACTGAACTGACTGACTGAATGGTTTAAACCAACTTTTAATTATTGTAGTCACTGGTTTTCTTTTAAACTCTCAGGGTTCTTTGAACATATTAGTGTCTTGTTTCAGCAACCATGAAAAACATTTTTTGGTAGCCAGAATTAGTGCCTCTGAAATAGGAAAGTAAATAAATAAAAAAATAAAAATGCAAGCACATGAATTTAGAAGCATAGCGTCTCTTCACCCCGCTAGTCCCGTTTTTCTTACCCAGATTCCATAAGAGTTCTCAATCTGTTCTTTCTATTCCTAATGAGTGATTTTTTTTTTAAATTTTTGACTGGAGGATAGTTGCTTTACAATGTCGTGTTGGTTTCTGCCGTACAACAATGTGCATCAGCTACGTGTATACATATATCTCCTCCCTCTTCAGCCTCCTTCCCAACCCACCTCCATCTCATCCCTCTCGGTCATCACAGAACACTGGCTTGAGCTCCCTGTGCTATACATCTGCTTCCCACTAGCTATTTATTTTACCCCGGTAGTGTATATGTTAAAATTTCAATGCTACTGTCTCAATTTTTTCCACCCTCTCCCTCCCCAACTGTGGAAAATTTTCTTGCATCTCTACTGTATATGATCTCTAAGGGACTATAAGGCAATAGTCCACATTTGGAGACTTTAGAATATGCTTAAAGTTGAAATAAATTATAAAAATCTATCTTGAAAACAGTTCTTTCAAAATGCGAATTAAGGTTGCATTTAGTAAAGGTTTTCAGGGTGTCTGGAGGTCTGTGGTCACTTGTGTATAAGATCAAACGATCTTATACACAAAGCTGAAGCAAGAGAAGAAGCCATCCTGTTCATTATGATGGTCAAAAGGAGAAAAAAGAAGTGAGTGCTCCGTACATTAACAGACAATGCAATGTTGTCATCCAGGTTTCAGTACTTACAATAGATTTTAACAATACATTGCATTGGATTGACTTCATTCTAGAATGGTTCTCACAGTATTCTTCCTAATCACGTGATGGCTTTTGATAAACATTATTCTTCCTAATTACATAATGACTTTTGATAAAGATGTAGTTTTGCGAGAATAGGTTTCCTTTATTGTAAAGGTAAAGGAAATTGAAACTAAAATTACACAGCCAAGAGACCACAAATGGCTATGCTTCTTTAAAATTCGTCCTCCTACACTGCTGGTAGGAATGTAAATTGGGACAGTTAATGTGCAAAACAGTACGCAGGTTCCTCAGTAAACTAAAAATAGAGTTGCCATATAATCCAACAATCCCACTTCTGGGCCTATTTCCAGACAAAACTCTAATTCAAAAAAGATACATGTACCCTTATGTTCGTGGCAGTGCTATTCACAATAGCCAAGACATGGAAACAACAACCTAAATGTTCATTGACAGATGAATGGATAAAGATGACATGGTACAATGGAATACTACTCAGACAAAATAAAGAGCAAAATAATGCCATTTGCAGCAACATGCATGCATCTTGGGGTTATCACACGAAGTGAATTTAGAAAGAGAAAGACAAATATCATATGATATCACTTATATGTGTGATCTAAAATATGACACAAATGAACCTGTCTATGAGACAGAAACAGACTCACAGACATAGAGAACCGACTTTTGATTGCCAAAGTAGAGGGGCGAGGTGGTTGGGGGAGGGATGGAGTGGAGATTAGGGTTAGCACATGTAAGCTTTTGCAGAGATAATGGCTAAGCAACAACGTTCTACTGTATAGCACAGGAAATTACAGTCAATTTACTTTGGTAAACCATAACAATATTTTCTAAAGAAGAATGCTGCTAATTCTGTACAACAGAAATTAACACAACATTGTAAGCCAACTATACTTCAATAGAAAATAAAAATAAAAATGAACGGTTCATGAGACTAAGACTGCCGAAATCAGATCCAAGGGAAGAAAACAATTACAAACAAAAAAATATGATACTAGCCTATCATATTCATGGTGGTGGTTTAGTGGCTAAGCTGTGTCCTAGTCTTGTGGCCCCATAGACTGTAGACCACCAGACTCCTCTAGCCAAAGGATTTCCTAAGTAAGAATGCTCAAGTGGGTTGCCATTTCCTTCTCCAAGGGATCTTCCCAACCCTGGGATCGAACCTAGGTCTCCTGCACTGCAGGCAGATTCTTTAATGACTGAGCTGCCAGGGAAGTTCACCTATCATATTCATATAAAGGCCAAAAATACCAGCAAATTTTTATTTATTTATTTATATAGATACATGATAGAATATATCACAATGATAGCATGAATATGAGAATGGATATAAATATTGTTAAAATTCTTGCATTTTTCTGGAACAATAAATGACAACTGTTTATAAATAAGGGTTTTGAAAAGTTACTGATGTTTGTTCTACTCATTAGGGTAAGCAGTAGATAAATGCTATTACAGTCATGAGGAATAAGTCAATAGATGGAAAAAACTGGTTAATAAAAAAATTGATTAAATCTTAATCAATATAAGAGAAGACATAAAAAGGGGAAAAAAAGATGCCAACACAACTTTCACAAAGAATACTAATAGTTCCATGGTAAATCTGTAATCATATATATCAATAAATATGTGTAAATTGACTAAGCATTGCAATTTAAAACTACAAAGGTTATCAGGCAAGGCTTTTAAAAAAAATCACATTTGTATTTATTTAAAATCCAAAATATAAGGCTGCAGAAAGGTTGAAAAATAAAATGATAAAAATATATGTCATTTGCTGTTGGTCAGTCACTATGCTGTGTCTGACTCTTTGTGGTCTGCATGGACTGCAGCATGTGAGGCTTTCCTGTCCTTCACTCTCTCCTGGAGTTTGCTCAGATTCACGTGCACTGAGTCAGTGATGCTATCTAACCATCTCATCCTCTGCTGCCCGCTTCTCCTTTTGTGTTCAATCTTTCCCAGCATTAGGGTCTTTTCCAATGAGTCAGCTTTTCACAAAGTCGCCAAAGTATTGGAGCTTAAGCTTCAGCACCAGTTCTTCCAATGAATATTCAGGGTCGATTTCTTTTAGGATTGACTGGTTGGATCTCCTTGCGGTCCAGGGGACTCTCAAAAGTCTTCTCCAGCACCACAAGTTGACTCTTTTTCAATTCTTTGGCTCTCAGCCTTCTTTATGGCCCAACTCTTATATCCGTACATGACTACTGGAAAAACCATAGTTTTGATTATGTGGACTTTTGTTGGCAAAACGATGTCTTTGCTTTTGAATATGCTCTCTAGGTTTGTCATAGCTTTCCTTCCAAAGAGTAACTGTCTTTTAATTTCATGGCTGCAGTCACCACCCACAGTGAATTTGGAGCCCAAGAAAACAAGGTCTGTCACTGTTTCCATTGTTTCCCCATCTATTTGCCATGGAGTGATGGGATCAGACACCATGATCTTAGTTTTTTGAATGTTGAGTTTTAGGCCAGCTTTTTCATTCTCTTCTTCCATCCTCATCAGGAGGCTCTTTAGTTCCTCTTCACTTTCTGCCATTAGAGTGGTATTATTTGCATATCTAAGATTGTTGATATTTCTCCCAGGAATCTTAATTTCAGCTTGTGAGTCATCCAACCTGACATTTCACATTTCACTCTGCATATAAGCTAAGTAAGTAGGGGAATAATATAGAGCTTTGATGTACTCCTTTCCCAATTTTGAACCAGGCAGTTTTTCCATGTAAGGTTCTAACTGTTACTTCTTGACCTGCATACAGGTTTCTCAGGAGACAGGTAAGGTGGTCTGGTATTCCCATCTCTTGAAGAATTTTCCACAGCTTGTTGTGATACAGACAGTCATAGAAAACTAATGAAAATGACTAGCACAGTTATGTGAATATTTAGTGAAGACTTAAAGGCAAAAGGGCTTCCCTGGTAGCTCAGATGGCAAAGAATCCGCCTGCAGTGTGGGAGATCCTGGTTCGATTCTTGGCTTGGGAAGTTTCCCTGGAGGAGAGCATGGCAGCTCACTCCAGTATTTTTGCCTGGAGAATCCCCATGGACAGAGGAGCCTGGAGGGCTACAGTCCATAGGGTCAGAAAGAATCAACATGACTGAGCAATTAAGCATTAAAGGCTAAAAGTATCATTAACAGTCGTATCAGTCAGGATTCTCCAGAGAAACAGAACCAGTAAGCAGGAAATATTTTAGATAGATATAACCAGATTATAGATAGATACATAATCAAGGTATTGATGTATGATATGACTGTGGGCACTAGGAAGCCTGAAATCCAGAGGGAGAGACAGGATAGTGGAAAATCTCTGATAGAATCTAATGCTGCAGTCCATATGCAGAATTTCTCCTATGTTTTTGTTCTCAAGACCTTTCAACTGATTGGATAAGCCCCATTCAAATTACTAGGCCTAATCTCCTTTATTTAAAGCTAACTATAGATGTGGCATCTGGTCACATCACTTCATGGGAAATAGATGGGGAAGCAGTGGAAACAGTGTCAGACTATTTTTTTGGGCTCCAAAATCACTGCAGATGGTGATTGCTGCCATGAAATTAAAAGACACTTACTCCTTGGAAGGGAAGTTATGACCAAACTAGACAGCATATTAAAAAACAGAGACATTACTTTGCCAACAAAGGTCTGTCTAGTCAAGGCTATGGTTTTTCCAGTAGTCATGTATAGATGTGAGAGTTGGACTATAAAGAAAGCTGAGCACCGAAGAATTGATATTTTTGAACTGTATTGTTGGAGAAGACTGTTGAGGGTCCCTTGGACTGCAAGGAGATCCAACCAGTCCATCCTAAAGGAGATCAGTCATGTGTGTTCATTGGAAGGACTGATGCTGAAGCTGAAACTCCAATCCTTTGGCCACCTCATGTGAAGAGTTGACTCACTGGAAAAGACCCTGATGCTGGGAGGGATTGAGGGCAGGAGGACAGAGGATGAGATGGCTGGATGGCATCACCGACTCGATGGACATGAGTTTGAGTAAACTCCAGGAGTTGGTGATGGACAGGGAGGCCTGGTGTGCTGCGATTCATGGGGTTGCAAAGAGTCAGACACGACTGAGTGACTGAACTGAACTGAACTGATAGATGTGGAGCTTCTCAGGTGGCACAGTGGTCAATAATCCACTTGCCAATGTAGGAGACTCAAGAAACCCATGATCAATCCCTGAGTCAGGTAGATCCCCTGGAGTAGGAAATGGCAACCCTTTCCAGTATTCTGGCCTGGAAAATTCTATGGACAGAGGAGTCTGGTGGGCTACAGTCCATGGGTATGCACGTGCACACACACACACGCACACACATACATTTAGTCACACCTACAAAACACCTTCACAGCAACCTAGATTAGTGTTTATGTTTAATTTAAGCAATGGGCACTATAGCCTAGGCAACTTTACATAAAACTAATCATCACAGTGATCAAAGGAGAGTATTTTATAACATAAATCATTCAATTTACCAGGGTATGCAAATTAAAAATTTCTGTACATTCAATAACATAATCTCAAAATATGTAAAGTAAACTCGATGCAGGTGAAACAAGCTAGCCATAAATCACTGAATATGTGTGCAGTTTTGGAAACAGAATTGATGAAATTGGTTTACTTAAAATACAGATAATATCAAACTCAACAATTTCAAGATACATGTTATATTCAAGTACGCTGGAACATTTAAAAAAAATTGACCCTATATATGCAGGTTCATAAATAAATCTCAAAAATTTCATAAGATTGAATCATACAGGATATATTTTTAACCAAGACAAATATGATGGCGATAAATAGCAAAGATTAACTGAAAATCCCCATATGTTTGAAATGAAGAAACATATTTTTATATAACTTACAGGTCAAAAATTCCTAACGTAACAGAGCCTAGAAACTAATTTTGACTTGAATAATGGTTTAAAATAACAAAATGTCTAGGAAACACCTCATGGCACACTTCAAGGAAACTTTATATTATCTAAACAGCATAGATGGTTTAAAACAAAGGCTATGCTTCTATCTCATGACTTTGGAAAATAAGCACCACATTAAGCTCAAAGAATGTAAAAGGGAAAAAAATAATGAAAAAAGAAGTAAATAAGTGAAGGCATTAATGGAATAGAAAAGTATATACTTATATTTGAAAAAAAATTGTAAGCACCTGATAAGACTAATAGAGAAGAAACAGAGGCACAGTACCTAATGTCAAGAACTAAAAAGGGAACATCACTACAATGCTACAGTAATTGCAATAGATTAATATTCTGGTGAGAGTCTGAGTCACACTTTTGTTGTTGTAAGCGTTAACCAAAAAGAAATGCAAGATAGAGTAAGTATTTCTCTTAATGACTACATTTCCCTAATCTGTCTTTGAAAGAATGCTATGAAAATCAAATAATTACGAACATTTTAATTATCAAACACTTAGATAGCATTTTTCTAAACAATTTACAAATATTTACCCATTCCATTCTTGCACATATCTTAAAGGGTACCTATGTTATCCTTATTTTCTTGATGATAAATATAACACATGTAGAATTTAAGTAATTGTCCAGTCTCAAAGCTAGTAAGTAGAAAGACAGGATTTTAGTCTAAGCAGTCTGACTCAAGAATCATGATCTTGCAAATAGATTAATCTCTGATGATGCAGGAAGATGTGATGGGAGTGGGGAGGAAAGCTGAACAGGAAAGGGGTACATGCATAATTATGACCAATTTGTGTTGTTGTATGGAAGAAACCAACACAATATTGTAAAGCTATTATCCTCTAGTTAAAGTTTTAGTTAAAAAATAAAGCAAATAAAATAAAATACAATAAAAAAGAACCCATGATCTTAAGACCATTATGACATGCAACCTTTCTAAAGAGAAGAGATAAAAAAGCATTGCTTTTTTTAAAAAAATTCTTTTGTTCTTGGTTTTAACAAGGAACATGAGTTTCCAGAAGAGTATTTCTACAAACTAGTTACACATTGTGGCAGTTCTGTGAATGTTATGCTAGTATGTCATTATTTGCTAATAGCTCAAATAGTCCACACTCTACAGCGAACTTTCAAATTCAGAAAATAGATTTTTAGTCAGAGAACCCAACATAACTGTACTTAGAAATCTCAACATATTAAGCAGTAAAAGGAAAGGTGCAGAACAACGTGCAATAAAAACAAAACAGGGAAAGATTGAATTGGTTGAATTCAATTATTGATTGAGTATGGGTGCAGAAATCCTCAGCA
The DNA here is from genome assembly GCF_019320065.1 of Cervus canadensis. Classification (NCBI taxonomy): domain Eukaryota; kingdom Metazoa; phylum Chordata; class Mammalia; order Artiodactyla; family Cervidae; genus Cervus; species Cervus canadensis. Next base: position 32,879,281 of record NC_057416.1, on the reverse strand, counting down.
AAATAGAGGTAAATCAAATTCACCAGCACATTAAAAATATCATAAACTATGACCAAGTAAGATTTATCCCAGGAATACAAGGATGATTTAATACATGAAGTAAGCCAACATGATATACCACATTAAAAGAATGAAAAATAAAAATCAAATGATTGTCTCAACTGATGCAGAAAAATAATTTGAAAAATTTCAACATGCATTTTATTATAAAATGACATGACAAATTAGGAATAGCAGGAAATCATCTTAATAAAAAAAGGCACTGGTGAAAAACTCACTGATGACAACATAGTCAATGCTATAAAACTGAAAGTATTCCCTTTAAGATCAAGAACAAGGCAAAGTTGCCTACAACTGCCACGTCTACTCAACATAATGTGGGAAGTCTGAGTCACAGCAACCAAATAAGAAAAAGATAAAAGGCATCTGAATAATTGATATCCATGGGACATTTGACCCCAACACAGTGAACTTCAGCTTTTTCTCAAGTGCACATGGAACACTCTCCAGGGTAGATCACATCCTGGGCCATAAAACTAGTCTTGGCAAATTCAAAATAATTTAAACCATTTCAAGCATCTTTTCTGATTACTTTGTGGTAAGATTAGACGTCAACTACAGAAAAAAAGTACAAACATATGGAAGCTAAACAACACACTCCTGAATAACCAACAAATCACAAAAGAAATAAAAAAAGAAATCAAAATATGCATAGAAAAAATTAAAATGAAAACACAACAACCCCAAACCTATGGGATTCAGTAAAAGCAGTGTTAAGAGGAAGGTTCATAGCAATACAAGCTTACCTCAAGAAACAAGAGAAAAATAAAATAAGTAACCTAACTTTATACCTAAAGCAACTAGAAAAAGAAGAAATGAAGAACCGTAGGGTTAGTAGAAGGAAAGAAATCATAAAAATTAGGGCTGAAATAAATGAAAAAGAAACAAAAGAGACTATAGCAAAAATCAACAAAACTAAAAGCTGGTTCTTTGAGAAGATAAATAAAATAGACAAACCATTAGCCAGACTCATCAAGAAAAAAGGGAGAAGAATCAAATCAACAAAATTGGAAATGAAAATGGAGAAATCACAACAGACAACACAGAAATGCAAAGGATCATAAGAGACTACTAGCAGCAACTATATGACAATAAAATGGACAACTTGGAAGAAATGGATGAGTTCTTAGAAAAGTATAACCTTCCAAAACTGAACCAGGAAGAAATAGAAAATTTTAACAGACCCATCGCAAGCACAGAAATAAAAACTGTAATCAAAAATCTTCCAACAAACAAAAGCCTAGGGCCAGATGGTTTCATAGTTGAATTCTACCAAAAATTTAGAGAAGAGCTAACACCTATAGTATTAAAATTCTTCCAGAAAATTGCAAAACTGCCAAACTCATTCTATGAGGACACCATCACCCTAATGCCAGGACCAGATGCCTCAAAAAAAGAAAACTACAGGCCAATATCACTGATGAACATAGGTTTTTACATCCTCAACAACTATGTTCTAGCAAACATAGTCCAACAACATATTAAAAAGATCTGACATCATGACCAAGTGGGCTTTATCCCAGGGATGCAAGGATTCTTCAATATTTGCAAATCAAAGTGATATACCACATTAACAAATTGAAAGATAAAAACCATATGATTATTTCAATAGTTGCAGAGAAACCCTTTGGCAAAATTCAAAATCCATTTATGATATATAAAAAAAAAAAAAACACTCCAGAAAGCAGGTATAGAAGGAACATACCTCAACATAACAAAAGCCATATATGATAAACCCACAGTAAACATAATCTTCAATGGTGAAAAATTGAAAGCATTTCCCCTAATGTCAGGAACAAGGCATGGTTGCCTACTCTCACCACTAATATTCAACAGAGTTTTGGAAGTTTTAGCCACAGCAATCAGAGAAGAAAAAGAAATAAAAGGAATCCAGATTGGAAAAGAAGTAAAACTCTCACTGTTTGCAGATGACATGATCTTCTACATAGAAAACCCTAAAGACTCCAACAGAAAATTCAGTTCAGTTCAGTTCAGTTCAGTTCACTCACTCAGTCGTGTCTGACTTGCTGTGACCCCATGGACCACAGCATGCCAGGCTTCCCTGTCCATCAACAACTCCTGGAGTTTACCCAAACTCATGTTCATCAAGTCGGTGATGCCATCCAACCATCTCATCCTCTGTCATCCCCTTTTCCTCAAGCCTTCAACCTTTCCCAGCATCAAGGTCTTTTCCAATGAGTCAGCTCTTCACATCAGATGGCCAAAGTATTGGAGTTTCAACTTCAACATCAGTCCTTGTAATGAACACTCAGGACTGATATCCTTTAGGATGGACTGGATCTCCTTGCAGTCCAAGGGACTCTCAAGAGTCTTTTCCAACACCACAGTTCAAAAGAATCAATTCTTCGGTGCTCAGCTTTCTTTACAGTCCAACTCTCACATTGATACATGACCACTGGAAAAACCATAGCCTTGACTAGACAGACCTTTGTTGGCATAGTAATCTCTCTATTTTTTAATATGCTGTCTACGTTGGTCGTAACTTTCCTTCCAAGGAGTATGCATCTTTTCATTCCGTGGCTGCAGTCACCATCTGCAGTGATTTTGGAGCCCAGAAAAATAAAGTCTGACACTGTTTCCACTGTTTCCCCATCTATTTGCCATGAAGTGATGTAGCAAGGAAAGATAAGAAAGTCTTCCTCAGCGATCAATGCAAAGAAATAGAGGAAAACAATAGAGTGGGAAAGACTAGAGATCTCGTCAAGAAAATTAGAGATACCAAGGGAACATTTCATGCAAAGATGGGCTCAATAAAGGACGGAAATGGTATGGACCTAACAGAAGCAGAAGGTATTAAGAAGAGGTGGCAAGAATACACAGAAGAAATGTACAAAATAGATTTTCACAACCCAGATAATCATGATGGTGTGACTCTGTGTCTGTGATTCTAGACATCCTGGAATGTGAAGTCAAGAGGGCCTTAGGAAACACCACTACAAACAAAGCTAGTGGAGGTGATGGAATTCCAGTTGAGCTACTGAAATCCTGAAAGATGATACTGTGAAAGTGCTGCACTCAATATGTCAGCAAATTTGGAAAACTCAGCAGTGGCCACAGGACTGGAAAAGGTCAGTTATCATTCCAATCCCAAAGAAAAGCAATGACAAATAATGCTTAAGCTACCACACAATTGCACTCATCTCACACACTAGCAAAGTAATGCTTAAAATTCTCCAAGCTGGACTTCAGCAATACGTGAACCATGAACTTCCAGATGTTCAAGCTGGTTTTAGAAAAGGCAGAGGAAACAGAGGTCAAATTGCCAACATCCGTTGGATCATCGATAAAGCAAGAGGGTTCAAGAAAAACATCTATTTCTGCTTTATTGACTATGCCAAAGCCTTTGACTATGTGGATCACAATAAATTGTGGACAATTCTGAAAGAGGTGGGAATACCAGACCAACTGACCTGCCTCTTGAGTAACCTGATCAGGAAGCAACAGTTAGAACTGGACATGGGACAACAGACTGGTTCCAAATAGGAAAAGGAGTACGTCAAGGCAGTATATTGTCACCCTGCTTATTTAACTTATATGCAGAGTACATCATGAGAAACGCTGGGCTGGAGGAAACATAAGCTGGAATCAAGATTGCCGGGAGAAATATCAATAACCTCAGATATGCAGATGACAGCACCCTTATGGCAGAAAGTGAAGAACTACTAAAGAGCCTCTTGATGAAAGTGAAAGAGGAGAGTGAAAAAATTGGCTTAAGACTCAAATTCAGAAAACTAAGATCACGGCATCTGGTCCCATCACTTCATGACAAATAGATGGGGAAACAATGGAAACAGTGGCTGCCTTTATTTTGGGGGGCTCCAAAATCACTGCAGATGGTGATTGCAGCCATGAAATTAAAAGATGCATACTCCTTGGAAGGAAAGTTATGACCAACCTAGAGAGCATATTAAAAAGCTGAGATAATTAATTTGTCAACAAAGGTCCATCTAGTCAAGGCTATGGTTTTTTCAGTGGTCATGTATGGGTGTGAGAGTTGGACTATAAAGAAAGCTGAGCACCGAAGAATTGATGCTTTTGAACTGTGGTGTTTGAGAAGACTGTTGAGAGTCCCTTGGACAGCAAAGAAATCCAACCAGTCCATCCTAAAGGAGATCAGTCCTGGGTGTTCATTGGAAGGACTGATGTTGAAGTTGAAACTCCAATACTTTGGCCACCTGATGTGAAGAGCTGACTCATTTGAAAAGACCCTGATACTGGGAAAGATTGAGGGCAGGGGGAGAGGGGGACGACAGAGCATGAGATGGTTGGATGCCATCACCAATAGAAAGCCCAGAGATAAATCCATGCACCTATGGACTCCTTATCTTCAACAAAGGAGGCAAGAATATACAATGGAGAAAAGACAATCTTTTAACATGTGGTGCCGGGGAAACTGGTGAACTCCTTGTAAAACAATGAAACTAGAACACTTTCTAACACCATACACAAAAATAAACTCAAAATGGATTAGAGATCTAAATATAAGACCAGAAACTATAAAACTCCTAGAGGAAAACATAGGCAAAACACTCTGACATAAATCACAGCAGGATTCTCTATGACCCACCTCCCAGAGTAATGGAAATAAAAGAAAAAATAAACAAATAGGACCTAATTAAACTTAAAAGCTTTTGCACAATGAAGGAAACTATAAGCAAGGTGAAAAGACAGCCTTCAGAATGGGAGAAAATAATAGCAAACAAAGCAACTGACAAAGAATTAATGTCAAAAATATACAAGCAGCTACTGCAGCTGAATACAAGAAAAATAAACAGCCCAATCAAAAAATGGGCCAAAGAACTAAACAGACATTTCTCCAAAGAAGACATACAGATGGCTAACAAACACATGAAAGTATGCTCAACATCAGTCATTATCAGAGAAATGCAAATCAAAGCCACAATGAGGTACCGTCTCACGCCCGTCAGAATGGTTGCCACCAAAAAGTCTACAAACAATAAATGCTGGAAAGGGTGCAGAGAAAAGGGAACCCTCTTACACTGTTGATGGGAATGCAAACTAGTACAGCCACAATGGAGAAAAGTGTGGAGGTTCCTTAAAAAACTGGAAATAGAACTGCCTAACGACCCATCAATCCCACTGCTGGGCATACACACTGAAGAAACCAGAATTGAAAGAGACGTGTACCCCAGTGTTCATCACAGCACTATTTATAATAGCCAGGACATGGAAGCAACCTAGAAGTCCATCAGCAGACAAATGGATAAGAAAGCTGTGGTACATATACACAATGGGATATTATTCAGCCATAAAAAAGAATGCATTTGAATCAGTTCTAATGAGGTGGATGAAACTGATGCTGATTATACAGAGTGAAGTAAGTCAGAAAGAAAAACACCAATACAGTGTATTAATGCATATATATGGAATTTAGAAAGATGGTAATGATGACCCTATATGTGAGACAGCAAAAGAGACACAGAGATAAAGAGCAGACTTTTGGACTCTGGGAGAAGGTGAAAGTGGGGTGATTTGAGAAAGTACGTTGAAATATGTATATTACCAAATGTGAAGTAGATCTCCAGTCCAGGTTCGATGCATGAGACAGGGCGCTTGGGGCCAGTGCACTGGGATGACCCTGAGGGATGGGATGTGGAGGGAGGCAGGAGGGGGGTTCAGGATGGGGAACACATGTACACCCACGGTTGATTCATGTCAATGAATGGCAAAAACCACTACAATATTGTAAAGTAATTAGCCCCCAGTTAAAATAAATAAATTAATTTTTTAAAAGGCATCCAAATAGAACATAAGAAAACAAAATTATTTTTGTTCACTGGTGACATGATCTTATGCATAGAAAACCCTACAGGTTTCACAAAAATCTGTCACAATAAATGAATTGACCAAAGTTTCAGAATACAAAATCAGTGTACAAAGGTCAGTTTAACTTCTATATATTCATAGAGAACAATCTAAATATGAAATTTAAGAATAAAATACATAGAAATGAACTTAACTACAGAAGTGAAAGTCTTATACATTAAAAACTATAAATATTACTGAAAAGATTTTTAAAAGACACAAATGGAATGCTGACTTGTTTTCATGGATTAGAAGACTTACTGCTGCTAAAATGTCTATAATACCCAAATCAATCTACAGATCCATAGCAATTACTATAAGATTTTCAATAGCAGATTTTAGAGAAAATAAAACAATGCTAACAATTTTATGGAACCACAAAGGAATATTCAAAAATGGTCTTGAGAAAGAAAAACAATGCTGGAAGCCTCAGAGTTCCTGATTTTAAAACATATTCAGTTCAGTTCAGTTCAGTCACTCAGTCATGTCCGACTCTTTGTGACCCCATATTACAAAGATATAATAATTAAAACAGTATGATCCTAACATAAAGACAGACTTGTAGATCAATACAATGGAATATACAGTCGATTTCTGTTTTTATGTCTACGTTGACTGGACAGTGGGGTATGGAACTCCATCAGAGTGGGCTAGAAATGAGTATTAAGGCCAATAAGGTGGAGGAGCTCTTCTAGCGTGTCTCTGCTCCAGACTGATGCCCAAAGTGTGGGTTTTGGGGAGCATCAGCGGTGCCTCTTTTGGCAGAAGAGGTGTAAGATGAAAATAGTGAGGGACCACTCTGCTTCTCAGTAATGTGAACTGCAGTTGGAGGGAACTATTTCTCTCTAGCAGCATCCGGATTTCTGATTAGGGACCTCTGTGACTGGTGGGAGAGAGAAGGAAGAGGAGAAGGCAGACAGGAATATTGATGGGCATTGAAGAAACAGCTTTCCTGCCATCTGCTATGGGATTTCAGCAGGGAGCACATCCACAAACTACCTCCAGGTGAACTTCTTTCTACCAAGCCATGAGCATCTCCAGAGTCTGAGGTTCTAGCCCAAACCTCCCACTCTGATGCCAGCTCCTCATGCACACTCCAACACTTCCCCAAGAGCCATCTCCTGCAGGAGAAGCTACAAACTTGAACTTTGGTGCCACCTCCTGGAATAAGAAAAAAGTTCTAAATGCCGTTGTTGAACCATCAGAAATAAGGTGTTCACTTGTATCCAACTCTTTGCGACCGCATGGACTATAGCCCACCAGGCTCCTCTGTCCATGGGATCATCCCGGAAAGAATACTGGAATGGGGTTGCTATTTTCTTCTCCAGGGGATCTTCCTGATCCAGGGATAGAACCTGTGTCTCCTGCCATTTCTTTCCCACTGAGCCACCTGATAGCAAAAGTGAACATAAATTCTTAATTAAGCAGGGTGTTAGGCTATATCAAGTGAGAAAACAGAATCTCAAATCATCAAACATTATGAAAAATCAAACAAATACGGTATCACTAAAACAAAATAATAATTCACCAGAAACTGAACTCAAAGACATGGAATATTGTGACCTAACTCAGGGGGACCAAATCCCTGGCCATGGATGGACCAGTACTGTTCCTGGCCTGTTAGGAACTCAGCCGCATGGCAGGAGGTGAGTGGTTTTCTTCCAGAAAACTGGTCCTTGATGCTCAAAAGGTTGGGGATTGCTGACCTAACTCTTAAAGAATCAAAAATAGTTGTCATGAAGAAATTCAATGAGTCACAAGAAAATCCAGAAAGATGGTTCATTGAATTCAGGAATAAAATTATTGAACAGAAAGAGTTATTTACCAAAAATTAAAATTATTAAAAAGGACCAAACAAAAATAATCAAGCTGAAGAATTCAAGAAATAAGATGAAGAACGCAATAGAAAGCACAGACAACAGGGCCGATCAATGCACAAAGACTCATTGTATGAAACCTTCAAAAATAAATAATCTGAAATGCAGAAAAAAATTAAGTAACTTACAATGAAACCCTAATCAGGCTATAAGCAGATGTCCCAGTGGAAACTATAGAGCAGGAGAGAGTGGAATGACTTACTCAAAGGGATGAAATATGAAATTTGCCAGCCAATGTATTCAGCAGATTTATTCCTCAGATATGAATAAATAAAGGTTTTTCCAGACAAATAAAACCTAACAAAGTTCATCACCATTAGACTGATCTTATAAGAAATGCTAAAAGAAGTTCTTCAAGCTTAAACAAAAAGATGCTACTCAGGAAAAACAGCAACAACAAAAATATGCCAAATAGATACCACTCTGGTAAAGGTAAAAAGAAAAAAGAATTAGAAATTGTTATTCTTTATTAAATGGTTTGTCAGTCCCTTAACTGTAGTATAAGGGTTAAAGAAAAAAGTATTTAAAGTAGCTATAGCTACTATAGTTTATAAACTTGTAGCATAAAAAGAATAGTGACATTGAAAATATAAAAGGAAAGGAGTAAAATGGTGGAGTCTTTATGAGTGAACAAAGATATGTTGCTATCAGGGTAAAATGGACTGTCTTGTCTATGAGGTGTTTTGTGTAAGCCTCAAGGTAACCACAGAGCAAAAATCTAGAGTGTATTTACAGAACTTAAAAAAAGGGGAGCCCGATCATATCACCAGGTGCAATACTTTGTTTCTTTGAAGACCGGTGGGTAATTTTGTTCCCTCCTTTCTTTCTTCAGCTCTGCAGATTTGTCTTTCACTTAAGTTTCTTTTTTATCTTCATCTCTTTTTGTCAAAGTCAGTGCTTTCCTCAGATGTCTTATAATTCCTAATTATCTGCTTGTGACTAAAAATGAGTTATTACACCATTTGTATTATTGCTTTGATCAATCACCATTACTCTTCTTGCCCATTCTTGAGTTTGTAAGAGCTGTTAGTTCTCCCAATTTGTCATTTCTTTGGTAACCTTTAGTTGTGTTTTCCTCAATAGAATGTATACATTTTTATGTTAAAAACAAATATTGTCTAGTTTTCAATGTATGTATTTTGTATATTTCAGATTATTCAGTGTATATGTTTTGTTAAACTCCTCCTAAAGTATTTTATAATTGGAAATGTTTCCTTAATTTCATTTTTAGATTGGAATTGTTTTCTTAACTTCATTTTCAGGTCATTCATTGCTACTGTATAGAAATAAAATTATTTCAATCACTTAAAATGAGGCATTACAAACATTCATTTTAAATGCACGTGGTTGAAGCTTCCTAATTTGATGCTTCACTGTGGAGTCATTTTTCTGCATTCTTTCATTGGATGACCTCAGATGTCAATATCTTAACATATTTTCTCTTGGGTTGTAAGGTTTTCAGAAGAGCATTCTTGTACCTGGCTTGAAAAGTAGAATTGGATGTAGTATTGGGGAATAAGACATTTTAAAACTTAATTTCTGTGTTTCAGATACGATACTTCATGGGTCCCTGAGTGCTGAGTCCTGAGAATTCTCATTTTCCCTTCCCAGAGAATGGTTCTCCAAGTGTTCATTTAGAGCAAAGAAGGGGCATTCTCAGTTTGAGAAGTAAGAGGGGAAGAAACAGGTTTTTAAACAGATGTCTATTAGATCCACATTTACTACTGTTACCAATGTAATAAAGTGGCAAATCCTTGAACATTTCATGGTTCTCCGAGTTTTTTGACTGCTTCTACAGACTCCTGATCCAAATTTTTATATTTACTAAATCATTTATCAATTTTCCAGCTTTCAAATTTTGGTCCTTTTGTCTTCATTTTTTTTTGTCCGTGAGGTTTTTGCTTTTATATAAATATCTTTATCATCAAGAATATGAAAAGATATCCATAGAATGGTAGAAAAAATATGTATACAATATTTTTTAATATACAGAATATTTAAAAAGCCTGTAACAATGAAACAATCCTACTAAAAATGCTTAAAGGAATGAATAATTTTACAGAGAAGATAGAAAAATGCCTAACTATGCACATGAATAGGTGCTCAGCATTTACTCATTAGGGAAATGCTAATCAGAACCATGTTCTGTGCTTAGTTGCTCAGTCAAGTCCGGCTCTTTGCAATCCCATGGACTGTAGCTGGCCAGGCACCTCTGTCCATGGGGATTCTCCCAGCAAGAATACTGGAGTGGGTAGCCTTGTCCTCCTCCAGGGGATCTTCCCAAGGGATCAAACTCAAGTCTCCTGCATTGCAGTCAGATTCTTTACCATCTAAAGCACCAGGGAAGCCCAAGAATCTTGGAATGGGTAGCCTATCCCTTCTCCAGGGGATCTTCCCAGCCCAGGACTCGAACTGGGGTCTCTTGCGTTGCAGATGGATTCTTGCAGGGGAGCCCAATCAGAACCATATGAGGTGCCAATCTACATCCACCAGAATAGCTATAACAAAAGAAAAAAAAATAAAAAGGAGCATGTGTTGGCTAGCTTGAGACCCTCATACAGTGCCGTTGGGGATGTAAAATGGTTCAGTCACAGTGGAAAAGTGGAAAAGTATATGGGTGTTTCTCAAAAAGTTAAATATGGAATTACCATGCAACCCAACAATTCCAAGTATAACCTCAAAAGAATCAAAAACAGGTACTCAGACATATGGCTTCCTAGGTGCCTCAGTGGTAAAGAATCCACCTGCCAATGCAGGAGATGTGGGTTTGATCCCTGGGTCAGGAAGATCTCCTGGAGGAGGAAACGGCAACTCACTCCAGTGTTCTTGCTTGGAAAATCCCATGGACAGAGAATCCTGGTAGGCTACAGTCCATGGGGTCACAGAGAGTTAGACACGCCTGAGCTACCGAGCACGGCAAACTAGGACGCGCTCAAACATATACACATAAACCCACATTCACAGCAGCACCGCTCACAACAGCTAGAAGATGGAAGCCATTCAAACGCCTATCAGAGTACAAATCCATAAACTAATTATGGCATATATATGTGGTATAAGGGGAGCATTAATCAGTCATAAAAATAAATGAAAATTCTGATACATGCTCTGAAGTGGGCGAACCTCTAAAACATTATGCTAAGTGAAAGAAACCAGACACAAAAGATATTTTTAATTCTATTTTTATTATGTATCTATAATAAGTTTATTCATAGAAACAGAATGCAGATTAGTGTTTGCCAGGTGCGATTAATAGTAGGAGGACAAAATGGGGTGAGATTGTTTAACAGGTTTGGGATCTTGTTTTGGAATGATGGAAATGTTTTGGAACTTCATAGAAGTAGCAGTTGTACAACACTGTGAATGTCCTAGGGGCCACAGAATTTGTTACTTAGAAATGATTAATCTTATTCTCTGTGAATTTCACCTTAATAAAAAATAACCAACAGTTGAGTGTACAAGTTGCCTCATATCTGCACATAGTCAAAACACTCCTCTGAGCTGGAAATGAAAATAACAGATGGACCTCAGTTTATTGGTGTGACTTAGTGATTGGTACATATTTTCAAGCATCTATTTCTTTTTATTAGTAGCTACATGATAGTATGACAACAACAATTTATCCTTTTAACCAGGAAAATTGCATTTTTGGAAATAAGGCAGTATAATTGTGTCATGAAAGTATGTCACATTTTGTCAAATGTCTTTTTTGCATTGTTGAGATGATCACGTGATTCTTTTCCTTCATTCCATTAATGTGTTGTACCATATTGGTTGCTTTTGTGTGTTAAACTCCATGAGGGCCTTTATATTTGCTACAAACTCTACAGGAAACAAACCAATAATGTATTTCTTTTAGTACCCATCCCTTCATTTATCCTATTGTTTGCAAACGAAAACGGACAGTTTCTAACGAGGTGGATGGATGAATCTGGCGTCTATTATACAGAGTGAAGTAAGAAAGAGAAAGACAAATACTATACATTAACGCACATATGTGGAATTTAGAAAGATGGTACCAATGATCCTACATGCAGGGCAACAAAAGAGACACAGACATACAGAACAGACTTTTGTACCCAGTGGGAGAAGGCGAGGGTGGGATGGCTTGAGAGAACAGCACTGAAACATGTACATTATCATGTGTAAAATAGAAGACCAGTGCAAGTTCGATGCATGAATCAGGGTGCCCAAAGCCGGTGCTCTGGGACATCCCAGAGGGATAGGGTGGGGAGGAAGGTGCAGGATGAGGTGGGGGGCACATGTGTACCTATGGCTGATTCATGTTGATGTATGACAAAAACCATCACAATATTGTAATTATCCTCCAATTAAAATAAATAATATTTTTTTAAAGTGTATACTTTGCCTTCCACATCCTGCACATCATGTGATGGTACCACCATATGCCATTATTTGAGGCAGAAATCTTTTTCAACTACAAAATATACCTGTACCTTATTGGTACTGGTAAAAATAAAATGTGAAAAATATGTTCTTTGCATTATGGCTAAATGCTCTTTAAATTACCTCAAAGTCTCATAATATACTTATAAACTAGATATAGTTCTATTTTGCTCATTTTATAGTTAAGGAAACTAAAGAACTTAGATTTATTTTGGTACAGGGCTAGTAAGTAATGGAGACTTGGGAGCATCACCTTGCTCAACACATTTCAGCTTTTCGATTATTACACATACTAACCCATTTTTCAGGGCCCAGTTATCTTTTAAATTTTCTAATTAATTCTAAGAATTTGTATGTAAAATTTTAATAGGGAGGAATACATCTGACTGCGGGTTAGACCTGTTGCTTTTACTTTAAACTTCATGTTCTGTAGCCTATAGCCTGAAATATACATAATAGTTTATTCTCAAGTCTCCGACCTTTAAGAGTCCATTCATATATGGATAAAAATTTGCAGAACAAACAACAACATTTGTCTTGGTGGAGATTTTTTTTTTTTTTTTTTTACTGATTTAAATAGTTTATTTTTTAAAAAGCTGGTTATTTTTTTTAAAAATTTTACAATGACACGGTTATAGGAGTGTATAGAGGTGACACGTCATTTCCTTAACCATGTTTTTTACCTTCTGTGGAACATTAAAAATTTTTGTTAATCTCATAGTTAATGGTATAAAACAGAGGTCAGCAGACATTTTCTCTGAAGGGCCAGGTAGTAAGTATTTTATACTTTATAGGTCACATAAGGTCTCTGTCGCATGTTGTTTCTTTTACAACCCTTTAAAAATGTGCGATCCAATGTGCTCAAACCATACAAAAACAAACGACCAAATTTGGCAGTAGTTTGCCCACCCCTGGTATAATGTATCGACTTTCTGTCTTGACAGAGAAATTGCTCTCTTCAGGCTTCTTGACAGTCTGCTTCCTGAAGTAGAGAAAGGGCTACTTACAACCAAATGTGGTTTGTGACAAAAGTAGAAATGGAGGAGAGTTCCTACTCACTTTCAACTCTCCCAAGCAGTTTTTCCATTCACTCAGTCATTCAATACATTTTGTTGAGCACCTACTATGTACACTCTTAAATATCTTTGTGTTAGCAGAGATTTTCAGTGTTTTTCCTTCAAAGGGTTTCTCTAAACCTGTAATTATCAGGTCCTTGTATTAGGGCAGATCAGGGTTAAAATCTCTACTAGCACTCAAGAGGATTCATGATTATAAAAAAATGAATCTAGCTAATGATGATTCCCTGCACTCAATACTGACACATCCTTCTTAAAATCACAGCCTAGATGAGGAAAAATATGTAACTATCTCTTACTAAAAGAAACTTTGTTTCCTATCATAGGCTGAAACTTAAAAAAAAAATCTCATATGCAGAACATCCACCAAATAACCTTTTCTTATTTTCCTATTTTGTTGCCACGTAACATAAAAGTCGATCCGGGCAGGGCTCTTCATTAGCTTCCTATTTCAGCCATAAAACCATTTATTTAGATGTGAATAATACTTCTGAAGCAATTGACACTCCTACAATTCATCTCAGGGAAGGAGTGGTCATGATTCAGCTCTTTCAGGACAAAAACTCAGCTTTCTGAATATTCCTGCTGTTTATCCAAGGTAAGGGAAGACTTTTTAAAGTGGTCAAAAGGAGTACAGGACTTCAGTATTAAAATACAGAGGCTGTCCCCATCCCAGATCTTTGGTTCAGACATCAGCTACAATAACATGATTACCCACACCACACAGAGACATGGCACATTTCGTAATTAGCTAGAATTGTGATTTTCCTTGTGACCATGTAAACAAAAGGGGAAATGCCTTGGGAAACTACCTGGCAATGTTCTCTCATTTCTCTTAAATACACAAATGCACAACCAGGTCTCCCTTTGACCAAGTTCATTAGGAGAAATAGAGTGGACCAAGGTTATCGCTTTCGCTCCCCTCTTTGTGTCCTTTTCTTTTCCTTTTCCTTGCGTTCCTGCTTGGCTAGTTTGTCTCTCTCCCTCTGCAGCTTGTCCTGTTCCTTCTTCCTCTGGGACTCATCCCGAAGCGTGTCTCGCTCCAGTTTTCGGGCATTGAGGACATCTTCCACATTGGTGTTTCGGAACAGAGATTTGTCAGAACCAATGCTCATCGTGGTGGCGCCCGAGTCATCCTTCTCATCCGCTTCGTCCTCTTCATCTGTCACATCAGCATACTGGGCCAGAAGGGCAGCTTTCCTCTGCTTCTCCTCTTCTGACACCATTCTGGGCTTCACCACGATTTGTGCCTGCTTCTCAATGAGGGTGGCAATGGCCTGGACCTCATCTTCTTTTTTCACTTTGGTGACAACATTCTGAGTTTCTGACCATCGTTCCACAATCTCCTTGCAGATATTAAGGAGGGAATCTTCTTCCAGGAAAGCAGAGAGAATACCCTGCAGAGCATCCAGCTTCTCTTCTTCCTCCTCCTCCTGCAGGACACCCAAGATGTAGGCGCCATAAACGGCTCGGTCCACTCCCAGCGCCTCCAACCGTCCATCTAGCCACGATTCAAAGCCGCTGCCCCCTCCATCTCTCTCGCTGGAGGCAGCAGCAGCCACTGCGCTGGGCGCCGCCATCTTGGGGCCAGGGACCTGCCAGCGTCTTGGTGAAGATTTACAGGAACATCCTCACCTGACTTAGGTGGGTAGCTGCAAGAATAAAAGGTTCCAATGCCAAAAAGTTTTCATCAGCCTCTCTCACCTTGCCTTTAAAAGTGCTTTGCTGACACCTTTTGAGTAGTTCAGAGTTTTTTGGGTCAGGAGCCACCCTTCTCCTTGCATAACCCTGCAATAAACCTTTCTCTGATCGAAACTCCTCTGATGTTTTGGTTTGCTTGGCCTCACTGTGCATTGGGCATATGAAATTGGGTTTGAAAACAGAATCAATAGACACAAGCCTACATACTTGCACTCACAGGACTTATTTTTGCTTTGTGAGACTGAAGTTTTAAGCCATCACAAAAGGGGAGAAAAGCAGATTTTTTCTTTCTTGAATCAGGTCAGTTAATGGTGAGTTTCTTGGTATTATCTTTTCTCCACGGAATGGCTTTTGACAATTTTGCATAGCCACAATTCTAAAAGAAACACAGGAAAATTGAAATGCTACATTTTAATTGTTAATAAAAGCTGTGTAATTTTACTACACTGCTACAGGTATTTTAATAAGTTAGTATAATAAGACAGCTTATATTGTCACAATCTATGCCTGTGCTCCACAGTTTCTAAACCCAAGTTTTTTTTTTGTTGTTTGTTTGATTTAACTTTTTCCTGAATCATTGGTGATAGCCACATTAAAAGGCAACGCTGTAAAAGGGTATACATATGTGTCTCATTTACATGTGTTTTACATGGGTCAAAGAAAGTCATGTACAAGGAAACAGAGGAAAAGAGCAATGATTTTTGTGACGAAGGAAATAATTACTACTTTCTCTATTTTTATCTACAGAGAAAGAGAAATTCCAACAGTCCTCTGTGCATTTCTGATAGGGTTCTACATATACATGTTCAAAACAAACTCCTTCTTCACCCCCTTCCACTTCAGCACTCCAAAATCAAACTGGTTGTCAACTGCTGTATAGTATGTCAATAGTAAAATGTATCATTATCCATTGTGTCAGAATGCTTATGTCTTTTGTTGTTGCTGTTCAGACACTAAGTCGTGTCCGACACATTGCCGCCTCATGGACTGCAGTATGCAAGGCTTCCCAGTCCTTCACGGTCTCCTGAAATGGCACTCGCCTTTTTTACGGTCCAACTCTCACATCTGCACGTGAAACTACCAAAGAAACCATAACGTTGACTATATGGACCTTTGTCGGCAAAGAGATGTTTTTGCTTTTTAGCACATTGGGTAGGTTTCTCATAGCTTTCCTTCCAAGGAACAGGCATTTTTAAAAAAATTTTAAGTCTTTGCAGTTCTCTTTTATTTTAACCCAAATACAACCATCCAGTCAGCACTTCAACCAAGGCTATCTCTGTTAGGTCTCTAAAACTTTTTACTCTTTCCTTATCATCCAATCCTGTCCTCATTGCACTTTTACTGTGCATTCCATTTCATTCGTTTCCAGTTCTGCCTGAAATGACTGCATTTTCTCTTACTTTATCCCTGGGAAATTGATAAAAAAGTGGACTGTGTCATGTTAAATCTCTACCTTACCACTTCAAAAATACTTCAATAATGTTTGTATTCATATATGAGAAAAATTAACCTTTCTATCATGGCATATCAGACACCTGTCTTGGCTCATGCCAAGATCTTCTCTTTCATAATCCATAAATTGTAAAATAAATTGCTTAATATATTAAGAGCACACATTAACAGAGAGCTCTGGGTTAACTTTGTAGCCTCGCTGTCTTCCTGCTCTAAAAGCAATGAACATCACTTAAGCACTGTTTCTTATGCTCTACATCCAAACTGTCAACTCACTCTGTTGGTTCACATTCAATATGTATTCCTAAGACCATCTTTACTCTCCCTGGTCTGAGGTAGCATCCTTTCTCTCCTGGATCAGTCCTGAGGTTTTTTTTCATTAAATCGTTCACATGCTTGTAAATCTCCTACCCGGGTGCACGCATGGATAGCCCTGCCAGCCCGATGCCTGGGTGAGAGAGAGGTGGTTTCCAGCTGCAGTGGAGCTGTGAGTCTTTACTTGTGGGAAGCTCTCTCTTTACCTGTGGGAAAGCCTGAATACCCGGTTTCTCTTTTTGCTGAGAGAAGGGCAGTGGGATTTATGACGGGCTGTTTACAATTTAAAATAAAGAACCTCTGACCTCGTGCCTGAGGCGTCTCTCTGGCCCCCAGTGCACGCCCGCATTCCTCTCTTGCTGCCCTGCATCCTTTGCATTTAAACAAAAGCCTTCTGTGAGTTGGCTCTGTGATGTCAGGTGACTCTTTCGGATGTCTAAACTGGGTAATTGTACCTCCTCCAAGTCTTCGCTGATGTATCACTTGCTCAAAGAGGCCTACTCAGTCCTCCATATTTAAAATTGCTCCCCAGTTCCTCCTTCTCTCATCTTTTCCATATAATGAGTTGCCATTGTATCGTAACTCATTCAATACATATTGAGCGAGCTCCAGATCGGAAAGTTCAATACACTTTCCAACCAACTTATAAAATATGCTTATGGAATGAATGTGTCAAATTCTGGAGGTAAGTCCTTAATATAACTATAAAGTACTGCTGGCAGTAGAAGGCTGTGAGAAATAGAAAAAAAAAATGTAAATGAAAGCATGAGATTGAAATTATGACTTCAGAGCTGGGGGGAAAAAACAGGGAGATGGAGAGCTCAGTGTATCACTCTAGGAGAAAATGACTGAAGTTGTGTGGAGGTGAGGTGTGCAGGTGAAGGCACTCAGCATGATGATGAGACTACGATTGTCAGACAAGGGCCAAAATGTTCACCTTAAGATGCGGACTTTTAATAAAAGTGATCAGAGAAGAGGCAGAGGAAGAGTGGTCTAAGTATAAATAATACTACTTTATATTGAGGATGCAAATTATAAATGTCTAATTTGGTAGCAGAAAAGGAAACAGAATCCACTGACTTTATTCTCCATCACAGTCAGACATGGCAGGTAAGTAAATAGAAGACTCTTGATCTCATTCTTGGATGAGTTTCTGATTTTTTCCGTTACTCCCGGTGATAAGTCTAATACGTGAAAAATATGATTTCTTTACACATTTGAGTTAGAAATTTGAACAATAAATACAGAAGCCTTCATTATCCTACCCTGTAGTAAAGACTTGTTTTCCTGCCTTGGAGGGTGAGTACAGTTAAGCATTTGCCTGGTATCTACTAGGTCCTCAATAAATGTAAATTTCATTCCTAATCCCCAGTCTTAAATCAGAAAATATGTGGGAAAACTGTGGAGTTCTTAAGAGTTTGAACCCTGGAGTCTGATTATCTTAAATTTGGGACTCAAAAACTTTCTAACATTCTAAAGATGTGGGGGATAATTTACATTCTTTATGTCTGTTTCCTTATTTCTAAAACAAGGGGCTTCCCAGATGGCACCAGTAGTAAAGAATCCACCTGCCAATGCAGGAGACACAAGAGATGCTATTTTGATCCCTGCATCAGGAAGATCCTCTGGAGAAGGAAATGGCAACTCACTCCAGCATTCTTCTCTGGAGAATCCAATGGACAGAGGAGCCTGGTGGGCTACAGTTGATGGGGTTGCAAAGAGTCAGACACGACTAAGCACACACACAAAATACAGAGAACAACAGCCAGGTAGTTAATGAGGAAGAAATGCATGTGTTGGGAGACAAGCTGTGTAAACCTCTCATTCAATTCGTGTAAACCTCTTAAATCTACCAATCAAATGCATGAATACCCATAAATATTTTAAGAACACATGTGAAATCTCTTTTAAGTCATTTCTTTTCACAAAAATTGTTGGTTTATAAATCTGTGGCTAGTGTGAGTTAACGGGCTTCCCAGGGGCACTAGTGGTAAGGAACCTGCCTGCCAGTGCAGGAGATGTTAAGAGATTCAGGTTCAATCCCTGGGTCAGAAAGATTCCCTGGAGGAGGGCATGAAAACCCACATCAGTATTTTTGCCTGGGGAATCCCCATGGAGAGAGGAGCCTGGCAGGCTACAGTCCTTGGGGTCGCAAAGAGTCATACATGATTGAAATGACTTAGCATACACGCATGCAGTGTGAGCTAACATTAAATGTTTCCAGATAAGTACAAAATAAAATTAACATCAAATGTTTTGTTTTGGTCTTTGTTTTAATGTATGACAATAACAAATATAAATGATGAAATATGGAAATAATATCTTTCTTATACTGAGGTACTGTGTTAAAAATATTTTTTAAAATATTTAATGAATTATATCATTTTGTCAAAAATTTGATTCTTTTACTTTACCTTTAACTGTAAGACTGATTGCTCTTACTACTGCTGTCTTCTGATAGAGATCTGTATGAAAGAAACAGAATTATTTTTAAGGGTTAAGTAAGAAAGTGAAAGTAGCTCAGTTGTGTCCGACTCTTTGTAAGTCCATGGACTATATGCTCATGAAGTTCCCAGGCCAGAATACTGGAGTTGGTAGCATTCCCTCCTCCAGGGGATTGTTCCAACCCAGGGATGGAAACCAGGTATCCCACAATGCAGGCAGATTCTTTACCAGCTGAACCACCAGGATACTGGTGGGTAGAATACTGGAGTGGGTAGCCTATCCCTTTCTCTAGGGGATCGTCCCTACCCAGGAATCAAACCAGGGTCTCCTGTATTGCAGGCAGATTTTTTTTTTTACCAGCTGAGCTACCAGGGAAGCCCCTTTTAAGGGGTAGGAAACACTCTAATGTTTAAGTCAAGAAAAGTCAAAGAGCTGGATTTGTACTGATTACTCAATTATTAAGTACCAATATGTACCACTTTGCTTCCTACATCCCACTCAGGGATCATATACACTAGTGTTTGTTTTTTTTTCCCTAACGTTAGCCTAACTTTTAAATGTGTTAAGCTTTTATAAAATTTCAAACTTAAAATTTGTCTATTACTTTTCTCTATTTTGCCTACATGGAATACAGGATGAAATATTAATATACTTATGATAATGCTTCTCCAAAGTTAAACAGATAATTTACCTGTGAATTCTTATATTATCATATCTTCAATTATATTATTTCTATCAAATGACTATGTGAACAGCTATTATCTCACTTTTGTTAATGAGGCCCTTAATGAGGTCTCTCTTTTAGTTATGTCTGTTTATACTTTGTGGTAGTCACACAGCTTCCTTTTTTCTTTTGGCTCCTATATACACTCAGCTTCTATTGAAGAAGAATGTCATGGTGTAGTTTCCTTCTAAGGACTGTAATTCTTTGGCTACAGATGATAAAATCAGGTTTGAAGATCTAATTTGGGATTATAAATCCTGACAGAGCACTTGATTAAATTAGATACACTTGCACAGCTATTTCCTTCTGTCTCTTAATGAAACGAACTAACAGATACTGGTTTTGAGAGATTGTTGGGATTTTTTTACTTGAAAATGAAACTAGAAAGAGTTGAGAGAGGTACTCTGGGCCATGTGTAAGCCAAGCACTTATTTTGGAGAGAATGGACATAGACAAGAAGAGATGATGTCAATCATAAAAGCCTTTGGGTGATGGAGAGAATGACCGAGTTCACAGCCATCCAGTTATTCACCACCCTTTTGTGTTTCACCTCTACATCATTTCTTGCCCTTCCAGCCCTGAAACCATAGACTGATGCTCTAAAATTCAGGCTGTCATGAGCAGATTTTGTTATTTATGATCAATGATACCTTACAATACCATCTCTTTCAAAAGTCTGGTTGAGTTCTTGCAACTATTCAGATTTTTCCAAGGTTTCTTAAGTAAGATCCCAGGAAGACATATGCCAGGTATCATTCAATTGAATGATTATGTAAATGTCCATGTGAATCATGCTAAATACTACCCTGAATTTATTGGTCCATAAGTAAAATTAAGTAACTTGGAAAGTAGAGATGCTGATAGCAACTTTATAACATTATTTTACCTCTGATAAACAAATGAGAAACAAAAATAATTTCCTTTACAGTGAAGAAACAAGACCCACTTTACCCTTACCTCTGCATTCTCATTTTCCTAAATAGTCACTAAGCAAATTGTGGCTTTTATTGGTGTTACAGTGAAGAAAAAAGCTGTGTGAAAGTGAAATAAGTCACAGAGACAAGTATGATCCCACTTACACGTGGAATGTAAAAATAACAGTAAAAAAAACACCCTCATAGATACAGAGACCAGACTGGTGGTTGTCAGATTAATAAGTAGGGGGGTTGGTGAGCAAAATAGGTAAAGAGGGCCAAAAGGTACAAACTTCCAGTTAAAAAATAATTATGTCATGGGGATGTAATGTACAGCTGCTGATTACAGTCAATAATAATAAATTTTATATTTGAAACTTGCTGAAACAGTAGATCTTAAAAGTCCTCATGGCTGATTCATGTCAATGTATGGCAAAAACCACTACAATATTGTAAAGTAATTAGCCTCCTACTAATAAAAATAAATGGGAAAAAAAAGTCCTCATCAGGAGAAAATCTAATTTTAGTAGCTATGTATCAAAGTTTAACTAGACTTACTATGGCGAGCATTTTGCAATATATACAAATGTGAAAGTATTATTCTGTGCACAAGATTCTAACAAAATGTCTTACGTAAATTATACCTTATTTTTTTTTTTTTTCAATATTTATTTATTATGGCTGTGCTGGGTCTTCGTTGCTGCTCGGGCTTTCTCATGGTGAGTAGGGGCTGCTCTCTAGCTGTGGTGCTTAGCCTCTCATTGAGGTGGCGTCTCTTGTTGTGGAGCCTGGGCTTTAGGGCTCACTGGCATCAGTAGTTGTGGCTTGTGGCTCAGGAGTTGCAACCATACCTTATTTTTTTAAAAAAAAGATCTAAATAAACTCTAATCTACTGGAAAAAAAGGAAGTGCTGAGTAAATGCTTTAATTCTAATTTTAGAGACACATGAGTGATACTATTCTCTGTGGCAGGGACCGAGTCCTACATGTGTAACCATCTTATATTTTCCCATCTGCTCCATATTCTATGCTGCTCCATCTCTGTTCATCATCATCTGCTCTTTATCCTGTGCTTCCTTGTCTCTATTAATCTTGGCACAAGTGAATGTCAAAGCAAGACGATAGGGTTGCTTGGGAAGTAGACAACCTTCTAAAGCAATTACAACCAACATAGCTTTCTATTTGGAAAGCACTGAGCTTTTACTAAGTAACCTCAGTTGTTCTTTGGCCTATATGGACATGAGGGACATTCACCTGTCTGAAATCTGGAAAAAATCTGGTACATTTACAAACATTTGGTAGATATCTAAACATTAACCCAATCCATCCAAGAGTCCCCACTCATAATATTCTGAATAATATTTGAACTTTCCCATAGATCACCTTTAATATTAAATATAAAAAGAATGAGTTTACTTACTCTTCACTTACTGTATCCTCTTTATTCTGAAATATCGTCAATTTATTCTGCTTAAAAGCGATAATGGCAAGCAAAACGAGGAAAGGTAGGAAAACATAGAAACTGATCCTGAGGCCGTTTTTTCGAGAAGCACCATGTTGTTTTATCAAGGAGTGTGCAATCTGTCCTGAAAACATAACAGTACCTTTTAACTCTTTCAAATATGATATTCAAAGCATTTTAGTAACTTGAATCATAAGAATTTGGGATTCAAATAACACAATCATGCAACAAATAGACTTAAGTTTGAAAATGTTTTCCAAAATTCCAGCAGCTCCAACTGGAGGGAGAATGGAAAAGAAATACTAGAGTTTGAGCAGTGTTGGTATAAAGAGCACCAGGAAGATCCCAATTTCTCCACAAATCCCCATAAATGTGGTAGAGAATCGGCCTGCAATGGAGGAGATGCGGGACATGTAGGTCCGATCCCTGGGCTGGGAAGATCCCCTGGAGGAGGGCATGGCTACTCCAGGATTCTTGCCTGGAGAATCCCATGGACAGAGGAGCCTGGCGGGCTACAGTCCATAGTCGCAAAGAGTCGGACATGACTGAAGTGACCTAGCACGCATAGCACTCACTAGTACTTGTTGCCTGTGTCTTTATTACAGTGGTCATCCTAGTGAATGTGAAGTCCTCTCTTATTGGGGTTTTGATTTGCATTTTCCTAAGATAATTGAACATCGTTTCATGGGCTTCTTGGCCATTGATATATCTTCTATGGAAATGAGTTTATTTAAATCCCCTTCCCACTTTTAATTGGGTTATTTGTCTTTTTATGATGGACTTTTAAGTGTACTTTATTCTGGATACAAGTAACATATTTGATATAATATTTGCAAATACTTTTTTCTGCTCTGTAGTTTGTCTTTCACTTTCTTGGTTGTATCATTTACAGCACAAAAGCTTTTAATTTTGATGAAATTCAGTGTGCTATTTCTTTCTTTACTTGTGCTTTGTTGTCTTTGATAGCACAGCCTACGCCAAGGTCACAAATATTTAACTAATAAGTATGCTAAATGTTTTATCACTTTAGTTCTACATTTAGATCTATGACCCAATTTCAGTTAATTTTTGTGAATGTTGCGATACAGTCATCTAATTTCATTTCCATGTAGAGATCTACTTGCCCCAACACAATTGTTTCAAAAGATCATCCTTTCTCCTTTGGATTATTTGGTATCTTTGTCAAAAACCAATGACTATAAGCATGAAGATTTGTTTATCACTCTTTCTTCTATTCCATTGAACTAAATGTCTATTCTTATTTCTGGGACAGTACTAAACTGCCTTGATTATTTTAGCATTGTAAATCATTTTGGAATTATGTTTTCAGTTTCAAGTTTTCTTGAAAACTATGTTTTCAAGATTGTTTTTACTATTCTGTGTTGCTTGAATTTCTGTAAGACTTTTAAGATCAGCTTGTCCATTTCTGCAAAAAAGACAGCTTAGATTTGTTAAAGATTGTGTTGAGTTTGCAGATCAATTTAGAGACTATTCCTGATTAACAACATTGAATCTTCCAATACATTAACAAGAGATGCCTTTACATTTATGCATATCAGTCTCTCAATAATACAGTTTTAGCACTCAGTGTATATCTTACACTCCTTTATGTAAAATTATGTTTACACATTGTTTTATTTTTGGTGATGTCATAAAATGGAATTTTTGCCTGACAATTGTGCTTTATTGTAGTAAAAAAAATCAACACATAAAATTTGTTAAACATTTTTGAGTGAACAGTGGTATTAAGTACATTTGCATCTTTGTGCATTTATCATCATCATCAAACTCTAGAAGTTTTTCATACTCTCTGTGGGAAAATTAAGAAGATGGAGCCAGTCAGGCTCTCTTGCCCCATGGTCTCTTGTCCTCTCTCCCCATGTTCTGCAAACAATGACGTTGCATGGTTATGTAACAGCTAAATTACTTGTAGCACTGCACATGTATGTCTCTAGGTACTCACTTGACCACGGGCTACTTTGTGCAGTATGCCTCTATGGGCACCATCTGGAAAGGCTTTACTGCTGGATCGGGGCTACACTGGGGCAGCATCATACTTATGTTGTGTGAGGTTATGTTATGGCTACATTACGGTTATGTTGTGACTGCCCTATGGTTGCTGCATCAGCCAGGAGAGAGGCTGTGTTACGGCCACCATGCCCACCAGGAGAGCATAAATGTGTCTGCAGTTCCTACGGCTCCTCGCGTCTTCTCCCAGCCTCTTAGCTAAAGCCTTGCTTACCCCTGGGTTTCCCTTGTGGCTCAGCTGGTAAAGAATCCGCCTGCAATGCAGGAGACCTGGATTCAATCCCTGGTCTGGGAAGATCCCCTGAGAAGGGAAAGGCTACCCACTCCAGTATTCTGGCCTGGAGAATTCCATGGACTGTATAGTCCATGGGGTCACACAGTTGGACATGACTAAGCGATTTTCACTTTCACTATGCTTACCCCGGGGTTCAGCAAACAGTGCGGACAGTGTGAACAAGATCAGTAATACACTCCCAAACTGAAATTATCCTTTAAACATTAACTGACCATTCCCTGTCCCTCCAGACCCTGACAATGTTTCTACTATGTGCCTATGAATTGAAGTCTATAGGTACCTCATAAAAGCAGAAACATCCAATACTTGTCCTTTATGACTAGCTCATTCTAGTTAACATAAGGTTTTCAAGTTTTATCCATATTGTACCATGTGTCAGAAATTCATTTCTTTTAAAAGCTACATAATTTTCCATGGTATATGGTGTGTGTATGTATATATATATATAATTGTATTTGTATCCTATTGATGGACATTCCAGTGTTTCCAGGTTTTGGCTATTTGTGAACAATTCTAAGAACATGGGTGTACAAATATCTGAGTCTGTGCTTCCAATCCCTTGGAGTATATATCTATATGTAGAATTTCTGGATAATATGGGGTATTCTATTTTTTTTTTTTGAGGAACCACCATATAGTTATCCAAATGGGCTGCAGCACTTTTACATTTCCAAGCCATGCATAGTATTCCAATTTATTCACATTCTCATTAGCACTTGATATTTTCTGATTTTTTTCAATAATTCCAATCCTAAAAAAGGACAATGCTAAAGAATGTTCAGACTACTGTACAATTGTGCTCATTTCACATGCTAGCAAGGTTATGCTCAAAATCCCTCAGGCTAGGCTTCAGCAATATGTGAACTGATAATTTCCAGATGTACAAGCTAAAAGGTAAAAATGATAGTCTTCCACATCCAATGTGTACGCATAGTAGATGGCACAAAACATTTTTTTAAATTTATTTGGGGAACATTAAGGAACAGTTGTAGCATAATGTACAACTCTAAGAAGAGTACAATTTCATTCATGTCTTTTCATCATTTTTGCTTCTAAGTTTATACATTTTAATTATCTATGTATTGTAAATCTAGACAATACATCATTGCATTTAAATAATCAATTGAATGCTAAAGAGTTTTAATGCAAATTTACATTTACTTCCACCTATTTTCTGTTTTCTAGGCTTCTCAGTTGCTCCAGCACATTCAAATTTCCATGCGGGTCATTTCCTTTTAACCTGTAGAGCTTTCTTTCGTATTTCTTTTGGCGTGCACTTTGTAGTGACCAGTTGTCTCAGTTTTTGTCTTTAAAATGTTTTTATAATGTCTTAATATGTGAATGGTATTCTCACTTAGATGTAGAATTTTCTTTCAGCAGTTCAAAAATGTCATCCCATTGTATCCTGGCTTCCATTTTGTGATGAACGTTCGGTCGTCATTCTTATTATTCATCCCAACAATATAACGCTCCTTCCCCTCCTTGTCTGAGTGTCGGGCTTTCTTTATGTGACTGATTTTCCATAGTTTCACTGCGGTTTGCCAAGGTGCGCTTTCAGTTTATTCTCTTTGGTGGGCTGAGATCTTGAATTGATAAGTTGTATTTTTGGAAATTTTAGAAAAAACTTACTAGTAATTATCTCTTTTTAAACACTTATTTTTATTAAATAGATTTGACTTAAAACAATTTACACATGGTAATGCTGCTCTGTGCTATACAGTTCTATGCATATTGAAAAACGCACATTTTCTGTTCCCATCACCATAGTCATGATACACAACACATCCATCATCTCAACACCCCGCTGTGGCTGCCCTTTGTGTTTATCGCCCACTGCCAATTCCTTGCATCTGGTGAGCTGTTCTCTGTCGCTACGGACTGCCGTTTCCAGAAGGTCCCGTACAGTATATATGCATTTGAGATTTATACCTGTTGTCACATATTTTAGTAGTTCATTCTTCTTTACTGCTAAGTAGACTCTATTGAAATGTGTGCTATAGTTTTCTTATCCATTCACCCATTGAAGGATAATTTGGGTTTTTCTAGATTTTGGCAATTATGAATAAAACTGCTACTTTATATACATAAGTTTTTGTCTACATGTAAGTTCTCATTATAATACCTATAAGCTAGATTGCTGAATCATTTGCTAAGCATATTTTTAAATGAGTGTATTTTTAACTTTTCAAAAAACAACTAAATTATTTTCCGAAGTGGTTTTACCATTTGCTTCTCTCCACTCATCTCTGAGTTACTCTGCACCGATGATCCATACTTCACAAGCACTTGGTATTGTCATTTTTGGTGTTTTTGCTTGATTTCATTTTGTTAACTTTAGGTGTGTAATGATATGCCATTGTTATTTTTAGTTAGCTTATGTTAAATTATATAACTTTATTTTCTTGGGTTCCAAAATCACTACAGAAGGTGACTGCAGCCACAAAATTAAAAGATGCTTTCTTCTCAGAAGAAAAGCTATGATATTACTTTGCCAACAAAGGTCCATCTAGTCAAAGCTATGATTTTTCCAGTAGTCATGTGTGGGTGTGAGACTTGGACCACAAAGAAAGCTGAGCACTGAAAAATTGATGCTTTTGAACTGTAGCATTGGAGAAGACTCTTGAGAGGCCCTTGGACTGCAAGGAGCTCAAACCAGTCAGTCCTAAAGGAAATAAGTCCTAAGTATTCACTGGAATACTGCTGCTGAAAACTCATGCTGAAGTTGAAGTTTCAATACTTTGGCTACCTGATACGAAGAACTGACTTATTGGAAAAGACCCTGATGTTGGGAAAGATTGAAGGCAGGAGAAGGGAACAACAGAGGATGAGATGGTTGGATAGCATCACCAACTTGATGGACATGAGTTTGAGTAAGCTCTGAGAGCTGGTGATGGACAGGGAGACCTGGCTTGCTGTAGTCCCTGGAGTCACAGAGAATCGGACATGACTGAGCAACTGAACTGATGTTGAATCATAGACTCATGCATGCTCAGTAACTTCAGTCCTATCTGACTCTTTGAAACCCCAAGGGCTGTAGCCCACCAGGCTCCTCTGTCCATGGGATTCACCAGGCAAGAATACTGGAGTGGGTTGCCATTTTCTTCTCCAGGGGATCTTCCTGACTCAGGGATTGAATCTGAGTCTCCTGCATTGGCAGGTAGGTTCTTTACCCCTGAGCCACTGGTGAAGCCATAGACTCATAAAGAGTTGCAAAAATATTTATAGAGGGAATCTTGTGTTTGCTTTACTAAACTTTCAAACACTGTTAATGCATTTCAGTACTACAGGAAAATATCAAAACAAGGAAATGAACATTGATGAAATACATAGACCTTATTCACGTTTCACCAGTATACATGTACTTATTTGGGTATACATGTGTATATGCATTTACATGTATGTATATCTAGTTTTATGCAATTTTATGACATGTCACATTTGTATAACCACCATCACAATCAAGACAGAGAACTGTAGCATGGCCCCTAATACTGTTACTCCTTTATATAACTATACTGATTCCCTCTTACCTGCTTCCTAAACTCTTGGCAACCACTAAACTTTAGCTTGCCATCTTTCTAGTTATGTCATTTCGTGAATGTTACATAAATAGAGTCATGTAGTTTATGTCTCAAGATTATCTTTTTTGCTCATATAATTCCCATATAGTTCATACAAGTCATGGCATCTATGAACACTGCATTCCTTTGTATTAATGACTAGTATTCTTTTGTATGTCTGTCATATTTTGTTTACCCATTGAATGACAATGTATGTGTGCCAGTTTTTAGTGATTCTGAATAGCTGTGCAATGAAGATTTGTTTGGAAGATTCTGCATAAAAATAAATGTTTAATTTTGAGAGAAGGATGGGCTAGAGTGAAACTGTTGTGTTTATGCCTTTCCATTTATCACTCCTACATCATCTAGCTCCTTTCAGTCAACTTTGCATGCACATTTGTCCACTTTTGAATCATATCAAATAAATGTTCATGTCCAAATATAGTAAAAGGTGAAAAGATACTGTCTTATATCTTCTTTAAAATACAGAATATTCTAGAAATTTGTGACAAAGTATTGCATGCTGAAGTAAGACTAACTGGGTGAGAATATCATATTTCCTTTTTGTTATTAGAAATATTTTTTTCATTCACTGATTCTTCATTTGGAGAAAAATTATGATACCATTGTCTGATGGTTTGCAATATGAGATTTCATTTGTATGATCAATTTCAACTTCGCTGTCACAAAGTTTAAACTTCCCTGAAAGTTGATATATTACTTGGGCAAAAAATTAGAAAACTGAAATTTGCCAATGGAAAAAACAAAGAGTTCAGAAATAAACTCTCACATAGGCAGTCTAATGATTAGACTGCAGTTAGGATGCTGTGACCACTCAAGGAAAGGAAAGACAGACTTTCCAACAAATTATATTGGGATAACTGGATATCAACAGGCAAAAGAACAAAGATGGACCCTTACTTACACAATATAAAAATTACCTCCAAATGAATCAAGGATTTGCACACCAAGAGTTAAAACCATAGCATTCTTAGAAGAAAACAAGGGGGCAGCATTCACAACACTGGATTTTGGAATAGTTTCTTGAATATGACACTGACAGCACAGGCAACAAAAGAAAAACTAGGTAAATTAGAATTTATCATAATTAAAAATTATTGTGCATCAAAGGACAAAAATAAAGCAAAAAGTTAACCACAAAATAGGAAAATGTTGACAAATCATGTATCTGATGAAGAATTAATATGTAGAATATATAAAATACTCCTACAACTCAACTACAAAGAAACATATAACTCAGTTAAAAAATGGGCAGATTTAAAAAGGCATTTCTTGAAAAAAGATACATGGATGGCCAAGAAACACATGAAAGTTGTGCAACATCACTAATTATTAGGTTATTGCAGGGAAAAACTCCAACTAGATATTAATTCATACCTATTGTTCATTTGCTAAGTCCTATCTGAACTTTTTGACCCCATGGATGCCAGGCTCCCCATGGATGCCAGACCTCTTGCACGCCAGGCTCCTCTGTCTTACAACATCTCTTGAAGTTCACTCAAATTCATGTCCATTGAATCAGTGATGCTATCAACCATCTCATACTCTGTCATTCCCTTTTCACTTGTCTTCAATCTTTCCCAGCATCAGGGTGTTTTCCAATGAGTCGGCTCCTCTTATACCTGACCCAAGTTTTGGAGTTTCAGCTTCAGCATTAGTCCTTCCAATGAATACTCAGGACTGATACTATAGGATTGACTGATTTGAGCTTGCAGTCCAAGGGACTCTCAAAAGTCTTCTCCAGCATCACAGTTCAAAAGCATCAATTTTTCAGCACTCAGCCTTCTTTATGCACCAACTCTCACATCCTTACATGACAATTGGAAAAACTGCAGCTTTGACTATGCAGATCTTTACCAGCAAAGTGATGTCTCTGCTTTCTAATATGCTATCCAGGTTTTTCATGGTTTTCCTTTCAAGGAGCAAGTGTCTTTGAATTTCATGGCTAAAGTCACTATCAACAGTGATTCTGGAGCTCAAGAAAATAAAGTCTGTCACTGCTTCCACTGTCCCCCCTTCTTTTTGCCATGAAGGGATGGAACTGGATGCCATGATCTTAGCATTGGTCTTCTCCAGTGGCACAGATGGTAAAGAATCTGCCTTCATTGCAAGAGATCCAGGTTTAATTCCTGGATAAGGAAGATCCCTTGGAGAAGGGAATGGCTACCCACTCCAGTATTCTTGCCTGGAGAATTCCATCGACAAAGGAGGTTGGCAGGTTACAGTCCATTGGGTTGCAAAGAGTCTGATAAGACTGAGTGAATATCACTTTCACTTTTCAATAGTTAACTTGAAAGAGGTAACTCTGTTGTTAAGATCCTTGGAATGGAAGGCTGTTTAATAAAACAATCACCTACACTATCATTTAACTATACCTACCTAGAACACTGATGTATCAATAGAAATGTTTGGGGAACTGTGGTTAAAATTTAGGGAGACTTATTAAAATGTTCATGCCAACATTTGAATTAAAAGCACTTGCAAAATTTCGATTGACAATATGATCTAGAGCTGTGCTGTCAAGTACAGTAGTGACCTGCCACATGTGGCTATTTAAATTTAAATGAAATAAAATGGAAACTTTAGTTCCTTAGTTGCACTATCCACATGTCAGGTGCTCACTATCCACATGTATGTACCACACAGACCATGGAGATGTATTTCTCTAAGTGCAGAAGGCTTTGTTGGAGTATGGTGATTTAGGTACGAACCTTCTAAAAGCCAAAATCCATTATCGATACTTCCTCCTGGTGATGAATCTGATGTCTCACAATGTGGAGGAGCATATCCAACATCACAATGGCAGTGTTCGAGAGTATTGCAAACCTAAAACCAGAACCAAATTTAAAAAGTGCATTTTATGTACAAGATAGAAATTAAACACATTATTTATTATATTTAATCAACACAAATTATTAAAGCACTGTAATTTAGTATATTATATTAATGTGGGAGCAATTTTAAAAATAAAAATTAATATAATAATTTTCACACAATATCTTTTCAAATGTCATAGAGATTTTCTCTTATTTATCTCCTTTTAAAAAAAAAAAAAAAGTATATATTCCGAGGGCTTCTCAGGTGACACTAGTTGTAAAGAAACCACCTGCCAATGCAGGAGCCATAAGAGATGTGGGTTCCATTTCTGGATCAGAAAGATCCCCTGGAAGAGTGCATGCCAACCCACTCTAGTATTCTTGCCTGGAGAAGTCCATGGACAGGGGAGCCTGGAGAGCTATAGTCCAAAGGGTCACAAAGAGTCGGACAAAACTGAAGTGACTTAGTATATATGCATGCATACAATTAATATTCTGATACAACTGAAATGTCTTATTCTAGATAGGCATATGAATTATGAAGCTAGAAATTACAAAAGAGTATAATATTAAATACACTATGAATTGTGCTAATTTAAAAAATTAGCTGTCATAAGACCCAAATTTCAACAGCCCCCCCCCCCCAAAATGGGGAAACTCTAAAGAAACAAGTTTTCTTAATGAGATGTAGATAGCAAAATTTGGTTAGAAATGGGAAGGCTAGAAAATATCTATAAATGTGATCTGGTGGGTGAATTGAAAGAAGAGCCAGAAACAGAACAGAGAATCTAGCAACAGGTTCGTGAAAATCAAGAAATTGATTAAAACTAAATAGAAGAGGAAAGAAAGAGAAAAGAAACTGTAAATATTAGGACATGTAAGTGATTTGGGGGAAAAAGACACCAGAGAAGTCACTTATTTCCTGTATTACTATGTAAAATATGTAGCATCACTACAGCAGGAGATACTAGCCACAAAGGTAGAACCAAATGCATGGTTGGAAAAACTTACAAAGTTTAAAATATTCCTATAATCTGGTATACTTTCACAATGGATGGACAAATAGAAAAGCAAGTAGAAAATATGACCATACATGCTTAAAAACTGTATAATTAATTATTAAATAAAAGCAAGTTAACAATGTATTTCGCATATTTGGAGAGATTAAAAAGACAGAGAAAGTAGTCTGGTCAGAATATGAGGAAATATATATTTTTATACATGATAGGTGGGAGCAAAAATTGATATACTATTTCTTGAAGGCAATATAATACTAATGAAAATTTAAATTTTACATATATTTGTCTCATCAGCCTTAACTGCTAGCAATTTTAAAAAATCAGATAAATGTGCAAAGATAAGTGAACAGCCTCCACTGTACCACTATTTACAGTTTTGTTGTTCAGTAACTCAGTCATGTCTGACTCTGCATGTAAGTTAAATAAGCAGGGTGACAATATACAGTCTTGATGCACTCCTTTCCCAATTTTGTACCAGTCCGTTGTTCCATGTCCGGTTCTCACTGTTGCTTATTGACCTGCATACAAGTTTCTCAGGAGGCAGGTAAGGTGGTCTGGTATTTCCATCTCTTTAAGAACACTGTCAAAGGCTTTAGCATTGTCAATGAAGCAGAAGTAGATGCTTTTCTGGAATTCCTTGCTTATTCTCTGATCCAGTGGATGTTGGCAATTTATTATCTGGTTTCTCTGCATTTTCTAAAGCCAGCTTGAATATCTGGAAGTTTCTTGGTTCATGTAAGTAAAAATTTAACATTATCCAAAAGTGTATCAACAGAAAACTTTTCAAATACACTATGGAAGAGACAAGCAGGGAAACACTTTGAAACTGTTCACAGATGCAGATCAGAATGAACAGGAAGCTCTGCTCCCATAAACTATTAGATTAAAAGTAATATGTGTAATATAAATATGTTATGTGAGTGCCCAAATATTTATCCGTACACATACACTCAATTATAAGCAACATTTATAGTATGTATAAATATATATGTGTAATCCCTAAATATCCCTTCATGGATCACAGCCTTGTTGTGGTGAAAGTGTTTCCATAACTCAATGAAGCTATGAGCCGTGCTGTGTAGGGCCACCCAAGATGGGTGGGTCACAGTGAAGAGTTCTGACAAATTGTGCTCCACTGGAGGAGGAAATGGCAACCCACTCTAGTATTCTTGCCAGAGGATGTCATGGACAGTACAAAAAGGTGAAAAGATACGACACTGGAAAGTGAGCCCCCCAGGTCGGAAGGTGTCAATATGCTACTGCAGAAGAGTGGAAGGCAATTACTAATAGCTCCAGAAAGAATGAAGTGGCTGGGCCAAAGCAGAAATGACAGTAGTGAATGCGTCTCGTGATGAAAGTAAAGCCCAGTGCTGTAAGGAATAATACTGCATAGAATCTGGAATGTTAGTTTCATGACATGGACATGAATCAAGCATGAGCTGGCAAGAGTGAAAAATCAACATCTTACGAATCAGTGAACTAAAATGGACAAGAATGGGCAAATTCAATTCAGACGGCCATGGTATTTATCACTGTGGGCAAGAATCCCTTAGAAGAAATGGAGTGGCCCTCATAGCCAACAAAAGAGACCAAAATGCAGTACTTGGGTGCAGTCTCAGAAATAACAGAATGATCTTGGTTCACTTACAAAGCAAACCATTCAACATCACAGTAATCCAAGTCTGCACCTCAACCACTGATGCCAAAAAAGCTGAAGTAGACCAGTTCCATGAAGACCTTCTAGAATTAATACAAAAAACAAACAAAAAAAAACACAAAAAACAAACTCCTTTTCATCACAGGAGGCAAAGTGGTTGTCTATGGAGGCTTTCCAAATAGCTGAGGAAAGAAGAGAAGTGAAGGGCAAGGGAAACGACAAAGATATACTCAACTCAATGCAGAGAATAGCACATGAGATAAGAAGGCCTTAGAATAAGAAGGACTAGAGATCTCTTCAAGAAAAGTGGTGATATCAAGGAACATTTCACTGAAGGATGGGCATGATAAAGGACAGACATGGTAAGGACATAACAGAAGCAGAAGAGATTAAGAAGTTACAAGAATACACAAAAAGACTATGAAAGAGAGGTCTTAATGACCCAGTGAACCACCACGGTGTGGTCACTCACCCAGAGTTGAACAATCTAGAGTGTGAAGTCAAATGGGCCTTAGGAATCATTACTATGAACAAAGCTAGTGGAGGTGATAGAATTCTACCTGGGAACTATTTCAAATCCTAAAAGATGCTGCTGCTAAAGTGTTGCACTCAAAATCAGCAAAATTAGAAAACTCAGCAGTGGCCACAGGGTGGAAAAATGTCACTTTTCTTTCCAATCCCAAAGAATGGCAATGCCAAAGAATGTTCAGACAATCAAACAATTGTGCTCATTTCAAATGCTAATAAGGTGCATGCATGTGTACTCAACCATGTCCGACTCTTTGTGACCACGTGGACTGAAGCCTGCCAGGCTCCCCTGTCCAAGAAAGTTTCCAGGCAAGAATACTAGAGTGGGTTGCCATTTCCTTCTCCAGGAAATCTTCCTGACCCAGGAATTGAACCCTCAACTCTTACATCTCCAGCATTGCAAGCAGATTAATAACCAACTGTGCCACTTGGGAAGCCCACAAGCTATTAAGGTTATGCTCAAAATCCTTCAAACTAGGCTTAAGCAGCACATGAACAGAGAAATTACAGATGTACAAGCTGGGTTTTGAAGAGGCAGAGGAACCAGAGATAAAATTGCAACCATTCATTGGGTCATGGAGAAAACATGGGAGTTCCAGAAAAGCATCTATTTCTGCTTCATTAACTATGATAAAGCCTTTGAGCGGACCACAACAAACTGTGAAAAATTCTAAAGGAGATCAGAGTACCAGACCACCTTACCTGTCCCCTGAGAAACCTGTATGCAGGCAAGAAGTAACAGTTAGAAGAGGACGTGCAACAACTGAATGGTTCCCAATTGGGAAAGGAGTAAGACATAGCTGTATATTGTCACCCTGTTTAGCTGACTTACATGCAGAATTATTGTTCTACAGTTGCTCAAATGTCTCTGACTTGCAACCCTAAGGACTGCAGCATGCCAAACTTCCCTATCCATCACCAACTCCTGGAGTTTGCTCAAACTCATGTCCATTCAGTTGGTGATGCCATCCAACCATCTCACCCTCTGTCTCCCCCTTCTCCTACCCTCAGTCTTTGCCAGCATCAGGGGCTTTTCTAATGAGACAGCTCTTCACACCAAGTGGCCAAAGTATTAGAGCTTCAGCTTCAGCATCAGCCCTTCCAATGTATATTCAGGGTTGATTTCGTTTAAGGTTGACTGGTTTGCTCTCCTTGCTGTCCAAGGGACTCTCAAGAGTCTTCTACAGTACAATTCAAAAGCATCAATTCTTCTGTGCTCAGCTTTCTTTATGGTCCAACTCTCACATCCATACATGACTATTGGAAAAACCAAAGCTTTGACTAGACAGACCTTTGTTGGCAAAGTAATGTCTCTGGTTTTTAATATGCTGTCTAGGTTTGTCATAGCTTTTCTTCCAAGGGGAAGGATACTTTAATTTCATGGCTGCAGTCCCTGTCCACAGTAATTTTAGAGCCCAAGGGGGGGAAAAAAGTCTGTCCCTATTTTGTCCCTATTTATTTTCCCCATCTATTTTCTAGGAAGGGATGGGACCAGATGCCATGATCTTATTATTATTATTATTTTTAATGTTGAATTTTAAGCCAGTTTTTTCACTCTCCTCTTTCACCTTCATCAAGAGGCTCTTTAGTTCCTTTTTGCTTTCTGCCATCAGGGAAGTGTCATCTGCATGTCTTAGATTATTGATATTTCTCTTGGAAAACTTGATTCCACCTTGTGCTTCATCCAGTCCAGCACTTTGCATGAGGTACTCTGCATAGAAATTGAATAAGCAGGGTGACAATATACAGCCCTGAAGTACTTCTTTCCTAATTTTGAATCAGTCTATTGTTCAATGTCCAGTACTAACTTTTGCTTGACCTACATACAGGTTTCTCAAGGAGTCAGGTAAGGTGGTCTGTTGTTCCCATCTCTTGAAGAAATTTCCAGTTTGTGATCATCAAAGACTTTAGCATAGTGAATAAAGCAGAAGTAGATGTTTTTCTGGAATTCCCTTGCTTTTTCTATAATCCAGAGGAAGTTGGCAATTTGATCTCTGGTTCCTCTGCCTTTTCTAAATCCAGCCTGAATATCTGGAAATTCTTGGTTCACATACCTCTGTAGCCTAGTTGAAGGATTTTGAGCACCTTGCTAGCATGTGAAATGATCACAATGTAAGGTAGTTTGAACATTCTTTAGTATTGCCCTTCTTTGAGATTGGAATGAAAACTGACCTTTTCCAGTCCTGTGGCCACTGCTGAGTTTTCCAAATTTGCTCGCATATTGAATGCAGCAATTTAACAGCATCATCTTTCAGGATTTGAAATAGCTCAGCTGGAATTCCATCACCTCCACTAGCTTTGTTCATAGTTTCACTTCTCAAGGCCTACTTGACCTCACACTCCAGGATGTCTGGATTTAGTTGAGTGACCACACCATTGTACTTATTCAGGTCATTCAGATTTCTTTGTATAGTTCTTCTGTGTATTCTTGCCACCTCTTCTTAATCTCTTCTGCTAGGTCCTTACTGTTTCTGTCCTTTTTGTGTCCATCTTTGCATGAAATGTTCCCTTTGAAGAAATCTCTAGTCTTTCCCATTCTATTGTTTTCTTCTATTTCTTTGCATTGTTCACTTAAGAAGGCTTTTTAAAATCTCTCCTTGATATTCTTTGGAACTCTGTATATAGATCAGTATATGTTTCCTTTTCTCCTTTGCCTTTGACTTCTCTTCTTTTCTCAGTTATTTGTAAGGCCTCTTCAAACATTCATTTTGCCTTGTTGCATTTCTTTTTCTTGGGTATGTGCCAGATGGGATGAATCACAAGCTGGAATCAAGATCGTGGGCAGAAATATCAACAACCTCAGATATGCCAATGATGCCACTCTAATGGCAGAAAGTAAGAGGAACAAAAAAAAATCTCTTGATGAGGGTGAAAGAGGAGAGTAAAAAAGCTGGCTTGAAACCCTAAATTCAAAAAACTAAGATCATGGCATCTGCTCCCATCACTCCATGGCATAAAGAAGGGGGAAAAGTGGAAGCAGTGACAGACTTTATTTTCTTGAGCCCCAAAATCACTGTGGATGGTGACTTCAGCCATGAAATTCAAAGGCACTTGCTCCTCAGAAGGAAATCCATGACAAACCTGGATAGCATATTAGAAAGCCGAGACATCACTTTGCTGACAAAGGTCTGCAAAGTCAAAGCTGTGGTTTTCCCAATAGTCATGTAAAGATGTGAGAGTTGGTACATAAAGAAGGCTGAATGCTGAAAATTTGATGCTTTTGAACTGTGATGTTGGAGAACACTCATGAGAGTCACTTGGACTGCACAGAGATCAGACCAGTCCATCCTAAAGGAAATCAGCCCTGAACATTCATTGGAAGGACTGATGCTGAAGCTCAAGCTCTAATACTTGGGCCACTTGATGAGAAGAGGCAACTCATTGGAAAAGACCCTGATGTTGGGAATGACTGAATGCAAATGAGAAGGCAAAGACAGAGTATAAGATGGCTAGATAGCATCACTGATTCAATGGACATGAATTTGAACAAACTTCTGAGATAGTGGAGAACAGAGGAGGCTGGTATACTACAGTACATTGGGGTCTCAAAGTTCAGACAGGACTTATCAAATAAACAACAACAAGAACTCTTAATTTAAAATTTCATAACCTTAATCTACTGTTATAATAATAGATTGTTTCATACTGAATTCATACAAAGTTCAAAGCAAATTATTTGCTCGGGAGTCTTAAATGACCTAGTTGAACACATAAATCACATGGTGGTGGTGGTATAGCCGCTAAGTCATGTCTGACTCTTGCGACCCCATGGACTGTAGCCTGCCAGTCTCCTCTGTCCATGGGATTTTCCAGCAAGAATACTGGAGTGGATTGCCATTTCCTTCTCCAGGGGATCTTCCCGACCCAGGAATCGAACCCAGGTTTCCTGCATTGCAGGCAGATTCTTTATAGACTGAGCTATGAGGGAAGCCCTCATATTTATGTATGCCATAAATCACATACATATGTACAAATAATGGAGTCTGGTTTCCATAGTCAATTTGTTTTCCAAATAAATTTCTACACCTCAAATAATTTTATGCATTATTAGCCTTTAAAATGTTATCCACACAGATCAAAATACCAATACCTAAAAATAATTATACATACCCCATGTCCATTGCACATCACCCGGGAGTCACAAGTTGAGCCTCATCTTACTCCAGGGACATCTGTGCAATTTCCAGAATTGCAATACTAAAACATTAAAAGAACCATTAGCAACAAGAATTTTAAATGCTGTCAAGAGTTGAACAATTATACTTAGTATGAAAATTAAATTCACAAGATGTGTGTGTGTGTGTATGTATATACATATAACTGGCCACCTGAAGTGAAGAACTGACTCATTTGAAAAGACCCTGATGCTGAGAAAGATTAAAGGTTGGAGGAGAAGGGGACGACAGAGGATGAGATGGTTGGATGGCATCACTGACTCGATGGACATGTGTTTGAGTAAGCTACAGGAGTTGGTGAAGGACAGGGAAGCCTGGCAGTCCATGGGGTCACAGGGAAGCCCTGCAGTCCATGGGGTCACAAAGAGTTGGACATGACTGAGTGACTGAACTAAACTGATGCATTTTTATGATATATATACATATATACATGTGAAGGAGATATTTTAATCCTCATATTATAACTGATGAGAATTAAACATACACTTTTAAGGTCATGCCTCCACTGACTGACAGAGCCAATATTCAGTGTAAGAACTACTTGACTCAAAGAGCCCAATGATAAATGCTCAAAACCAGTGTTCTTGTCACTTTTCCATTTTTTCCCAGTTTTAATGTCTATATCTCTTCTCTTTTTCATTAGCAAAGGTAACCTTGAGAAAGTTATTTAATCCCTCCATACCTCAGTTTATCCATCTTTGAATTTGCAATTGTGCTAGTGGTAAAGGCTCTGCCTGACAATATAGGAGATGCAAGAGGCTTGGATTTGATCCCTGGGTCAGAAAGATCCCTTAGAGTAGGAAATAGGATCCCGCTCCAGTATTCTTGCCTGGAAAATTCCATGGAAGGAGGAACCTGGTGGGCTACTGTTCATAGGGCTGCAAAGAGTTGGATATGACTGAGCAAATGAATACATAGGTTATGAAGATGAAATTGCTTGTTACTCATAAAGGAACAAAAGTGGTGTCTGGTACATACTAAGTGCTCACTAAATATATTATTTTAATTATTTATGGATTTACCCTGATTTTTCTGTAGACTCTATGCTAATATATGTTTATCCAAATTTCAATTTAATTTGAACATCTTTGGGAGAATCAACTAAAACTATCTGATAGATTTTCTTGAGTATCTGATAGAATACTATTTGATGAGTACTATAGAAATATCAATATTTTCTATCACCAGAAAGAACAAATAGTAGCTTGTTCATAAACTGAAAGTGCTCTGAAGAAGCCAGCAAGGATAACAAAATGTTGGATAAACCAGCATTACCTGCCCACAAAACAATTTTCATTCTAGTACTGAGGAAATAATAAATCAGTCCTACGTCCCTAGGTTGTTTGTAGGAAAAAAACAAGTCAGGAAATGTTAAGAATCATGTTCCTGATATAATTTCTTTCAAATAAACAGATCAATTTGTAGCTGGCTCTTTTGCAAGGACAGGAAAAGCAAAGGACACTATGAAAACACTTAGCTTTGGTCAGTGGTTGGGATGGTGTTTTGAATATTAACAAACACATAAGATTTCTCTCTTTAAAGAAAGAGACACTAATAGTGTCCCAGAAGAAATCGTATCATGTTAAAAAAAAAAAAAATCCTTGATATAACTAAAAAAAAAAAATTCCCTGAGAAGAAAACCTTGGATTATGTAAACGTATTTTCATACAGTTCCATGTTTAAGAATGGATAAGGAAAAGGCAGCTAATTTTATTTATTTAGTCATTGCTTAATTTGTCTATTTTTGGACTATTACACACCTCAGACATTTTTTATTTTTCAGTTAAAATGAATAAGATGTTCTGAACACCTCTCACCTACTTACAGGAACTACAGTCAGTTTGATAAACTCCTGTTCTGCCTTATAAATAGAGAATTCAAGGATGCCTTCTATCACAACCAATACTGAGCAACTTACATTGCTGGAATAATGCCTATATTCATGTAATATATTGTTCACTTAGTACATAGTGAGCAATATAGGATATATAGTATTAATATATATACTGTGTTAAATTTAGAAGTATAAAATTTAGTTTTTATTACAATTGACAAGGAAGACATGCGCTTCTTCATGTTGATAGATAAGAAATAAAATCTTTTTCTTGCTTTTTTCTTATCTATTGATTGACTGATTTTTACAAAGGACCCACATTTGATGAGCATGTGGTAAAGAAGCCTTTATTTTTTAACCTCTCTGTAAACAAGTGAACACTGTAGAATAACAAATGAAAAAAAAAGTATATCCTTGATGAATTTTTAAAATAAACATAGTGTGATTCCAACTCAAACTCATAGACATGCACCCAAAAGAGCCCCCATTTTTCCAATAAATAAGAGTAAAGTCAGAAAGAAAACAAGTAGAAGATAAGAGATTAAAAGACTTCCTGGGATTTTGAAAGAAAATGAAAGTCATTGTTTGATGAAATGAAGTGAGAAAGCAACCACAGGAACACAGTGGCAAAGGAGAGAGCCTACTTGATCAGCTTCCCAGGGGGCACCTGTGGTAAAAAATCCACCAGCAATGCAGGAGACATAGGTACGTGGGTTTGGTCCCTGCGTTGAGAACATCCCCCAGAGGAAGAAACAGTAACCCACTCCAGTATTCCTGCCTGGAAAATCCCATGGACAAAGGAGCCTGGAGTGCGACAGTCTGTGGAGATGCAGAGTTGGACATGATTGAAGTTACTTAGCATGCACCCAGACACAATGCTCCAGAGGAGATGCAGCCTCAGAGGATGAAAGAAAAACAGAAAGAGCTGAAAGGGTGAGACTAGAAAGTGTGGATAAATGTGGAATTATCCAAGAAAGTCGGTCCACAAAACTACGAAAATAGTTCAGTTCAGTTCAGTCACTCAGTCGTGTCAAACTCTTTGCGACCCCATGAACCGCAGCACACCAGGCCTCCCCGTCCATCACCAGCTCCCGGAGTTCACCCAAACCCATGTCCATTGAGTTGGTGATGCCATCCAGCCATCTCATCCTCTGTCGTCCCCTTCTCCTCCTGCCCTCAATCTTTCCCAGGATCAGGGTCTTTTCAAATGAGTCAGCTCTTCGCATCAGGTGGCCAAAGTACTGGAGTTTCAGCTTCAACATCAGTCCTTCCAATGAATACCCAGGACTGATCTCCTTTAGGATGGACTGGTTGGATCTCCTTGCAGTCCAAGGGACTCTCAAGAGTCTTCTCCAACACCACAGTTTAAAAACATCAATTCTTCAGCATTCAGCTTTCTTTATAGTCCAACTCTCACATCCATACATGAGCACTGGAAAAACCATAGCCTTGACTAGATGGACCTTTGTTGACAAAGTAATGTCTCTCCTTTTAAATAACATTATATAAATTGAATACAAAAAAGAGCCTATAAATAAAACATCGCATATGGTCAAATGACAGGGTACCAAGAAAACAAAATGGGAAAAGGACAGTTTCTTCAACAAGAATATTCAGTGGAGAAAAGATTCTCTCTTCAGGAAATAGTGATGGGAAAATTAAATGTCCACAACCAAAAAAGAAGATAAGGACCCTTATACCATATATAAAAATTAACTAAAAATTGTATAAAGATCTAAATGTAAGAACTGCAAACTGTAAAACTCCTCAAGGAAAATATTGGGAAGACTTCCCAATGTTGGATTTGACAAAGATTTCACGAATATTATGCAAAAATCACAAGCAAAAAGAGGAGAAATAGACAAATAGGACTACATCAAACTTAAATCTCTTTGTGCTTCAAAAGACACAATCAACAGAATGTAAAGGCAGTCTGCCTGTGGGCATGTGCTCAGTTGCACAGTCACGTCCAACTCTTTGAGACTCCATGGACTGCAGCCTGCCAGATTATTCTGTTCATGGGATTCTCCAAGCAGGAATACTGGAGTGGGTTGCCATTTCCTCCTCCAGAGGAGCTTTCCAACCCAGGGATCAAACCCATGTCCCCGGCATCTTTCACTGGCAGGTGAATTCTTTACCACTTAGCCACCTGGGAAGCCCAGAAATGCCCTATGATCCAGCAAACCCACTTCTAGGTGTATCTCCAAAATGACTGAAATCACTATCTCAAAGAGATATCTGCATTCCCATCTCCCATGTTAGTTGTAGCATTATTCACAATCACCAAGATATGGAACCAAACTAAGTGGTCATTACTATATGAACACATAAAGAAAATATCTATATATATATAAATGTATAACATGACATGATTTTTATATATATATATATGTAATTTATATCAATGCACTGTGCTTACTTAGTCATGTCTGACTTTTTGCAACCCCATGGACAATAGCTCTTTAGGCTCTTTGTCCATGGGGATTCTCCAGGCAAGAATACTAGAGTGGGTTGCAATGCCCTCCTCCAGGGGATTGTCCCAACCCAGGGATTGAACCCAGGTCT
Organism: Cervus canadensis; assembly: GCF_019320065.1. Classification (NCBI taxonomy): domain Eukaryota; kingdom Metazoa; phylum Chordata; class Mammalia; order Artiodactyla; family Cervidae; genus Cervus; species Cervus canadensis. Next base: position 32,836,504 of record NC_057416.1, on the reverse strand, counting down.
CCTGCATTTCAGACACATTCTTTACTGTCTAATCCTATTTATATACATGCATGTGTATAGAAAACATGAAATATTATTCAGCCATAAAAAAGAACGAAACCCTGTGATTTTCAAAAATCTGAATGAACCTGAATGTATTATTTGAAAAGAAATAAGCCAGATATGGAAGACAAATATTGTATGGTCTATCATATATGTGGGATCTAAAAAATATACTCACAGAAGCATAGAGAAGAATCATGGCTGCCAGGGAGCAGAGGTGTGAAAAATTGGAGGCCTTGGTCAAAGTGTACAAAGTTTCATTTAAGCAAGATAAAAGTTCTAAATATCTGTTTCCAACAATGTGGACAGACCTAACACTACTGCACTCATAATAATTAAGATGGTTAACTTTGCATACTGTTTATTTCATCATAATAAAAAGCAGTTTAAAAATTATAACATGTGAGGTTTAAAATATAAAATATCATATAAGAATATTATACAAATATTTCATATTATACAAATATCATATTTATTATATATTGTATTATTGTATATATTATATTGTATATGTTGTATATACATTGTAATATATGTAGTATATACACATTTAACATGTTGCATATAATACAATAATATATATTATATATTATATTATAATAATATAATACAATGCAATTATTTATATATTATAAATATATAGTATACTGTATATAATATATATGCTGCATAAATATGAAAGTTATACAAATATTATACAAATAATATACTCTATAAAATATAAATAATGATATGAAATAAAATAATAATATGGTAGACATACTTTACAGAGAAGGCAATGGCAACCGACTCCAGTGTTCTTGCCTGGAAGGCCCCATGAATGAAGGAGCCTGGTAGGTGGTGGTCCATGGGGTCGCTAAGAGTCAGACACTATGAGCAACTTCACTTTCCCTTTTCACTGTCATGCATTGGAGAAGGAAATGGCAACCCACTCCAGTGTTCTTGCCTAGAGAATTCCAGGGACGGGGGAGTCTGGTGGGCTGCCGCCTATGGGGTCTCAGAGTTGGACATGACTGAAGCGACTTAGCAGCAGTAGCAGCACACATCTTATGTACTTTTGTTTCTGAAAGTGGATGTTAAATTTCAAAATGTGATATAATTCCTGACGAGAAGGAAAGAAAATGCATACCAAAGCAAGTCCTGCAGCAAACTTTGGATCACATGCCATTCCATGATATGTTGCTCCTACATAATTAGGATTGTCCCTGTAACTAAATAATAAAATTTTTCTTGTGGATAAATGCACTTTAAATTATTAATAACTTAATGACCTTTAAGAATTAGATTCCTCAATAAAGCTGCTGCTTTCTTTAGAACATGAATATTGTGTATCACGTCTAATGCTCTCAATCATTTTCTATTTGGGAGTCTCCTACAGTGTCTAAAAAATTAAGTCCAAAAGTCAGCTTTAACATTATATGATGCACAGCTTAAAATTCAGCAGTGCCTCATCCTTCCATAAATTAATCACCACTGCTGTCAATGCTGGATGGACAAAGTTCTAAGACATAAAAGTCAGGATAGATTACTGCCATGATTTGCATATAACAAAACCTCAGATGGCATAAAAAGTGTTGGATTGGAGGACAGAAAGAGAAAGACAGTATGCAGCACAGTCATCAGGAAAAACAGAGATGGGATGCATTAAGTGTCCACACACACTTCAGTCCTTAGTTAATGTTGTTCCTGAATCCCCAAACCTGACCTTAAATTCCACAGAGACACCAGGGATTTACAAATGTATTCCATATTACTTAAGACCTTTCAGAATGGTGCTTTTGTTTTTTCCATCCAAATTAATCAAAATAGCATACAGACAGACTCTTGACAGTTACAGTGCAAGCAGCTAAATAGCTACACTTTAGGTCAGGATGCTTCTATTTGCTGTTTAGTTGCTAAGTCATGTCCAACTTGTTGCGACCCCATGGACTGTAACCCGCCATGCTCGTCTGTTCATGGATTTCCCAGGCAAGAATATTGGAGTGGTTGCCATATCCTTTTCCAAGGGATCTTCCTGGCCCAGGGATTGAACTCATGCATTTGGGTCAGGAAGGCAGAAGTAACATAAAGTCTCCACATTATCATACATTTTCTAATGTAACCAGCTTTATATGCAATTATTGCATTCTGTTAACTAAGCTATGCTTTGTTTAATGTTAAAATGCTGGTTTCAGTGATTTACCTCTGAGAAAATCTTTAAAACTATAGAGGCCCTAGTTTTCCCAAGGATTTCCACGTTTTCAGTTCTTTAAACTTACATAGGTAAACAGACCACTCTGAGGATAACGGCCTACCCTACTTTGGTGTCTTACAGTGTATCGTCACATTTTTATAGCTTGCTTTCAGCCAAAACAGTACTCACGCAGTCATTTTTTGACTAGTCATTTTTTGTCATTATAAAAATAAATTTTATATGTAATTGGGATAACTTACAAATAGTTTGATAAAATATATCTACCGATGAAAATAAATTACTTACATTAGTAAGTATGCCATATCATGAGACTTTTGAAATAAAAATTTTTCTCTCCAGGACACAAATCTTTGTAGTACTTCATGTGCATCCCCATCAGTTGAAATCTTATTTAGATCTGACCAGATCTCCAGAGAAGTTAACATAACAGACACTTTAAGCTGAGAATACATCTGAAAGCAGAAGATTCATGATATATGGTTATAGGTAATCATAAATATGATACTGTACATTTATACACAATGCTAATATATTTGATTTAGTATTTTTTGGAGGTGAAATTCACTGATGGCAGAAACTAGTATACGTTTTATAAAATTGCACATGTGACACTTCCCTGGCCAGTCAGGGAAGAATCTGCTCTGCCCTGCAGGGAATGTGGGTTCCATCAGATAAGGTTTCAAGCTGCAGGGTAACTAAACCCACTTCCATAACTACTGAGCTCATGGGCCACAGTGAAAGATCCTGTGTGCCTCAACCGAGACCCAATGCAGCCAAAGAAATATTTTTTTAAAAACTGCACATTCTATTTATTCAAACAATGCTACCGTATTTGTGGTTGAGCTGGTAAAGAATTTACCTGCAATGTGGGAGAACTGGGTTTGATCCCTGGGTTGGGAAGATCTCCTGGAGAAGGGAACGGCTACCCACTCCAGTATTCTGGCCTGGAGAATTCCATGCACTGTGGGGTCACAAAGAGTGACAACTAAGTGACTTTCACTTTCTTTTTTCACCATGTTTATAAGAATGTTTCTTATTTAAATGAAATGTAAATACTCACAGTGTTGATAAGATATATACAACTTTCTCAGATGCAAGTGTCACTTCAGAACCCATATAATCATACTGAAAGACAAATTTTATTTCTTAATCACTAGTGAAAATGACTAAACTCCCACATTTCAATTGATATAAAAATGTTAAAGTAATGCAGCACTCTCGCAAAAGGTATAAAAGTACAATTACAATTTATCAAGCACTTAGTAAGTTTCAGACTTAAACCAAGGGACATTATATATTAACCAATATTAAAATGCGATGGTGATGATTATCTTCCTCTTTACACATGCAGTTATGTAGGATGTTATTTAGGATCAAAAGTTAAGGTTCCAAGATTCCATAATTAATAAGGGTAAGAACCAGTACTCAAATCTCTGACTAAACTCCTAAGTCTTTTTTGTCGGCACAAGTATGCTGTCATCTTTGGCCTGCTTTCCAATAAGACAAAATGACAATATTAATATATCCCAGAGAAAAACTGAACTTTCTAAACACAGAGCTCTGAGTACTGCATAGTGAACAATTTCTAGAACATGTCTTCATTCAAGGAGAAAAGATCATAGCATTTTCTCTGAAGTATTTCTATTGTGTGTGCCCACAGGTCTAAACTTATCTACAACTAATAGTATAGCAACTATATATATATATATACATACATATATATATATAGACACAGAGAGAGAGAGAGAGACACTCATATATAACTTAGACATAGAAAATGATGATCTTAGGGAGGGACTTTTATATAGGGCTCATAATAATTAATAAATCAAACAGACAAATTGACAGCAAGCAGGAAATTTACAACAAAAATATAAAAGATTTTAGAAACTCTAGGAAGTTTTGGATATAATATGCATATATATATAAGCACATATACAAAATGAGAGGCATATTTTTAAAGCAAACTTTAAAGTTTTATATAAATTGCCTCATATTAGACCATAAAACATTTGACTATAAAAACATAGTATCACTTAGCTCACATTGTCCAACCACAGGGCTATCAAGTAATCTAGATTGAGATTATTTTTACTTAGATGGATACACTTATTTTGGATACATAAGATCTTATTCAATGTAAATGCACACTGAAATAAAAGCTACAAACTCAACCTACAACTTACTTTCTCATAGAAAGGGCACAAGTGATAAAGGGAAACAATATCAATGAATCTGAGTAGAGAGAATATAGGAGTTCATTGTATTATTCCTATTACATCTTTTTTGAAGTCTGAAAATGTTTCCAAACAGAATAATTTAAGAGACAAAATAATTTCAGATGAATAAAAGTGAATTCAAATGAATTAACATAAACTGAAATATCAGAAAAATCAAACTGTAAGAAGCAGAAGAAACATAGAATTTGAAAAGTTTATATGAACTACTTTTAACCTTTCCTCAATTTATTTAAATAATAATTGTATACTTAAAGTAAAATAATTTATTTTGTGGTTTATATCACATGGGTAAATAGGATATATTACAATAACATAAAGGGGTAAAGTGAAATTTTACTGGGAAAACATGCTTATATTTTAAAAATTTATTGAAGTGCAGTTTATGTACAATATTAATTTATAAGGTACAGCTGTACATCACAGTGATTCACATTTTTTAAAAGTTATACTTCATTTATAGTTGTTATTAAATATTCCCTGTTTTGTACAATATATCTTTGTAGCTCATTTACATTATAGTACCATTACATTACATTACATAATAGTACCTCTGAATCCCTACCTCTACTGTGCCCCTTGCCCCTTCCTTTTTCCCACTGGTTAAAAACTGCTTTGTTCTCTATACCTGTGAACAGGTATTTCAATATCATTTCTTCTAACAAATTTCTTCTATTTTGTTATGTTCACTAGTTTATAAGTTCATTCTCTTTGAGTCTGTGAGTATCTTTCTGTTTTGTAAGTTCGTTGTATCATTTATTTTCAGATTCCTCATATAAGGCATGCCATATGCTACTTCTCCTCTGTCTGACTTCACTCAGAATGACACTCTCTAGGTCCATTCATGTTGCTGCAAATGGCATTATTTCATTCTTTTTAATGACTAATATTCCATTGTGCATGTGTGTGTGTTTGTGTATGTATGTGTGTATATATATATATATATATATATATAAAACACATACCTTCTTTATCCGTTCTGCTGTCAATGGACATTTAGGTTGCTTCCAAGTCTTGGCAATTGTAAACAGTGCTGCAATGAACACGGGGGTGTATGTATCCTTTTGGACCATGTTTTTCTCTGGATATGCCTAGGATTGGGATTGCGGGATCATATGGTAGCTCTAGTTTTACTTGTAAGGAACCTCCATACTGTTCTCCATAGGGGCTGCACCAATTTCCATTCTCACCAACAGGGTAGGAGGGTTTCCTTCTCTCTGCACCCTTTCTCATATTTCTTGTTCATGGATTTTTTTGATGATAGCCATTCTGATTGGTGTGAGATAGTATCTCATTGTATTTCTGATTCACATTTCTCTAATAATTAGCAATGTTGAACATCTTTTCATGTGCTTATTAGCCACCTGTATGTCTTCTTTAGAGAAGTGCCTATTTAGGTCTTCGCATTTTTTGAGTGGGTTGTTTGTTTTGATGCTGTTAAGTGTCATGACCTGTTTGTAAATTTTAGAGACGAATCCTTTATTGGCCACATCATTTTCCAATATTTTCTCTCAATCCATGGGTTGTCTTCTTTTGTTTATTGTTTCCCTATACACTCATCTCTTGATGGGTGCTTAGGTAGCTCTTATCTATTGTAAATAACATTGCGGTGCCTGTGTATTTTTAATTAGTGTTTTTATTTTCTTCAAATATATATCCAGGAGTATAATTGTTGAATCATATGTTAGTTCCCTCACAGCTCAGTCTAAAGAATCTGCCTGCAATGCAGGAGACTCGGGTTCAATTCCCGGTTCAGGAAGATCCCCTGGAGAAGGAAATGGCAACCCACTCCAGTATTCTTGCCTGGAGAATCCCATGGACAGAGGAGCCTGGCGGGCTACAGGCCATGGGGTCGCAAGAGTTGGACATGACTTAGTGACTGAACCCCCATCATGTTAGTTCTATTTTTAATTTTTGATTCCCATAGTGGCTACCTCAATTTACATTCCCACCAACAGTGTGAAAAGATTTCTCCTTTTTTCCACATCCTTGCCAACATCTGTTATTTGTGTGCATTTTCATGATAGTCATTCTGATAGGTGTGAGGTGATATCTTTTTGTAGTTTTGATTAGAATTTCAATGATGTTGAGCACCATTTCATGTGCCTAATGGCCATTTGTAGCTCTTCCTTGACTAAAGTCTATTCAATTATTTTGCTCATTTTTCAGTTGGGTTACTTGTTTTTAGATATTTAATTGCATGAACTGTTTGCACATTTCCAGTGTTAACCCTTTATCAGTCATATAATTTGGAACTATTTTCTCCCATTTTGTAGGTTGTTTTTTCATCTGTTTCTGGTTTTTTTTTTTTTTGGTGTGAAAAAGCTTTTAAGTTTAATTATGTACCATTTGTTTATTTTTCTTTCATTTTATTTGCCAGAGGAGACATAAAAAATAACATTGCTATGACTTAAGACAAAGAGTGTTCTCCCTATATTTTCTTCTAGGAGTAATATGGTTTCTTGTCTTACATTAAGTCTTTACTCCATTTTGAGTTTATTTTTCTGTACGCTATGAGATAATGTTATAATTTCAGTCTTATACATGTAGGTGCCCTGTCTTGCCATCATCACTTACTGAAAAGACTGCTTTTTTTCTCAGTGTATACTCTTGCCTCCTTGTAGTAGACTGACTATAAATGCATACATTTATTTATGCACTCCTCATTCTGTTCCATTGACCTATGTGTCTGTTTTGTTCCTGTAGCATACTATTTTGGTTACTGCAGCTAAGTAGTATAGTCTGAAGTCAGAGAGTGTGACACCTTCCTCTGTTCTTCCTCAAGACTGCTTTAGCTATTTGAGATTTTTTGCATTTCCATACAAATTTTAGAATTATTTGATCTAGTTTTGTGAAAAATGCCACTGGTATTTTCATAGGAATTAGACCGAATCTGTAGACTGCCTAAGAGAGTATGGGCATTTTAAAACTAGTGATTCTTCCAATCTATGAAAACAGTATATCTTTCCACATGTATGTATACAGGTTTTTTGACTGTTTAGTTAAATTTTTTCCTAGGTATTATTCTTTTTGATGCAATGGTAAGTAAGATAGTTTTCTTAATTTCTTCTTCTGATACTCCATTATTAATCTATAGAAATATAGCAGATTTCTGTATATTAATTTTGCATCAAGCAACTTTACCAAATACATGGATGAGCTCTAATAGTTTTTGGTGGTGTCTTTAGATTTTCTTAGTATCATATCATCTGAAAATAGTGACTATTTTACTTCTTCCTTTTCAATTTGGATTTTATTTTTCTTTACTGAATGCTGTGGCAAATACTTTGAGCACTATGTTGAATAAAAGTTTTGAACAAGGACATGCTTATATTTTTCCTGGTCTCAGAGAAAGTGCTTTTAGCTTTTCACCATTAAGAATGATATTAGTTGTGGGTTTCTCATATATAAGCTATATTATGTTCAGGTTATGTTCCCTTTCTGGAGAGGACACTGTTTCTCAGCAGTGCATGAGTTTTTTCATGTATCCACTCAACTGTTCCATTTCTTTTTTATTGGAGCACTTAGTTCATTTACATTTAAAATATTGATATGTGTGTTCACATTTTCATTTTGTTGTGTGAGATTCTCCTATAGGTTTTTCTTTTGAAGTTACCATGAAGTTTTTATCTATCTACCTACCTACCTATATGACTGTTTTAAGTTGCTGATCTCTTAATTTCAAATACATTGTAGCAATATGCATGTGTACTCTCCTCCCCTAACAATGACTGCTTTTAATATCTTGTTTTACATCTAATTTCTTTATGTATCTCCTAACTCCTTATTGCGGATATAGGTGATTTTTTTTAAAAAACAAAATTCTTTCGGCCTTCTAGCTTTGTGTGTGAGATGAGTTCCTGCCTTTACTCTATGTTTGCTTTTACTAATGAGCTTTTCCTTTCATAATTTTTATTTCCAGTTTTGGACTTTTCTTTAGTAAAATTGCTTTAACATTTCTTATAATTTTGCAATTTGTAATATTGAAATTACCATTTCTTGTAATTTCTTGTAATGCTGTTTTCAATGCTGCTTTCATGTTGCTGAATTCTTTTAAGTTCTATTTTATCTCCACATCAAATTTGAAGAAGAGACTTGCTGAATAGAGTATTCCTGTCTGTAAGCCTTTCATTTTTAACTATCTACTGGTAGGCAGAGTTGAGTCCTTGAGTCGAGTTGCAGGGTTAGGGACCTCAAAGCTAGTGTCATATTATTTCCTGCTATTACTTTTTAAAAAATTATTTAAAGATCTAAATATTTCCTTTTATGCAAAAATTTAGAACATCATGACACTTACTAAAGTAGGTTCTTTTTAACTTGCTGCCTGTGTTTGCTAAAATAAATTGCAAAAATTAAAAACTTCCATAATCAAATGTGTTCCTATGAATTATTCTTCTATTTTTAAAAATGAAGTTTCCCTGGAGGACTTAAGCAATTACAATGCACAAAATAATCTTATAAAAGACAATATTTAACAACAGACAATATTTAATAAAATGGAAATTGATTTAACAAGAGTTTCGCAACAATTTTGGGTGGTTTCAGAAGTATACACAGCTAGTTATAATCCAATAAATTACAGAAAGTAGACTCTTCCCTTACATATGAAGTTTTACATGATTTCTAATAAATACCGGTATTGACCCCCCTTTGCCAATGGAATGGCAACTGACAACATGTCTTTATGTCCTGTTACACTGAGATACACATTTTGAAAAGAGTACCATATATCTGCATTGCAAATAAAGATGCTTTTCACATTTCCTTCCAATTTAAATACAAAAATGATATAAGGAAATGTATCAATAGTGCATACCAAGGCTTTATCCATAATAATTTGTATTTTCAGACCTCTTTTCAGCAGCACATCTGAGTTTTTCTGCAAAACAGAGAACATAGATTACATAAAATATTTTAAAATTCTTTATATTGTTTGTAATTATGTACATTATATGACTACATATATACACACACATACAGAGGTATAGATAGATATATTAATAGATATATTGGTAGATGATAGCTACAGACACAAATATGTCAAGATATAAATAGGAAAATAATAGGATCTATGCCCAACAGAGTAAATAAGCTGGTGAGATTCTGTATAAAAATTTTAGTAACAAATAAGAAACTTTTGCCTTATAATCTTGATAATTAGAATCTTCAAAAAAGTTACTGAATTGAGGGAGAATTCTTGTTTCCTTCCTCTCAAAACCTTCTAGGTCCCTCATCCATTCTTCCAAGTTAATCAAATTCCCATTAACTTTCCCCCAAATGTCGCCTCTATTTTATCATCATTCTTGTACTTGTAATTATTTGTACTAAATTTACTGTGGCTTACCTTCAATAACATGCATCTATTTCAAGAACACAGTTACACAAACTGGTAGCAATGCATACACCCGTGCAAACATTACCATCAGTAAAACAATATTTCCATCCCCCTCTTCCAGGTTAATACCTTACAGGGCTCAAGGCAACCAGTAATCTGATTTCTCTCACCACTGTCTTGTCTTAGGCTTGTGCTCAGCCATGTCTGACTCTTTGCAACCCTTTGAACTGTATGTAACCTGTCAGGCTCCTCTGTCCATTCTGTCCATAGGATTTTTCAAGTAAAAGTACTGGAGCTGGAGTGGGTTGCACTTCCTCCTCAAGGAGATCTTCCCAACCCAGGGATTGAATCTGCATCTCCTGCATCTCCCTTATTGCAGGTAGATTGTTTACCCACTGAGCCATCAGGGAAACCCTCATCATTGGGAAAGTTCTTACTATAGGTTACAATTTATCCTAGAATTTTGCATAACTGGAATCATATAGTATGCTTTTTGTATATCTGGTTTCTTTCACTCAGCACTCAACCATGTTGCTGTGATTATTGGTAACTCATTTGTTTTTATTGCTATAAAGTGTGATATTTTATAAATATAAAATAATTTGTTTATATTATTGATGATCATTTGGATTATTTAAATACCATAGCTATTGTAAATGAAACAGCTATGAATATCCATGTACAGGTCTTTGGGAAGTTATAGTCTTTCATTTTTTTTTTTTTTTTTTTTGATAAATGCTTCAGTTCAGTTCGGTTCAGTCACTCATAGTGTCTGACTCTTTGCGACCCTATGGACTGCAAGCATGCCAGGCCTCCCTGCCCATCACCAGCTCCTGGAGTTTACCCAAACTCATGTCCATTGAGTCGGTGATGCCATCCAACCATCTCATCTTCTGTCATCCCCTTCTCCTTCTGCCTTCAATCTTTCCCAGCATTAGGGTCTTTTCAAATGAGTCAGCTCTTTGCATCAGGTGCCCAAAATATTGGAGTTTCAGCTTCAGCATCAGTCCTTCCAATGACCACCCAGGACTGATCTCCTTTAGGATGGACTGGTTGGATTTAAGGATAAATGCTTAGAATTGGAAAACCTGATTTGCATGTTTCAATATGTATAAAGCAGTACAAAGCTTGATTGCTTTATAAAGTGTTGGGTTGGCCAAAAGGTTCATTCAGGTCTTTCTACTACATCATATGTAAAAATCTAAATGAGGATTTTGCAAATCCAACAATTTGATCATTTTGCATTTTTTTCCAAGAACTAACATCAATTGCTCCACATACTTGCCTCTGTTTTGTATTGTCTTTCTTTTGCATCATATCCATTCTTGTCAGTCTGTATTGAGATCACACTGAGGTTTTGATTTGCAGTTCCTGGATGATTGATGCTGATTAAGATTGATGTTGATGACTGATTTGAATTCGGTGGTCCATTGATTTGGTTTCTTCTAAGTCTCCTCCTAGAAAGTTGAACTTTGACACTTAATGGCCTTCCCTGGTGGCTCACATGGTAAAGACTCCGCCTCTGATGCGAGAGACCTGAGTTCGATTCCTGGGTTGGGAAGATCCCCTGGAGAAGGGATCGGATACCGACTCCAGTACTCTTGCCTGGAGGAATCCATGGACAGAGGAGCCTGGCAGGCTACAGTCCATGGGGTCGCAAAGAGTCTGACACAACTGAGCAACTTTCACTTTCACTCGACACTTAAAGTCTGTATGCTAACTCAATATTTTGGAGTAAGAGTCAAGATTCTTTTTATTCTACACAAAAATCCAATCTTGCATCATCTGATCAATAGATCATTCTTTACTTTTCAAAGGCCTTGGCATCTTTTTGGGGTATTCATTTGGGCCAGAGCACATGGGTTTACTTCTCCTTCATTGTGTTCCACTGTTCTACAATTATACCAATACTACAATATGAATCTCCACAGCAGGAGTTGGCTATGGCCCGTGATATACCCACCTGCTTGCAAAAAAACATTTTATGGAACAGAGCCACACCTAATTGTTTATAGTTTGTCAATGCTAATTTCAAGCTACAAAGGCAGAGTGAATATTCCCAAATGATGTTTCTGAAAGCCCTGCTATAACTCTTGTGGTTTTCTAGCTAAATCTCTTAAACTGATTCAATTTCTGCTTTACTGTAGTGATTTAAATAATACTGTCTCAAAGACAGTTGTATGTTGTGGCTGCTACTCTTTCCATTCCCAGTGAGATTAGAGTCTCTCTCTCTCTCTCTTTTTTTTGTGTGTGTGTGGTTTGTTTTACATGTTAGCATGAACATTCACAATAGGGAGGAAAGAAATGGTTTCAACAAAAAATCTCAAATATGTAGTTCTGACTGGGAATAAAATTAGGCTGAAATTTTGCCTCACTTTAAATAACTCTTGTATTACCTTTGAATAACCAATATTACTGCTAGGTAGGTGCTATTCTGCACTGCTTTTTTATATAAGTAACCAGGTTTTTTTAATGTTGGTCTGGAACCTCTGCTTAAATCATTCTGATTCTCAATTTTCTATGCTTATTTGCACTAGCCTTATATTGCATCGTCCATATTGTTATTTTAACTGAACCTTATCTCTCAAATTTCCATGTTTTCACATTTTAGTTTTTGTGTGATTTCTGGAATTCTACCTGATGAACTTTCAGTTTTTACATATGTCTAGCATGCTTTTAATTTTAACTGTTATCTGCTGAGTCTTATTTTTTAAACTGCAGTCAAGTCTTATTTTGTGGATGAAATATTTTCTCCTACCTCTCTGAGGATATTGTTATTTTGCTTTCTTCACTCTCTATTCTTTGGTGCCTCAAGCTTAAACACTTTGACTTTTTCCATGTCTCTGTCTGCCATAATGAATTGTTTTATCATATGTTTAGTGCTTCTTCATGTTAGGCATTGACAGCTTATTCCAACATCTAAGACCACCTAAGGAGCTTACGGCCTGCTGTCTTCACAGAGGGTAAATTAACTGGCATGTTTGCTGGGAAAACCCTGCTGTCAACATGCTTAATTTTGACTCTTCTGTGGTGGGGTTAGATTCCCTCCTGGATTCTAATGAACATTTTAACGTGTGTAAACCTGTTTCCCAGTATCTAGTGTGCCAAGTTTAACTTAATCACACAAATTACAGTATCATCATCTCAGTTCACTTCAGTCGCTCAGCCATGTCCAACTCTGTGACCCCATAGATTGTAGCACGCCAGGCTTCTCTGTCCTTCATTGTCTCCCAGAGTTTGCTCAAACTCATGTCCATTGAATTGGTGATGCCATCGAACCATCTCATCCTCTGTCGCCCCCTTCTCTTCCTGCCCTTAATCTTTCCCAGTATCAGGGTCTTTTCCAATGAGTCAGCTCTTCAAGTCAGATGGCCAAAGCATTGGAGCTTCAGCTTAAGCATCAGTCTTCCTGTGAATTTTTTAAGTTAATTAATTAATTTTAACTGAAGGATAATTACTTTACAATATTGTGATGTTTTTGCCATACATCAACATGAATCAGCCATAGGTATTCATGTGTCCCGTCTTCCCACCTCCCCACCCCCCGCCCCCAGGGTTGATTTCCTTTATTGACTGGTTTTCTCTTCTTGCTGTCCAAGGGACTCTCAAGAGTCTTCTCCAGCACCACAGTTCAAAAACATCAATTCTACATAACCAGCTCCTATTGTGATTTACAAAGACATCTGTGCCTAGTGATCCCACTTCACAGATTCCACCAAAAAAAAAAAAAAAAAGCCTTAAACTATCTGTGAGTTTACAACAAAAATGATTGGTTAGGAGAAGAAATCAGGTTTTATGTATATTTGTACAGCTTATTGTCAACCACTTCTCTTCCTAGGTCCACCCTTAATATCATGTCCTTATGTATTTGGATATGCAATTCCAAAACATTTGAGTAATCGTGTATATCAAGTTTCCTATATCCTATTTCTTTTTTTTCCCCCCATTTATTTTTATTAGTTGGAGGCTAATTACTTTACAATATTGTAGTGGTTTTTGTCATACATTGACATGAATCAGCCATGGATTTACATGTATTCCCCATCCCGATCCCCCCTCCCACCTCCCTCTCCACCCGATTCCTCTGGGTCTTATATCCTATTTCAATTGTCAGGAAAGAATTCAGGTTTTAGTAGCTAATCAGTTATCTACCTGCTAAGGAACTTCCATTGTTATTTCTCTGTTTTTGTGTGTATGTTAATGTCATGCATGTCAAAAACTACTTTTTACTTTAGTGGGGTTTAAGGAAGCAGCAGAGTAACTGTATGTGTCCAATATGTTTTTAGTAGGTAAGCTGTTTGTGTATTTTATTTGTTCTACTTTTCACTATGGTTATAATGTGGCATTTGCCTTGATTATGAATTTACTTGTGCTTCCTTTCATAAATGTAAAAACATGCCTAAAATATAACATTTTATTTTACTATTCTCACTTTCTTTAAAATATCTGTTCTATTGAAGATATTCACTTGTATATTTGTGCTTTCAAAAATTCTAGTGCTTGTGAAAACATGCTTAACTACAGCTATAGATTTCAGTTCAGTTCAGTTCAGTCACTCAGTCGTGTCAGACTCTTTGCATCCCCATGAACAGCAGCATGCCAGGTTTTCCTGTCCATCACCAACCCTCTGAGCCTACTCTAACTCATGTCCATTGAGTCGGTGATGCCATCCAACCATCTCATCCTCTGTCATCCCCTTCTCCTCCTGCCTTCAATCTTTCCCAGCATCAGGGTCTTTTCAAATAAGTTGGTTCTTTGTATCAGATGGTCAAAATACTGGAGCTTCAGCCTCAGCACTAGTCCTTCCAATGAATATTCAGGACTGATTTCCTTTAGGATTGACTAGTTTGATCTCCTTGCAATCCAAGGGACTCTCAAGAGTCTTCTCCAACACCACAGTTCAAGAGCATCAATTCTTCGGTGCTCAGCTTTCTGTATAGTCCAACTCTCACATCCATACATGACTACTGGAAAAACCATAGCTTTGACTGCACAGACCTAGATTTAAGACTGCTGAATTCAGGGTGAAAGGAATTATTTAATTCACAAATGTATCAATACCCACTTATTTCCCTTCATTCCTGCATTGACACATCTGGCTTCCTGGTTCTGAAATTTTAGTGTCTTTTGTTTCATCAATGCATTTTGTTTTGTATCTAAACTTTCCATAATTAGTTCCACTGATCTTGCTTCACTACATTAGAAACTATAGACAGCAAATATCAATAGTAGTAATAGCCATATTTACTGATATTTATTGATCACATATTTCACACATACTGTGCTAAGTAATTTTCAATTATAAATTTACTGAATCTTTAAAATATTTTAAAATCTTAAAAATAAAATTTTTAAAATATTAGGCATTATTTTTATTATTGGATTTTTACAGAGGAGAAAATTTAAACAGAAATATGATATTACTTGGTTAAATTCTTGTGGCTACAGCCTAATCAACTGGAACTTCAAGCTAAGATAGCTGACGTGGTGTTACCTCTGTCTCTGTCAGCTGCTCTCTTTTACAAATTTTCATTTCTATATATGATTATATGTTACTATTTTTATGACTTTCTGAAAGGATAATTTTATTAATCCACATTTATACCAATATCTTTGGCAAAATAAATGAAAGCATATTAAAGCAACAGTGAGATGGAGACCATCAAAAATTAAATTCATGTTTCATCTGATAAGATTTTGTTTCGCTCCTCTAAACAGGATATCCAGTTTTGATAAGAATACATGAGCAGGGATTCATTTCCTTAACCATGGATGGCAAATGTAAAGTTGTGAACATTCTCTTAAGGAGATTAGGATATATATATCTAAAAAACTTGGAAATAGACCTATTCTTAAATATAACTATAAGAAAAGTGAATACTCAAAAATTTGGTACATTTTTACAGTCCATTACTTGATTAAAGTAAAAATATAAATATGCAAAATACACTATAATTTTATAAAATAAATATTATAAGTTTATGTGTGTTGGGGAGATCCCCTGGAGAAAGAAATGCAACCTACTCCAGTATTCTTGTCCAGGAAATCCCATGAACAGAGAAGCCTGGTGGGTTACAGTCCATGGGATGGCAAAGAGTCAGATATGATTAGTGACTAAACAAGAAAACAATAAAATGACTAAACAAAAATATATTTTAAGTAAATAACTTACAAGAGAATATTTTATTATAATCAGTGTCAGTTTAAATTAGTTTTCCAAATTAAATAAATTTCAGTGAGAATATGATTACCACCAGTTGCATAAATGAATATCCCATAAAAGGAGTTACTACTTACTTCTGATTTCACAAAAATTTTGTAGGACTTATCTGTCAATTGGGTTGTAGAATAATTTTCTGCTATGGGGGAAAAGTCAATTTTATTATCCTTTATCTGATAAACAATGTGCTCATATGTAGCTGAAGATACCAATGGTTCAATTCCATAACTGACATTCTCCAACTGTAATAATCCCCTGAATATTTAAATACATAAAAATTAAAATATAGATTTTTGCAATGATAAATATAAATCAAAATTAATGAAAACAATATGTACAAATTGCTAATTACCTTTGTTGTCTAAAATCTAAGAATCATCCTATTTCACTTGAATTAACCTTTAAATCCAATTTTCTACCTTCTATCTATTTAGGAATCTTTACAGTTCTCATGTGGCTTAGTAACTGGGGTATTTCTCATACTAGTGACAGCTTTTTTGGAATAAATTTTATAACTACAAGCCTTGGAGAGGCACAAAGAGAAAAGAGAAAATGATAAGACTAACAGGTGCAGAAAGTAGATGAGAAGAAAGACAATATGTGTCCATTTTCTTTGTCTTCCATCTATCCTTTAAGAAGTTTCTAAAAGTAAAAGAGTCCATAGGATTTCAATTATGTATATCTCTGAAATATGCCATTACCTGAGTCCAGAGCAGGTACTAAGTGTCACAACTGAATTTGGAATCTCTGCAGCATGTCCTTGATAAAAGCAATGGTCCTACACAGGAGTAATATAAAGATACACAGGTAATGATTAGCAAACAAAGTGGTTTTATCTTTACTTCCTTAGACATCATCAAACATTCAGATTTAAGTATTCCATTATATGATTTAACAGATATTCCACTTCCTTGTCATCTACCTGCAATATTTTCCACTTGAAATTCTTCTGTCTATAAATAATCACAATTCTTATCATTCCTCAAAGGAGTTTTTGTTATAATTACAAGTTGTTGATAAGTAACATTCTGATCTACATTTTGTCTTCCTCAGCCCCATTTCTTGAATGTATAGTTTATAAATGCTACCTCAAGGTAATTACCAGCATTGATTTGACTTCCACTGTGAACATTTCATTGTTTTTTCCTAAGTAAGTCCAAAATACCTTAACTGACATTTCTCCACTATTTTCTCTCCAATACTTCACCATGTTGATCATGCTTAGTGGAATTCTCCTCTCAATGCACTTTCAAAACATTAGCCTTCCCATGTTCTTTGCTAATACTTTCTTTCACTGAGTATTTTCTTCTCTTCCCTAAGAAGTCCAGTGATATCTAGAATCAGTCCTGTTCCTCTGATAATCCTGGTCTATGAATACATTAGTATCATCACATTCTCTCAAATGGATGTGATTATATGTCATCAGTGCTGAGACATACTGATCCATCGGTAAGCATTCATTCATCTCAATACTATGTTTAGCTTCTGTCTCCAACCCACTGACAGTGGCAGAGCACACCTTGCTCCATGCTGGGCAAAAGAAGCACCCACGTCTTTCTCCCCTTGCTTGCCAACTCTCATCACGGAGTGAGTGGATAAAAAATCCCACCTGTCTGCTTTCAGTGGAGAAGGCAAACGTTGATCAACCAAATGCAATGCTCCCACTTCACCTATATTGCCCCAAGAACCAGCAATTGTCTCTTCAATCTTGGAGCACTGATGCATCCATCAGGTGCAGTCTGAGGGAGAACAGAGGCCATAACTTGGGATGACAGACAACAAAGATCATTCCTCCTGGCCAACAAAAACAGGCTTTGTCTAATGAGCAGACACCAAAATAGAGTGTCAAGTAAAATAAACAATAAGGAAAATATATTTCAAACAAAAGAAACAAGATGTAAACCAAAACTGACACAAATGAAATGAAATTAAATAATGTACCTAGTAATAAATTTAAAATAACTCCCATAAAGATGCTCATTGAGGTCAGGAGAACAATGGATGAAGCAAGTGATAATTTAAAAAACAAAAGATACAAAATATTAAAAGTTCAAACAGAAATCATGGAGTTGTAGAATAATAACCAAATTGGAAGAATTCACTGTAAGTATTCAACAGCAGATTACATCAAGTAGAAGAAACACTTATCTTCAAGAGACGTCAAAAGTACAAAGGGAGAACAATGAAAAATATAAAATCTTATAAGATTGATGGAACACTAACAAAAGGAACAATATACACAGTATGGGAGTCTCAGAAAAGAGAGAGAATAAAAGAATAATTATGAGAAGTGGTAGAGATGTTAGCTAACACCATGACAGTAATCATATTGTAATATATCACCTCAGTTCAATTCAGTCACTCAGTTGTTTCTGACTCTTTGTGACCCCCTGAGCTGCAGCATGCCAGGCCTCCCTGTCCATCATGAACACCCAGAGCTTACTCACATTCATGTCCTCTGAGTCAGTGATGCCATCCAACCATCTCATCCTCTGTCATCCCCTTCTCCTCCTGCCTTCAATCTTTCCTGGCATCAGGGTCTTTTCCAGTGAGTCAGTTCTTCGCATCAGGTGGCCAAAGTATTGTAGCTTAAGCTTCAGCATGAGTCCTTCCAAAGAATATTCAGGAACTTTTTCCTTTAGGGATTGACTGATTTGATCTTCTTGAAGTCCATGGGACTCTCAAAGGTTTCTCCAACACCACAGTTCAAAATCATCAATTCTTCAGTGCTCAGATTTATTTATATTCCAACTCTCACATCCGTACATGACTACTGGAAAAACCATATAGCTTTGCCTAGATGGGCCTTTTGTTGGCAAAGTAATGCCCCTGCTTTCTAATATGCTATCTAGGTTGGTCATAGTGTTTCTTCCAAGGAGCAAGCGTCTTTTAATTACAGGGCTTCAGTCACCATCTGCAGTGATTTTGGAACCCCCAAAAATAAAGTCTGTCACTGTTTTCACTTTTTTGCCCTTCTATTTGCCATGAAGTGATAGGACCAGATGCCATGATATTAAATAAAATAGACTTTCAAATAAAGGATGTGAAAAGAGACAAAGAAGGACACTACATAATGATCAAAGGATCAATCAAAGAAGAAGATATAACAATTATAAATATATATGCACCCAACATAGGAGCACCGCAATATGTGCGGCAAACGCTAACGAGTATGAAAGAGGAAATTAATAGTAACACAATAATAGTGGGAGACTTTAATACCCCACTCACAACTATGGATAGATCAACTAAACAGAAAATTAACAAGGAAACACAAACCTTAAATGACACAATGGACCAGCTAGACCTAATTGATATCTATAGGACATTTCACCCCAAAACAATCAACTTCACCCTTTTCTCAAGTGCACACGGAACCTTCTCCAGAATAGATCACATCCTGGGCCATAAATCTGGTCTTGGAAAATTCAAAAAAATTGAAATCATTCCAGTCATCTTTTCTGACCACAGTGCAGTAAGATTAGATCTCAATTACAGGAAAAAAAATTGTTAAAAATTCAAACATATGGAGGCTAAATAACACGCTTCTGAATAACCAACAAATCATAGAAGAAATCAAAAAAGAAATCAAAATATGTATAGAAATGAATGAAAATGAAAACACAACAACCCAAAACCTATGAGACACTGTAAAAGCAGTGCTAAGGGGAAGGTTCATAGCATTACAGGCTTACATCAAGAAACAAGAAAAAAGCCAAATAAATAACCTAACTCTACACCTAAAGCAATTAGAGAAGGAAGAAATGAAGAACCCCAGAGTTAGCAGAAGGAAAGAAATCTTAAAAATCAGGGCAGAAATAAATGCAATAGAAACTAAAGAGACCATAGCAAAAATCAACAAAGCTAAAAGCTGGTTTTTTGAAAAAATAAACAAAATCGACAAACCATTAGCAAGACTCATTAAGAAACAAAGAGAGAAGAACCAAATTAACAAAATTAGAAATGAAAATGGAGAGATCACAACAGACAACACTGAAATACAAAGGATCATAAGAGACTACTACCAGCAGCTCTATGCCAATAAAATGGACAACTTGGATGAAATGGACAAATTCTTAGAAAAGTATAACTTTCCAAAACTGAACCAGGAAGAAATAGAAGATCTTAACAGACCCATCACAAGCAGGAAATCGAAACTGTCATCAAAATCTTCCAGCAAACAAAAGCCCAGGACCAGATGGCTTCACAGCTGAATTCTACCAAAAATTTAGAGAAGAGCTAACACCTATCTTACTCAAACTCTTCCAGAAAATTGCAGAAGGTAAACTTCCAAACTCATTCTATGAGGCCACCATCACCCTAATTCCAAAACCAGACAAAGATGCCACAAAAAAAGAAAACTACAGGCCAATATCACTGATGAACATAGATGCAAAAATCCTTAACAAAATTCTAGCAAACAGAATCCAACAACATATTAAAAAAAATCATACACCATGACCAAGTGGGCTTTATCCCAGGAATGCAAGGATTCTTTAATATCTGCAAATCAATCAATGTAATACACCACATTAACAAATTGAAAGATAAAAACCATATGATTATCTCAATAGATGCAGAGAAAGCCTTTGACAAAATTCAACACTCATTTATGATTAAAACTCTCCAAAAAGCAGGAATAGAAGGAACATACCTCAACATAATAAAAGCTATATATGACAAACCCACAGCAAGCATCACCCTCAATGGTGAAAAATTGAAAGCATTTCCCCTGAAATCAGGAACAAGACAAGGGTGCCCACTCTCACCACTACTATTCAACATAGTGTTGGAAGTTTTGGCCACAGCAATCAGAGCAGAAAAAAAAGTAAAAGGAATCCAGATAGGAAAAGAAGAAGTGAAACTCTCACTGTTTGCAGATGACATGATCCTCTACATAGAAAACCCTAAAGACTCTTCAGAAAATTACTAGAGCTAATCAATGATATAGTTAAAGTTGCAGGATATAAAATTAACACACAGAAATCCTTGCATTCCTATATACTAACAATGAAAAAACAGAAAGAGAAATTAAGGAAACAATACCATTCACCATTGCAACAAAAAGAATAAAATACTTAGGAGTAGATCTACCTAAAGAAACAAAAGACCTATACATAGAAAACTATAAAACACTGATGAAAGAAATCAAAGAGGACACAAACAGATGGAGAAACATACCGTGTTCATGGATTGGAAGAATCAATATTGTCAAAATGGCTATTCTACCCAAAGCAGTCTATAGTTTTTTGAGTGCTGAGTTTTAAGCCAACTTTTTCATTCTCCTCTTTCACTTTCATCAGGAGGCTCTTTAGTTCTTCTTCATTTTCTGCCATAAGGGTGGTGTCATCTGCGTATCTGAGGTTATTGACATTTCTCCTGGCAATCTTGATTCCAACTTGTGCTCCACCCAGCCCAGCATTTTGCATGTGATGTATTCTGCATATAAGTTAAATAAGCATGGTGACAATAGACAGCCTTGACAACATACAGTTCTAACTGGACTTTAGAACTGGACATTGTAATATATAAATGGATCAAATCAACACCTTCTACACCTTCAACTTATACACTCATATGTCAATTGTATTTCAGTTTAAAAAACAGAAAGGATTTTCAATACATAATGGCTTAAAAATTTTCAAAACTTATAGAAGGAAACTGATATCCATGTGAGAATTAAAAAACATCAAGTAAAATGTCCCTAAAGAAACTACACTGAGATATATTGCAATAATTAATAAAATGTCAAAATTCAAAAACAGGGAATTTTGAGAACAACAGAATAGAAGTGATTTATGTGTAATGAAACACACTTATAGACACTCAGTGAATTTTTTAGCAGAAAGCTTTAAAGCCAGAAGAGAGGATAATATATTCTATGTGCTCCGAGAGAAAAAGTCAACTAAATGTACTATGCACTGCAAAACTGCACAAATGAAAAGCAGATTTCTGGTTTCTGGTTCTCCATGTAAGAAGGTTGAAAGCTTCCATTCCATCCTGACAGCAAGGGAAAGCTAACAGGTTGAAAAATCAACAACTCTTCTTCCATTTCTGAGAGAAGTAAGGACACAGTACAAAGTGAAGACTCCAAGATTGGAGAGGCAGAGAGGGAACACAGGCAGGCACAGCTCACTGGAGCAGAGAATTAGTACTACAAAGTGCTGCTGGAACCAGTGTCAGGGTAGGAAAGTCTGATTATGACTGATGAAATGATGGGAGACCAGTAGGGATAATTCTGAGAAATGAAAACTCCAGGGAACCCATAAATGGATCCTGCAAATACTGTCAAATTGCCCAGAGTTTAACCACAGTGTCACAACTAGTATCAGAGAAAAAGTCCTCATGCCTCCAGCAAGGGAAGGAAGAAAGGACCCATTCTGAAATGCACCAGTGTGCTCAGTTCTCTTCAGGATCTGCCTTCAGGGGAAACTACCAAGATAGAGACTAACTTGCTGGGGTATTACCAGAGTCTGACCTCAAGAAGGGAAACACCCTATTCCAGGCCACTCTAGCCATTTTGTTACACTTGAGGAAGGAAGAAAAAAGCCAAGAAACATTGATGCTTTTCATAGTCCTGAGATTTAGGCTTACTAAAAAACTGAGACTTAAACATAGGACTATAAAATACTTTCTCTCCCCTCACACCTCACTCACCATCACATTTATTATAAAGGCACATTTACTGCAGTTCCTTTCACACAACACATTATCTCCCAAGTATCAAGAAAAAATTACAAGAATACCAAGAAGTTGGAAAAAAAAAAACCAAAACAGGATTCCAAGAAAGAGAATACCCATCACAACCAGATACAGCAACTAAGATCATGGCATCTGGTCCCATCACTGCATGCAAATAGATGGGAAACAGTGGAAACAGTGGTAGACTTTATTTTGGGGGGCTCCAAAATCACTGCAGATGGTGACTGCAGCCATGAAATTAAAAGACACTTACTCCTTGGAAGAAAAGTTATGACCAACCTACACAGCATATTAAAAAGCAGAGACATTACTTTGCCAACAAATGTCTGTCGAGTCAAGCCTATGGTTTTTCTGGTAGTCATGTATGGATTGTAGAGTTGGACTATAAAGAAAGCTAAGCACTAAAAAATTGATGCTTTTGAACTGTGGTTCAAAAAAGAAAACTCTTGAGAATCCTTTGGACTTCAAAGAAATCCAATCTGTCCATCCTAAAGGAGATCAGTCCTGGGTGTTCATTGGAAGGACTGATGTTGAAGCTGAAACTTCAACACTTTGGCCACCTGAAGCAAAGAGCTGACTCATTTGAAAAGACCCTGATGCTTGGAAAGATTGAAGGCGGG
Organism: Cervus canadensis; assembly: GCF_019320065.1. Taxonomy (NCBI): domain Eukaryota; kingdom Metazoa; phylum Chordata; class Mammalia; order Artiodactyla; family Cervidae; genus Cervus; species Cervus canadensis. The sequence continues at coordinate 32,813,154 of NC_057416.1, read as the reverse complement.
AGGAGAAGGGGACGACAGAAGATGAGATGGCTGGGTGGCATCATCGACTCGATGGACATGAGTTTGAATAAACTCCGGGAGTTGGTGACAGACAGTGAGGTCTGGCGTGCTGCAGTCCATGGGGTCGCAAAGAGTCAGACATGACTGAGCAACTGAACTGAACTGAACTGATGATTTTTGTTTTGGATATGAAATCCAAAAACAATTTGCATAGGTAACAAAAGCAAAAAATTTGATGGATCTGAATCAAAATAAAATGTTTCTGCACCACAAAGGAGAGGAAACCTATGGAATGGGAGAAAATATATAAACAATATGTATCTGATAAAGGGAGGATCAAAACTATATAAGGAACTTGTATAACAGCAGAAAAACAAATAATCAAATTACACAATGGGCAAAGGACCTGGAAAGTTGACTTTCCAAAAGAAGATAAACAAATTGCCAACAAGTCTATGAAAATGTTCTCAACATCAAAATCAGCAGAAACACAGATCAAATGGCAATGCAATCTCACCTCACACCTACTGGGATATGTTTTATTAAAACGTGGAACAACAACAAACTTTGGGAAGAATGTGGAGAAAAAGCAACCCTTGTGTTGTTTTTTATGTACTTTGTTGGTGGGAATGTAAGTCAGTATATTATCGAAAATGATACAAAAGTTTCTGAAACATTTAAAAATGGAATATCCAAATGATATTGTAATCCCACTATAGTATATATAACTAAAAGAACAGAAATCACTCTGCAAGTGACACCTACACACCCATGTTCATTGCAGGTTTATTTACAATGCCCTAGATATAGAATGAATGAGTGGATAAAGAAAATGCAATATATATATATATATGTGTGTGTGTGTGTATACCTATATATATATATATGTATATATATATATATATATATATATATAATATCCTATATATGAGATAATCAATGATGTATCATATGTCACTCATATATATTATTCACCCATGTTGAGAAGGATTAGTCTAGAGAACATCATTTGTTGTTGTTGTTAAGTCGGTCAGTCTGTCCAACTCTTTGTGACCCCATGGACTGCAGCATGCCAGGTTTCCCTGTCCTTTACCATCTAAACGAGCTTGCTCAAATTCATGTCCATTGAGTCAATGATGCCATTCAACCATCTCATTCTCCTGCTTTCAATCTTTCCCAGCATCAGGGTCTTTTCTAAGGAGTCAGCTCTTCACATTAGATGGCCAAAGTACTGGAGCTTCAGCTTCAGCATCAGACCTTCCAATGAATACTCAGGACTGATTTCCTTTAGGATTGACTGGTTTGATTTCCCTGCTGTCCAAGAGACTCTCAAGAGTCTTCTCCAGCATGACATTTCAAAAGCATCAATTCTTTAGAGCTCAGTTTTCTGTATGGCCCAACTCTCACATCCATACATGATTACTGGAAAAACCATAGCTTTAATTATATGGACCTTTGTTGGCAAAGTAATGTCTTTGCTTTCTAATATGCTGTCTAGGTTTGTCATAGCTTTTCTTCCAAGAAACAAGCATCTTTTAATTTCATGGATGCAGTCACCATCTGCAATGATTTTGGAGCCCAAGAAAATAAAGGCTGTCACCATTTGTTTCCCTCTCTATTTGCCATGAAATGACGGGACCAGATGCCATAATATTTGTTTCTTGAGTGCTGAGTTTTAAGTCAACTTTTTCACTCTCCTTTTTCACTTTCATCAAGAGGCTCTTTAGTTCCTCTTCATTTTCTGCCATAAGGGTGGTGTCATCTGCATATCTGAGGTTATTGATACTTCTCCCGGAAATCTTGATTCCAGCTTGTGCTTCATCCAGACTGGCATTTTTGCATGATGTATTCTGCATATAAGTTAAATAAGCAAGGTGACAATATACAGCCTTGATGTACTCCTTTTCCAATTTGGAACCAGTCCATTGTTCCATTTCCAGTTCTAACTGTTGCGTGTTGACCTGCATACAGGTCTCTCAGGAGGCAGGTAAGGTGGTCTGGTATTCCCATCTCTTGAAGAATTTTCCACAGTTTGTTGTGAGCCACACAGTCAAAGGCTTTGGCATAGTCAATGAAGCAAAAGTAGATGTTTTTCTGGAATTCTTTTGCTTTTTCAAAGTGAAATTACCCAGACAGAGAACTAGAAACTTTATGATGCCATGTATGTATAGAATCTTAAAGAGGCAAGTCCTTAGAAATAGAATAGAATGATAGTTAGCAGGAACTGGAAGTTTGGGGACATAATGAGATTCTGTCAAGGGCACAAGCCTTCATTCATAAGATGAATAAACTCTGTGAATCTAACATACAGCATGGTGACTACAGTCAGTATAGTTATGTGTTGTGTGATACACTTGATATTTGCTCAGAGAGTAAACCTTAAGTGTTCTTACCACAAAGAAAGGTAACCCTGTGAGGCAAAACATGCATTAATGTATAAACATGATTGTAGCAATCATTTTACAGAGAATAAGTGCGAGAATTAATCATATTGTACTGTAGACATATGAAAACTAAATAAATTTTTAAAATTAAAAAAAATGCATCAATGAGATGCAACTGTATGATTATTAGAATGGTAAAAATCTAGGATACTAACAACAGATGTTGGCAAGTTTATCAAGCAGCAAAATACTCACTGCTGGGAGAAATGCAAAATAGTAGAAGTAGACACTTTGAAGACAATTCGGGGACATTTCACAAATCTAAACTCATAATACAATCCAGCAATCACACTCCCTGGTAACTACATAAAATATTAGAAAGCTTTAATCCTAACAAAAGCCCTGCAAATGTATGTTTTATAGTGACATATTAAATATTGTCAAAACCTGGAAACAACAAAAATATCCTTCAGTAGGTGAAGAGATTAATAAATCATGATGCATCCAAACATTGAATTATTCTTCAGTGGTAGAGATAAATTAGCTATCAAGCCATGACACTACATGGAGGAACCTTGAATGCATATTAATAAGCAAAAGAAACCAGTCTGAACAGCTATATATTGTATGATCTGAATGACATAATATTTTGGAAAAGGCAAAACTATGGAGAAAATTAAAAGTTGCCTAGAGTTATAGTGGCAAACCATGATGAAAAGGTTGGACACATAGGATTTTTAGCACACTTAAAATACTCTCTATGATATGACATTATAGTGATGGATACATGATATTATGTTTGTTCAGGCCCATACAATGTATAAGACCAAAAGTGAACCAAAATGTCCACCATGCACTTTGAGTGATTATATGTGCCCACATTGAGTTCCTCAGTTATAGCAAATCTACCTCTGTGCTTTGGGAGGATACTAAACTATGCATATATGTGTCCAGAGGATATTTGGGAAACTCTGTACCATTGTCTTAATATTGCTGGGAATCTAAATCTGCTCCAAAAATAAATCTTGAGAAATGGAAAGACAAAGAATTCCTGAGACAAAAGCTGAAGTGTTTTTGTACAAAAGAGAATTCTTCAAGTTGAAATGAAAGGGTGATAAACAGCAACATGACAGGAAAAGAAAGAATTAAAGTCATTTGTAAAGATAAATGTATAAGACTTTTCAAATACTATATGACTGTATTGGCAGTAAAAAAGTCACTTATAATTCTAAAATGAAAGTGAAGTGGCAATATTATATAAAAATAACTATAAATAAAATATGTTAAAACATGCAAATCATGAAATAATGTAATCTGTGACATCAATAACATAAAATGTATATGGGGAAGTAGTAAAATTGTAGCAGTTTGTATGTTACTGAGATATTTATCAGCTAAAGGTACACTGTTATAGTTGTGTTGTATTTCATGTAAGCCTTGTGTGTGTATATGTTAGTTGCTCAATTGTGTCTGATTCTTTTCGACACCATGGACTGTAGCCTGCCAGGCTCCTCTGTCCATGGAATTCTACAGGCCAGAATACTGGAGTGGGTTGCCATTCCCTTCTCCAAGGGATCTTCCTGACCCAGGGACTGAACCTGGGTCTCCTGCATTGCAGGCAGATTGTTTATCATCTGAGCTACCAGGGAAGCCCCATGTAAGCCTTAAGGAAACCAAAAGGAATATATCAATAAAACTTACATAACAGAAAAAGCCAAAAAAAAAATCAAAACACATCAAACAACAACAACAACAAAAGACAGTAACAGAGGACAAGACAGACAAAACAACTAGGAAGAAAAGGCAATAGTAACTAACTTCCCTATCAATAATAACTTTAAATTTAAATGTTTAGACTCCGCAAACAAAAATTACTGAGTGGCTGAAAAGGTGGGGAGGAGTTCAACTCTATACAAGAATCTCACTTTAAATTGAAGGACATATAGATGCTGAATGTGAGGGGATGGAAAATATATATTCCAAACAAATGGCAACCAGAAGACTGCAGGTGTATAATTTGGAAGAAAACATGTGACTTCATATTGGATCTGTTCCTTTTACTTTAACCTTTATGGTCCATTGCCTGCTTAGTTATGCTGATCCTGCACCTTTTGTAAAAGTATGTTGCCTACAACTTGAAATGTTCAGGATAGCTTGATCCTGACCTGACCTAAACAGAGAATAACATTTGTCTTGTTGGAGGGTTACATTATGACATGGTCGTGACCTGACCTTTATGGACAGCTACAAAAACAAAGGATGCAACACCAAGAAGTGAGCAACAAATAACTACACCCCTCCTTCACCTTGCCTTTAAAAGTGCCTTGGTGGACTTCTCTGGTGGTCCAGCGGTTAAGAATTCACCTGCCAATGCAGGGGAAATGGGTTTGATTCCTGTGCCAGGAAGATTCCACATGCTGAAGGGCAGCTAAGCCTTTGAGCCACAAGTACTGAGCCCATGAATCGCAAATACTGAAATCTGTGTAGGCTAGAGCTCATGCTCTGCAACAAGAGTACCCAATGAGAAGTTCTCACACCAAAATGAAGAGTAACTCCTGTTCACTGCAACTAGAGAAAGCCCACGTGCAACAACAGAGACCCACCACAGCTAAAAATAAAATAAATAAATAACTTTTAAAAGTAAAAGGGATTTGCTTACAGTCTTTGGGAAATCTGGGCTCTTTAAGGCATGAGCCACCCATCTCCTTACATGGCCCTGCAATAAACCTTTCTCTGCTCCAAACTCCAAGGTTTTGGTATTGTGTGTCTTACTGTGTGTCGGGTCCAGGTGTAGCTATACTTACACCAGACAAAATAGAAACAAAATCAAGACAGTCACAGGAGTCAAAGAAGGAGATTTTAAACTGATTAAAGGGCTAATTTACCAGGAAAATATAACAATTATAAATAAATACATCCTCAGTATTAGAGCATCTAAATATACTGAAAGCAAGCAGTGAAAGAATTTGAAGAGAGATATAATCAGCAATATACTAAAAGAAGTAGACTTCAGTACCACACTTTCATAATGGGTAGAGGGAGCAGACAGACGATCAATAAGAAAAATGGAGGACTTGAAAAACATCATAGCCAAAATCTACCTAGCAGTTATATACAGAACATTCACCTCAACAGCAGCAGAACATACATTCTTCTCAAGTGTCCACAAGCTTTCCACACAATATATTACATGTTTAGTTACAAAGCAAGTCTTAACAACTTTAAGAATATTTAAATACATCATGTGTCTTTTCTGAACACATTTTGGAATGAAACTGGAAAGAAATAGTGGAGGATAAGTAAAAATACAGATATGTGGAAATTAACAAAATACATTTGATCAACAGTTGAATCAAAGACTAAAATCCAAAAGGAAACTTGAATATCTTGATAAAAATAAAACACAAAACACAACATACCAAAATATATGGAATTCAGTGAAAGTAAAGAGTTAAATGTATAACCACAAACAAATAGAATAAAAAGAGATCTCAAACTAACAAAATAACTTCACACCTTGAAGAGCTAAAAGAAGAACAAACTAAGCTAAAAGTGACAAAAAGAACACAACCAAGGATAGAGCAGGAATAAAGTGACAATGATTAGAAAAACAAGAGAAAATATTATAAAACTAAGATTTTTTAAATGATAAATAAAATTGACAAACCTCTACTGAGATTATGAAAAAAGGGAAGCTTCAAAAATAAAATCAGAAATGAAATCAGACAAATTAAAGCTGATGTCACAAATATTAGAAGAATCCAAAGAAAATAAAATGAACATTATATATCAACAACTGGATGCTATATAGAATGGTTACATTTTTACTGTCAGGAAATCTCACAGCATAGACTCATGGAAAAAAGGAAACTCTGAACAGACCTGCAACTTTTTGATAAGTAATCAAAAACCTCCTAACAAGGAAAAGCCCAAAACCAAATCTCTTCACTGGTGAATTTTATAGAATATTTAAAAAAGAACTAATAGCAAGCCTTCTCAGACTCTTCCAAAAAATAAAAGAGTAGGGAACACTTTCAAACTCACTTTAGGAAGCCAGAATTACTCTGTTACAAAAGCCACATAAAAAGAAATATATGAGCTAACATCCCTTATAAAAGTAGATGGCAAAATTCTCAAAAAAAATACTAGTAAACCAAATCCAATATAATCTAGCACGTTAAAATGGTCATACACCATGACCAAGTTAAATTATTCTTGCAATGCAAGAATAGTTCAATATTCAAAAGTAAATGTGTAGAAGCACATTAGCAGGACAGAGAGTCAAAATCACACAATCATCTCAATATATCCAGAGAAAGAATTGGTCAAAGTTCAGCAGCTATCGTAAGAAAAACTCACACCACACTAAAGATAGAAAGAAATAAGAACAACATAGTAAAGGCCATATAGGAGGAGCTCACAGTTAACATAATATTCAACAGTGAAACATGAACATTTTTTCCTCTAAGATCAGGAAAAAAGCAAGGAGGTCCACCCTCTCCTTTAAATAGATTTCTATTTAAATCTAGGACAGGAAGTTATACTGAGAGCAATTAGATAAAGAGAGGGGTAAAAAATAAAATGGTATCCAAATTGGAATGAAACAAATAAACATGTCTTTGCAGATGACATGATCTCATAGACAGCAAAACTCATAGACTTCAAAAAACTTCAAATATTTAAGACTAACAAGTTCCATAATATTGCAGAATATACAATCAACATTCAAAAATTAGATGTAATGCTCTATGTACAGAAAACTATTTTCAAGAAAAGAGAAATTAAGGCAACAATTTCATTTACAAAGATCACACACACACAAAATACCTACAAACATATTTAACCAAAGAGGTAATAAACTTGTACTCTGAAAACTACAAAGTATTGATGAAAGAAATCAGAAAAGACACAATCAAAGAAAATATACACATGGCCACTATCAGAAATATGCAAATGAACACCAAAATGAGATATCACCTCACATCTGCTAGGATGGCTATGTTGTATATGGCTATGATCATAGAAACAAATGACAATGAGTGCTGTTGAGGATGTGGAGAAACTGGAACAGTCGTACACTGTCACTGGGAGTAGACTATGGAACAGCTGCTAGAGAATACAGCAAAAACTGAAAATGAATGTCCCTGTGATGTAGCAATGCCACTTCTGGGCGGTTATGCCAAAGAGCTGAAATCAAGGAGACATTGACACTGCTATGCTTACTGCAGCACCATCCGAATAGACAAGAAGTGAATAAGAGCTAAGTGGCCATCTACAGAAGAGTGTATTAAAAAATATGGTATATACATCCTGTAGAATACAATATAGTCTTAAAAAAAGACTTAAATTATAGAATACTTGACAGCACAATTCACATTAAGGACATTACGATAAGTAAAAGAGACCCATCCCAGAAAGACAAAAACAGCAAGACTCCATTTAAATGAGGTATCTAAGATAGTCAAATGTATAATACTCAATGGTGGAATGGTGTTTGTTAGTGGCTGGGGCAGCAGGGAGTGAGTACTATTTAATAGGTATAAAGTTTCAGTTAAGCAAAATGAGTAAGATCCAGGATTTTCTATAAAACACATCTATGTAAACAATGGGGTTTCCCTGGAGGCTCAAACAGTAAAGAATATGCCTGCAGTGTCGGAGACTGGGATTCAATCCCTGGGTGGGGAAGATCCCCTGGAGAAAGAAAAGGCCACCTGCTCCAGTATTCTTGCTTGGAGAATCTCATGGACAGAGTAGCCTGGAAGGCTACAGCCCATGCTGTTGCAAAGAGTCAGACATGGCTGGAGCGACTAACACACTCACATGTTAACAATAGTATAATAAACACTTAAAATGTGTTAATAGAGTAGCACTCATGTTAAATATTTATATAACGTTAACTAAGCAAGTAAGTATATGTATATAAATTCAGAAAAAAAAATTGACTTAAATCCTTACAAAATTGAGGAATGAAATCAATGTTTAGATTCTGGAAACTGATCAAACTGCAAATAGAATGGGTTGAAAGTCATCCACAACAAAAACATCATAATTCAAAACAATAAAAATACCTTCAAAGAACCCAGACAGTAACATCACATAACCTATAGAAGAGCAGTAGTTTGAATGACAGTAGATTTCTCATAGAAGTCATGAAGTTTCAAAGGAAATACAGAGACATTTTCAAATGTTGACTAGTATTGAAAAACATGAATTCTACATCTGGTAAATTTATCCTTTAAGAATGAAGTGAAAAAAAGAGGCTTTCTCAGCAGAGAGAAGCTAACAGACTTAGCCTACAGCACACATATCCTAAAATAATGGCAAAATGAAACTCCAAGAAACATAGGTAATCACAAAAAGGCCTGGGTAGTCTTAAGGAATTAGGACAAATAAAATGGTTTAAATATGGGTAAATATAAAGGATTATATCTTTCTTTTCCCTCATGAGTTTCTTTAATCATATTTAGTACTTGAAACAATAATCACATAATTTCATGTGATGCTTAATGTATGGAGAGGAATATTTGAGTAGTTATAAAGTACAGAGAATTAAAGTTCCTAAACAGAGTAGGGTGTCAGTGTTTCACTTGAATAAGTAAACTTAGCAGACTACGTTCTATATATATATTTGTTTTGCCGAAAGTTCTCAGAAGGTTCAAAAGATTTGTTAACAGAATAAGCCACTCATTATATACAAATAAATAATACCAATATTTATTAGAGAACTATCTAGTTTACTATCAGTATAAAAGAGAAGAGATATAGAAATAGCAGAGGATACATCACAAAATTATGTTTTGACCAACATCCAGACTCAGACAGCACTGGGAAGTCCCATATAACAGCACATCTGGAGTCCCAACTGGGAAAAGATCCCATGCAGCTCATCTGTTCTATGGGTGAGGCTTCAAAGATTGCAGTTAGGGGTTCCCCTTTATAATCCCAGGACACAAACTGGTATCATCAATCTGTGGCAAATAGACCTGGTTTCATTTTAATGCTGTTTGTTTTGTCTTATGAAACTTGAAATGTTGTTAAGCCTGGGGCTTGGTTGGCCAGGCTTGGTTGGCCTCCAACGGATCAACAATTTCAAGATTTGTCTCCTATCTTATCTATGGCATATGGCTTCCCTTGTGGCTCGGATGGTAAAGAGTCTGGCTGTAATGCGGGATACCTGGGTTTGATCCCTGGGTTGGGAAAATCCCCTGGAGAAGGAAATGGCAATCCACTCCAGCATTCTTGCCTGGAGAATTCCATGGACAGAGGAGCCTGGTGGGCTACAGCTCATGGGGCCACAAAGAGTTGAACACAACTGAGTGACTAACTTTCACTTTTTCACTTTTATCTATGGTGCCTAAGTCTTGCATTCGCAGCAGCTAGTCACAGCCAGGGTAGTGTCCAGGCAGGTTAGAAGCAAGGCCAGAAGCCTGTTCTGCTTTGTCTCTGAAGCCTAAACAAGACTATTTAATGTCCGTAACAATACTGTATAGCCTCAAACAAGCACTAATATTAGGTAGTTAAGAGGAAAAAGGAGTTCAAAATGGCAGTGGCTAGAAGACAAAGAGGGGAGAAGCCTGTGAAAATGGAACAAAGGAAGGTCTGAAGACTAGAGGGAGAGCCTCAGGTGAAACAAACAGCCCTCATGGCTAGCCCACTTTTCATAGGGCAGGCTCGGGGGGAGGGGGGAAAACATAAAAAGAGGAGTCAAAATTGAGCCCCTCTCTTCTTTTGGGTCAGCCCACCCTCACGTCTCGAGGATATAGTTTCTTTTGCTTGCCAAATAAAATTGAGCTGTAACCAAGCTGTAATTCTAGTCTGTCAAATAAAACTGAGCTGTAACCGAGTTGTCACACTGGTCCACCATTTCAGATTTTTGCTGAGGCGAGACAGAACTGGGGAAATTGCAAACTCCCTCTGACATATCTGTGCCATTTCTTGGATTTAACTTGGCTGAAACAACCTTGGCCTGGCCCCTGCAAGGCAGAGGCCAAGCACAGCAGAAGCCCAACTCAGCAAAAGCTCACACAGTGGAAGCTGAACACAAAGAAAATCCAGTGCAGTGGAAGTGACAAGAAGCCCAGTGTGCTGGAAACTGATACAGCAAAATCAAACTCGGCAGAGAGCTCATGTGGCTCAGTCTCAGATTCCAGAAGACCTCCAGTTAAGGTAGGAGGTCCTCGCCCCTATGGTTGGAAGGACATATGGCTAAGAAAATATTAATTCCTTTACAATCTCTTGTTTCTTATTTCCTCGAACCCCCTGTGAACAGGCGAATGGCAGCGGGTGCAACTGAGGGACTCTGGCAGGGGCTACTCTGCAGTGTGTCCCTAAGGCTCTACTATCTGCTGCACCTTAGTAGCTATTGCCCAAGCAGGTAAGGGTTCTTCTGTCCTTAATCTTCTTTGTACCAAGGATCAGGCCAATGAAAACTGTAAACACAGGTCAGGTATTTAGCAGATTTTCCAGCAGATTATGAAGGTGATTCCTCGGCATATTTTCCCCATTGCTTTTTCCTCCCGTCCTTCAGCTCCTCTCTCCATCTATGCCACTGCTGCTGTGTTTGAAACTGTTTGCCTAAGATTGGAACTCAAACCCACGTAGCAGGGACTCTGTGCTATGCTTAGTCATCCAGTTGTATCCAACTGGGACTTGAGCCCGGCCAAAACCCACAGTCCATGGTTTTAGGACCTACTGAAACTCAGGTTCTTGATGTCTCATTGCATAAAATTCAGTGAGAGACACAGCAATAGGTAAGAGGTAGATTTGCTCAGATTCAGAGAGAAGCACAGTCCACAGAGTGTGTGCCCTCACAGAGGGTGTATGCAGTGGCCATGGAACTTGGTGCGGTTAGCTTTTGTGAGCTGCGTGATTTCATATGCTAATGAGTGGGAGGATCATTCCAAAAATTGGGGAACCACACACTCCTTAGCCTTTTGATATTACCTTGGAACTGTCATGGTGCCTCTGAGTGTGTCATTTAGCCTGCAGACTGAGGATCAAGGTTTAGTTGAATTTGACTTGTCTGTCATCCTGGACCCATTTAATTTTAATCAGTTTATGTTATGCTCCTGGGCTACGTCATTCTTTCAAAAGTTGTGTCCTGCTCCCTACCCTTCTGTTTCATGCTCTTTTCCTGAGCCGCTTCCAGGCCCACAATGTTGCCTCTACAATCTTCTGGAAGGAAAACCAGAAAATAGCTGGTCCTTGGGAGGGAAATACTGTTTAAGATCCAATCCCTCTAGACATTCAGGCCTTCATCTTTCATGTTTCCTACAACATGTGCAACAACAGCATCACTCAGCAAACCTGCTAGGATGGGTGATAGGCACACAATGCCTGCTAGAAATCATCCGTTGGTGGCATCCCTTCAAGGACAGTTGGGCTTCCAGGGATAATGTTTGCCACTTTGGGAGTTAGCCTTACAAGCCGTTTGGGCCCAAACCCTTACCACCCTTCTCCTAAAGTTACTAACATACCCCAGGATCAAATCTCCACTCCACTTTTATGGATCATCTAGTCTGTTACCTCTTATCAACGTGTTCTTAAGCCACTTACTAACTGTTACAACAGGACCCTGCCCCCTTGTAGGCAACATCACTCCACCCAGCTTATTATTAAAATACTCTTAATGCCCCCAACAGAAGCAGATAACCCACTCCTTTGTCATTATTTCTGTTATTAAAGGGGGTCTATGACAATGAAATGTTTACCACTGGAAACACCCTAAGCTGTTCTTATGGAGTACTAGGGGAGGAAATCAATGAATTATATTCTCTCAGAGTAATAAGAGAATAAGGCTTATGGCTGTTTCACCAGGTTCCCAGTCTCAGGGTACAGGTCTTGGATTGCTTTACATCATGGTATCTACTCCCATCTGTGGTGGACAAACCAGCAAAGAGTTAAGATTACAAACCCTTAATCCTACCCAGCACCGGACACACTGGAGACCTTGGGGAAACCCAACTCTAGCCAGGGGTCCCAGGATGTTGACCTGCTTCGACTTGCCTAGGGATCTGGTCCTCAGGAGGTTGTCACTCCTCAACCTGCTTAGGGATCCACCAGTCCAGGGATCCCAGGAGGTCAACATCACTTGACCTGCCCAGGGACCCAATTCTTGGGAGGGCTACCTGCCTCTACCTGCCTGGGGATTCGATCTTCAGGAGGCTGTCATGCCTCAGCCTGCCTGGGGATCTGCACCCTGACCTGGAGATGCCCAACTCTCAGTTCCAACAGTACTGGGTAGAATAAGATTCACCCCTAAGGAAGTCCACCTGTAAAAATAGAAGGAGGCCTATTAGTATTTTTCTTTTTTATTTTCATCACTGTCTTTCAGATGGGAAATAACCAATCCACTTCTCGACAGACGCCCTTGAGATGCATCCTTGATAACTAGAAGCTGTTTGATCCTCTAATTCTAAGGAGAAGTCGCTTAAAATTCTTTTATGCCACTGCATGGCCATGGTGTCCTCTGGGGGATAAGGAACAATGACCTGAGGATGGGAGTCTAAATTACAATACCATCCTGCATCTAGACTTATTCTGCAAAAGACAAGGGAAATGGACAGAGATCCCTTATGTTGAAGGTTGAGGGGCTATCCAGATGAGAAAAATGCCCAACAACATGCAATTCAGGTTCTAAACTTTTTGGCAGAGAGGGGATATAAAGTCTCCCATGCTAAGGCACAGATGGTCGAGACAAAGGTCACTCACCTGGGAGTTCAGATTACACACGGGTCCAGAAGGCTGTCTTCTGATTGAGTACAAGGACTCCTCCAGTTGCCCATTCCCATGACTTGAAAACAATTGCGAGCTTTCCTGGGGCTAACTGGGTATTGTAGAATCTGGATACCCAAGTATGGTCTACTTGACCAACCCTCATATGAAACCTTGAAGGCATGGGATGCTTCAATCCCATTAATGTGGGGAACTTCTTAAAAGAAGGCAGAGGCTATACCAAAAGGTGCTTACCTTAATTCAAGCACCCACCTTGAGGTTGCCAGACCCAGAAAAAGCACTCCAACTTTATGTCCCTGAAAAGGAAGGAAGCCTTTGAGTGTTAACTCAAAGATTGGGACCTGAGCCCCAGCCTGTAGGTTACTTATCCAAGAGGCTCGACAAAACTGCCCAAGGCTGGCCTCTGTGCCTTTGGAATCTTGCAGCTACTGCAATCCTGGTAGAAGATGCTTTAAAACTCTTTTTTTGGAGACAAAGTAACTATTTTTACCAGCCACCCAGTGAAACAACTCCTGAAAGGGAGAGGACATTTGTGGATGTCTGATCCAAGGATCCTCAGAAATCAAGTAGTGCTGATGGAAAATCCAGACCTGACTTCCCCTTGTGAGGTTCTTAACCCAGCTACCCTCCTTCCTACGCCCGAGGGCTCTCTCACCTTTCATCTTTGCCTAGAAACTTTGGACCATTGGACAAAACTCTGAGAGGGATTGTCAGAAGATCCTCTGACCAATCCTGAGGAAATCTGGTACACTGATGGAAGCAGCTTTGTCTTGGATGGAAAAAGAAGAGCCGGATATGCAGTAGTCTCCAATTTTGAGGCCAAACCTTAGCTACCAGGTACTTCAGCCCAATGAGCTGAGCTCATAGCCCTGACTCAAGCTTTAGAGCTGGGAAAAGGAAAAAGAGTAGCTATTTACACTGACTCAAAGTATGCCTTTCTGGTGCTACATGCACATGTTGCTATTGGAAAGAAAGAGGCCCCTTGACCACCCGAGGGTCCCCAATCAAATATGGTGATCAAATCCTTAGGCTCTTAGAGGCAGTCAACATTCCCACTCAGGTTTCAGTCTCCCATTGTAAAGGACACCAAAAGGGAGCACAGAAGTGGCACAAGGGAACCAAGCAGCTGATCAGGCAGCTAAGAGAGCAACATTACAGAACAATAACCTAATAGGGGTTGCCACCTTAGTTCCACAGATTAACTTGCCTGAAACTCCTTCATATATTGAAGGTGAGACTCTTAAAGCTAACAGTGAGGGCTTTCCAGAAGATCACATGGGGTGGTTCCAAAAGGAGGGACTCGTTTTTCTACCTGGGAACCTCCAATGGAAGTTGGTTAACTCCTTACACGCCACCACTCATTTAGGGGAGAAGGCCCTCCAAAGATTACTTTGAAGGACCCTCCTCTGAAAGGTCCTCCAGAGAAACATAACTCTAAATGACTGTAAGGTAAGTGGTCTCCTCTTGCCCACTTGCCAATTAAACAACCCCCAAGGAGTGCAAAGACCCCAGCTGGCCCAGCCCGTCCAGTGACATGGGACCTACCTAGGAGAGAACTGGCAGATGGACTTCACCCAGATGCCAGTTTCTCAAGGGTATATATACCTACTAGTAATGATAGATACATTCACAGGATGGATGGAAGGCTTTCCCACCCAGACTGAGAAGGCTGAGGAGGTGGTAAAAATAAATAAATAAATAAATAAATGCTTCATGAACTCATTCTGAGATTTGGTCTGTCCAGGTCATTACAAAGTGACAATGGGACATCATTTATTTCTAAGGTCACCCAAGGGGTCTCTAAAGCATTGGGCATTACTTATCATCTCCATTGTGCCTGGAGGCCTCAGTCTTCAGGAAAAGCAGAAAAAACCAACCAATTCTTAAAATCAGCAATAAAAATGATAACCCAGGAGACCTCCCTGGGATGGAAGGAGGCTTTACCAATAGCTCTCCTCTGCACCCGTATTGCCCCTAAAGGAACAGGTTGGTCTTAGTCCTTCTGAGATCCTCTATGGGAGACCTTTAGTTTATGCCAATGATCTCTTCCTAGATCCAGAGACTCAGAATCTCTGGTCCTATACCATGGCCATTGGGCAATTTCAACAGGATATACGCTTGTGAGGTGTCAACCAGGACCCAAAAGATTCTAAAGAGTCACCACTATATGCTCCAAGGACTCAAGTTCTAATTAAGTCTGGAAAGGTGGCTCCCCAAAGGTTCAACTCCAGCCCACATGGAACGGCCCCTACCCTGTAATACTCTCTACCCCACAGCAGTGGAGGTACCAGGACACAAGTGCTGGATTCACTACTCATGAGTCAAGCCACGGAAGAAAATATAAGAGGACACTCAGTACACCTGTCAAAAGCTACAACATGCAGTGCCAGTTCACCAAGGATATATAAAACTACACCTGACCACAGAAAAAATCACTCACCCTTAGATGGACACTGCTATAAGGACTCTGAGGCTTGATACCGGCAAGAGGGGGAGGCCCAATGCCCCTCATCATCCCAACTCAGCAGAAAGTAGCCAGAGAGACCTAGACACCCCTACTCCCAAAGAATTGGGCCTCCTGTCTCTTGAGGGCGGAATGTTAGGTAGTTACAATAGGAAAAAGGAGTCCAAAATGGAGGTGGCTAAAAGACAAAGAAGGGAGAAGCCTGCAAAAATGGAACAAAGGAAGGTCTGAGGACTTGAGTGAGGACCTCAGGTGAAACAAACAGCCCTCATGGCTAGTCCAATTTACACAGGGCAGGCTCAGGAGGAGGAGAAAAAAACATATAAAAAGAGAAGCCAAAATTGAACCCCCCTCTCTTTTGGGTTGGCCCACCCTCAAGACTTGAGGATGTGTTTTCCTTTGCTTGCAAAATAAAACTGAGCTGTAACACCGGTCCACTGTTTCAAATTTTTGCTGTGGTGAGACAGAACCGAGGAAATCACACACTCACCTGACACTAAGAAAAGTATAACAAGGAAAATATACTAAAACACAATAAATGAATCATAATGTAATCTTAAAACTGTTCAAGTAATTCGGTAGAAGGGAACTGCACAGAATAAAGATCCCAGGAAAATTTCCACATAAATAAGCTTTCCTTTCCTGACTTTTTTTTTTTTTTTTACAAAGGTGCAAGAGCAACTCAGTGCAGAAGAACAGCGCTTTCCAGAAGTGTTGTCAGAATAATTCTACATCCCAAGTCAAGTGAGTGAACACTGATGTAAATCTCACACTTCATACAAAATCATCTCAACTGAATACACTTTTAAATGTAAATGAAACTATAACATTTTTAGGGAAAAAAACAACACATAGAATCTTCAGGAACTCTAGGGCTACACAGATTTCTTAAGTTTGACAGCCAAGCTACCATTCATGAAAGGAAACACTGATAAATTAATTCTTATTAAAAGGGAAATATGTCATCAATCACAGAAATTACTATGAGGATGAAAGGACGAACTACAGACTGGGAACAAATATCTGCAAACCACATACCTGGCAAAGGATTTATAATACATAAACTCTTCAAAGGTCAATAGTGAAAAAGCAACCCATCCAACTAAAAAATGGGCAACAGACATTAACAGATATTTCACAAAAGGTGATAGACAGGTACAGGAAACTACAGTCAACATTATTACTCATCAGAGAAACATGAGTCAAAATTATATGAGGTAAATTATACACCTGTCACAATGGCTAAGTTTAAATAGCAAAAAATTGCAAGAAGGCAGACACTCCCCTCTCTCTCATTCATTGCCAGAAGAGAGTTAAAATGGTACAGCCATTCTTCAAAAAAGATTGGTGATTTCTGTCAAAAATAAATATATACTCAACATATAATCTGGCAATGTTATTCCTGGATATGTATTCCAGAGAAATAAAGATTCACACTCACTCAACAAACTTTACATCAACATTCACAGAATTCTTTTCAATCGCTTAAAGATGGGAAAGCACCAAAATACCTCTCAACTGCTGAAGTGTGTGAGAATCACAAAACCTGGTGTTTCTTTGTAGGAATGAGACTGTTGAGGAATTCAATTTTTTTTTAAATAGACTTCACGTGACAGATTTTTCTATTACTTCTTTCAATTTGGATAGGTTGTATTTTTCAAGGAAGTTGTCCATTTCATCTAAATAATCAAATTTATTGGTATAAATCTCTGGTAATACTCCAAGCTATCATTTTACTTTCTTCATGACTAGTAATATCTCCTTTCACCCTTAATTTGTGGAATTTGTTTCTGATCTAGATAAGTCTTACTGAGGGTTAGTAATTTTATTACTCATTTTCAATAACTAAATTCAGAGCTGTAATTTTTCCATACTTTCCCCTTATCTCTATCATTGATTTCTGAACTTCTTGCATTATTTCCTTAGTCTATTATGTTTCAATCCTCTATAGGGTATCACAGTTTGTATCTGAAGGCAATGAATGTAATGGAACCTTACTTCTGGATTCTAGGCTATGAGGTGTGGAGTGTGTAAGTGATAGTGTCTCTTAGTCTAGAGCTTGATCCTTCCTCCAAAGACTTAGACTTTCTGCCTCAGCTGAACGCCTAGGGTTTTAGCAATATCACTCTGCACTGCCTGGATGAAAATACAACATCTTCCAACACTCTTTTATCAGTAGCATTGTCTCCAATTTACTCTCTACTCTTTACAATAGAGTCTTGCCCACCAGGTATACTGTCTAATATTCAGGGAAAAAAGGACAACTCCCTTCTCCTAAAAAAATGCACATAGATACATAGCCCTTCTTTATCTCTGGCCCTGTGTTCTTCAAGTTCCAGCTGCTTCAGCAACCCTAACCGTTACAAACTCTTAAAACCCAAACTTGTAAGGAGTCTTAGTTGATTCAACTCTTGTACTAGAGTTAAGACATTATTCCCAGTCAGAGGACCAAGTTCAATCTGAGGCTCACCATCTGTGCTTTCTTTGTGTCAGAGGAAGAATCCCTGAGTTTTTTGTTTTTTTTTTTAATTGTCAAATGTCTGAAACAAAGTTTCTCATGGTTTCTGTCCTGCTTTATCTACTCCTAGATGGTGAGAAAGACAAATGATGTACCAGTTATCCCATTTTAAATTTCATTCTCTCTGAATTGCAGCACAGCAACAGAATCTGACCAATCACTTGCATTTGTTTCTTCCCCATCATCTATTCTGGCAAAGTACATATCTTAAACTAATGCTAACTTCCTTATATAATTTTAAACATTTCTTGAATTGTATCTGCATTTGAGACTAGAATTCAACTTCCTATGGCTTTCATGTAAACATATTCAGATTCTATACCCAACATGCTTTTGCAAATGCACTTTTCTGTGCTCCTTCTATGAAGTGGTTTTCCATTATTCCCTCCACTGCTCAGGTGCTATGACACCTCCATCAAAATTTCTCCTTGTGTTTAGTAGCTTCTCAGTTCCATTTCCCATTTTTCTCTCCTCACAGACTACTGCTACTTCCAGAGAATCTAAATGACCTTTTCAGGAAAGTGATTCCTGAGTTCCAAATTTTAAAATACTCATTCTATTCAATATGCTTTCATAGCAATTGCCACATTATATTTAGGTTTGGGATCAATTTATTTGCCCAACAATTAGGCTGAGTATAAAGCAGGCTTCTTCTTCCCATTAATGGTACCATTACCACATAAATATAAAAATCTACAAAACATAAAGCAAAACTCACCTGTATAAATGAAGAATCTGAAAGCAACATCCCTGACTTGCTGTATGAATACACCAGGAAATGAGAATCTAAAAATGACCTAATTCAACCAAAATAAAAACACTTTGTTTTAATAACAGCATTAATAAAAGCAACTTCCAGAGTTATGAAATTAAAAAACTTAACCTTCTACTTTATAAGCTTAAACATATAAAAACTAAATGGGTTCATTTCCCCATTGTCTACCTTTCTTTCTGATAGCATATTATGTATATAAGTGAAAACAAGAACCAGAATGACCATATACAAGTGTGGGCACTGTAATGACACAGACTGATGTCTAATAAAATCCAAAACTTCCAGATTACCACAGCAAATTTTTTAATATGGATTCAACCATCAATATATCTCATGGCATATATCCTTTTGTTATAATCTGCTAATAAGTAGGTATGATTGATAAATAACAAAAAAATTCATGCTTATTTCATTAGCTTGTTTTCATGAAGTTCAGTTCAGTCGCTCAGTCGTGGCCGACTCTTTGTGACACCATGAACTGCAGCGCGCCAGGCCTCCTTGTCCATCACCAGCACCTGGAGTCCAACCAAACCCATGTCCATTGAGTCAGTGATGCCATCCATCCATCTCATCCTCTGTCGTCCCCTTCTCCTCCTGCCCTCAATCTTTCCCAGCATCAGGGTCTTTCCCAACGAGTCAGCTCTTTGCATCAGGTGGCCAAAGTACTGGAGTTTCTGTTTCAACATAAGTCCTTCCAATGAACATCCAGGACTGGTCTCCTTTAAGATGGACTGGTCAGATCTCCTTGCAGTCCAAGGGACTCTCAAGAGTCTTCTCCAACACCACAGTTCAAAAGCATCAATTCTTTGGCACTCAGCTTTCTTTATAGTCCAAATCTCACATCCATACATGACCACTGGAAAAACCATAGCCTTGACTAGACAGACCTTCGTTGGCAAAGTAATGTCTCTGCTTTTTAATACGCTGTCTAGGTTGGTCATAACTTTCCTTCTAAGGAGTGTCTTTCAATTTCATGGCTGCAATCACCATCCTCAGTGATTTTGGAGCCCAGGAAAATAAAGTCAGCCACTGTTTCCACTGTTTCCCCATCTATTGCCATGAAGTGATAGGACTGGATGCCATGATCTTAGTTCATGAAGTCATCCTGTGCTAAAAACAACCTTCAAATTCCCAGTGCCTTAAAATTCTTTACAAGGACTGTTGTTTACAAGGTTACTGCAGGTTCAGCTCCACACTGCCTTCATTCTGGAACCTAGGAAAAGGTATGGTCCCTCCATGGAAATTGTTCCTTATGTAGCTAAAGGAGAAAAATTGCAGAAAATACAATAGATCTTAAAGCTTTTGCTTAGAAGCAGGATTCTAGTCTTTGGCTCAAATATCATAAGTTATTTCTATAGACAAGTGTGATATAAATGGGGTATGGAGCTATAATCTTCTCATAAGGTGGATGGTGATTATCTTGGAACAATCTAACATCATATTTATGGTAGACATGAGATAGGTTGGAACCTGAACTCTTTACTGAAATACTTGACCTGGACAAATGTCTCCTCAAGTAACCAATGACAGAGGAACTATAAAGGACTAAAAGTAACTGCCTGCATGAGCAGTCTGGGCAAGTATGAATAGTATGATACAAAAAGGCCACAACGTGACTTCTGAGGTGCCAGGAAAAAAAACTGTGCATGATGCTTGTACACACCACCACCAAGGGAACCTGTAGACTGTTGCAGTGAAGCCAGTTCTGACTTCATGTTGGAACTGTTTCTTTGACTTACTTTTCATTGCTTTTGTCACTATAATCATACAGAATGGCCTGCCTCAGAGAATCCCACCCCTCTGCCTGACTGTTTACCTTAAGTGCCTTTGTTCAGAACCACGTGATGCAGATGGCAGGAAGGAAGAAATTAACACATCCTCTGCTAGACACTTGGTATTCCAGGAGTTGTTTGCAAGATTAATGGCCTCACCTCCTTTATTTTACTTTATTTCCTCACCTCCCCTCATCTCTGATCTATAAAAGAATCTGACATCCAGACCCCAATAAGACAGTTATTTTGAGGTACTAGCCTGCCATCTTCCCGATCAGCTGACTCCCTGAATAAAGTCTCTTCTTTGCCTTTGCCTCAACCCCTCATTTCTCAGATTCATTGGCCTGTTGTGCGGTGAGCAGAGTGGGCTTGGACCCACCAATCACCCCTACTTTCACCCCACTTAAGGAATCAACCCGCCCTCCTCAGAGAGTGAGCATGGGAACCTGTTACTTGTTTTCACTCCTTCCTCTGCAGCATGAGTCTCAACAAAGCCTTGCCTGAATTCCTTGTCTGGCCACTTACCGATTTCCACTGACTGAAGTGTCCAAGGACCATAGATTTCACAAGAATTCCAAACATCAAGAAGCCACTGAAGGCCAGAACAGAGACAAACTAGAGTGTTAATAGAGTGCTTGTTTCACCAAAACTTTCCTTTTCATATCTCCTTTACTTTCTCTCATTCGTTTTCTAAAAAATTGTTTAGTGATGTATAGTTGATTTGTATGTTGCATAAGTTTCATGGAAAAGTGATTCATATACATATATATATATATATATATACACACACACACACACACAGGCACAAACACATACACACACACACACATATATATATATACAGAAATGATATATACTGTGTATATCTTTATATATCAGTATATATACCAATAAAAGAATCTGAAAAAAATATATATATATAAGCAAATTAAGTGGGACAGAGAAAGACAAATATTCTACAATATTACTTTTATGTGGAATCTAAAAATGTGATAGAAACAAACTCATTTACAAAACAGAAACAAACTCACAGAAAGGGAGGGGGGTAAACTAGGAGTTTGGGATAAACAGATATCTCCTATCATAAAACAGATAAACACAAAGGACCTACTATATAGTACAGGGAACTATATTCAATATCCTACAGCAACTTATTTCTTTTCTTTCTTAAAAACTTTTCCTTTTCTTTAAATCAAATAACAAAACTAGAGAGCTTCTCAAGAGAAAAATTGATATTTGTCAGTTTATATTCCACACAAAAATTCTGAATGGTCTGGTTCTCCGGAACAAGAGTGGAGCCAAATTTTAATAACTGTGTTCAAATGGAGGTGGTGGAAGTGGGAATCTGAAGCACTTCCCAGAAGAAAGAAATTAGAAGCAAAATGCTTAACAGATATTTGACAAGAATTATTAAAAGGATAAAAACTTAGTTTGTAAGTTTATTCATCCTGGACTCTTTTTGGAAAGCATATTTTTCACTTCTTTACGAAACAACATACCAGTCTGCCTTAACCAGTGACATAAGGAAAATACAGTGTATAAGGAAATAACCAGTGTATAAGGAAAATACAAATGAGCACTGAAAGAAAAACAACATCAGATGAAAGAAAAATAAACAACAAAACAGAAGGCAAAATTTAAATGTTAGTTTTTAATGAAGTAGCACTGCTGGACAAAAGTCTTAATTTGAAGAAAAATTAATAAGTTTTCAAGGGAGATCATCCCAAGGGAAAAAAGAGATACCCTGAAACTAAAACACATGACAGTTAATATTAAATAACCCAATAAGTGTATCTAAAAGAATCTGCCTACTGGAAAAAGAATTACAGGTCTAGCCAATAAAGGGGAGGGCGCTAGTGGTGAAGAATCTGCCAGCCAATGCAGGAGACACAATAAATGCAGGTTTAGTCCCTGGTTCGGGAAGATTTCCTACACAAGGAAATGGCAACCCACTCCAGTATTCTTGCCTGGTAAATCCCATGGACAGCCTGGAGGGCTATATAGTCCATGGGGCGCAAAGAGTCAGACACAAGTGAGCGCACACACACACACACACGCACCCCTCAATAAAGAGGGAAATCACTGGTAAAATGCACATCAAAAGTAAATATTTGATCAAATTTATCAAATAAATTATGATATGGAGCACAGAGAAGTAAGGCTCAGGATGAAAATGTAGATTCCCCACAGAAGAAAATAATGTGTAGGGGTTGAAATTAAATTGAAAAAATTAAGGCACTTGGGCTATATCAAGGGGTATTATTATAACACACACACACACAAACTTTCACTCACCCACGCATGGAAATAATTAATATGGACTCCATCAAATTGCAAAAATGTATATAAAAGAAATATGACACAAATAGTACACATTGACAAAATGCTATTCAATTATGAGAACAGAAGACATCTGCAGATAGGCGGTTTGGCCATCTGCACATCTCATCTGAAGAAAATAATCTGAAACTATTCTAACTAAACAATACCTGAGTCAGCATAAAGCTGCAATAAAAAGAAAAAAATAAAACAGAAGCTTTGAAAAAAGTTGGACAATGCAATGTGATAGGGCCCACATGGGGTCTCATTGATAAGATGGCTCATTATGTCAACCTCGCAAACAAAGAATGAAATCACAGTGATCTGTGAGACTGACCAAATTGCCCAAATGGCATCCTGTTATCTCACTGGTGCCCATCATCTCAAAGATGCAAGACCACCAGATTCCAGACCTCCAGCTGTGTGACCATCCCTTCAGGGAATTTTCATTGGTGGGGTATAAGAAGGACTCCGTCAGAAAGGGAGGATGCTGGTTCTCCTTAATAGCCAGTCACCCTCTCTTTTCCCTCTAATAAATTTCCCTTTTCTTGCCTGACTGCCTGACTTGCTCTCTTTTTCTCCGCACTGCCTTATACAATGCTGTTGCTGAAGAAACTGAAAGCAGTGTATTTACATCTTAAATGGAAAAAGAATTATAAAAAATATGATAGAATGCTATGCTATCACTTCAAGATCTGAGAGACACAAAAGAGGAAGGTGAGAATCTATGAGAGAAAATATGAACAAAATGATTACCTGAAAATTTTGTTGTATAGCAATGAATCCCAAAAACAAAGGAAGAAAACAATCGATAGTCTATGTGGCATATTTGCAACATATAGAAGAGAGAAAGTGTTAATATCTACAGAAAATAAAATTTCCCACAGATTGATCATGGAATAAGAAACAGAAAAAGAGAAAGATAAAGACATAGATAGAAAATAAATAACTCAAATCAAATGAATGAAAACCAATCTCGCCCCCCAACAGCTTAGCATAAGCAAGTTAATGAGAATGGTCAGCAAACACTGGGAAAGATACTATGTATTATTAATAACCAGAGAAGTGAATATTAAAACAACAATAAAATAGCATTTGTTATCCACTAATTAACAAAAATGAGTGAAGATACTCATTTTGTTGAGAATGTACAAAACAGAAATGCTTTTAAATTATCGTCATGAGTAACACGGAGAAGGCAATAGCAACCCACTCCAGCACTCTCGCCTGGAAACTCCCATGGACAGAGGAGCCTGGTAGGCTGCAGTCCATGGGGTCGCTAAGAGTCAGGCACGACTGAGCGACTTCACTTTCACTTTTCACTTTCATGCACTGGAGAAGGAAATGGCAACCCACTCCAGTGTTCTTGTCTGGAGAATCCCAGGGACGGGGGAGCCTGGTAGCCTGCCGTCTATGGGGTCGCACAGAGTTGGACACGACTGAAGCGACTTAGCAGCAGTAGCAGCAACAGCATGAGTAAAAATTGGTTATAAGTGTTTTGAAGGAAAAAACTGCTAGTATATAGCAGTTGAGAATTTTCTTATTTATAATCATAATCCATCAGCTTCACTGGGACCTGGGAAGTCATGGCCAGGGATGTCCACAAGAGAGCTGTTCTTGCTGTAAATAAGGGAGGATAAATAATTTATGAGATAAATAAATTTGATGACTACCTTTGCATTTTAAAAAACAAACTTCTTTTGCACACACCAATGTGAATAAATCTCAACAAGCGAAATTAGGCAGAATGTTGCATGACAAACAATCACAAAACCGAAACCACATACAATAAAACAGTTAAGTATCTATTGCTCACACTTTTATGTGCCAGTAGCCATGACAACTCTGCTAACTCTGGCCAGGCTTGCTCAGTGGTATAGGATTCAGCTGAATATTGGCTGATGTAGGGATAAATAAAGCACTGTGGCTGTGATCCATATGTCTTTAATCTTCCAGCAAGCTAAGCTCAAGCATATTCTCATGGGGATGACAGGCAAACAAGACGGAAAGTAAAAAAGCAAGAGAGTTTTATTAAGCCTCTGTTGACATCAAGCCAGTCAACATCACTCTGCCCAAAATAAGTGGCATGGCCCCAAACTTGGCTAGTAATTTGTCAGGCACTAAGGTAAAATGAAAATGTGAGGTCTCTCATTCAAAAGTATTAAGAACCTCAGGAGAGCATCAGTAGAGCATGAATCCAAGCACAAGGCCCTTCTAACCTTGGGCTCTTCACACCCGTGATGTTGGCCTTGTGTAGATAAACTCAGACCCACAAGACTGAGTGTGAGGCGGACTTTGAGCTGTATACACTCCACTTCTTGATGAGAGGAAATCAAAGTTATATGGCAAAGAGTGAAGATACAGGGAAAGATAAAAAATTGGTATCACCTTCATGTTTCATCATATTAAGGAGCACCCTTACCTAGCCTTCTGAACCATGAGTGCATGAGTGTTAAATCATTCCAGTTGTGTGTGACTCTGGAACCCTATGGGACTATAGCCTGCCAGGCTGCTTTGTCCATGGGACTCTCCAGGCAAAAACACTGGAGTGGGTTGCCATGCCTTCCTCCAGAGGATCTTCTCAACGCAGGGATCGAACCTATTTCTCTTATGTCTCCTGCATTGGCATGCAGGTTCTTGACTACTAGCACCACCTGGGAAGCTCTTTCTGAACCATAAAGAACTGTTTAAGGGACTATACAATACTGTGCCATTTACATCTATTTAAACAAATCATCAGAACATAATTTTTATTGATCTTTAGACATATGGATGAAAGACGCTTAAAATATGGCAAAAGAATATGTATCAATATCATAATTTCAATTAGCACTGAGGATTGAGTGTGCTGAAGAGGTCTGGGCATGGGAATAAAAGATCTCACTATTGTGTCCACATACACTTTCTTTACCATGTAGGAAAAATTCTTATATGTGCATCATTCCTGGCAAGAACTTGATTGTTTATATTATCCTCAGAATTTTCCTTTTTAATTTTTATTCATTCATAGAAAAAAAAAACACCAATATATAAAGCAGCATGATAATATAAACTATGGACTCTGGGTGATAATGAATGATTTGTCAATGTAGGATCTTCAATTATAGCAAATATATAACTCCGGTAGGGAATGTTGATAATGGAGGAAGCGATGTTTGTGCTGGGGCTGAGGATATATGGACATCTCTGTGCCTTCCCACTCAATTTTGCTGGGAACTGAAAACTGCTCTAAAAAATAAAGTATATTAAAATTATAATAAGGAGTATTAAGAAAACTAGGTGAAGAGGCAAACCAGATACAGGAAAACACAAACAGTCAATCAATATTTAGAAAAATCATTTAGGGAAATACAACCTGCACTTAAGATGAAATACGCTATCTTAGCACTTCGTGCATGCTTTTGAAAATCTAAAGTGCTAGTGTCTTTTTAGAAAGTAACTCCCAATATCTCTCAAAATCTTTACATGCTATAAAAGGCTGGTAATAAAGAAGGCCTACCTTAGAGGTGGTTGTGAAAATTAATCAGTTACTAGGTACAAATTAGATGCCTAGAAATACATCTGGAAAATGGTACCTGCTCAATAAATGTCACTTGCTGTTGCTGTTGTCATTATTATTATTACTACTACTACTATTATCAGCAGCCATTCTTTGTGATCCAGAAGCCCATCTATTGATAGCAAGTCCATGAAACAAAATCTCTATTGTGTAAGAACACAGAGATAAGGATATATATTGTCAGAGTTTATAGTGACAATTCCTGGAAATAAACTCATTTCCCATCAGTGGTACATACTATGAGATTTCATCTATTAAAAAATGAGTAAAAGTATATACATAAAATAAGAAAATAAATGCTGTTATTAAATAAGACAGTTGAAGAACACTATTTCCTTTTGTGAAAAGAAACCGCCCCCCCTTTTTTTTGGTAGGTTTTATTTCAGGTAAGGATGCAATTTAGAATAGAAAACCATAGAATGATAAACACAGGTTATTTATATTGGTTTCCTCAGAGTGAAAATAGAAATCTGAAGACATTAAAATATATATACTATAGCAAAATGAGATAAAACAAGAGTGGAATATCAAGTAAAATGCTTAAAGTCATAGAATTATGTTAAATGACATGAAACAAACAAATTGAATTCTATAGGCTGATAAAATTAGTCCCTGAATAGCTGCAATTTTAGATACATTTCAAGGAGTTACATAAAATGATTTTCACGGATCTGATATTCTTTAACATTTACATCATTAAAGTGCAGTTGGGTTTGAATATTAGACTTAAAATCTCAAGATAAAGACTGGAAAATCTAGTCTGACATGAATCACCAAGACTTAACATATTAAATATAATACTAATGCTCTTCAACATTTAGGCTCTAAATATAGGCTCAGTCATTAAGAAACTAAAAGCAACTCTATGAAAAGAAGAATGGCTGGGTAATATTCCATTGTGTATATGTACCATAGCTTCCTTATCCATTCATCTGCTGATGGGCATCTAGGTTGCTTCCATGTTCCGGGAATTATAAACAGTGCTGCAATGAACATTGGGGTACACGTGTCTCTTTCAGATCTAGTTTACTCGGTGTGTATGCCCAGGAGTGGGATTGATGTTCTGTGAGAATAGCATTGAAACAAGTATACTATCTATGGTGAAACAGACCACCAGCCCAGGTTGGATGCATGAGACAAGTGCTCAGGGCTGGTGCACTGGGAAGACCCAGAGGGATGGGATGGGGAGGGAGGTGGGAGGGGGGATCGGGATGGGGAACACATGTAAATTCATGACTGATTCATGTCAATGTATGACAAAAATCACTACAATATTGTAAAGTAATTAGCCTCCAACTAATAAAAATAAATGAAAAAAAATGCTCAAAAAAAAAAAAAAGAAAAGAAAAGAAGAATGGCCACTTACTGTTTTTCAAGATGGAGAGTGTATGTTTTCCTGCCAATTTTGATGGAATAGGTAACCTATAGCAAAATATTCAGAGAGAAAGTAATGATTAGATATTTCAAAACCCTAAAAGTACATCTCTTCCTTCTTTTCCTTTTCCTTAATCTATCTCACCAAATGTACTGTTTTACATTCTTCTCAGAAATCAACTTTTGACAGTGGGAATCCAGGCTGCTTCAGCTTAATTTCTCTTTCATTAATTCTACTTCTTAAGCAGAATCATTAAGAATTTTAAGGTTACAATTATTTTTCTAATTTTTAAATTTCAAACCTTGTTTTAGTACCAAATATTTGTGACTATAAATTATGCCCCTATACCATTTTCAGAGGGCAGTTCAAATTTTTCTATGTAATTTCTTCATTCTAATTCATTGTTTATTATTTAACATCCATTATGATTTATGATTTCTCCTTCAGCCCATGAACCATGTACATTTTTAAATTTCCAAATACATTTTTCAGTATTTTTGTTGAGTTTAAACCTAATTGTACTGTTCCCAAATAATGAGCTCTGTACGATCACTATATGCTTTTCATTTATTTTTATTTTTTCATTTATTATGCATGCGTGCCTGCTCAGCTGTGTCCAACTCTTTGTGACCCTGCAGACTGTAGCCCACAAGGTTCTTCTGTCCATGGGATTATCCGGGCAACAATATTGGAGCGGGTTGCCATATTCTCCTCCAGAGGACCTTCCCGACCCAGGGATCAAACCAGTGTCTCCTCCGTCTCCTGAGTTGGCAGGTGATTACCACTGAGCAAACTGGGAAGTCCCTTATTTTACTTGTTGTGGTCAATTTTGTTGAGTAACACCGTATATTCTTCAGACGTATGAGAAGCATTCTTCAGAAGCATTATTTACAGTGGAGACAGAGCATAAGTACATCTTGATTACAAAAGCTTTATCTGTTTCTGGGGATACTGACAAGTCTGGGTGTTTCTGATTCTTAACTAAGACAAGGACAGTAATGCTTTGTTAGGGTTCAAAATTCCCCTGGTCAAGGTTAGTTCTAT
Source organism: Cervus canadensis (assembly GCF_019320065.1). NCBI lineage: Eukaryota > Metazoa > Chordata > Mammalia > Artiodactyla > Cervidae > Cervus > Cervus canadensis. Next base: position 32,784,210 of record NC_057416.1, on the reverse strand, counting down.
TGTTTTCCCCAACTAGTTCAACAAGGCTGGCTTGGCTTCTTAAAACTTCACTGAAAACTTTGTAAGGAGTTCTTCCAAAGCCAAGATTCCTCCTATAAATCTTGTGATTTTAAGCAAGCGACTCAACATATTTCCAGAGCAGAGAGACTGAGTTCATGTGGAACTAGCTCATTAGGGATGCTTCATGGATTCCTGATATTTGCTTGAATTCTCTTTCTCCTGCGGCAATGTAGGTTGTATCATTAAATGAAAACCTCCTACGTGACATCCATAGAATTGAGTGAGTCAAAACAAAGAGCAGAAAAACAATACATAAGCTTCATTTGGTTCAATTTATTCATTGACAGAATGTTTATTTTTGTTGTTCAAATGTTTCTTCTTCTTAGAATTTTATGATTGGCCAATCAACATTTGAGATAACCATTTACATATCTCTCTATGGAAATGGATTTGAAAATTTCTCCTTGTCATGCTATCGGTTTTCATGTTATATATGCTGAGGATGTTTTATTAAATTCATACAAATTTGGGATTTTTATCTGTTTCATGTGAAGTGAATATTTTAAAGTAATGACACTTTCTCATAATGTTGGGTGTGTGTGTTTGTGTGCATGTGCGTGTACCAAATGCTGTCTTTTTCCTGCTATTATCGTGGGTCCTTATGTTTTCTTTGGTAGCATTTCCCAGTGTACATTTGTTACACTCTCTTAAATATTTCAGCATCTCCAGATATTCGTTGGGGGGGGGGGTGTAATAGCTTTTATGAATACACAATTGCTGGTGTTTCTTCGTGCCACAAAGTGAGCCAGTCAGAAGTAGACCATTCAGTCTATAAAACCTGCCCCAGTGTCTAACATAGTTTTTCAGTTGACAGTTGCAGATGTTCCTCTCAGATCATGCTACTGGGATTCTAATTGTTGGATTCTTATCTAATCCCTGTGCTTCTTTACATCAATATTTCTTCCTTCTTGAAAACATAGTGTCCTATCCAAAGTCACTAATTCTTATTAAAACAGAAGTCAAAACCAGAAAAAGACTGACAACTAACAAAATGATTCCATTAATCAACAGACAGAAAGGCATCTCTTGTTAAGGCTTAACCAAAAATTACCTGTTCAAAGTGAAGCATTCATTTAAGATGTTCATAAGAGCAAAGATGAGAAGACTGAAGAGGAGAGGTGGAGAGGTCTCAGGAAGATAGGCATCACTGTTTTTGTGAATGGGAGTCAAATATAATGCAACTTTTCTGGTAGACCTTTTCAATATTTATCTTTTTTTTTTTTTTTTACAGTGGCTAGCCTGTTGATCCTACCAAGATGACTATTCAAGAAGGTTTATGAAACTATCTGCTGTGCTTAGTCGCTCAGTTGTGTCTGAGTCTTTGCGATCCTTTGGACTGTAGCCTGCCAGACACCTCTGTCCCTAAGAATTTTCCAGGCAGGAATACTGGAGTGAGTTGCCACGCCCTCCTCCAGGAGATCTTCCGAACCTAGTGATCGAACCCAGGTCTCCAGCATTGGAGGCAGATTCTTTACTGTCTGAGCCACCAAGGAAGCACATGAAACTATCTACGTGTCTAAAATGTGAAACACTGTGTTACATATAAGGTATCCGACAGTTAGGGAAAATAATGTCAGAGCTGTATTATCATAAAAATAATCCTAACTCTACCCATAAGAGATAAAGTCAATTACAACTCTCATGCATGCTCATTAAAAATATACATGCATGTGTGTATGCATGTCTCTAAAACTTCAGTTTCCTTCAAATTTACTGCCTTTAGAAAGCGAGGTGGCCATTCACCTTCTTAACAAGTCTCTGTACTGTCTACATTTCATTTTACAATGTACATAATGCACATGTTTTACTATGTTAATCAAATAAAAAAATAACATTACAAAGATTTATATATGCACATGTGTGTAAGTACAGGCATGAAGATATTCTTTATATATTGTCATTTTAAAATCATGCTATGATGTAAATATTGACATGGCCTCTCTTACACAGAAGGCATTTTTAAATGTATATCTTTTATAGAAAACAATCTAGTAGGCTGTAGATGCCTTTTTGTGTGACAAGAACTCAAGGCATCTTTTTCCTCTGAGTCTATTTCATAATGTTCATCTATTACTTGAGAAATGAAAACAATAACACTCTCATTAGAACACAAAATTTCAACAAGGGATAAGCATGTATTGATTTGGGTCTTGCACTCCAGGAGAAAAAAAAGAAAAACATATTTTTAAAGTTATTTCTTAATTACATGCGTTTTTGAAATTCCACTGTCAATATCTGTCTGTCCCAGTCTTCTGTGGCACTGTAATTTGTAGAAGCAATGTTTCAGAGTCTGCAGTAAGGAAGAGAGGAGTGAGCATCCCCCAGTCCAGGGCAGCATTCATTCTTATTTGTCCTCTCCTATCACATCACTTGTGGATCTTCCAAGCCCCAGTGGGCGCGCGCACACACGCACACACCAAAAATCATACTGTGTAGGGTTTTAAGAAGAGGTCCCCAGGACCCCATCCAGGATCCTCTCCCTACCCTCATCCCCGCCACATCTCCCTGGAAGATCTGTGTCCCCGTCAACTATCCCAGTCCTGCTCTGATACCTCCGACCAGCGGGCCTGGCAGAAGTCTGAAACTGGGCAGGACTCCGACCAGACCCGCCCGGGCTCCCCCAGCCTGGCCTGGGCTTCTGGGGCCAGGAGGGCAACCCCCTCCACCCCCGCGCCCAGGGACACTGCGACGATGGGCCCGCCTCCTATCCGGCAGGGTCCTCACTTACGATGGCACGCGGAGGCCAGCCGGGCCAGCCCTGTGAGGATTAGCAGGAGAGATAACATTGCGTGACCGGCCTCGCCTCAGGGAAGGCGGTTGACTGGACGTGACTCTCGCGGTTTGCGGCGCCGGGGCTTGGGAGCAGGACGTGGAAGAGGCGTGGCTGGGGCTGAGGGGCGTGGCTGGGGCCGAGGGGCGTGGCTGGGGCCGAGGGGCGTGGCTGGGGCTGAGGGGCGTGGCTGGGGCCGAGGGGCGAGATGAAACGAGGCGGCGGGGCAGGAGTGAAAAGAGGAGCACGGGGCTGAGGCCCGGCGAGACTGGAGGGCGGGGCAGGAGAGGGTAGGAGCAAGCCTGCGGGGCTGGCCTGCGGGCAAGCTGGGCAGGCAGGTGGAGAAGGCAGTTCTGTTAGAGGGATGAGTGGGGTGAACGATGGAAGTGCAGCTGTGCACTGGGCCTCTCCCCAGCTTGGGCACCAGGATTTGCGGCCCACTGTGGGGGCGGGCAGTCCACCAGCAGCTAGGTGTTTTTGGGAGTCACAAGGGAGAGTTTTTTGAACTGTGGTGTTGGAGAAGACTCTTGAGAGTCCCTTGGACTGCAAGGAGATTCAACCAACCCATCCTAAAGGAAGTCAGTCCTGAATATTCATTGGAAGGACTGATGGTGAAGCTGAAACTCCAATACTTTGGCCAGCTGATGCGAAGAACCGACTCCTTGGAAAAGACCTTGAGGCTGAGAAAGATTGAAGGCAGGAGGACAAGAGAACTACAGAGGATGAGATGGCTGGATGGCATCACCGACTCGATGGACATGAGTTTGGGTAAACTCCGGGAGTTGGCGATGGACAGGGAGGCCTGGCGTGCTGCAGTCCATGGGGTCATGAAGAGTCGGACACGACTGAGCGACTGAACTGAACTGAAGGAAGACTTCCTCCTGCCCAAGTGCACTTTATTTTCGAAAATCTGACATTTTAAGTGTATTTAGGGATAGCATAAGGGTTACGAAACAGTTTCTCCTCTTCATGTAAGCATTTTGTTGGTGAAGTGCTTGGCTATATTAGTAGTCCACGTCACAGCGTTCTGGTACAATGGCTGAACGACTAGGGAAAGAAAAAGAAAGTGCAAATTTACAGTCTGTTTAGTAGTAGACAGTTTCATACTTTAACTATATCTACTGTCAGATTTCTCTTTTAAGTGTCAGATCAAAACAGGCACTCAAAGGAGAGTGAAAAATAAAGGATCAATGGATTCCAGATGTACAAGTTGCAGTGGACCCAGAGATAAAATTGCCAACATCCATTGGATCATAGAAAAAGCAAGAGAATTCCAGAAAAACATCTACTTCTGCTTCATTGACTACCTTAAACCCTTTAACTGTGTGGATCACAACAAACTATGGAAATTCTTAAAGAGATGGGAATACCAGACCGGTTAACCTGCCTCCAGAGAAACCTGTATGCAGGTCAAGAAGCAACAGTTAGAAACGGACATGAAACAACAGACTGGTTCAAAATTGGGAAAGGAGTACATCAAAGCTATATATTGTCACCCTGCTTATTTAACTTATATGCAGAGTACATCATGAGAAATACCAGGCTGGATGAATCAAAGCTGGAATCAAGATTTCCAGGAGAAATACCAATAACCTCAGATATGCAGATAACACCACCTTTATGGCAGGAAGCGAAGAACTAAAGAGCCTCTTGATTAGGGTGAAAGAGGAAAGTGTAAAAGCTGACTTAAAACTCAACATTCAAAAAACTAAAATCATGGCATCCAGTCCCATTATTTCTTGGCAAATAGATGGGGAAAATGTGGGGAAAGTGGCAGATTTTATTTTCTTGGGCTTCAAAATCACTGCAGACAGAGACTGCAGTCACACAATTATAAAAAGCTTTCTCCTTGGAAGGAAAGCTATGAGAAATCTAGACAGCATATTAAAAAGCAGAGACATCACTTTGCTGACAAAGGCCATATAATCAAAACTACGGTTTTTCCAGTAGTCATGTACAGATGTGAGAGTTGGACCATAAAGAAGGCTGTTTTGTTCAGTCACTCAATCGTGTCCACCTCTTTGTGACCCCATGGACTGCAGCGCACCAAGTTTCCCTGTCCTTCGCCATCTCCCGGAGCTTGCTCAAACTCATGTCTATTGAGCTGGTGATGCCATCCAACCATCTCATCCTCTGTTATCCCCTTCTCCTCCTGCCTTCAATCTTTCCCAGCATCAGGATCTTTTCTAGTGAGTCAGCTCTTCACATCAGGTGGCCAAAGTATCAGAGCTTCAGCTTCAGCATCAGTCTAAAGAGAGCTGAGCACTGAAGAATTGATACCTTCGAAATGTGGTTCTATAGAAGACTCTTGGGAGTCCCTTGGACTACAAGGAGATCAAACCAATCAATCCTAAAGGAAATCAAACCTGAATATTCACTGGAAGTACTGATGCTGAAGCTGAAGCTCCATTTCTTTGGCCACCTGATGGGAAGAGTGGACCACTGGAGAAGACACTGGTGCTAGAAAGATTTAGGGCAGGAGGAGAAGAAAGCAACAGAGGATGAGATGGTTGGATGGCATCATCAGCTCAGTGGGCATGAGCCTGAGCAAATTCCAGGAGATAGTGAAGGACAGGGAAACCTGGCATACTGCAGTCCATGGGATCACAAACAGTAAGACACAACTTAGTGACTGAACAACAACAAGTGTATGTGTTTACATATGAATACAAATTTATATGTGTAAATATATAGCTTTACATTTATTACTTTACTGCTGATTTATCATTTAGTACGAGGCAAAATAATTACAGCCATGAAATGATTGAAAATAATAAAAATTCATTTATTTAGTGTTGTATACTTTTGGTTCTTTGAAAAATCCATGGTTTAGAAAGACTAAAGTGAAAGGCTAAATAGAATGTTTCGAGTCACTACAGAGTAAAGAATATGCCTATCATTGCAGGAGATGTGGGTTTGATCCCTGGGTCAGGAAGATCCCCTGGAGAAGGAAATGGCTACCCACTTCATTATTTTTGCCTGAGAAATCCTATGGACAGAAGTGCCTGGTGGGCCACAGTCCATGGGGTTGCAAAAGAGTCAGACATGACATAGCTTATTTAATCTGTGGCATGTGGAAAAGATATTTTCCACATATATTTCCCACACATATTTCCTTTAGGCAAACTTACTGCAAATGTGGATAAAGAGAATCACATTCTAGTATTTGAAACTTGGAAAAAGATACATTGCAGAAAAAAAAAAAAACTTTACACTGTAAATAAGAAGATGCACTTAACATTAATAAGAAAATAAGAAATATCTAATTTCCTTCATTCAAAATTAGACCTACATATATATGTTCAAAGGCATTTCGATGAATATAGTTCTTTCAACAAACGACCCTGAACTATTTGGCACACATTTGCAGAAATACAAACTTTATCACATATGCCATAATTTCAAATTTTGCTTCAAATTTTGCACAAAAACTGCTTCAAAATGAATCATAGGTCTAAATGTGCATTGCAAAGCTATAAAACTTCAAGATGAAAGCATAGGAGAAAATCTGAGTGACTTTGGGTTTGGTGGTGAGTTTTTAAATATAACAGCAAAAGCATAATCCAAGAAGGAGAACAGTGACAAAATTTAAAAATGTTTCCTCAGCAAAAATTACTGTGATTTGAATGAAAATATGACACATATCTGAAGAAAAAAAAACTCAATTTTTATCTGATAAAAGGAGAAGAGGGTTAGAGACACAGAAATACAGAACAGACTTTTGAACTCTGTGGGAGAAGGTGAGGGTGGGATGTTTCAAAAGAACAGCATGTATACTATCTATGGTGAAACAGATCACCAGCCCAGGTGGGATGCATGAAATTTAAAAAAAAAAAAAAAGGAGAAGAGGGCAGCAGAGAATGAGATGGTTAGATAGCATCACCAACTCAATGGAAATAAATTTCAGCAAACTCCAGGAGTTAGTGGAGAACAGAGGAAACCAGGCTTTGCTACAGTTTGCTACAGTTGGTTTGCTACAGTTCATAGGGTTGCAAAAATTCAGACAACCCAGCTACAACAAATATGTGATAAAGGACTTATCTGCAGAATATCTAAGGACAATTGTGTGTATACATGTGTTGTAAACATATATCAGATTCATATATCTGTCTGTTGTGAGGTTCTAGAAGCAATGAAACCCAAATAGCAAGGAGCAAACCTAGCATCTAGGTCTGTAATATTGTTTCCCAATAAAAGAAACCAAGAATCCTTGTAGAAAAGGCTGCTTCTAGGGCTGTGACAAGGAATATACAAGATAATTCTGAAACACCCTTTATGGAGCCTGAAAGTCAAGAACTACTAAAAACCAAAAACATATGGGGTACATTTAGCTGCCTTTTCTTTTTTTTTTTTTTTATAGATTTAAGTATAAAAAGTGAGAAAAATAATCTTACAGGTGTTTTCATGTTGTCAGGAAATAGATGACAAACACTACTTCCTTCAAGTTATCAAGACTGATATTAAGTTATCAGTTCATAGCATTGTCTTTGATGTGATGTGATGAGAATGATGTTCCAACTCTGTGAACTTATTACCTAAACCCATAGCCCCAGCCTAATGCATGATGGAAATAAACATGTGGCTACAAGATAAACACTTTTTTTCCCATCTGGTAAAAATTATGTATTCAAAAGCTCCAGTATATACTTACAGAATAAACAAAGATGGAAGGCTTAATGGTACACATCCCAGCTTTGGTGGGAGAGTTTGTAAAGGAACAGTCATTAAGGCTGGGACAGCATGAATATTTAGATATGGAGCTGTATTCAGCATGTACATTACTCAGGTTCCCTCAACAACATTACCTGTCAGGGTGTTCTTGAATTCTCTTTTTTTCTTTTCCCCTGTAAAGTGTCATGATGGCCAATTAAGTCATTTTCTCTTTCAGTGAATATGATCCAACATTTCCCTAAACAACATACATGTGATATGTGTGCAACTGAATGTGTCTTCATAAAATGGGCTTCCCTGGTGGCTCAGATGGTAAAGAATCCACCCGCAATGCGGGGGATCTGGGTACAATCCCTGGGTCAGGAAGATTCCCTGGAGGAGGGCATGGCAACCCACTCCAGTAGTCTTGTCTGAAGAATTCTGTGGACAGAGGAGCCTGGCAGACTACAGCCCACGGGATCGCAAAGAGTCAGACATGACTGAGCGACAAAGCACAGCACACAATAATAGTTTTCAAAGAAAATGTCACTTTGAGGCTAAAATCCTCATTCATGCTGTCACATATGGGGATTAATATAAGGGTTTCTTGCCTTCAATGAGTTAAAGTGTTAGGTCATCAGAAAGGTAGACACACAAAAGTAAGAATATCATGCACAAGTTTGTAAGAAACAGTATCTAATTTCAGATGAATTCTGCAGAGATTTTTTAACAACATTTGAGACTACTAAAGAGATAGAAATATTTTGAGGTTCAAGGATTTATTAATGACATTTTTAATATAAATTCTAAATTGGATAAAAAGGATTTCTCTGAAGGAAACAAACACTGCTACTTAATTTAGATCCATTTAGAAAGGAACCTAAAATGGTATACCAAATAAAGTTTTCTCATATTAAGTCCCTAGTACACTGTGGAATGCACATCAGGAAAACAGTTCTAGAGCAGTCAAAATTTTGATTTGCCTTAATGTGCTAACAATGAACTATTGGGAAAACAAAATGGATAAAAGGACATTTGTTTTAGATTTTAACATAGCACACATTTCATAATAAATATAACAAATATTATATAATTATGAATTAATGACACTGGTTAATGACTAGCACAATTTAAGATACTAAATTATTTGAAAAGTCTTACTTACCCCTCATGTTCCACACTCTCTTTGTTGCATGATTTTCTCATTTTATTTCGCTTCATGATCCTAATGGCGAAAATTATGAAAAAGGGCAGAAAAATGTAGAAACATAAAATAAGCCAGTTCTGATGTGTACTGTAGCTTTTTTTAATAAACATTGTATCTGGAAGTGAAACACAGAAATAAGTGGATATTCACTGAATGTTTGAATGCATTTGTATTTATCTCACTTTAATCATATGCATCCTGGAGGAGGGAATGGCAACTCACTGCAGTATTCTTGCATCGAAAATTCCATGGACAGAGGAGCCTGGCGGGCTTCAGTCCATGGGGTCACAAAGAGTTGGACAGCAATCATATGCATACATGTAAAATCATATACATAACTGAAAGTTTAAGACCTTGCAAATTGTCATATATGATAAAATAAAAGGGCATTTAAGCTCATACCCAAAACTACAATTGCATATTTTTCATAGGCTTACTCAGTTCAGTCAGTCCAATTGCTCAGTCGTGTCCAACTCTTTGCAACCCCACGGACTGCAGCATGCCCAGGCCTCCCTGTCCATCACCAACTCCTGGAGCTTGCTCAAACTCATGTCCATCGAGTCAGTGATGCCATCCAACCATCTCATCCTCTGTCATTCCCTTCTCCTCCTGCCCTCAATCTTTCCCAGCATCAGGGTCTTTTCCAATGAGTCAGTTCTTCACATCAAGTGACCAAAGTAATGGAGGCTTACTAGTCATCTTTTATGCATATTTTTAAAGTATTATGATACTGTATACACAGTTTGAAGTCTGTTTACTACATTCATCCTATTTATTTATTTAAAAGGTGACATATTAGTAGAACTTAAGTTAAAAACTTAGCAATATGCTGTGAAAGCTCCCATCCCCTCCCTTGCCAAGTCACATAGTTTTGCTCCTCGAAGGAAACCATTTTTAGACTATGTTTCTCCATCCAGTATTTATATTTTATACATATGAATAAAATCCATTTCTATACCCATATTGTGTCTATATCTACCTATATGTAATGTGTGTGTTCTGTGTATTTTTTCCCTCTTGTTGACAGTCAACAACATATTATGCCCTTTCGCTATCTCTTACACTTAAAAAATTCAAATATTACACAATTCCCAAAAGCACACAATAAATAAATATATTGGCAAGGAATTAGAAAAATAATCCAGATTTCAAGGCATACTTTGCTAGAGTCTCAAAAGCACACACCAGGACATTTTCTAATCATAATTCTGTTTCTAAGGTTATAAGTATATTGCTTTCCTCCATTGCTATTTAGTTAGTAGATTTTTTACAGAAATGTAACAATACTAACAGACATGCATTCACACCATCATTTCATAGCTCAAGGAATTTTCTAAATTGAACACATCTATGTAACCAGCACCAAAGCCAGGAAAAGTAATATTACCAGCATTTCACTACCTCCAATCTGCTTTCTTTCAGCCACCATCCACGGAAAATCACTAATCCATGGATCATTTTTGACAGATTATAACCTTTATATACAGTTACATTGTATGTATTTATATCCTATCTGATTTTTCAGCTCAATATTACCTTACTTGGGGATTCAGCCAAATTATTGTTTATAATTGTAAAATATCAATTCTCATCACTGCATACAATATCTTTATATAGAAATAACAGCTACAAATATGTTGTTTCTTATGAGCATTTGGGTAACTTGCAATTCTGAGTGTTATGAAGAGTGCTGCTATGAATATATACTACATGTCTCTTAGTCAATGTATGTGTGCATATGTCATAGGTATATGCCCTTGGGAATGTGATGCTTACTTATATCATGTGCCTAAACTGAACATTTGTAACTTTTCCAGTGATTTTCCTAAGTGGTTGTAGGAATTACATTCACATTAGCAATGGATGAGAGTCTTGGTATAACTGGTATTTTCCTTCTTTTATTATATAGTTATTCTTGCAAAGAACTGACTCATTTGAAAAGACCCTGATGTTGAGAAAGATTGAGGGCAGCAGGAGAAGGGAATGACAGAGGATGAGATGGTTGGATGGCATCACCGACTCAACGGACATGAGTTTGAGCAAGCTCCAGGAGTTGGTGATGGACAGGGAGGCCTGGCATGCCGCGGTCCATGGGGTCACAAAGAGTTGGACACGACTGAGCGACTGAACTGAACTGAACTGATTCTTCGTATATGATGAAATGTGAACACTATAACTGTACAATGGATAAGATATAGCAAATGAGGCATACACTTAAAAGATTATTTTTTGTTTTGATAGTTATGGATTTTCTTCAGTTAGTGTAAAATTCTTATCATTATTGGTAAGGAAAATAAGTTTAATGTCTGAGATTTGACAACAAAATAGTGTGATTCTTGTGTTTGATATCACTTAAATTTTGTGATTTTTAACAGATTTACTGATAGATGCATAATACATGAATCTATTTGAGATGTACATTATATGTGTGTGTGTGTGTGTGTATATATATATATATATATATATGTATGTATGTATGTTTATATCTATACAACCACCACATCAGTCAAAAGACAGTTGACTCCTGAACATTGCAGGGTTGGGGGATCCACTCCAAGCAGTCTACACGCCCATGTTTAACTTTAACATCGGTCTTCCACATCTGAGGTCCCTCTGTAGTGCAGGTTCCACCATATCTGCAGCTGCTCTCCCATGGATTCAGTCTACTTCTGATGCTATAGTACTGTGGTATTTATTGAAAAAAATCTGTGTACAAGTGGATGTACTTATTGTTCAGTCACCAGGTTGTGTCTGAGTCTTTGCAACCCCATGGACTGCAGCATGCCAGGCATCCCTGTGAATGCACAAAGCAGTTCAAATCCATGTAGTCCAAGGCTCAACTGCAGTGAATCCATCCATCACCCACAAGTTTCTTCTTGCCCATATAATGCTGCTTTGCTGCCACTCCCAACACAAGCAACCACTGATCTAATCAGCATTCTCTATCAATTAGCTTAGATGTTCTACAATTTAATATAAATAAAGTCATACAGTCTATATTCATTTTAATTTTGCTTCTCTCACACAGGGTAAATGTTGACATCCATCCACATTGGTAGTTTTAACAGTAGCTCATTCCTTTTTTATTGTTCAATAATATGCTGTTTTTTGAATACACCACACTTTGTTGATCTGTCACCTGTTGGTTTGTCTTTGGGTTGTTTTCAGATCTCATCTATTACATGTGAAGCTGTCATGAATGTTTGTGTACAAAGTTTTGTAGGGATGAAGGCATTCTATTCTCTTGGGTAAACAGTAAAGCGATTGCATTACATGATAGGCGATAGAAAGGGCTTCTCTGAAGGCTCAGTGATAAAGCATCCACCTGCCAGGGCAGAAGACACGGGTTCAAGTCCTGATCCTGGAAGATCCCATACGCCAAGGAAAAACTAAGCCCATGTGCTCTAGAGCTGGGAAGCCACAACTGCTGAAGCCCTCACTCCCTGGAACCCGGGCTCTGCAACGGGAAGTCACTGCAGTGAGAAGCCCGCACACCACAACTACTGCATAGCCCCTGCTCACTCCAACTAGAAAAACCTTGTGCAGCAATGAAGACCCATAACAAAGATATATAAATAAGATTATTTTAAGAAGAAGCTGCAACAGTACAATTTTACATTTCAACAATAGTGTGTGAGACACTGTCCTCACATTTTGGCAAAACTTCATGTGGTTAGCCTTTAAAATTTAAATAAAATTTAAAAGAGTGTAACAGCAACTAGGTGTGATTTTAGTGTGCATTTCTTTGATGAACAATGACATTGGGCATCTTTACATGTGCTTATCTATCACCTTACATCTTCTTTGATAAAGTATCCATATTTTGTCCATTTGTTTTCCATTATTAATTTTCAAAGATTATATTGTGAATATAAAATTTGTATACATTTGGAATATAAATACTTTATTAGTTATATACCTAACTCTAGTTATATACAAAACTCTTCAAGTGAGTTTTGACGAGCCAAAGATTTTCATTGTGAAGATGTCCACGTTTTCACTTTTCCTCTTTAGATTGTGCTTTTGGTGTCACATGTTAAAAAAATAACTCTTATTTAATCCAAAGGCACTCAGGTTTTCTCATATATTTTCTTCTGGAGGTTTTACACATTTAAGCTTCACATTTTGGCCTGTGATCCACTTTGAATGAATTTTTACATATGACGTCGGAACATGTACAGAATTTTTTTTTCTGCATGTGAGTATATAATTGTTCCAGAACTTTTTGTTGAAAAAGCTATCCATTACTCACTGATTTGCTTTGCACTTTATGGAAAATTAGTTTTCCATGCATCTGTGGCTCTACTTCCAGTGATTTATTCTGTTCCATTGATCTATATGTCTATATTAATATCAGTGTTACACTGTGTTGATTATTGTAACTTTATAGAAAGTTCTGCAGTTGGCTGGTGTGTTTTCTCCAATGTCACTCTGTTTCAAAGTTATCTTGACAACACTAGTCCCTTTAAAATTCTGTATAAAGTTTATAATCAGCTTGTCAATTTCTGCAAATGAACCTGATAGATGACTCGCAAAAGGATTTTCCTGAGTGTATAGATAAATCTGGGAAAAACTGACCTTGCAACAAGTGTTTTCCAAACTCTGAACATAACTATCTCTTCAGTTACTTAAGTTTTCTTTAATTTGTCTCGGCAATGGTTTGAAGGTTCCAGTGTACAAATCATGTACTTTTCCACTGAATTTATTGCTAAGTATTTTATTTTTTATGCTGCTATGAATAAAATTGCTTCCTTAATGTAATTGTTGGATTGTCTCTTTTTAGTTTGTAGATATACAATTGCTTTTTGTATATTGATCTCATTTTCTGCCACCTTACTCTTTAGGTTTTGGCGACTCAGAATTTTCTGCATATAGGATCATATTACCTATACAGAAACACTGATTTTCTTTTTTCTTTTTAACCTGTATGCTCTGGGGGTAACGATATACTGACTAGACCCTCTGATATATTAAGTAGAAGTAATCTGCAGCAGGCTTCCCTGGTGGCTCAGTGTAAAGAATCTGCTTGCCAACTCAGGAGACACAGGTTCGATCCCTGGGTGGGGAAGATTTCCTGAAGAAGGAAATGGCAACCCACTCCAGTATTCTTGCCCAGGAAATCTCATGGACAGAGAAGTTTGGTGGGCCACAGTCCATGGGGTTACAAATAGTCGGACACGACTTAGTAACTGAATGATAAAACAACAAGCTACAGCCACAGGTGAATGAATAGCCAGCCAGCCTTCCCTCTTCCCTGCCTTCCTTCCCGGCCACACACTGCTGTTTGTGGACAGAGCCAGATCCTGCCTTCCGTCAGGTGACATGGCATGGTGACACCTTCCACAGTGACATGGCCAATGTCACCATGTTCACCTGTGAATAGCCCCTGCAGTCATGGTATGTTCCCAGCCTGGTTCTTGTCTCTGGCTTCCACTGCATGCCCTGGGGTGAGCATCCAGCCACAGAAGAGCATGTGGACACCCAAGGCTCCTGCAGCTGTTTGTCAGATCCAGATCAGGTTCTGCCTCTCTGACCGGCCCACACCACCGTGCCTATCTGTAACCAGCCCCTGCCTTCAGCTCTGAACCTGCACACCCCCAGCAAGACCTCCATCACTGACCTCCAAGACAGTGCATACACCCAGGGGAGGAAGAGAACAGCTACAGGAGAGCATATTCTAGCTGTTTGTTGGATCCAAATCACAGTTGGAATTCTGACAGTGGTGGGCATCACTGTGCCTACCTGGAGCTAGCCTGTCCAGGTGGGCACCGGCATGCCCTAGAACTTGATTTCCCCACCCCATCACTGATTTCCCTTGCAGTATGCATTCACAGAAGTAGAGTGTGAAGCAATAGGAAAGCGCACTGACATTCAGGACCATTGGAGCAGCCAGTGAGCCTGTGGTTGGCTCCAGCCATTGCCACCTACCCCAGCCCTGATCACTACAAACACATCTTCAACTGACATCTGCCAGCACATGGACACCTGCACTTGGGCCCCACAGCCAAGTGTATGCACACCACTGTCTCTGGTCACTACCGTTGCCTGAGCTTGTCCTTAGCTATACTTTTAGACTTTAGGACTATGATCCATTTTGAGTTAATATTTGAAAGTTGTGAGGTCTGTGACTAGGATAATTCTTTTGCTTATGGGTGTCCAGCTGTTCCAGTGAAATGACACAAATACAAGAAAAATTTTACAAATGGATACGTATGAAGCAATTTGGGCCCTGTAGTCCAATAAGAATAAAATGCTCTCCTCCAATTAAAAATAAATAAACTAAAAAGCAAGAAAAAAATGTTGATATAGACAGAAACCAACACACTATTGTAAAGCAATTATCCTCCAATAAAAATAAATAAGTTAATTTTTTAAAAAAGGAAAGTGAAAGTGAAGTCGCTTAGTCATGTCTGACTCTTTGCAACCCCGTGGACTGTAGCCCACCAGGCTCCTCCATCCATGGGATTCTCCAGGCAAGAATAAACACTCATCAAATACAACTGCTACTACTGCTAAGTCACTTCAGTCGTGTCTGACTCTGTGCGACCCCATAGAAGGCAGCCCACCAGGCTTCGAGTCCCTGGGATTCTCCAGGCAAGAACACTGGAGTGGGTTGCCATTTCCTTCTCCAGTGCGTGAAAGTGAAGTCGCTCAGTCGTGTCTGACTCTTAGCGACCCCATGGACCGCAGCCTACCAGGCTCCTCCATCCATGGGATTTTCCAGGCAAGAGTACTGGCGTGGGGTGCCACTGCCTTCTCCATCAAATACAACTAGAATCTAGGATTTATTTTATTTATGTATTTTTGTTTAATTGCTGTGACTAGGACTTTCAATTCTGTGTTGGATGAAAGTAGTGGGCATAGGCATCCTTGTCTTGTTCCTGATCTTACAGGAAAAGCTTTCAGCTTTTAACTATTGAGTATGATTTTAGTTTTGGGTTTGCCATATGTGGACCCCACCTTGATGAGGTAGGATCACACTATACCCACACTGTTGACAGTTTTATTTCTTAAAGATGTTTGGCTGTGGTAGGTCCTCATTGCTGAGTGCAGGCGTGCTCTAGTTCGTGACTAGCAGCGGCTACTCTTGGTTGCAGTGTGCGGGTTTCTCACTGAGGTGACTTCTGTTATGGAGCTCAGGCTCTAGGGCATACCGACTCAACAGCTGCAGTGGGTGGACTTAGTTGTCCTGTGGCATGTGGAATCCTCCCGGACCAGGGATTGAGCCCACGTCCTCTGCATTGGCAGGTGGATTCTTAAGCACTAGACCACAAAGGAAGCCCTGTTAAGAGTTTTTTTTTTTTTTTAAATAGATGTTGAGTCAATGAATAGCAACTTTCCTTCATTCATGGAAACTAGAGAAAGTATAAACTTGTACTTCATCACTCAAAATGTGATTTACTATTATTTCCTAGTAAATATGTATACTTACATTTTGTCATACATTTTCCTCTAAATTTCATTCAAAATAAACACCTTACCTTACATGTGTTTTTAAATAACCTGCAAAGTTTTTAATAACATGGAATGCAAATAATTTGCATAATTTTCATTCATCCATATTTATTTTTCATTCATGATATTATGTTTATTAGGTTTTCCCAGGTGGCATTAGTGGTAAAGAACCTGCCTGCCAATGCAGGAGATATAAGAGACTTGGGTTCGATCCCTGGGTCAGGAAGACCCCCTGGAGAAGGGACTGGCAACCCACTCCACTATTCTTGCCTGGAGAATTCCATGAACAGTGGAGCCTGCTGGGCCACAGTCCATAGGGCCACAAAGAGATAGACATGATTGAGGTGACTGAGCACGCATGATGTTTATTGAAACTTGAGTACTATATTGTATTTTAGTAACTGAGTTGATTAAAACTGGGTGTCTCTGTGGAAAGCACATTTCAAATATTATTTAACATTAATTTAATGAAAGCCACTATTCAAAGTAACTCTTTTAGTCACTTGGTATCATGAAAGATTTTAGTTAATAGTGTATTTCTTTATTTCATAAAGCATCCTATTTTGATGCTTTATTTTTAAAGCATCCTAGAATTTAAAAGTTAAATTTCTACTCACGAAGTTTAAGATTTCCATCATCAATACTTCCTCCTGGTGAACCAATTTTTAATTCACAATCTGGAGGTGCATAGTCAGGAATGCAATGACAATTGCCTAAATTATTACATATCTGAAACAGAAAAATATGTAATTACTATAAATCATGATAGTCTATGTATGTCATAGATACTTACATTCAAAAGAATAAAATCCCTGATCTTCTAAATTTGTTGTTGTTCAGTTGCTAAGTTGTTTCCAACTCTTAGGCACCCATGAACTGTAGCACAACAGGCTTCTCTATCCTTCACTATCTCCCTGAGTTTGCTCAAACTCAGGTCCATTGAATCAGTGATGCCATCCAACCATCTCATCCTCTGTTGCTCCCTTCTCCTCTTGCCCTCAATCTATCCCAGCATCAGGGTCTTTTCCAATAAGTCTGCTCTTCCCATCAGGTGGCCAAAGTATTGGAACTTCAGCTTCAGCAATGAATGTTCATGGTTTATTTCCTTTAGGATTGGCTGGTTTGATCTCCTTGCTGTCCAAGGGACTCTCAAAAGTCTCCTCCAGAACCACAGTTCAAAGGCATCAGTTCTTTGGGATTCAGCCTTTTATATGGTCAACTCTCACATCCGTACATGACTACTGGAAAAACCAGAGCTTTGACTATATGGACTTTTGTAGGCAAAGTGATGTCTCTGATTTTTAATATGCTATCTAGATTTGTCATAGTTTTTTTTTCCAAGAAGCAAGCATCTTTTAATTTTGTGGTTGCAGTCACTATTCTCAGTGATTTTGCAGTCCAAGAAAATGAAATCTGCCACTGTTTCTACTTTCCCCCCCACCTATTTGCCATGAAGTGATGGGACCAGATGCCATGATCTTAATTTTTTGAATGCTGAGTTTTAAGCCAGCTTTTTCACTCTACTCTTTCATCCTTATCAAGAGTCTCTTCAGTTCCTCTTCACTTTCTGCCATTAGAGTGCTATCATTTGCATACCTGAGGTCGTTGATAGTTTTCCCAGCAATCTTGATTCCAGCTTGTGAGTCATCCAGTCTGTCATTTTGCAGGATATGCTCTGTATATACATTAAATAAGCAGGATGACAATATACATCTTTGACATACTCCTTTCCCAATTTGGAACCAGTCCATTGCTTCATGTCCAGTTCTGACTGGCCTTTCTTGACCTGCATACAGGTTCTCAGGAAGCAGATAAGGTGGTCTGGTATTCCTATGTCTTTAAGAATATTCCACAGTTTATTGTGATCCACACAGAAAAAGTGTTTAGGATAGTCAATGAAGCAGAGGTAGACGTTTTTTCTGGAATTCCCTTGTTTTTCTATGATCCAATGGATGTTGGCAAATTTACCTCTGGTTTCTCTGCCTTTTTTAAATCCAACTCATACATCTGGAAATTATTGGTTTATGTACTTCTGAAGACGAGCTTGAAGGATTTTGAACACAATCTTGTTAGCATGTGAAATGAGTGTAATTTTATGGTAATTTGAGCATTCTTTGGCATTACCTTTCTTTGGAACTGAAATGAAAACTCACCTTTCTCAGTCCTGTGGCCACTACTGAGTTTCCAAATTTGCTGGCATATTGAATGTGGCACTTTAGCAGTATCATGTTTTAGGATTTAAAATAGCTCAGCTGGAATTCCATTGCCTCCATTAGCTTTGTTCATAGGTATGCTTCCTAAGGCTCACTTGACTTCACACTCCAGGATGTCTGGCTCTAGGTGAGTGACCACACCATCATGGTTATATGGAACATTAAGACCTTTCTTCTACAGTTCTTCTGTGTATTCTTACTACCTCTTCTTAATCTCTTCTGCTTCTATTAGGTCCTTGCCATTTCTGTCCTTTATTGTGCTCATCCTTGCATGAAATGTTCCATTGGTATCACTAATTTTCTTAAAGAGAGCTCTCCTCTTCCTCATTCTATTGTTTTCTTCTATTTCTTTACAATGACCACTTAAAAAGACTTTCTCTCCTTGCTGTTCTCTGGAACTCTGCATTCAGTTGGGTTTATCTTTCCCTTTCTCCTTTTAGGCCATTCAGGAATGACCTAAATCAAATCCCTTATGATTTTACAGGGTAAGTGATGAATAGTTTCAAAGGACTAGATCTGGTAGACAGGATGGCTGCAGAACTATGGACTGAGGTTTGTAACATTGTACAGGAGGTTTTGAACAAAACCATCTCCAAGAAAAAGAAATGCAAGAAGGCAAAACGTTTGTCTTCTAAGTTTATTAAAGACTATATAACTGATACATAGGGCTTCCCTCAGGCTTAATAGTGAAGAATCTGCCTGTAATGCAGGAGACCCAGGTTTGATCCCTGGGTCAGGAAGATCCTCTGGAGAAGGGAATGGCTACCCACTCCAGTATTCCTGCCTGGAGAATTCCATGGACAGAGGAGCCTGGCAGCTATACTCCATGGGGTCACAAAGAGTAAGACATGACTGAGTGACCAACACACAAAAGAGGGCCTTCATCCACTAACTAAGTCCCCCTCCACTGCTAAGCATTTTCTGTGTTACATATATTCACAGATAAACACATATATCCACATCCACAAACACATAAACATTCGTTCCAAGGTTTTTGCCAAACAAATATCACTAATGATATATTATGAATTTATTCCCATACCTGAAGGTATAAATATAGGGCTAGCACATTTTAAGAAATAGACATTTATGGTTATTTCCTATAATTATATTGCAGACATTGTGTTTTGTCCGTGTATGCTGATAATGATAAATTTGGGGGGCTTAAAGATTATTGAAATTTTAAATCTCTTTTCCCTACATATCAAAAGTGATTTCAATAAAATGAGTTTTATTTATAATACTGAATTCCAAAAGTTTTCTTCTAATTTACACATCAATATCTCTGTTTTTTGATATTTAGTGTAGTCTGACTTCCCAGGTGGCCTTAGTGGTAAAGAATCTGTCTGCCAGTGCAGCAGACCCAAGAGATGTGGGTTCAACCTTGGGTTGGGAAGATCCCTTGGATTAGGAAATGGCAACCCACTCCAGAATTCTGGCTTGGAAAATTCCCATATACAAAGGAGGCTGGCAGGCTATGGTCTGTGGGGTTGCAGAGTCGGACACCACTGAGCACACACATACACACACAACACACTGGTGATAAACATTTTAATGTAAAATTTTGAAATTAAGACTAAAATATCACTTATTTCTTATTTCAAATCTAATCCCAAAATTTTCCCCTATCCTGAATTAACATAAACAACAGAGGTTACCATCACTACATTTTTACTAATGTAGTGAAAGAAAAAAAATGGTCAGCTAGAGCAGAAGCAATAACCAGATAAATATTACTAAATTTTATTAAGTGAAGAATGACTTGCTATTTCAGACTAGATATGTAATTTGACTTTCTAGTGTTTGGTGTTTAGTCGCTAAATCGTGTTTGACTTTTTGTAACCCCATGACTGTAGCCCACCAGGTTCCTCTGTCCATGCGATTTTACATGTAAGAATACTGGAGTGGGTTGCCATTTCCTTCTCCAGGGGATCTTTCTAACCCAAGGACTTCCTAGCAGAAAAAATGAAATGAAAACATATACCTTAGTCCCTTGTCAGTAATATTTCTAATGTCAGAAAATGAAGAAAAGTAATCGAACAACATTCAGCACAAAGAAAATGGAATTAAACTACCATCACATTTCTGACAGGACTGAAGGCAACAGAACAGTCCAACTGAGCTTATAAAATTTTGGGAGAGCAGAACTAAAACTTAATAATTTTGTGCCAACAGAATGAGTGATTTTTTTTTTAATGTGGAAAGACAAACATTTTTGCATTGTTGATATCCTAGACCTCTAAATGTATACTGCACAAGATATATTTCTCTCTACTTTAAAGTGGTATCCTAGCACCCTATCTCTCCCATTAAAGTAGATGAACAATGCCATGTTAGAAACAACATTTATCTAGAATATCAAATCTAAATAGATAAATTCCCTATAATATAAATTTTAGAAAAAAATTAACATAATAGACCAAATCTCTTAGGAACATCAAAATAGCTATATTTTTGATTTTTTAATAAAACTTTTTACTGTAAAGTAGAATGTACATAAACCTAGTCTTACTGGAATGTTAATTTCATAATGTATAAAATATCAAATTACAACAACGGTCCATCTAATCAAAGCTATGGTTTTTCTAGTAGTCATATATGGATGTAAGAGTTGGACTAAAAAGAAAACTGCGCGCTGAAGACTTGATGCTTTTAAACTGTGGTGTTGAAGACTCTTGAGAGCCCCTTGGACTGCAAGGAGATCCAACCAGTCCATCCTAAAGGAAATAAGTCCTGAATATGCATTGGAAGGACTGATGCTTAAGCTGAAACTCCAATACTCTGGCCACCTGATTCTAAGAACTGACTCATTTGAAAAGACCCTGATGCTGGGAAAGATTGAAGGCAGGCGAAGGGGACGACAGATGATACGATGGTTGGATGGCATCACCGACTCAATGAACGTGAGTTTGTGTAAGCTCCAGGAGTTGGTGATGGATAGGGAGGCCTGGTGTGCTGCAATCCATGTGGTCTCAAAGAGTCAGAAACAACTGAGTGACTGAACTGAACTGACACTTGAAACTAATATGATATTGTGTGTTAATTACAGCTAAACAAAATGTATCAATAAACTGCAACCTATAAGTTTGGTTTGAGACTTTACACAAAAATATTGAGGCTGAAGGCTTAAAGCAGAGAATTGAACAAAGAAGAGCAAAAGATCAGGCCAACAATGATAACAATGAAAATGAACAACAATGAAAGTAAAAAACAAAAACATGAAAATGTAGCTATCCTTTTTGTTTACAGAAAAGTTTCATAGAAAATTCAAGACAAAGCAGCAGCATTCTATATCTTCTAAAACCAATCACATAAATTGTAATAATGAATATTACAAAATTGAATACTGATAAATTTGTTATCATTTCTATAATGTTGACTGAATTATACACTGATTTTCTTTTTGGAAAGCAGTAAAACAAGGGACCCAAATTATACATTTTTTAAGAAGTATATATTAAATGCAAAAGTAACTACAAATCTGTATTGCCAGATTAAAATGGGTAAGCAGTTGAGAATAAAATGCTTTTTGCATAAAGATACTTTCTAGTAGAAGCCTCTTCTTAAAAACTTCAGAAATTCTCTAACATGTCTTTAAAAATATCTTCTGCAAAATACTATATAGCTATAAATTTTAATTATGAAGAGTATGAGCAAGAAGAAATATGTTCACAATATAAGTAAAATATGCATTCATTTGCATGAGAAAATGATTTTTTTATTTAAATGTGTTATCAATTTATAAGTTTTGAGTGCTTACAATAAATTCAGTACACATATAGTACAGTTCACTAAATAGTGTTTTGATCGGTTAGAAATCAGCTGATTTTCTTTATATTAGTTAGCTATTCCTAGGCAAGATTGGATAAAAGAGAAACTTAGATTTTCATTTCTACCAAACAGGATGGATTTTTTACTTTGAATTACTCAAAAAGTAACATAAAATTTAGAATTACAAAAACAAAAGTTTCTTACCCCATTTCCTCTGCATTTTATAGTGGCATTACAATTATATCCCATTAAAGAAACTTCTTTACAGGTTTTATTTACACAATACTAAAACAAAACAAGCAATATTTCATAGTTATTTACAAATCTGACACAAGGAAAGAATTAACTATATCATGTGTATACAAAAGACACTCTTGCTGAGACTTTATATTATGCATCACTCTGATTTTGGAACAAAGATTCTGTCAATCCAATACAAAAATCTAAACAATAGTAAGAGTTAAAAAAAACAAAAAGTCTGAGTGCGTTTGCCTTAACAGTTTGTGTAGTGAGGTCATATAATTTTTGTTTTGATACTTACAATTGGGAACTGAAATGAGAATCACCATTATGGGAGCTAATGTTCTGCTATGAATAATTGGTTAGATTAATATTAATGATTTGTCTGCTCAAAAACTGGAAAATAATTTATTATTTTAGTTTCAGTGTATAATATAAATTATTATTTTGGATGGTAACTTATCATAAATCCTTGTTATAATGCTAATTAGAATAATCCATCAAAAGAAATATTTTAACCTAATATGTATGCATTGCAAAACCCTAGTTATGTTGAAGTGGTTAATCAGGGGTTAAATTAGTCATTTTTTCCTCTCATTTACTTTTCTCTATTCTTTAAGCTAAGCTCCTAACTTATATTCTCTTGACTTCTTTAAATACATCAGCATAACACATGATGATCATTGAAAAGAAGAATTAAATTTAGCATTTTGCAGTTATTTCCTGAAAATTAACATATAGCCAATGAGTAAATGATGTTGTGTATACCAGTCCATTTTTGCCCTTTCTCTTGGATATAATATTGGAAGTGCTAGCCAGAGCAATCAGGCAAGAAAATATGAAAAGCACACACATTATAAATAAACAAGTAAAATTATCTCTTTGCAGATGATATAATCTTGTATGTCAACTCTAAAGACTCCACATACACAAAAGTTTGTTAGAACTAGTCAATAATTCAGCAAAATTGCAGGATAAAATATTAACACACAAAACTAAAGACATTTCTATAACAATGGGCATTCTAAAAAGGAAATTAAGAATATAATTCAATAAACAATAGCATCCACTATTATTAGACAATTAAAATTAACCAAGAAGCATACAATGAAAACTAAAAGAAATACTAAAACACAATTAAAAACAGAAAAATAAAATTTATCCTGTGTATATGGGCTGGAAGACATAATATTATTAATATATTAATAATATCCAAAGCATCTATAAATTCAATGAAATCTATCAAAATTTCAAGACAGATTTTTTTTCATAAATAGAAAAATCCATCATAAAATGCACATGGAATCACAAGAGATTATATATAGCTAAAATAGTCTTTAAAAAGAATAAAATTGAAAAATAAAAAATAAAAAGAATAAAATTGGAGGACTCACACTTCTTGATTTCAAACACTGTATTGTTCACTTCAGCAGCACATATACTAAAATTGGAATGACACAGAGAAGATTAACATGGCCCCATGCAAGGGTGACACTCAAATTCATGAAGTGTTCCATATTTTTAAAGAACTTTTGCACAGTAAAAGAAACTATAAATGTGGCAAAAAGTCTACCCTCAGAATAGGAGAAAATACTTGGAAATAAAGTAACTGGCAATCTTCAAAATATAGAAACAGTTCATGAAGCTCAATATATTAAAAAAAAAAGTAATAAAAAAGTAAGACCTAAATAGACATTTTCCAAAGAAGACATATAGATGACCAACAAATACATGAAAAGATGTTCAACATCACTAATTATCAGAGAAATGCAAATCACAACTACAGCGAGATATCACCTCACACAGGTCAGAATGGCCACCATCAAATACTCTGCAAACAATAAATGATGGAGAACTTGTGGAGAAAAGGAAACTTTCATGCATGTTGATGAGAATGTAAATTGATGCAGCAACTATGGAGAATAGTATGGAGGTTCCCTAAAAAACTAAAAATAGAATTGCCATATGATCCACCAATCCCACACTTTGATATATATTCAGAGAAAACCATAATTTGAAAAGACATATGCGCTCCAATGTTCACAGCAGTACTACAATAACCAGAACATGGAAGCAACTAAAATGTCGGTCAACAGAGGAATGGATAAAGATGTGATATATACATACAATGGAATATTATTCAGACATAAAAATGAACAAAATTCTCATTTGCAGAGACATGGATGGACCTCAAGAGCATCATACAGAGTGAAGTAAATCAGAAAGAAAAAAAAAAGAAAACAAATATCATCTATCAAAGTATATATCTGGAATCTAGAAAAATGGTATAGATGACCTTATTTGCAAAGCAGAAATAGAGACACAAGCATAGAAAGCAAATGTATAAGTACCAAAGGTGAAGGAGGGGTGGGATGAGTTGGGAGATTGGGGTTGACATATAATGCAGTATGGATGCTATACATAAAATAGAAAACCAACAAGAACCTACCGCACATCATAGGGAACTCTGCTCAGTACCCTGTGGTGACCTAGACGGGAAGGAAATCCAAAAAAGAGAGGGTATATGTGTATATATGGCTGGTTCCCTTTGCTGTACAGCGGAAGCTGACACAGCGGTGTAAAGCAACTATACTCCAGTTAAAAAAAAAAAAGTAAGTACTATATGAAAACCATGTGGTTCTGGCGTAAATTCAGACAAACTGACTAGTGAAACAGATTTTATATGGTCAAGCGGATGCGATTAATGCCACTGAATCGGATACTTGAAAATGGTAAAAAACTGTGAATTTTATGCTATGTACATTTTATCAAATTTAAAAAGTTAAAAGAAAAACTTGCACAGAGGTGTTTGGCTCCCTTAAGTCTCCTAGATAACAGTCATGATCAAAGTCTCTGGCAATCTTGATCCATTTTCCAAAATTCTACATGTGAATTTAACCACCTATGCTTCCTTATTTTTATCAAACCACATAACTAACCTAGAATAAGGGAAAATGCCCTATCTTTACAAATCCAAATCTTTCTTATGAATCTAGATTTCTCAAATACCATTAATATTGCTTTTCAGATCATCTAGATGAAACATAACTATAATTTTAAAGAATACAAGTCACAAAGTCATATCAATTGACAAAAAAAAGTATTTGACAACATTCAACACCTATTTTTAATGAAAAATAAAACAAGCAAAATCTGTCTTTATTTGAAAATGAAATGATTGTCTACATACAAAGTTCTAAGTTTTCTACCAAAAAAGTTCTAGAAATACTAAAATAATTCAGCAAGGTTTTGGGTACAAGTTGAATATATTTAAAATTGCATTTTTATAAACATGTGAAAGATGAAATTAAAAATGCAATGTCAGTTATACTTACTCCAAAGTGAATACTGTTGAGATGCAGTCGAACAGAAGATACACAATATCTATACCTTAACAATTATAAAATGCTGATGAAAGAAATCAATGACTACTTAAATAATTGAGGCAACTTAACCATTTTCATGGGTTGAAAAATTCAACATAATAAAGATATTCACTCTTCCCAAACTATAGTTTTAACACAATTCTTATTAAATTTCTGAAAAGTTTTATGTTGTCTCATAAAAATTCATTTGAGCTTCCCCAGTGGCTCAGAGGTAAAGAATTCACTTACAACGAGGGAGCCATAGGAGACGTGGGTTCGATCCCTGGTTTGGGAAGATTCCCCTAAAGGAGGGTATGGCAACTCACTCCAGTATTCTTGCCTGAAGAAGTCCATGGACAGAGGAGCCTGGCTGGCTACCGTCCATGGGGTAACAAAGAGTTAGACATGACTGAGCAACTAATAGGGCTTCTCTGATAGCTCAGTTGGTAAAGAATCCGCCTGCAATGCAGGAGACCTTTGTTGGATTCCTGAATGGGGAAGGTCTGCTGGAGAAGGGATATGCTACCCACTCCAGTATTCTTTGGCCACCCACTTTGAGCAGCACTAGCAGAAAAGAACCTGCCTGCCAACACAAGAGACATAAGAGACCCAGGTTCAAATCCTGGGTCAGGAAGATCCACTGGAGGAGGGCATGGCAACCCACTCCAGTGTTCTTGCCTGGAGAATCTCATTGACAGAGAAACCTGGTAGACTACAGTCCATAGGGTCACAAGAGTTGGACAAGACTGAAGCAACTTATCATGGCATGGCTTAAGTTTATTTTACAGTTTGTATTGAAAGGTGCAGGGTCTAGAATAACCAAAACTATCTTTTGAAAGAAAAGTAAAATGAGAAGAATCACTCTGCTTATTATTAAAGCTTACTAAATTGCTAAAGTAATCAAGAGAACATGATATGGGTGGATATGTAGACCTGCAGATTAATATAACAATCTAGACAATACAAAAGCAGACTCACAAAAATACACCCAATTCATTTTTGACAAAATGAACCTCCAAAAAAAATGAACCTCAACCTAAACCTTAGGTTAAAGTAAATTAACTGAAAATAAACCACATGTAAACCAAACTTAAATGTAAAACACAATATTACATATTTTTAGAAATAAAACAAACAGAGAATATCCTCATGACCCAGAGTTAGAAGTAGGCTTATTAGACTTGACACATAACACATGTTCCATGAAAGGAAAAATTGACATATTGATATCATGAAAAGCTTTTCTATATGAGTTTCTCCACCATGTAGAATGCTTTAGCAAAGCAAGCAAGCTGAGAAGGTGAGAGAAAGAAAGTGTGCATGCCAAACAGAAGTCACTGTTTTTTTTAAAAAAACTAATCTTGTAAATGACATTCCGTAACTTTCACCATCTTGTCTTTCTTAGAAGCCAGTCACTATATCCAGGGCACACACAGATGAAGAGGATTATACTTCAGGGAGTGAATATCAGGAAGAGCAAGCATTGGAGCCATGTTAGAAGATGCTGGCCATAAGAAGCAAGTTCCCAAGGGGATAGGACTGCTCAACGCAGACAGAACTGCATAGTTGATTAATCATGTTAATGTTTTGTTTTATTTTTAATACATAAGTACTAAACACCATTTACATAAAGCACTGATTTACAACTGCTGCCTTATATTTTCTGGAATGTGTGCACTCATATTCCAGACTGACTCCCTGAGCTTCTGAATCATTTTTCTTCTCCCTTTATTTTTTAGCTACATAAATAGTACTACATGTACATCTCAACATGAGTTTGTACATCGCTATAACTGTGCTCTCCCAGTGCAGACTTCTGGTTTGGGCCCTCCAGATTTCTCACACTTATATTTTGACAATACAGATAAAATATGAGTGCTCAATTATGTTTTTTTCTGAAGTAGGAAAAATTAAAAACACAAAATTAGAATTTTGTGATTTAAAGCCATCAGAATTCAAAGATCTTAAAAGGAATCAACTGTCAGTGGACTCCTGTGCTTAAAAACGCATCCTCAAAAAAAAACAAAAACAAAAACAAAAACGCATCCTCTCCCATGAGGACTGATGACAGAATAATCCAAAAAGTCAATGTTATTTGATAACAGAGGCTTGGTTTAATAATCTTTTCAATATCATCCGGGAAATAAATGGCAGCGCCAGGTTCAAATCCTCTCTGTATGATTGGGATGGTCATCGTGGAATATAGTATCTGATAATTACATAATTTAACACAGGTAAATGCAAGTGAACATGTTTTGTTACCATCTGTTCACCACACATGGTGCCATCAGCCACATAGGTATCATCTCCTCCACCTGATCTCACTGATGACGCAGGAGTTATGCACACGAGTCCTTGAGAATATGAATAAACTGCGGATCGAACATCACTTCTATAAGTACTATTTTGTGGCCAAACACAAGCTAATTTTCCACAAAGAACATCCCTGGAGAGGGAAAACAAAACAATGTCTTATCATTCTGTCCTTTCATGTAACATAAGTTTTAAATAAGTATAGTATCACATCAATGATAACATAAAAGTTGTTTAACCAATAGTAAAAAATCAGAAAAATACCAAAATGTGATAGAATTAATTGGCACAGCAGAAGCAGAACTGAAAACTATACATTGAACTCAAATGTTCAGACATGCTTTCACTTCCTACTTTAGTACTCAGTTTTGTTATCTAGCCCATTACACCGATCACACTCTGAGAAAATTCTTCACCTGCTCCCACTTTGATAAAGCTTGACCAGCCTGCTGGTTTGTTACCCAACGTTTGTTGAGAGTGGCTGACTGCATTTATTTACACTTTGAGCATATTTTGAGACCCTTCTAATTATGCTCATTGTAATGGCCATGATCTTTAGTCAGTAAATCTATTTAATATACAGACTCTTCATTTTGATCCCAAGATTCTTTGAATATGTTGATATTTCCAGTCATTCTGTATTCCTTTCCTGAGAATTCAGAAACTTTTAGACCCCATATTTGGCATAAACCATACCAAAGTTTATCCCATAAATAGTTTGTTTACTTATCAATGGGGGTAGAATACTGGCTTCTCTAAGAGACTTCCAACATTCCTAGTTTATGCCCTGGAAAATAACTGATGTCACTTCTTGCTCTTGGAATTACTCAAATCTAACAACTCTCATCCTCAAATGAAAAAGCAGTTCTTAGTTATTGATATATGTTTGTTGAGCATGTCACTGTTATCTCTCCAAATGTCTTTCATATGAAAATTTCATCCATTTGCTCTAAAAGACCATGGGCAGGCTTTTAAAAAAATGATTTATTTATTTGGCCTTGTGGCTTGCAGAAGCTTAGTTCCCTTGACCAGGGATTAAGTCTTCACCCTCAGCAGTGAAAGCATGGAGTTTTAACTATTGAACTCCTGGGGAATTCTCCATGGGAGGTCCTTTTAAAATAATAGAGATTAGCGTAATGGTATCAAGAAGTGAGGGCTTCTCAGGTGGCACAGTGGTAAAGAATCTGCCGGTCAAGATGTGGGTTCAGTTCTTGGGTTGGGAATATTTCCTGGAGTAGGAATGTCAACCCACTCCAGTATTTTTTTTTTAAATATAAATTTATTTATTTTAATTGGAGGGTAATTACTTTACATTATTATATTGGTTTTGCCACATATTAACAGGAATCTGCCACAGGTGTACATGTGTCCCCCATCCTGAACCCCCTCCCACCTCCCTCCCCATCCCATCCCTCTGGGTCATCCTAGTGCACCAGCCCCCAGCATCCTGTCTCATGCATTGAACCTGGACTGGTGATTCATTTCCGATATGATAATATACATGTTTCAATGCCATTCTCCAAATAATCCCACCCTCGCCCTCTCCCACAGAGTCCAAAGGACTGTTCTATACACCTGTGTCTCTTTTGTTGCCTTGCATACAGGGTTATCATTCAGTTCAGTTCAGTTCAGCTGCTCAGTCGTGTCTGACTCTTTGCGACCCCATGAATCACAGCATGCCAGGCCTCCCTGTCCACCACAAACTCCCGGAGTTTGCTCAAACTCATGCCCATCGAGTCGGTGATCCCATACAGCCATCTCATGCTCTGTCGTTCCCTTCTCCTCCTGCCCCCAATCCCTCCCAGCATCAGGGTCTTTTACAACAAGTCAACTCTTCGCATGAGGTTGCCAAAGCATTGGGGTTTCAGCTTCAGCATCAGTCCTTCCAATGAACACCCAGGACTGATCTCCTTTAGGATGGACTGGTTAGATCTCCTTGCAGTCCAAGGGACTCTCAAGAGTCTTCTCCAACACTACAGTACAAAAGCATCAATTTTTCAGCTCCCTGCTTTCTTCACAGTCCAACTCTCACATCCATACATGACCACTGGAAAAACCATAGCCTTGAACAGACAGACCTTTGTTGGCAAAGTAATGTCTCTGCTTTTTAATATGCTATCTAGGTTGGTCATAACTTTCCTTCCAAGGAGTAACCATCTTGTGATTTCATGGCTGCAGTCACCATCTGCACTGATTTTGGAGCCCCAAAAAATAAAGTCTGACACTGTTTCCACTGTCTCCACACCTATTTCCCATGAGGTGATGGGACCAGATCCCATGATCTTAGTTTTCTGAATGTTGAGCTTTAAGCCAACTTTTTCACTCTCCTCTTTCACTTTCATCAAGAGGCTTTTTAGTTCCTCTTCACTTTCTGCCATAAGGGTGGTGTCATCTGCATATCTGAGGGTATTGATATTTCTCCCGGCAATCTTGATTCCAGCTTGTGCTTCTTCCAGCCCAGGTTTTCTCATGATGTACTCTGTATATAAGTTAAATAAGCAGGGTGACAATATACAGCCTTGATGTACTCCTTTTCCTATTTGGAACCAGTCTGTTTTTGCATGTCCAGTTCTAACTGTTGCTTCCTGACCTGCATACAGGTTTCTCAAGAGGCAGGTCAGGTGGTCTGGTATTCCCATCTCCTTCAGAATTTTCCACAGTTTATTGTGATCCACACAGTCAAAGGCTTTGGCATAGTCAATAAAGCAGAAATAGATGTTTTTCTGGAACTCTCTTGCTTTTTCGATGATCCAGCGAATGTTGGCGTTTGATCTCTGTTCCTCTGCCTTTAATAAAACCAGTTAACATCTGGAAGTTCTCGGTTCACGTATTGCTGAAGCCTGGCTTGGAGAATTTTGAGAATTACCTTACTAGCATGTGAGATGAGTGCAGTTGTGTGGTAGTTTGAGCATTCTTTGGGATTGCCTTTCTTAGGGATTGGAATGAAAACCGACCTTTTCCAGTCCTGTGGCCACTGCTGAGTTTTCCAAATTTGCTGGCATATTGAGTGCAGCACTTTCACAGCATCATCTTTCAGAATTTGAAATAGCTCAACTGGAATTCCATCACATCCACTAGCTTTGTTTGTAGTGATGCTTTCTAAGGCCCGCTTCACCATCTTTCTAAATTCTATATATATGCATTAGTATACTGTATTGATGTTTTTCTTTCTGGCTTCCTTCACTCTGTATAATAGGCTCCAGTATCATCCACCTCATTAGAACTGATTAAAATGTATTCTTCTTAATGGCTTAGTAATACCCCATTGTGTATATGTACCACAGCTTTTTTATCCATTCGTCTGCTGATGGACATCTAGGTTGCTTCTATGTACTGGCTATTATAAACAGTGCTGCGATGAACATTGGGGTGCACGTGTCACTTTCAATTCTGGTTTCCTCAGTATGTATACCCAGAAGTGAGGTTGCTGGGTCATATGGCAGTTCTATTTCCAGTTTTTTAAGGAATCTCCACACTGTTCTCCATAGTGGCTGTACTAGTTTGCATTCCCACCAACAGTGTAAGAGGGTTCCCTTTTCTCCACACCCTCTCCAGCATTTATTGCTTGTAGACTTTTGGATAGCAGCCATCCTGACTGGCATGTAATGGTACCTCATTGAGGTTTTGATTTGCCTTTCTCTGATAATGAGTGATGTTGAGCATCTTTTCATGTATTTGTTAGCCATCTGTATGTTTTCTCTGGAGAAATGTCTGTTTAGTTGTTTGGCTCATTTTTTGATTGGGTCGTTTATTTTTCTGGAATTGAGCTACAGGAGTTGCTTGTATATTTTTGAGATTAATTCTTTGTCAGTTGCTTCATTTGTTATTATTTTCTCCCATTCTGAAGACTGTCTTTTCACCTTGCTTGTAGTTTCCTTTGTTGTGCAGAAGCTTTTAATTTTAATTAGGTCCCATTTGTTTATTTTTGCTTTTGGGAGGTGGGTCATAGAGGATCCTGCTGTGATTTATGTCAGAGAGTGTTTTGCCTATGTTCTCCTCTAGGAGTTTTATAGTTTCTGGTCTTACATTTAGATCTTTAATCCATTTTGAGTTTATTTTTGTGTATGGTGTTAGAAAGTGTTCTAGTTTCATTCTTTTACAAGTGGTTGACCAGTTTTCCCAGTACCACTTGTTAAAGAGATTATCTTTTCTCCGTTGTATATTCTTTCCTCCTTTGTCAAAGATAAGGTGTCCATAGGTTCGTGGATTTATCTCTGGGCTTTCTATTTTGTTCCATTGATCTATATTTCTGTCTTTGTGCCGGTACCATACTATCTTGATGACTGTGGCTTTGTAGTAGAGCCTGAAGTTAGGCAGGTTGATTCCTCCAGTTTCATTCTTCTTTCTCAAGATTGCTTTGACTATTCATGGTTTTTTTGTATTTTCATACAAATTGTGAAACTATTTGTTCTAGTTCTGAGAAAAATACCGTTGGTAGCTTGATAGGGATTGCATTGAATATATAGATTGCTTTGCATCGTATCCTCATTTTCATTATATTGATTCTTCTGATCCATGAACATGGTATATTTCTCCATCTATTTGTGTCCTCTTTGATTTCTTTCATCAGTGTTTTATAGTTTTCTATATATAGGTCTTTTGTTTATTTAGGTAGATATATTCCTAAGTATTTTATTCTTTTTGTTCCAATGGTGAATGAAATTGTTTCCTTAATTTCTCTTTCTATTCTCTCATTGTTAGTGTATAGGAATGCAAGGGGTTCCTGTGTGTTGATTTGGTATCCTGCAACTTTACTGTATTTATTGATTAGCTCTAGTCATTTTCTGGTGGAGTCTTTAGGGTTTTCTATGTAAAGGATCATGTCATCTCCAAACAGTGAGAGTTTTACTTCTTCTTTTCCAACCTGGATTCCTTTTATTTCTTTTTCTTCCCTGATTGCTGTGGCTAAAACTTCCTAAATTATGTTGAATAGTAGTGGTTAGAGTGGGCACACTTGTCTTGTTCCTGACTTTAGGGGAAATGCTTTCAATTTTTCACCCTTGAGTATAATGTTTGCTGAGGGTTTGTCATATATAGCTTTTATTATGTTGAGGTATGTTCCTTCTATTCCTGCTTTCTGGAGGGTTTTTATCATAAATGGATGTTGAATTTTGTCAAAGGCTTTTTCTGTATCTGTTGAGATAATCATATGGTTTTTAGTTTTTAATTTGTTAATGTGGTGTATTACATTGATTGATTTGCAGATATTGAAGAATCCTTGCATCCCTGGCATAAAGCCCACTTGGTCATGATGTATGATGTTTTAAATATGTTGTTGGATTCTGTTTGCTAGAATTTTGTTAAGGATTTTTGCATGTATGTTCATCAGTGATATTGGCCTGTAGTTTTCTTTTTGTGTGTGTGTGGCATTTTTGTCAGGTTTTGTTATTAGGGTGATGGTGCCCTCATAGAATGAGTTTGGAAATTTACCTTCCTCTGCAATTTTCTGGAAGAGTTTGAATAGGATAGGTGTTAAGTCTTCTTTAAATTTTTGGTAGAATTCAGCTGGGAAGCCTTCTGGTCCTGGGCTTTTGTTTGCTGGAAGATTTCTGATTACAGTTTTGATTTCTGTGCTTGTGATGGGTCTGTTAAGATTTTCTATTTCTTCCTTCTTCAGTTTTGGAAAGTTGTACTTTTCTAAGAATTTGTCCATTTCTTCCAAGTTGTCCATTTTATTGGCATATAGTTGCTGATAGTAGTCTCTTATGATCCTTTGTATTTTTGTGTTGTTTGTTGTGATTGCTCCATTTTCATTTCTAATTTTATTGATTTGATTTTTCTCCCTTTGTTTCTTGATGAGTCTGGCTAATGGTTTGTCAATTTTATTTAACTTCTCAAAGAACCAGCTTTTGGCTTTTTTGATTTTTGCTATGGTCTCTTTTGTTTCTTTTTCATTTATTTCTGCCCTGATTTTTAAGATTTCTTTCCTTCTCCTAACCCTGGGGTCCTTCATTTCTTCCTTTTCTAGTTGCTTTAGGTATAGAGTTAGCTTATTTATTTGACTTTTTCCTCATTTCTTGAGGTAAGCCTGTATTGCTATGAACCTTCCTCTTAGCACTGCTTTTACAGTGTCCCACAGGTTTTGGGTTGCTGTTTTTTCATCTTCTTTCCTTTCTATGCATATTTTGATTTCTTTTTTGATTTATTCTGTGATTTGTTGGTTATTCAGCAGTGTGTTGTTCATCCGCCATATGTTGAAATTTTTAATAGTTTTTCTCCTGTAATTGAGATCTAATCTTACTGCATTGTGGTCAGAAAAGATGCTGGGAATGATTTCAATTTTTTTGAATTTATGAAGGCTAGATTTATGGTCCAGAATGTGATCTATCCTGGATAAGGTTCCATGTGTGCTTGAGAAAAAGGTGAAATTCATTGTTTTGGGGTGAAATGTCCTGTAGATATCAATAGGTTAACTGGTCTATTGTATCATTTAAAATTTGTGTTTCCTTGTTAATTTTCTGTTTAGTTGATCTATCCATAGTTGTGAATGGGATATTAAAGTCTCCCACTATAGTTGTGTTATTGTTAATTTCCCCTGTCATACTTGTTAACATTTGTCTTACATATTGCGGTGCTCCTATGTTGGGTGCATATATATTTATAATTGTTATATCTTCTTCTTGAATTGATCCTTTGATCACTGTGTAGTGACCTTCTTTGTCTCTTTTCACAGCCTTTGTTTTGAAGTCTATTTTATCTGATATGAGTATTGCTACTCCTGCTTTCTTTTGGTCTCTATTTGCATGGAATAACTTTTTCCAGCCCTTCACTTTCAGTCTGTATATGTCCCTTGTTTCGAGGTGGGTCTCTTGTTTTTGTATCCATACAAACATAATAGGGGTCTTGTTTTTGTATCCACTCCAGTATTCTTGTACAGAAAATTTCATGGACAGAGGAACCTGGTGAGCTACAGTCCATGGGGTTGCAAAAGAGTCAGACATGACTGAGCATGCACGCATCAAGATGTGAAGATTGAAATGAGAGTGGGATTCCATTTCCAAATCTTTTTCCAAGTTTCTCTTCCTTCCAGTCTCATTTTTCTTGTTTCTCAGATTGAAATAATTCTTTTTATTGTTGTTCTATTCTCTTTGTATAGAATATATCTCAAAATATCTTAAACCAGCTTTACATGATAGATCTTTTTCTAGTCTGTCTATTGAAATACAAAGTCCTTTTCCAAAGTACATTCTCTCAAAATTTGCATTTATCATTGAATTCTTGGAACTGACAATCTGCTTGAATTCCTGGAATCTGCTGAAAGCAGATGAATTGAGCTATTGAATTCCAGTCTCATCTAGTGATTTTATTTTGGGAAAATTCATATACTACCATCATCGCGGATGAAGTCCATGTAAGTCATGCTTGCTAACTTTCACAGTTCCTTCCACCTTTTCTTTTCCTTCTTCCATATCTTAGACCAAGGGTGGCACACATACCTCTGGTCATCAGAGAGAGATTGAGGCTGACTTACCACCACCTCCTGCCTCTGTGGGCATCCACTGTGGTGTAACTCTGTCTGTACTCAGTTGCTTTCTAATAAGCTGTGGCTGATTGTATTCCATCTTTTAGAGATTATCAGGCTCTCTTCATGAGATCACCCTTCATCAGCATTCACTTCATGATTCCAGACTTCGTCTTTTAATGTTAGTTTTCCAGTGTTGGGGCATGTGGGAAATTCTGCATTCTTTACACATCATAATTAATCCATAGCAGACTCACGTGGAGGCAGGTTGTGGAGGATACTGTCTTAGTCCCATTGAACTAAACACCTTCTTCAGCCATTTGTAGTTTTCATAAAGGAACCAAGTTGCTTTCTAGCCATGCTGAGTGTGGTGCTTATCTAAGGGTTTAACTTTTTTTTTTTCTTCTGATTTTGTCCTGGGAGTTAAAGAAAGTCCTACTTCTCTCTGGAGCACTTGAGTTTATCTGTGTTTTTTTTTAACATGTTCTTCCCACTCTGTTTTTTTTTTTTTTTTTAAATCAACATCGTCTTTATGTCCTCTCTTGGTTCTTGAATCTGGCTCTGTCACTATTCTTTAAGCCACGTTAAAGTATAGTCACCACCAAAAATCTACCTATGTGTAAAGCTTGATGAATTTGGCGATAAGGACATGCCCGTGAAATTATTAGCATCATCAAGGACATAAACATATCCATCACTTCCCAAAGTTTTCTCTTGCCCTTTGTATTATAATCATTATTTTGTGGATGTGGTAAGAACAGTTAATAAAAGGTTTAACTTTGGGGAAAAGTTTAAGTATACAATAACATATT
This sequence comes from Cervus canadensis, assembly GCF_019320065.1. Classification (NCBI taxonomy): domain Eukaryota; kingdom Metazoa; phylum Chordata; class Mammalia; order Artiodactyla; family Cervidae; genus Cervus; species Cervus canadensis. The sequence goes on along the minus strand of NC_057416.1, from coordinate 32,747,892 downwards.
TTTAAAAGCTATAGGAATTAAGTTGTATAGTAGATTTCCAGAACTTATCTGCTGCTATCATTTCCTAGCTTTACTGAGGTATAGTTGACAAATAAGATTATAAAGTATTTAAAGTGTACAACTTGATGCTGTGATACATGTATACATTGTGAGGGTCTTTCGTGATAGCTCAGTTGGTAAAGAATTCGCCTGCAATGCAGGAGACCCCAGTTCAATTCCTGGGTTGGGAAGATCCACTGGAGAAGAGATAGGCTACCCATTCCAGTATTCCTGGGCTTCCCTTGTAGCTCAGCTGGTAAAGAATCCACCTGCAATACGGGAGACTTGGGTTCGATCCCTGGGTTGGGAAGATCTCCTGCATAAGGGAAAGGCTACCCACTCCAATATTCTAGTCTGGAGAATTCCATGGACTGTATAGTCCATGGGGTTACAAAGAGTAGGACACGACTGAGTGACTTTCACTTTCACTTTACATTGTGAAATGATTCACCCTGTTAGGTGAATTAATACATTCATCATTTCACGTATTTATCCTTTTTTTGTGTGTGAATACATTTAAGCTCTACTCTCAACAAATTTCATTTATATAATAATTATATAATTCTATTGCCTAATTATATAATAATTATATAGTGTTCTCACCATGTTATACATTAGATCTTCAGATCTTATTCATCTTACAACTGAAAGCATGTATCATTTTACCAATTTCTGTTTTCCACTGGCAATTACTTTTCTACTCTCTGTTTCTATGAGTTCATTTTGATTACAGCAGTATTATAGCAAACAGAAGTGACAAGAGAAGGCATTATTGCCATGATCTTGATCTCAAGGTTAATACTACCAGCTATTACTGTTAAGTATAGTGTTAATTTTGGATTTTCCATTTATTGCTTTCATTATGTTGAGGTACAGTCTTTCTACACTAATATGAAGAGAGTTATTATAATGAAAGGATGTTGAATTTTGTCAAATGCTTTTTCTATACCTACTGAGATGATCATATAACTCTTATAACTTTTTCTTTTATTAATATGGTGTATCACATCAATCAATTGGCGGATATGAAACCATCCTTACATCCCCTGAATATTACCCACTGGATCATGGTTTATGTTCCTTTTAAAGTATTGTTAAATTTGCTATTTCGTAAATTTTTTCATCTATGTTCATTGAGGATAATGGCCTCTTATTTCTCTTCTGGTAATGCCCTTGTCTGTCTTTGGTATTAGGGAAATGCTAGTATTGAAAAATGATTTTGGAAGTGTTCTCTTCTAATATTTAGAAGATTTTAGTTAATCCTTTTTTTTTTTTTTTTTAATGTTTGGTAGAATTCACCAGTGGACTTGTTCATTCGGATGTTTTGATTGCCAGTTCAATCACCATATTTGTTATTAGTCAGTTTAGATTTTTCTATATATTATATACAGTATACTCTAGTACTTCTCTCTTCAGGGAGAAACAGGGTAATGGACACTTTTGCCTGCTCCTTCTGTACATGGGCTGGGGGTATAGCATCCGATTATGTATGTGTAGGGGTGCTCCTATGTCCGTTAAGAAGTGCTTAACTGTGTGGGACTCGTTAATGGAAGTGCCATTGACTAACAGTGTCAAGTAGTTTGGAAGCCTGTTCCCTGGGTGTTAACTGCAAAAACTGTGGTGCAGACATGTGTATAAGCTTCCAGCAGGCGATACTGGTGATTTGGATTAGGCGACAGGGAGATGCTAGAGGAGGAGACTGCTGGCATTCCAAGTCCCTGGGCAGGATTAAATCAGAAACTTTTTAAATTAGAAGCCTGACCCTCAGTCAACAGCTTTTAAAGTATGCATATGGACTCTTTTCCAGGTAAGACAAGGAGATGAGCATTTTTGTCTGCTCCTTCTAAGAACTCCTTTGTTTGCTACATTCCTGTGGGGTTTGTGAATGGAAGTCCCTTTGGGTATCAGAGTCAGGTGACCTGGGGACCTGACTCTCAGGCAGCAATGCAAAAGCTAGGGTGTAGAAATGTGTACCAGTTCCTTATAGGGATAGATTGGTGACTTGGAGTGGGCTACAAAGAGATGGCAGGGAAGGTGTCTCTCAGTTTAGGAGATGAGTGATTCCATCTGTTCCCTCTGCACTGAGCCCACTTTCTGCCTTCAGTAGTAAACACCAAACTTCTCTTAGTCTCCTTATTAACAGGGGAAAAAAATTAAGAAAAAAAGAGAGCTAAATTGCATAAAAGGAAAATATACATAACGTTATTTGAAAATATTCCCCAGATACACAATTTATTTTCCATTACTATTTAATGTCTCTCGACAAGAAATAGAGACATTTTATAACTCAATGAAACAGTCATTTTCTATATACATACTTTTGCTCACAAGGTAATGGTTGGGAATTTTTAAAACCACAGTTTCCAAAACTATTATGCAAAGAATTAACTTCTTCAAAACAGGCAAATGGAGCACCTTGAGCACCTTAAAGTGAAAAACATGTCATTAAATTATTATTCTTAATGCAAATAAAATATTTGTCAATAAAAAGCTAATGAAACATGGCATAAACAAACAAAAAAAAATTGTGGTCTTGGTCATGCTTTTTTTTTTTTTTTTCCCGTGTGTATCTTGTCAATGGGCTTCTCAGGTAGCTCTAATGGTAAAGAAACTTCCTGCCAACACAAGAGACAAAAGAGGCAGAAGGTTTGATGACTGGGTCGGGAAGATTGCCTGGAGGAGGGTATGGCAACCCACACCAGTATTCCTGCCTGGAGAATCCCATGGGCAGAGAAGCCTGGAGGGCTATAGTCCATGGGGTCGAACAGAGTAGGATATCACTGAAGAGAGTTAGCACACACCCTGTCAATGCAAGTAGAAAGAATGACTGTCTTATCTGATAGAAAATAGAAAATGTTTATCTCTATTGTAGCAAAGTATCTTATGGTTAAAAACAATTTGCTGACCCCTCCCTGGGGGAATGCCTCTTTCCTAGTCCAATGTACATCAGGCTTGTACATTGTAACTTGTAACTTACTCTACTTAATGAAATGAGTGATTTGAAACATCAGTTGGGGTAAAACCTTCAGAACTAGTAGATGGGGTGACATATTCTCTTTTTTTCCCTCTTGCAAGATAAGCAAGGTTTTAAGTGGAGGTTCTTTAATCAGTTTGGGTGTCATAGTGAAGGCAGAGCAGAATATAGGAGAGTAATTTTATTAGATACATAAATCTCAAAGATTTGAGGTTCATTTCCATTTCAATAAACAGAAAGACTCGTACCTAGATGTGAAATTCTACTGTAAAATGCACCTAAAATGTGGCGTTGTAATTGAAGCCTGCCAGTAGATGGCAAGAAAGAGAGTAATGTCCTCTATACAATGCTGAAACTTCTAGAAGAACTATCTTCTCAACAATTTAAAGGTAAATAATGTCTTTAGTGAGCTTACTTCTCTATGCAAGGTGGTCAGGAAACAGAAATGTGTCTTAATTACTCTTGACTGATTTTAACCAAATGGTGCAAGTAGTCAAGAAAGAGATAAGGCAAACTTGGAAAAAGAATCAATTATTTCAGAAACAGGAATAAAAGAAAATAAAGTTCATACTACGGGCACTTGGGTGGATGATGACAGGTGCTAACTGATATAAACTGGGAAGTCATTATGTCCAGTTGGTTGTTCTGTGCCTAATCCATGGTGAGTGGGGCTTTTCTGTTTGTTTGTTTTTTGGTGACTATTAACCTGACAGATTAATACAAAGATCTTCACATTCTTGTTCATGTCCATGTGTCTATCCCAGAATTCTTGTCTATAATCTTCTAATCTCTCTGCATCCAGGTTCACCACCAACCACCTTGGCCCTTTGTCACTGTCCATAAATACATCTATAATCCAATCTCTAAACATTTCTTCTTCATAGGAAATGAATGATCACATGGTCAAAATCTTTTAAGGCATCCTCCCAAGTGAGACTGTAATGTGGCTACTATCTTTTTTCAATTTATAACCAGTTACTGAGCCAACACACCTATAAAACTAGCCTAGACTTATTCCTTCTGCATCCACCAGTCATAATGAAATCCCATGTATCCATTGGTAAGAGCCAAGGAGAAGCAAAGGTATAAGAGGGTAGGAAGGCATCCTGTTCTAGATTTCCTGTTCATGAATTTTTCTTCTGCCTCTCTTTTTCTTGAGCTTGAATCTGAATGAATGAATGGCTTCTATCTATCGAACCATCTGACCTAAAGGATTTTACATAACTGAGCTTATGATGAGTAGTTCTCAGTATATGATCACTGGATATCTGAAAGCCAGATGGTTTATCTCTACAGGGGCCAGTAGTGTGCCCAGAGTTGTCAAGTTAGTGCAATTTTCTAAAACGTAGCTAGAACAGGCTTCCCCCATGTTTCAGAGGGTGGTTCAGCACAGTTTTGCTTCTGGAACCCCAGGGAACTGCCTTGCTATTTTCCTAAGAAGCTTGGTAGAAGCACCACATGGCATTTATTTTTCTCATAACCCACACCTCTAGTAATGGGTCTTCTGTGTTTTATGATTCAAAATGCAGGGCTGTTTGTATTGCAGCTTAGATACGCTTCAAGGGCTTATTCTGTTTTTTTACCTCCCTCAATATTAGCAACATTTCATGTCACCTGGTAAGTGGAATCAAGCAGCACTTCCCCATCTACTGCCTCTAGAACCCAAAGAAGACTACCTTTGGGTACCATATTTGTTTCTTTTCATATGAAATGCGAGATACGTACGGTTTGTCTTTTACTTTGCAGAGGGTGTCAGGTCATGCCCCTGATCACTGGACTCCTAAAACTTTCCTGATATGACAGGTTCCTAAATATTTCTTCAGGGTATCTCCTGCCCTTTTGTAGCACATGCATTTTACTTAGTCCTCTTACATTCTTACATAGCTTGTTGTTGTTTAGTCACTAAGTGGTGATTGACTCTTTTGCAACCCCATGAACTATATATTATATACTAGCCAACCAGGCTTGTCTGTCCATAAGATTTCCCAGGCAAGAATACTGGAGTGGATTTCCCTTTGCAAGGGATCTTCCCAACCCAGTGATTGAACCTGCATCTCTTGTATTGGCAGGCAGGTCCTCTAACACCGAGTCATGAGGGAAGCCCATTCTAGCTACATTTTGCTTATCTAGCCAGGTTAGTACAAAATCAGTGATAGTGTGGATCAACATGACCTTTTCTGGGATGCCCAAATCTCTTCAACTACATATGGCTGAATGTAGCTATATTTGAACCCTAAATTAATACCATCATCCATTCCATGTGAATGAAAACTGCTTCTCTTTCTCTTTTCATGTAGGAATAAAAAAGAATATAAATATTTGCCAAATCAATGGCTACACTCCTACCACATATCTAAGGTCATGTTGATCTGCTCTAGTATAGTCACCACACTGGCAAAGCAGGTACATTTACTTAATCTACTACTTGCTGATATTTACAATAGATACTATTATCTTCCAGGGACCATCTGGTTTCTGCAAGGGTCCAGTTGGGTCATTGGTGCAGATATTGTATAGCCAACAAGTCTACATCCTTTAGATCATTAAACAAAGCACTAATTTCTGGAAGGACTTTCTCCATGGCCTCCCCAAACTGACCAAGGACATAATGATGGCATTGCACAAACTACCATGATGTGGACTACAATAATACATGCTAGGACTGAGAAAGAACTACCAAATGGACCTGTGAATCTAGTGGGCCTATTATAAACTGAAACTTGGCAAGGATTCTTAATCATTTCCTGACTCCTCTAAGTGCCCGCTCTCATGGAGAGACCATGATGAAACTGGGTTTCTGAAAATTGCTAGAATTTGAACAGGGAATTATAATATTCAATAATGTAATCTTTTTCAGTCTCTCAGTCATCCATTTTTTAAATTTTCTTTGATGGTACAAAGAGGACAATACCTTTGTAGGCTGCCCATATAACACAATAGAATAGAAACTATATTCTATAATATTAGCCATCTTTCTGACAGTTAGTAAATCAGGTATCCACATCTGCTACTCTGTTCCTGATGCTTGTTATAACAATTTTATACAGCCCTGTTCCAGGCACTGCTATCTGATCTTGATTTTTTCAAGATCTTATCATGCCAGTTACCATCAGTGAGCCTCTTTCTATATTATCCCCTCCTACCGTCATTGCCTTGGCCTGTGGAGAAGGCCCTTATTGAAATACATGGTGATTCTGATACTCTTCTCACCAGCACATCCCAAGGCCTTGGTCCTTGCTGTTGGGCTTAATTATTTGACCTTACACACGTAGTATGTACATTGCAGAATGCCCACTTCCCTGAGCCTTTTCTTCCTTTACTCCACTAAGTGATACAACAATTCTTTCATTTAAAATTCACTTAGAATGGGCCACCATACCGTCATCATGCTTATTTAACTTCTATGCAGAGCACATGATGAGAAACTCGGGGCTGGATGAAGCACAAGGTGGAATCAAGATTGCCGGAAGAAATATCAATAACCTCAGATATGCAGATGACACCACCCTTATGGCAGAAAATGAAGAAGAGCTAAAGACCTTCTTGATGAAAGTGAAAGAGGAGAGTGAAAAAGTTGGCTTAAAGCTCAACATTCAGAAAACTAAGATCATGGCATCCAGTCCCATCACTTCATGGCAAATAGATGGAGAAACAGTGGAAGCAGTGTCAGACTTTATATTTTGGAATCCAAAATCACTGCAGGTGATGACTGAAGTCATAGAATAAAAGACCCTTACTCCTTGGAAGGAAAGTTATGACCAACCTAGACAGCATATTAAAAAGCAGAGACATTACTTTGCCAACAAAGGTCCATCTAGTCAAAGCTATGGCTTTTCCAGTAGTCATGTATGGATATGAGAGTTGGACTATAAAGAAAGCTGAGCTCCAAAGAATTGATGCTTTTGAACTATGGTGTTGGAGAAGACTCTTGAGACTCCCTTGGATTGCAAGGAGATCCATCCAGTTCATCTCAAAGGAAATCAGTCCTGAATGTTCATTGGAAGGACTGATGTTGACATTGAAACTCCAATACTTTGGCCACTTGATGCAAAGAGCTGACTCACTTGAAAAGACCCTGATGCTGGGAAAGATTGAAGGTGAGAGGAGAAGGGGATGACAGAGGATGCGATTTTTGGATGGCATCACTGACTCAAGGGATATGAGTTTGAGTTAACTCCAGGAGTTGGTGATGGACAGGGAGGCCTGGCGTGCTGCAGTCCATGGAGTCGCAAGGAGTCAGACATGACTGAGCAGCTGAAGTGAACTGAACTGAACTCACCTAGAATGGGCCATCATGTTATTTTCAATGTTTTTGGAAACAATCTCAGCAAAAATGTTTACTATCTTCTAGCATCCATGCAGAATGTTGATTCCTCTATCTTGGGAGAATGATTCCATAACAATAGACTCTCTCCTACCAAGTCTTATGGCCCTGATCCAGTCTTATGACAAAGGACTCTCAGAATCCAGTTCCATGTATATCCCTTGGTTTCAGTTGTAACAGCTAACTAGGACCTACAACTCTGTTGGTGTAGAGCTCTGCTGCTGTTCAGTCACTAAGCAATGTCTGACTCTTGGTGATCCCATGCACTGCAGCACGCCAAGCTTCCCTGTCCTCTGGAGATCCTGAAGTTTTCTCAGGTTCATGTCCATTGAGTCTGTGATGTTTTCCAGCCATCTCTTCCTCTGCTGCCCTCTCCTCCTTTTGTCTTCCATCTTTCTCAGCATCAGGGTCTTTTCCAACGAGAGCTCTGTTACTCCCATATAAGCTCCAGCAATCTGGGCTCTAATTTAAGAGAGCTCTGTGTCTTAAATCTATTTTAAGTTAGTGGCCAAAATATAGGGGAAGAAACTCAGAGGTATACATTTTGTGTGACAGGTGTCCACTACAACTTGGTGCTTGCAGAGGACATTTGCCATCTGCCTCTGCATAGATGGAATCCTCTGCAGCTGCAGCTGTTGACCTTCGACCTGCCCTGAAGGGAGTTCAGGGTGGAGAATGAGACACTCTGTGCTCCAGGAAAACTGATGGAACAGGTCTTTAGATAGCTAGGTATTTTCAGGAACTGATTTCATGATCCCAATCCTTACATCTCCTCATATCTATAAAAGCATGAAATCCCTTAATGGTGACATCTGCTCCTCATGCTAGCAGAAAACCTTTTGTAAAATATGCACGCGATTGCATGTACTCCACCTTCACCATAATTATATGCATTGGTCTTCTCCCACTACCTCTTTGGAGCAGTTTCTCAGAGCTATCTGAGGGGCTGTCTCCCAGGCTGCAGTCCTAATCTTGCCCCAGATAAAACAACTTGCACACCCACCTTGTGCATCTTTTCTTTAGTCAACACAGACTTCTGCATTATTTTCAAGCAAGGGGAACATCCCTATGCCAGATTGGGTGCAGGTGTTGGTATGATAGGGGGACAGTTTGATATTTTATAGGTTCAAAAGTTTCAGAGAAGTCTGGACGCTCAAAAGTTCAGGGGACATATCTTTAACTCCTCCCATCCTCAATGCAAGATTATCATTTTCTTCCCAACCAGATCATTAACCCTGGCAAAATAGATTTGATTGATGATTTAACCTTGTCTGGAGTTCCTTCAACTTGGGAAGTCTTCAACTTTCTCTATCCTCTGATTTTAACCATATAAGTTAATAGTTAATATAAGTTAATAATATAATATTTAATATAAGTTAATAATAATAACTATATAAGTTAACTATATAAGTTAATAAGTTAATAGACTTCCACTCAGTCTGAATTCAAATCATCCTATTGCAGAGAAGAGCCAATTCTGGCTCCGTGTTGTAACTGTTTCTTTGACTTGCTTTTCATTGCTTTGGCTATTATGAGTATACATAATGGTCTGTCTCACAGAACCCTGCTACTCTGCCTGAATGTTAAACTAAAGCGCCTTTGTTCTGTTCATAGAGAACTAACATGACCTTGCCCCCCTGTGAATGGCTGTGATAAAGAAGAGATTAATATATTCCTTCCACGAGCTTGTCATTCCTGAAGATGTTTTGCAAGACTGGTGGCCTTTTTTACTTTATTTCCTCGCCACCTCTCTCTCTCCCATTCTGCTTTTTTTAATTTCCTCACCTCCCCCATCTCTGTTCTATAAAAGAACCTTATAAGATGGTTATTCTGAAACATTAGTCTGCTACCTTCTTGGTCGACTGGCTTTCTGAATAAAGTCATATTCCTTACCTCAACACCTTGTCTCTGGATTATTGGCCTGTTGTGTGGCAAACAGAGCAAGCTTAGACTTGGTACCAATATCTTTTTGCTATCTTTTCCCAGATTCCAATGTTGCTTTGTAATAGTGATCCAGTTCCATTGCCCTGGTAATTACTATTTCCCCATACAGTTCACTCATACCAGCTGATGCGAGGTATACCGTGTCACTAGCGTTCTACCCCTGTTCATTCTGTGAGTACATTGTCAGTTTCCGCCAGTGATGAGGTGTTCATCGATTACCTGTTAGTGAGTTATGTCATTCTGAAAATGTATCTTGTATTTTCTCACACTGCTGTCAGTAACAAGAGTTAGTGGCTGGAGCCTCCAGAAGTCAGCCTCTGGATGAGGTACAATAGGTAAACTATTAGTGATCAGATCATCCAGACCATCGGGAAGTGAGAGGAAAGCAACAGGAGGGAGCAGAGAAGAAATCAAACTAAGATGCAGGCCCAGCAAAGATTTCACCCACTACGACTAGCTAGCTGTGGAGAATAAGTGGGCGAGTTGACAGCTGGAGGCCCTCTGATGACACTCAGCAGTATTTTTCTTATCCACTACAACTGATTTTCCTTTCAACATTCTATTTTCTTTCCTTTAATTGTACTTTGTACAATTAGGAGCTTTATGTTTCTTTGGTGTGTATGTATTTACTGTCTTTGTCTCTTGACTCTAAGATCTGTGATAACAGTAACCATGCACATGTGTCCAACTTGAATATTATCAGCCCTGTGCACATACATTCTCACTTTATATATATATATTATATATATATATATATAAGTATATATTTAGTTGGCAAATATAATGAATATGATTGACTCTACAGATGCTTTAAAAGTTTAATTTTACTTAAAGAAATAATGCAGAATGTAAGCAATTTTTGTTAATCTGTATGTCTCATATAGTAGGCTACTATAAGAACTGCTTTTTGCCTTATAGTTTTTGGCAACAACAACAAGAAAAAAAAAAAAAAAAGCCTGCTCGAGATAAGAACCAAGTAAATGAATCAGTTCAGTTCAGTTCAGTTCAGCTGCTCAGTCGTGTCCAACTCTTTGTGATCCCATGGACTGCAGCACGACAGGTCTCCCTGTCATTCACCAACTCCCGCAGTTTACTCAAACACATGTCCATTGAGTTGGTGAGGCCATCTAATGATCTCATTCTCTGTCGTCCCCTTCTCCTCCCGCCTTCAATCTTTCCCAGCATCAGGGTCTTTTCAAACTAATCAGGTCCTCACATCAGGTGGCCAAAGTATTGGAGTTTCAGCTTCAGCATCAGTCCTTCCAATGCATATTCAGGACTGATTTCCTTTAGGATGGACTGGATGGATCTCCTTGCAGTCCAAAGGACTTTCAAGAGTCTTCTCCAACACCACAGTTCAAAAGCATCAATCTTCAGTGCTCAGCTTTCTTTATAGTCCAACTCTCACATCCATACATGACTACTGGAAAAACCATAGCCTTGACTAGATGGACCTTTGTTGACAAAGTAATGTCTCTGCTTTTTATTTATTTATTTATTTTTATGTCTCTGCTTTTTAATATGCTGTCTAGGTTGGTCATAACTTTCCTTCCAAGGAGCAAGCGTCTTTTAATTCATGGCTGCAGTCACCATCTGCAGTGATTTTGGATTCCAAAAAATAAAGTCTATCATTGTTTCCCCATGTTTTTGCCATGAAGTGATGGGACAAAATGCCATGATCTTAGTTTGCTGTATGTTCAATTTTAAGCCAACTTTTCCACTCTCCTCTTTCACTTTCATCAAGAGGTTCTTTAGTTCTTCTTCATTTTCTTCCATAAGGGTGGTGTCATCTGCATATATGAGGTTATTGATATTTCTCCTGGCAATCTTGATTCCAGATTGTGCTTCCTCCAGCCCAGCGCTTCTCATGATGTACTCTGCATGTAAGTAAAATAAGCAGGGTGACAATATACAGCCTTGATGCTCCTTTCCCTATTTGGAACCAGTCTTTTGTTCTGTGTCCAGTTCTAACTGTTGCTTCTTGATCTGCATACAGATTTCTCAAGAGGCAGGTCAGGTGGTCTGGCATTCCCATCTCTTTAAGAATTTTCCACAGTTTGTTATGATCCACACAGTGAAATGTTTTGGCATAGTCAATAAAGCAGAACTAAATATTTTTTCTGGAACTCTCTTGTTTTTTCGATGATCCAACAGATGCTGGCAATTTGATCTCTGATTTCTCTGCCTTTTCTAAATCCGGCTTGAACATCTGGAAGTAGATGGTTCAAATACTGTTGAAGCCTGGCTTGGAGAATTTTGAGCATTACTTTGCTAGCGTGTGAGATGAGTGCAATTGCGCTATAACTTGAGCATTCTTTGGCATTGTCTTTCTTTGGGATTGGAATGAAAACTGACCTTTTCTGGCCCTGCAGGAACTGCTTTGTTTTCCAAACTTTCTGGCATATTGAGTGCAGCACTATCACAGCATCATCTTTTAGGATTTGAAATAGCTCAACTTGCTGGAATTCCATCAGCTCCACTAGCTTTGTTCATAGTGATGCTTCCTAAGCCCACTTAAACTTCACATTCCAGGATGTCTGGTCTAGGTCAGTGATCATTGTGATTATGAGTTTTGAAGATCTTTTTGAATAGTTCTTCTGTGAATTCTTGCCACCTCTTCTTAACATCTTCTGCTTTCTTTATTTTACACCATTTCTTTCCTTTTTTGTTCCCATCTTTGCATGAAATGTTCCCTTGATATTTCATTTTCTTGAAGAGATCTCTAGTCTTTCCCATTCTATTGTTTTCCTCTATTTCTTTGCACTGATCACCGAGGAAGGCTTTCTTATCTCTCCTAGCTATTCTTTGGAACTCTGCATTCAAATGGGTATATCTTTTCCTTTTCCTTTGCCTTTCACTTCTCTTCTTTTCACAGCTATTTGTAAGGCCTCCTCAGACAACATTTTTGCCTTTTTACATTTCTTTTCCTTGGGGGATGTTCTTGATCCTTGTCTCCTATATGATGCCACAAACCTCCGTCCATAGTTCTTCAGGTACTCTATCTATCAGATCTAATCCCTTAAATCTATTTCTCACTTCCACTGTACAATCATAAGGAATTTGAATTAGGTCATACCTGAATGGTCTAATGGCTTTTCCTATTTTTTTCAATTTAAGTCTGAATTAAATGAATAGAAGATGAATAAATGAATGAAGAAATGAATAAACTACATCAGAAGATCGATTTTTGACCCAATTGAATAAGTTTTGTGGAGATGTTAGAGTGTATATTCCAAGAGGAAATGCACGAGTGGTTACGTCTTTACTAAGCATCCTTGTTTTCATTAGAACTCAAGAAGATGTCAAATGTTTAGTAACTCGGTTTGGTGTTAAAGGTTCATTTAATTAAAAAGAACATGGGAAGGACTCTTTCAGTCCAGGGAGTATGATAGCCAGTCCCCCATTTCTGCTTTGTGGAGACGGAGCCAAGCTCTTGAGGTAGGGGATACAGAGGTCTGATAGATAATCAAAGTTGATGCTGACATTGCAAAACAATCTATGACTATCATTCAAATTGGAATTTGCTGTTCATCAAGTACATGTTGAAACAAAACTATGCTATGGTCACTAGTAAAAGAGAGTGAAAGCTATCCAAGTGTCACTAAAGGCAAATTTGGGAATAGACGATGAAATAGATGATAATCCTGCCCCTTTGTCAAATGTTAATGCAGCAGTATTTAAAAAAACAAACGAAAAATGGTCATTCAGTGGCACACCCATCACAAGGACAATCCTCATCATCCTGAGGACAATAAGAACAAAGAAAAATGAACAGATGATATCTCTGAATATCTGAACAACTTCCTGAAAGTTGACCAAGGAACATGATTTGATCTTACATTGGCAGCAAACTACTTAGAAATCAAAGATTTGCTTGATCTGCAAGGCTGTTGTCAATATAATCAAGGGGGAAACTGAAGAGATTTGAAAGACATTGAATATCAAAAGTGATTTTACTGAATAAGGGGAAACCCAGGTATGCAAAGTGAACCAGCCGTGTGAAGAAAAGTGAAATTGTGTGCCAAATACTAGTTGCACTGTTTTGTTTATAATTGTAGTATTAGAGAAACAGACAACAAATGCAGCAGTGAATCAACTGTATTAGCAGGATTTTGTCCTCATTGCATGTGTAGTTTCAGTAGAGATTCCAAACTTATGGCTCAGTTTCTTCTAGTATGATCAAAAGTTTCCTTTTTCTTTGCTCTGAATAAAATTGAACTGTTGGTTCTCTATAGAAAAAATTTTAAAAATACAAAAGGATCTTGTCCTAGATTCTAATTACTGGATTTTACAGAGAGTAAGTAAGTAATAAGTAAATTATTTAATTTAATTTTAAGTGATGCATTAAACATTGGTCAAAAGTTATTGTGACAAAGACAAATAATATTTTTAAATACAAATGAGCACTTTAAAAATAAAAACAAAGAACCAAGTAAAAAGCAACATCTTGAAAACACAGCATAGAGAAAATAGCACTGATCTGTGATTCATGCGAGATGAAAGCTCTCTAGCTCTGGAATTTTGGTTGCCACCTAACCTGAAACTTGTTACTAAAGATACGTTTCAAATAATTAAGAAGATTTAAAAAAAAAAAGCTTACAGGAAATTAAAAAAAATAATTAGGAAGACAACATGAGCCAGGTACTGTGTAATTTGGACAAATAACTGAAATTTGGTGTTCTGCTACTTTTACTCAATTAGCAAATGATTTTATTTGAATGTCACTGAGTAATTTTGATCTATTCTAAATTTAATTTACTTCTTTAAAAACATAAAATCATAGTGGGGTATTATGAAAAAAACACTGTCTGAAAAGGAATGATATATGTACTAGTCATGTGAATTATTCTCAAAAAATTGTTTAAAAAGTGAAGTATGAAAACAAATTTTAAACAGGTGCCTGAGACTACTGTTACCCTATCAGTTCTTCAGTGAGGAAATAGGATTCTGTGTTTTCAGAATGAAGTTCATTCTGAACTTTTTAAGTTTCAGGCCATTAAAATTAGGTAATGAATGGTAAAGTAAGAGGAAGTTCAGCAAAATTTTGGAATCTACTAACTTGCCATTCCAATCTTTATATACATAAATATAGCTCCTAATTTGAGCTGTAAATATGGATCTTTTTGACTAGGAAATTAAGATCCAAACCAAAAATCAAAGCATAAGAAAAGGAGTGTACAATACTATCCTGAAAGTCTGAAATACTCCTACAAAAACTAATCTTCATTCATTCAAATTTAATCTTCACTGACCTTGTGACTCAGTTCTTCCACTTCTAGAGTTGTGTGATATCTATTACATCCTAGAGACGGATCCAAATTTAAGATAAATATACAAGGCAGGACCCTCCAGCCTCCTGCACAGGTGCCCTGGGACCTGGCACCTCCCATCAGTGGGCCCACACCAGACCCAGAACCCTGCAGGCCTTGCGGTCCACATCAAGGGTACCCATTGAGCACACAGCTCTGGAGGATGGAGAGGGAGTGTGCCGCTGGGTTCCATAGAAAGTGCGCTATAAAATGAAATCAACCCACCTGAAGTGTGCTGCGTGCTAAGTCATGTCCGACTCTTTGCAAACTTATGGACTGTAGCCTGCCAGGCTCCTGTCCATGGGATTCTCCAGGCAAGAATACTGGAGTGGGTTGTCATGACCTCCTCCAGGGGATCTTCCTGACCCAGGGACTGAACTTGCCTCTCTTATGTCTCCTGCATTGGCAGGTGGGTTCTTTACCACTAGCGCCACCTGAGAAGCCCCCAACCCACATAATACATAGAAATGTAAATAGAGAATCAGGCAAAATGAGGCAAAGAAGGAATATGTTCCCCAGAAGAAAAAGAAAACAAAATGGAGACAAGCAATCTACTTATACAGAGTTCGAGGTAACAATCATATTAATACTAATATTGTGTGTGTTAGTCACTCAGTTGTCCCTGACCCTTTGCCATACCATCTACTGTAGCCCGCCAGGCTCCTCTGTCCCTAGAATTATCCAGACAAGAATACTGCAGTGGGTTGCCGTGTTCTACTCCAGGGCACCTTCCTCACCCAGGGATCAAACCTAGGTCTCCTGCATTGCAGGTGGATTCTTTACCCTCTTAGCCACCAGAGAAGCCCCAATACTAATGTTATTTTTAATTTAAATTTTTACACTTAACGTTAAGTGTGTGGGAAAGCTGTCAAGTCACAGAGGCAGATAATGTTTCTAAAACCCAAAGTTCTAGTTGAAAAATTTTGAGTCTTGCCCTTAGCAACAGATTTGGCCAGTTATTTTCCTTGAAATGACATGCACACTTCATTCATTTTTGATGTCTTCCAAATACCCAACTCTTAATCAACATCATTTGTCTCAATCATTATTTTAAGTAAAAATGGTGTTCCATGTCAAAAGTGGCTAGTTCAGTTCACAAATCAACCAGTTGCAGAAGTGCTTTACTGTGTCCTCTGGTATGCAAGTGCTTTAAATATCCTCCCCAAGGATCATGCAGAATATTAAGAAGAAATGTACCCAGAAATTGAGGCTTAATAAAATTATTAATTTTCACTGCTTCATCAAAGACAAGAAAAAGAGAAATATATATAAAAAAAAAGAGCAGTACCTTTTCCAAATACCATGGCACACTGGTTGTCAGTACTTTGGCATCGTCCATTGTAACAATACGCAGTCCCCGACCTGCACAACTGGCCATTCATGGCATATGTGTCAGGAACGCAATCACTGGAAGTCCCATTGCAATACTCGGTAAAATCACACTCCGGGTCCACACTCTTCCTACAGGGAGTGCCTGCTACTGATATCTAGGAGGAAAATGAAAATCATGTTCCCTGGGTGACTATTCTCAATTCCTTACTGAAGAGAAAATGAGATGTGCCTGATTACAGTGAGTCCCCTACATATCAACGCATTCTACTCCATTTGGAAATCTGATTTGTTCATAAATCCAACAAAGTTAGCCTAGGTACTTAACTAACACAATTGGCTGTATGGCGCCATACTGTAAGAGATTTATTGTCCTTTTCACATAAACAATACATAAAAAAGCAATAAACATTTTAAATCTTATAATGTCTTGGAAAGTACAGTAGTACAGCACAACAGCTGGTATCCAGGGGCTGGCATCGAGTGAACAGGCAAGAATTACTGACTGGAGGAGGGAGACCAGCTGAGAGATGGTAGAGCTGAAGGATCATCAGGAATGAGATGGAGGGTGATATTTCAATCATACTTGATGTTAATAGCACAGGTTCTGGCTCCTTGGGGAAGCAAACGCACATTTGTCATGTTTGACAGTTTGCAACTTGAAGGTTCACATGTAGGGAACTTACCATATTGATACTAGAGAGGATTACAGAGCCCTACTGCTGAGTTCTCCAAAGGAAAAGGCAAGCAGAGTATTCATGATGAAGCCTGAGGAAAAGTAACTGTCTCAAAGGCTAAAAGGATCCTCCACCAGAGTTTTATGTTTTACATCAAAAACCACCAGACTAACCAGCATTTGGATGGAGACAGAAGAAACATACTTGCTCCTCAAAATTGGAGAAACATTGCCTCTACCATTTTCTTCTTGGAGATAGATACCAGGAGACAAACTCCCTGGTTTCATATACGCCACTATATTTAAAATAGATAACCAACAAAGACCTACTGTATAGCACAGGGAACTCTCCTCAACATTCTGTAATAACCTGAATGGGAAAATAATTATGCATATATAATTTGTATAACTGAATCCCTTAGCTGTATGCCCAAAACTAGTACAACATCGTAAATCAACTGTAGTCTGATATAAAAGAAATTTTTTAAAAAAAGCTTCCTGGTTTTAATATTTACTTGGATGTTTACTAACTTATTTGTGTGAATGAGACACATAATTCCTCATTTGTAAACTTGGGATAATAATCATTCTCTTGTAAGTTTCTTGTAAGTATTAAACTGAATTAATGTAACAAGTGCTTTGAACAATATATGGTAAACAATATATGGAGTAGCTATTATCATTGTTGTCATCATCACCATTACATTTATCATTTGTGAGCTAAAAGTCCTCTTTGTATAGCTCAGATAAAGAGTACATTTATGATCACATCTTTATTCCCTGTTGACTTAATCAGGCATCGTTGCTTCCTATGATGAAGTTCACCATGGCCAGACATTCTATGCATGTTAAAGTGACACACACACTCTACAATCTAGTTTCATTGACTTAATATTTAACAGACTGAGACAAAGATGAGCAATAAATGAATGAAATGGCATCTTATAAAGGACTGTATGGAAAAGAAACTCTTTCAACCTAGAATTCCATTTTTAGGAAATGTATATTTCAATAACAACTGTGAAATAAAGACTTGCCCAGGAAAATAATAATTAACAGAATTGATTTCAGCAGATAGAAATTACAAGGAATAGTAAAGGGAAGTCTTCAGATATAAGGAGTATGGTAGTGAGCAGAAATTTACAGAAGGAAATAAAGAGATCCAGAAATGAAATAAAAGATGTTAATTGCAAAATTCTGTTTTCCTCATCTTACTTGCTCTAAAAAATAAGACTATAAAAAGCAAATCAAGTAACAAAATATTTTGTGTTTATAATATGTGAGAGATGTTCTTTTATATAAGGTTCATCTCTATACATGAAGTGGTGTATTATATGAAATGAAACTCTGATTGATCAACCATCTGTAAACTCAGAGAAACTATTAATAGTAAAATGATTTTTTAAGGTTAAATAATAAACCAGTAGCAACGAAAAAAATCAAACCATATTGTACAGTTTTAGAGTCTATATTTAGTTTGCAGATCAATTGCAAGGCTCATAAATAGCTACTGGGAATTCAAAATAGTATAGCTAGATTGGAATATATGTTTACAATTTCCTATAAAACTCCATATACACTTACTGTATGAACCAGCAATTTCATTTATAGCTATCTAAGTGAAAGAAATCCTAATATTCATGCAAAATCTGCTTATGAATATTTTTATAGCAGTTGTATTTTCACCATCCCAAATGGAAAATGAACCAAATGGCCCTCAACTGGGAACTGTATTAATAAACTGTGGTACATCCTAGTATTGCTTGCAATACTATTCAACAATAAAAAAGGAATGACTTACTGATAAACACAACATAAATGAAGCTCAAATGCATAATGCTAAGAACTGTGGTGTTGGATAAGACTTTTGAGAGTCCCTTGGACTGCAAGGATATCAAACCAGTCAATCCTAAAGAAAATCAATCCTGAATAGTCATTGGGAGGACTGGTGCTAAAACTGAAGATCCAATACTTTAGCCACCTGATGTGAAGAACTGATTCCTTAGAAAAGACCCTGATGCTGGGAAATGTTATAGGCAGGAGGAGAACGGGACAACAGAGGATGAGATGGTTGGAAGGCATCACTCACTCAATGGACATGAGTTCAAGCAAGCTCTGGGAGTTGGTGATGGACAGGGAGGCCTGGCACACTGCAGTTCATGGGATTGCAAAGAGTCAGATATCCTGTAATTAAAGCTTTTTTTCCCCTGAGCTTTCCACACATGGTCATGTTTCTAGGGTATATACGTAAGACATAAACTCATAATGATCAATTAACTTAATAATTTATACTCTATACAAAATATGCAAAAATTGCTCAGGAAAGGGATTAAAGTAATTCAAATTTCCAAAACCACTCTGCAAAAAATATCTTTAGCCCCATTCCTTAGATAATATCTGACATTGCTTTTAAAATTGCTATTGGATAACTGCTCTATAATATTGTGTTATCATTTTATTTGTGTTTATATTAATTACTGCAGGTGATCAGTGCACACACTGAACATTTATAATTTTCATTGCTGTAAATTGCTTGGGTACTCCATTTGCCACTGTGTGTGTGTGTGTGTGTGTGGTGTGTGACTCAAGTTTGATTCATTAATGTGTGAGGATTCTTTGTATTTTCACTACCCTACACATTTGGACTTCCCTTGTGGCTAAGCTGGTAAAGAATCCACCTGCAGTGTGGGAGACCTGGATTCGATCCCTGGGTTGGGAAGATCTCTTGTAGAAGGGAAAAGCTACCTACCCACTCTTGTATTCTGGCCTGGAAAATTCCATGGAATATACAGGGCCTGGTACAGACAAGGTTCAGGATTCTTGCCTTGAGAACTCCATGAACAGTATGAAAAGGCAAAAAGATGGGACACTGAAAGATGAACTCCCCAGGTAGGTAGGTGCTAAATATGCTACTGGAGAACAGTGGAGATATAACTCCAGAAAGAAGAAGAGAAGGAGCCAAGCAAAAACAACACCCAGTTGTGGATGTGACTGGTGATGGAAGTAAAGTCCGATGCTGTAAAGAGCAATATTGCATAGGCACCTGGAATGTTAGGTCCATGAATCAAGGCAAATTGGAAGTGGTCAAACAGGAGATGGCAAGAGTACACATCGATATTTTAGGAATCAGCAAACTAAAATGAACTAGAATGGGTGAATTTAACTCAGATGACCTATCTATTACTGTGGGCATGAATCCCTTAGAAGAAATGGAGTAGCCATCATAGTCAACAAAAGAATCTGAAATGCAGTACTTGGATGCTATCGGAAAAATTACAGAATGATCTCTGCTCGTTTCCAAGGCAAACCATTCAATATTACAGTAATCCAAGTCTATGCCCTGACCAGTAATGCTGAAGAAGTTGAAGTTGAATGGATTTATGAAGACCTGCAAGACCTTCTAGAACTAACACCCAAAAAAGATATCCTTTTCATTATAAGAGACTGGAATGCAAAAGTAGGAAGTCAAAAATACCTGGAGTAAAAGGCAAATTTGGCCTTGGAGTACAGAATGAAGCAGGGAAAAGGCTAATAAGAGTTTTGCCAAGAGAATGCACTGGTCATAGCAAAAACTCTCTTCCAA
The DNA here is from genome assembly GCF_019320065.1 of Cervus canadensis. Lineage (NCBI taxonomy): Eukaryota > Metazoa > Chordata > Mammalia > Artiodactyla > Cervidae > Cervus > Cervus canadensis. The sequence continues at coordinate 32,727,714 of NC_057416.1, read as the reverse complement.
CAACACAAGAGAATACTTTACACATGAATGTCACTAGATGGTCAATACCGAAATCAGATTGATTATATTCTATGCAGCCAAAGATGTAGAAGGTCTATACAGTCAGCAAAAACAAGACCAGGAGCTGACTGTGGCACAGACCATGAACTCCTTATTGCCAAATTCAGACTTAAATTGAAGAAAGTAGGGAAAACCACTAGACCATTCAGGTGTGATCTAAATCAAATTCCTTATTATTACACAGTGGAAGTGACAAATAGATTCAAGAGATTAGATATGTTAGACAGAGTGCCTGAAGATATTTGAATGGAAGTTTGTGACACTGTACAGAAGGCAAGGATCAAGACCATCCCCAAGGAAAAGAAATGCAAAAAGGCAAAATGGTTGTCTGAGGAGGCCTTACAAATAGCTGTGGATAGAAGAGAAGTGAAAGGCAAAGTAGAAAAAGAAAGATATACCCATTTGAATGCAGAGTTCCAAAGAATAGCTAGGAAAGATAAGAAAGCCTTCCTCAGTGATCAATGCAAAGAAATAGAGGTAAACAAGAGAATGGGAAAGACTAGAGACCTCTTCAAGAAAATTAGAGATACCAAGGGAACATTTCATGCAAAGATGGGCACAAAAAAGGACAGAAATATTATGGACCTAACAGAAGCAGAAGATACTAAGAAGAGGTGGCAAGAATACACAGAACTATACAAAAAAGTTCTTCATGACCCAGATAATCACGATGGTGTGACCACTCACCTAGAGCCAGACATCCTGGAAGGTGAAGTCAAGTGGGCCTTAGGAAGCATCACTGTGAACAAAGCTAGTAGAGGTGATGGAATTCCAGTTGAGCTATTTCAAATCCTGATAGATGATGCTGTGAAAGTGCTGCACTCAATATGCCAGCAAATTTGGAAAACTCAGCAGTGGCCACAGCATTGGAAAAGGTCACTTTTCATTCCAACCCCAAAGAAAGGCAATGCCAAAGAATGCTCAAACGACCACACTATTGTACTCATCTCACATGCTAGCAAACTAATGCTCAAAATTCTCCAAGCTAGGCTTCAACAGTTCATGAACTGTGAGCTTCCAGATGTCAAGCTGGATTTAGAAAAGGTAGAGGAACCAGAGATCAAGTTCTAACATTCACTGAATCATGAAAAAAGCAAAAGAGTTTCAGAAAAACACCTACTTCTGCTTTATTGACTATGCCAAAGCCCTTTGACTGTGTGGACCACAACAAACTGGAAAATTCTTAAAGAGATGGGAATACCTGACTACCTGACCTGCCTCTTGAGAAATCTGTATGCAGGTCAGGAAGCAACAGTTAGAACTGGACATGGAACAACAGACTCTTTCCAAGTCAGGAAAGGAGTATTTCAAGGCTGTATAATGTCACCCTGCTTATTTTACTTATATGCAGAGTACATCATGAGAAACTCTGGGCTGGAGGAAGCACAAGCTGGAATAAAGGTTGCTGGGAGAAATATCAATAATCTCAGATATGCAGATAACACCACCCTTATGGCAGAAAGTGAAGAAGAACTAAAGAGCCTCTTAATGAAAGTGAAAGAGGAGAGTGAAAAAATTGGCTTAAAAGTGAACATTTCAGAAAACTAAGATTGTGGCATCTGGTCCCATCACTTCATGGCAAATAGATGGGGAAACAGTGGAAACAGAGACAGGCTTTATTTTTGGTGGCTCAAAAATCACTGCAGTAGTGACTGCAGCCATGAATTAAGACACTTGCTCCTAGGAAGGAAAGTTATGACCAACCTAGACAGCATATTCAAAAGCAGAGACATTAATTTGCTGATAAATGTCCATCTAGTCAAAGTTATGTTTTTTCTAGTAGTCATGCATGGATGTGAGAGTTGGACTATAAACAAAGCTGAGCACTAAAGAATTGATGCTTTTGAACTGTGGTGTTGGAGAAGACTCTTGAGAGTCTCTTGGACTGCAAGGAGATCCAACCAGTCCATCCTAAAGGAAATCAGTTCTGACTATGCATTGGAAGGACTGATGCTGAAGCTGAAACTCCAATACTTGAGCCATGTGATTCGAAGAACTGACTCATTTGAAAAGACCCTGATGCTGGGAAAGATTGAAGGCTGGAGGAGGAGGGGAGGACAGACGATACCATGGTTGGATGGCATCACCGACTTGATGGACATGAGTTTGAGTCAATTCCAGGAGTTGGTGATGGACAGGGAGGCCTGGCGTGCTGCAGTCCATGGGGTCGCAAAGAGTTGGACATGACTTAGCTTCTGACCCAAATTGAACTGAACTGAACTGATACAGGAACTATACAGGGTCGCAAAGAGTTTGACACAACTCGGAGACGTTCACCTTCACACATTTTGTTTCACATTTTGTCTGCTATGCCTGTTATATTTTTTCCGTTAGTCATTTGAATTTACAATTGCTTTGAGAGCTGATTTTCGTTTGTTTTTTTTTTTTTTGTATAGGAGTGTA